>NC_141474.1:6829261-8138427 GCF_009769465.1 Tauraco erythrolophus | reverse complement strand
GGAAACCAAGCATGGTCTCACCCGGAGGAGAAACCAAGCGCAGTCTCACCTGCGGGCAGAGCCTCCCCTGAGCAAAGCAGGCACCTGCGGAAGCAGGACAGCACAGACCAGCGTGTTCAACTGCAAACACAAGTGTTCTGGTGCACTGGAAGCCAGGTGAAGGTGTGTTCCTCAACCCAGAGCACTGGAGAGGCCGCTGGCTTTCCTTCCACGGCCTGGACAAAACAGCAAGCAGACGCACGTGGCCGCTGCCGTGAAGCAGCTGGGCCAGGATCTGGAGGAAGGAGGCTGTGATGCCATTTGTTTTCTTTGTAACGCTGTAGCTGGAGGACAATTGCGCTCAGCTTGCCAAAACCCACAGAGCTCGGACTGGTCAGGTGCTGAGAGCAGAGAGGTAGGACAACACACTGGCATTGTCTCGGCTGACAGGCAAGGAACAAAAGCCTTTTCTCTCCAGCCCCAAGCTCAAGGATGAAAAAGGTACGGGAAGAAACAATGGTGTTCTCAGCACCACAGCAGAGCACAAGGAGGGCGTTCTGTTCTCCACCAGGCATTCCTTCAATTCATCATTTATGAGCTTTGATCAAGCCCCGTGGAGCACTTGCTGCTTGGAAAAAAAAAATTAAAAAAAATGTAAAAGCCTCCTTCACAGTGATCAGAAAAACAAAAGCAGTTAAAAAAGACATGGGACACATCTGCTTGCTTATCTCCCATTGCTAGGCTGCTGGTACTAAAAGGCACTTCACATAAACAACAATGAAATGTTTATATTCTCCATCGTGTGGGAGAAATAAAATCAGAGTTTAAGTTCCACCAAATCACTCTTATCCTCAACACACTTAATCATTCTGAGTCTTCGGTCTAAGTTTGTAGCCTACAAATAAAAGCAATCTTCAGAATACATGGCAGAAAGGGGCCGTACCTTACTCAAATAATCATGAAAAGACATATTCCAGCATGTCACTGCATCCAGAGCCAGCGTGGTGCCCCTGCCACCAACACAAGAACCCTGAATCACTCACACCTACACTTCCATACACTTCTCTTTTGCCTAGATTCTGCTGTACTTCCATCAAGTCTCAGGGATCAGGAAGGGGATCAGTCTCACAAAACATTTCTACCAATGAGTGTGTTGATTTGGAAGTTTAACATACATACATATTTGATTTCCATGAACACAGAGAAGATAACTTAGAGCGCAGGCACACGAGGGGAACTGAGGAAGCCTCAAGTCAGGAGCTGAAAGAGCCTGAAGTATTTTGAGTGGCCTATAAATAGCCTGGGGCTGCAATACAGGAGGTGTAGGCAAACGCTTTCTTTGCTTGTTTGTTCCAGCATTGACCTATGGTTGCACATGGGGAGTTAAGCTAGCAAAAGCACTAAGTTAGACAAAGCAGCGTTAAATAAGGGCAATGGAAATCTGAGAGCCAAGATTCCCACCCTTTTCTGAAGGTTCATAGTACATCTCCCTGCTAGGAGCACAGCTGGGTCCCACACAGCCGCAGGCAGTGCCTGCTTGCATCCCCTCTGGTCACACACGTCCCCACCATGGCGAGGCGGCACAAGGTACTTGCCTGACCCCGTTCTCAGGTTAACAAATCATGAGCCAGCTTAACGTGTTCCACAAGAATAAAACTCTTCATCTTTTTACATCACTGCTGCAAGAATGTAGTTTTTATTAAAGAGGAAACCTGGACCTGACCCAATGGTTTCAACTCGCCCTGCTAATGGAAGTTGTGAATAGCTTTGTCATGAGCTCCTTGCTCAGGGAGGCAGTTATCTGCAAAGAACACAACATTCTGATAATCGAGATCCAGCAAACATGCCCAGAACAACCAAATAAAGCGTTGCATTCTTTACTCACTGGATGTTTTGCTTTTGCATCCCTCTGAGTAGAAAGATCAGGAAAATAAACCCCCTCCAAGAAAGAGACTGCCTCACTGAATTAAATGTCTGTGTCTCCACAGGGAACGCAGTAATTGCACTGAGATCTTGCTCACGCAGAGACAGTCGAATCAACAGGAAGGAAAAATTAAAAATTAAAGACCTGTATTTTAATTAAACCCCCCATTAAGAAGTCGAGAATAATAACAGATGCATCCACAGCTATAGGGGACTCCAAGTGCAAGACGAGAGCTGGGGCAGGAAGACTCTAGCTCACTGCACAGATATCCTTTATCTCAGTTAAAAGCTGGGAAGACATTGTTCCTGGAGAAAACACTTCATGCCAGGAGTGCTCTCCTCTGAGGTCTGTAAACCTCAACCAGTCAATGGCTAAGGAAAGTAACGAAGGAACTGGTCTCCATTTGGTCACCAGACAGTTTCACCTCACTCAAGTTATTTCAGCAGTTCAGGACAGCAAGCAGCCTCCTACCCACGTGTTCAACCTCAACTTCGAGTGTTTTGCTCTGAGCTGACACTTTACACTGAAGTCAGTCCCAAAATAAATCGTGAGCCACTTGAAGGAGAAGCAGAGGGAGACACCTGCCTACGCACACGCTTGCCCAGACGGAGCCACTCTACACATAGCTCCATAGGCATCCGTGCAGGAGAGGCCAAGTAAGAAACCCTGCGCAGCATTTTTCTGTGACAGCTGCTTAAGCAAGGTATGAACACTTACGGCGCACGAACAACCAACTGCACAAGCAGTTTCTTATGCCTGCTTTGTCCAGCCCAGGAAGGAATGGATGGATGTACTTGCTGCTGCATTCACATGCCAAAGACAAAACTCTGTAGCGGCCTAGGAGAGCTAGCCCCAGGAGAAAACAGAGAAGAGCTGTCCTCTAATGTCACTAGAGGATCAGAGCAGGGCTTTCAGGCAAGGGTATCAATGGTAGAAGCTGGAAGAAGAATGCTTCTTCACTTTCCATAGCTTATGAACTAATTCCCTCAAAATGATCTAATCTCAGTCCCATTCTCGGGTAAGCCCTAAAACAGGAACAAATTAAATGAGGAGACAGAGGTCAAGCACCCCAACATCTATCATACCAGAAACATAACTCGAGTAACTTGCAAAGAAACCTAATAGTCCTGTAATAGTCCGTGCTTACTTCTCCTTGATTCACACTTATCACCAAGCTAAACGGCAACCTTCAGACAGCTGTTCAGTCCACAGATCCATTCCAGTAAGCTTTAAGAGGCCAAGAAACAATTGCAGAGCAAGTATTTTCATTGTTCTTGCTCTCAAGGATCTCAAAATCCTCTTCCCAGCATTAATAAAGAGAATTAGGCTCATAAGATTCTAGAGACTAAGATCCACAGAAGTGCTGCAGCAAGCAGGTCTTGTTCAGGCAGGTAAGAGGATGGCAGCTTATTTTACACAACAGGCTCTACCCAGGACCTCACAAGGACACACATATACAGCCAGACACTATCTTTTACAGCTGAAATACTGTCCTGCTCACTTTAAATACAATATTACAAATATACCTGCTCCAAACTGAGCATGCAGAAAGGGTGGGGATGTCAAAATTTTGCAGACTTGCATCATTTTTAAAAGATCCTAGGATTCTGTATGAGTACATTTGCTATTTGAGGAGCAGCATGCAGTTAATATGACCAAGGATTAAAGCACATCCAAGTTTAGGTATTTCAATCCAACGTATCATCAGTTGGAAAATGCTGAGAGATGCCTCACTGAAGGAAGATAAGACATTGTTGGCTGGCTATAGGGGATTCGCCCAAGGCAGAAAGGAATCAGGATCCCTGCAAGCCAAATAACTGGCTCACAAAACATAGATTTTACCTATTCCATTGGCACTTCTCATTTCTTAGAGCTTCATTAGTCTGGAAAGTAAAGGGCACTACTGAGGCACAGCGATGCTGGTGAAACCCACAGGGGTTAAAACTACATCTCCACAGACTGTTCAGGTAGCCAAGCAAAACTTCTTGTGCAAGCTGGCAGTTCTGTCACGCCATGTTCTGACTACCTGGCTGAGACCTGATGTATTCCAAGCCACACTGGCAAGAAATCAGCCTGTCTGTAATCAATCGCTCGCCTCCAGGTACATGCTCTGAACGGTGCTACGGAGAAACAGCAGCTTTCTCTGCCTTTAAGAAGTTGTTTCAGTGAGAGCTGAAGCAGCTCTCTTCACACATCTGTTGACCTCATTCGGTATCTCAGTTCTTGCACACACTGCTATACATTTGGCTTCTCACTCTTCGTTGTGATGGTTTCAAATCCCTTTACAGGGTGACTTAGAGGGGAAAAAAAAAACCTGCAACAAAACATGAAGTAAGGCTTAGGTCTGTTTCTCAGGCAGGCAATGGAGCGCAAAGCAGTTAGACAAATGAGGTGGTGTTTTCACATCATGCTGACTGCAAAGCCAAGCACAGGCACAAGACGAGTCAGATACACCTCTCCTGGCTGGCCTCTTTCAAACCCAGCATCCAGAACACCAGGACTGCAAGGCATCCTGACACCAAAGTCAGCATCAATGAAAAAGCCTATGGTACCGGTGGATTAGGCTTGACAGATGTTTTTAAAGTTTTGAGGCAATCGGAAGGTGTTTTATCAGCTTTAAAGACTGAAGTCAGCAAATAATGAAAAGCTGATTCATGCTTACGGCTCCTTTCACAGACCATCGGGATTATATTTTCTATCTTACAGATGACACAAACACATCTGATGTTTGTTGTATTAATTTAGTAGTAGCTGGACTAACCAGAGGCATCACCACCAAGGAACAAGCAGCAAGATGCAGATACACCCGGCACAGCCACATCCACCCGAGCAAAGGCCAGTGGTAGTTGTGGGTCTAACAAGCTTGCACGAGATACTCATGCATTGCAGTACAGCCTCTCGCCCAGAAATGCCATTCTCCCATTTCAGGACCTAATGAGAGCAGCCAAAGTAGCACATGTCAGGGAGGGGGAGCATTTAGTACATGCACTGATCAAGCCATTTCTGTAGCTATGGCTTCATTTCTCAGCTAGCCAGCAACAAAACAAAGGCACAACCCACTAAGCTTGTTAGCCAGCCAGGGTGGAGGGCAGCTCCCACCACAAACCCTACAGATTGACGCAAAAGCATCTACCCAAATGAGCAAACGAATCACACCCCAAACCAAAAGGAGACTCTGGGAGAAAGAATGTAAAAACAAATCAAGGAGTAGGGGATGAAGAGGAGAGACTCTCACAGCTGGAACAAACCCAGCAGCTCTCCCCTCCCTTGCATGCCTTCCTTATGCAACCTGCTTTCTCCTGGCCCCCTGCCCCAGACAGCAGTGCTTGTCACACAGCAGGCTGATCGCTGGGATCAGCTATTCCAGGCATGCTATGGGACCACTCTCCCTGTCTGCCAGGAGCAGTTCCCATCTGTCCCTGAACCCTCTGGGACTAGTGAGAGCTGCACAAAGTAGCCAGTAGATGAGAAGGACCATCAGAGCTGAAGGCCTCCTGATCTGTTGACAGCTTGCCGCAAAGCTCGGAGCAGCACATCTCTGCCTTCATTGGCACCAGGATCCCGCTTCCCAAGCTGACAGTGCTGCAGCTGGCTGCAAGAACAAAGACAGCACCCAGCCTTCCAGCACACACCAGAGGAAATCCTTGCAGTGGTAGTTAGCTCTGTTACAGGCATCCGTCAGTGAGATGAACGGGTTAAAGAAAATGCCTTGAGGCACATATTTTCTCCAGCATCTGTCTTGCCTGGATGATAACCCTGGATCTCTTCCCTGTCCTGTCCTCCACCACGTTCATGCTTCAACCCTGAGCGGAACACCCCCAAATGCAGCAACAGCAGGTTGGGAACTGTAACGTCTCCACAGCAACTGGGGCTGTCACAGCCTGCAAGGGACCAGCTCCTCCAACAGCCTGCTTGCTCCTCCTCACTCCCCTCCGGAGTAATCCAATGGCAAATCCCCCTTCACTACTGCACCAAGAACCCTATTTTCCAAACAGCTGCTTCCCAGCAGCTCCCCTGCCCAGTCTCTAGCCTGTGCACCCTTGGCAGTGAGGAGCTGGCACGCATCTGAGTGCATGCAGATTCAGAGAGAGGTCCTGCACCTGCCAGGCTGTTTTAGCATTTCGTGTTTTCTTTTTGATAGTAGGAAGCACAGGTCTCCAAGCAGTCTTGCACTCGACTACTTTCAAAATGCTAAGCATTATTCTGCTTTTTGTTCCCGCTGCTGAACGGCCTGCAGCGGGAGCCTGCTGCCGCGCCTGGTGCTGTGCTTTCTGTGCATCAGCACCCCAGGGAGAAACCACAGTCCCAGCCACAGCACACACTGTCCCTAAGGCTTGCAGAGCATTAGAGGCCACGACTCAGCCTGAAATATCATGATCTGCCCCTTTGTAAGTCAGCCAAAGGCTCCCATCAAGAGGAGAAAACTGCCAACAGGAGCCTTGACTTCAGACCCATGTCAGAAGAACTTGTAATGAAAAGCTCAGTCCTGCTCAGGTTACCTGTCACTGTGATCTCTTCATCATAAGAAATCAGGACTAGGAAGCCTCCAGCTAAGAAAGCAGGCAAGGAAAAAACAGATGGCTTCGCCACGTTCCCAAATCAGAGCTTGCTCTCAGGGCATGAACAATTTGCCATCTCTCTGCGTTATTTCTCTCCACTTTGAATATCTTCCACGACACCTTCTGATGCAGAGGAGAGCTGAACAGCCTGTCACTCCAGAGACCAGACAGGCTCACACCATGGGATGCATCAAATTACTTCTCACTCAGCCATCCCCAAATGCTGCTGCCTCGTTCACCAGCCACAGTCAGACATGTGGCTCTCCCAGTCAAAGCCAATATCCTGACAGCATGTAATTCCTAAGACTCAATGCTTCTCTGAAAGACAACCACCTTACTTTAAATAAAAAGATTTTCTGGAAACTGTTATAGGACTTTTTTTAAAAGGAGTTTTGGTTTTGGGGGTGGGTTTTTCTGTTTGTTTTCTAAGCTTACTTTTCCCTTGCTGACCCATCTGGACCCAAGGCAGCAAAGCCAGGGCAGGTGGCCCATTCCTAACAGACCATCGTTCTGTAACCTTGATTTAAACCAGTTGCATTCAGTGCCAAATGAACAGGAGTTTGTTTGTGAAGTTTGCAACATGGCCCGAAATAAACAAGATGGGAGAACCTCACAGGCATAATTTAGAGCCCAAATGGCTGTTTGCTTTTTTACTGAGAACTCAAAATGTCCTGTAACAGTAAAGGCAGAGCAGCCAGCTCTGAAAAACATTTGTGAACTTTGATGGTACGTTTGGTATTAGCCAGCATAGCAATCAAATATGCAAAGCATCCCGCTGGCAGGCTTGCTTTCAGACTAGAAGAACACTTCACAGATCCCAATGCTGTTCTCATTGCAGCAAGGCTGTCAAAGCCTGCCATTCTGGCCTTCTCCCAGATCTGCATGTGCAGCCAGCCACCCCAACATCTCGTAGAGCCAATGGTCTATGCTGCTCCTTTACTTGCCCCTGTTTAACACTGGCTCCCTCCTCCTCTGACTCCAGAGATGAGTGGCACAACAGTCTAAGAGATACCAGAATTTGTTACCGATGTTAGAAACATAATTTTTTGCACAATTCTCATCACACCTTAAACACAGGAGGGCTACGTAACACCTCAAGGTATGATTTCTTTCCAGCATGCAGAGCTTGCAAAATACAGCACTTGTAACCTGAACTACAGGGAAGGGAAAGTTGCAACTCCAAACTCCAATGCATTCAAGAGCAGGTTGGAAGAAAGGTTAGGAGAACCATCAGCTCCACGAACAGCAATTTCTGCAGCTGCACCAAACACCCCGCGTAATACTCCCAGCACCTCAGCTGTCTGCTCTGACAGCACCGTGGCACGGAAGCATCGAGCCCCTCAGAGCCCCACAACACCAGTCCATCCATGCACAGGTGCTTCCAACATGGGACTGCAACACTGACAATCGATTCGCTCTCTGGCCACAGCTCCAAGGATGTTTCCAAATCAAACATATTAAAATAGTTATAAAAGGAAGGTTATTTTTTTTCCTAGAAGCATTTATTTAGATTTGAATGGTGCCAGTTTTTACAAGGCAGCAACACACAGCTGACAAAGCAGCCTCCATAAGCACTAAAGATAATTCACAAAGAATTCCAGATCCTGCCACTAAAGCTGGGCAACTCTATTCAGCATTAAACACATTGGAAACATCGGTTAATATCCCTCAAACTGGAATAAAACAGAGGCTAAAGCAGATGAAATATACTATACCTTGCAGACTTGACTCCCCAGAAAGGAAGGGACAAACTGAGAGGAGCTTTGCAATACTAACAGTAGTCAAAAAAGGTCTGAAAATGAGAAAATGTTCAGCACTCCTTGCAAGGAAAGAAATGCCTCTTGATGCCTTTGGTTGAAGCTGCATTGTGCTCCGGCACATATCCCTTGCATTTCTTCCATCAAATATTCTGGGCAGCTCCTGCTCATTTGCACACTGTCTGCTGGAACGCTCAGAACAAGCCCAGAAAAGCTGGAAGGAAATCACTGAACAACAGGAATCAGGGATCTGGTGAGATTTTATAAGCCAAATAGCCACATTACCCACGTTGATGAGAGAATGAGACTGCTGAAGTGAAACTACCACCAGTGTGCCAGGGAAGGATCTTCAGCAGTAACCAGAAGTGGTATTTTAACTTCCGAAACCAGCCGACTGGACTGAAAAGGCTTACAAGAGTGTGCAGCGCCCAGCCTGCTGTCAAGCACAACACAAGCTCTCCACCAAAGGCCTTGAAAACTACAGAACCCACCAAAAGTGCATTAAACGAACAGAAACTAGGATCTCTTGTGGTCTTTAAAGCAGACCCATGGAGGTTACTTCACAGTGCAGCAGCAGCAGATTTGGTATTGACAAAGACTGCATCAAACATCTTCCCCCTGCTCTGAGGAGACACCTGAACAAGAAGGAACCCACATCATCAGGCTGCCCTTATGGCCCGGGGGACGGCCAGGAGAAGATGCATTTCCAGGCCTTGCAGTGGGGTTGCAAACGGCTCAGTTTTTCAGAGCACTTCTGATCCCCTCTCAATGACAGCAGCTTCCTTTAGGGACACTCTCAGTTTCCAGGTGATCTCAAAATGTCTCTCAACAACACTTAAAAATGTCTCTCCCCTCCTGCAATTTTTCTCTTCGCATCTAAATATACTCTGTATGCTCTACTTTAAAGAGCTGCTACTAAAAAAGAAAGCATTTCTTCAGAAATAACTCAGCACAAGGTTTTCTATTTGTTTTCTGTAAAAACCTCTCGTGACTTAGTTTTCACTGCATTTCTCATGGAAAAGGGAGAAAACCTGGCAACTGAGACTTTGCTTACCCTCTTTTCTGAAATCTTACATCACCTGTAAGTTTATCAGGGAAAAAAAAAGAACCACAATTTTTACTGAAGGAGTTCAGAACCACCAGTGCCAAACGCTTGCAGTGGTGGGCAGAACACAGATTTGCTCCGGAGAAACATTTGCATTTGCTTAATATTCTAAACCTCTTCAGCAGCTGTCAAAAGTTGAGCTGGCAAGCAGAGATTCAATATTATTTAGATAATACATTTCTTCAGCATCATCGCTGGAGATATTTCATTCCTGAAAGCAATAAGGGAGCAGCAAAGCAAACCAAATGCCTGAACTTGTTACTTCAATTTGTCAAGAGTATTTATTAAAATTTAAGAGCGACTTGTGTAAACAAGCAAAACAGTAAGCTGTGATAGGCGCGAGGTGCTCTGAGGTGCTGGTCTTCACTGCTCAGAGCTTGTTCCAAACCCCCATATGATTTTTAATGCTGAATACAAGCAATAAAACAGTAAGCGATTTATAACAATCGTAACCCATTCAGTCCCCACAACCTTTCACCAGGCCTACGAGTTCCCACTGAACCCAGATTTATCAAGATAAACTGCAGATGCTCTACAGAATAAGCAGACAGAGGTAAATGAGGCATGAACAAGCAGAGGCTGGATGCAAGGCAGCTCTTCCTCAGCAGGATACTAAGGTTCACTGCTGAGAGGGATTACCGAGAAGCCTACCCAGCATTAAGATAGAGTTAACTCCATTTGCGAACAGGACCACACCATGAGATGACTCATGGAGACCAAACTCTACAGCCAGATCAGTCTCAGCTCCCTGAAAATGTTCTCTTCTAATACATTTGCCTGATGCAATCAGCTAACACTAACATGACAGTGATGCTAAGAGCAAGGAATAGGTATCAGCATCATTTTGTGGTCAGTGCTTCTGTTTATGGATGAGGTAAGGAGTATCCTGAAAGCAGGTGCATGTACTGAGGCCGTCAAAGAGCGCTTCTGTCACAGAAACAGTTGAGGATCATCAGAGGGAATAAGATAGGGACAAGTACCACAACACTTTTTTCAACCATCAAGGTGGGATGTAGCCTACTTTTATGCCTTCTTCACTCAGAGGACCACAGTCAATCTCTAATTTTCACAGCATGACTACAGTCAATACCAGGCACATCAAACTTTGCATCAGGGCCTACAGCTAGTCATACATGAAATTATTTATGTACATTGTATGTTTCTGACCTCTGAGATTTTTCGCTAATAGCCTTAAATACACTAACAGGAAAATGATCTACTGAACACCACATTTTTTAAAGCTGTTAAATGTTCCACATCTGGCAGATTGAGCTGAGATTTAAAAGGCTGATGCAAGAAATTCTCTGTTGAGGTACCTGTAAAACATTAAACCCATTACTCTGTGCCCATCTGTTATAGGGCAATACAAATCCACTGTCCCTCATGCTGTTTTCCGTTGGAGCCTGGGTACTTACACTGAAGCCATGGTGAGAGGGGCCATCCCTACTTTTTCACATCTTACAAATAGTAGAATAATGCCTCTCATTTTAAGATTTCTATGCAATTTGAAAGAAGTCTCCCAGGCCATAGTTTGGCATGATAGTCAGCAGCAAGGCATTCAAATCCACGTCTCTGAAGAAATCGTATTTCCCTACAGAGAGAGAGAACAAGGAAAGTGCTTTTGGGACTCTCACAATCCTGGTCAGCTCAATCTCTCCAGAGAGCCAGCATAGATTTTCTACCTCTCCTCAGCTGTTTATTTTGAGCCTTCATTTCCACCACTGTGAAGCAAAGGTCAGCTCATCAGCTCAGAGCAAGCACCTTGAAACTGGCTGAAGGAAATACTGGAGCCAAGGAGATGCATGCTACAACTGTTTTGCTATGTTACATGTACGAGAATCCTGTCTGCACAGAAATTTGTAATTATGCGAACATTTAGAAATCATTTCTCTGTTTTCACACCCGAATCAGCAAGAACACTACAGACACAGATGTCTCCCATGACTAATACTGAGCAGGGTCTTTTGTTTGCAGATGTACCATCTAAAACACAGATTTGCTTCCACTCGGAGCAGGTCGTCTTGGAGGGCTGGTGGAGAGTGTGAATTCACTCACAGAAGAAAAGCCTGAAGTTACTCACGTGATAGCTTGGAAAATCTGGTGATAATTTTGGAACCAAGATAGCCCAGGAGACTGTCAGCAAGAGCAGCAGCAGTCTGCTTGCAGAGGACAGAAAACAAAGAAACAAAAGCTAGAGAAGGAGTCCGAATTCATCATTCAAGAGGCAGAAACTGTGGGAGACAAAATGAACTGTTGAATTTCCAGAGTTTAGAGAATTGTTCACACTAAGCTACACCAAATTCTGCCTTTAAACTGGTACAAGCCTTCTATGATGTCCTGGATGTCAAGAAATCTGTTTCAATTTACCTATAAACAGATGTTGGCTTTTGGTATGGCCTGTGATTCAGTCAGCCCCATACCAAATTCTGGCAGCCCTGGGCCACAGTGACTGCCAACAGAATACGATACAGAACATGGTACACCCACAGCTTCCAGTTGCTGGGCTTTGTTATGGACCATAAAAAGAAAGAAATCAGAAAAGCATCAAGTCTGATGGATCCAAAGAGGAAAGAGTTGCAAAATTTCTCCTTTCAGTGGGAAGGTAGAGGAGAGCTGCAGCATGCAAGACTGGATATTCCTGATACTTCAGTCATCAATAAAACTTTTGGCTAATGTGTCCTCTATTGTATTCCAGCTGTCATATGACTTCTGCAACACAACGCAGGGAGAGCAAAGGTGAACTCAACTAAGCACCCTTTTCTCAGGGACACATCCAACGTATTTCTCTTCTGTGGATCTACCCTGCTCCAGATACTTCCTATCTGCACACAGAAGTAGAGCGAGTGGTCAAAATATTCTCAGAGCTTGATAAAAATCAAAGTCAAGTGTTTTCAACAAAACCCTCTTTGTTACCACATTCTGATCACTTGGCTGCTGGAACTGCAAACCTGTTCAGAGAGATGCCTTGACAATGAAGTATCATTTAAAAAATGCATGTGCAGCTGTGCATATTTCACTTCAGTCACAGGACTGTGAATTATACCTCAGCATGTCCTTTTAGAAAAGATGTGGGCTGTCAGGGGGATGGGAAGGGGGAGAGAAAAGAAAGGAATTTCTGTTGAACAAAAGAGCTCCAAGAAACTGATACGACTTTGCCGGACGCTATTCCCAGCCCACTCAACATTTTTGATCGTATACAGACATACCAGAACCCCAACAAGGGGCATTTTTTCCTCGCTAAAATATGAACCATCAGCAAGTCTGACCACCACCAGAAAGAAATACAACAACCTAGTGGAAGTGAAGAAAAGCAAAGCAGAGTGAAATCATCTTACAGTTGTCCTAAACCAAGAGCTACCTCAGAGCTCACTGTGGTGGCACTCACACAAACACACGCCCCGTATCCAAGCACACTACTACTCAGAGCTAAGAAAAGCAGGATTCCTGTGCGGTTGCTTGCTTTAGTGCCAGAGTGGAGTAATCTACATGGCACTTGGAAGCACACAAGATAAAAGACACCTTTTCCCCATCTCCCTAGCAGCCCTGTACAACTTTACCAATATTCACCAGATAGTTCACCGTGACCCATTCTGCAGGAAAGCATGCACCGATTCCAAGTCTGCTGGAAGCCAAGCACCACATGTGGCTTTCACTGCTGAAACCACAACAGTGGCCTTCAGCAACAATGACAGAAACCAGAGGAGAAGTTAACAACACAAGAATGCAGGAGACAGCACACAGCTGGGACACTGGTGAGGGTGGGCTAAACCCACTCTCAACCCAGCTCTGGACCAGAGCATGTACTCAAGCACCTAGGTACAACAGGTTTTTTCATGCAGGGATCCTCCTGAATGCTAACACTGTACAAAGGCAGAACCACCAGGAACCAGGATACTTAGACCTCCAGGAGAGCAATGATGCAAAGCTAAGCATCTGAACCCAGACAAGGCAGATGCATCTTCAAAATGCAGTACCATCAGCATCTGTGCAGGGCACCACGTAGAGCTCAGCACTCAACACATGCATGGCAAGGGACCAGCACCAGAAAGCTGGCCTTGAATGCAGGTGCAGCAGGAACATAAACAGAGCTGCTCAGCACTGCCGGGCTGCTTAGGTTATGATCCTGGAACAAGGAAACAATTGAACAAAGAGCAAAAGCTTATTATAAACAGTTTTTTTTTGACAGACAACCAGCAGGACCTGCCGTTTACATGTCAGACAAACAGGAGCATGCTGACCAAAGGCTGAACTGAGACAATCCACCTCTGAAATCCCTTCTCCCTAGAAAAGTCTCTACCTGCTTGCTTGAACTAAGCACTAGCTGGGCTTCTGGCCCTCAAGCACATCCCGATGGGCCAAGGGTAAAGAACCATCAGAGTTTTGTCTCAGTGAGCAGCTTCATGCCTGAGCTGCTGAATGCTACATGTTGGGAGGAAAAAACCCTCTGATCTGCTTTGCTATCTGCACACAGCTGTCTCAGATCCTCACTGGGACTGAACACAAGCAGGCAAAGCTTATCCAAGTACCTGGAGACACTCAAAAGTCTATTTGTGAAGCAAGGACAAAGACTACATTACCACTCTTCAACTTTATTAAGCAAAATAAAGCAGAACCCTGGTAGAAAAGATACAGGTCCCACCATGCTGAAAGAGAAATCGGAGCACCTTAAATTCTGGCACACTCTCAGGCACAGCATAGGGAAGAGGTAGAAGAGCAAATAAAAGGGAGTTCAGCCCCTAGCAAGCCACTAGCAACATGAAATATATATGATCCAGTTCTTGCAGTTCTCAGCTTTCCTTGCAAATCCTTCATTTTAAGGCAGTGGGTGTAACTTGATCAGGAAAGCAGCATATCATCTTTCCACCAGTTAGAAAGTGGGAAGGTGTATTTTCATGAAAGGGGTCATTTTGGAATGATCCTTTTGACACTCAAAACTGCCCATCCAAGAGGAAGAGAACAAAAAGGAAGGCTGCAGGACAGCTCCAAGAAACTCAGAGCAGATCCTGCAAACTGTAAATTAGCAGGCAGGTGGAAGGGTGGGACGGCTACAGGAGGAAACCAGGATTAGAAGTACTAGACATTTATGATAAACGAGGCTCTAACAATAGCTTTCTTTTAAGAAAGAAGCTCTTCCTGCTGTAGTTAATCTATTTAGTCTGAATATAAATTTATACTCTGGGGAAGGACTGCATACAGGACAGGCAACTCCTCGGTCAACTAAATCAAACCATTTTAAAACTACAGTATCTACCCAGTAACATGGACCATGGCAGAGGGGGAACAGTCGCTCCCCCAAGCAGCTGTCAGGGGTTGTTCAGTGGAGCTGCTCCAGCCTTTACATAGGCTAGAAGATGGCCTAGAAAGGTCTTTTCAGCCACATTTTCTATTATCATAGTTTCTCCCCACCCTGAAAGGTCATGCAGATGAAAACACCAATATAACTAATGCCAGATGGGAGACAAGTTAAGCCATACGAATCTTTGCTTATTATATAATTACCTTCATTTCTTGTAGAAACATAGAAATGCTTACAGTCACTGGCTGGATATTTTGTACATAAACAAACATTTCTAGGCTGTTTATATTTTAAAGAAATTAAGTCCACATGGTTCTGACCAACTACTCCATCACCACATGGCACATTTATGAAAAAACAAGCCTAATTCTGAAGCTATGCCAGGAGGTTGCAGACACCAGTCTCCCCCAGGAGCCTGAAATAATACTTATCAAACATGCTCATCAACTCACAGTCATAGATTTACTAGGGAGAAACTTAAGATTATTTGCATTCAGTGTTAAATACATCAAATTATTTTCTGCAGAATTCAAGGTCATTTAATCTACCTTCAGTGAGCCCCAACACATCAGAGAAGAAAACAGAATTGAAACGTTCAAGCTCATTTTGCTACTCAACCACAGCAGCATGGCAATGGACAGTTCCAGCACCAAGTATACCAAACCATGTGCCAGAACCTCCACAGGTCACTTACATAAAATCTACAGGGAAACTTCACGTGTGTAGGTAAGGGCAGCACTGAGAAACTGTTACAGATGCAGCTCTGCAAGTCACGCTCTTACTATAAAGTCACTAGCAATTAACCCAGTGCATGGATGCTGAGTTCTGAATGGAAGCAGTTGTATTTGTAGGCGTCCCATTAGAAACCAGGAGCACATGTTTGAATTTGCATAAGAATCGGTGTGAAAGATTCAGTTACATCCCCAACAATCTCCAGTAGCTTTGGTTACACTGTCAATTATTCAAGTTAGAAGGCACCTGTCTGACAATCTTCTTTCAAAGAGACTAGCTCCCAAAACCTTCTTACCACCAGAGACCTCCCCTTAGAGCCTAGAAGAACGAAAGATCACCTCCACCCCAGCCATCTCTTCTCCTTGACCCACTCTGCAGCTCTGACAACAGCAATCCTGAGCTGAAGTACCCATACAAGGCTTTGGACCACCTAGGGTTTCTAGCACACAGCTAAAACACAAGCCAGCCTCTAAACAAGGGGCTGGACTTCTCCTCATTAAAAGTCATTAAAAGTCATTTCCCTGACCTAAAGAGAAACTCTGTTAAATCAGATATGTGGTGCATACATTGCAAGCATGCAGAACCACTTACTGCTCCCACTTGATGTCTTTCCAGCAGCAGCACTAGATTATATAGGTTACCTGCTCCATCCTCATCGCTGCGCTCTGCCGGCTCAACCATTCGGACCACCACGCAGCAGAAAACTGGTCCAACTGAAACACAAACCACTTCCTCACCTCCACCCCCCAAATCCTGCCCTGGTCCACTTTACCATGAGAACTGTCAAATGTTTGCACTGGTGCCAGGCAGAAGGTGCTGGCAAGCAGCAGCCTAAGCGGGTAGGTTACAAAGAGCCACCAGACACACTGGCCTCAGAGGAGCTGGTAAAAAGTCTCCTATAACCTCACCTGAGGACTGTCAGGACAGCACACACAGCTCTACGCACATCTGAGAAAGAGCTCTTCAGTGAGCTTTGCTGCAACAGACAGAGGACTTGGTAAATGCTTGTGTCTTTCACCCACAACTACCCACTGCACAGATGGAACGGTACAAAGGTAGGGATCCCGATGCTGGCTCCCCACAGCCAGGAAAGGGGTGCTACAATTGCTCTGCCGAGAATGGTAAGGTCCGTGTCCCCATTACAAACCACCGAGTTCACACGGTTGAGGCAGTAGTGAAAGCAGGACACACACAAGGTGAAATAAAGACTGCACGTGTATCTGATGAGCTCAGAAGTTTGCAGGGTTGTCTTGAGATTAGACCCCATGTCACAGACACCCATTTTCAGAACAGCCCCTCCAGAGGCAGTCAAATCTAGCTCTGGCACAGCCTCCAGCTGAAGCGTGCTCTCCCTGAAGAAACTCAAGACCAAGTGACCTCAAACGATCCTGCTATATTTGTAAAAATGTGTGCGAGGAGATGTCCTCCAACAGCCTTACAACTTTCATGGGCTTAGGAAAGGCAGAGCACATCTTGTCAAGGTTCCAGCCTGAACAGGGTTGAGAGTTATGCTGCCAGACCAGCTCCCTAAAAGACATGAGAAAGCAATCAGCCTCTTCAGTGTAGAAAACCAGGCTGCTCTTTCAAAAAGACCTAGACTCATAATCCCAGAGCCAAATGCATCCAAAGAGAAGCCGTGCCTCCAGCAGGTCCAACAGAATGTCACGAGCTATTTGCACACCAACATTTCAAGCGAGTAGAAAGCTCCCCAGCTTCTCACTTCTTCAGTTTCAGGATGCGCTGCAAAAATAATACGTGAGCAGCAAAGTCTTTGCAGTAGAAAGAAGGCTGTGCTCCTCCTCAGCTGGCCCTCAGAAGCTGCCAGGACAGCTATGAAACCCATTGGTGCACTGGTTGGAAAAAAGTCACATACTATACGGAAAGGCAGGCTGGCTGGGAATGGTCTCAGATATCCAAATCATGAAACCACACCTCTACACAAATTAATAGGAGACCACACTGCTGTGTGAAAGGGCAGCCTTGTCCACCTCGCTGTGTGTTACCACTTCTGACCTAAGCCACCTGCTAGTCTTTTAGGTTTTGCTTTTCCTGCCTTAGGATGAGACAGGTGGGCTGAGCACTGCAAATTGTTTCTCATTCCAGCAGCAGTATGACTGTGCAGGTTCCTCTCATGGTACACTCCAGCAAGCCACTGCAAGAAAGGGAATTGCACTGGCAAAAAATCCCACAAGAGCTATTTCATGAGAAGTCATTGCCAAGCTACGATCTCACGGCTTTAATGAGAGCACCCAACAGACAAACGTGCTCCGAAGGCACGGGCTTCATCAGCTCCGCACGAACAACATGCCCCAGCCTTCACAGCTGTTCCCCTCTGGCCAGCTCCTCCAGCTAAGCCTGGCTGGCCGCAGGAGCATGTCACCAGCTTCCCACAACAGCGTGGTCACTGCACAGGGTAGCCCAGCTGGGGCCCTCGGCAGAGAATTCCCCACTGCAGCAGAAGCCAAGGCATGTTAGGGATCGCTCGCACAGGATGCGGCAGACGTGATATTAGCGAGCCTTTGCCTGGTTCTCAGAAGCCGGGGCATATCTGCATTAACCACATTCCCCAGGCAGAGACTGTCCTCTCAGCAGAAAGGGGATACAGACTTATATAGACTATATATAGATAAAGCTTCCTAAGAATCTCTCGATGGGGGCTATTCTCTGCTCTATATCTAGATCTGGCCTAGCGCCTGGTGGGAAACATGTATCAGACAAGTGTATGTGCAAGCTGCAGCTCATTTTAGCCATCAACGAGAGCCCTGCACTAGAAACCCCTGAAACACAGGCCAGAACCACATTATGAGCTCCGTGGTTTTCCCACGTCTCCGTTTGCAGCCCTCCATGTGTTTCCCTGCAGAGGTGAAGATCCCTTTAGAAATCTCTCTCCTGCACATGACATTTACTCACCAGCAGTGAGGAGCACCTCCAAGCCTCCACACTACAGTGGCTTTGTAGAAAAATAAAAAGAACAGGAAGGATTTTTGAACAGTCGAGCTTAACAGAGCACAGGGATCTGGGAAGGAGACAGTGTCTTTCTTCAGAAGACTTTTAACAGCAAAATAAAGTACTTTGCTGAGTGATTAAAACATGTTTCCCCTCACCCTGCACACAGGCACACACTTGATCAGTCTTTACACTCTCATACCTTCAAACCTCCACCTCTCTCCAGCCTCAGCAACACACTCGAAAAAAATTCATCCTGGATCACCAGATTTGTTCCTTTTAGAACAAAAGAAACTCTCTCCCCAGGGCCCAGGAGGATCGGCAAGCTGTGCAGGTTTTGCTTAAACACCAGTGTTCCCTCTTCCCTACTCTCTTCCACTTACCTCCTACAAGCTCCAGAGCACCTGACTGCCCAAAAAGGTAAATAAGCAGTAGAGGGGAGTTGGTTTGTGTTTAGACCAAACTAGAGCTTGGGTGGAGGTACCACACATCTTAGAGCACAGGGTAAAAGGTGGCAAAACTACCATTTCCCAGCAACAGCAAAGCAATCGCATTTATTTGTTTCACTTTAATACAGCTTAGATGAGCCGCTGCAGGAAACGGGGAGTTGATCAAAAGCTCCCAGTGTCCCACTGCTGTTCCCTGCCCAAACAGCACACAGTCCTTGGGGGCATTTCCCAGCACGTTCAAACGTCTAAGAGAGAAACAGTTAACTCTCCAAACCAGCACAGAGGCTATGGATGAGGAGCACACTGCACACAACATCAAAGCTGATATTTTATGCTAATCTGCCTGCTTAGTGGAGGACAAATGCTATTTTCCTTGACAACTCTTCTGAAATAAGATCTGAGCAACCACGCATATTTCAAACTCTTTTGAAACATCAGTAAACCAAACACTCTTACTTCCAGTGCAAAGACTCCCAAGAACAGCCACTCCGCAGTTCAGGCAGATAGCGACTTCCACAAAGCACATGGCCTCCAGGAGCTGCACCCAAAACACAGGAGCTGCCATGCACCACCCCGTGCCAGGCAAGCCACCACACGCTCGCTGGCTTGCAGACCGCAGCTCTAGTCTGTATGTATGACATCCTTCGCCAAGCAAACTTCGCAGCATAGAAGCTGCTCCAGTTTTTACTTTCATCACGCACTTTAAAAATTAGATTGCTTTCCCACTGGAGCAGGGGAAGTCCTGAACAAAAATAGTTCTTGTCCTACAAGAAACTGTACTTGAAGCCAGACTGGCCTGCAGACTCACAGCTGCTAAACAAGAAGGAACAAGTAGGCCACTTCAGAAGTAAGGCACAGCCCCACACAATGTGCTGCAGGAAAGGCTGAAGTGGTTCTAGAGGAGGAAACAGGTTCCAGACACCAGCAGGCAAGAAGAGAGCCCACACACTTACTTTTCCAAACATAAGGAGCACATCATCTCCTCCGTTCCCCAGACCTGGACTCACCAGGCAGATCTGCAGACCCTCTACTGCAGTTGCACTGACTGAGGACAGGGTCTACATGGGCAGTTTTTGAGGAAACCCTCCTCCAGGCCTACTGGCTGCTGCATCCCGGTCAGAGCTCTCATTGTTTTACACAAATGAGTGATTAGCAAGGATCCACTCTCTCCTTGTGAAGCTGGCTGCATGCCCTGCAAGCCTCCACATCACTGTACAGTACTATAATCCAATTAAAGCTCACCATGAGAGAAGCTTCACGCTATCACATTCAATTAGGCAGTTAAGCCTCTTATTATCTGCACGTTAGGATCCATTCGGACTAAAACTCCCCCAGCACTGTTTGAGAGGTGGCATTCTTCAACCAAGCAGGGACACACAGATGTCATGTCTGGAGCCACAGGAGGATCCTACAGGTTAGGAAATTCGTACTGCTGGTTTACAGAGAGGTAGAAACACAGGAAAAATAAAATACAGTGACCAGTTCCTATCCACTCATAGTTAAATGCTCTCTGAGGCTCCCCGATCCCCCTCGTTCTCCTGCTCCCTGACTTCCCCAGGGAAATGGGACAGTTCTGAAGGAGCACGAGGGGCCCAGAAGAATTTCACTCTTTAGTAAGTCAATGGAAAGGCAAAGGCTAATGGAGGACCTGGCAACACAAGAGTCATTTGGCAGCTGGCCACCAATTTCATAGGAAATACCCTCCCTAGAAGGTCACCATAACGGTGGCAAAATTTGGCCCAGAAGAATCAGAAAAATCTGCCAAGATGTGACGCAAATAAAGGCAGTGAGCAGGCCAGCTTCCTGCGTAAGGCCAAAACACGAAGTGCTCTTGGAAAAAGAAAGATTAAGGGTTGCAAGGAACATAACGGCCCCTTGTAACAGCTGAGTTGTTGCTTTTCTTTTCTTGGCAGAAAAGAGGGATGTTTTGTTGCTGGCTGATTAATCTATTATGCAAATCATTTCATAGTTAATTTGATACAGCCACAAGCTTGCCACAGAAATCATCCACAGACTCAGAGCTGATGAAAGGTGAAGTTTCAATAGCTCCATTCGACAGAGCTTTTATTTCCTGGACAAGCAGCTGCAGGGTCACCTCCTGCCATGCAGGGCTGCGGGAGCACGGGCCAGAACATCCAGGGAAGACGAGGAGAAGGTCCCTTAGGCACCTCCACTAGGTGGAAGACAAGAAAAGAGACCCTTCAAAAGAGCAGCCCTTTCCTTCCACTCCCAATGCCCTTCTGCACTGGGCATGTGCAAAGTATTCAGATGAAAACCATGCACAACCCCATACCAGAGACCTTTGACTAGCAGCTTTGAGATTTTAAGACTTTTTCAGAACTGTTCTGAACATGCTCAAGCTTCACCTTTCGGCAGATAAAAGACAACTCAAAATAGGTCTAACTGGAAGTTTGACTCTGGCAAACCACTCAAACTCTTGTATCCAGTGGAAGAAAATTTCTATCTGGAGTCTAAAATACGTTCAATAGGATCATATAAAGTGACAAACTTAGTAACTGCTGTGATAACAATTTACATGAGAAGCACCAAGGGATCATCTCCTCTTGCCCGAAGTAATGTTATTTTGGTCTTGTTATCTTCCACGAAGGCTAAGGAGGAGAAATAGTCTCCCGGCTCTAAGAATAAAGAGGTTGGTTTTGGCCGCTATACTTTGCCCCGAGCATTTCATCTCCATTACTCAGTTGTGGACGCTTTTCCTCATGCATCTCAAATATTCAACATCGCCTCAGCGATTTTTTTTAAAGCCTATCCTGCGCACTCATTTGTATTCAATTTCCTTCAGCGGTAAAACGTTAGGCATTCCATGCTATGCAAACAAAGCCAAAACAAAGCCTTCAGATAAGCACTATTGAAACGTACCTAGTCATCTGAGTAATTAGACATTTTCCTAGTTCCAAACGCACCAAAAATCTACAGTCAGCTCCGAACAAACGTGCCAGCAGTTATCCTAACAAACAAGAGTTCTGTCCTGAATGTCAGCATACCCATGGATCAGGAGGTTAAAATACATTTAAATTAACACCTCTCCCCACCTGAATTTATCAGTGGTTTTAATTATGTAGCATCACCTGATCGTAATTATTATTCTAGCCAGTTGACCACCTTTCTCTGCCAATACAGCATGTCATTGCCATTGCTCAAGCCATGCCAGAACATGTGTTCCAGTGAAGTTCCCGTTCCCAGTGTAGGCACACATCCTTCATACCAAGAGGCGAAGCCTCTCCCTTCTGAGTGCATTTGTGGCTAACCCTCACAGAGAACAGCGAGCCGTGGACAGGTCACAACTCACTTGGCTAGGAGAGGGAATTAACACTATTATAGGGGTACAAGCATGCAGCTTGCAGGAGTGGCTCCACGCCCCAGCAGGCTTCACGGTGTCTCTCCTGGTGCCATGTCCATGCTGTTACCCTTACATGCTTGCAGATCCTTCTGCAAACCACTGCTACTCATTAACCTACAGGAAACCAAAAAAGAGACAGATGAGAAGATGGGACCTGGCACAGGGAGAGGAGCACATAGCCTGGGGCATGAGCAAACTGTTAGGATCCATACAGCTGATGTGAATCCACAGCCTCACCCCAATCAGTTTCCATTGCCCCTGGGGATGTCCACACCAGGGCTGGAGTGGAAGTCCACGTGCTGCAGGGCCATCCCACAGCATGCTGAGCAGTAACATCTCTGCACCAGCAACCTCCTGTTCAAGTCCAGGAGATGAGTGTGGATTTTCCTCATGTTTTCTCACCCAGCAGGCAAGCTGGCATATGAAATGCTCAGGCAGTGCCCAGTAAACAGTCTCAGATCTCCAGCATCATGTTTTCCCAGGTCTGCTCCACAGCTTCCTTTGTATCTCCAAGGGACACCAGGTCCATGCGCAGTTTGGTCTCAATATGCTCCACTTCACTGTTCAAAGGTTAGCAGGAACTTTTTTAAGTATGTGACAACTAAGACAGTAGCCTAAACAAAACCCATTCTGAACAGGAGCACTGACACTCAACTTCTCTTGCTCCAGTAGACCCCCTTCCAACAAAGCTTTCCCCGCAAAACCACTCTTCCTCTAGCCAGCTTCCCCATGCTGTTGTCTCCTCATGAGGCTCCTTCAAGACACAATGGTACAGCATCCTGCCATTCACACCCATGGCTTCAAGAGATTGGAAAGAAAAAAAGAAAAAAACCATCCCCCTCCTCCCAAAAACTCTTACTTTGCAGCATGAGGAAACAGAGGAAAAAGTTTTGATTCCCTCTCAGTCATGCAGCAAGACCACCGCTCTCAGTTTTTACAGGTGGTAGGGAGAACTTTACGTAATGTAACCTTCTGCAAAGAAAAGTATTTCCATGCGCAGGAGAAATGAATGGCAGAAAAAGGTAGGCATCTCTTCCTTCTGGTATGTAGCTGTTACACCCAGATAGTGAGACAGTTTGAGTTTCTGGGATGACTAAAAGAAAGTACTTGCATTTCCGAAGCACTACGGTTGTTCAAAACCCCCAGGAGCTACATGTGCTGAAGAAAGAACTCAGAAAATCACTTCAGCTAATGGCAGAAGAGAAAGGGAGACAGCACAAGGGCAAACACCACCTAACTTTGTGTTTCACTCAAAACACACAATTGCAGAACAACGCTATAGTTCTTCACTACTATTCTTCCTTAAGTTTAGACACAGCCTTTTCACAGAAGGAAACTCTACAGAGGCACCAAGGCAGCCTTCCAGATTTTACTGACACCCCCCACAAGCTGAATGGACTTTCAGTAAATCACTTGCCAAACAAGAGTGTGATGAAGAGCAGTGCTTTTGAGATCTTCCTCCCACAGTCCAGTTCTCAGCTGTCATCTGGGAAGCATACACTACATCTGCATGAGGCCCTCCACCTCAACACCCACCCACCCAATTTAGGGCCATGCAGGCACAGACTGCTCCAAGCACTGCTTCCACCCAGCCCCTCTTGCTCCAGCTTACTGTAGGAGAAACGGTGTAGAAACAGGGTAAGTTTTATTGTACCGAAAAGCAACACTCCCTCTCCAAACACATGCCCCTCTTCCATGAATCCTCTGACTTTCTGCCAAGTTCAAGCCTCTTCTCAACTAAGAAGGCCTGTAAACAGAAACCCAGAGGGGAACTTGTAACTGGTGGAAATCTCAGAAAAGACCAAGGCAGTTCCACAGTACTCGACCACGCGCCAAGGGCCACTCTCCTCCACATCCTCCTTTCATGTCCCTACAGATGCTTGCTCGAACAAGCTCGTTTTGAATGTTGTTTCCTCTGAAGAACAGTTTTCATCCCGGTGACTCTAGCTTTTACACAAAGATCTTAAATGCCGTTGTGCCACAGGAAAAATCATTACAATAGGAATTTAAAACACAGAGGCAGTAGCATACCTCAAAGGTTTTCAAACTCCTGCCTTCTCTGATAGAGAGGTTTGTTGCAAAGCCTGTAATGAAATGCAAAGCATGGACCCAACGTAGCATCACAAAGCATTATGTTAAATGATCAGAAACAACAGAAAGAACTGAGTGTCCAGGCTTTGCGTCCCCGCTGCTGTCACAGAATTCAGCATTTGCCCAGCACATGCAGCAGAGCACACGCCTCACCGTGCAATTACACTAACATCGCTGCAGGAGCACCGATCTCAGCTGCTCCTGACTTCACTTCAGATTAACAAAAACCACTTGGCACCCACAGCTACAGCTGCAGACCTGCCGTATGTTGCACCCCGTGCACAGCCCCTGCACGCTTGCCCAGCCCTTGTGGGGCAGTCCACGTCCAGTGGGGCTGTGGAAAGACCTCCTAATTCGATCAGCAGCAGCAGATGCGGCAGCTGGATGTCCGCTTACCCCCCCGGGCTCTAGGAGAAAAGGGCACCCAAGAACAGCAAGCAAAGGTGATGGCAACAACAGGGCTGAAACCAGAGGGACCCACCACCACGCACAAACTCCCTCGTGCAAGAGCTACGTTCCTAGAAGGTCCCAACTGCCCCAGTCCTCCCACTACTGCCCCAAGGTGTGCAATCCAAGCACTTCCTCCAGCCCCTGCTTCACAGCTTGCTTCAGTGACTTCAAAATTTCCCTCTCAAGCCCCAGTTCTGCCCCACCAGCCCAGATACCCACATACCCTTCGTATCACCCAGACTCCCTCATGCACCTTGATCAGCTGCCTGCAATCTGCTGCCCACTTGCCCAACACAATTCAAGCACCCAGGACCCACCCTATTAGCCAAGTCCTGTTCAGATGTACCCTCATCCCCTACTACATCAAGGCAGGGCCAGTGTCCTTTTGCTGCATTTTCTGGTCATCTACAGATTTGCAAACAAGCAAGCTATGTTGTGAGCTCGTTTTCAGATCTGCAAGTATCAGCATAAATGATAACGCAGAACCAGAAGTCCTTGACAGCAACGGACATTTGGAGTTTTATTTCAGTTTAACAGGCACTGTTATGAGGCTGGATGAGAGGCAAATCCAACTGACACCTTCCCGTAGTTGAGAGTGCAATGGAGAGAACAGTTTTCCAAACGGCGTTACGAGAGGGCCTCTGTGTCCTCTGTACACCACCAGGGTCAATGCAAACCACACTGGAATCCAGTGCAAAAATCAAAAGTGCAACAACTCTTCCTCCAGCTCCTCCCATACAGGTAACTCCTTCCACAGCAGAGGGACTCCTTGAACAGGGGCACATTCCCCTTGGTGCTATTCCCCTTCCAAGACCTTTTGCTGCAGAGAAGAAAGGCTAAACAAGACACAAGCAGAGAAACTTGCTGCCCAACAGATACTCCAAGGCACTGTCAGCACAAATAACCTGTTATGAACCAAGATCATCTGCAATTGCAGACCTGGGTTTTCTTCTACCCCGTGCTATCTTCCTGCCCACGATGGCAAAGAGCTATGACTGTGGGTAATGTTTAAGCTAAGACAGTTACTAGTCCCAGGAGCAAGCCGCTAGCCCTGCAAGACAGGGGCCACAGCCGTCTCATCCAGCCTGCTATCTAGATGGCGCAGAAGACAGAAGGATTTGGGGGGGTTGTAAAGCTTGGAAAGCTTTACATTCCTGCGAGGTCAGCCTGATGACTCTGTTCCCTTTTTGCTCACTTGCTGCATCTCCATTTTTAAAAAAAAAGAAAAAAAAAAAGAGAAAGAGCAGTGCTTCAAAAATTCATTTTGACATGTTTAAATACTCAAAAGCATTCTGTTAAAGTCAGACTCAAAAAGCACAAATTTTATAAAAACTAAAAGGGAACCCTCCCATGTGGGCTAAAAAAGGCTCAGACAGGGATGCATCCGCGTGTTTATAGACACGCACCAGAGGCGGGGACAGGTTCGAGGCTGCCATCGGGTGAAAAGCCAACAGCAGAAAAACTGATGCCCACCCTGAAGCACCTGACGCGGGGCATTTACGGGGCAAAGCCCCCGTTAACGGGACACCCACACGGACGGCAGGGCCTGGGGAGCACAACCCGGCGTGAGAACGAGCCAGACACCCCAAACCTGCCACCAACACACACCCTACGACAGGTTTTGGGGGGCCACTGAAACACATGGTGAGGGGGCACAGGGTGACCCCTCGCAGACCTGGTGGAAGGGGCAGCGGCCGCCCCTTCCCTTCTTAGGGTCAGAGGGTCCCTGTACCCCCTGCCCTCTCCCAAAACCCACTGAAGAGGCAGCGAAACCCTGCCCAGCGCCGCGTTAGCGGGGAGGGATGGGACTCCCCAAAATAGAGGGAGAGGATCCTAAAATTGAGGGAAGGACCGCAAAGCTAATGGGAAAGGGAGGCTGAGAGAGCAGCCCCCGGGGCCCCGCGGCTGGGCACGGGTCGGAGGCCGGGGGCTGGCTGCTTGAGGGGAAGGGTCCGCCCGCCGTTACCTGGGGACGCAGCTCGGGCTGGAACCGTCGATCTCCCAGGTCGCGAAGAGGTTCATAGGCACGGGCCGTCCCAGGGCCCCGGCACCGCCCGGGAAGCTGAGGCGGCTCCGTTCCGCCGCCGCCGCCATGGCTGCCGGCCTGGCGTGCACCCACCGGGCCGCCGCCGCCGCCGCCGCCGCCTGCGCCGCCGCCCCGCCCCAGCGGGGTGGGGGGGGGTGGAGGGGCGTCACGTCCGAGGGACGGGCTCTGCGGGGCGGGGCTAAATCACTGCGGGGGCTCAATGGGGCGGAGCCACCTGACAGGGAGGCGATGGGGGCGTGGCTAGGGGCGAGGGGCGTGGCTCGTAGATGGGCGGTGCTCCGTGCGAGGGGCGTGGCCAGGGCGGGGGCGTGGCCAGAGCGGGGGCGCCGCCGCTGCCGGTTCTGCGGACCGTTAGTGGCGGCTCGTGCTGCCGCCCGGGCCGTTTGTCCCGGCGCGCGGCCGGAAGTGCCCGTGCGGGTGGCGGCGGTGGGACCGGAGGTTGCGGTGGTTTCCGGCCAGCTCCGTGGCAGGGGCGGGCGGCGGCAGGGCGCGGCGATGGTGCTGCTCACGATGATCGCCCGCGTGGCGGACGGGCTGCCGCTGGCTGCCTCCATGCAGGAGGACGAGCAGGTGAGGCCGCGCGCGCGGGCGGAAGATGTCCGGCCCGGTGTGTCGGTGAGGCGCGGGCGGCGGGTGGTCCAGCTGGGCCCTCGCACCCCCTTCTTGTAAGCCGGGCGGCTCTCGCACAAGCATTTCTCGGCGGGTGGTCTCGGGTGGAAGGTGGAGAGCCGCCTCTCTGCTGCTGTGGGCTGCTCCTCCTCCTCGGGCTGAGCCCGGGACCCCCCCAGGCCCCCCCTTGCCTACCGGTTTCTCCGGTAGCAGCCACCCTCAACGGCCTGTCCTCCCTTCTCAGTCAGGCCGCGATCTGCAGCAGTACCAGAGCCAGGCGAAGCAGCTCTTCCGCAAGCTGAACGAGCAGTCCCCCACGAGGTGCACGCTGGAAGCAGGAGCCATGGCTTTCCAGTGAGTATCTATCTGTGGGTGTAACGGGGAAACAGGCGTTTGCCGCTGTGGAAATACGTGCAGGCACTTCTGGGTCAGCGTGAAAATTTATTAGAAACCAGGCTGCCGGAGAAAGAGTGGGTTATTCAACTGTCTGCCCTGCTGGCTGAAGCGTGGCAGCTGCTCCAAGGAGAGAGCACGTGAGCCGTTACTCCTTGGTGCTGCTGTCTGGCACTTGATTTTCAGCCAGGTTAATAGTTCTGCCTTTGCCGAAGACACTGTAGCTTTTGTTCCCTTAAATCTTTCTCTGTTGGTTTGTACTCTCTAAGATTCCTTCAGTGTGTCTTCTGTATTTCCTATGTTTTGTCTTTTTTAAAAAGAGATGTCCTTGATAAAAACAGTCCGACAGTACCACTGTGAGCTCCTCTTGCACAAGATTTTCCTCTGTGTGTCCTGTAAGAGTGTACCTTTTCATGCATTAGCTTCGTATGTAGAAGCACATGGAACATCTATTATTTTATTTTATTATTTTATTACTTCCTTAATGTCTGGCAAACTTTTTTCTCTCATCTTATAGATTCAGTGTTATTGTTGTCAAATATGTTGGATATGTTTAATTCATTTGCTAAACCGTTTGGAAAATCTCAACTTAAAAGCACTTTTGGCTTTCTCTCTAACAAGGGAACTTGAATATAAACTAATGAAAACTTATAGAAAGTGCACATCAGACATCCTTGCTCCCTAATCAATAGCAAGGGAAATAGAAAGGTAAGTAAACGGAGGAAGAGTTGCCAGTCAACGAAAGGCAGGAGAGCAGCTTATGTTTGAGAAAAGGAAGTGCTTCTTTACATGACATGTAATTACCTAGCAGAATAATGCTTCAGAATTTGATCTTGTCAAGAATCAGGATTATGTCAAGAATTGGGATTATGCTATTAGCAGGAATAACTATGTTATAAGTCCCTGAGATCGGGTGCCACATGAGATCACTGAGTCAGAGTCGGGCAGTTTTGCCAGCAGTGCACAAAGATTTCCCATGCTTGGCACCACTTCTGCCGTGCTGCCTGCAGCGGGATCCCTCTCAGTTCTCCAGCCCTGGTGACCAGGTACATGTTTATGGCTGCGTAAGTAGGAGACAGCCTTTGAATGCAGGACAAGTTTGGCTTTAGGTCTCGACTTCTATAACAAGAGCCCTTTAGCAACTCCTGCCCTGTCTCTTTCTTCAGAGATTCAGTAAAATGAAAAGACAAGAACAGGAGTTTTTTGGAAGGGCTATCTTTGGCAAAAGCGATGAGGTTTTGAGGGCAGCTTCTCTTGTGGTTGCTTACATATGATAACTGTGACAAGGTTTTTTTCAATCTTTTTTTCCTCTTGGCTTCTGGTTGCCTTTGATAGGGAGTTATAGTGGTCGGAGGATTGCCCGGATTAAAATAGTCTGGCAACCCCTGTCTCCTGTTGGGTTTGGGTGTAGTTGCCAGCGTTAACTGCAAAGTGCTGCTCCGCATCATCTTCTTTCTAGGAATTAAAACTTTCTAGAGTTTAAAAGTTCTGTGTTTAAAGTGTGTCCATGGCACTGCAGGGGTGTAACTCTACTGGAAGTGAAGCCTTGGGAAAGAGTCTGTGTAGATCCTAGTAAATCCCTTCTTGCGTTGCTTCCATTACGCAAGCAGAGCAATGTCTGGGAGGGCTGTGTCACTTGCAGTGCTCAGGGAATCGAAGCCTCTTAATGGTGGCTGTAATGTCACCAGTTGTGAGCAGGCAGGAGGACTGGGTCAAGCTCATGTTTTGAAACAGCCAGGTTACCTGGTTGGCAGATAGGCAGGGAATGGAGCGTTTCTCCTTCTGTGTTGAGTTAGTCCCTAGACAAGTTCCACAGGAATTGATGGCTGCTGCTGCAAAGCACTCAAGTGCTGCCTCCTTAAAGGAGGGACATTAAGGCAAGACCTATATGAAAAGAATACTTTCAGATCAGAAAACCTCCTTGGGAACAGTACAGGAAGTGGAGAAAACAGAGGAGTTTGAGATTTAGTCTAAATGCTGACTGATGGCCATGCTGTTTGTTAGTGCAGCACATCTTTTTTTTCTGCTAAATCAGACCTCTGACTGCTGAGGGCAGCACAAACCAGGACAGAGCGTTTTGTGATGTGAGAGTTACAAGTGTGGATAAGGATATTGCTGAACTTGCTGAGGTGGTGTTGAATGTTTTTAGCTTGATCAGTTCAGAGAAGAGTCTAGTCTTGCTGAAATGTGAAGCTTAAGCTACGGCTACTGAAGCAATTCCAGTCAAATGTAATGTTTAGACTTCGGCTCCAAAAGCTGTGTCACCCTTTCAGCTACAGGACTTGGTGTACATGGCTGTGCAGGTGCAGAAACACCGATGGGGTCCACTGTGCTGTCAGTCAGTAGATGACCTTTGGCTGATGAATGGCTGGAGTGGCTCTTACCTGTCATGTTGAAAACAACCTTTGCCCTTTGCCACTGTTACCAGGATAAAGCTTTTCTCTCTCAAAACGATCCAAGATAATGGTAAGAAACCTGCTGACTATACTTAATGTGCAGACATCCGGACTATAGAAGTTAGCTGTGGCAAACTGCAACATCTGCCCCTTGTGTGTGTACGCTGCCGAGCAGTCGGCACGATCAGGTGCTGTGCTGAAGCTCAGAGGCACGAACAAAGTGTAAAACTGAGAAGCTCAGCTGTGCAGGAGCTCTGCTCTGATGTTGAACTGAGGTTGACAAAATTGTCTGAATCTGGGACGGAGTGAGGTGTGCTTGCTCTCTGTAGTGCTGATAGATCAGCTTTAAATCCAACACATCTAATACCACATCAGGGGAAAAGCAAATGAGAAATACAACTGAAGAGCTCCAGGCAGGAGCAGCTGGCCCGAGCAGAGATAACAGAGCTGTATCGATAGGGAATGTTCCTCAGGCTGCTCTTGTCTTGAGTTTGCTTCTCTGGATCTCAGGCAATACTGTCAGAATTCCTATCTGACGTGAGTTTTGCTTATTTCAAAAGACTTTCAAATATTGCTGTTCATGGCTGTGGCTAAATCAAGCTCTGGGAGATGATTTGTAGCAACTCCAAGCTGTCAAGCAGGTCTCCAAGGGTAAGGGAAGAACAGAGGCGTGATGTACTGTAGGATTAGTCTTACACATTGATGCAGTCCAAGCTGAGGGACATAAAAAGGAATAAAAGCATGGGCTTGCAGGGACATACTTGTGGAATGGATTATAGTAACTGTAGTTTCCTACTTCTGATTGAGATGGATCAGTTGTTACTTGAAGGCTGGCAGAATTCGCACACAGGCCATACAGAGGCAGGAGAAATGGGTACTGCTGAGCCCAGAAATGGGTTTAGGATGCTTAATTCAAAGGGCTTGGACCTGTTAAGGTATCTGGAAAAACAGTGTGAAGGGGAAGTTGTTTTGTAAGCCTGATGCAGCTATTAACAAAATTTTAAGCTACTTATTTGACTACAGTGCCCTCGTGACTGGGTCAATTCTTTAATACACTGTTAATCTTTATGCTAATTAGGCTGCTACATAATGACATTATGCAGAAAGACGAAGGTAACGTAAAAGTAGCACTTAAGTGCCACCTTGAATAATACAGATAAACATTCAAAAGTGTATGCAGGGCTACCTACCATCTCAACTCCCTTGGTTTTGCTGGAAATGTTGTTGCCTTTATTTTTCTATTGGCTAAACGAGGAGAATAATGTAGTTGGGAATGTGCAGCAGCAGACAGTTGTAGCGAAGCCTAAATAACCTAAATAATCTCAAGATGGCTTCTATCCCTCATTACAGTGGGCTTTTTAGCTGAATTATAATGAAAGGCCCCTGCTCTCTGTGCTGATGGAGGCACTGGAGCTCACACTGGAACAAGGTCAGCACTAAACCTCTGCAAACAAATACAAATTAGATGCAATGGGGATGGGGTGGTGGGAGGAGGAGTAGAGGACCTCTCTGCATGTTCAGCTGTGGAACAAACCAAACAGCGTTACACAGCAAGAGCAGCTCCTGTTCCAATGTACATTTTGGAGCTCCTAACGTTGCAGCTGAAGAGCTGGTAGCACAGTCATCCTTACCTATGGCAAGCCTGTAGGGGAAGTCACCAGAACCCATCTAGCACCAATTTTTTTCCCCCCTCTGCCTTTGAGGTCATGGATGTGGATAGCGACACCCCACCAACAGGCAGGTATTGGGAAAGAAGAGGCTACCCAGTCCTCCAAAACGGAAAGTATGAGCTGGCAGTCACTGGGTGGCTTTTTAGCTGAGACCAAATTGTTGTGTGTGTCCTAATCTCAGGGCAGAGCTTTCTGTTTGTGGGCCTCAGGTATTTGGCTGTGCTGCGTTGTCGTAAAGCTGTGTTGGTCACCTTCCCCTCTACTCTGCTGGCAAACTTCTTGTGCTCCCCTCCCTCTGACTGCAGGAAGGAGGGAGGATATCCTCCCTTTTTTACTCCAAAATTATAACTCTCTTATTGCTGGTGTTTTGTTAAGCTAATGTTACTCACAGGCCAACTTCTGTTCTGGTGAAATCAAAGTTCAGGGCTGTTGGCATGGGCACAGGGTTGGAGGCTACAAGAAAATTTATTTTAGGCAGTGAAAAAATAAGCCATTACTTTGTAGAAAGGTTTACACCTGATCCAGACATGGCAAACTGGAAGTCCCTGTACCCAGTTCTCACTGCCTCGTAGGAATAAAGATATGCAGGGTGGTGTTTGATAGGAGAGGTTCAAAACTGATTGATTAATGCAATGTCTGCTATTCTTCTAGCTACATCATTGAGAAAGGAGTGTGTTACCTGGTCCTGTGTGAAGCTGCGTTCCCCAAGAAACTGGCCTTTGCTTATCTGGAAGACTTGCATTCAGAGTTCGATGAGCAGCATGGCAAGAAGGTGCCGACAGTCTCCAGGCCCTATTCCTTCATTGAATTTGGTGAGGCCGCTCTCCTTGTGGCTAGTTAGGAAACTTCTTGCTGAGAGTGACCAGCAGCCACAGGATCCTCTCCAGCTTGGCCTATGGAATTGACAGTTCAGTCTCTTCTTGGCACTAGAGAAATGAGTGTCTTGAGCAAGGAATATTAGTGAATAGAGAAGTGGTAGAGAGTAGTAAATGTTCTTTGATTCAGATTTCCTGCTTTAAGACTCTTGGCCTCGCTCCAGCAAATGTTTGCATGCAGTCTGCTGGCTGTCTCAACAAAATTCCCACTCCTTCAGCAGCCAGGCTGCTCTGCGTTAGGTGAGATTCCCTCTCATAGTCCCATCTTGTTCCAGATACCTACATCCAGAAAACCAAGAAGCTGTACATTGATAGCCGAGCGAGGAGGAATCTAGGCTCCATAAACACAGAGCTGCAAGATGTGCAGAGGATTATGGTGGCCAACATCGAGGAAGTCTTACAGCGAGGAGAGGCACTTTCAGGTACAGAGAATGGCTAATATTTGGCATAAGGTTCCTTGTCCTCTCAGTCAGGTGGGTGGGTAGAGCATACCAGAGGAAAAGCTTGCTAATCCCTGAGCCCCCTGAGAAATGCAATGGACTCAGTAGGTGTTTCAGTTGGATCGGTTGCATCCTGAAGCACCTGACAGGTACTGGTGCTTCTTTTGGATGAGACCAGCATCTCACGAGCTTGGGTGGCTGTCATCCCAGCAGGACAGGCACTAGAGCACTGCAGATAGGCACAGGGCATGCTGCCATGTGAAGCTGCTGTGCTTCCAGCTGCTCCAGAGGAACTTGTACAGTTAATGTAACATTTCAGGAACATCTGTTTGGGTTAATCTTGATTAACTTCTCTCCCTTTAACAGCTCTTGATTCCAAGGCCAACAACTTGTCCAGTTTGTCCAAGAAGTACCGCCAGGATGCGAAGTATCTGAACATGCGTTCCACTTACGCCAAACTTGCGGCTGTAGCTGTGTTTTTTATCATGCTGATCGTCTATGTGAGATTCTGGTGGCTGTGAGCCGGTTGCACTCACGGAAGAGGGAAAGCCGGTAGCCTGGCAGGTGTATGTGTGCTGGACACTGTTCACGGGGGATGTGCATTAGAATCCACACAGGACCATCACCTTTACGGGAGTGTCCTGCAATTGTTAGGTGACACCTGACTACTGCACCTCTTAGTGAAGCCTAACAATAGGTGTAAAGCTTGTTGACTGCAGGCTTTTCCTCTGAGGCAGTTTGCACTAGGGTCCTGCAGAGTTTGACCTCCCACGGTTCTGCCCCCCTCCAGGGGTGTGCTCTGGGAACAGTCAATCCGTGCAGTTTAGTATAATCACATTGTGCGTCCTCCTGTTGAGTAGCTCTAGTGGGAACTGGACTCTAATGAACATTCCTTGTGTTGGCAATGTTTGCTTTTTTAGAATCTGGGTCTGCAGTTATTTTTCTCTTTTTTTTTTTTTAAGACAAAACTCCCCTGTTTGAAGGCAAATACTGCACTGTACATATAATAGCTTTCACCTCTGTCAGAAGAGCTGTTGTTGAGTTTTCTGTGTCTGATATCTTGGCTTGTTACACTTTAAATTGCTTTAGGAAGAAACGGATGTTAAATTATGCCTTAAAATACATTCTGTCTAGTACTAGGAGGGGCGATGAAAGTCTTCTATATTACTGATTCCTACAAAATTAAACTACAGGTTTGTAGGTGTCCACTTTCCCTCTCCTGACAGCTGTGTATGACAGTGTGTTTTCATGTGAACAGGGTGTGTAATTGAATGCTGTTGGAGCGGGCACAGTGCAAACTATGTCAGCACTCTGTATTTTTCCCTTCTATCTGCAGATTCACTATATTATTTCCTTCCTTTTTATAACTGTGCTTTCCTTCCAGAATGTGTCAAAACTGCCAGCATTTCATCTCTGGAATGCTTGTTTTCTTTCTCCCTCTGTTCCTCACCCAAAACAACCAAATAAACCAAAACTCTGAATGTTGTTGTGAAGAAAAGACAGTGTTTCCTTAAAGAACACTTTAACTTTTCATGAAGGATTCAAAAGGATATCTTTAAAGTGGTGGACTCCTTTAGAAACACCACCTTTTTTTCCTGTGGTCACCCTCTCCCTACCTCACTTGGGAAGTTAAAACTGTAGGTGAAGGAAAACTCATTGTGGGACAATAGTATATAGCTTCTTGTTTCTCATGGGCCAATGTATAGATTTCCAGTGTAATGTGATTTTTTTTTTTCAATTTTTTTGGTCCACCTGTGCTAAGAATAACATTTTACCAGTCACCTTTTGTTTTTATTTTAAAAAAAAAAGAGAAAATAGAAACCCCACAGTCCAGGCACTCTGCACTCAAGTATCTACCGCTTGGTAGGAAGCAGGCAGTGTCGCAGCAGGAAGTTTCAGGACTCCCCAGCACCTTTTACAAGCACATAATCTTGTGTAGTTCTGAAACTGTGACCTGGAAGTGTTTCTTGCCACTGGGTAGGAAACAGGGAGCTGTTGTCCTGTCTGGGAACACTCTCCAGCTTGGCCCTGTGTCGAACTGGTGAGGAAGTATTTAGCACTTGTCCACCAATAAACCTAGCAAATCTGATCTGCCATGTAATCTAAAATCATCTGGTTTCTGCATGATGCCTCCAAGTGTTACTTTGTAGATTGCTTTATTATTATCATTATTTTTAATCCTTTTAAGTGGTGTCCCCAAACAGGTGAATGTCCCGGTGATGTAGGTCTGTGTAACGTAGGTGCTGAAAGGTGAGCAGACACTGACCGTACGTGGATTGTTGTGATTGAGGGGAGTGACGTTTCTGCAGCAAAGGGCAGCTCGGTGAGCAGTTGTCTCCTGCAGTCCCAGTGTCAGCGGTGAAATAAATGCTTCTGAAAAATCCCCTCTGCAGTGTGGAGTTTCCTGTGTGTTGTTTCTGTGGTCTTGGAGGATGCTTGCTTTCCTTCCACGGGCACGAGAGGGTAACGGCCCCATAGCTGAAGCCACCTGGGATAAGGGCTCCTTTTTGGAGGCAGAACGAGTTGAAAAAGGTGATCTTGGCTGTTTTCTGGCAGGGAGACTGTACTTCGTTTATAGCAGGAGTCTCCTTCCATGCTAGGGTGTGTCTCTCTGCTGGTTGGATGCAGGCAAGCAGCCCCTCCAGATGGGCAGAACCTCATGGGTGCGTGGGCAGACTTTCATGGGGACAGTTTTGGGCGATGCTGTTCACATGGGGCACAAGTGAAGCAGAACAAGCTGGGAGCAGAGTGCGCGTTAGCAGTAACAGGGCGCACGGAGCTGCAAACGCTGCTTGCCCAAAGAGGAAGGTAAGGAAGTCTGCAGGCCAGCATGGGGCTGCGGGCAAAACCTTCGAAGTAACTCCTTGCTGCATTCAAAATACAGAGACCCTTTTCCTTCCTTGCAGAGGTGCTCCTCATCATAGAATTGTTTTCATTGGAAAAGACCTTTAAGATCATCGAGTCCAACTGTTAACCTCACACTGCCAAGTCCACCACTGAATCATGTCCCTAAGCACATCTACACATCTTTTAAATACCCCCCCGGGGATTGTGATACTACCACTTCCCAGGGCAGCCCGTTCCAATGCTTGACAACCCTTTTGGTGAGCAAATTTTTCCTAATATCCAATCTAAACCTCCCCTGGTGCAACCTGAGGACGTTTCCTCCTGTTCTGTCACTTGTTACTTGAGAGAAGAGACTGACATCCCCCTCGCTGCAACCTCCTTTCAGGTAGTTGTAGAGAGCAATAAGGTCTTCCCTCGGCCTCCTTTCCTCCAGGTTAAACAACTCCAGTTCCCTCAGCCGCTCCTCATTTGTGCTCTAGACCCTCCCAAGACCTTCATTGCCCTTTGGACACCCTCCAGCATCTCAGTGTCTTCCTTGTAGTGAGGGGCCCAAAACTGAACACAGTATTTGAGGAGCAGCCATTCAGCCAGTTTTTTAGCCAGGGAAGAGTGTGCCTGCCCAAGCCACAAGCAGCCAATTTCTCCGTGAGAATCCTGTGATGCTTTGTGGCAAGGGAGGTGTAGCCTGGGGGTTGTTTTGCTGGGGGCTGTCTGCACCTCCTGAGCAGCCAGGAGTGAGGTTAGTTGCTCCCCTCCCTCTGCCAGCCGCTCAGGGCAGAGGGAAGGAGAAGCCATTGTTGGTTTCTCTGTTATCCAAAAACTTGCTTGAGGCTGGGCTGAGCAAGCACCCGTGGGCTCAGGGACGTGTCTCCCTGCCCTGGTGTGCAGCAGTGAGCAGTGGGTGCCCGTGCGGGTGACCACAGCGATTGGGTCGCTGCTCACTCAGGGGTGGCTGTGCTGGGTGCTTGGTGCTGGCAGAGGCACAGGGCTGGCCCCGGAGCCTCTGCCTGCAGATGGCAGTGCCTGCCCGGAGCTAGGGTGCAATGCAGAGTCCTGCCCAGAGCTGGAGGTTCCTCCTGAGGGCACCCCCAGCTCGTTGCAACGCCCTGGCCTCCCCAAAGACCCGGGGATCTGCCTGCAAGGGCTCCCGGACCACGCCACACAAGGCTGTGCTGCCTGGCCTCGTCCCGTCATCCTGGGACTGAGCTGGACCGTGACCCTTCCCAGTAGGGCGTTTACCCAAGTCACCTCCCACCCAACGCCCATCTCATTTCTGCTTCTGAGCTGCCTCTCCGCCTCCAGAGGCTCTGGAGCAGCCTTTGCCTGCTGGGTTCCCCCATCAGTCATCCCCTCAGCTCCTGCGCCTGGTCCCCTCAACCTGGCAGAGGCCAAAGGGTTTTGCCCCACATGGGGCACATGCGGAGCAGAGGGGGAAGCAAGACTTGGGAGCAAAGCCAAGTCCTGGCACCTTTGCAACACCTGAGCCTGCTGCACTGGGGAGTTTGGGGGGCTGAGCTGGGCTCTCCCTGGCTCCACAGCATGCTCATTGCCACTGGGAAACCCTTGGCACGGGGCATGGGGTACAGGCAGAGAGCAGCAGGGTGCAAAAGAAAAGGGGATGGTGCAAGATGCTCCAGGAGCTGCTCTGCACATCACATGAGCTCATAGGTGACAAACCTCATAACAAGGGTGATGATTCAGAAAAGCTGTTGGTTTTGGCTGCTGCCACTGCCCAGCTCAGGTCTGGGCACCCCTGAGTGTCTCCGTGTTCATGGGGCTTGAGGTGCTGTTGGGGACGGTGCCTGCTGGAGGGACCGTGCGTGGCCATGCCCACTCCAGCCCACCACAGAGCTGGCCAGGTGGCTTATGCTGCTGGGCATGCTGGTGCTGGGTGGTGGAGTTTTTCTTCCCCGAGTCTCTGGAAAGCAAGGCAGAGAGAGCAGACAGGCAGAGCTGGTTCCTGGACGCTGCCAAACCTGCCATGGGTGTGGCACAGCGCTGTGGAGAGGAAGAGCATGGCGGGATGGTGAAAGCTGGCGCAGGGTGCTCTGGCGTGGTGTCAAATATAAAGCAGGTCCCACCTGGCAGGGGCTACGGTGATGCTCTGCACCATCACCACTTCCAGGGAGCAGCCGCTCAGACGCTGCGGGGTTTTGGTTTCTGTATTTACTCGGGCACCAGCTGCTTCCCCACCAGCTCCTCACACTCGCAAACCTCTCTTTCGGGCAGGTTTGCAGAAAAACCCACTCTTGGCATCTTTCCCTCTGGGGCCCTGGAGGAATTTGACCCTGGGTGGTTTCTAGCAGCTGCTTTGCTGTGGGTGAACATCCCAGCGGTGCGGAGGGCTGTTCCAGCATCCCTGCGGCAGGGCAAGCACGTCCCCAGGGCACCTGATGCCAGATAACTGCCTGGGCAGCAACAGCCAGGGCAGCAGGGCTTGGAGCTCAGTCCTTGTCCTTTCTCCCCCAGGGGCTGCCGTGGGGCCACAGCAGCTCTATCCCTCTGGGGACTTCTCAGTCCTACTGGGGCCAGGGAGGGATACCCTGCAGAGCCATGCTGAGGGCTTGGGAGGTCACCTTCCCCCCCTCTCCTCGCACTTTGCTCTGCTGCGTTGCTGCCAAAGTGACCTTTCAAAAAGGAGGATGTCGATTTTCTGCTGCCCGAAAATGAAAGCTTTTTCAGATGGCAGGGTGCTGGGCTTGGCAGCTGGCCACGGGCAGCTGACTGCTGGGACCAGCCTTCCCGCACAGGCCTGAGTCAGCACCGCGTCCTGTCCCGGTGAACCCCAAACCACCCTGTCCCCCCATCCCAGGTGATGCAGCTGGACTGGTCCCCGGCCCTGAGCACTCAGCGAGCTGCGGAGCAGGACACAGGGCTCCTGGCCAGCTCCTGGCAGCCTCCTCGCTCTGTCCCTGTTGGCCTCCCAGACCTGAGCCCTTTGGGGGTCCCTGGGGGTCCAGCTGCTCCCGAGCCCCTGCAGCAGGCACTGGGGAAAGGTTGTATCCCACCTCTGGTTGTATCCCACCTGTGGATACTGTGCCCGTGCTTCCTGCACAGCCTCCAACCCAGCTGCTCACACAAGTCCCCAGCTCTGTTTCCCCTGGGGTGGCCATGTCACCTCCCCTCCCCAGACCGTCCCTCTTCTCCCCCCGCTTGGGCACTGTTTGGGTACCCTGCAGGCACAGGGGTGCCCTGGGGTTTGCCAGGAGCTGTGCCCGCAGTGCTGAGCCTCGCTGAGTCTCGCATGGCTGCTCCTGGCTGGCTGCGGTTGCACCTGAGCTCGCAAACCCACCGGAGGGGATAAAGCAGAAGCTGGGGAGTCCCCCCTCCTTGTGCCTGCCCCCGCAGGGCTGCCAGACCCCCGCCATGGGGCTTTCTCTGGGCTGACGGCTGCATGGAGGAGCCCAGCGTGGTTTTGAATCATTGCTCAGAAAATCCCCTGCGGCTGAGCTCCGGTGCTCTGCAGAGAGATGATAAACCTGTTTCCTCGGCGCTCTGCAGAGAGATGATAAACCTGTTTCCTCTGTCATTGCTTTTTTTTTTTTTCTTCTCCTTTCTCCAGCCTCCTGCCAGCAGCACCCTGGTCCTGCGAGTGCTCCCCAGGGGCTCCACAGCCGCCCCAGCAAGCTCCGCTCCCCTGGCACGCTGCCTGCACTTGGTGGAAATGGGACTCCCTCACACCGTCACAGCACAGCACCCGGAGCAGAAAGTGCACTCTCCTTGTCAGCCACCACCGGGGTCCCCCAAAATGGCAGCAGACACAGGATTTGCACAGAGGAGCAGAACTAAACGCGCTTGCTGGAGTCACGGCGACCACAAGTCCTCTGCACCGGGACCTGCGTGGGTCCCTGTGATGCCGGAGCCTGCAGAGCCTGGGGTGTGCGTGGCTCCCCAGGACCTTTCCCAGAGCTGTGTTTTCCCTGTGCACGGCCATGAGCCCCTTGCAGCTGTGATGCCATCTTGCCCTTGGCATCCACCTCAGGGGAGGAGGGGATCATCGAGGTGAGAGGGGACCCGAGTGGCCTCCGGCTCAGCGCGGGCTTGGAGCAGGCTGCCTAGAGCAGCGTGAGGCTGCCACCCAGGACCGAGAGGGACGTAACAACACGGCCAGGGACTGAGAACAGGCTCAGGGTCCCACAGGAGCCGCAAGAAGCCCCTGTTCTGCTTTCCCGTGCCCCGTGGTCATTCCGTGAGGATGACCACAAATCAGTGAATTCTTGCCCCATCGCATGCCCAGAGCTAGGAGCATTTCGGAGGCTTCATGGCCACCCTGTACGTCAGACCAACTTTGGTAAAAGCTATGTGGTTCTGTCTGCAATATAAATACTCCAGGGGCTGCAGAGAGCGAGGGCAGCGGCGGGGAAGGCAGAGGGTACAAATTCCCCAGGAGATTAAGCAGGGAGGCAGAGGCAGCTCAGGGCACCCAGCACATTCCTGCGGGGCCTGATGCAGGAATGCCTTTACACTTGTCCCGTTCTTTCTAAGACAAGACTAGCTGGCAGGTAAGGTAATCATGGCGTAAGCCAAGTCATGTGAACGTTAAGAGTTAGCAGATGAGCCACAGGACAAGCTATTTGTGGTGGAAACACAAGGCTGCCAGCCCCAAGGATTTTGTTGGAAGCCTCTCACCCTCCTGTTTTTTCTTAAATCTCTTGGCTGCTGACGTCTTGTAACTGTGAAATACCCTCAGCTTCCATTTCGACGGGGTTCCAGCTCTCCTGTCTGCAAAAGAGGAAGCCGAGTATATGACTCAAGCATGTCCTAAGGAGCCCCAGATCAGGGGCAGGTAAAAATGAGGCAACATTTATCCAGGTGTGTAAAATGCTGGGGTGTAAGGCAGGTGTTTGGGTGGGGGCTGAGCTGAGGTCTGAATGCCTGAACCGCCAGTAATGTCACTGAAAGGTTACTGCAAGAAAACACAATTTATTCTGAGAGCACCAATGCAAAGCTGGTGAAAACAGTGGTTCCTCCAAGGTGAGGAACAGAGAAGTGTGGTGTGGTTTGCTGACCATGTACCCACCCCAAACTTCAGAGCGTTTAAATACATTTTGCTTTCTGTGAGGAGAGCTGGGGAGAGCGCGGCAGGACCCTGGGCACCTCTGCCTGGCAGTGTCCCCCGGGTGCCAAGCGATGAAGCACACAGGACACGGGGAGGTGCTGTCCTGTGGGTTTCCTTCCTCCCCGAGCGGAGCAAGCACAGGCCAGGGGCACGATGCCTTCAGTCCCTTTCACCGCCAGCCATGCCATTTGCAGAGATCAGCCGCTCAGCATCACCGGGGGGTCCCTGCTGAACGGGGGGACCCTGACCCCACTGGTAGCAGCTGGAGGGCCAGCACAAGGGGCTGGCTTTGGAGCAGAGGAGCAGGAAACCTGAAGAGTGCTGGGGCTGGAGAGGGCCTGCATGTGCTGAGATCAAAATGAGGGCTCTGTGGAGCAGGCAACCGAAATGGTTGTGGAGTGAGACGTCTGACATGGAGCCGCAGAGAGGGCTTGATCTCCCTGCCATTGTCAGCCAAAGCGCCAGGATTTTGCTAATTGCCAGGGCCGTTTAACTAGCGATGCTGTGGATATGGAGTCTGTTCAGCTCTCCTAATCCCTTACTCGGCATCACTTCCAGTGGCAGAACGTGCCCAGCCCTCTGCCAGGCACTGACACCCTGCCTGTCACCCTGCCCACCATCCTGCCTGCCATCCTGCCCACCTCCCCTTGCCACCTCTGGGTGGGAAACTGGGTGGGAAATGGTGCATGGTAGGGCTGGAGGGTCACTTCTGCCAGTGGGTGCCCTGTGTGATGAACCTTTGCTCATTTGCATACAGTGTTGTTGATGGGACTGTAATGGGGCGTGTAAGACGAAGCAATGCTAAAATATTTTTACCTCCTCTGCAAGCAGCTTATTGCTTAACAAGACAGACCCATGGCAATGATGGGGACCTAACTGAGGAGCTTTGGCGTGGGGACACAGCCAGGTGCCTGCCCTTGTCCCCTTCCCACTTTACCCTGTGTGTTCCCTCCTGGCACAGGCAACCAGTCTGGCCAGGACAGCCACGGGCGGCTTGGCCCTCACCTTTCCAGCTGTAAAACCTGTGCTGCCCGTCCAGGGCCAGCCCCTCCCAGCCTCTGCCACATAGAGGACCTGCTGTTGGCTGCTCTTACCCCTTTTCTCTGTCTGACAGAGCTGCCGTGGGATGCTCTCACCCATGTGCAGCTGAGCCCACGTGTGCCCACAAAAGCACAGTCAGAGCGGAGAGATGGGAGCAATCAGCAGGTTCCCCAGACCCATGGGCATGAAGTGACACCTTCCCTCATCTGGGCTGGATTCCCCTGACAAGCTTCATTTGTCAGGTGGAGCTGGTTGCCCTCATGGCAGCTTCCAAGAGCTGTGCCAGGGTGGCTACAGATGCTGTCCTTACACTGGGGATCAGTAGCTTGTGCTCAGGCCGAGAGAAACACAGACAGCAGAGGACCAGCTGCTTCAAGGTCAGGGATAATAAGTAATGCTCAGCACTGAGGGGAGCTGGAAATGGCAGCTTTTGGTGAAACATCAAAATTCCTCCTAAATTAGCTGCATTAAGGAGAACAACCCCAAGCCCTCCTTGTTCCAGTCATGTCCCCCCTCAACTCCCAGCTTAGCTTTGTGATTGTTTCAACTTAAGCATTGGTTGCTGCCACCCATAATTTTATATATGGAAAGTTTTGGGCATGCTGGGGGTCTGGCCTCCACCTCAGCAGGCAAGGAGCTGCAGGGAGGGAGGTGTGCCAGACGCAGTGCCACAGGATGGCCATCGTGGCTGTGAGGCATCATCATCTGCCCGTGAGCAGCTGTTGGAGTGGCGATGGGAAAGCTCTGGCAGCTATGCAGGATGGTGGGGGATTCATCACCCAGGTTGCATCGGCATACCTGGAAAATCATCGTGGTGGCAGAGCACTGACCATCCAGCTCCATGCTTGGGAGGAGCTCCAGGATCCGGTGAATTATAGGAGGAAAACAGTGAGGTTTATTCATTGCCTCGCCTCTCCCCCAAACCCAGCACAATCCTGCCTTCACGGGCCAGGCTGCCGTGTCAGCACCGCGCACAAAAGGCTCTCAGTCTGCGGGGAGCTGGAGCCGGCGCAGAAGGATTTTTAACGCTTTAAATGATGGCTGAGGACTGCGAGGGATCTTGAGGTTGAACTCAGCTGCTGCCCTCCCAAGACCTCGTCCATGGGAAGCTGGGTCTCCTCCTGGGCTTTTCCAGCACGTGCAGACATGGGGGGCTGAGCTGTGGGGCTGAGCCGTGGGGCGGCGAGCTCGTACGCCCGCTCCAGAAGCTCCCCTTCCCACTGGGGTGACCGTCCGGCGGCCGATGCTGCTTTCGGGTTTCCCTCCCCATCGGTATCTGCCCTTGGACAACGCTCCATCGCCCCTGCCCGGCAGCCGCCTGCACCCCAGGGCTGAGCGCAGGGCAGGGCAGCGCCTGGACCAGCATGGCAGGTGGGGCACTCCGTTATCCGCCCCCGAGGCCACCGCCACCGGTCCCGGTCCCGGTCCCGGCCCCCGGCCCCGCCCCGCGGTCCCGGTCCCGGCGGGCGCCCCCTGGCGGCGGGCGGGCGGAGCCGAGCGGGGCGGGGCGTGGCGGGCGGCGCGGCGGAGGAAGCGGGGGCGGCGCGTCTGGACCGTTTCCCTGCGCGCGGGGCGGCCGCAGGCGCCATCGGCGGCCGGGTAGATCCCTCCGCGCTGCGCCGTGCCGTGCCAGTGGCGGCGGGAGCGGCCGTGGCCATGGCCCGCGGAGCGGGGCCAGCGCTCGCCGCCCTCCTCGGTCTGGTGCTGGCCGTGCTCAGCCGCGCCGACCCGGCGGCCGGTGAGTGACGGGGGGCGGCGGCGAGGGGCTGCGGGGGCCCGCGGGGCTGCGGCGGCGCGCGGGCGGCTCCTCGCCGGGAGGCTCAGGGGCTGCCCGGAGCCGCCCCCCGCCCGGCCCGACGTCGCGGGGGAGGACTGGCCCCTCTCCCAGCGGCGCTTCCAACGCGGCCGGCCCGGCGTCGGTGTCACCTTCCTCCCCCGGGGCGGCCGGGGAGGGGGTCCCGGGGCGGGGAGGAGGGGGGGGGGGGGCGGCGGGGCTGCGGCGGCCACGCGTGGGGTGTCATCGCGTGGGAGGTGGCCCCGCCGGTGCCGCCGCCTCTTTGTGTGGAGCGGACCCCCCGCCGAGCCGGGCTCACCTGCGAGCCGAGCCGCCCCGGCGGGCGGTGGTGCCGGTCCCGCCCGCCAGGCAGGGGCTGTCCGGGGCGCGGGAGGGCTGCGGGCTCCGTGCGGAGCGGCGTGTCGGTGGGGGGGCTGCTCTCCCGTGGGAGCTTAGACGTAACGGAACGCTGAAATGGAAGTCGTCCTTTACTGGCAGTGATATATGTGCCATTGCAAAAACGGCTCGAGTGCTTGAGGTTTTTCTTGATTTCAAAACACGGGAGAAAAGGGTTTGCTGCTGTCGCCTGAAATAGCCGTGCGCCGTCTGTGCTTCGTCTTCGTTCTAGCTGCTTTGTTGAGGACATAGCTCTACACTCAGAATTCCTACATATCCTCCTCCCTTAATTGTTAATCAGATCAGGCATGATGAAGCCATGTGTGCGCATCTGAAAAACTGCTGCTTTTCGTCACCGTTCCTCATTGCATGTTGGCATCTGCAGTATGTTTTACAGCTGGCCTGGAGAACATGGTCCGCAGCCTTAACTGTTGGATTCCGATGGATTTCATGCTTCTCCCAGCAGCAGTCCTGCTCCTAGAGTAAGGCATGTGCAGTCTTTCAGCACGTTCAAGCCATCAGGAACCAGCAGTCGTTGATTACTTACGTGACTTCTTATTCTTTATTCCTTTTTGGTCCTGAGAGGCCAGATCGCTTTTCAGATGACTTGTGGAGAGTGTAGCGATGGCAGAAAGTGGTAGTGGAAGTTGTTTACTGCGTGACCAAGTGAGATGCTGATAATTCCAGCAGTTTTAGTCTTTGGAATGATTAGGAGTGGAAGCTGGCGTCTGCAGAGTTTTGACCACTACTTCTATCTTGGGTACAGAGCAGTTGGCTTAATCAGTCTGTTTTGGTTTTGAAATGGTCATTATTTGTCTTGTGGGAGAAATGTTGTTGTTTTGTTGTTTTTTTTCCCCAGTAACCCCCTCTGAAATCTGACTTGCTTAGTTTTAGTAATATGTTGCAAGAAGATGGTTGGAGTAAAAAAAAAAAAAAAAAAAAGCTATTTCCTGAATGTATTTTGCTCAGTTCTGCCCAAAAAGGGCTGGAAAAATAAAAGATCTTCCAAGGGTAGGTGTCTTATGAATTCAGAAATATGCCTTCTTGGTAGGGTAGAGGTGTGGTGCGTAGTAGGACTGTTGTTTCTGGAAATGGTTCACACAGTCCTGTAAGACAGCAAAATACTATTTTTGCAAAGACTAAATGCTGTGTCTGCTTAGTTAAACTGTACCTTCACATCAGCGTTGTATCAGCTTATTGCTAGCCCTACCAGTTCCTTCTCTGGTAGGGGCTGAGAGGAGCGAAATAGCTGTGGTATCATTTGCTGTCACTTGACTGGGTGTGGATACCCACCGGGCTGGTTGAGGTCCTCCTGTGCTGCAGAAATTTTTGGCGTTGTGGGTGAAATCTCTTCCCAGTGCTGAACAAAGGCTGGTTGTCGGAGATGACAAATCTAGACTGAAGCTGACTCCTGTTGTTCGTGAGATACTGACCTGCATCTGGTTCTTGGCAGTGAGAGCTGTGGCTTGAATTAATGGGAAAGATGAAGTCACCGAAAGGGTATTTTCAGGTGCATGTTCAACTGCCTTGATGCTCTTGTGCAAGAGAGGGCAGGTATCTGATGTCAGCCCTCTTGGTCAATAAATAGGAGGCTCCTGGATGCACTAAGCGCTATGGTTTGGACTACTCAACTCTGCCTCATCACGCAAGCCCAACGGTGTAGCAACTTGCTTTTCCAGTTGAGCCGTTGTTTAGTTTTGCAAAAGGCTGCAGTTGAAGTTGCAGTAAGCTGGGGTGGGGCAGCAACACCTGTGCTTTTGGGGAGGATACTCTCCTGATAATTGCTGTGAACGATTTGCTCCTCTTCTGATCAGGCAGCAATGGGTGAAACAGGAATCCTGACGAGTAAAGCCCACCCTAATTACCCACTGTCGTTATTAACGCTTGGGTTTTGCTGAGCCCAGTTTCACCAGGTTGCAGTTGATGGGCAGCTTGTGTTTCTAGCATGTTGCGATACATTTTAATCTAGAGCAGCACAAAGGTAGTGTGTTGATGTGGACTGCAGTTTGAGATCTTTAGTATTCAAACGGTGAAACTTTAGAGGACTTCAGGTAACGCTGACAGTGCCAGTCTGCCTGATACAGGTTTGATTAGGGAAGAGCAAGTTTTACTTGATCTTTTGAAGTTGTTGCTGTCTATCAAATTTGTTCTTATCAAAGATGCTGATTTAGACTTTCAAAAGGGAGCATGATGAGAATCTGGCTAACTCGCATCGCTTCCTTCAGGGCATCACTTAGATTAGAAAAAAGTGAAGATCCTCTTGCCGATGTTCTCAGGACTTGAATCCTTGGGAAAAGAGGACTTACGCCTCTGGTGGCATTTGGCATTCGAATCTCTTGCGATGGGTGGGTTGGGTTTTTTTGGTCAGCTTCCACGACTATTTCCATCTCTTACTTATCCTAGGTGTCTTGCTGCTGTTGCGATAAGTGGATATTTCTCTTCAATATGCTCTGGTCCTATTCAGTTTCTCCCATTTTCGAAAATGGTATCTGTGTTGTGAGAGGGGGAACGAGTGGCTGGGGTTGGAACCCAGGGCGAGGAGCAGGCGAAAGCAGCTGGCAGCCTGTCTCTTCTGGAGTGGGGTATCTTGCTTAACAGCAAAACCAAACAGCCACAATTTGTAACTTCAGATGCAACCTCCTTTCCTTTAAGTTTGTACTCTTGGCTAGTGAATGCAAAGCTGAGGAATGATACGGTGGTTACTAGTTCTCACCTCTCCTGTAGGACACGTTAGGGAAATGTCGTCTGTGTTGGGAGGGGGGGAAAGAGCTTCCCTGAGCATCTGTGTTAAAAAGTCCTTATGTAGTTATATTCTTAGTTCACCCTGAAATAGTCTTGCCAACAGAAGTCGAGGGCTGTCAGTGCCCATCTAGAAGAAACAGTGCTTACATCCTTCTAAACACGGTCATCTGAGAGCTGCAGAAATAATCGTTCGTTCTGTTTAGAAAATAGTCTGTTCCTAGGGCACATGTCCTTTTTTTAGACTGCTATGAGGATGAAAAAAGAGCTTTGTATCTCAAAATGGCATGGGCGTCTGCTGTTTGTTCCATGCGGCAAGCCTTCATCTCGTTTCTCTGACGTCACCCTGGATGGCTGCAGAAGCGCTGCTCGGCACAAGTAGCGAGCTAGCATTTCTGCACAGGCAAACATGCTTCACGTTCAGATTAATAAAGATTTAGTGCTAGAGAATGACAGAAGACTTTGGAGAAGAGGCGAGCATGGCTGCCATCCACCAGATTGCCGTGGAAACACCAACACCTCTTCAGCTCTTTAATTGCCTTCCCTGCATTTTTTTGTTGAAAACTTTTTTTAACTAAATACCCTATGTTGCTGTTCTGGATTTTAGCTTTGTTTGGAAAAATGAAAACAGGGGAAAGCATGGAACAGTAGCTGTGCAAGAAAATAGAGAACGTGATGACTGATGGACTTTTGAAGTGTCTTATGAGTTCATCCTGAATTCAATATGTATTATAACTTGTAGTTTTTTGCCAGGAACAGTGTCGCATGAACTGTAGCTGCATCTGATAGAAATAACACTCCTCTCCTGCAGGTTCCTAGGCCTAAGACCCCAAGGACAGAAAAACTTCAGCTCTGCGCAACGGGTACCAGCTTTGTTCTTAGGAGGGCCAGTTAGTAGTTTTTGCCAGTTCCTAGATGTTCAGAGGAGAGATTTTAAACAGATGATGTCAGGGCATGGGATTTTGCTTAATGTAGTCAAATTTAGCAATCTTGAGTTAAAAAAACCCTCATGAACTTCTAAAGCAACATTTCTTCTTACTGGCTTGTTCTTCTAAAACTCACTTAAACGTTTTCTTTTATGCTTGTCTGACAAAGCCTTGAAAAGCTAGTGAAGAAAACCAGTTTAGACATTGGGGTTTTCTCTCTCAGAAGGTCCAGGACGTTGGCTGAGTGCTTTCACACTCCTCTGAGCTCTGCTCAGCTTCTCAGTTGATGAGTCTTGTGTTATCCAATTGATTTCAGGCGTTTGTGTGTAAAAACAGTGGAGATGTCTTAATAATCCAATTAAAGCGTTTTTTCTTTACCATAATCCTTTACTTTAAGGATTTCTATGCCTTAGACAAGCTTTGTCCGTAACTACTGCCTCCCGTGATGTGCAAACTGCTCAGCTTGTTTAGACCCCCCAAATGTTAACGTTTTCTAAATTTCAGCTGAATATAAGGCTTTATCACTTTTTCATAGTGTTGTGGATTTTTTTCCTAGTTTGTTTTTTTTTCCCCCCTCCCTGTGTGGCTGCCATGGGGTGATCTGTACTTTAAAAATACGAAAATGGCTATTTCTTTTCTTTTTTTTTTAAGCTAGTGCTTATTTAGTAGTGGGTTCTTCCCTAGTACATAATCTCACTGGAACTGTAATCTGTTGAGGTTAGTGAATAGTGTAATTAGTTATCACTCTTTTGTGGTTTTCCTCCAAAATTTGGTTATCTTTGGGTATTCTCTCCATTCGTGCAGTGCTTCTTATTCCTTACCAGCTTTTTCAGCAGCTGTTTGTGTGGTGCAAGGTGTTGCTGTGAAGTCTTTTGTCCCTTTCTGCATAGCGAGGACCTGCTGTTCTTCTTCCAGAATTGCACCTCGTGTTTCAGTGTTTTCTCTAATCTTCTTTTTTCAGGCTTGGTTTTTCCTGAAAGGAATCTGAAGCTGTTTTTGTGCTCCCTTGGAATTTGAGACCTCTTGATTTGTAGTGTAGCTGGTGTTTCTGACCATGCTGATGGTCGTCTTCAGGGCTGACCCGCCTGGGGCAAGCAGCCTGAGCTGGCCTAAGGATTCCTCACGTGTGCTGTGCGCTGCTCTTTGAGGGCTTTTGAATCCTTTTTCGCCTTTCTTTTCATATATGGTGGGTAGCACAGCTGAAATGACATGCTGTTTCTTACGAATATCGGTTGAGACAGTAAATCCGCTGACTACATAAAGGTTATTGAAGCCTCCTATTTTGTCCTTTAGTTTTCTTTCTAATCTATAATGTATTTTTAGTCTGACTTTTCTGCTATATTAAAGTGGGCTGTTTTCCACCCTCTCTCTCAAGAGAGTTTTTGAACCTATGGACAAGTTTGAGCCAAATATGACAGAGGTCTAGGTTCTTAAAAGATACTGAGTTTCTATGAACTTAATGGAAAACTTATGGATGGAAAGAGGAGAGAGGCACCCACATGGTGTCCTGCCAGGGAGAAAGCTGTACCGCCAGCTCAGCTGTGTTCTCTGCCAGAATATTGCTTTCTCCTTATTTAAAGTGAAACCTTTGGTCAAAGCCTGCACCTTCTTAGGTGCAGGATAACCAACCACAGAGCTTCAGGAAACCAGCTTTATAACATCTCTTCCCCACAGCATTAATTGTCTTGGTATTTTACGTTTTTATTTCTGCTTGACTTTTTCTGAACTTGTGGGTGAGGAGTTTATTGGCGTTACTTTCCTTTCAGTATTTACAACAAAGCCCTTTCAGGTTTTCTCTGGTTATGGCTGTTTCCCTATAGCAGTCTTCTCTCTTAAAGCTGAACTCTATCGCTTACAGCTACTGATCTTAACCCTTCCTTTTAATTTTCTAGCCTGGAAATTTATAGTGGACAGATGACGTATAGAAACCAGATCACAACTTCCAGATTATTTTGGCAATCCTAAAGAACAATGAGGCAGAAACACAACTCTTCTTTTCCTCCTGGATTTTCTTTAACTGTCTCTTCAGCCAAAAAGATTAAACCTAGGTGAAATTTTACTCCAGTTCAGTGTGAGCTTTGGTAGGTTCAGATGTTGAGAATCACAGCACTTCCTATAGTGTTTCTGTGAGTAACACTTTCAGCTTGTGCTCATTTTACAGCAGCGGCTGCCTGTTTTTTTCCCTCTGGCCTTGGAAAATAGTTCTGGTAGGCTGGTTAAAATGTCAGGTTAGAATTTGTGTCTAAATGCAGTCACGTGCAAGGGTTTGTATGGACTCTAGGCTGGGTAGTATAGCTAATAACATTCATCTTGCATGCACTTGGAGCATGCCCGAGAAGTCTTTTAGACTTGGTGATGATGTGTGCTAAAAATTGGGTATTTCTTTCACAAAGTGGTGGCCTGCCCGCTCCATAAGAAGCCAATCTTTTGATAATTGTGGGGTGTCTTCCCAATATTCCTGTAATATGCCCAGAAGGACTGATAAAAATCATGAGGCGGTTCGATACATTAAAAAGCCAGGGGATATCCCCGTGAAGACCCGCTGGTGTACCGGAGCGAGCCCTCCACCGCACGGGAATGTGAGGACTTGAAAACATCACTAACCTAGCTTCTGATAGTCTTGGTGGTTTCGGCAAGCTCGAGCAAATCCAGAAACCCAACAAATAATTCACCATTGCTGTTTTTTTTAAACACAGCAGAAAACTTGTGTCAAAAGCAGCCTGTTCAACTCAAAGCTTTGAGAGCATGCTAGTGTGATCTATATATGGCTTCTAGAAAAGTGGCTTTATCTTTTCAAGACAAGGTTGTCTTCTCTCATGCTGTACACAACAAAGTATTTCCGGTCAGCATAATGGATGCAGTGAAATGTACTTTCTATACTGGCTGAGGTAGAAAGTAAAGTTTCTGATACTGTTCACTCTTGAGCATGACATGGTAGAGTAGCAGAAAAGTAGCTTTTGGAGTAAGTCATGTTGAAATGCCTTGGTTTTGCATGCCTTGTGAAATTGTTAAAGATATCGTGAAATACAGGAAGACAGTGCTTTGTGCACGGAAATGCTAATTTTACTGTGAGAACTGTAGTCTTCGATTTCCCTTGTGATTTCTTTTTTTTTTTTAAGAGAAGTGGTCATGTTACTTTTTAATACTCATTTTAATATAGAATGTGGTTACATTTGCTTCAGCTTTAGTTGCTTTTCAATGTACTATTCAGTCTATTTTAGTCTTAAGCTGAAAAAGTACAAAAGAGTTTTTTTGCTTTGGTTTTCTTAGCTTCTTTCACTTCTAAATTACTATAAGCAAAATACATATTTAGCTGCCTGCATTGCCCCACTCACTGTGTCTGTTAAAGAATTCTAAGGACTAGTAGTAGTTTAATGACCTGCTAAACAGCGGTTCAAGGCAGGAATAATTTGTGAAAAACCAGGAGAAAATTAATCATTACTTTGCTAAAGCCTCTCTGCTGTGTCTGTATTTGGCCCAGCAAGCTAAACTGGAATCACTGAGTTGGATCCTTCCTGTGACCCCAAAAGCCATCACCTTCTTGTTCCCCTCCATGCAGTTGTGCTGGGAGGTGTTCTTGGCCAAGTGCTAGTTAAGCTTTTACTATGTGGGTTACAAAATCAACTGGCTGCTCTGTTCTCACTGGAGATGTGAGTACTCGAAGAGATTACAAAATTGTGTTTGAAAGCATGGGCACAAAAGAAATAATCCTCTGAGTATTTGCTTCACTGGCTTGATTGGTGTGAAAAGAATGAAAATTCGAGGTAGTGAGGTGAGAATAGAGTCTGCTTCCCCTCCCGGTTCTTCAAAACATGGTGAGGCTCATTTTTCCTCTGTTTCCTTGGAGTAGCATAGGTGGTAAGAGAAGTCGGAATGGTTACAGGTCCTTTTGCAGCTTCTCTTGAGCACGGCGTAACTGAACTCGCCTAAGTGGAGCTAATCTGTGCTGTGGAAACAAGCTGCTGCAGCGTTAGACAGAAAGAAGCAGATGAAGTTTTGGACTTGAAGCGTCGTGGATGTTGCTGTTAACTGGGATAAAAATTCAGACAGGTGCAAATTAGTGTGAGTTGTTTTTGAGCGCTGTGGGGGGGAACGCCATGCAAAATCTGTGTTAATATTTCTGTCGCTTAGTAACCCTGACCTCAGGGGTTATCTGAAAGGGGCTCAGAGTGGAATTTTGTTCATTTCCTGAGAGCGCTGCAGAAGCACCATCGGAGTGCCTCTTTTTCAGAAATCAAGTTAACAGAAACAGGCGTACTCATTTTGTGGGAAATATGGATAATTTTCCTGGGCAACTGGGTTTAATTTAACTGTATTCTCTGTAGGGATTGCAAGTGTGAAACGTTCCTGTAGTACCTCGTAGTGCATGTGACCTGTTTACGTGCTCCAGGGTTGTTGAGAAATAACACTTCAAGCCTTGGATAGCAGTAACTGGAGTCTGTTCCAAGTTGTCTAATTGCTGGACTGAATTTGGGCTGGTTGCAGGGAGAGCTTAGTGGGACTGATGCGTTCACTCTTTGTTTCTGAGCCCTGTTCCTTAGTCACCAGCATATAAACTTTGGTGGTGGTTTGGACCAGTTTTCCGTGATGCCCCTCGCTGAATTTGTATTGAAAATTTAATACCTCTTGAGGAAAGGAAGACCATCCTTAAAGGAATAAGAGGCAATTCTGCTGCTCTGCAGCAGCTGGGACGCGAGCGGGCAGTTTAGGTGCTTGGATGTTACGGATGCCTCCAGGTTCCTTTAACTGAGATCTGTCAAATGCTTTCCCAGATGCAGTAAGGTGGTTGAAATAGGGCACATAAAGGCACAGAAGTGTATGTGTCTGGAGGCTGGGAGGAGTTTGTGACTTCTCAGTGTGTGGGTTTAGGATAGGACCCAGATCTTTTGGTTCCAAGAGCTTTATCCACTAGTTCGGTGCTATTCAAATGGTAGCCTGTGGTCTCAGTGGACTGGCTAAATTTTGGTGGTTCTAGAGTGCCTTCTGCTCCTGCAGGGCTTACATAGTTCTCACCTTTCTGGTCACTTCAGAAATAGCCACGGTGTGCTGCTTCAGGTCCCCATGAGAGACAAGCACTTGCCAGAGCTGGAGCTGATGTGTTGCATCCATCAGAACAGACGTCACTAGAGCTTTCAGTAAACTTGGACAAAAATTGACCAGCCCCAAACTGCACAACACCTAATGACTTTTAAAAACATAATACTGAAAATGTCAAGTTTGAGCTACAGACTGTCCTCCTTAGAACTATCAAATTCTTTGCTGGAAGTCTTTTAACATCTCTGTTTTCACTTGCTCCCAAACACAACCCTGACTGAAATGAGTGTGCCACAACAGTAATGATGTTGCAGCAAGTTCTGTATTACTAGAAACAAGTGAGCTTATGAGGACAGATGCTCCTATTTCAGTGTCAAGTGTCCCTAGAGACAGCAGAAAAGAAAGAAAGAATTTGAGATGAAATATTGGGAAAGAAGGCTTAGGAGGAGTTGCTTCTTATTTCAGAGAATTTCAGTCCAGAATTTTGATCAGAAAGCGGTAATTGGTGACACTTAACCCAAAACATGCAAGTGCTGACATGGATGTTTTTGTAGCTTGCTGAAATTATTGCATGCTTTGCTTTGAAAAATCTACTGAAAAGAAATTCTGGAAACATTTAGTTGCCTGATGAACAAATCTGTATTTGATTCTTCTTTCAGTCTGGCTCTTTTGATGTTGCCAGAGATTAAATTAAACTATGCGATAGCGTCTTTGTTTTTGTTCCAGTCATCTAAAATTTTCTACTATAAAATTTTAATTCTCAAAAATATGCTAATGAAACTTTGACTTGACATGTATGGCTACCCATTTGACTGTCTGTTTTTTTTTTCTTTCAGCTTTGCAGTGTATGGATGATTCCAAACCATGTGTTAATGAGGGAAAATGCATTCCATATCAAAATGGTACAGGATATTGCAAGTAAGTTGGTTTCATTTCTAATTAATTTAATTAACAATCTCTTTGATTCAGGATCCTAGCAAGAAAGGAGATGTGAATTGTGAAGATTTTCTTATCGCATGCATAACGGTTTTAGCACCGTTGATGTTTCTTGATAGTACATTAGTTATGTGCTAGCTTTTTGTAACGTAAAAAATCTGGAATTCTCGTTCAGATTTTTTTGGGGTTGGATCTTGTCAGGTTCATTCCTTTGCTTTAGGTTAGGAAGTGAGGCCGATGTGATCAGAGGTAAACTCTATACCTGGCTTCCAGTCTCACAAGTTAAGTTGGAACTTGCTCTCCATCTCATAGCTTGCCTTAATGCATAGAGCTTCAGCCCCAATTTGAATATGAGGTTTTTCAGAACTACTCTGAAGCATGCCAATTCCCTTCTACACGCTGGAGAGCAAGTAACATGTGGGAGCTGCAAAAAGAAACAAACAAAAACCCCCAAACAAACACCCACATATAAAGACCCAAATATTGTCTTTATCACCTAATTGATTTTGGTAAATATTGACAGCCACCTTCAATGGTGCCTTCACTTTTCTGCTGCATGGAAAGCTGATCAGCAGGAGCTTTGGTGGTGTGTGCTGTCTAGAGAATATCACATCTATTTAAATGCAGTTCATCTTTCAAACTGCAGTGTTTAGATTTTTTTTTAAGTGCTATTTTGCAAAAAGGTAAATCCTCCTTGTTTGGCAGGGTTAATTTACTATGTCTGCAGTAAATGGATTATTTTCTAAACCTTGTTTACTTCATCAGTGCAAGTTGTACTGTTTTCTAGCATGCTAAATCGCTCTTTTCATAATGCCAACATTCTTTAAATATTAGTGAATTTTGTCATGTTGATTTAGCTTGACAAACACACAGCTCTGCTCTTCACCCTTTTCTACACATCCATCTTCCCTAGCCACAACCTTTAGTTCTTTCTATTAATGTGGTGCATAAAACTCGATATACTTAAGTTACACCTGTGGCACACAAAGGGGAAATCATAATCTAATTTGAGGTTTGTCTCAGTTTCAAATCAATACCTGATGTGCAGGAAGACAAATATGTAACTTGTTATTCCCTGTTGTTTTTTTCAAATTTCTAACTAATACTGCTTCCTAGTCTTTTCCTTTCCATGGTTTTATATTGCCAGAATTTCTGTCAACAGAAACGAGCTGCCTTGCTGAAAAGAAAGCTGGAACTTTGCCCGCTTTTCACCTGTATTTTAAGACTGAAAAAAGAAATGGTGTGATGTTAGTAGGTCTTTCTAATGCGTACTTGAGCTAGTTTGTCTGGAGGCAAAGCATGTGGGTCATGATGAAGGTAATAAACAAAACTGATATTGACGTTGGTGCCGTTTTTATCTTCCTAAGGATGCTTTCTCCAACTTGCATGTTCCTCTTAACCATGTCTTAAACTGTTAAAAAAAAAAAAAATTTACTTGGTTCATCTGATTAACTTCTGCTCAGTATTTGTAGTGCACAGCCCAGATCTTGACACATTTGCCTTGTCACAGTGGCAACTTTGACTGCTCTTATGTTTTTTTAGCACGTAGTTATTTATAATTCTAATGTTGCCTTCTTCCTTTTTGTGCAAAGTCTTCTTGCAGGTCTTAAGCCAACCCTTCCTTCAAGTAACAGCTCAGTCCCTTTGCAGGTGCCAAAGTAATTGGGAAAGCTAATAGAGACCTGTATACAGAGATTATTGTGTGTTTGTTTTTTAGTTCTGGATCAAGAGCTCTTTTTTTCAGAAAGGAAGGAAAAAATAGCATAAAAAAAAAACTCAGTTGTGGAGACTCTACCTTTAGCAGACTGGCTCTTAGCATCCTGTTTTGGTTTTAACTTTTTTTTCTTTCCTGCACTATGAGGAACTCTGAATAGGGGAACTTTCTGTCTGGTGTGGTAACCTAAATGACTTATCAAATTTTTGATGGCTATAAGAGTAGAAATGTTTTGTTCAGGAAACTGAACTTATTACTAAAGCAAGTGGCTTGGCTTGTAGCTCTGCAGGATCACTCACTGATTAGCTAAATCTCCACCCCTTCCACTTTTTTCGAGTTTTCTGCAGTACTTCCTCTGCTGGGCAATAAGTTATTGTAATAGGCTCCTTTCCTCTTTCTGTACCTCCTCTCAGTCAGGTTGGTTGTTCTAGTGTGTGGTCAGTCCATCTAGTTAATCTTGCTCTCTGTAAGGAGCAAGCAAACAGCTAAGGGAGATCCTGCATCAGAGATAGTCGTATGTGATGAATAAGGCACGAGTAATGTAGGCACTGGTAAGCAGAACGTCTGGTCTAGATATTCAGCAAAGTAGCAAGTGTCACCTTAGTGCTGAAACAGCCTTCTTTGTCAGAAAAATCTTGTAGTGTCTACTCAATTAAAAGAGCTAGTTTTCTGCTAAGAAACCTTTATTTTGTTGCATCTGGCTTCTGTTATGGGAACAGCGATTGTGACCCTTGTAAGGAAATCAGAGTTGGATCTTTATCAGATTGCTCTTGTGAGTGCCCTTTAAGTAGCTCTGTTCCCCTGGTGACGCTGCTGGCCCGTGGCTGTCATTTTGTGGCACTGTTTGATAGAATTACTGACCTTCTTTGACCTTGATTTTATATTTAGAAAATTACACATTCCTGTGTTTGCATCTTCCAAGGTCAGAATTTTTGTTTGAGAGATCTTTCTACACCCATTCAGTGGCTAGCATGGTGAGGACATAGACCTTATTCCAAGGAATATGGCTGTATCTGCAGTAGCAGTATGAAGGAAACCTGTCATTCCAAGCTTTCTAGGTCCTGCTTTGAGGAAAGGCAGTTTCAGTTTGGGATTTAGCTTTGTGTTGTGCTGTGGTGGTGTTTTTTTGTTGTTGTGGTGTCGTCCCCCCAGTGTCTCCAGCTATCCTTTTGCGTATTGAGGTGTTAAGCATGAAAGGAGACTTCTTGCATACTCTCATATCCAGCAGAGAAGAAAGATAACAGTTGCTTGTTGCTTAATGCTGATTGTGAACATCACAGGAAAACTCTTTTCTCATCTCCCTGCTGCTAGATGACTGGGAAAGTAGTAGTAGGGAGAGTCTGGGGGATAGTAGTGCTAACTTGCAGTGTTTCTGTGGTTGCAGGCAGGCTAAGGAGGTGTGGGAGGGAGCTGTTTCAAGGACAAGCAGAGCAGAGATTTTTGGCAACACTACCCGCTGTGTTCTGAGCACAAGAGTCTTCTCTGCTGCCAGTGGATGGAGGACTGGGCAGTCTCTCTGTGCTTGGAGTGGGGCAGAGCCCCGAAGCAGAGAGTATCTCAGCTGATTTCCCCATGTTTGGTAGCTGTGGCCTCTCCCAACTTCCGTCCTCTGTGCCCCAGTGACAGGGAGCAGAAGCAGAAGTGAGAAGAAAGGGAGTTGGGGTAGGGGTGCTCCAAGGTTTAGGGAGGAAACTGGGCCTTGTTACTTCTTGTGCTGTGTGGGTTTTTAAGATTGGGTTTTTTTGATCTTAGGACTGTTGCACATTGTGTGTCTGGAAGGGATATAGGTACCTCCATATGAACCAAAGTACTGATTTACTAAAAAAAAAAAAATAAAAATACAGTGGCAACCATGCTTTTTACTGTGCTTAGTCGAAAGTGGAGACTACTGAAGTTCACTGATTCCAAAAGAACAGTCGTCTTCAGCACATCTTTTCGTGCCCAAAGCTGTCAGGGTCTCTGCAGCTTTGTGTGCTTCTTTAGGCAGCAGTGTCTTTCTCACCCTGTGCAGAAGTCTGTGCATGCTTTTACATTGCATGATACAGTTTCTACCTCTTATCTGCAGGGTGGCAACAGGAGGACCTCAAAGCGGCAATGGCATGGCAGTAAGGGGCTTCTATTCCAGTTCTAACACCCAGTAACTCCAGCCCCCTTGCCAGGTTTTTGACCTACCTTTCTTTCCAGCTGGATCTTCGTAAATGAATTTTAACTTAGATTTAAGACCTAGACTGCAGCACTGCTTCTGAGACTTCAGCAGATACCTTCTCAGGATCTATCTCGAGAGACTAATCGCTCCTAGACCAGTGAATGGGGAATACCCACAGGAGACCTTGTAGCAGGATGAGGTCTGAGAGTTTTCCAGAAGAGGCTAAATGCAAAAGTTGAAAAGTTTTCCCTTTCTGAGAATGGGCTGCCCTTTCCTGTTTCCTTCTGTCTCCTTTCAGAAGTTGAGACCCTTGAGACCAGGGCAAAGGAAAAAGGGGAGAGTACGCACGCTTTTAACTTCAAATCTTGGAGCAGAGTGGTGATTTGAGTCACTTGGTCAGAATTTTCTATTGTGATTTGTCTGTGCAGACCAAAAGCTGTTCAGAGCTCTGATGGTCAGAAAAAGCTGAACTAAACCTTGCCCATTCAGACTTTGGTTGCTGTTATTCCGTGATGCTGCAGAGTGGTGCACTGCAGAAGTGCTTTCTGTGGACTGGAAACAATAGCTGTGTACTGCTTTAAACGCAGAACAGAGAGGCTGTCCCATCCCATAGTTTGCATTCAAAGTATGACGCATAAATGGGAGCCTTGAGACATGGGAAGGAGCGTTTGTAAAGCTAACCAGATAATCCTGTTCTCCCTCCTGAGAGGAGGTGTAGGTGTGGGAGTCAGAACTCGGGAGCCAGAGGAAAGTCTGGTTAAAATCTGTAGCAAAATAGCCGCGACCCTTCTCACGTTAGTCATGAGACTGCATTTCCCCCCCCTCGCCCATTGAAGCATCTTCCAATCAAAGCAAAGGGAGTGTTGGGTTGGGGGGGGGGAGAAGCAAGACTACGAGGAAATTCTTCGCTTCGCGTTTTAAATTAAAACCATCTGCTTCCTTCTGTGCATCTCCAGATGATATCACTGGGCCTGAATAGGAAACTCCCATGAAAATCAAACATCTGGAAGACTGGTTAAAACACTCTATAAGGTGCATTTGAAGAGACTGTCCTATGAATGTGCCCAAGCAAATATAGTATGGCAGATGAGGAGGTTTTTCCAACAGACCAGATGTATTTTCCAGAAGTCTTTAGAAAGCAAGAGAGAACTAAGTATTGGGAGGCAACTTCAATGTAGTTTTGTGGCAGAAGAGCCAGAAATGCAGCTTTTGTGAGTCTTCTACTTTCACTTTGTAGTGTTAGATTGCTAGAGTGAGTGCAGCTCTGTGAGTTTGTGGATGCTACAAATTTGGATAAATACCTTTGTTTTGTTTTTCGTGTCTCTTGTTTAGCTCCATGAGAGCCTGAGCTAAGGCAAATGCAGGCTGGAGCTGAAAAGGAGGAGGGGGGGAATGGGCTGAGCTCTGACTAAAGTATTTGTGCTGGAAAGTAGCCCAGAGAGAGTAAAGGAGAAGCTTTAATTAGAAGCAGCTGCATAGCTGATGCAGCCCACAGGACATTTTCCCATTTCAAACCCTCTAGCTTTCAGAAATCATGATTTGAATTAAGTTGTATGTGAAATTTGTTCTTAAAGGATTAAATTCCTGTTGAAGTAGGTTAAGAGACCTCATGTGCTTCCAGAAAGTGCCAGAACAAACTTCACTTTCCTGTTTCTGTTTCTGAGTGTTAGATGGAAAACTGAAGAGAAACAGTGGCTTTTATTTGGAAAAGATTGGGTTTCCTGTTCTGAGCATGTCATTTAGAGCTGACACAAGCTGCTACAATTTTAAGCTGCTCTGTAGACAAGTGGCTTTCCCCCCCCCCCCCTCCTCTCCTAAAGAGAACTTGAGACAGTAGGTTGGGATGAGAGCAGAGCAGTGGTGGTGGGAAGCTGGAGTTGCTGTTTAGGATAATCATATCCTTTAAAGACTTAGACCCTGCTTTTTCAGTGTTCGCCTCTATTTTTAGAGAAACAATGCTTTGCCCAACATGAATCAGGGGCAAATATTTGCAGTTTTGTCTACACCAATGGTTAGAACTAAATTACTGGTATTTGTGCCTAGAAATGTTGATGACAGGAGACGTGGTTGAAAATCTGGACTGTAGGTTTTTTGTTCTTTAACATTCAAAAGGAATTGCACTGAATTGCTGGAGGGGAAAACCGCGTAACTGTGTGACCAAGCACTTCTCCAGGAGGAGAACAAAATGGTGAGTGCAAGGGCTGTGTGTGCCTCACCTGCCATCTTTCCACGGGCCGGCACGTTCCCTCTGGCGTATTCTGTAAGGCTTTGTCCTTCCAAATATCAAGAGCTGAAGTTAAAAGAGCTTTTACTGTGCCCTGCTGGAGTGCTCCCTCATGTTTTTCTGATTAGCCTCAGAAGATACCAGAACAAGCCTGGTCTTGGAGTGCTCTTCAACTTTGTACCAGAAGGTTTGTGTACCAAATGCTGGGCCGTTTGTGGGTGATGGTTGTGAGTGTCGTCTCAGAGCACAGGTTTCAGCTTTCCTTTTAAATCATACCAGTGATACTCTAATCAGTGTTTAGGCTTCCCCCTCCCTGTTAGCTAGGGGCAACAGTTAAATGTACCTTCCAGTATCCCTGAATCTTGGAGGGGTGGGAGGAAGGCATATTTTGGTGGTTTATTTGCTTGTGGACAAAACATGAGATATTCCTCTAGATGTTCTAGTTTGTTTTACAGCCTTTCAAGGAAAAAACACTTTAAGACTTACAAAATAAACCAAAACACACCTAAAAGGTATTTGTTGGAGTGGTGGGTGGTGTTGGAGGACCTCTTGTTTGCCTGATGAGATGCCCAAGGTGGGGTTCTGTGAAATTCTGCTTTGCTCTTTCTTTCATGAGAGAGAGCTACAAGTATACAGCCTGTGCCTCCTGCTGTTAGTCTGCAGACCTTGGTGTACTGCTGACACCAAAGACGACTGAGCTGCCCATGTACCCCCCACCACTGGCGGTGGTGAAACCAGAAATCCCTATAACGAAATCTTGTAGGGCTTCTGGGACTGAAGTTTAATTTGACTTTGCGCATTCATCAGCTGCATGTAGATGTACAGAAACATGATTTAACTGTAGATATCCAGACAGTCTCTGAGCAGAGCTAGCCAGTGCCCCAAGTGCTGGCTTGAATGCCGTGGGAGTCGAGCAGCTCTCCAGCTTCTGGCACAGCTGCCTTTGCTGAGTGCCAGATTTCTATGTGATCGAGCTCCTACAATGCTGTGCTGTAGCCTGCTGGTGTTTGGACTGATTTCTAACCCGTATCAAGGAGGTATTTGGTATGTTAAAGGAAGCCTATAGAACTGCTGTGGTTTAGGGCCAGAATACCCCAAGATTGCCTGTTGTGTGATGTGGCAGCAGCTCACATTGACTAACAGCCTTCAGCTGTTCTACTGAGGATGGCACAAGAGGCACAGAGGATATTCTGCAAATGGTGTTGTCTCAGGATTTGCTTTCTGTAACTTTATTAATCCTACCTTGCCCTGCAGAAACTCTTCTTTCATGTCTGTTCTTGGATATGAAGTTGAAAGTATTAAAATATAGTGAAAGGAGCCTGATTTAGTTGTGGGGAATGGTAAATTACAATTATGCACGTCTATTATATGACTTTCCTGCTTTAGACATATGGCTAAAGCTAGTTAATAAATTTTAACATGAGAAAAAACAGTTGTGGTCATCTAGTAATGACTCCTTGCGTAACTCGGATAATAACCTCTCTGAATAGCTGTGTTTGAACTAGCGTGCATACTCTTTCTGAAACGGCCAATCCTGGTGTTCTTTTAAACAAGCATGAGTGATGGAGAAATTCCACTGCAACCTTAAATGCTTTGTTCCAGTTGTTTCTCTCCACTGCTGACAGACTGTATAAGTCTGTGTCTAAAGAGAAAGATATTACCCTATTTCTAATTGGATTTTATCTAACTTGAACTTTTAATTGCTCAGTTTTGTTATCCCTGTACCCTCTAGATTGGAAATTATTGTTTAATCTGAGTTTCTTTGTGGGTACTTGGAGTTTTTGATTAACTGTCTCTTTCCCTTTTCCCTTTGATAAATAGACTGAGCTTTCCATTGTCAAGAGTTTTCTATTAATCATTACTGTTGGCTTCTTTGAATTCATTTCAGCTCTTCCTTCTTAAAGAGCAGACACCAGAACTGATGTAATGTTTGTGCCATGCAAATATCAGGTGTAGCATAATCTCATTTACTCCTACTTGATATTTGCTGTTTGTACATCTAAAGTATTCATGGCCAAACTCACGCTAGGAATTCATGTTCGGCTGACTGATAGGAACCCCGAGAGTAAGTTTGTCTTTCCCAGGTCAGTCTCCTGTTTTGGGGAGGATGCTGTATATGTTTTATTTATAGATGTACAACTTTGCAATGTTAAAGTGCACTTTACGTGCTGACTGCCTTGTTAAGCAGTTCATGTTACTCCTCTCTATCAAGAGCTTCTCTTACCTACATGTTTGACCAGCATTTTCTGTCGTTATTCATTGATAGAAGCGTTGAATAGCACAGGAACAAAGGCAGATCCCTGTAGTATTCTGTTTAAAACATAGCTTCATGACAATTCTGTGATTTTATTTTTTTCTAAACTGAATTTTAAGACCTATCCAGTTAAGTATGGGTGGGTTTTTTTCCAATCCACCGTACACTTTTAAGTGCATAAGGGAAAGGCAGTCTCTTTAGTGCTACATTCTTGCCTGGGGGCTGACTAGAGACTTTGTGGGTTTTTTTGCAGTTGGAATCTCTTGGCTTTGGATTTGAGTAACTCATTGATTTAATAATTGCGCCTATCCTGTTCTGGAACAAAGTGTATCTAGTGTTCACCTCTGAATTTTTTGCGGTGAAATACATGTTCTATCAGACTGTGTGTATCTTGGGTTACTTACCAGTTAAAGCATGCAGCTGTGCACTGTAGAAAAAAATTGAGTGGACAGTCCTGTTCTGTATGTTAGGTGTTATTTTTATCCAGCATATACTCTTACAGCTTTCTGCTACCTGAAGGAAGCAAATGCAGCTGTGGGTGACACAAAGGTGGGGTTTGCAGGCGTGCCTGCATGGGTCCTGTGTCCCTGAAAGTTAAATGGAAAATTCGTAGTACAAAGGCCAGTTAAAAGATGGATTGCAGCTGACAAGTGTAGTCAGACTGTATTGACATAAGTTTAGGTTAGAGAGAAATAACTGCAATTATTCTGCAATTGCAGATCTTTGTATAAAATATTACCCTAGTTGTAGATAGTGTATGTGTACTCGTTTTTCTGTGGGAGACAGAGGAACAATGACCTTGTTGCTAGAGTGCGAGCCAGGGGCGTGGGAGACCTGAGTTCAGTGCTTGTGTTGCTAGTTGAGTGCAGATTTCAGCATGTCACAGTCCCAGATGCTCTTATCAACATGAGGATAACAGTATATTCCTGTCTCACGGGAGCGTTGCGGAGAAAGATCTGCTACAGATCTTCAGGCCCTCAGACACTGCATTTGTACAAGGTTTATAAATACTTTGGAAGATGGATAATACCTAGTGTTAATTCCTATTGCTGAAACAGCTTGGTTTTCTTCTGAAAAGGGATGTTTATTAGAACGAGAGTAGGTGCAAGGAGTTAATTGTTACTTAGCAGTTCTTTAACACTTAGGCTTTTACTGATGTTTTGAAGGAATGTGCGAGAGTAAGTTCCTGCATTTGATGTCACTCTGATTGTATGCAGTATTTATTTATTTTGTAGAGTGGTTTCACAATTTGAACTTAAGTTTTTAGTAGTCCCATTTGGGACAATCCCAGAGGAAGGCCCTGTTACATCTATGACGTTAGCGGTTAGGTCTGTTAGTGTTACCATTAATTATAGCACACTTCAAGTCTTTTGGTGGCCATGGGACTTCATTCCTGATATCTTCCCAGGACAGGGAGGCTTCAGGTGAATGTGCTGCAAGTAATTTCTTCTCTGTTGCAGGTGTCGAGAAGGCTTTCTTGGAGACTACTGTCAGTACAGAAACCCCTGTGAAAGCAATACCTGTAAGAACGGGGGAACGTGTGAAACTACATCTCTGATAGGAAAGGCTACCTGCAAATGTGCTCCAGGGTTCACGGGAGAGGATTGTCAATACTCTGAATCGCACCTCTGCTACGTGTCACAACCTTGCCTGAATGGAGGAACTTGTCATCCCCACAGCCAGGAAACGTATGAATGTGTCTGTCCTCCAGGTTACACAGGTGAGGTTCTGCGCTTGTACCTCCAGACTCCCTTCTTTGGGAATTACTTCATCTTGGAATGTTCTGGGACAGGCTCTCAAATTTACTAGCTCTAGCACAGGAAATGAGAAGTCATCTAACTGACTTCATGACCAAAAAAAGCAAAGAGAGGGTAGGGAATCAAACTCTTTACATGTAAGCAGAAATACATTTAGATCTTGTGGGGTTGTCCACATGGGAAAACCAAGTGCAGAAGCTACTCTGGAGTTGCTGTTACACTTTGAATTCGGAGTCCACCTTCTAGAAAAAGTGAAGTAAATTCAGTCAGCAAAATCTTTCTGTGGGAAAACTGTAATTGGGTGCCTGATAGGAACCGTGGAGACTCATTCCTTTCATTCTTGAAAGGGATGTAGAAAAAGACTGACTGTCAGTGTGTAGCATGATTTCAGGTCCTGGGTTATTTTCATAAATCACAGCATCCTATATCTTGCTGCTACCCTGTAAATGTGTGACTTCTTACTGTAACCATAAATGGATTTTCATTTCAAATATAATACTGTAAAATCCAGCCACAAATTTTCCTGTAATAATAAGGTTTAGTACACCAAACATTTTGAAGTAGCATGAAGGAAATACTATTTTTCCATAGAAATGACCTTTTATTAATGGAGTGCTCTGTCTTGATCCTACAGGAAAGGATTGCCAGTGGATTGATGCCTGTACATCTCAGCCTTGTGCCAATGGAAGTACATGTACTGTATCTGGGAACAGGTTCTCCTGCATCTGTCTGTCTGGCTATACTGGCCAGAAGTGTGAGATAGATGTGAATGAATGTGCCACACCAGGCCTGTGTCAACATGGTGGGACTTGTGTCAATTTGCCGGGTTCATACCGATGCCAGTGCAAGCCAGGCTATACAGGGCATCGCTGTGAGAGCGTGTATGTACCGTGTTCCCCATCACCCTGTATGAACGGAGGAACATGTCATCAAACAAGTGACTTCACCTTTGAGTGCAACTGTTTGCCAGGTAAATGATGCTTCTTCAAAGTGCTTGATTTTGGTGATGTTTCGTAATGCATTCCTGTCTGTTCTTCTGAAAACTTCTCTTGGAGTTTCTTTGTGGTATTCATGTAATGTAAGATTGAAGGGAGAAATCTCAGCAAGGCAGGAAGCTCTGCTAGAATGTTAATTTCTGAGTGTCAGAATTTCATAACATGAAAGGGGAAGAAAAGGAAAGAAGGCTAGAAATGACAGATTTCTTTGGAGCCAAATTAGAGGCAAAGAATCAAATGGGTAAGACCTGAGGTAGAGTCAAGGAGATTAGGGTGGTATCTCCTAATGCCCTTTTGGAATGTGAAATTCCATTAACATAAACCTCTACAAATACATAGTTTTATGTCAGTAAAGGCCACAGTTAACTTCAGTGCTTGAATGAAGATGAACGTGTCTTTCTCCTCAGCCTTTTTACCCCTAAAGCGTATTAAACTCTATTCCCTTCCTTTTTCTCCTCCAGTTCCTCCAAATCTTACAAGATACCATTTCCAACTCACCACACCCTTTTGCCCTCTAACACCTCCAGATAAATTATGCTTGCTTGCTTTCTGATGCTGTTAGCTGCCCTGAGTTCATCCACAGCAGGAGTGATGTACGTACTTGGAATCATGGGCTGTGTTGGTTTTGTGTGTCAAGCTGGGCTCCAGTTACCCATCTCTACAAACGAGCATATGTCACCTGGTTGGGACCCTGGTGGTCTCCTCCTGTCCTGCTCCTCGTCATCCATTTGTCATACCGATCACAGGGCAGTACTAGTTGTCTTTGCGTATCAAGGCTTTTGTAGGCGGATTTCTTTTTTTTTTTTTTTTTTTACTGAGTAATTCAATCCATGGGAAACTGATTGTTTGGAAATGCTTTTGACTAGACTTCCTACTTAAGTGTATTGCAGTTTGGCACAAGAACACTTGGTGTGTGGTAATCTAGAAAAGTAAACTCTCTTCTCTTAAGCATGTCTCTGTTATTTATGTGAAAGATGTAGCTGCCATATACTGTTTAGGATGAATGCAGAGTGACTGCATTCTCATGAGGATCATCTGGAGTCACAGGTATATCTGGAAAGAGCAGTTAGAACTTAACTTGTGAAGAATACTCTCCTTTCAGAGACCTTTGTCTTGAAGCGTTTTCTCAAATGACCTTAAATGTACATTGCCTACCTTGGCTAGTGCCTGCACAACAACTTCCTGGGTTGTCTGAGCAAGCACGTGACTTTGAAGAATTTAGGAAAGTCAATCTTAAAATAGAAGGATGTATCATTTTTATTTTTGTGTGAAAGCAACCACTTCTAACTATGCTTGAAGAAACAGTGCTTGAACATACAGGGTCTTTGAAAATGCTGTATCTTAACTAACAGTTGCTCTCAAGGAGTTTATTGCTTTTTTGCTTTGCATCTTTTTAAAATGAAAATGTAAACTAACTATCTCTGAATTAACAGGCTTGATCAGAAATTCAGAATTTTTTAAAAGTCAGATCTGTTTAGCCAGTTCAAGGAGTTTAAGATCTCACGCAGAAGCAGTGTGGTGGGAGGAAGAGGAGAGGAAGATGAAGTTTGAAGGACTTGATCCTGTAAACCTGATAAGACAGTTTGGTTTCATGATTCTCTTACAGGGGCACAAAACTGGGTAGGAGCACGTTTTCCCTTAGACAAGTGTGTGGGCTGGCTAAACTATGGTCAGGAAATGGAAATGAGATTACTATAGTAACAGTTACACACCCACACTGATCACACACATTTTGGATTATTAGCTGCTTTTTTGGACTTGTTACACAATGTGTATGGGGGGGGGAGTTAATGTGGCTTTGAGAGCCATCACTTCTGTATTTCCTGTATTTGTTTAAGTTGGCCATGTTGTTTTGCTAGCTTGATTTTTAAAGCTAGTCATTTGAAAAACACAGTAAAAAAACCCCAGAGGTTGGAGAGTCCAAAATGCTTACATTAAACTCTTTGATAAAGACAAGGCACCCAGCCATTTCTTCGCCCTTAGTGAAGCATGCAGAGCGAAATTTCTGGAGTGTTGGAAAAGGTTCCGTCTGGGAAGGAAAGGTCAACAGAAAGAGAAGAGAAACGGTGGCCTGTCACGCCTAGGGAAGATGTGAACAAGGCCTGCTCGTCTGGAAGAGAGTGCCAAGATTATGGACTAGGAATTACTCTTTAATCTCCCTCTCTGAATTGGAGCAATGCCGATGATACTGTGACTATAAATGGAATTGCTCTAGCCCTTCCTCTGGACTGCTTTGAGATGTTCCCATCGCTCAGTGTTATGGCCATAGAGGCAGGAGTCAGTTACATCTTGAAATGCTGGAATAGTTTTTGGTGTGATTTTTGCATCTTGTGACCTGTGAAACTGCTTTGAAGAAACCGTTTGTGCCCAAGCAGCGATTTAGGCATAATTAGGTTATTCCTGGACTGGCCCTGAAATGGGTTCTTGTTTCCTGTAGATGTTTTCTTCTTGGCTTTTGAGTGAATTTCATTTTTTGTAAATGCAGATACATGAGAATGAGAGCTCGAAACTGTGGAAAGAACCTACAACCTGGAGTTACAAGTCACAGCAGCTTTTTCTACAGTAGCACAAGTACTGTTTATGTACAGTGTAGTCAAGTTGCTACTTTAAATTCTCAGGTTCCCATTTCACTTGTGAATTTACACAAACAAATCTTGCGTTAGGTAATTCATGAAGTCATGTGTGTTAGAAGAAGTCAGCGTTTGGTGGCGAGCGTAAGTAGAGTTACATATACTGTTAGTATTACATCCGTGTCAAAAGTAACTTCTTATTTTCTATCTGTCTAGCATAATTATTTTTCCTCTGGGCTTTGATTTAGGTCAAAACAAGGTTGTAGACAAGTGAGCATGTTAGGTCAGTCATAACAGAGTTGTAATAAAAAAAATCCTTCTGTGAAAGAGGCTTAACCTGAAGCATTAGCAACTCCTTTAAATATAAAAATGAGCTCGTAGTTATAAATATTTGACAAAAAAGGAGCTTATTTGGCAACTAACCTTTAATGGAATGTTAAACAAGTCAATAGAGGAAGTTCTTAGCTGGGAAAGTGATTATTCATTGTTATCCATCAAAATAATTACCCATTAACTAAGATAAGGACTCTAGGGAATTCCAAGGGCTTGTTCAGGAAACGATCTGTCAGGCTGGAGCTGGCTGTTTATGAGAGCTGGAATACTTCCTGGGAAGAGGAAGTAACCTCATGCTGGTCTGTAGCGGAGCATCACGCTGCCCTGCATGGTGAGCATCACGAGTCGGGTCTAGCAGACATACTGAATTTCCCGTGATGGGGAAGACCCTGCTTGCCGGGATTTAGAGGTGAGCTGCTTCCTGTGGGATGTGGGGTTTTGCATGGCAGCAGTCTTAGGGTGCCAGACGGCATGTGTGCCTCTGCTCTGAGTGGACTGGCTCTCTGACGTGGAGTAGCCCATCTCCTGTTTGTTTCAAGAAGGTGAGATGTCGCAGTTGCATGCAGGCAGTGGCCGCTGGGCACCTGGTGTGCAGAACCTTACTTCTGTTAAAATGGTGCAGGTCAGTTTTAGCACTCTGAGATCCCTAATTTCTTGTCGGCAGGCCCTAAATTTGGCAATAACGTGACATTTTCATTCAGATATACTTTCCTGTCCTCATAACTAATTGGTCCTGCAAGGTTGAAATAAGGCTAAGGATTAAGATTTGGAGGGAATTGGATATAGTGCTCTGGAATGGGGTGGAGATTTCAGATGACCTAGGATTAAAGTTATCTGCTTGTGTCCGTCTGCGTAATAGAGGAGGAACAACCACTGTTAGCAGTGGGAACGCTTTTCCCCTTGAGGTTTTCATTCCTTAGTTTGCTGTGCTTGGAGCTATGGAGCGAAAGTCAGGATATGTATTGCAAACTGTTCTCTGGGAGGGAGAAAGCAAAGGACAGATGTCAGTCCCAGCACAGGGGGGAACAGGAAACAGTGTCAGGTGTCCAAATACATCAAAACAGTGAACTCAGCGGCTTTCTGGAAAAGAGTCAGGTTATGTAACTGCAAAATCAGGTCCTGGGTCCTAGCTCAAGGAAAGCGCGTGTGTCTTGGAGCAACTTCATGCTTGTCGTGCTCAAATGTAGGTGTGTTGGCCCAAACAACTGTGCCTGTAAAGGGCTGGTTTTACAAATGAAAGCTAAACTTTACTAGGACAGTTTTACTTACAAATTAAGCAGATCTCAATTCTACAGTGTAAGTTCAACTTGAAGAGGAGACAAAAATCATGCCTTTACAGCTTTTAGATGTTCTGAAACTAAGCCAATGTTCATCTTCAGTGTAAGACAAATTTAAAGGGGATTTGGGAGTTGGGAAGTTACCAAAAAGGAAATGTGTGTTTTCTTCAGCTGTGCATTCAAAATAGTGTCATTTTCACCATTTTAACCCTTCCCGATTCCTTTTCCCTTGGAGATGTCCTTTGACTGAGCACGCTTGGCTGTGTCATTTCCCTTGAGCCTTTTATGACACAGAGTTTTTTTTGTAAGCTCTGTTTTGTTTCTGTTCTGCTGTCACTAGTGGTGTCCTCCAGCTTTTAGTGTGGGATTAATGGTTTTCTACATTTGCTTGAGATACTTGAGGACCAGCTCTTAGATATAGCTGGTTAAAACATGAAAATGTACAATGGCTTGGTGAGGTTTTAGTGTTAAAGTGGCTTCCATGTTTTAGTATTACTCAAAATCATTAGACTGCTTTAAATTTGCGTGCAGTACTTCGAAACTTCTGACTCCTGCCTGTAGTATTGGAGAAGTTCAGGAGGTGGGAATGCGTATGTGTCATCTTGTGTCTCTAAGAGTAGCAGTAGTCTGGAGAAGCTGCTTCAGAGCTTTACAGTCTGTCTCATGTGCCACACAGCGTGATCTGCGTTGGAACAGATGTTGCTTAGAGGGTCTGTGTGACTTGACACATGTTATGGAAGCATCTGGAACAGGGCATCAAAAGTAGAGGGGTTAAAGTATAATTTTGGATGAGAGGACTGTGTCATGTTAATATTACATTCCAAAGCATTGAAGAGGCAGATGTGGTGTTTTAAATTAACGCTTGTGTTCTGGAATCATTTACTTCATCCACATTAGCATGCATCCACTTGTGCTTTGATAAGTACCGCTCTCATCTAGGAGAATTGGTAGGTTTATTTGATGAAGCATGAAGTTATCTGGCAAGAGAAGTCTAGGGGAAGATGAATTATAGATGACTCCCATCCTTAATGTCTCCACTTCTTGTTTGAAAGGAGGAGATCTAGCAAGAAGGTTTTGCCAGTGTGGCTACATTCGTTAGGAGTCTCGATGATTTTTTTTTTTTTTTTTTTTTTTTTTTCATGCTTTTCAGTCTGGGCTTAGTGTGTAAGCATCGCTTGGGTGGTGGCTGATTTGTTGAGTGACTTGTCTAACACTGAAGAGAGCCAAATCAGGAATTTGGAAGCTCATTTTCAAAGCATAGAAGATCCGTCTTTGACGTGGCCAAGACGTAAGCTATGCTGAGATATTAATGAAGTGAACATCAGGCACTTTTTTGTCATGGGAAAAACTTGTCCTGAGTGATGCTCTAACTGCTGCTTGATGGATAGTGATGAGTTTACCTTGTAGTAAACTAAATCTCTTGGTCTTTACTTTGTTTGCTTTGAATGACAGTGCTCATTTGTCACTTAAAGAAAAAATACTCTTGTCTTTTTGGTGGCAAAGACATATTTGGCCATTTACCTGCAGTAGTAGTGTTCTAACTGTGTAATCTGATCTGCATGCTCTCAGCAAAGGCATTCAATGAAGTCTCTGGTCAGGGTGCTACACCAAGGTTCATCAGGATTAGATTAACAGGGCAAACGTTTAAGATAAAAAGAAGGGAGGAAGGTGCACAATGGGTGAATTCTCTTCAAAAGAGGCTGGAAGCCCATTTCAGTCTGCTGTCTTTCTGCTTTTTCAGGTTTCGAGGGAACCATCTGTGGGCACAACGTTGATGACTGCCCAAATCACAACTGCCAAAATGGGGGTATATGCGTGGACGGTGTGAACACGTACAATTGCCGCTGCCCACCACAATGGACAGGTATGTACTGTGGAAAGCATTCCTGTGTGGGCTGGGGACGCTTTACGGGAATGAAATGCAGGAATTCTGACCCTCACCCAATATACAGCTTGGGTTGCGTATGGCTGAATGCAGCTTGTGTCTGTGCCTTGTTCTGCAGTCTGAGAGGCAGATGTCAGTGGAGCTCTTAGAAGATTGTTTGCATCAAAGCCACCACAACGCAAGGCAGTTTCCCATTGCACCAGGCAGTATTTCAGTCTTACTTTGGCAGACGGATACCGTGATTCTTGAGCTGCAGTGCAGCGTGACTATCAGAGCTGCACTTCTGCTTGTATGGATTACTTTATAAGAGGGATTTGTATTTTACAAAATATAAAGTGTGGTTTTGCTATTACAGGTGCGTGCATATAGCGGTGCTTTCCTGATACATCCTGGGAATGTTTTTAACCTGGGATAACAATCCTGATGTAGGTGATGATAATGCTGCTGAAAAACAGGGCAAATCTGAAAGAAGGCATAGTTGGTGGAAAGGGAGGGAAGAGAAATGTGTATGTATAGGAAGCTTGTGTTTTTGCTACTTATTGTTTCCCTGCTGTGACTGATTTTTATCTGAAGTTCTCTGACTAGCAAAGCTACTTTTGCTTCATAAATGAGTCTGCTTTACTCTGAGTCTGTAGGGGGAAAAAGTGTGACTTCAAGAAAGTGTTATGCATGATGTTAAGAAGCAGCTTACAGGAAATTCAGTGTCATCTTTAGTCACAAAATGTCTCCATACCTCAAAAATAAATAAATACCTCTGGTTTTGGGGTTGGTTTTTTTTTGAGTCATACTAGTCATTCTTAGCTGGCACGCTTTTTCAGCTGAGCATGGTTTTGCCCTTCTTTCAAAATTATAGGTAAAAAACCAGCCTTAAAACTGGGAAACTGAGGTATGGACTCAATTTGCATTTTTTGTTTCATAAAGTACACTGGGATACTTGTTTTGGTACTAAGCTTGAACTAGCTCCGCAGGTTCTGAAGAACCTTTAGTGTGTTTTTCTGTGTATCTAGAAAATACTGTGTTTGAAACTAGGCCATCTGTAGTGATTGATAGTTCAGATGAATGTGCTGTGAGGAGTTTGACTACTGAGATCAGAGGTTTCATGCTGTTCTAGCTTTTTCCCTCAGTATCATTCACATTATGAACTGGTTGTCATAGGCAAGGCTGTCAAAAGGAGGCTGCCAGTTAAGAACCCTCATTAACTCAAAAAAGTTAAATAGTCTTAAATGACGTTAAAACCACATAAGTGAAGTGCACCACTGCTTGCATAGCTCTTTGAAATTAGGTGTAAACAGGGGAAAATGAGTCCTCCCCTTAATGAGCAAGTATCCTTGCTTCTGTACTGCTCTGTCTATATGTCTGTGAAACCTGCAAAGGAAAACGTGTCGAGAGCTTGGGTGTGGAGCCAACAACCCTTCAGTGAGCCCTAAAATCTTGCTCCATGCTGCAGATATTATAAATCTTGTTATGGCTTCTAGCATCTGTCAGGAGTAAATTAATGAGGCTTATTCCCGAAGCATAGAGGATATGATGGATCATGAGCATGTACAGCATGAGTTTATAATATACAAGGGATTATTTTGCTTTATAGAGGCATTGCAAGTCTAGCTTGGTTTACAGGATTTGAGTGGATAGCTCCTGTCAACTAGGGATGACTTCTGCAGCTTACCTGGAAGGACCTTGGTGGTAATAGGCTGTGATTCTGTTTGGTTTTGTGGTAGCTTGCCTCTCTGATTAACCACTGAAGTTCTTTGCAGTGCAGTTGTGATGGTTCCCTCTCTGACCAACCTCTTAGGGGCTCTGAGTGACCAGCGTTGGGAAAAAGTTAGACCTGTGTTGTGGCCTAGTATTGTGTCATCTTTCTTCTGTATGCACAGTCTCTCCAGGAAACCTTGTGTGCATGAAGGATACTTCCGTGCAGTGAAACCCTGGAAAGAGATAGGAACTCCTGTAGGCTTGTATTCCCATGGCTTTCTAAAACAATTTAATGGAACGAGCTTTGTGAGAATTTTTTTTGTTTATGGCGAAGTTAAGGTTATCAGCACAACAGTGGTTTTAGATAAAGGCTTCTCAAGGCCATTGACTTTCTAGACTTCAAGAATCAGGTTATTTTGGAACTAAAACTGATCTCACTGTTTAGGAAACAGCAGTTTGCTGTTTGAACGGTGATCACTAGAGCCTTTGGGGAGCTGAACTACCTTGTTTAAAATGAACTGTACCAGTTTTGGCGTTCAAACTAAACCGTGAGTAACTTCAGAATTAGCTCTGCACCTTAATATTGGCCTGTGTTTCACACATGTGGAGCGGTAGCTCTGTGCATCCACAGAATGCCTTAGTGATAGCCATTCCTCTGCAGTCTGTCTGCTGACCTGGGTGTTTTGGGAAGCTGAAGGCTCACGACAGCAGTGGAGGGCTGTCTAGGGCCTTCTCTGAGTTGCTTTGCTTGAAAGCCAGTGCGGTGAAAAGCTCTTGGCCAGTTGACCTTTAAGAATTCACTTATTATATCTGTAATATTCGTTTTGCCCGATGAACATGTATACAAGTGATGTCCTGTGATGCCCCGTAATCCTGTGCAGCTCCACGGTGAATGCAGCCGTGTGGTGTAAGTGGACAAACTGTCTTGCAAGTCACCTGAATTCCTCATGTTCTAATGTGGTCCTGCAGCTCAGCCCAGCAGTGAGCCTGCTCCTTTGTCTCAGTAGCGTTTTCTTAGAAACAGCTTGTTTCTCTGAATGGACATCAGTACCATTCCTGCATCTTCAATTAGAGACCAAGAAGGTGCAAGGTAACAGTACACATCCAGCTTGGAAACCTGAGGGGGTGACACAGAGGCAGGGCATGAAATAGGGAAGGTAGGTGGGGAACTACTGGAATAGTTTGGAGAGATGACTTTTTTCAAGTCATCTCTCTGCATCAACTGCAGCTGATGCTGACAGGAGTAAACAACAATAAAGAAATAGTTACTCAGCAGTAAGGAAATGTTGTATAAGTGCAGGTCCATCCTTGGCACACGCATGGTTTATAGCATTGTAAATCATCTCTAAGGTAAGTGCAGAGGGGAGAGCTGAGCAAACAGCTCTTACAGAGCCCGTCCTGATAAAGGCTTGTAGCCTGACAGTGAGGAGCTGTGAGAGCGAACACTTCAGGAAATCAAAAGCTTCAAATAGGACCTTGAGGTTAGAGGACACCTAGGTGTGTAGTGGGGGGCGAAAAAAAGGGCCCAAAGATGCATGTTTGAATAAACATCAGCCAAAAGTGAAAGGATGTTAAATTTTCTAGAAGTACTTTAACAGTGTAGATACACTCTTTTCATAACAGTTCTTCTGCAGGTTCTTCTTTCTAATACTTAATTATCAAGTAACCTTGGAGAATTTAAAATTGCTCTATTTGCAGTTTTAGTCTTTAATAAGTATTTGTGCTGTGGATGATGGTCTAGCGTGTTTGTTAATATAATTTGTGCTTCATGGCATGGAGAAACTAGTCCCACTCCTTGCTAGAAAAATCAAGAAGCTGTGTATTGCACCTGATGAAGAACAGTTCTGTGTAAAGTAATATTGAAGCATCCTTTGCTGAAACAGAATCTGTCCTAATTAATTTTGATAACCATCTGCCTCTTGTAATTCCTTGGCAGGTGGTAGGCTGGACTACATAACTATGCATTTTTAAAAATATTTTTTTTCTGCTTGGTACTAGAATCTAGCTTTGGGGAGACTGTCTGCTTTCAGTCTAATTTCCTACTCTTCAAACAGAGCTCGCTGCTCCTTTTTTTGTTGAAGTGCATGCCTTCTCTTTCTCGCTTTGCTACTTTTTCCGCAAAGATAAAATCTTGCCTTTCAGAAACAATGACTAGAAATTCCTGCTGTCACTAATGTTTTTTGTCACCTTCAGAGTTCTCGTATTTCATATAATTATAGTGATTGTCTTGTCAGTTACAAATTTATAAGGTTGACAATCTTAGGTGTGTTTTGGTGAAACTGCTCCAGTTCTTTCCTGTTGCTGAGTGTTAACTGATTTTTTTTGTTTATTTGTTTAAGGATGACTGGATCTCGTCCCAGACTTAATCCTTTGTCAGAACCAGTGTTTTTGATTCCTTTCAAGGCACTATGTTGCAGATGTGTGTGTAATGCACCTTTTCTTGGAAATAGATCAGGATGCTTTTGTGAAAGCCTGATGTCTATTCCTCTGTGCATGGCAGGCCAGAGAATTTGGTGTGTTTTAAGTGTGATTTAGGTCAAAATTGACCCCAAATCCTGTCTATAATAATATCTATGCCATGTGAAGTCTTTGCTTTATGCTGCTGTTCTGCAGCATTTAAACCAGCCTGATGGGCCCACTGTGGTCTGAGGAGGAAGGTCTTTGCCTTCTCTCCCTGCTCCCAGTCACCTTTTCCCTGGGTTAGCTCTTGTATTTGTTGGAGTGTGCCTCTTTAACTCACTAAGCTAGTGAAAAATCCTGTCCAGCTGCTTTTTTTTTTTTCTTTTTTCCCCCTTTGTCTGGGATCAGGAATTAAAACTCACAGAGCGGTCTCATGGGTGAGCGGAGGCAGAGGAAGCGATGATAGTCCAGGGCTGTAAAGTCGTGTGGAAGGTTAGGATGTCCTTCCACAGGACACGGAGAAACCATCTGAGAATTTAAGGCCCGGCCAGTTGTTTCAGACTACAATTGATAAAAAGAAGCAAGGCTTTGTTTAAAATGCACCTGTTTACTCTGTTGATCTAACCTATGCAGCTTTGTGTCATGAAAGATGACCTGAGAATTTGGGTAATAAAGTGATTAACAACATAAAATGCTGTAAATGCTTGTGGTTTTTCTTGGCTGAGAAGGACTCCTGGTTTTGCTGTGGAAGGCTTACAGTGTTTCAGAGGATCATTATGAATCTGTGGCCCAAATCACCTTTCAGGAATGATGCACAGCAGAGATTAAGATTTGTACCCTCCATTGAGTTAAGTCCTTTGCATATTTTGCCCCTGAAGTGCTGCATCAGGAGTTGTGGGACCAGTCTCTGGGTTTGGGAGACACACCACGTCCATGCTCAAGTGAGTTTTGGAACGCCTACGTTCTACTGCTTCAGTTGTGGGCTTGGGCAGCTTTCCTCCTTCCCTTGTTTCTACCTCTGTGACTGGGATGGTGAGACTCCCATGGCAGTTGTATTTATTTAGGCTTTGTTTTCCCCTGAAAAGGGGGCTCCAGTGAACTGTATATTTTAAAATCGAGGAGACCTTTGTCTCAAGGGAAACACAGTGTGCTAACAGCTGACTCCACCAAATAACTCCAGCATTGGGAGCTAGCTTAAGAAGCAAATGTTTGTCTTGAGCAGCAAAGCTCTTCAAGCAGCAGGGCTTTTTAATTAAAATAGCTGTTAGCTGTTAGCTTGGTCATATGTTCTTAAACACTAGCACAAGGGTTACTTTTTCTGCAGAGCTTTAGGCAGGAATTTTCACAGGGGGAGTTAAGGGTTCGATTCCTATTTAATTAGAGTAATATTTGCTCCCTACCTTGATTTTCTTTGAAAATCCCAGCCTTAAACTCTGGGCAGATGTGACTTTTCTTTACTAAGAAGGGAGGATAAACATCAAAAGGCTAATGTTTAACATTTATATGTAAGACCGTATGCTCTGGTATTTTTTTTTTTAGAACTTTCTTTGCCAAATACCACTTTCCTCAGCTTCTGTATCACAAAGTATACAGTAACAAGTCATGCTAACTTAGTGTTCAAAAAATACTGCCTTGCTGCAATACTGAGAGGCTTGAAATGTAGAGGAACTAACTCTGACACTAGGTGATCTATGGATCATAGATATTGAACATGCCAGTCTCCTAAATGATGGAAATACATCCTTGCTACTTTTCTGCAGAGTATTGATTATTACCTGCCAGAGAGCACTGTGAGGGTCGCACTGTTTTCTGGGTCTGGTTGGCATGTGCATACATAAGGTGCAAAGAGCAATCCTTGCCTTCGCATCAATGCAGCGAGGCTGGGTCAGACTCCTGTGAGAAGTGCAGTCCTTTGCCAGCAGTGTAGCAATGGTAGGCTTTCTGGTGCCTTTCCAAACTTTATTAAAAAGCAGAGTAGCCTCTTTGGTGCTGGCTGAGATCTGTCTGTGCCAAACTTGGCAAGTTGGCTGGTGATTTGCCGTCACTATAGTAGTGTCTCCAAGAGACAGCTCTCTGAAAGAGGCCAAGAGTGATTATGATTCTTTTTCTTCATGTTTGAACTGGCAGATACAAAGAGAGTGGGGAGCACGTGGCCGACTCCAGAGCTGGCATCCCTGAGTTTGAGTGTACGAATGATTTGAAGCATCAGACATAAATTAACTTTATCCTGGATGTTGTTTGTTTCTCTTGTGGTACTTGATTCCAGTGTTGTGCAGAGCAGATTGATTTCAGAGACATTAAAAATTATATCCAGTATGGATTCTGGAACACCTACCACAATGTCCCATTTATTTCGTGTTGCATTTCCCAACAGCAAGCCTTAGTTAGGAGGCAGCTGTAATAAAGTGCCTGAGGTGTTAACAGCTGAACTGATCCAATGACAGAATGACAACATCCCATTTAGACCATGCCTCTGCCTCTTTCCTTTTGCCTTGGGTGATTTTCCAGGCCGGGAAATACTCTTTGCAATCAAACGTGCCAAATCTCTTGTGGAGCTTTCAGTACGTCCTGCCTGTGTTTGGCACTAAAACAAAACAGGCTGGACCACTCTGAGGCTGGTTGGTGGATGTGAGCTGTGAGACCAGGCTAATAGGTAACGGTTGTTTTATCTGCAGCTGACTTGTTTCTGACAGTTTGTCTGTTCCCTTGTACTGAGAATGAGATGATTTGTCTGTGGATAATTACTGAAGATGTGTTGCTGAGATAGCTTGAGAATATGAAGCTTTTATTGTAAGATTTGGCTCGAACTGTTACATTTTTGCCTTGTAGATCTTTTCGCTTGTTACGTATTTCCCTGATTCACTGGATTTTCTGGAGGAGGTAAAGAAAAGGGCAAAATGGAGAGTAGCTTGGTGATGTGTATTTCCTTTTGGTTACTTTTCTCTATCCTGCTGCTGTCCCTGGTCACTTCACCTGCCACTGTCATATTAAACCAGTCTGTTGTTAGTGCATCACTAGTAATTTTTAATGAATTTTGTTCTGTTCATTTGTATTACTGACTCTGGAGAGCTGTAGGGACTGCCCTCCCTACCCAGTGGTCCATGGGGAGTGATTTAGGGCAGTATTTAATGGATCAGGGCGTATGTAAGTCTTTTAAAGCCCAGAGTTTTGTATGTGGGGGTTGTAAAATCCCTTGTAAAAGCCCGTTAGTTCCACTACATGCTTCCCAGTGTGGTTATGAAATTAAACTCTCTTCTCCACCATATTAGCCTAAAATAAACACAGATGTTTAATCTGCTTGCTACAATTGTAGATTCATCTCCAATTATTTGAATTCTGTATTAAGCTTTAAATTTTGTGATATCTTGAATAGCATTTGACGTTGCCCAAGATACAGTAGATCTATTAAAGGCAGAACCAAAAATTCAGCACCTGAGGCCTGGGAATGACTGCTACTGCTTTGCTGCTCTGTACTTCTGTATTTCAAATAGGAGAAAGATGCTGTGAGATCCTGGGGAAGGAACACTTTTTTGAGGGCTGCGATGCCTCTTGCTACTTTAGAAAACTCCTACAAGGGAAAAGTACTTGGCTTCAATGCTTTTTCAGGGGAAACTGCCATAGTACTTAAACAGAAAAGACCTTTATGAAATACACATGCAACTAGGGGCACTTTTTGTGGATGTGAACAGTGTAGTCCTTTGAATTCCTGTGTGTGTCTGAAAGCCATCCCTGGAGCTGAAGGCAGCAGTTTTATTGATTGGATTGCATGCAGGGAGTTGTCAGGATGGCTTCATCAGAGGGTCTGGACTTTGTATGTGATCTGGACATCACACTTAGTATCCCTTTCAGTATTACCTGTTCATTGCTCTGGACATTCTTGTCTGTGTAAAGGTGCTGTCTCTTTCAGAGGAGTTTGAAGTTCTCTGCTTTGAGATATCTTGTGGCAGTAAAGCAAACTGTATAAATGATCAAATATTTCCTTTGTCGTGTGCTGTATCTACCCTGCAATAACTTGTATTATATGGTTTATTTTATCATCTGTCTTTCTGTCATCGTGGGTAACAACTGCTTTGTAAGTCTCTTACAAAATTCTCTCTCCGTCAGTCTGTCAGACTCTGAACTCTACCTCTGTTTCGGTGTCTTTATTCAGAGGTGATGGCTTCTGTACTGCAAAATATATTCCAGACTGAGGCTATGCCATTGCTGTTACACAACAACTGTTTGCATTAGTTATTCTTCCTTGTAGTCAAATGTCTTGTCAGTGGTGTTTATTTTGTTGATTAAAGCTGTGATTGAGCAGAGTTCCCCACTGAACACTTCCAGGGAAGCTGAAGTCTTTCCTCAAGGAGTGCCTAACCGAAACCTTCTGCAACGAGTCTGTTTGCCTTTGTGTTTTACTTGGCATTTGTGCGTCAAGCCTTGTCTGCTGTTGCACTGCCCAGCAACCTTGCTTGGTTGAAAAGGTCTGAAATTCCCTGGCTTCCTCTTGGGTAATATAAATATTATTTTGTTAAAGATATCACTGCCTACTGTTCGTCTCCTTCCAGGCCTTTAATTAAATGCTCTGGTGCCTGTATATATTCATTAGTTGTAGCTTAGTTTTATCAAGGAGTACGGATAACTCTATAGGTTAAAGATTAATTGACTGGTTTTACAAATACACACATCAGAGACATGGGAGCAAGTATTTTTCATAAACACTGTTTTACTGGAAGGCCCAATGGTTCCATGCAATTTTTCCTTCACTTTTCCATTTGCTGAGGCGACTCACACAGCAACTTGAGGAAACTGAACTTTGACCTGACTGACCAACATACATTGGGTTGTCAATGCAGATGTTTTCCTTGTGTTACAAGAAACAACTGGACAGAGAAATGTCCTTCCCCAGCCAGATGTGTTCTGCCAACTGGCATCCTGAATATATACATGGGTGGTTAGAGAGGGGAGGAAACTGCATGGTCCCTTGCAGCGCAGTGCTGCAAACCTTCTGCCACAATTAGATTCGGTCACTTTTACAAATACTGTTTCTTATCTCTTAGCCCATTCTTGAGTCTTGATAAGATGCTGTTCACCTTCTCACTTAGTAGTACTTTGAAACTTGGAGAAAAAAGGTAAACAGTGCAATGAGCCATGCTTTCCTTAGATACACTGGTGGTGTTTAAAAACCATACAATAATTTTTGAAATACTTTGTGAATTAAATTACTCTTTTGGAGAGTTTCTGTCTAGATCTGATTTATAGCTTCCCAGATAGCCCTTTTAAGAGAGCTAGTGAGCTCTTTCCTGTGTACTGGAGCACTAATCTGAGGTGACAAAATTATGGTGAGGTACTGAGAGGATGAGAGCATAAGAACTTCTTGAAATCTGGTGTTCCTCTTCCAGTGAGTCTCTGAAGACCTTGAGGACCAGTTTGTGCTTCTCAGTGTGTTATCTTTCCCTTCCAGTATTGCTAAACTTTTAAGATATTCTGACTTCCAGTTCTGTTCGAGTCCATTACTGTGGTGGTCATGATCTTGGGAGAAACAGATGTTGCTGTTTCCTCCCAGCTCAGTTTTCAGGAAAGTGGTATCTTTCAAGGCACAGGAAGGTATTTGTATCCTTTGCCCTACCAAATGTTTTTAGTGCTTAGATTGCGTGTGAGATCTCTGTAGCTTTGGCCTCTGGTACTCCAGCTGTGCATCAGCAGTCTTTCCTGTTGGAGAGCTGTTAAGAGGCCAAGAGAACTTTCTCCTTGCCAAAGGCTGAGACCTCTGATTGAACGGACTGAAGGTCCTGCATTCAGCTGCAGGATCAGTGCAGTTTCCTGTGTTGGAATTGGGATTTATGCAGAATGTGTAGTTTGGTAGGATCAGCTTTTGGAGGAATCTGTTGCTGCTTCCCAAGGTGACTGTTCTGGTTTCTTATTTGCTCAAGCTAATCCTCTGCTCTTTCAGTGTTGGATAGCACATAAAATGAGTGAAATCTGCCTTACCTTTGTGAATCAGACTATCATTTTTTTTAACATAAAGAGCTGTAGGAGACAAGACTAGCTGTTTCTCGTCCATGAAATCTGGTACAACAATTTGAGGGGCCTTGAACCACTGCATCCTGTGTCTGCCTAAAGAGAAGCTCCTGGAGTTCCTGTCCAGTTCCTACTGGTCTGAAAATGGGAGTAATTAAAGCAACCAACATGTCTGTCTTACTCCATATGGCTTTTCTGAGGGGAAACATGCAGGAAGTAACTTAGTTTCGTAGTGGGCAAAAAGTGCTCAGAGTTGAAGACTGTTCCCTTTTTCTACTTCTAGTTTTCAATTTTGAAATACCGCACGGATGAGCTGTTTACTTTGTACAAGGTCACTGAGAACCTGAGTCGGCATTTTGCTGATTTCCCAGGCTCTGCAAATATCAAGGTCAGGTTAGGCTTTTATTAGCTTCTTGGAGTAATTTGTGTTTCCTTTCTTGTTGTCTTTTACATGTATGTTTCTACATTTCCATTAAAATATTGTACACTTAGTGTATTTGTTTGCCTTCACTAGTTCACACTATATTTACTGGGTTTCTTTTAGAAATGTAATTGAAACTAGCACAGCCATGAGAAAAGAAACACCTACGGAAACTTCCAGCTAAATGAATTAATGTTTAGGTGAAGTGGATGTGGCATTCAGAAGCACCAGGGTTATGAAGATACGTATTACACTTTACGATTCATAACAGAGTTTGCACTTGGAAGTTGAATCTCAGCTCTGTGAAAGAAAGACTTGATTCATCCTAAAAGTCTTAACAAGCAGAAAACAGGCTTACCAAGTCCATTGCTACAAATAAGTGTACTTGGTTACGATTCAGTCCAAGCAGCGTCCCTCAAGTAAACTATTTCAGAGATCTTTTGTCTCATTTGATTTAAATCTGCCTAACTAACCTGGCAGAGAGAAGTCTTGTGTAGAATATTCATTGGAAGGTTTTAGAATTAGATCCTGGTTTATGTCAGATGCTGAAAGATACTTCTGTCTCTGCTGTGAAAAAGTCATTCAGGAAGCTCCTAGGACAGACACTACGTCAAAGACCTAGGTTGCTAAAAAGAGAAGCATCAAATCTTTTCTTTGCAGCACCTTCCCAAAATACTAATTTTTCTCTCATTTGCACAAGGAGTTGAAGTCTCTACTAGGGGCAAACCAGCCCTTTTGGGAGCATGAGAGGTGGTGGCTATCCTGCAGTCCCACTCAGAATTGATACTGCTGCTTCGGGGAAGAGCAGTCTTGAAAGCCATTTACAAATGTGTGTGCTGGTTTCTGTGGGGGGAAAAGTCCAATGAAACAAACCCCCCACCCCCCCCCACCCCAAAAAAAAAAAAACCAAACCAAAACACCACAAAACAACAAACACAAAACCAAACAAAAAACCCTTACAAAAACCTGGGTGGAAGAATTATGATATTAACCATTAATCTGATGTTGTTAACACCTAAAGATTTAAAACCACCATATAAGCAACCAGAGGGTATCTAGAAACCCCAAACTCCACCAAACCGCCCCACCTAAAAAAACCTTTTATTTCTCTCTTTTGAAGACTTTGGGCTACAGAATGTGTTTCCAAGCCACTCAAGCCCCACTTCAATAAGGGCTCAAGTATTTTCAGTGAACTTTCAGTTCATTCATTTCAGTGAATGGAATTGCTTTCCATTCTTGCCAATTCACCAGCTCCAGTTAAGAAATGCAAGTGCCTTGGACTTTAGTGTGGGATTTGTAGTATTTTAAAACATAGTCCCAAAATTTTTCAAAAACTATTACACTTCTGTTGCTTGATGGTGATGAGACTACTTATGAATGTAGTTAGATATGCTCTGCTTGCCTTATGTTGCTTTGATTCATATGTTTTTGCCCAGAAGTTATTTGAGTCTGGTTTTCAATTATAACTTCAATAAAGAACAAGTTTTTTTCATTATAATATTCAATAGTAAAATGCAACAGTTAACTGCTCGTTTACACCCCTCATATTGAATTGGATTTCCTTTGTTTTTAAAACAAACTGCATTAAGATGGAACTGTGTTTGATTCATATTCATAATTAAATACAAAAATGATTGTAATTGGGTAGCTGCAAAAGGAACATTAGAAATATGAGAAGCTAAGTGAAGATCAAATTCAAGGAGCTCAAACATGGCATGTTCTTGAAATACAATTAAATTGCTCAAAGAACTTTTAAGTTCTGCTCTATTCTTCTCTTGTGGAGACATTGATATACCTCTTAAAAGTTTATTTTATCTTAGCACTGCAGAAATATGGATAACTTAAGACATAGGGTTATTGCAAGCACATCAGTGATGTCACTTGGTACTGTCCTTTCTAGAAGTCTGAATCTAGAAAAAAAAACTCAAAAAATCCCAAAGTGTTGATGTTACTAGTGACACTTGAAGTGGGAGGTTAAAACAAATCCAGGGAGTTCATATGAGGGAGTAGTTTACCCATCTTTGCTTAAAAAAAAACTAACCACCACATCCCAAAACAAACCATAAACATGCACACACCCCCACACAATCCCAGTCCACCGAAAAAAAACTACAAAATATTGTTAATATTTCAGGAGTTCTGTTCAGCCAGGCATCAAGGCAAGTGATTTCGAGAGAGGCATAAGCATCCGGAGCGGTGTGGCAGCTTCAGCGCTGAAAGCTGTTCACGCTCTAGTGCTACCGAGTTTGAATTGGCTGCAGTCAAAAGGAGGGTGTAAGTGCTGCAAGAACGATTGGGCTACAGATGAGTGTTTGTCAGAAATATGCTCTTTGATCTGGGTTGGGCCCCCTCCAAGAAAAGACGGAAAATCACTTTTATAATAGGCAAATAACGTCTTGTTTTGTTTGGGTTTTTTTTTTTTTAAAGGGAAGTCAGTTGTGTTGAGTTGCGAGATACGCACAACTACTAGGAACCAGTCTGAGATAACTGACTCTTTTCAGTTTGGTTACTGATAAGCTGGTGTCGAAAGAAAATGAACAAACGACTTCTATTATGACAAATGTGTGGTTTTGTTTTTTCATGCTATAGAGAGCTATATTTTGCAGATAGCAATATGAAATATTAGATTTATCCTCAACTGTTTTACTAAGTAAACTGGGAAGTGAGAATTAATTTTGAAGACCTTATTGAAATTTTTATTACTATTAAATTTTTTTTACGTATTTTCAAGTGATAAATCCTTGTTTGGAAGTAGTCCTGCTGGAGGAAGGAACACATGCATAGAACAAAGTCAATTGTGCAACTTTTTTTAAAAAATAACTTTTTTTTCTTTGCCACTAAGGGAGGAAAAATCCAGAGCTCACAGGACCAAGGGCCAAGATTTATTTAAGTACTTTCAGAACAAAAGAAATCATGATTTGAGTATGGTAGATGGAGATGGTTAAGACTGAGTGGTTTACATTCCTGCTAACAATAAACGTTGCAGTTCTGTGTCTCGCAGGAGGGTGTGTGTATGCACACTTGCATCATAATTTCTGGGCCGTTAATAAAAAAGGTGACAGTTCAGCAACATCTAGTAAGTATTTTTAAATTGGCAAACCTGAATAAACTGGAGCCCAGGCAAACTGACAGGAAAGATCTGTGGCCTGCTCTTGAATGTCTTATTCTTGGAATACAGGGAGATTCCAGGCAAATGTAAGTGTGCAGCTGATACAGTAGCTGGAGATGACAAATGGGAGGATCTCGGTAGTAGCAACACAATTGCTTAAGAGTCTTGACCCAAATAATGGAAAGCTGCTGCAAGCTAGTGAGGGAGGAGGTGATGTCAGCTGGGAGGGTGGGGCAGGAGGATCTCCCATCAAACAAATATAATCTTATCCTCTGATAAAGGGTGTTTTTTTGGTGCTACATAAATCATATCAACATTTTAGGAAGGGTAGTAAAAGAGCAAGTTACAAGGAAATGTTAAAAAAAAAAAAAAGGCAAATTTTCAGTGCTAGAGAGTTGTTAACGAAACAAAAAGGGGAGAAATAGTTTATCAAAAAGAATATTGTGAACTGTGTGACACGTGCACCCGTATGCCAGCCTGGGAAGAAATTAGCTGATGCTTAGCCATTAGGTTTTTTCTGTTGAAGAAACTCTATATGAGAATGAATGACTTGAAACTTAAGCTAAACAATTTCAGCTTAAAAGTAAACCATGCAAATTTGAGAAGATGAATAAATGTTGAAACAAAATATTGATGCAAGTGGTAGATTCTCCAGATCTTGATGTCAAAGCAAGGTGGATTTGGATAAAGAAATACCTTAATAAATGTGAATTACAGAGCTTCCCATAGACATGACTGTGAAATTCAGTATCCTGTGAAACTGGTTTCATACTTAGGGGTCCAGTGGTCCTTTTCCTTAAAACTCCCTGGAACAGTGTGCGTTTGTTTTCTGCCCTCCAATATCTCCAGTCATTAAAGTGTTTTATTGGAGTATTTATCTTGTCTCTAAAAAAAAAAACCACACCAAAAAACAACCAACAACCAAGAAAGCATGAATTGTGGTTGTCTGTGGAAATACCTGGGGGAAGGAAAATGGGTATTTTAGAAGAGTCTCAAGAATTCTATTCTTTCTCAGTAAGTAGTATCTGTTGCGTAAGTACATAGGAAAGAATTAAGTTCTTCTGACAAAAGTTACTTTGCTGCTGGCCTGTTGACACTGCTCTGGCCACGGTTTTCTTGTGAGGCCATCTTCTCTGTTCTTAGTCCATCTGGCTGTTCTGCAGGCAGGCCTTCATCTTTCTGCTTCTCACGTCCTTAGAGATGTATCTTCATGTACTGCAGGCTGCCTGCTGGCTCTCGTGCTGCGCCTTTTTAAAGTTACTTGCAGTTCAGCTCCTGCTTTGGGGTCATTTAGGGATACTAGCTGCCCTGCCTAATTTGACAACAGCATTGTTGGAAGTTCTCAGGCTTGAATGTCCTAGAAATAAGAAGTGACAGTCAAGTTGGACTACAGTGTTTCCCTTGGTTACATTATCTGTGCAAGTATCTTTTTGTGTGTGAACTTTCATTAAATTTTTTCTTTTCTGTGCATCAGGCCAGTTTTGCACTGAAGACGTTGATGAATGTCAGCTCCAGCCTAACGCTTGTCAGAATGGAGGTACCTGCACCAACCACAACGGAGGCTACGCCTGTGTCTGTGTCAATGGTTGGAGCGGGGACGACTGCAGTAAGAACATTGATGATTGCTTCACTGCCTCCTGTGCTAACGGATCTACCTGCATTGATCGAGTGGCTTCTTTTTCATGCATTTGTCCAGAAGGAAAGGCAGGTAAGGACAGAAAAATTGCATAAGTCTAGCACTTAAAAGAAGATACTTCCTCAAGTTCATGCATTTGCTTAAAGTGGTGTGTTTATCTACATGCTTTGTCACCAAACCAAGAAGAACAAAAGGAAACATGTGCTGTCCACAAGCAAGGACCTTTTAAATCTCTGTAACTCAGGACAAAGAAGTATTTGTATTAGGCTGGAAGGCAAACTTATTACAGTTTAGATTGCAAGGAAAGCAGATCTTTTTCTGGTGCTTAGCAGAACCTGTGTTGCCTGAGAAGTTATACGTGAGGGTGACTTGGTCTGTGCCATGTAACGATGATTGTACTTAAAAGTCTAGAATGTAATTTTAGATGTTTTTGCATGAGTGAGGATTGTCCGTACTGGTATAGTGGAAAACCTGCTGTTGTAGAGTAGGTAAAAACATGAAGGTCTCCTAACTACTACCTGGAAATGCAAGTGATCAGCATATCTGAATTAAGAAAGTGAGCTTCATGTGCACCTGTGTTTTCAACTGTCAGAAAAATCATTATGCTGGCTAGAGAGAAGTGCTCCTCCTCCAAGGAGGTTTTGGTAATAGCAAGCCCTTGTACTACTCCAGAAGTCCTGGAGACACCTCTTAAGTAACAGAATCTATGTTTACATATAACATTTTATAAGTGTGTAGTAGACTGCCCTGGGGTTTCATGGGTTGAAGCTTATAAGAAATTGTTCAAGCTTCTGGCTGTGGAAGTCTCTATTTGAAATATCAGGATGGAGAATTTGGTTGTGTAACACACGGTCTGACTGCTATATCTCACTTTTTTGAATGACTCTTGTATGCTTCTTAGGTCTTCTGTGCCACTTGGATGATGCGTGTGTTAGCAATCCGTGCCAGAAGGGTGCTCTGTGTGATACCAATCCTGTGAATGGACACTACATCTGCACCTGTCCTCAAGGCCATAAGGGAGCAGACTGCACTGAGGATGTGGATGAGTGTGCAATGGGTGAGTTTCTACTTGCTATTTGTGAGTACATGAACAGGTAGTTGGGTCATTTGCTTTCTGAACTAACAAGGGACAAGAATAAACATTTTGTCATAGCTTCTTAACATAAGTGCCACTCCTTTCCTGGCCTCCCTCTTCCATTTCAGTGCCTTTAGATGAGTTTTAAATCTTGTGTGAGACTTGGGGCAAAGGGCTGAGTCAGAAGGCTAACAGCCTACAGAATATGAAAAGCATAAAGATGCTTAACCATTCTTCATCGTACAGGAAGGCTTTAGCGTTGTGTGAGGAGTGCACGCAAACAGATGTGCTAAATAAGCTGACCCTTAGAACTGCAGTGTACAACAAAAGTACCGCAGTTCTTGTGGGAGTTATTGCAGCTCCTGCCTTGGTTGAAATATATCAAGCCTGTTTGACAGCCAGAATACGGCTGGATCTTTTCAGTGCCTTCCGAGACTGGTGACCACATGGGCTTTTAAAGGTGTAGTTTTCTGATATCATACTGTTGTTTCGGGGATTAGTTGGACTCTCACAGACTTGCTTAAAATTTTGTGATTGCTAGTTCATGCTTCTAGAGTGTGATGTGTGAAGGTAGTACCTAACCAGCTCTCAAGGAAGTATTGGAAGGAAGCACTTCTTTGAATTTTGTTCTTTGACCTTCCTTGGACAAGAGTGCCATTCTTTTTTGAAAACACGCGGAGAATTAGTTTGGTTGTTTTGTGGCTGTGGCAGCATCTTGTCACCCTCAGGAGTGAAGTAAATGTAAAAGATGATCTAGAGATAAGACCTTGAAAGCATCATTAATTCTCTAATTCTTGCCACTTGATACCCTCCTCTTAAGAACTGTCATTAGTAATACGGACCAGAGTTACTCCTTTGGTCCATTGGTAATGGTGGCAATCTTTCTTCTTGCCTCTGACAGGCAAGTAACTGCCACATGTTTTCTTCAATCACAGCAGCCTTTCCCCAGAAGGAGGAACAGTCTTTTCCCAGTATTACTTGTCAGAAAGGAATGACCACTGGAAAAGACCATGACTAATAAGGAATGCTGTGGCTTTCCTGCTCCAAGGAGAGATTTTGACACACATATATATTTTTCTTGCAGCAAACAGCAATCCATGTGAACATGCTGGGAAATGCGTAAACACAGAAGGCTCTTTCCACTGTGAGTGTTTGAAGGGCTACACAGGACCTCGCTGTGAAATGGACATCAATGAATGCCATTCAAATCCATGCCAAAACGATGCCACCTGCCTGGATAAAATCGGAGGATTCACATGTCTCTGTATGCCAGGTGAGGGGAGTTTCTAATAAAGACAGAGTTTCTAGCAAAGGGAAAACTCAGAAGGCAAAGCACAGGGAGGCTTGCCAGCTCTGCTGAGGTGGAACACAAAATTACAAAGGGGTGAGGCTTAATGAAACGGTGAGAGAGAGGTTGCTGTGGTGGCACCAACCAGGAGGATTTGGCATTTGTGTGTGGGAGGGAGAAAGCAATTAGAGGACTGAGACAGAAACCAGTCTTTACATCTGCAAAGAAAGTTAGCATTCTGAGCCTGGAGTATATGTGAACATACTCGTTACTATAGCTGGTAAAATGTATGTGCAGAAACTTAAGTTTGTGAAAACAAAGCAGGTGCAAACTTTAAAAGTGACTGAGTTTTGAGACACGTGTATGATCATTCTGGATAATAGTGTTTGATTTTTGTCTTTGCTTCAAATTGGCCAAATTATGCAAGCTCCCGTTCAAGGCCCGGTTGGATGAGGCCCTGAGCAACCTAATCTAGTTGGAGATATCCCTGTTCCTTGCAGGGGGGTTGGACTAGATGACCTTTGAAGGTCCCTTCCAGCCCTAACCATTCTATGATTCTATGATGAGGAAATAAAAAGTTACTTGGTTGAAATCGCACTTGTAAAATTGAATGTCCAGCATACCAATGTCGTCTGCTCTTTTGCTTTCTGATAGAAAGTGGTAAAAAAAGAAGAGTCCAAGTTGCCAGTTGCACAGTTTTATAAAGTGTAATGAAAAAATTGTGACGCCTGCAGGTGATCAGCTGATCCTATGAAAACTAGAATGAGTTTTTATTAATATCTGTTTTGAAAGGTGGAACTCTAGTCCCAAGTATTTCACCCTCCTTAATGTTTTTCTTTTACTCTGTCATTAGCTAAAAAGCCTTGAGCTAAAATTATCTTCTGTGTTTGTTTATCTTTTACCTCATAGTAGTGCATAGCCAAATATATCGATATCTTCCCAAGTGTTAAAACATAACCCCTTCTCGTCAAGTGGAAGAAAATGTTAGATGTGAATTCAGCACAAACTTATGTTACTGCTGATTAAGTGAGCATGTTTAGCAACGGTGAAAAATACACATTCAACATCTCTTTTTAACCTCTGGTGTATATTCTTACCTTGTAGGTTCTGTCTCAACTGCACACTTGCAATGAAACTAGACTCAGACTTTCAGTGCTGGTATAAGGGGTAGTTACACTTTCAAGGGTACTTTCAAAGGCCTTCAGTCACCTCTTCTTATTTTATTTTTTTTTAAACAGGTTTTAAAGGTGTTCACTGTGAAGAAGATATTGATGAGTGTCTAAGTAATCCCTGTGTGAACAATGGAGAGTGCCTTGATAAAGTCAACCGCTTCCTCTGTGTCTGTCCTCCTGGTAAGTACTTATTTCTGGAAGCTTCTCCTTCACTTTACCAAGAACTGCATAGATAACCAGTGAGAGATTGTGGGTGATATGTTTCTTCTTGTGAGTTTCTGTTGTCTTAGTGCAGCATCTGCTTGAATGAGTGAGTTGCAATCACTGGTAAATAAGAATAGACATGTATGGGTTGTAGTAGGATCGTGCCTGTAGCTGAACATAAATGTTGAGAAACGTACAGCTGGATGTCTCACCTTAAAGGGTAGTTGGCAGCAGGAACTTCTGTTATTGTGGATATCATAGTGAGATAGAAATGAGTAGTTCTAAATGTGTCTTAAAAATCAGAGCCTCTGTATGCTTTTTGTCTGTTTCTGAGGTTTTTAGGCAGAAGCCATTTTTGCACCAGTATAGTTTGTTGCTTGCATGAGGAGGGAGGTGGATTGTGTCTCCACTTTAGAAAAGAAGAATAAGTGCTGAGCTGAGGGATCAATTTTAGCTATAGGGTAAACATCACTGGTTTTCCATATGGCTTTCAAAAAGTTTGAGTTCAGAATATACTTGACAAAAGCCTGCTCTGCATCCCTTCTTATTGACTAATGATGTCCTGGCTCCTCCTTTGGTTCCTTTCTCCAGGAAACATTCCTGGAGTTTTTAATTTTTTCTTGAAGTGCCTAAGGGTCTGCATCATCTAGCATAACGTGTTGGTAGTTCATTAACTATTTCAAGAAGTGCATTGAAAGTATTGTACCGCATTCCACACTGCTGTGGTAATCCTAGTCTGAAGGCTCTAGTGATTTATGCGTTATTGTTTCGTTTCAAGTTACTTGCTTTGATTACTTGAAAGTTTTTAGTGGTGGCCTCTCAATTTTGTAGACGAGCATACTGTCCAGTGGTGAACACCGCTTGTGTTCCAACTGCTTTATTTCTTATTTCTGTTTGATTTGACCATCTCAGTTTTCAAGCTGAGGCTCCTTTGACCTGGAGGATGGAAACTGTGTTTTGGCTGGTGGTTTAAACAAGGAACCAATCCACTCAAGGTGTGGTGTGTGTGCTTGATGATGCAATTGAGTTTAGATTTACTGAGCTTGTATTTGGGTGATTTTAAGGATTTGCTGGTTTTAAGGATTCCTGGCAGTGCAGCTGTTTAGATTAACTACTTCAAATTACTTCTGGATTTTCATCTTTTTTTCTGCCTTTCAGGATTCAGTGGTGCTGTGTGTCAGATTGATATAGATGACTGCTCCAGCACGCCATGCCTTAATGGAGCCAAATGTATCGACCATCCCAATGGCTATGAGTGCCAGTGTGCCACAGGTTAGTCTTGTGTTCAGAGCCCCTGGCCTGGAGATCCCATGTAACCCGAATACATAGAGGGGTGGTCAAAGAAGTGTCAGTGTTCGTTCGTCCTTTCTTTCTCTGAAATACTGCTTGTCTACTTGCGAAACTTTGTCTACTCCTTTGCAGCACAGAATAGTATATAAGAAGAGAAAGCTTTTCACTTGTGACAGCAGTAAGTTCACAATTGATGTGAGTTCTGGCCTCCCTCTTTCAGCCCCACCTCGTGCTTCCCAGAAGGTGACGGCTGCTTCTGTATTGACTGTGGAATCCACGAGTGGAAAAACAGCAGTGTGAAGCCTTTTATCTGTGGCTTACCTTTCTGTCTTCCAAGTCTGATTATACAGTATACAGTTGAAGAACAAGAGATGAACAGAGCAGTACTACTGTGTATTCCAATTCCTGTTGTGTCAGGCTATTATGTGTCAAAAGTGGAAGATTGAAATGAAGTGAAAATTGTGTCCACTGGAATAAATGCCACACAGTAGCTGCCTGCCAGAATGTAGTTAAAATTATTTGTCAAGCATTATACAGAAATTTTGACAGAGCTGTGGGTGAAACTGAGATGGGTTTTTTTTGGTTAAATAAATATTTAGAAGCATCATTTTGAATTATGGGATTTGCTTATCTTCAGATTTCTAGAAGTGATGTAGATATATTTTATCTTAGTTTTTACATCTGGTCAAAAAAGAGGGTATGGGCAGATCAGAGCTGTAACGATCTAATTCTCAGTAAGGACTGACTTTTGGTTGCTTTCAGTTAATGGTGCCTGATGCTTTACTTGTGATACAGATTCAGATGTGGAATGGATTGGCTTTAGCTCTTTTGTTAGGGAAGAGGCTGAACAATTCCTGGAGCTACCTTTGTCCCAGAAATGTGCCGTTAGCTTGGCTAGACTTATGTGCAATTTTTCTCATTCTGAATCATTCCAATAATCAAATTATTACGGCAAATTAGACCTCACTAATTCATTCTGCACTGTACAGAATATAGATTAGCCTAAAATTCTTCCCTGGTCTTTTCACACACACCCTCTCACCCTTCCCCAAAGGGCCTGAAGAAACAAGGAATTTGTTGGAAGTAGAGGAATGCAGTCGTTCTAATCAGGAGAGGAATAATTATTGTTATCAGAATTCTCCTTTTGATTACTGCATGTGACAGAATAAGCTGACGCTTGCAAAAAGAAGAAAAAGCTCAAATCTTCTCCAAACCTGGAAACTATCTTAGAAACTGTCTTTCTCAAGCTGGTGTGTGGTGTGCTTGCTTTCAGTCACCAACAGTGCAGAAGTTATCGGGCCCAGGAGGGTTTTGGGTCATCTAGTGGAGGACAATGGAGAGCTGTGCCTTGAAAAGCATGTTCTGAATTTGGACACTAAACTGCTGGAAGCACCTCAGTATAGAAATCTTAGGTTTCCCAGATGAGGAGGAAAGGCTACTGCTTCCATGAAGGCACATGATGTATGGAGCGTTTTCAAGGAACAGGCTGAAAGCGACCAAATGTATGTTACTGAAGCAGCAGCTTTTAGTAAAATCCTTGCTTAGTACTTTGGCTGAAAATGGAGGAGGGACTCTGTACTAGGGCTTTTTTCCATCCTGTCTGAGGGATTCTTACGTTCTATATTCAAGTGGGTTTTTTCTAGTCTAACTCTTGTCTGCAAAGAGCGAAATCATATCTCAGTAATAAGGTATGTTCAGTTAAGAGATTGAGAAATATATATTATCTTTAAGTGGTTCAGTTGAGCTACAATAGGAGATAAGGTAATTTTTTGAACAAATGTATGCTAAGTATTATATTTAATATTGACAGCCTTCTATAAGACTGAAATGTGGAATTCATCATTGGGGCAGGTCAGTTACTGGAAAACAATATTTCAGTATGTTCTTGCTGTATTAATCTCATTATGAGTGATACATGTTCCCTGAATGGTAATCGCCAGCTGCCGAAGTGTTTGAAAACTGCAAAATGTTTGGCCAAATGCTGTACAGATAGCTCTATTTACTGCTTGCTTTTTGTCTTTTCTTTCCCTTCTGGCATTATTCCACTTCTCCTTCCCAGTGGTAGTTCATGGCTTTTCTTTTCTTGAGTTGTCTTAGGTCTTTCTTCTTTTCTTTGCCTCTGTTCTCTTTTGGTTTTTTGCCTCTCTTCGTCCTCTTTTCGGTTTGTTTTTCTTCCTTACCTAACATCTTTTTATATCCATCTCTCTAACTAGCTTCCCTTCCCTCTCCCCACCTACTTCCACACCCATTCATCCATGCATACGTTCGCAGAACTTGGAAATGTTAACCGTCACCTGGTATGTTTGACCAGAGAAATAACCACAAACCTGTATGAAAAATGGGGAGCCTGTTATCCACTTATAATACTCAGGTGAGAATCGCTCTTCAGCTGTTGAAATTCCCTGCAGCTTGGTTTGTATCAGTCTCCAGGTGGTGTCTGAAATTTGAAGTTCTACCTTCTTAATCTTCAGCTGCTGGAAGGCAGCATGAGCTGTTGCTCCAAAACCTCATCTCTGAAAACCATTTATTTTAAATTGTTCCTGCTTCTTATAGCTCTGCTCCATCATGGAAAAGAGGGCTCCTGAAGGAGTTGTTTGCTGCTCTCAGCTTCCTGATCTGTTGTTTTAGCTGTTCTGGTGAACAGATTCTGTCCTTCTCTGTTGCTCAGGATTTTTCCCAGCTGAAGCAGAATGAAACAGGCCAAGTTGCTGCTTGTTTCATTGCTCCTAACTGAAAAGGTTGCATGCAGTCTTTCATTAATTTGCAGTTGGAGTTTGATTTGAGTTACTGAGTGGTTTCCTAATGAGAGGGACAAGAAACTTTTTAATAAGCAGAGTTGCAGAAGCTTTGACACAAGCCAGGGAAGTACCCTTGGGAAGGTTTCTGCAGCATCTTTGCAGTGATTTCTTGTACTAAAAAAGTAAACCCCCCTGGTATTCTGTAGAGGAAATAATGACAGGAGAACACCTTCAGATAGTTTATACTGATGCGATTAATTTCTCATGGAGATTTACATATTTCCTCTGGTTGCTACTGTTCTGAATAAACTGAAGGTAACCACTTCCAATGCCAGGATTCTCCATGCAAGATGTTATTCTGTAATGCTGTGAGCAGCAAAAGAGCGTTGTTTTCCAGGAGTGGAAAATGGACAGCCGTTGAGATGCCCAGTTACCCTTTGTGCTATCTGCCACTTTGCTGGTTCTTAATACGACTCTTTCTACGTTTGCATTATATTCACTACAGCATCATACCAGCTAACTTCTTAATTACTCCTGTTCGTTATTTTTCCTTAGGTTTTACTGGCCTTCTGTGTGAAGAGAATATCAACAACTGTGATCCTGATCCTTGCCACCATGGGGAATGTCAAGATGGAATTGATTCATACACATGTATATGCAATCCTGGCTACATGGGTGCCATATGCAGTGAGCAGATAGATGAATGCCACAGCAATCCTTGCCTCCATCAAGGGCGCTGCATTGATTTGGTGAATGGCTACCAGTGCAACTGTTTGCTGGGCACTTCGGGTACGTAAAGCACAGGTGGAAGGATTGGATTCCGACAAAATTCAACCATTTAATTATTTCTTATGTGTGGTCTAATGTGTGCTAAATTTGCATACAGAGATAAGCTTATGATATGAGAGTATCGTTTTCACGTTACTTTTCCTTGCTGAATTTTGCTGTGTTCGTGTGGATTGCCTAACCTTCACTGGTACCGCAACTGGTCTTGGGAGAATTTACCTCTTCTTTACTCTCAAAGTTCAAGAACGCAGAAAAAAAATGGGCATGGTGTTCAAAATAGTTTGATTCTTTTGTTTAAACATTAAAGCATGAGTTCAGAATCTTACTTGGCACCCAGGTGACATTTCTTGGTGTCGCAGTGCTTCTGCGTCATCGCCTGTTTATGTTGCACCAATGCACGTGTAACTTTGAAGCAGGTGGGATTCTTAATTTGGGTATTTCTGGGAAATAGTTTTGTTGTCTTCCTTGTAAGATTTAGACACCTTATTCCTCCTAACTTTTTTTCAGGTGTGAACTGTGAAAATAACTTTGATGACTGTGCAAGTAACCCATGCATTCACGGGGACTGTATTGATGGCATTAATCGCTACAATTGTGCTTGCAAACCTGGATTTACAGGTAAAGTCAGCCACCTGATAGCTTTGAGTTGTTTTGAAGATAGTTATCCAGGTAGGGAAGGAAGCTGTTCTTTGCATACTGACTGCACGAAATTCAGTTAGTATCTCGATAAATCCTTCTAATCTTTGAATTTCAGCATCTTACATTACAGCAAGTTCTGCCAAGCAGAAAAATGGCCTAATCTGTGCTGCGAAATGCCATTCTTGTTAGGTAATTATATCCAATTCATGGTTCTTGGTTTTATAACAAATAAACTCATGTGACTTAGGTTTATTATTTACAGCTTCTTTCCAGGGACAGAGCTATTGTGGACAACATAGAGAGGTGTTTGATTAGACAGTACCTTGGGCTTTGCCCATGAACAGTATTTCTCTTTCTGTGAAAGCAAAGCATTTACTGAGTGTTCTAATGAGCAACTCTCCACTGTGAAGTCTCCAACTGAATAATCTGCTTTTTTTCAGGACTTCTCTTTCATAGTGTAGTCTGTTCTTTTTGCTTTTTAAATTATAAAGACTTATCTAGTACAATAAAGGTAGGGCTGAGAAAAGAAGCTTTTAAACACTTTTAGATCCATACTTAGAACTGTAGATCTACATCAGGACTATTTCTGATGACTAAAGCACATCTCAACACTGTTCATAATGGACTTAATATGTTTTGAGCCATGTAGGGTAATATGCTCATAAAATAATTGTAAGGGAGTTGATGCTGCTTGTAACTGTTTTCTCGTCACGTTTGTTACTGTTTATTACTGAATGATTCTAATTAGAATTGATCTGAAATGCATTAGAAATAGCACTAAGAGGTTTCATGTGTCTTGTGCTTTTCTCTTGGTGTCTTTCTAAACTTCTGACGTGTTTCCTTCCTTTGGCTGTGACATGGTGGTACTCTTTAGTCCCCAGAACAGGAAGAGGCATGATCGTGATCATTCTTGCCTTTCAGTCTTCTGTGTTGCTGGCATACCGTATTTGTTATCCTCTTACTCTTATGCTATTAAAAGAATACAGTAATATGATGAATTGACATATTCCAGTATTTAAAGAGCTGGCTTGCATGGAGTCTCATTACTTTGTCCTTTCTTTATGTTAAAAATGCTTTCAACTTACTGCAACATTCACTTTGTTTAGCTTTCCAGCCTCACAAGATCTTATGGTCACTACTTCGAGGATCTTGCAGTCATACTCAGAGGCAGGCAAAACAGGAAACGGTGTTTTTTAGAGTCCCTTTTGCGCAATAAACCACAAGAACTGTATTTACTGCAGACAGTATGGCAGTATTGGTTGTTCAAAGGGTAGGTACTTTCAAAGCAGAAGAGCAGGGCTGTGACAAGTGGAGCTCAAGAGGTTTGTTCCAAGCATGATACAGTTGAATGATTTTTGTCTTCCTAATGAATATTAACCGGTGATTTTTAGTGGAATTCTGTTGAGATTCTTGAATGGTTTGTAAACACTCATTGAGCGTAAGTGCTGTTTTCCAGGCACAGAAAAGTGCTGCATCTTTTAAAAGTGCTTCTTTTGGCTTCAGTTAAAGCACGGAGGCATGCAAGATCTGTCCCACTGCATTGGCTTTACTGAGTTGTGTCTCGATGTGTGCTCTCGCAGACATGCAAAGCAAATGTTCTTGTAAGAAATAATATGTATTGTTTTTTTCTTCTAGGCCCGCGTTGTAATGTGGACATTGATGAATGCACATCCAGCCCCTGTCATAATGGTGGAACATGTATAAATGAAGTCAACGGCTTTCGGTGTGTGTGTCCTGAAGGTTACCATCATCCTCACTGTCAGTCACAGGCAGATGGCTGTCTTAGTAATCCCTGCGTACATGGCAACTGCACACACATCACTAGTGGGTGAGTACTTATTGTCACATTAAACTTATCTACTGCCTTCTATATATTTTTTTTTTAGCTTTGCCCAAAATCCCATCTTGACTTGAGGTTTCTGATTTTTCTCTGATTTCTCAGATTAGGATCCAGACTCAATCTGCTGTCTATGACATAATCACTGTAAGGTGTAGACCTTTAGTCACCAACAGAGTCTATGCTATTTCAACACAGGTTTTTCTGTGCCACGTTGTGTTCTTTGCTGTCTTTGCATGGGCATGTAGCTCAGGGTGGACTGCCACCATCTAAAGGGAAGATTTGGCGATCCAAGTGGGTAGAATGAATGCAAACAAAATAAAGAAATGGCTCCAAATAGAATCTTTGGGGAGCAGCAGCTACCTAGTCCATCAAACTCTAAACTAACTGTCTTTGTTGGCTAGTGCTGTTCTAGCTACGCAAATACTCTGTATTAAGGAACAGGCAGACAACTTTTGACAGCAGGAGATAGAGTGGTATTTGGCTTAGAACAGTTTATCCAAGGCTGAGATTTCATCAGCTTTAATCACATCGTTACATGCCTGAGAGACAAAAGGGCAAGCTCTCTCTGGCTATTTTGATGGCAGTAGTTGCTTCTGAATCTCCCCATCCAGGAAGCTGAAATGCTGATTTCAGGAGCCCTGAATCAGACCTCTTTTTGGTAAAGATGAGTCTGGGAGCACAGGACATATTGAGTCAACAGGTTTGGGGAGGTAGGACTTGTGTTTGTGAAATTTCCCAACTGCATGTGGAATAGCAGTGCTTCCCAGATGTGTTCTGCGTCCTGTAAAGTGTTGTCAGCACTTGGGCAAGGAAGTGATTTACCACTGTGGGTAGCTCTGTAGGGCAGGATTCAGCAGTTTCCCTGGAGCTGGCAAGAAGGTTGCCTTTATTGCTAATTAAGCCTCCTTGTAAGCTTGGAAAACGTTTTGATTCATCTTGTCTGTCATCGATCACCTGCATTACTATTTATGCCTATGTACACCTTACACACAGTATCAGATAAAGTAAGTCTTTACTTAGTCTCGTTTGCATGATGAGAAGGGACGCCAGTGTGTGTGTTGTGTGGCCTGAGCCCAGGGTGATTCACCAAGTCCTTGGTTCTACGTCATACGGGTGGAGTGCTGCTCTGCATCAGGTTTTGACACATGATGGAGAAGACTGCTCCTGCTCCCAGCCAGCTGTTTTCATTTGTAACCACTACTTTGTATTAAAACAGTCTAGTTATCTTTGGAACCTATTGTTCATCTCCACTTTTTTTAATCCTTTTTTCTGTCTTTGTTTAAATGTATTGAGATGGTCTTATCAAAGCAGAAACGTGTTGCCAGTTGACCGAGCGCTTTGTGAAAACTGTAATGGAGGGAAGTGTGGTTTTAAGGGAGAGTTTATTTTCAGTAATTTCAAAACTATTCAGCTGGGGTAAGCAATCTAAATGTACCTTAGGACTTTCCTAAAGAGAGGTCTTCGTTTTCTCTCCAAAATTAATATGCAGGATAAACTGGTAGAGGATTTATTTCAGAATGCTCTAAAATGACTGCTGTTTTTGCCTTTAAAGGTACAAGTGTGTCTGTGACCCAGGCTGGATAGGAGATTACTGTTCCACAGAAGGGAACGAATGTAAATCAAACCCATGCCAGAATGGAGGAACTTGTGAGGATCTGTTGAATGGTTATAGATGTACCTGCAGGAAAGGATTCAAAGGTGAAAATTCAGAGACAAGTTTCTGTTCTCTTTTTCCTTTCCACTTCATTGTACCCTTAGTGCTATTTTTTTAATATTTTCATTAAACCTCATGGAAATAGGGGAAACACCATGGTTGTATTAAGTTAAATTACAGTCAGTTCATGTATACGTGATACAGTAGTAGAATACTTAGTAAGACCATATCTAAGCCTCATTTGGACTCATTAAGAAATGTCCTGGTGTCAGCTCAGCTTATTTTTTTTTGTAAGAAAGTTAGACTGAGATGTGTAAATACACTGGGAATTAAAGGGGTCTTAAACTCGGAATTACCATGGCTGCTGTCTGCTTGTACCCACTGAGCTCATGAGAAGTGTTCTGATCTCCTTTTCCTTCTGCTGAGATTTTTCAAATATGGAAATGCTATGTGGGATAATCATGCAAGTTACAGTCTCTTTATTCATTCTTCCAAGAAGCACCAAGCTCTCAACAGCATACCCTTCTGGTTTTTCCCCTTCTGCTTTCCAGGTGTGAACTGCCAGGTAGTGGTGGCTCCTTGTTCCCCTGATCCTTGTGAGAACTCGGGAATTTGCCAAGAATCTCCTGACTCTGAAGGCTACACCTGCCAGTGTGCTCCTGGCTGGGAAGGTAATGTGAATGGGGAACATACTGTACTTCCAATGCTAAACAGTATTGGCATTGAGCCTTTTGACCGTTGCCATACGAAGGGTCTTACTTCTGGACTCCCTGTGTTTCAGGGGAGAGATGTACAGTGGACATTGATGAATGTCTCTCGAAGCCCTGCAAAAATCATGCTCTGTGCCATAATATTCAAGGCAGTTACCTGTGTGAATGTCGACCAGGCTTCACTGGAGGAGACTGTGACAGTAACATTGATGACTGCCTTTCAAGTGAGTATCAGCAGATTGTTCTGTTTTCCAGTTTTTCCTAGAAATAGTTTTGCTGTGCTATTGAGGACTGCTATTTGACAGATAATGAAAGTTCTTTTATAATCTCTTACCAAAAAGAAAAAAAAAACCCAAACCTCAGCTTTGTAAGACTTGCGTGTTTGAGGCAGTCAAAATCCATCACATTCAGCTGCTAGAAATGGACTACAGTGTTCTAACTGATAGCAGGAGTTGTTCCCAGATTCTTAACTTGAAAAAATCCTTAGCGTTTACATACTTTAATAAGGAGCACTGTTAAATGAGGAATTATATTTGCCTGAAATTTTAATACACCAAGTTAAAGTAACAGTGCAGGGCTTACCTGTATTTCAACATTAAGCTTGACTGAGATGTGGTGGGAATCTGGGGTATAGCAGTCTGTCCTGAAATATCTCTGTCTGACATTAATGTTCTGGAAAAAGCGGAGCCTGTTGCTGTTCCAGTTAATACATATTTGAGAGCAAATTAAGCAGCAGGAAGGCACTCTGTTCTGGAGTAGATATCAGTTGCAGGATAGCCCATACACTGATGAGTACTGAACTTGTTTAAATTACAAGAAAGCACATGTTAATTTCATGCCCTTTACACTGCTGTTTACAAGGGAAACCAAATACATAGTAACTTATTTTTCTTGCTGAGCATATTCTGTGTCATCATCAGATAGAATCAGTGTCTCCTGAGAAGTTGTCATGTTTAAAAGTTCATCTGTTACTATTTGAAAAGTGCTTTGTCAAACCTTGGAGGAGTTCACAATGTTGTATTTTGTAATTGGCTGGCTCTTTAAAAAAAACAAAACCAACACCAACAGAAAAAACAAACAAACAAAAAAACAAATCTATTTTTTTTTAACTGGAATCGTTTAAAAACAAACCAAAGTCTTAAAAGACTTCAGGTATGAACTTAATGAGTTGTGTTTTGCATTGAAAAAACCCTAAATTTGTGACTGCTGTACAGAAGGATCCAAACAAGTCTATTAGCAAAAGTTACTTTGGGAGACCCCGAAGCAGCACTGGGAAAGAACTTCTAAGGCATCTGGCTCAGCCTGAGCTTTTGTTTGCCTCTTTCTGAACAAACAGGTACAGCACAAAAAATGGCATGTTAGTGCATTGACCCAGAGCTTTGCTTACTATTGGTGAGAAACCTGTTAGTTTCTACATGAGTGTCTGGAGAGAAAAACATTTTTCGAGTGTTCATCTTTCTCTCTTGAACGGCTGGGAAATCTCTCTCTATTCCTAAGTGTTCTGAGAGCTGTGAGATTCATCTTGTGTTGTCTGTTAGGCAGCACACCCATGAGGCTGAAGAATTTCAATTACTGCTACAGCTGATTTCATTTAGCATAACAAAAACCTTCCAAAGCTTGAGCCAAACGTCTTTAATCTATGAAACAAACTAACCCTCCAACAACAAGAACTTTTTGAAAAGTTGATACTTGAGTCTCCTTTTTCTGTCAGTAAATGTGCAGCACAGAAAATTAGTGCACAGCTTTTGGCTTCAGTCATAAATGGCTGGCTGCCATAGACACAACATTTTATAGCTGCCAGGGGTCTCACTTGAATGTGTTTTTTCTCTGCAGTAGTTAGATGACCTTTAAATGGATGCAGGTGTGTCTCAAATTTTTTTAATCATTTGAGCACATTTCTCAGTCAATAAATGAGCTTTAATTACCTTTCACATCTGTTTTCTTCGTTTACCAGTGAATAGAATGATCTTGTACTTTTGTTGAACTGCAAATTTTTGGTGCAGTCTATTTGCATTTTAAAGTTTGTATTTTAGTAGTACTTAGTCACAGATCAAAAATAACATGCTCCATAACCTTTTTTTCATCCCCTTTCCTGTTTCCCCTTTTCCTCCCCCCTCCCAGTTTTCCTCCCTGCCTTCATATACATAGGCTTGTGGTCTAAGGAATGCAGAGTAAAAAAGGAAACTGGCTTCAGAGGCAGTATCTGACAGAGGAATGTGAGTCTTAAATCCAAAAGTGGAAGGAGCAAAGCAAGAAGAAACTACAGAGCTCTTTCAGGCAGATGGGTACTTGTGGAAGTAGAGAGAATACAGTAGTAGAGGGTGGCTTAGGCCAAAAAATGGTGATACATAAGTAAAAAGGTCATTGTAGAGATAAAAAAAAGTCAAGAAATGTAGAGATGAGGAGGATCCAAGGTTGTGTATGAATTTGTGAGCTTTTCTGCCAGCCTTTCCCCAGTCAGCCTTTGATACTGGGAAAAACGCTAAGTGCTCAGTAACACATAAGTGCTCATATATGTACTAATTTATACGTACAGATTTGATTTGACTGGACTGCTTTCGTGCTTAAAATTAAGCATGCAAGTTCTTTTGTGTCTGGAGCAGTGTCTGGAAAAGAGAGAACGATCCAAGTTCTCATGAATAAGACTTGATAAGGAAGGAGAAACTGTTGCAGTGCTGTTTGTATTGTCTTTCTCAGTAGGTATTTATCAAAAAAGCAGAGTTTGAATTTTAAACCAAGAGACTTTGGGTCTGATTTTGTTGGGTTTGGCTGAAGAAATCCCAGCAGAGAAACCTTTATGCCGTGATGCTTGGTTTTCATCCACACCTTCTTGTGAATTTGTTATTGATAATGCTTTGTAATTATTTCTTCCATAAAGCAGCTCAGAAAAACTTGTCAGTAGTCTGTCATGCTCTGGACTGTGTGGTGCTTCTTTTCCCAAAAAGCTACTACTCCAGGTCTGGCCTTTGACTGTTACCCATTTTAACACTTACTATAATGCTTCTATCTTAGATCCCTGCCAAAATGGAGCTTCATGTGTGGATGGGATAAACTCTTTCTCGTGCATCTGCCTACCTGGTTTTCATGGAGATAAGTGTCAAACAGATACCAACGAGTGTCTGAGTGAACCGTGCAGGAATGGAGGCACGTGCACACACTATGTCAACAGCTACACGTGCAAGTGTCAGCCTGGGTTTGAGGGAACCAACTGCGAGAACAACATCGATGAATGCACTGAGAGGTAAGATAAACTTCACTGTGCTGCTGCACTAAGAGGCCACACAGGGATCTGTTTCCCTGCCTTTTTTCACTGAGACATACTTGTGATTCATGCCAGGAAAACTTGCGTACCTTGTGCAGGATACCAGCTGAAAGACAGTTGCCTGTCACAGTTGATCTTCAGTTTGCATGACTAGTTAGAAGCTTAGTTTCATTACAGGACGAATATGACAGTGTTTAACAAATATTAAGACAGTAACAGATACTAGCTTATTAAAAAAAATAATTTCTATTTTTATAAGACCATTATCATATAGGGAGGGGAACTAATTTGTTGGTTATGTACAGTTACTGTGTTGAGAATTACAAAAGCTGCAAAAATGGAAGCGATGGCCGACTCTCAGAAAGGCAGGAAAATTAAATTAGCCCTCAGTTGAGTTATTGAGTGCAAATAATATGAAGAAGCAACCAGGAGGAACACTAAATCCACAGATTCTGTACTGGAAAGATCTAGTAATCAGAGATCTTTTAATACTCACAAATTAGATGTCCGTTAGCAGTGTTGAGATAAAACCTGAGGTCGTTCTAAGGGGGGAGGTGTAGAACTGAGTGAAAATGCTCAACAGCTGGTCCTTATATAAATGGTTCACTTAGTAGTTTTAAAAGTTCTTTGAGAGTTAACTCTGTGTATCCATTATCTGCCTGCATATTTATTTTAAGCTTTGTTAGGATTAATGTAAGTAGCTTTAGATTCTCAAATGGAAACAGTTTCTAATCAAGCTTGAAACGATTAAAAAAAAAAATATTAAAATAGTCTGGTCTAGTCTAGTTACCAGAAACAAATAAGGTGCCTAAATGCAAAACTCTTGCTATTCTCATGTGTTTTCTGCACTCAAAGAAGAGATCTTTCTTATCTTTTATAAAATTGCATTTGTGGGGGAGGAAGTATTTTAATATCTTTTGCTTAAGAACAGGATTGTGTCACTGATGAGGGTGTGTTTAATTTGCACAACAGTTGTTTAATCAAGTGAAATACGTTGGGAGTTTTAGCAGAATGCCTGGTTCTTCCTTGAGGTTCATCCTGTTTTTGTTTTCGTTATCAGTCAGGACAGAAACCAGTCTTGCAGGTATGAATGAAGGATGTAGCAATTTTCAACGCTCTGCCAAGCTAAACCAGTCACATCTTCTCAACCAAAATTTACAGAGCTGTACTTACGAGCGCCGTGATGGTTGGCTAATTTGAATTTGGTTCAAATAATTCTTCCGTGTCTCGTGTGAGAAGCCGCCTATGAGAGAGTGCCATCTTCTTTTGGAGATGAGTACCTGATTTCAGTGAAACACGCCAAGCAACTGATGATTCCTCCGTCTTCTGCTCCTTGTTTTTTCTGTGAATGTAAACAGCAGTTCTTGCTCCTTGTAGAACAGAATTCAGCCCACAAGGCAGAGGAATATCTCTGATAAGTAGGTTAATGTTGACATCTCTACCGTAGTCGCAGTCACAATTCGAATACTTAAAACTTGCATTGGAAGTTCAAAGAGGTCAGTTGGTTGCTTCTGTCATGGAAGTACCCTTTGACAGTGCACAGGACAGATAACAGGCATGAATTAGTTTTGTGTACCTTATCAAACTGATTACCTTGAGTCTGATCTGGGGTTATTTTCAGAGGAGCAGGAGTTTCCTGGCAGGCGTTTCTTTAGAGGGGGGAAAAAGGAGTCAATTTTGCATGAGGCATCACTTCTCCCAACTTTCCCAGTCATTTCTTCATAGCACACCTATTCTGACAGAATTTCTTATGATCAGGAGATTGGAGGGGGCAGTAATCCCTCTGATCTGAATTCTGCCAGGGCATGTATGAGTAGTTTTATAAATCAAGGACTTAAGGTTCTCATGAGAAGAGGAGGAAGGGATTTAGCAATACCAATACTTTCACATAATTTCAATGAAGAACATGCTTGTGTTTTGCATGTTATGAACTTTTTCCTTGAGAACACATACTTGTGACTCCTTTGAAGCTTTAAAAAAAAGGCAAATTGTTTTGTTTCTCATAATTTGTAATACAATTGTAATTTGTAATAAAATTTGTATAAAACTTATCAGTTTGAGCAAACCACACGCCTACCTGGTACAGTACTGTTTGTGGTCACATAGAAGCTGGGAAGATTTCATTAAATAAGTTACCTCCATCACTAATGACTCATTGAAACTCTGCTTTTCTTTCTTCTTCTGCCAAGGTAAAAGACCGTGAGCTGGAGTCCCCTTGAATTGCTGTTATCTGGTTTATGTTTCTTCAGCAGGAACTTACCAGTGGTCAGAAGATCCTGTACTCTGGTCTTCTGTCTCGTATCAGTAATGTTTACATGCTGTTTTGGCTGTGAGCTAGTTGCATTTTGTCTCAGCTTACCCTTTTTCTCACTCTCTTGCAGCTCTTGTTTCAATGGAGGTACTTGTGTGGATGGGGTCAATTCCTTTACTTGCCAGTGTCCGGTGGGGTTTACAGGACCCTTCTGCCTCACAGAAATCAACGAGTGCGATTCACATCCTTGCTTGAACAAAGGCTCTTGCGTGGACAGCCTGGGCACGTACCGATGTATATGTCCTTTGGGCTATGCTGGGAAGAACTGTCAGGTGGGTGACGTTTTCTTGCCCATTTTGCACAGGGCACTGTTGTTTGAACTGTCCAACAGCAGAAGTGACCGGTTTAGATGTGAGGTACCAAACGTGGAAGAACGCTTGTTCTTTCAGTTCTGGTAAGAGGTGGTTGGCCCATTAGTTCTGGGAAAGGTAAGTCCAGCACCTCTGTCTGACAGAGCAGGTGGCCCCGTTCAAAACTCTGGAAATCCAAAGTGTCTGTTTGCAAGGAGGAGAAAAATGCTTGGTTATTTATGAGGACAGGTGTCATTGGAACTTTGTAGATTAGTTTTCCTCTTAGATGAAAAACAGCTGTTATCTTTGAAAATGGCTGCATTTCATTTGAAGCATAAAATTGTCCTGATTTGAAGGCAGAGTCCTGTATTAAAAAAAAACACAAAACAAAAAGCAGAATATCAGGCTGATTAGCAGGACTTTGATTTAACTGGTTTATTTTTTACAGGGAGTTGTAGTAAATTCTGGGTTGATTGTAGATTTTTTTCATAAGAAACTGCCAGAAAATGTTTTGGAGCAGTAACTGACATGATTGTCTTGTTCACAACCTCAATACAAAGCTCTAGCCTTACTTGCAGAATTAAGTTCAGTTAATTTACATTTTTCCACAATTGAGCATAGGAGCTGCAAACCCATACTGCAAATGACTGACTAGTACCTATTAAAAACTTTAAACTTGGCATATCGTACTGGAAACAGAATGCCGATTTAATTTTTCAAGTCAGAGTTTTTTATTTTTATTTTTATTCTGTGCTTATAAAAACAGCAAGAATGATTCGAGACTATTTCTAGCTTGGAAACAGTAAACACTATATTGGCTTCTCTCATGATTAGTCTGAGTGCTGCCATTTAAAAAAAAAAAAAATCTGTGAATTTCTTAAACTACTGGAAAACACTACAATTCTGTAAGAATTTTGCAACTGTCTTTCGTGCCAGGGTGTCTTTGTAAAGCAGTGGGTGTTAGAAGAAGCGTTTTAGAGGCAGTGGGGGAGGTGCTTTTCCAGAACCATGTTGCCAGACATTAAATTGTCAGGTCTGCTTCTAGGTATTGCTAATCGAGGAAGTGAATGCAAAGTAATGAAGTGATATAAAAAAGCAACCCCTCTGCTACCCTAATTACGCATTCTGGGCACACCACTTAAACCTCATTGGGAGAATTAGCATTGAGAGGGATCATAAAGTACTGTGAAGTTCAGTAGTTCCTCTTCTGTTATGTTTGCTTTGTTTTTACTTCAGAAAACGATTAATGTTCCTGTCCCCAAATTAAATGTTGTGAATTCTCAGAAAATCTGCTTTATGTTCGGAGAAGCTTAATCATAATGTATTACTCATTTTACGCGAGGAATCAGAACTTTCTAAATTTGAGTATTATTCAAAGCTGTGCTGGAGAGATTTACAGATTACAGCTACACTGTAGTTCTTGTTTTAGTGGTAAACTGGCTTGACCTAATTAGCAAAGCTAAATAAGCGGCACAAAATCAGACAATGATTCATAAGTTATAGAATTTGCATGTAAAACAGTCAACTACTCATTACAAATGCAGAAGCAAGAGGCTTGATGTTTTTCTTCTTCACGCTCAACTACATGTGATAAAACTTAATTCCAAGTTTCTTTTTGGTTGCCTGTGAAAGCACAGATTTTTCTACTTTAATTGTGAGGAGACAGTTTGCATCTGAAAAGCAGAACTTTCTGCAATTAAAATTGCATTTTACAGCCAAAATTCAGTACTACTTGCTTTAAAAACCTCATCCTTCCCTCAAGTCAGCTTGAAATCAATCAAATAGCTATATTACTTTGAAGACTTAAGTGCTCAAAAAGGAAATGGTGGTTAGTGACTGGTTTATATTAGGTCAGACAGAGTTATTTTGGGTCCTCAATCCTCTTTCATATGGTGATTTACTGAGTTTTAGTCTCTTTGTTTGGAAACTATTTTTTTTTATGTAAGGAATCAAGAAAAGCAGTATACTTTGGCCCATCTTCAGTGCATAAAACAGTTGTGGGGTTTCAATTGAATCTCAGAACACAGGAGAACTTAGAGACCGTGCAAGAGCAAATGGGGCCAAATGCAGGTATGGTGAGCTAATGACAAACAGGAAACACAAAGATCAAAATGTGGAACATGTCTGTCATCCTCAAAAACCAGTGAAGATGGGGGGAGTTTGGGAGAAGAAACGGCTCCTGTTACTCTTGATAGCTGGAAGCCTCCTATTAATGTGAAACAAGAAGCCTAGTCTGAGATAAAACTGAATTTTCTCAAACCCAGCCAGTCTGAGATTCCTCTGCATAGCAAGGTGTGAGGATCAACTTACTTTTGAAATTATATTGCCATCTGGGGTTTACTTGCCTGTACATTTTCTTGAGACTGTTAGTGAAACACCTGGCTTAGACTTGGGAAGTACTGTCCCCTTCTTTCCAAGTGCCACGTGGAACCAATTTCGCAGAGCTTCCTTTCTTTGCTTCTTGAACTTGTACCCTGAGTAGTGTTTCCTCCTGTTGTGTTTGCCACTTATCACATTGTGGGTTTTTTTTTTTCCCTCCAGGCGCTTATGGATCTGTGCAGCAAGTCTCCCTGTAAGAATAAAGGCACGTGTGTTCAGAGTGGAGCCCAGACTCAATGCGTCTGTCCATCTGGCTGGACTGGTGCTTACTGCGATGTGCCCAACGTCTCATGTCAAGTGGCAGCTTCACAAAGGGGTAAATAAGCATCCTCTGTGCTTTAACTGAAAACATTTCCCCTTGCATCATTAATCTGCGCCTCCTTTCTCCATATGCCTGTGAACACAAAACGCGTTGGAAATCCCAGAAAGCTTTGTCTCTAGGTGGTTGATCGTGGTCACTTCTAAGCTTAAAAAAAAAATCTCTCTGCAAGTTTGTATTTGGGAGTCAAGGCTTTCCTGATTCTCCCTGACGTTAGCTCAGGCTAATGGACAGCATCATGCCATTTTCAGTCCAGGAAATCCAAGCAAACAGGTTCACTGTTGAAGGAGAAGGGTGTCAAGCTCCAATACCTTTTGCAGACTTTCTAGGTAGGAACGTTGAACCTTTGCGTTGCAACAGTATCATTTTAGAGACCTGCATTTACCAGCCAGTGTTGAAATAATGCAGCAATACAAATAATTTATGCCAGTGTTATACATATGTCAGTATGCTGATGTTCCAAAGGGAACAGAGCAGAGACTTTATTCAGAAGCCAGATTTGGCTCTGACTCACTATAATTTAGAGAGTAACTCTTCAGTCTTTCAGTTTCAAGTTTTCAGTTTGTTGGGTATAGCCGTACGCATTCCTGGCTGAGCTACCAACACTGATGGCAAGAGTGTTTTACGTGTTTGCTCACTTTATTTAATTTTGTTTCAGGGCTCGCAGTGGACCAGTTGTGCCAGCACTCTGGTCGTTGCTTCAATGTTGGAAACACGCACTACTGTCAGTGCCAGGTGGGTTACACTGGCAGCTACTGTGAGGTGCAGCTGAACGAGTGTGACTCCAGCCCCTGCCAGAACGGTGCTACCTGCCGGGATCACCTGGGTGGATACCAGTGCGAGGTAAGGCATGGTGGTTTAGTAGGAAGAGGTCTAAATATTTAGAGCATTGTAATGCAAAGGAATCAAAAGAAATCAGAAACACATGCAAGCGGTAGAATAGCTTCAAAGAGGAGAAAAAAGCAACCTGAACCTGGAAAGAATTTTTAATTTAGCTGTGGCAGAAGCAGTGCTCCTGAGAGGCTTTTAAGACTGAATTAGAGGCATAATCGTAAGGAGATGTGGTTGATAAGCTTTTGAACTCCTTGCCTCTTAGGATACGGAGCTCTTATCTTTTGCTCGAGATGTGGTTTACGTTAAAATAGATGTAGAATGTGTTAAAGGAATGTTGTATTCTTCCTATTGGATGGGCAAAGTATTCTTTGCCTCTCCAGGTGGGAGCTGCCTTCCACTGCTTTCCGTTTCCTACAGCTGATGGCAGAGAGCAGTGTAGGCCATGAGATTATGGTATATCAACCTTCCTAAGCTTTTCTGAATGGTAGAACACCTTGGAAGCTCATGCCCAAAAGGAAAGGATGAGTTTTATGAAACCTTAAGTTAAAACTATTAAGCCAATCTCAGTGCTAAAGAGTGTCAGGATTTGATGGCTGTATTTTGCAGGAATAAAGTCACGCAAATTCAAACAGGCGGTGTGCTGTTGAGTAGTCACATGGTCAAGTTGTGTGCTTAAGCCGGCTGGCTGTGCAGCCCTTGAAATCACTGGCAGTTGTCTAGCTACAAAGGCAGTCATAGTCTGTCCCATTGAGGGTTTGTTTTGTCTGTGTTAGCCTTTCTCAGATGTCTGCTAATGTATCTGTTAGGAGAAGATTGTTCACACTTATTTTTTACTGGCAGTGTGTGCCTGGATACCAGGGTGTCAACTGTGAATATGAAGTGGATGAATGCCAGTTTCAGCCCTGCCAGAATGGAGGAACATGTATAGACCTCGTTGATCATTTCAAGTGCTCCTGTCCACCAGGAACTCGGGGTATGAAACTCAGCTATTAAGTGAATGTTACAAGAGTGAATTTTCCTTTCTAATACTGGTTTCATGACACAGAGTCTAAAGGGAATGCGTTGTTTTCTTTGAAGAACGTTCCCAAAGTGCGCTGAATCCCTTGAGATACATATTTTCTCTTTAAAAATAAATGCTACATTTTTTTCCCCTTATTTTTTTTTTTTTTGTCTTTTAAAGGAATAGGTCATGACAGTGTCCTTTGGGAATGTATGATCCGTCTTTGGCGATGGGGATGGACTAGATTACCATTAAGGTCTCTCCTAACCCTCTCTGATTTGATACAGTAAATCCAAGGTTTCTTTTTGGCTAAGAAGCTATGAAATACGGAGAAAACTTGCTTAGCTCTTGCATGATTTGCAGTGTCCTTTACTTGTTTAAATTTTGGCTCTGCATTGTCCTCTGTCCTGGAGTCTTTTGTGGAAAAGAAGTTTGGTGCCTCTAGGCTATCTTAAACTATTTCAGCAAATCTGAGCTCTTTTAATAAAAGCTTTTTGTTAAAAGAAAAGTCCACAGTTACATAATGATGTTTTTCAGTAAGTGCGATTCCACAGCCTGTTTAATGTCATGTTTCTTGAAACCTAACCCTCTGTTTCCCGATTATATCTGACCTGATGGCCCTGACTTCTACATTTGAAAATATTCAGGCTTTGCACACTTTAGCCCATCAGTGAATGCTTTCTCACTTGACTTTTTTTAAAGTTTATTCTTAAGTCAGTTAAAGATGTTACGTTCCTCTGAACTTACTTTTTCCTTCTGAAGTCTGGATAAGTGTTTATTTCATTGTGAATCATTGTGTTAGCAATTCTTCGTGTATTGTTGTTAATTTGATCCTCCAATTTAAAAAAAAAGAAGTTGCTTCTTATGTCTCTACATCAAAGTCTGTATTTATGTACCAATTTCTGCATTGCCCAGAGTTTCTGTGTTGTACTAGAGCACCCATCCTCCTTTGAGAGGTTACGAATGTATTGCTTTTAATTCTTCAGTCTGTATTTATTGAGATTAATTACTTTTTGGATGTGACAAATTTTTTTGGTAAATGAAAGGAATTAGAAATTTACAATTACTTACGATGTCAAAACTTAGCTTTTGTCCCTGGCCTGATTACTGATCCCAGTGTAAGCGTCCTCCATGTTTAGGTGAATGGCTTTACTTGCTCCAGATAAATCAACGGTATTAACGGACAAATAACCCTGCTCAGCGTACTCTCTGTCCCTTTTTATCCATTATACTGTGTGGTGAAGGCGGAACCTGTACCAGACAATGTTTCTTTAAAGGGAACCCCATAGGGAGAGGGAGAAGCTGCTACGCCTAGCCAGTGTTGAGAGCTTACTGTAGGTCCCCAGAAGTCAAACTGCAGGAATGGCGTGCTGGCCAAGGAATCCGTGTTTTATCACAGTTGCTTTTCTGTTGTTTTGTTGTTGCTTGTTTTAATGATGTTGCTACAAATGCTTTTGGCCAAGTTTTGGGGTTACCGCCAAGTTAAATGAATGGTGGGAAGCTCCGAGCCTTGCAGGGGCAGCACGGGGCTTTCAGGCTGTGTTCGGATGCAGGGCTAAATTGAGTGCATCTTTTTTTGTTCTGTTTTATTTTCATGTTTTTAATTATGCCCTTAAATTAAGTCAAGCCTGAAAGCTGCTAAATACCAGTGTGACCTACCATTGAGAACAGTCTGGATCTGAAACACATGCTCCCTAGGTCTGAGCTAAGGCGCTCTGTCTGCAGGGGCTGTGGGCTGCATTAAGTTGGGATCCTTACCTGTTTATATCTGGGACTGTGTGAGACATGGTCTTAAAACTTGATGAGCAATGTAGGAAATGAGGCCATGACACCATATCCTCAAATTGTTACTTTTTACTGCCTTGACAGGCCGTTTGTGTGAGGAGAACGTCGATGACTGTGTTTCGGACTCAGGAGTACCCCGCTGCTTTCATGGAGGGCAGTGCATTGACCAGATCGGGGGCTACAGCTGTGTTTGCCTCCCAGGCTTTGCAGGCGAGCGATGTGAGGGAGATATCAATGAATGCCTCTCTAATCCTTGTAACCCTCGTGGAAGTCTGGACTGTGTTCAGCTGATAAATGATTATACATGCATCTGTCGTAGTGCTTTTACTGGTGAGTATGCGTAAACATGCTTCCAATTTCAGAGTAATATCTTGAAAAACGGTCATTCTTTCCCTTTCTGGCAGTCCTGTTATCTAGTCACTTCCCTTTACAATATCTGATTGTTGCCCCACACCATGTCTCAGTTTTTAAACCAATCTTTCTCTTAAACCTTCTAAGAAATTTGGCTTCCAGAGCTGTCTCAGACAAAGGAATCTCCTGAGACACTTGGCTGCCAGGACTTTTTTTCTGTGTTACTTTTCTCTCCTTCATCATTTCACATTTCTAATATTGGAAGTGTAACTGTTCACATGTCAGCTTCTCCATGGCTTTTCCTTTTGCAAAGCAGCATATGAATTTTCGCTATAAATCGGTGTCATGGTATCCATGATAAGCTTTTGGCCTCCTTTTCTACTCCTCACTCCGTTTCTTCCTTACATTGGTGATGTGGTCAGGATGGAAATACTTTATGTGTAGACAGACTGTACATTCCTAGCTTAGTGATGTGATCCTTCCACAGTCCAACTTTGAATGACAACTTTGTAAGAATTTCACACTGCACAAACTTGTCTCACTCTCTCTAGATCTCTTCTGTGTTAGTATTGCTGCTATTCTGCTTTCTGCCTCCCACTGCGTATAAGTTTGGGCTTAATAGTCTCCAGATGTGTCTTAGCTTTCAGCTTTTCAGTTTCCTTGTCAGTTTGACTTCTTATGTATTCAGTTTTCCTCCGTTAAAACCTTTCCCTTTCCCTGCTTACCAGTGACCTTCTGTGCACGCTTTACCAGTAGTTTTTACTCTATTTTTTTTCTTAAAATTTAAAGATGCTGTGATTTTCCACTAAATTTGTGATTGTCAGATGCAAAGAAAACACAAGGAGATACATCTGAAGAATTCATGCAGTAGTTTTTGAATGCATTACTTAGACTGACAGAAGAAGTTTCTAAAAGAGCGACATATGAGGGGAAGTGGAGCCAGGCTAGCTAGTGGGACACTGGTGCAGGTCAACAGATAGGTTTATATTTAAGCCCGTCTGTTAAGCTTGCTTTTATGAAGTATGCCTCATGCTGCTTCTGGCTCTCATGGAAGGGTTGCTGGAACTTGCAGCGTGGGGAGTGCAGACCTGCACCCCAGGAGGAGCGGTGCTGCTATGTCTCAGACATGAAATCTGTCTGGAAACGTTTGGCACAGAGGGGAAGCATGCTTCTTCCTCTAGCTGTTCGTCTTCTGTGCATTCCACATTGACCCTTCTGCCTGGGAGGGGACAGGGTTGCTTTGCTGTGGTTTGTGACTGATAGGATGCCAGGACTCCGTGGGCCATCCTGCCCTGTCTGCTCCTGTCTGCGAGCAGTCGGTCTTGGCTGCACATGTGTGGAGACTTCTATTAATTTTTTCCTAGGGGGTCCAAGTCATGTTTAGGTCATCCTCATCTTTTTAAAGTCTGGTGTCAGAGTTTGACTCTGGGAGCTGCTGCAAATGCTAGTCAGTGCAGTAAGACGTCTCTGTCAAGCTAATCAGTCTGAGGAGAGTCTGCCTGCTTGTCCTATTCACTCTTGTTGCATCTGGTCCTGAGGGTTGTTCGTTCATGGTTAGAGTGTGATTTGCCTTTGAACTGATTGAGCATCTCCCAAAAAGTAAAGAAGTCCTAGGACTCCCAAATAGATGTGGTACAGCAGCTTCAGCCTCTGTGCCTGGATGACTTGGGGGTGACAGCAGCGTATTCTATCTTCTTGCTGGGTCGCACATATTCTTGAGGAAGCAGACGCGGTGGGCTGTCTCCAAGTACCCCTCGTGGATTCTAGGGTTGTGCCTTCCTCTACTGCTACTTAGGCAGCTACTTAGAGAACATGTGTTATCTGAAGAGGTGTGCCCTACTGTTCTGAGGGGAGGGTCTTACTGGAACGTTAGGTTTGTTGGCTGTTCAGTGGAGCGTTTTGCTTTGTGATGTCTTTTTGATGTGCGTGCACACACGTTTCTCTGCTCTCTTCCTCCTGTGTGTCTACATCTCAGGTCGTCACTGTGAGAGTGTGATAGACATGTGTCCCCGGAAGCCTTGTCAGAATGGAGGTACCTGTGCCGTTGCCAGCAATATGCCAGATGGGTTCATCTGCCAGTGTCCTCCGGTAAGCATTGTGTCCTGGGACTGAATTGCCTGCCTCAGCTATGCAGTTCTGTGGCTGTAGTCTCCTTAGTTTCACTGGTCCACTGCAGGTGAAGGTTATATTTTCTGTACTACTTGCAAAGCTGTGTCCTTGAACACTCTTTACCCACATCCTTTGGTTTATCTACTCAGCTGGGAAACCCAGGGCTTCCAGATGCACTAGGAGAGTGATGTTGCCTGTTGTTACCTCAAACAATTCTGCTGTTGAGGCAGGCTTTTCTGTCTTAAACCTAGCATTAAATTTCAACAATTTTTTTGCTATCCTGTGCTTACTGTGAGATTCCTCTTGTTCATGACTCTTCTATAGTTCATTTCAAAATTTAATGGAGCCTTATAAGTTCCTGGTTTATCCCTGAGGCTGAATCTAGAAAATCATAGCTCCTGCAATAAGGCTAGAGGAATTATGAGAGGGAAAGGGTTTTCATGTGTGACACCTTGCCTTCAGCCCTCAGAGCATTGAAGAATAATTTTGTGAGCCTGGTCGTTTTGCCTTTTTTTTTTTTTTTTTTTTTACCTACAGGGTTATTCTGGAGCAAAATGTGAGTTCAGCAGCCACAGTACTTGTGGGCATGTGAAATGCAAGAAGGGTGAGCAGTGCATCCAGACATCTTCTGGTCCACGGTGCTATTGCCCCAAGCTGTCTGTGGGAGAGGAATGCCAGACAAATACTGGTTGTGCCAGTGCCCCCTGCCAGAATGGTGGAAGCTGCCACCCTCATTCTCAGCCTCCTTACTATTATTGTCAGTGCCCTGTTCACACCCAAGGCAGCCAGTGTGAACAGCCTGTAACTTTCAGCCCAGAGCCCCGAGGATGTTTGGATTCCCAGTGTGCAGAAAAAGCAAAAGATGGCTATTGCGATGAAGACTGTAACACTCATGCCTGCCAGTGGGATGGAGGCGACTGCTCCCTGACAATGGAAGATCCTTGGGCCAACTGCTCCTCTTCATTGCGCTGCTGGATGCTCTTCAATGAAGAGTGTGACGAGTTCTGCAACACACCCGAGTGCCTGTTTGACAACTTCGAATGTCAGCAAAATAGCAAAACGTGCAAGTAAGGCTTGATCCTGAGAACGGTTTCTCTGTGTCACTAACGTGTCTCCCGCTCGCGCTTTCAGTAGATGGTACGCTTCATGCCTGCTGCTCCCATCTCTTTTGTTGTTTCTGTTACTGGTCCTTGCCCTTGCTGAAAGCTTGGCATCAAGGGGTTTCTGCTGCTTCATGTACTTTTTGACTATTTTTGGAAAGAAGTTCTGGAATTTGTATGCTGTGAACTAAGTTGATAGCCTGAGCAATGGTAATGTGTTAACCTGCTTGATGGATATGCCCTGCTTTCTGTGAAAATGTAAATAGGAGGCATTTCACCTTGTACTAGATTTTAATAGTACTGCCTCTTATCTTGAATTTCACTCCATACCAGCACTACTTGTATTTTTATCCCAGCTGTATTTGCTACCTCTGAATGTGTTTTCTAGCTTGTCATGGCACTTCTTTCTCTTCAGTTATTTGTGATAAATGCTACAGCTTTGCTGCGATGATTCTTCCTTGGTGAGGCAGGAAGTGTTATAGCTTTATCTTAGTAAACAGAACAAGCAGTTCTCTTCCACTGGTACCAGAATCGAAGCACATGTTCTTGGGCTGTTCTGTGCTTCCCTGCCAGATTTGCAAGCTTATCCTGGAGTTATATTTCTTCTCCTTATATCTTGAATGAGTGTTATTTCACCTCAAATGATTATGAATAGTGTAAGACCTTGGCCCCTAGACTGCAGGTATACTGTACAGAATGCTTGTGTCCTATATGCTGCCTGTAACCCTTTCACTGTTCTAGGTATGACAAGTATTGTGCAGATCACTACGCTGATGGCCGCTGTGACCAGGGCTGTAATAGCGAGGAGTGTGGCTGGGATGGTCTGGACTGTGCTGGTGACAAAGCTGAGAAGCTGGCAGAAGGGACCCTAATCATTGTGGTCTTGATGCCCCCCGACCAGCTGCTGGGTGATGTTCGCAGCTTTTTGCGCACTTTGGGAACAATCCTGCACACCAACCTCAGAATCAAGCTGGACTCCCAGGGAAACCCCATGGTATTCCCATACTATGGGGAGAAATCAGCAGTACGAAGTCGACGATCACTTGTGGTCATTCGCAAGCGCAGAGAACTAGAGCAAGAGGTCATTGGGTGAGTGGATGCCTTTGTGTTCCTCTGGCCTTGTTATGGTAGCTCTTGCTTGTAGGTGTCTGGGTCGTTCTGGACCTTCTAGGGCTGTAGCCTGTGTTTTTTACGGGAAAGTGTAGAGCTACTGCAACTGCCAAATTCAGTGCTGGGCTGGAAAGATTAACTTAAAAGTCTGCAGTTTAACCTAGTGCTTTAGCAAAAGTTTCTATTGCTGACTTTTGTGCCCTCTTACTGTGTCTATGCAGCACCAGGGTGTTCCTGGAGATTGACAACCGTCAGTGTGCAGAGGATTCGGAGCAATGCTTTCAGAACACAGAAGCTGCTGCAGCCCTGTTAGCTGCTCAGGCCATCAAGGGCATGTTGCCCTATCCTTTCGTATCTGTCCAAAGTAAGTCACAGCAGAGGGAAAATTGCTTGTGAAGGAAGGCAGTCAGTGAACTTGGGCTTGCAAAATGCATGCTCAGATTATTGCTCATCATCTTAATAGGTCTCACTGTTCAGTATGGTTTCTGGGAGCTAACTTACTCGTCCCTAGTTATAGAAGTATGTATGGGCAATACACTTACTCTGCTCTGAGGGGACACCTGATTAGTAAGGCAGGGTATTTAAGTTTGGAGCCTAGTCATTTTAATACATACAGAAGCAGTAATCCCTCATGTGCTGCAGCAGTGTGCCACACACTGGGGTGATCTTGTCTGCACTAAAAACCATTCATGTGCTCTAACCCATGAATGCAATTAAAAAGGTGCCATAGAGAGAAAGGGTGGGGGACATTACTCAGTCTATCAGATGTTTTCTCCTCTGGCAATATGTCATTCCCTTGATTTCTGCTCCCCTCTCCCTCAGTCTGAGGCTCAGCTGCAACCTCATACTAGATTGGCAGTATCACTATTCCTAGTTAGGTCGTGCTCATATCTTTACGTAGATCGGCGCTCTTTGCGCTGATTCAGGGTGGCTGCCTTCAGCCAGAAGGACTCTTGAGGAAGGAGCAAGATCTTCAGTAAAAAAATATTTCGAGAAACAAGATCAAGGGAAGCCAGAAAGACAGGATGTATTCTTACAACGGTTGCAGCAGAGCCTAAATTTCCTCAAGCCTTTGCTCTAAACGCATCACAGTATAGAGAAAATACACTCTCTGTGGGGAAGACAGTGGGAAAAGAAAGTATGTAGATGGAAGAGCCTTGTCTCCACTTCGTTAATCTCATTGTATTTTAACTGGAACTTTTAGGTGAACCCTTGTTACCACCGAAGACCCAGTTACTTTACCTACTTGCTGTGGCAGCTTTGATCATCCTCTTAATCCTTCTCTTGGGTGTGATGATGGCAAAGCGTAAGCGCAAACATGGTTCACTGTGGCTCCCAGAGGGCTTTATTCTGCGCAGGGATCCTAGTAATCATAAACGCAGAGAGCCAGTTGGAGAAGATGCTGTTGGACTCAAGTAAGTTTGCGTTTAAGCCACTGACAGTGTGTTTATTAGTGTGTTAGAGGATTTTTGAGAACATGGTGTACAAATCTTTCATTAAAGGCGCTTAACTCCATAGAGAAAGCTGCCTTTTAAACCAGAACTTCTTAGGCTGTTTCTCTAAATTTTTATTACATCTGTTTTGGATAGAAAAACTTTAGTTAACTGTAATCTATAAAATGCTACTGGAATAGGCTGCCCAGGGAGGTGGTTGAGTCCCCATCCCTGGATGTGTTTAAGAATAGGGTGGATGATCTACTTAGGGATGTGGTTTGATGGGGATTAGGGACGGTTGGACTCAATGATCTCTGACGTCTTTTCCAACCTAGAAATCTATGAAATCTATGAAATTTGATCTCCTGGTTGTGTTTGGTTTTCTGACACTCTGTTTAGTTCAGTAGTTAGGTACTGTTTGCATAATTTCTTCCAGGAGTAGGTGAGATGTTTCTGGATTGATATGTGCAAGGAACTTTGAATACATCTAGCTCAATGCATTAAAGACATGATTCAGAAATAATGGAAAGTTTTCAGAAAAAGAATCCCATTTATGTGGTTTTGGCTTTCCACTGAATTAACCAAGTTTGCAATTGTAAATGCATTTAATGCCACTGTTGGCTGCCTGAGTTTTCTAGTTTCTTGGTCCCTCTGTTTGCAAGCTACCAAACTTGCAAACATCCCATCCTTGGTCTCTGCAGGCTAGCGTAAGTAGCAGTAGTAGCACTTGCTAAGCCTACAAAGTTATGTGTTCTCCTTGTTTGTTAGAAATCTGTCAGTCCAGATACCAGAGGGTAACCTAGCAGATTCTGGGCCAACTGAACACTGGGCAGGTGATGGTGGACCTCAGCCAAAGAGAGCAAAGGTAAGGAGCTCCAAGACTTGAATATTACCTGAAACTGCTAGTGAAGAAACCAGCTGCATTAACTTCCAGAGTATGCCTCTTGCTCAAAACCTCCCTTTGCTTAGGGATTTGTAATATATAACTAATGATATTTGAGGAGCAAATCCTCAGGTTAACACTGCCACCACAGGCCAGTAGAGAAACCAGGTGACTTCTGTTCCAGCATCCCTCCCTACCCAGGCCCTGCTGCATCAAAGGGAAGAGAGGGTTAACAGTAGTGTAATGTCTTGCAGTTCAGGCCTGATAACCTATGGTGGGAGTGGGAAAGCTGAGAATGCCAAACAAAGGTAAATGGAGACCATCGCTAGCTTAAAACAAAAAAAAGCCCACAAAACAAAACACCAGGAAAATTCAAAAAACCCCAAGAGCTTTCAGTGTCTTTGGTCACTTGATGTTGAGTTTTCAGTGTCTTTGGCCACTTGATGAGCATTTTGAAGCAACTGCTTATTTCCTGTGCTCAGGCTGAGGATCAGGCCTTGCTCCCAGAAGGTGATGAGCAGATAGATCAGCGCCAGTGGACACAGCAGCACTTGGAGGCAGCAGACGTCTGTGGGAGCACGTCACTAGCCCTTACACCACCTCAAGCAGATCAAGAAGTGGACGTTTTGGATGTTAATGTCAGAGGGCCAGGTCAGTACTCTGAGTGTCCACGTGTTCTGCCAGCCAGCCACTGACCTCCGCTCTCTCCAGTGGCTGGGACTGCTAACCTTCAAAAATTTTATGAAGTATACTGGAACACCAGCAGAAATGTTATGATACTCATGGGAAGCTCGTGTGTGCTCCGGAAGAGAAAGCTGGAGACATTGGATCATGCTTTAGCACACGGAATATCATGTAACCAGGAGAAGAAGAGTTCACTTAGCTGTAGTTCCTACAGGTGCTTGCTATAGCATCTCCTTTATAACAGTGCATGCCTAAAAGACGCTGACAGAATGCCGTTGTGGCAGAAATTTGGAACGCATAGTTGCGCTGGATATAAACCCCAGCTTCTCCAGCTGGATCATTGCAGCGATTTGTGCCAGGCTTTGCTAAGGACCAACTTAGCATAGGTTATATCTGAGGTATCTTACCTGGGGTAGAAGTGAGGATGGCCTGTTCTTGAATAAGATGACTTCTGGCAGGCAGTGTTCCCTGATTAGCGGTGTGTAAGACATCTGTGCTGGAACAGAGCAGCAGTGCAGCAAGCTTGTTAATGATTTTTTTTTTTACTCAACTGATTTATATCCTCAGCTCATAGTGATCAATTCATTGAATTCGTAACGCAGCTGTGAACTTTGAAGGAGACTTGACGCACACGTGTGTGCGCACAGGCTTGCTGTCTTTCAGTCTCAAATGAGTGGATGCAGTGACAACGCTCTGCTGCCTTTTTAAGGGTTTCACTGAGGTTGTGTAACCTGGAAAGGGGCTGGGTGAGTCAGCTGTTAATAGCCGATTCCTGTGTTCTGAGATCGTGGACAAAGAACTTTCTCCTGGTTGGAAGAGCTGCAAGCATGGCTCTTGTTCATATGCAGAGAGGTGATTCCGATGATATCGCCGCAATTGCTTTTCATTGGATTTTGTGGGAATATTTCCATGCAATTTAATGATGACTGGACCCATTCTCTCAGTTCCCTTCTATTGTCTTTTCTGCTCATTGACCCGTTAGCTCTCCTAAATGCAAAGCACAGGGAAGGAGGGATTTCTGTGTAACGAGTGTGAGAACATAAACCATCAGTTTCTGCCAAATTTAAGCTTTTCTTTATTTCCCCTTTTGAAGCTTCTAGTTGTGTGACGAGGTAGAAGTTTTCCAAGTGCAGGCAATAACGTTCTTAAGCTTTCAGACTGCTTGTTTTCACTTTCACTCAAAGCTTTGTCCAACAACAGCAATGGGATAATACTGACCTGTGAGTTGCTTTCCTGCCATTCACGTGCAACTGTGAAGCCTGCAGGAAGCTGCTACAAGTTATCCCTCTCTGCAGCATCAGAAGCAAGCAGCTGAGTTACTGTCAGGGGAAGAAATAGTTTAAAAAGTCTGAGAAGTGTTGGGAGTAATGAGTTAGTAAGGAGGGCAGGATTCCTCGCAGCTGATGTAGTTATTCATCTGTCCTGACCACCTTCCTCTTCCTTTACAGGCAGAGGGAAGAAATGGGCACTTCTGAGAGGCAGTTCATCTCTGTCTCAAGCAGGAGTCTCCTGAAGACTAGGTGGCTCACACTCCAGTAATGCTTCACTGCCCCTAATTACAAAGGGTGTTGAGGCTGACTGATTTGGGTGTGGGTGTCTGGCCTGGAGCCATCTGAAGCTGGGTGACTTAGATCTTGGCCACAGGTGCAGGTGGCAGGTAGAACAGTGGAGATCTTTTCTAGAGAGAGGAGAGGCAAGTCGAAATGCCTCGATGTACCAAGGGGTTGTTCCCTCTCTTAATCCAGCACCTTCTATGATCTCTCGAGTTTAGGGGGATCCATGAGGTCCAGTGTCCTACAGAAGGTATTGCCTAGAGGCTTTGTCAGTTTGTTCTTTACATCCCAGCTTTCACTATATTGTGCCTGTATGAGTCCCTCAGTGGTACCTATCTGGTGCACTTCTGGCTCTACCATCTCGCTCCAAGGTTTACATTTACTCAGAGCCGTCTTCTTGAAAGACAGCAAAGAGAAGAGTTTTTGTAAAATGCTGCTATCACCTTTGGCTCCCCATGCTGTTCTTTCTGTGTCCCCCAGAGTGGTTGAGGACATTCTTTTCACTGGAGTTACTGTGAGTGTGTAACCAGGGTAATGCAATTATAGGCATAACTAGTAACACCACCTATAATTAAAACTGATTAACTGTCCCTATTATATGCCCCTCTTTTTCAGTTACTAAAACTTCAGTGGTTCAGACTGGAATTTTCCATGCTGTGTGTCTGCCTCCAGCTGGATCCTTTTGGGTTCTTTTTCAGCTATTTCAGAGAACAAGCTGGAAGGAGGGGAAAAAAGACATTGTGTCCCTGGCTTTTTTTCCAGTAGTCCATCAAGCACTTAATTGTGATGGTCTAGCTGGATGTGCTTTTTGCTAGCCTTATAAAACTACCCGTGTGTGGCCAACTTACAAAGCTCTGAAAAGACCTGCATATACCTGAGAGACTTTTTGGAGGGTGGCAGCTAATTTTTCCAAGGAATTAGTGCATACTATATCTGTGTCCCTATAGAGCAGCTAGACTTGATCTGTCCAGGACAACTACAGTGATTGAGCAAGCAAGACCTTTCCTGCGAGTGATTTTTCTCAGAGCTGTGGTAGTGGAGAAAAGGAAAGCTCCTTTCTGTGCTCCGTCTCTCTGCTCTTTGTGTCGGGGCAGTACGGAGGAGACCACAGCCTGACTTGAATACTGAGAAGTATTCATTTGGGACAAGGAAGCAGAGCCAGGAGTGGGAGGGAGAAGCACAAAAGGAGGTATAGCCTTGGACAACAGGCAAGAAGAGGGTCTATAGACAGGATTAGATCTTGGAACTGAACCCAGGCCCATACGTCAACACTTCGCCGCCGCCGTCCAACAAATCCTGCGAAAGGAGCTTAGTGAAAGCCTGCGTGTCCTGTGGTGGTGAGCCACCAGGAGGAGTGTGCATGCTGCTGCTGCCAGCCTGGCTGGGGAGCAGACCTGCAGGCCGCAGCCGCCATCTCTGCGGGTGCTCGACACTGTTCCCTGTGGTAGAACAACAGATTTCTAGAATTTCATGGAAGTTTTGCAAATGCTCTAAAAAAGAGAGTCAGAAAAAAAAAAATAAATCAGAGTTTGAGAAATGGGTCGGGGCATTAGAGCTCTGTGTATTATTTTCAGTAGGAGATCAGCGCCTTGTTTATCTGCACAGAATCCTAATTCTGCCATCACACTGTATAGTTTTCTGCAGGGCTCATGCACTTTATTCAGTGCAGATAGTGCGCTGTAGATGAAGAGTTGTGCAGGCAGGGAAGCTGTTGTCCGTGGGGTCCAGGGAGGGGTCCCCTGCTTGTCAACGGAATAAATCAGGCAGTTGCTGAAAGAGTGCCCTGAATTTCTGCTAGTGAGTCATGCTGGAGAAGCAAAATTTGTATTCACCTTTGCAGAGCTCCAGTGGGGCACTGAGCACAGGGTGTTCCACTCCTGCTGCCGTGTTAGTCCCTCTTACTTTCCAGGTGCCAGCAATGTGCGTGGGGTAAAGCAGTAAAACCAGTAAGCAAGCATTAGCAGCTACAGTTGGAGTCTTTGGGTTTAGGTCATGAACATGCTATAAAGTTCAGAGTGTGCTGAAACTGAAGCACTAGGCATTTGATAGGTTGCTGAAAATGACGGAGGTGTTTTGTTAACAAGGGTGAAGAATCAGCAGTGTGAGTTAGTCTTCCTGTACCACCCTCTCTGATCAGCGGAGAGAGAGGGAGGTTCTTCCAAGGGTGCTAAGTTAGGCTCCTCCAGATCTCTAATCTTTCTCCTTCCAGTGTCAATAGAAGGATCCTGGCTGGATGAATGATCCTAGCCTCAATTTAGCCATTATGGATGTCCCATCACTGCAGATTTGTGGAGAGACAGGAGCCCAGTATCTTCCAAAGCACCCAAACTGTGATGAGACTTCCAAGAGTGTGCAGCTGTGGGCAGTCCGTGCTGCAGTGGATGGGTGCATGGGGAACAAAGCATGGCATGTGTGTAGGATGCTACTGGTACACCAGTGAATAATACTGGATTAGATCCTGTTCCATGGTCCCTTCCTACGTGGTGTACTTCTGTGAAAGTACAGCGTGTGCTTGATCAGTTTGTTTAGGCCTCTGGTCATGGATGTTATTAAAAGCAAGATGAGGTTGGTTCAGGCAGTCATCCTGGGGCATTTTCCAGCTTTGAGTGCTTGACTCTCACAACTTCACTGTCCTTTTAATGAAGACTTTGGTATCTAATATATATAAAGGCTTTTGTGTGCATTTCTCTTCAGGTTAGTATCTGGGAAATGCCACCAATAATCAGTGGCTTGTTGTCCTGTAATTTTTCCTTGTCAATTGTTTCTTTTCCCCAGGTATGTGATTTGAACATCCTCCTGAAAAGTTATACTTAAGTCATCTGAGGTCTTTGGTTTTTATAGCTCTTGCATCTCTCTGGGGACCTAGCTAGCCTTTACGTATTGAGGAAGCTTTCGGCTTCAGCAGCAAACATTTTTTGCTTTACAATGAGCTTGCTTACTTGAGAAGTAGCTCGGTTCTGTTGGAGTTGCAGTAAGTATTAAAGTCCTGCTTAGAAGGAAAACAACCCACTAACTCTGTTGGGCTTTAAGATAAGAGACGACGTTTGAGTTAAAGCGACTGGAGGGATTCTCTCTAGCTGTAGATGCTCAAAAGGAGAGGATTATGGGAGGGTTTCTTTTCCTTTGCTGTCATCATCAGGTTACTTATGATAACATCTCTTCTGTTGCAGATGGGTGTACTCCGCTTATGTTGGCATCTCTGCGTGTGGGCAGCTCCGATATCAGCGAGGATGATGAGGATGCAGAAGATTCCTCAGCAAATATAATAACAGATTTGATCTATCAAGGTGCCAACCTGCAGGCTCAAACAGACCGTACTGGGGAGATGGCACTGCACTTAGCAGCCCGTTATTCAAGAGCAGATGCTGCAAAACGTTTGCTGGATGCTGGTGCCGATGCTAATGCACGGGACAACATGGGACGGACTCCTCTGCACGCAGCTGTAGCTGCGGACGCCCAGGGAGTCTTCCAGGTACAACAATTGAAGAACCCCTTTTAAAGTAGCTGTGCTCAGTAATCGTATGAACCTGTCCAGGCTGCACTCTGTTCACTCACAGCCTTGCTCTCGTGCCTTCCACAGTGTGATGGCCAGGCGAAATTGTATTTCACATCCAGTTTCCTCAGGTATTCCCAGCTTGAAGAACTCAGCATGCGTAAATTAACTGGCATGTACTTATTTGGTCTGTTTGCCTCTGTCAGCTGTTATCTGGGTCCTTGCATTTCAGTGCTCAGGCTGCTTTTTCATGATAAAGTTTCTCTTGAGCTTCTGCCAAATCCTCAGTTTTGCTCTGTAGCAGTGTCAAAAAAAACCTGTCTTCCCTTGTTATCCAGATTCTGATCCGTAACAGAGTGACGGACTTGGATGCTCGGATGAATGATGGAACGACCCCGTTAATTCTGGCTGCACGGCTGGCTGTGGAAGGAATGGTGGCCGAGCTAATTAATTGCCAGGCAGATGTGAACGCCGTAGATGACCATGGTAATGTGAACACGGCATACTGGGCTGGGCAAATGTTTGTCCTGGTGCGAGCAAGGAGGGGTGGGCTTCTGCTCTATTGGAATGTGGGCTGCTCGTAAATTCTGTAGCTAAATCGGACACGAGGCTCTCCTGCACAAATCCTCTCAGCAGTAATAGACTGCAGGCTGCTGCAGAGTGGCTTGGTTAGACAGTCCTGAAAGAGAAGCGGAAGAAATACGGGGTTTGATACGCTGGGATTTTCTGGACTGCAGTCATGGCTCTGTGGATAGATTATTTAAAAAAAAATAAAAATTAAAAAAATCCCAGAGCAAGTGCTGAAAATCTCATTGCAGCTTGGTAACATAGGGGTGCATCACAGCGTGTTGATTTCCAAAGCGTAAACATGACTTCAGGACATGTTTGCGTGCTGTGAGCTGCGCTGCAGTTGCTTTCTTCCCTCAGTGTACTCTGTCCATCTTGGTGCTTTAGGAAATAGCACGTTGGTTTGTTACTGAAGTTGTTGGATTTCCCTGCAGGCAAATCTGCTCTTCACTGGGCTGCTGCTGTCAACAACGTGGAAGCAACACTAGTGCTGCTGAAAAACGGAGCCAACAGAGACATGCAGGATAACAAGGTACAGTTTAGGTGTGCTCAGCGTGACTGTGCTTCCTAATACAAAGCATCTCTTTGCCGTTGGAAGTGAGCTAAGTTCAGATTTTCTAAACTGGGTGCTCAGTGCCAGTCTTCCAAACCCAGACTGTGACTGGAATGCTCCCCAAGTGCTGGATGTCTTGTAGGATTTCTGATGTGGGAGAGCAGTTCTCTTCCTGTGTGACCAAGTCCCTGGCATCGATGCTGCCCTGCTTTTCTTGCAGAAAAGGAATGCAATAAGCAGTCAGTGATGTGTGAGAGCACCAGGGTGTGAAGTGCTGCTGGTGTCAAGCAGCTGGATTCTGGTTAGCAGGGAGCCACATGTGATGGTATAGCAGTAATCATGTCCTGTCACCTTTCCAGGGATCTCAGTGCAGGGCGGATATGGGGAGAAGCCCTTCTATTTGAGAGACAGTCTGCAGTGTGCAGACCTGTAGCTTTACTGTTAGCTTTTGCTGTGTCTTAGTCCTTGATTTCTTTCACCTGCCTTAGGGTTTCTTTATTGGATTATTGTGTGTTGCTCAGTCGCTTTTATTGCTACCAACAAGCTGCAGTTCTTCACTTGGTGGTTTTAGTCCCTCGTACCTTTCCCTCATAGGGGGACAATGGGAGAAAGGCACCAGGTGCTTTTGCAGTTCCTCCAAGGACCCACAGCAGAATAGTGCACTTACTGATGCACACAGCTTAGCTTGTGTGCTCTCTTGCCATGTATGAAGTCATCGCCTGTAATCTACTTTTTCAATGGGCATCACCCAGGCTGGATTTTTCTTGGGGGCAATTAATGTGACACTGCATTAGATGATGCCTCCAGTTGTTGCCACACCATTAGGGCAGTGTTAGCTGTAAGACAGTGAGGCTGATAAAATATCTCTTCTCTGTGTTTTCAGGAGGAGACACCGCTCTTCCTTGCTGCTCGAGAAGGCAGTTTCGAAGCTGCAAAGATCTTGCTGGACCATTTTGCCAATCGAGACATCACGGACCACATGGACCGCCTGCCCCGAGACGTGGCGCAGGACCGGATGCACCACGACATAGTGCAGCTTCTCAACGAGTACAATGTGGCACACAGCCCCACTGGGCACCCTGGCGCCATGCTGAACTCCGCCCTCTCCCCAGTCATCTGTGGCCCGAATAGGTCCTTCCTCAATCTGAAGCACGCTTCGTTAAGCAAGAAGTCACGAAAACCGAATGCCAAAGGCATCATGCCCACAAACCTCACCAAAGATGCGAAGAGGAGAAGGAAGAAGTCCCTCAGTGAGAGCAAAGGGCAGTTTTCGGAGAGCTCAGTGACCCTGTCGCCGGTTGATTCCCTAGAATCGCCCCATGCTTTTGCATCGGAACCAACATCGTCTCCTGTGATGCCATCACCGGGGGTGTTGCACTCATCGCCCAGCTCGCTCCTGACAGCTCCATCGGTGCAAGCCGCGCACGCGATGTCTTTCTCCAACCTCCACGAGATGCAGCCCTTAGGACGTGGATCCAGCACCGTGCTCCCGTCCGTCAGCCAGCTGCTTGCGCAGCACAGAACCACCCCTCCTAACAGTGGGCTCGGCAGGCTCCGGCCAGCCAACGTTTCCACCGAGTGGATGAATCGTATGGAGGTGAACGAGTCCCAGTACAACGAGATGTTCGGCATGGTGCCACAGGTGATGCATTCGCACCCCAGTGTTTCTCAGCAGAGTGGTTTGGTTCAAGCAGATACAAAGCACATGGGAGTGTCCAGAGAGTCTCTGCCCCCTATCATGACTTTCCAGCTGGTTCCCAAGGGTGGCATAAACCAGCAAGCACTGCCACAGCAGGCCCAGTCAAACTGCCCTCAGAACATGGCTGGTCCTCTTAGCTCCATGTACCAGATACCGGATTTAGCTCAGCTGCCCAGCGCCTCGTTCTCCATGGCTGCCATCCCTCAGCAGGACGGGCAGGTGGCTCAGACGGTCCTCCCAGCCTACCACCAGTTCCAGAGCTCGATGGGGAAGTACCCCACACCTCCCTCGCAGCACAGCTGCTACTCCTCGGCCACAGAACGGACTCCTAGCCACAACCGGCACTTACAAGGGGAACACCCGTACCTGACTCCGTCGCCCGAATCTCCAGACCAGTGGTCAAGCTCCTCCCCGCACTCTGCCTCTGACTGGTCTGATGTGGCAACCAGTCCCGGTAACAACCAGCGTGGGCCGGCGGCCGCGCACATGACAGAGCAGCAGCGGAACAACATGCAAGTGTACGCCTGAAGGCCGGCCAAGGGGAAGCCCGATTAAAGTGGACTCCAGAACTCATGAAGGTCTTCCAGGACGGAAATGAAGAACCATTTTAGTATCCAAGAGTCTTAATGAGCCCAGGCTGTTCTTTCTGTGGAGGGACTGTGGTCGCTGTAGGCTTGTACACTTTTATGCTAAACAAAGAACTGTAGAAGCTGGTGATGGAGAAGACCAGCTGGGTCACTTCTAACCAACTCCCATGCAACCTGGGTGTGATTGCTGTCTGTACTGGATTCTCCAGTCTGCTTTTAAATCCGTTCCACCATTTCTTTGAGGAGACAGCTCTTCAGTTTTAACGCGTCTCATGGTCGTTTCTCCAGAAACTTAGCCAAAACCAGCTTTGTATCCTTAATTTTTTTACTCCTTTTGTTACCCACATAAGCTCTCTCTGAAGCACCTTCTACTAGTTCTCCTCGAGTTCAAGTTGCCTTGTCTTAACAGCTCAGAGCTGCGCCCGCATTCCTAGACCTCTCCTTCTCTCGGCTGCTCTTGCCCAGCAAGTGAGCCGGACTTCCCAAAACACCTACAGGTCAAGTGACACCTCTGTCACGCAGCTTCACCCTTTCTTCTTCACGAGCCTCTATCTTGTACAGACCCACTAACGCCCTGTAGCGTGCTCACTGTCTGCCCCCCAGGTATTAAGAGATTATATATACATATAGTCTTCTCTTAGGGTTTTTTATTTGTTTTTTTTTCCCCCCTCCCCTCCTGAAAACGCTGGTCTGACCTGCTTTTCCCACCAAGGTGTCCTGTAGGCACATCTCTCCTGTGTTGTATGTCTTCCTCAAGACACACCTGACCATTTTGACACACTACCCTTCCCATGCCCCCGTCCTGCCAGGTGTGTCCATGACCACCTTCACGGTCTCCCGTGCTGGAAGAGATGCCCTGCAACTGGTACAGGCCTTTTGGGAAACCCTTGGGATGAGCATGAGTGTTTCAAAACTTGGTAACACAAGCTCCCAGCGTTCTTGCACAGTACTCTCCTCCCCTCCAAACAAGAGTGGCTGTGTGTCCTGTTCTCCAGATACCTTATGCTGCCTTTTTATGATATTATCAAGAAGTCTGGAGGATGTTGTTACATGGTGTCTTCGGTGTGTATCCTTCTGTGTCGGGAACGGCATCCAGCCCTTTGAAGGGGCCCCTTTCGCTCCAGCCCTGGGGCAGGGCTCCCTTGTCTTCCCCTTCCAACAAGGAGGCTGCAGCACTGACTGCGGAGCAGGCTTCCAGCAGCATGCCTGAAGCCAGGAGCTGGGGGCTTGAGTGGCAGACCAAATAGCCCAGAAACAATTGTCTAATGCAGTTTGGTTAACAGGTTTGGGACTGTCCTCTGCTCTCAGCTTCAGCCTGTATCAAGATTTCCCAACTGAGGTGCCCCATGTGCTCTGTGGGACAGTAGTGCCATTTGTACTGCAGCTCCCCCGATATTTTTGGAGTTACAGAAGCCAGCTGATGCTGACCTTGGACAAACAGCCATTCTTTCTACTTTGTCCACAAGAGGAACGCTTCCCTTGAAGGGCTGTGAACTGGTCAGCAGCCGAAGTGAACATTTCTGGGGATGGTTTGCTCCTACCTCTTCGAGGGAATCCTGCAGACACATGTTCCAAAGAGATCGGGGCTGTCAGCTGCCGCCAAAGGACAGAGAAGGCCGCTCCCATCCGAGCAGCGGCCATTCAGCATCCTACCGTGTACAGTATTTTTTCTGGTGTTTCTTTCCATTCTAATCAAGAGTAGAAGCTTTTTCTTTCAATTCAACTCAATGGTACATGAAGGCAGGGCCTCAGGAGGAGCTGATTCCCGGGGCTGTCGTTTTGGGCTGAAGTTTTTAATTCTGAAGTTACTGCTTTTTACGACGCACAGAGCGTTCCCTGGCACGCTCGCTGCAGTGTGTCCTGTGAAGTTTAGCTGCAACTGACTCAGATCTCCAGGTAGGAGCCCACAAGCTCCTGGAGGTCTGTCCAGGTACATGTTTCATGGCAAATAATGAAGTGTTGCTACATCAATGCTAAAGAAACAAAGGGCTTTTCCTCATTAGCCCCAAATAACCAAGTGCCTTTTTATGTATGTGGCTGCCTTTTACAAGATGAGTGCTTTCTGTGGAAGGAAGCCAGTTTCGTGCCTGGCGCATTAGTACGATGGCCCTCTGCCTTTTTTTTTTTTAACTACTTGTAAAGATAATATCTCCTTAAGGTGGTATTTTATCTCATAAGTTGTAGAGTAACCATTCACACAGCAGCATTTTCCTACATTAATAATGGAAAATATTTGCTTATTTTTACATTTTTTATAAAAGTCTTTTATGAAAATAGTTGCTGCAAAACGTATAAGCAATTTTTATCCCCAAAATAAAAAGTATCTGTCCAGAGTCTTGAATCCTGCCGGTTTTATTTGTCTTCCCGGCTATTGTGGCACAGCCACTGGATTATAAACAGATCACGGGTGTGGGGTAACTGTTCAGACCCCTGGTAAGGGAGGACTCATTGGGACCCCCGCAGTCTGTGTCAGGAGAGAGCTTTAGGGTATCAAGGGTGCTCTGTGCTGTGGCTCAGCAGCGCACGAACCCCACCGCTTAGCTCCATCCAAGGAGCTATGCCTGGGAGCCGAAAGCAGCCTAGCTTGGGTGTAGCAGGAGGATTCTGGGTCTCTTGGTTAGCTGAGAAAGGGGCAGAAACCAGCAGCCAAGCAGCTGGGCGTACTGGGAAGGACTGTCCCTGGGAGGGACTGGGATGGGGCCTTTTTGAGATGCTTTGAATAAGAGCTCTCACTTGCTTGGGAATTTGGGAGCCAGGGATTTTGTGTGGCTTTTAGAAAGGTCACGGGCAAGCATGGATCAGGCAGTAGTTGTTGGAGATGTGGCTTTGCTCACCCTTTCAGGTCCTGCTCGCTTCCCTGGGCTGTTGCTATTCCTGCAACGGGGAGGAGGACCCTCATCCCTGGAGCCGAGGCTGCCTCCCTGGCTTTGGCTTGGCGGCTAATGCATGAAGATGTGCAATTCTCCAGCCTCTCTGAAACAGGGAATCGTGGCTCTTCTGTGCTGCTTTTTCAGACTTGAACAGTTTGACTTGAACAATTGGAGAACAAATTGACAATGGCTGCGTTCCTGTATTTTGAGCAGGGAGGTGCCACTGAAGCCTTGGGCTCCACTAGTGCTCACCTGGCTGGTTTCTGGCTCTCGCTGCAGACTCGGATGGAGCCAGTAGCTGAATTATGACACCTAGCAGGGATAAAGCTGCTGGGAGCATTTTAAGGGTTTAATATTCAAACAGGGCAGCTCCTTTATCTTCTAGTAGAGCCAGCTTGACAAGTACTAACCTCCAGGAGGCTCTCATCCATGTTCTCCCACAGGTTGTATATCTGTGCCAAAGTTTAGTGAGCTCTGCTGTGTTTCTGGCACGGCTGTGAGTTTGCCAGTGTTCAGGCTGAGACTTGAAGCTCCATCTCCTCGAGGATGGTGCATGCCTCTTCTCCAGCCTGGAATGACAAGGGGCTTGTGAAAACTTGCTGTGTTGCATCCAAATAAGCCTAATTGAACCAGCCAGGCAGGGAGCTGGGCTATCCCTTATCTAACCGAGGAGTAATGAAATAGCCTCAGGCTCCTTTGGGGAACATTTGCATGGTTTTTCGTAAACAAGGGTGGAGTCTTGTCTTCTGGGCTGGAGGAGGGGGCCAGTGTGTGTGGTGGTTTGCTGTGTTTGAAGAGTTTCTCCATTAGTCTGAGGGGCTGATCTCCTCTGGCTGATCTCTGTAAGGGTGTAGGAAAAAAAGACAACTGGCAGCAGCTGCGTTTGGACATGAGAAAGCTTTACCCCTTTGATCCTGGCAGGTGCCTTGCAAGCTGGCCGAGCCTTGAGAGGTGTCGGGGTGCTGCAGCAGCTGTATCCCGCATGCGTAGGTGAAGGAGACAGGTCTAATCCTCCTCCCTCCCTGGGGTGAAAGCCAAACCTGCCTCTGCACGCTGGCAGGGAGCTGCTCCCTGTGGGCGTAGCAGCACTTGCTGCACGTTTTGGCAAACGCTGCCACAAAGGAGCCGTGGGAGATCCCTGGGGGACATGGCTTGAGCCTGACAGCCAGGAGTAACAGCTTCAGCCAGCTACAAGCCCTCTGTGTTGGGGGATGAGGGGCTCAGCTATGAAGCTGGATCCTCTGCGGGTCGCTGTGTCCTGGGTAGCTCCTGGTGGCCTCCTCCAAGGGTCTTCAGGAGTGCTGGGGGAAGGAAAGCTGGACATTGGCCGTAGCTGGCAGCAGTGGGGCGCTGGGCAGGAGCTGGCAGTTTTGCATGAGGCCACGGGACAGGCAGTAAGAAGAGCTTCCAAAGCCACTTTGGTACGTTAGGAACCAGCAAAGCGATGCTCAAGAAGCAGTGTGGTTGAAGCAGTAGGTCAGATGAGCTTCAGCTGCTTTCCACCAGTGCGAAGAGGATTCTCCGGAGTGAGAAGTGAGGACCGTGCTGGGGAAGGCTGTTCCTGACCATTCCAAGGGCTCCAGCTGCTGGTGTGGCTCTGTGCCAGCAGCAGCCCCCCCGGAGCCAGGGCTGCAGGTACCCCAGATGCGGCAGGGGTGGGATGGGGGGCTGCTCCTGCAGGACCTGCCCCTTCCTCCTGGAGAGACGCAGACTGACGATGCCCTGCGTCACTGCCGGGCGTGGAGACCGGACACCCTCAGCGCTATCTGATGGCACCTGCCAGCCTCGGCTGCAGGCTGTTCCCACATCACCTTGTCCTGCGTCCTGCTGACAAACATCCCCAGGCAGTTCAAACAAGGGCGGTGTGCGGGTGACGCATGGCGGAGCTGGGCAGGGCGCGAAGCCCGGCTGAGTGCCATCTCTCAGCTGGGGATGCGGGCAATGCCGGTGGGTGGTACTCACAGCCCCGCACTTGCTGCAGGGATGCTCCGGCCGGGACCAGGGCAGCCTCCTCCGGGGCTCAACCCTCCTGGCCCCCCGTTCAGCTGGGGCTGGGCCAACAGGCATCCCTGCCTGGTGCCAGGCTGCTCTCTGCTGTAAGGATATCTATTTGCCTTGGTAATTAATGCTAATTGCAGGGGGTTTATTGACCAACTAGGAGAGGTTCTTCCTGCCTTTTTCTGGAGAAATACCGAATGCAAACAGATCGGAGATCTGGGCAGCTTTCCAGCAAAACGGGAGGGATGAAGAGGAGTCAGCAGTAAGATTTTTATGGTGGGAATCACCTGAGCTGGGCAAACAGTGGTGCTGGTTAGCACCAGGCTATAAAGGGCAGCTCCTCTTCGTTCCCGGTGGTCCGTGAGAAGTCATTATTCCTTCCGATCTCTGGAGAGCAGGTGAGGAGCGGGACCCTCGCAGGGTTATGGCCTTGGGATGCTCGGAGGTGGCTTGTGGGTGAGCAGGAGCCCATCTCAGCCCCGCCAACCCCCAGGGGAGCTGAGCTCTGCCCTCACTGGATGGGGCAGGCTGCCACAGCGCAATTTTCAGCCCCACGTTGACTTTTGTCGCTGCTTCTTTGAGGGGAAGATGAGCTGAGTTTGCAAATCAGCCCCAGTGCCTGGGGATTAGCCCAGACAAAGGGGAACTGTGCTGATGTGGCCAGTTTGCCTCCCCAGCCTGGGTCTGGCAGCACTATGAGCTCGGAGGGTGAAAACAATGCTGTGCACACAGTCCCTGCAGCCCCACGGGCCCCAGCTCTGTCTGCGCCATTGCTGCTGCTGCGTGATGCCAGGGCAGGGCTGGGGTCTCCCCACCCGTGTCCATGGCAGTGCTCTTCCCGTGTCCCCATGGGGCAGCTTGGCTCGCCCGGGTGCCTCCTGCTGAGGCTGGGCATGGTGGGGCTGGGACACGCTGCTGCCCGTGTGGGCTGGGCACCCTGAGCCATGCATGGGAATAGAGTGCGGGCCAGGGAGGGGAGAGGGAGACACAGAACCCAGGGCTGCCATCTCCTCTGGCTGGCTGAAAGGGAACGGATTCAGTCCATAGCAGGGTGGGTGAGGGTGCAGGTGGGACCTGGTGTGGGACCTGGTATTGAGCCCACGAGCTCTTGCAGGAGACACGTCCAGGAGCGAGGAGGATGGTGGCAGCGGCCAGACTCGCCCTTCTGCTGCTGGGCTGTGTGGGGCTCCTGCGGCTGGCCGGTGAGTCCCACCATTCGGGGAGAGCTGCTTTCACAGTGAGGCTGGGATGGAGCCACTCTCCTCTCCACCTGGTGACACCAGCTGTCCCCCACCCCTCTCCATGGCCCTCCCTCCACAGGTGCCCGGTACATAGACTATTGCCCCGAGGGCTGGTCTTACTACAAGCTCAACTGCTTCAAGTACTTCCGTGAGCTCCAGAGCTGGGATGAGGCTGAGGTAAGCCCACCGGGGTATGCACGTGGCCAGGGAACTCCCAGTATCCTGGGGGTGCCCTGGCACTGATGCCTCTACCTGAAGGAGCAGTGCCAGGCCAGCCATGCCAGTGCCCACCTGGCCTGGGTGGAGGAGCCCCAGGAGGCAACCACCCTGCGGAAGGTCATCTCCTACCACCAGCGCGTGCAGGCAGTCTGGCTTGGCCTCCGCTATGAGCCAGAGGTGAGACTGGGGGTGGCGGGGAGCCGGGGGGCAGCGGGGCCATGCCTCTGACCCCCCCTCTCCCTGCACAGAGCCAGGCCTGGCAGTGGGTGAATGGGGACGAGTACAACATCACCAGTGGGCTGGTTGGGAACGGTGCCCAAGGCGGGACCTGCGGTGTGCTGACCTACCTCAGTGGTGAGTGCCCAGACCCCACATCTGCCTCGAGGCTTCGGTCTCAACCAGCATCCCCCCTTCCTCCTCCTCTGGGTCCCGTCACCCCAGGGGGCTGCGGCAGGCAGAGCTGGTGTCCCTGTCCTCGCCGTGGCCCCCACCAACCCCCAGCCCATCTCTCCGGCAGGCTTCACCCTGTGGTCCAGCGCCAACTGCACCCAGCAGCATCACTACATCTGCAAGTTCACCCCCTTGAGCTGAGCACACAGCCCAGGACCATGGGGGACCCCGCACCAGCCATGCTCCTTCCTTGCCACCTCTGCTCCTCTCCCCTCAGCCCCTAAAAAACATACGTCTATAAAACCAGCAGCATGCAAGTGCTGTGCAAGCTTGGTGCTGGTGCTTCTGCATCTCTCCAAACTTCCCAGCCTCCGGGGCCTTCGGTGCTGCCAATGTCAGCGGAGCCATTTGGGAGTGAGTCCCTGGGAACCATGGGGCCAGTGGCTCTCCTGGCTGGACACTGATGTTTGCTCATCTCCAGCCCTCTGGTGCCAAATGGGACAGGAGTGTCCCCAGGGTGCAGGCATGGAGCAGACCTGGGGCACAGATGTGGGTGGGGATGGGGGCTGTCGTGGGCATGCAGGTTTGGGGACGAGACCCCCCCTGGGTGCAGATGGCTCTGTAGGGGTCCGAGGGCTGTGGTGCTGCCCTGTGGCCATGTTGACAGCAGCACTGGGACCAAAGGTCCCTTCTCGTGTCACTGCAGTGTTGCCACAGGCATCACGTGGCTGTTTGCTCTGGTGTTTTGGAGATGGCTCTGCCTCCACCCAGCTTGAGGGGTTTTCTCCCCCCGCGGTGCCACGGCACATGACAGAGGTGGACCACATCCCGTGCGGCACTGACGGTGCCAGCGCTGAAGCCCTGGCTGCCCTCTGCTCCCACTCCAGGGCCACGGGGGCAGTCGGAGAGGCCACAAAGCACCTCGCACACCGCACGGTGACCATGGACGTGCTGGCGAGTGGCGGGAACTGGAGCTGCTGCTGTCCCATGGCGCGGGGAGCCGGGAGTGCAGGAGAGCCTGTCATGCTGCTCAGCCCCTGCTCCGGCCAAGCGTGTCCCCAGACTCTGAAGCACAAGACAGAGACATCTTGCAAGTTCCCCCTCCAAAGCCAGCGCTTGCTCCACTGTCCCTGTCGTGTTGGCTGGTGCTCGGTGACCTTTGAGCGCCGGGTCCCTGCGCGGTGATAAGGGCCGGGAAGGCTGAGCCGTGCCGCCGGCGCAGTTTATAAAAGCACCATGCAGGGTCCGTCCCGCCGTTCACCGTTCGTGCAGCAGCCGGGGTGAAGATGCTGCGCTTGGTTGGCCGTGCCGTGCGCTGCTGGGGGGCGAGGTGGGCACCGGTGGCACTGCAGCAGGCACCCCGAGCGGCGCAGCACCCCATGGCCGTGCAGGCGGCATGGTGAGCACCCACACGGATCGGGTGGGATGGAGGCATAACTGGGGGGGTGGATAGGGAAGCTGGCACTGCTCTTAAACCTTGCTGGGGAAAGGGATGCTCTCCTTTCTTCCCGCAGTACCACCGGGCACAGGGAACCAGTGGGGATTTGGGGTGCTGCTCATGGCCTGGGGTGCTCACTGGTGGCATCTCCCTGGGGCCACCCCCTGTCCCCAAGGCTCTGGGCCACCACGGGACCATTGCCACTCCCTCTGCCCCTCAGCCTCTCCAGTGCCACCGGGACGGGTGCCTGGCCCAAGGATGTGGGCATCCTGGCGCTGGAGGTGTACTTCCCTGCCCAGTATGTGGAGCAGGAGGAGCTGGAGCGGTACGACGGCGTGGAGGCTGGCAAGTACACACGGGGCTTGGGCCAGCAGCAGATGGGCTTCTGCGCCGCCCATGAGGACATCAACTCCCTGTGCCTGACGGTGGTGCAGCGGCTGGTGGAGCGCGGGCGCCTCTCCTGGGACTCCATCGGGCGCCTGGAGGTGGGCACCGAGACAGTCATCGACAAGTCCAAGGCCGTCAAGACCGTCCTCATGCAGCTCTTCCATGACTCGGGCAACACTGATGTGGAGGGCATTGACACCACCAACGCCTGCTACGGGGGCACAGCCTCGCTCTTCAATGCGGCCGCCTGGGTGGAGTCCAGTGCCTGGGACGGTGGGTGCGGGCAGAGACTGTGCCGTGCGGATGGGGGGGCTGGAGGTGGGGTGAGTGCTGTGGGATGGAGAAAGGAGTCAGGAGGTGGTCTGAAACACAAAGATGCTCTGGCAAGCCTTAAAGGGAGATGCCGCCACTCCAGGCCCTCCATCACCTGTGTTTCTCACTCACCTTGGCCATCACACCCAGCGGCATGGGGATGGGGATGTGCGAAGGCTGCAGGATGGAGGTTCCCACCCGCTGATGGCCCCACTGGCCCCCCTGCCCTTCTCCAGGTCGCTATGCTGTGGTGGTGTGCGGGGACATTGCTGTCTATGCCACGGGGAACGCGCGGCCCACAGGAGGTGCTGGTGCTATTGCCATGCTGGTGGGACCCAACGCCCCACTGGTGCTGGAAAGAGGTCAGTGTCACGAGTTCCTGGGGGCGATGAGCTGATGAGTACCATCCCTGGGGGCTGTACATCCATGTCCCAGCCCCAGGCAGAGCTGCTCAGCTCTGGCAGCACTGGCTCTGCTGGCCCTGGTGCTGGGTACCCCAGAATCCCCTCCGGCCACATCCCTGTGGGCACCTTGGAGTGACCCAGGGGAGCTGGGGGATGCCAGGGCAGGCATGGTGGGCAGCAGCCGTGCCCAGCACTCATGACTGCTTGCCATCTGGCTGGGACCCCCAGCACTCCCCGACAGCCAGCTCTCCCTGTGCCTCCAGGCCTGCGAGGAACCCACATGGAGCATGCCTATGACTTCTACAAGCCAGACCTGGCCTCCGAGTACCCAGTGGTGGATGGGCAGCTCTCCATCCAGTGCTACCTGCGGGCGCTGGACCGCTGCTACGCCGTGTACCGCCGGAAGGCAGAGAGCCAGTGGCAGCAGGGTAAGCGGTAGCACCCCTGGGGTGCCTGCGCATCCTTGCGCATCCGCATCTGGATGCTGACAGTCGCCATGTTGCCTTCCAGCCGGCATCCAGCGGCCCTTCACCCTCGACGACTTCAAGTTCCTCATCTTCCACACACCCTTCTGCAAGCTGGTGCAGAAGTCAGTGGGGCGGCTGCTGCTGAACGATTTCCTGGCCACCCCCAACCCCGACACGGCTACCGGCCTCTACAAGGGGCTGCAGCCCTTCCGGTGGGTCTGCACGCCATATTCCCTGTCCCCCAGCCCAGCTGGGGACATGCCTGCGCAGGGTTCAAGCCGGCCTCTCTCTGGGTAGTGGCGTGAAGCTGGAGGACACCTACACCAGCAAAGAGGTGGAGAAGGCGTTCCAGGCAGCCAGCCAGGAGATCTTCAACCAGAAGACCAAGCCCTCCCTGCTCCTCTCCTCCCGCAACGGCAACATGTACACGCCATCCATGTACGGCTGCCTGGCCTCCCTCCTGGCGCAGTGAGTCCTCCCCAAAAGCTGCCTTGGGGTGGGGGGAAGTTTGTTTTGGGGAGGGCATTCCCCGGCCCGGCTGGCTTGGGGGGCAGGTGCCAGCACTCATCCCCCCTCCACAGCAGCAGAGACCTGATGTTTTCATTGCACGTAACCCCTGGCATGTTCACCTCCCACCCCGTGCTGTCCCCAGCCAGCCTTTTCATCCCAGTTCTCTGGAGCTGGGCCGGCACATAAAGCCCTTCTGTCAGCGCCGCAAGGATGAAAACCCCCTTGTCGTGCCCGGGAGAATGGCCGTCCCCTGCCGCGGCAAAGGAGCCGTGGGAACGGGCAGGCACTGAGAGGGGGACAAAAGCCTCATCCCGGTGCCTCTCCTTGGGCAGCCCTGGTGCTCCCCATCACCGAGCCCCCGCCGCGGGCACCCCCGTGCTCTGGAGCCATGCGCAGTTTAATCCGTCCTCAAGTGCCAGGACCTCCCTGCCTGTGTGGGGGGCAGGAGGCAGCCCCTTACGCCACCCCGGCAGCCCTGCGTCTCCCTGCAGCTCCCAATCCCCTCTAACCCTGCTAACCCCTCGCTGCAGATCCTCGCCACGGGACCTGGCTGGCTCCCGGATTGGTGCCTTCTCCTATGGCTCCGGGCTGGCCGCCAGCATGTTCTCCCTCCGCGTCTCGCAGGATGCAGCCCCAGGTGAGCCCCACGGGAGAGGGGTGCCAGGAGGGGAGGGCGGCGTGGGGCTGCAGGGCTGGAGCCGCTGGCAGCGCCATCTCACCTGGCGGGTTCCTACTGCCAGGTTCGCCCCTGGATAAGCTGGTCTCCAGCCTGGCGGATCTGCCAGCTCGCCTGGATGCCCGCAAGCGCGTGGCCCCGCAGGACTTCACCGATATCATGAAGCGGCGGGAGGAGACCCATCACTTGGGTGAGCGGGGTCGGGGGGACGTGACACCTCCCCACTGGTGTCCCACGGCCCCACTGAGCATCACTGCCCTCTCCCCGCAGCTGACCACGCTCCCCACGGCTCCCAGGCAGATCTGTTCCCAGGCACCTGGTACCTGACACGGGTGGATGCCAAGTACCGCCGGGAATACGCCAGGAAGCCCATCTAGGAAGGAGCAGAGCGGTGAGCCCTGGGGAGGGGGATGCTCTCCTCCCCACTGGTATCTTGCTCACCCTCAAATCCGGGGCTGCCCTCCGCAGGAAACCTCACCTTGGATGGCCAGGAAGCAGCTGACAGCACCTCAGGCCCTGGAGCTGGTGGAGACGGTGGCGTTTTCTGCAAACACGTGGGCGGCACAGGGGGAATAAACACGCGGATAAGAGGAGACAGCAGCCCGGCTCTGGCTCCTGGTCATGAGTGGTCCCCTCCTGCCCCAGGACCTTTCCCTTAACCACCACGGGGCCAGACCGTGGTCCCTTACAGAATTTATCCCATGAGTACCTGATGCAGCTGCCTGCCCCGTTGGACTCATGCCTCAGTACCCCCCATTTCTCCAGGATGGGAGCATGCCCTGACATTTTAGAGGAACCAAGAAAACCCCAACTCCCGTGTTTCCAGTTTGGGGGTGGCAAGATGCCATTTTCCCCGTGATGCCGGCAAATTCAAACATCCCCATGGGAAAACCCAGGGGAGAGGCAGGGACAGGTGACTTGTGTGCTCGCAGGAGGGTTCAGCCCTCCTTGGAGCACTGCCTGCTCTCTGGGCCATGCCCTGGCACAGGACTACGGCTGGATGGGACCTTGGAAGAGCCACAGCAGCTCTGGAAACCTTTGCACCCTTGAGCAGCAGAGCTGGGGGACAGGAGGGGCTGGGCTTGGGGCAGGAGGGACAGAACCTGCAGGAGCTTTGGGGTCAGGGACAAAGGAGTGCACAGAAAATGCATCACACGGTGTCTCCTCCTCGACCCTTTATTTAACACAGAGCCACCCCAAGCCCAGCAAGGGGACCAGGGGTGGCCAGGTGCCATGCTTCCCTGGCTGGAGCAGGGTACAGGTGCTGTGTCATGGGGACAGTCCTTGCCAGTGGTTGGGGCCTACAGGTGGAGCTGGAAGACCTCCGTGACACGTGGCTTCAGCTCGCTAAGGTCAGACAGGGGGGCTGAGAGCTTCACGACACTCCACTGCTCCTGCGCCACCGTGCCAGAGCTGTGGTAGGACTGGAGCTGGACTCCTGCCTTCCCCAGCAGCCCTGGAGAGGACGAGAGCAGTTAGGGGCTGCAGGCTACCCCAGCACCGGGCAGGGAGCAGGGCTCTGCCCGCCCCGACATCCCTCAAAAGGTCCACAATGCCATTTCTCTCCCCCACCCCAAGTCCTTTGCTCCAAGCCCCCAACCCTCTGCCCAAGCCCTCCCATCCCTGTCTCTCCCTGCAATGCCTGCCTCCTCCCTGCTGCAGCTGGAGCTTGGCTCCGGGGCAGATGCAGGGTCCCCCCAGGCTGCCCCCCTGCTCTGGGGTGATGCAGGGAGCTCACCAGTGAGTGCAAGCAGTGTGCTGGGATCGGAGGCTTTGGCTCTGTAGATGAGGACAGGGCCGACCAGTGGGGCCGGCTGCTCGAAGGTGGCCCCGTTGAGCTCCTGCAGCACTGGGGTGCTGCCCTGCACTGTCCCCGTTGCCCGGTGCAGGGTGCCCTGCAGGGCCACCTGCAGTGAGCTGGCGCTGCCATCGGGCTCGGGGGCCACGTCGTCATGGGTGGTCGTGACCTGCGGAGAGATGTGGCCACTGAGCACCCAGGTCTTGCACATGGCAGGACGTGGGGAAGGGATGTCCTCAGAGCCCCAGGCACATGCTGGGTGCACCAGGTTGATGTGTGGAGCCCCGGGCGTCCACGCACCTTCAGCCCAGCCTCCTGGGCCAGCAGCAAGGCGTTGACCAGGGTCACCTCCTTCTGTGCCCCTCCAACCAGCATGCCCGTGGCCATGGCAGGTGCCAGGTAGCTCCCAGCCTCCTGCAGGGGTGTCCCTGGGATGCAGGGAGGAGTCAGGGAATGAATGAGCTGGCAGCAGAGAGGTCAGCCCCATGCTGGAGCAGCCAGCCTACTCCCATCCTCTCTCCATTCCAGGCACCCATTGTATACTCATCCGTACCCCCATCCTCCCAACCTACCATCCAACCACCCTCCCATCTATCTTTCCACCTGGCCACAGGTGGACCCTCCTCCCCATCCGCCCAGCCCTGTGGATCTCCACACATCCCTGTGTGCTGCCCACCCATCAGGGTCCCTGTGCCCGGGCGTGGGGAGCAGCCTGCCCAGCTCACCTAGGGTGCAGACCTGCACGTTGCCCTGTGCTTGCTTGCCCACCGCACGCAGCACCATGCCCAGGGCCCTGGCCAGAGCTATCCAGGGCTTGGTCTGGGGTGCGAAAGCCTTGCTGAGAGCCTGCCCGTTGACCTGCGAGGAAGAGCAGGACATGCAATGGGAACCCACCAGCGAGTGTAAAAGGTCACTCCCAACACACCCACGCTTCACAGACAGAGAAACTGAGGCACAGAGATCAGGTGCTTGGCAGGGGGACTCACTATGCCAGCCAGCCCCTTCCCCGTGGCCATGTCCACGATCTGCATGGCGATCTCCTTGCCGCAGCGGCTCTGCGCCTCCCGTGTGCTGGCGCCCAGGTGTGGGCAGCAGATGACGTTGGGGTGGTCCACCAGGTCGCGGTCCTTTGGGGGCTCCTGCCAACACAGCCCCCAGTGCCCACCTCAGAGCCCAGGGGAGCATTTACACCCTCTTCCCTCGCAAGGAAGGGAGCTGAGGAGGGCCGCCTCTGGCTCCATGGGGTTTGCCTGGCTGTCCTGGCCCAGCTTGGGCAGAGTGAAGGTGATGCTGAGCTGAAGCCAAGCTCAGAGGGTCCCCGCAGCCCCACTCACCTGTGTGAAGACATCAAGGGCTGCCCCACCACACTGCCCCGACCGCAGCGCCCGCAGCAGCGCGCCCTCGTCCACGATGCCACCACGGGCGCAGTTAACCACCTGCACGCCGCGGCGGCACTTGGCGAAGGTGCTGTCGTTCAGGAGCCCTGAGGAGAGAGAGAGCGCCGTGAGCAGTGGGGAGCTGCTTCGGCTTTCCCCAAACCCCCCAGTGCCAGTGCCCGCCCCATACCCATGGTGGAGGGCAGCAGCGGCGTGTGCACCGTGATGAAGTCGCAGCGGGGCCAGATCTGCTCCAGCGGCAGCTGCTCCACGCCAAAGGTGGCCGAGACTTCAGGGGTGATGATGGGGTCATAGCCTATGGTCTGAGGCAGAGCGGGCGCTTGCTTCTGCAGCCTGCCACGGTGCTTGTGGTGGGGCTGGAGGGGTCCATGCTCCACACAGCTCCTTCCTGCCCCGGCTGGCTCCTTACCTTCATGCCAAAAGCCTGCATGCGGGTGGCCACCTCCCTGCCGATGCGCCCCAGCCCCAGCACGCCCAGTGTCTTCCCGTTCAGCTCCATGCCCATGTACTGGAGTGCAAAGTGGAGAGTGAGTGAGCGCACCCCACACGGGCACCTGCTGTCCCATCCTGCCTGGGGCACTGCACCCGCCTCCTACCTTCTTACGGTCCCATTTGCCCTCCTTCATGGAGGCAGATGCTTGTGGGATCTGCCTGAAAGGGGAGGCTGTGGTCAGTGTGGGGGCAGAGGGCCGTGGGATGCACATCCATGCCCCTGTCCTGCCCAGTGCTCACCTGGCTAAGCACAGGATCATCCCGCAGGTGAGCTCTGCGGCGCTGAGGCTGTTCCCAGTGGGTGTGCTGGGGATGAAGAGTGGTGTCACTGATGTGTCACCTCTGGGCTGATGGGGGTCTGCACCCCGCGAGGATGGAGACCCGCAGGGTGGTGCCATGGGTGGGGAGGACACCCTGTTGAAGCCTCCCTTGTCTACCCAGGAGTTCGGGCAGGGATATCCCCACCACGCCTCCGCTCTTACTTCATGACCAGGACACCCTTCCTGGTGGCCGCCTCCACGTCGACGTTGTCCACGCCGGTGCCCGCTCTGCCCACCACCTGCAGCCGCTCCGCCGCCTGCAGCACCTCGGCCGTGACTTTGGTGGCCGAGCGGACAATGAGCCCATCGCAGTCCTGGGGGGGGGAAAGACATCGCAGGTGGGACCGGGGCCGGGACTGGGACCGGGGCTGGCGGTGCCGGGGTGGTGTCCCCGAGGGGGTGGCGAGCTGGGGACAGCCGCTGCCGGGATGCGAAACCGGCCGGGCTCTTGCATCAGACGGGAGGCGGGGACCAGCCCCGCTGGGCGAGGGGGGTCCGCTGCCACCCGGGACAGCCGGCCCTCAGCTGCACCCACCCGGGCGCCCACCCAGCCACCCCCCGCTCACCCGGATCTCCCGCAGCAGCTCCTCCTTGCTCAGCCCGGGCTTCTCCTGCACCCGGAGGCCGCCGGCCTGCAGGATCTCCCGGCAGCAGGGGTCCAGGCTGTCGCTGATCAGCACCTTCTGCAGCTTCCCCAGCGCCATGGCGGGGCCGGGCCGGACCGGGCCGGGGTACCGGCTCTCTCCGCACGCCGCCGGGAGGCTGCTGCCGCCCGCCCGCCGAGCTAAAAGGGCTGCGAGCGGGGCACGTTTTTCGGGCTCATTGGGTCCCGTCTCCATAATCCCACCTCCTTCCCTTCCCCTCCCCGCCCCAGCCCGCCCGAGCCCACCCCCGATCCCAGGGAGAGGGAGGGAGGGAGGAGGCGGAGGGGAGCGGGGCCGGGGCTGTGGCGGGCTCCCCAGCAGTGCCAGAGCAAGAGGATGCCGCGGCAGGACCCCGCTGCCCCCGGGGCGAGGATCCACGACGTCGAGGGGAGCGGGGACAGCGTGTCCCTACTCTCGCCCACCGCGGCCGTGCCTCAGTTTCCCTGCCCCGCACGTCACCGCGCAGCGAGGCAGGAGGGGAACGGTGGTGGCAGTCACGGTGGTGCGGGTGGCTTCCTGCAAAGCTGGGGGTGCTGCCGGCAGGAGAGCAGCCCAGCACCCAGCCCATGGCAAGCCTGGCCATGTCCCCCCATCTCGCCCAAGAATGGGGGTTCCCCAGACACCACAGCCCAAAGGTGGGGCAGTGACGTGTCCCTTGCCCACCCCTGGCATCGTGCCCACTGTTGAGCAATGTCCCCGATAAGGGGCTGGGGGCACGGGGCAGCCCTGGCCACCGGCTCCCAATGACATGGGGTGCACAGGAGCCGCCCAGCAAACGCCCGCCATGGGACAAGAGCCACATGGCTGTGTCCAGTGACCGCCTGAGGGAAAGTGCTGACCCTTGAGAGGGGACTGCATGGGGACCCTATGGGGCCAGGCACAGCCTGGCATGAGGGATGGCAATGGATGGAGGACGTCCTCTTGCTCATGGGGACAAAACCTCACAGCACAGCTGGACCAGACAGACCCCAGGCCCTGCCCAGGGAGGAGCCAGGATCTGGCCCTTCCTTGCCCACCACTTTCCATGCACTTGAAGCGGGCAGCAGGGACACGGTGCTCCCAAGCCAGGTCCTGAAGGGGCTGAGCCCTTCCCCAGGCTCTGGGTACCCCAAGCAGCAGGGCTGGACCAAACTGCCCCGTGTGAGACCTGGAGTGTCCCCAGAGGCTGTTAAACCCAGCAGAGCCCAAATGATGGACCAGCATGGCTGAGATGTGAGCGCTCAGCGCTACGTACACCCCGGCACTGCATACACCCTGGGGCTGTGTATACCCTGGCACTGCCCATACCTCCGTGCTACGTAGGCCACAGCCACAGCCCGGGAACAACCGTGACGCCAGAGGGGGAAAAGTCCAGGGCAGCTGACACAGGGCGAGAGATGGGGTCAAGGGCAGCAGCTGGAGAAATCTGCAGTGGGGTCCTGAAACAGCCCCTCGGCAGGGCTGTGTGACCTCACCACAGCCTCCACCTTCCTCTCCACAGCCTCGCGTGTGGCGTGGGCTGGGGGCACCCATGCTGCGGGACGTGCTGTGGCTGGGACACGGCCCCACAGTCCCACTGGCCTTTGGCACAGCACCACCGCCGGCCCTGGCCTCTGTTAACCATTAAGACCTCGCTGAAGGAGCCTGCTGACAGGGCATCTCGGTGCTCTGCTCCCTGTGCTGGCACCACCTGGGTTTGCCCAACGCCTCCGTATGTCTCCATGGCCCCTCGCCCACACAGCATCTGCAGCCCACTTGTGCGGAGGCCACGCGTGGCCAAGCCACCGGCACCGCGTCGTATTTGCTGCCTTTTCCCGGCCGGCTGGTGCCCTCTCCTGGGGAGCGGCACTGGAGGCACAGCCCCGCGGCACCCTGTCCTTCCGTCCCTCGCCGGGGGGCTGCTGGGACGCAGGGAGTGCTGGCGAGGTGGCGGTGGCAGCAGACATGTCCCCCTGCTCCTGGCCCTCCAAGGGAGCCAGCCGGAGAGACTTGAATCTGGTCCCTGCCTGTGTCCCAAAGCAAAGGCCCCTCGGGCTGGCGGGGACCCCAAAGCTGGCAGGGCCAGGGGGATGGGTGCCCGGGGGACATGGTGGGCTGTGGTGGCCAGTGAACAAATGGGATGAAGCCTGGGGGTTATGAGGACATGGCAACCCGCTGCTGGCCCCAGTAACACCGGGGTCCTGGATGGACTCTGCTTGGTGGCCTGAGGGGGGGCAGGGCACAGGGGATGGCTGGCCAAGGGGCTGTGGGTGCAGGATGGAGAAGAGTGTTGGGGGGTAGTCCGTGCAGATGGGATGGGACAGGGAGAGAGGACAGGGGCAGCACCGGAACTGGTGTATCAAGCACGGAAAGGAATAGGGGGGTCAAAGGAAATTGGAGTTATTAGGGTCAGGATAGGGGGTGGCAAAGGAGAAGCAAGGGTGAGGGAGATTGGGGGTGTTAGGTTGGGATGATGGGTTTTAAAGGAAGGTTGGGGTGATGCTGGGGCTGAGGGAGATCAAGGGTAACAGGGCTGTACCAGTGAAGGACTGGGAAGGTGTGGAAGATAGAGAGCCAGTGAGGGTGTTGTGAGGCTGGAAGGGTACCTGGGGTTCTGGGGGTGCCAAGGGGGATTGGGGGTGTCAGGTTGGAATGGAGGAGTCCAAGGAAGACCAGGGTGGTAGAGAATGACAAGGAGGACTGATGGTAACTGGGGTGTCACGGTGGGTCGTTGGGAGTGCCACGGAGGATCTTGGCTAAACGGGGGTATTTTGCAGTGACTGGGAAATTGTGGAGTCAGGGAGGGTTCGGACAGAGATGGTGCGTGGGGGACTGAAGGGTGGGGAACGATTTGGGTTCAGCCCAGGGGGACTGCGGGGAGTGGAAGGTTGGGGCAGGGGGTGGCTATGTCAGTCGGGCAGGCTGGGTGCTGGATGGGGGACTGGAGAGACGAAGGAGGGGATGGAGAGAGCGAGCGAGGGGGGCAGAGGGAGGGAGCAGGGAGGGATGGAGGGAGCGATGGAGTGATAAAGGAAGGGTGGAGGGTCAGAGGGAGGGATGGAGGGAGGAAAGGAAAGAGGGAGGGAAGGAGAGATGGATGAAGGATGGAGGCAGGGAGGAGAAGGAGGAGGGGATGCAGCGGCGGGCGGAGCCGACCGGTGCCGCAGAGCCGCCTCCCCGGCGCACGCTGGGGCGGCCCGGCAGCGCCTGCGGAGATCCGCCGGCTCGGCCCAGGGCCGCCCGGTGCCGCCCGGTGCCGCCAGTGTCCGGCCCGGTGCCCGGCCCGGTGCTGCCCGGCCCGGTGCGGCGGTGCCCGGCTCGGGGCAGGATGCGAGCCCCGCGGCGGAGGTGAGGAGCGTGTCCGTGCGCCCGTGCGGCACCCGGGGGTGATGCGCGTCGGGATGCCCGTGTGCCCCGGGCACGCGTGGGGGCTGCGTGTGCCCAGGACGCCCGTGGGGGCTGCGTGTGCCCACGCTGGGCTGTGCTCATGCCGCGGCAGGCTGAGGCCCGGGTACCAACCGGCATCGGTGCGGCCGGGATGCGGATGTGCTCCGTTGGGGCTGTGTGGCGCCGCACGCTGCCTGTCCCCAATCCCACCCCCTTGGGACATGGGTGTCGCCTGACTCCTGCTGAGGTCCCGCGGGCTGGTGCTGCCGGCGAGGCTGTGGAACATCCCGCTTCCAGCTGGGCTGTGGTTCTCCGGGCCCTGAGCAGGGCGAGCCCAGGAGTGCTGCCAGGTGTCCAGGCAAGGGATTTGGGGGAGCTGTTGGTGTGCGGGAAGGGAATGCGTGCTCTTCGTCTGGCACTGGGGGCACACGAGTGTCCACTGCCCTGTGCCGTGAGGAGCCGGGGCCAGGGCAGCATGTGCTGTGCCAAGCAAGAGGGCAGGGGCTGTGGGGTCTTGTGGGGCTGGGCTGGCAGCGCCACCAGCACTGGGCTCTTCTCAGGGTGCCAGGCAGGTGGGGTTTCCTGGGAGGCGCTGGGCTGAGGGCGAGTCTGCGGGCAGGGCTGTGGTTCAGGGTGCCGGCACAGGGAGCTTGGCTTACCCCACCTCCCCAGCCTTGTTTGCATCCTCCCTGCTCTTCCCCTGACTCTGCCCATCCCAAATTCCAGCCTGAGCCACCAGCCAGACCGTTTGTCCCGGCAGCCGGCCAGAGTTTCCCGGCCTCGGGAGCCATGCCGGCTGCCACGCGTGCGGTGCAGAGCCAGGAGCTGTCCTTGCCAGAAGTGTGGGTAACGCCAACCCCCAGCTCCCTCTGTCCTGCCACACTCAATGGAGACCTTGTTGCCGTGCCCTGCGTGCAGGCAGGCGGTGGGCGGCCGTGCCGTGTGCTGTGTGCCGTGTGCCGTGCACGCACACCAAGGCACAGAGGCGGCCGCCACGGTGGTGGCTGTCTGTCCCCGGCTCCACCTCCCTCGTGGCGTGGCGACACTCAGCCCCTGCTGAAACGTTTGTGCCGACGAGTCAGCAGGGAGCTGGGCTGTGCCACGCTCAGCATCCCAGTCCCGGCACTGAGCCGCCACACTTGCCCCAGCCTTTCCCAGCCTTCGCCACGGCCCCTCTGCCAGCCCAGAGGCAGTCACTGGCACTCGGAGCAGCTGTGGCTGTGCAAAGGGCTGGGGGCTGCCATCCATCCCTCCGTCCATCCCTCTGTCCATCTGGCTGTTCACGGGAGGTGACCCAGCAGCAGGAGGAGGTGAGTTGCCGTCGGTGCGCTGAGCGGTACCGGGCACTTTGGGGATGCTCTCTCCTGGGGCAGTGGCTGCCCTCACGCAGCCCATGTGCTGTGGCTCTCACAGCCACCCCTGCGTTCTCCCCTCTCCCGGCAGCACCCCAGAGTGCCAGTGCTGGCAAGCAGCTGCGGTGGCCCTGGTCTGATGCCTTGGAGATGCTGTGAGTCAGTGGGTGCTCTGAGTCAGGGCTGCGTGGCACCCCTCGTGCCAGGGCTCGAAGGTACCTCAGGGGTGAGAAGTGCTGCTGGGGGGTGGGGGTGCCCTGGGGCTGTGCCTCCCTCCGATTCCGCGCTGTGCTGATGGCTCTGCTCCGCACCCTGGGGTGGCATGGCCGGCATGAAAGGGCTCTTGTCCTCCTGCAGCCCCAGCAGCACCGCGGCGGCCTCCCCTTTGCAATAAACAAATTCCCAGTGTTGGGCACACGGACGGGGAGGGGGGAGCCCCCATCCAGCCCAGCCGGCCGTGGCTGCGGCAGAGCCCGAGGCTCCTGCTGGCCCAGCATCTCCATGGCCTGGCCTGAGGCTCCCAGTCCTGGTGTTGAGGGGTGCTGGCCAGGCAGCTGGGCTGCAGGAACATGAGTGCTGTGCTCACTCACCCCAGAGCCCACGGCCAGCCACAGCACTGGCCTGGCCCTGCATCTGTGTGGCCCCAAGGAGCCCCCATGGCACTGGAGCCACAGGGGCTGGCCACCCTCCTGTCTAGGTGTCACCCCTCTGAGCGTTGCACCTCCTTGGGTGTCTCACCCCCACGTATCGCACCTCCTTGGATATCGTATTGTGTCTCCATGGGTATCGTGCCTCTGGGTATCGCACCTCCCCAGGTATCAGATGTTGGGCTGTTGTGCCTCCTTGGTTGTTGTGTCTCCAGTTATTATGCTTCTGGGTGACATGCCTCCATGTCAGTGGGTATTATGCATCTTCGGCTATTTTGCCTCCTGGGATATGATGCCTCGGGATATCATGCCATTGGGTACTGTGCTTTCTTGAGTCTTGTACATCCTTGTGCATCTTGAGTCTGGGTATCGTGGCTCCTCAGATGTTTTGCCTCCTGGTTATGGGTTCTCTTGGGGTGTCATGCCTCCAAAGATTGTGCCTCTTGGGTATTGTGCCTCTGAGTATCGGGTCTTCCCTGGTGTCATGCCTTTGGATATTGTACTTCTGGGTGTTGCACTTGCTTGGACGTCATGCCTCCGGGTACCGTGTCTCCGGGCACTGCGCCTCTGGGTACTGCACCTCTGGATACTGCTCCTTCATGTACTGTGTCCCTGAGTACTGTGCCTCTGAGTGTTGTGCCAGTTATGGTCCCTGGCAGGTGCAGGGCCATGCCTGACTGTTGCTGGTATGTTTAAAGATATCATGCCTCAGTTTCCCCTCATGGCAGGTTGTTGGTGCAGGGGCTGTGACACCCCTTGGCTGCCCCCTCTGCTCCCTCCCAGACTGGCAGTGCTGTGCGCCCTGCCTATGAGGCACCAGTGTGGTGATCCGAGCTCAGGGGGCACGGTCCCAGGGCCCCTGCCATGGCTTGTGCTGTAGGGATCTGCTAGCCCTGCCCGGCCACCAAGGCTCAGCATGGTGTGCATGGGCAGGGCACTGTGCCCATCGTGGCACTGGGGTCGAGTGACCACTGCCTTGCCCACCAAAAATGTGTCACGCTGGGTTTAGAAAATAAATACTCTGATTTCGTTGGTGGTTTGTTTTTTTTTTTAAAAAGGAAAAATATGGGGTTTTTCATTTGTGAGTTGTTGTTTTTACTTTCTTTTAAATCATGAAATGACTCATGCCTCTCTGCTGAAAATAAACCTGATTGCGGCTGTGATGGGGAGCTGGTAAACTGTGACAGCACAGAGGCAGGGGGCCCCGCGGAGAGTGGCTGGGGCCACCCTGCCTTAGGTAGCCCCTGCTCGCTGCCAGCACCCAGATCCCCTCCTCGGGGTGGTGGGGGGCTGCTGCTGGGGCTCAGGTGGCCCTGCCAGGGCTGCTAATGGGGCTAAAGTGCTCCGAAACGGGCACAGCCATCTGCACAGCCCCTGGGGCCTCGTGTCTTTGCACTTAGAGCAGATGCCTCCCAGCTGCAGGAACACACACGGGCACCCCCATGTGCACATGGGCACCCCCACGTGCCCATGGGCACCCCCACGTGTCCACGGACACCTGTGTTCCCCTGTGCACGCACGCACGCACGCCTCCAAGCACCGCCAGGGATGTACAGGGGTTTTTCCTTGCCTGGAGTTCACCCCCTCACCCCAGGCAGGCTTTTGCGTGACCGTTTGGTGTCAGGAGCTGGCCCCGCTGCCCCGCGGTGCCACGCCAGCTCCCCATGACTGCCCTGGGGTGGGGGAGACGCAGCAGCCGCCACGCAGAGGTTTCGGTAAAACCCCTCACCGCCCTCCCCGGCCCCTCTGGCACAGCAGCTGCGTGGTGCACGGGGGCCCTGGGGGCTGGACCCCTGATGCCTTGCATGACATGGCCATGTGCTCCTCTCCGCAGGGACCCCTGCAGCTGCGACGGGCCGGTCATGCTCCCCGGAGCCAGCCGCATGGCGGGTAAGAGACCCGAGAGCTCCCTTGTACCCCGTGTGCCCTGGCCTGAGGGTGACGTGCCGCAGGCAGCGTGCATTGCCCCAGGGGACAGCCGGGGGCTCTCCAGGGCCCAAGGCTTCCCGGTGTCCCTTCTGGTCACATCCTGGGGACAGGCGGTTTGCAGAGCAGTCGCTTTGCTCATCTGACTGCTGCTCACCCTCGCTTCCTCCCAGCTTCCCAAGAAGGGCCATGGGGTGAGGGTGATGAGGACCCTGCGCCGGCTGAGCCGGGGGGGTCCCATGGCCCCCCGGGTGCTCAGCCCCAGCCTGGCCCCTTGGTGCAGACGTGTCTCCTCCGGGACCTGGAGATGGGTCCCCTCGCCCAGACGCAGACCCTGCGGGACTTTGAGCAGGTGAGACCACAGAGTGCTGAGACACCCTCATGGCAGTGCCAGGACCCCCCCAGCACCGCCGGCTGCTTGCAGATACCCAGATCCCCCGGGTGCACCAGTGGGGTGCGGAGGGCAGGAGGGGGATGCGGGGCAGGCGGCGGTGGGTTGGGGAGAGGGGGCTCAGCCCCCCCGGTGCCGCGCTCCCCCTCGCCGCCCTCCTGGCTGAGGCGCGGGGGCCGCCGGGGCTCAGGTTTCACCACCACCCGTCCCGCTGTCCCCGCTCCAGCGATTCCCCAAATAGCTCCGGGAGGTGGGAAAAAAAAAAAAAAAGAAAAAGGAAAGGGGCCAGAGCAGGGACGGCGGCGGGAGCTGCAGGCGGGCAGGGACCCCGGGCCGTGTCCCCGGTGGCACCATGTGAAGGGTGCCGGGATGACCCCCCCATGGAGCGCCGGCCATGGCTAACGGGTACCGCACGCTCTCCCAGCACCTCAATGACCTCAAAAAGGAGAATTTCAGCCTCAAGCTGCGCATCTACTTTCTGGAGGAGCGCGTCCAGCAGAAGGGCGAGGGCAGCCGGGACGATGTCTATCGGCGGGTGAGCACTCATGGGGGACGGGTGCCCCATGGGGGTTTCTCTCCCGATGCCCCTCCTTTGCCAGGAGGAGATGGGGCTGGAGGAGTGCATGGTGCCGATGCCAGGGAGGTCATCGAGCACGGCAGTGGGGCTGGGGGAGCTGCTGTGCAGGAGTTTGCCCCTTGCTGCCTTTGACCGGAGTGAGGAAAGGGTCGGGGAGGGCATCTCCATGCTGGTGGGGTGGGTGGCAGTGCCAGCTGGGGTGCAGACAGACAGAGTGGGTACACCCCGTCCCAGCAGGCTAAAATACTACACGTGCCAGGAGCACCCGAAGCCCTGCCGTGGGGTGGGGGACTTCCATGCCACTTCCGATGCATTCCCATGGGCAGCAGCGCTGGGGGGTCCAGGCAAGCGTGGGGGCATCCTACCCGCCTGCCTTCCACCCCACAGAACATTGAGCTGAAGGTGGAGGTGGAGAGCCTGAAGCGGGAGCTGCAGGAGAAGCAACAAGCCCTGGACAACACATGGTGAGCGGTGCTGACCAAGCCCTTCACTCCCAGGCGGATGTGGCACCCATGCACCGTCTGCGGCACTTGCATGGGCACGGGGGATGGGGGTTGTCTGCCTGCGCCCTGCCCGCAGTGGGCAGCAGAGGGGTTTGCAATGGGGCTGGAAGGGTTTGCAGTGGGGCTGGGCACCCATGGGACTCCTCTTACAGCCCTGGCGCCAGCCAAAAATAAAGGGCAGCACCTGTTTGGCAGGGGAGGGCAGCGCTGTGCCCGGGGGCCATGGCGCGGGTGTCCTGCAGTGGGGCACCGCTGGGCAGGGGACCAGGGTCACAGCAGTGGGGGAGCCCCTGGTTTCAGTGTGTGGGAACAACTTTGGTGTTTCAGAGCCTGAGCATGACCTGGTGCTACCAGAGGAGCCGTGTCTCCAGGGCAGTGGCACTCAGAGGTTGCATTGTGCCCTGCCTGGGGGTCCTCCAGAAACAGTACCCGTGGCATGGAGGGAGCTGGGCTGGGGGCACCTGGGGTGGTACAGCTCACCCAGCCCAACCAGTTTGAGGTGGGGGCTTTTGCAAAGGGAGGCCGTGCTTTGCCATGCCATGCCATGCTGTAGCATGCTATGCCATACTGTGTAGTGCCGTGCCGTGCCATGCCATGCCGTGCTGTGCCTGGCAGGGTGGCCGCAGAGAACCAGACGACCCGCAGCCAGGCAGCTCTTCGGCAGCAGTATGAGGAGCGACAACGGGAGTCAGAGCATGTCTACGAGCTCCTGGAGAACAAGATCCAGCTCCTGCAGGAGGTAAGCCCAGGGGCAGTGGGAGCCGAGGGCAGCTGGGGACCAGCACCTGAGGCTCACCCTGCTGCCATGCAGGAGGCCAGGCTGGCACGGAGTGAGGCCGAGCAGGCCACCGCGCTGGCCAGAGCCGAGGCGGAGCGGTGCCGGGAGCTGGCAGGGAAGCTGAAGGAAGCTGCAAGGACGAAGGACGAGGACAGGAGCGATGATGGCTGTGGCGCCGTAGCCCAGAGGTGGGTGCCCAGGACCTGTCCTCGCTATGCTGCCAGCCTGTGCCCTGTGCCGGTCCTTGAGTACTACCAAGAGGCTGGTGCTGTGCAGGGCTGGATGGTTGAGGGCATGCAGAGGGGTGCAGGGGTCATCCCAAGGGGAGAGAGCTGGGCTGTGGGGAAGGGGGAGCAGACCTGAGGCTGCTCTGCTTTTGCCCCAGAGATTGCCCCCCCAGCTGTCTCCAGTGCCATCCTGGGGTCATCCCAGTGCCTGAGCATCCCTTGCCCTTCTGTCCCTCTCAGGAGGATCGAAGAGCTGACCCAAGAGCTGGCCACCAGCAAACGGCTCGTGGAAACGCTGTCAGCCGAGAAGCGTGACCTGCAGCAGCGCCTGGAGGAGCCCCTGGCCGTGGGGGAGCAGGTGGGTGGGCAAGCGTGGAGGCATCCCAGCCCAGCACCCTGAGGAGGAGCACAGCGGCCCAGGGTTTGGCTGGCAGTTATCATCCCTGTCCCCTTCTGGAGCTGTGGCCAGGGCTGTGCCATGTCCAGCCCGGCAGCGTCGGGCATTTGCACAGCTGTGCCGCGGTGCTGGGAGGGCAGGGGGGCTGGGAGGACCTGGTACATGGTGTCAGGGGAGAGGCCACCAGCCTGCACAGTCCTTCGGCGGGTGTTGGTGCTGCCTGCACCCGTCTGCCGTTTAAATCCCAAGTCTTAAAATACTCCCAGCAGCCTGGTGCAGTGCCAGGTGGGATTTCGGGGCTGTGAGGGATCAGAGCAGCATGTTCCTGGCAGCCGCAGTGCTCTGTACATGCTTTGTCGTGGTGGCACAGTGCTGTCCCCAGCAGCCATGAGCCATCAGTGCGCGAGGTGCCCGCGCAGTGGTCCCACCGGGGGACCCCGGTGTGTGCCCACCGTGTGACATGGAGCGGCGTGCAGATACTGGTTTATGGCTGCTGGTGGCCTTGTGCTGCAGGGACATGTCCTCCCTGGCACTGCCTGCTGGGGCTGGGCACTGATTGTCACCGGCGCCGAGACTGGGGCGCGGCACTGGCACTGGGGTGGGGACCTGGCACTGGTGCTGGGGACAGGCAGTAGTGGGTGATGGCACTGGGGCTGGGCACTGGCACTCGCGCTGGGGTGGGGACCTGGCACTGGTGCTGGGGACAGGCAGTAGTGGGTGATGGCACTGGGGCTGGGCACTGGCACTGGCGCTGGGGACAGGCAGTAGTGGGTGATGGCACTGGGGCTGGGCACTGGCACTGGCGCTGTCCCGGCCGCTGTCGCTGCCCACGGCAGCGCCGCCGACCCGGTCTGCGCCGTGCCACCCCCACGTGTCCCCGGGGCGGCCCGCGGGCAGCCACTGCGCATGCGTAACACGCGGACGTGGAGACTACAAATCCCGGCAGGCGTGGCGGCCGCCGCGCGTGCGCGACACCGCCTTTCGCCGCCATCTTGAAATCTGAGCCACAAGCCGGGCGCTGCCGTGGCAGGAGCATCTTCGGCGGCGGCAGGCGGAGCGGCGGGGCCTGTAGGGCAGAGGGGCGGCCCGGGGTGAGGGGCAGCCCCGAGGAAGGGGGATAGTGAGGAGAGAGGGGGGAGCTGTGAGGAGAGGGAGGTAGCGAGGAGAGGGGGACAGCCCTGGTTGGGAGGGTGTAGGGGGGAGGGCAGCCCGGAGAGGGGGTAGCCCTGGTGTGGCTGGAGAGAGGTGTGAAGGGGATGCTGTAGGGTAGCATATTTCTGTAGTGCCAGTAGTCCCAGCCTGTCACCCCCCTAAAAAGGGAGGACTGGAGGGGTGAGAAGTGCCAGCGGGCTCAGGGTGTGAGGGAGCTTTGCCCCGAGAGATGTGCTGAGTGAGAGGTAGAGGCCTCAGGAGGGCCTCTTGAGAACCCCCAGAAGTAGGTTGAGGTGCTGGTCAGGAGAGAGGATGAAGGAAACCTGCCGAGTCTGCGCCCGGGAGCTGTGTGGCAACCAGCGGCGATGGATTTTCCACACGGCAGCCAAGCTGAACCTCCAGGTGCTGCTCTCCCACGTCCTGGGCAGGGAGCTGTGCCGGGATGGCAAATCCGAGTTCGTTTGCAGCAAGTGTGCCTTCATGCTGGACCGCATCTACAGGTTCGACACTGTCATCGCACGCATCGAAGCCCTTTCCATTGAGCGCCTGCAGAAACTGCTGCTGGAGAAAGACCGCCTCAAGTTCTGCATTGCAAGCATGTACCGCAAGAGCAACGAAGACTCCAGCACGGAAGACAGGGCTGGGGATGGGACTGTGGACCTTTCTAACCTGCCTGATGTACGGTACGCTGCCCTCCTTCAGGAGGATTTTGCTTATTCTGGGTACGAATATTGGATGGATCAAGAAGAGCACAGCTTGGAGTCACACAACTGCCATGCTTCAGAGGGAGCGAGTAACCGCCCACGGCGCTGCCGTGGCTGTGCCGCGCTGCGGGTGGCTGATGCCGACTATGAAGCTATTTGCAAAGTGCCGCGGAAAGTGGCCAGAAGCATCTCCTGCGGGCTCTCCAGCCGGTGGTCGGCCAGCATGGGCAATGAGGAGTCATCTGTGTGTGATGCGGCTGAGTCTGCTGGTGCCAGAGGGCCTGTGGATGGGGAGAGCATGGAGGAAGGCACACCTGCCTCCTCCATTGAGTCCCTGGACACGACTGTGGAGTCAGGTCCTTCGCAGCAGAAGGATGAAGATGCAGATAAGGGGGTGAAAGGGAATGGGAAATGTGACGATTTCTCAGATGACCGCATGACCCCAAACTCTTCACTGAGCGGGAACAGGCTGGAGCTGGCTCTCAGTTTGATCAAGGCTTTGGACTACAAACCCCTTCAGAGCCCCCGAGGCAGCAGGCTACCTATTCCTGTGAAGTCCAGCTTGCCCCCTCCCAAGCTCAGCCGTGACCTGACAGATGGCAGCACTTCTGCTGGCTTAGTGTGTGCTGGTTCTGTCTTCCTGAACACAGACAGAAAATCCTTTTCCAGAGCTTCTTTGGGTCTTTCCCTGGAGATTTCTGAACTGCAGGAGCTGTGGGATGACCTCTGTGAGGATTATATGCCGCTACGGGTACAGGTAGAGGTCATTGTGCTGCTGTTCGATTGAGCAGTGTCCATGTGGCTTGATGTGGAGCCCACTAGGGATTCTTCTGTGCTGAGATAATACAGATAGCCATGTGTTGCTGAACCCAGGGCTAAGAATAGGCAGCTCGGTCCTTTTTAGGTGTGCTGCCTCTCTCCTCTGTCATTCTTCTGTTGTCGTTTCCTCCTTGTGTTCTGGGAAATTAACTGTCCCCTCCTCCATCAGCTCTCCCTGTGAATGCAGCTTGCTAGATGGGTCCAAGCTCTTTGCATGCTTAGTCATTTTTCTAGTGAGAAAACATCGGTTTCACTTAAGCTTTCTCTTTAAGAAGTTGACGTGACTTTTACCCTTAACCAAAGGGAGTGTTTCAAGCTGCTGGGCATGTGTTTTTCAGCAAATTTACCCTTTGTGCCTGGGTAATGTTCAGTGTGGGGAACACCTGCCTCTGCAGATCAGGCCTCCAACCTGCCTAACGTGCAGATCCGCGCAGGGATCTGTGGTGGATGCCCTGAGGAAAAGGTGTTTTCCTTGCAGGTGGATTTGTGCCAGAGGATGACTTTAGGGTTGGTATTCTAGATAATTGGTTTATTTTCTGATCCTTTGAAAAGATTCATCAATTAACAGCAGGTGTTGCTAAGAGGTGATGAAAGCTCCTGCTTTCGTGGGACTTCCTGGTGCTATTCTCTGCCTGGATGGTAGTCCTCGTGTAGCTCCGGACTGCCTCTGTTTTGCTGGCTTTAATGAAATCTTCATTAGTATGCAGTCAAAAAGCTGAACTTGTAACTCCTTTACCACTTTACTTAATGAATGGGAGGTTTCAGTCAGCTTCAATTCAGGAATATCCATGTCAGCCTAATTGCATTCCCATTAGCAGCCTTAGTGCTGTCTAATGCTGTAGGTAGCCTGGGGGATTAGGAAAATGCTTGTTTATTACTATGGCAACTGCGGCTGTGCTGAATTACGCTTCCTATTCAGCCAGCTTTGCTTGCTGTCCCATCTGCTTGGGCGTTTCCCAGAGCTGTCTGCTTTTTCCATAGAAACCTGCTCAAGAGATGGTGCTAGGGAGAACTGTAGAAAACCTGATTCTCATCTGGTGCACACAGGCATGGTGCTGGCAGCCAGTGACTGGAGCTGTGAAGTCGGGCGTTGGTGCTGCTCCTGTAGGCTGCGTTGCTTGGTACTGGTTTTCACTGCTACGGATATATTTGCAGTGTAAAAATAGGCTTTCTCTTAACAGAACGTGGCACAACCAACGTGGCGTGTTTGTGCTTCGTGTCACACATCACCATCCTTGTCTGGGAATGGCTTTAGAGGAGTTGGTCCAACCTCTAGCCTCTGCCATCCGACTGTCCCTGCCAGGAATTCATCCTGTGGGATTTTTTACTTCCCGTTTCTTGCTGTGGCAGCAGCACTTGTGGGCTTCGGTGCAGGGTCTGGCATAATGGGGAAAGCGCTTAATCCTTCGGATGGCTTTAACAGCAAAATGAGAAGTCAGGTGCAGGTAGTAAAATAAATAGTTCTTATGTAAATGATTTTTCTTTCTCTTTGTACAAGCAACACACTTTCTAAAAGTCAGGTACCGCTCTCTAGCAATTCATATGCACAAGCGCCTTTCTGGTAGCGTGAAAGGGATATACAGGATGACAGTTCCCTGATTGCTTTTGGGAAACTGCAGTTCTCCTTCAAATTTACTGCCATAAGCTACGATGACTGAGAGCAATCTGGTGCCAGGGACATGTGATCTCTTCGGTACTGTCTTCTTGGGTGTTTTCTTGAACCATCGATTCTTCCCCTTCAGCACCAGCAGCCCCAGGAAAATGCCACCAAACCCAGCCCTCGTTGGACCCGCTCTTGCAGCTGCCTGCAGTGCCGTGCTGGCAGCAAGGGAAGTGTTGTTTGACTGGCAGCCAGTCTTTTACCCACTGTTCTGGGCAGATGTGAGCTTGGCAGGCTCAGATAATGCCGTGATTATTATTATTTTTGTTTTTAAAGAAGTGTTCTGTCTAGGTCAGTGTGTGCCGGCATTGCTGGAGCTGCACTGAGGAGAGATTGCCAGTAAAATGCTGATGTAGGAGAAACGGCTGTGGAGCCGTGATCCTGACATGACTGCAGGGAGGCATGAGGGGGAGGCAGCTTGGGCTTTGGGACTTTGGACTCTGGAGCTGACTCTGCCTTTCCTTTACCTACTCTTAGCTCTTTGCAAGCTTTCTGCTTATTTTTCTTTGTTATGTGCAAATTGTGAAGAAAGGTGTTTTTTTCTCCCCACCCCTGTTTTTTTCTAATCAGCCTTATTTCAAAATAGCTGCAGGTATGAGGGATTCTAGCAGCTCTCCCTGTCTGATCCAAAGCTTTCTGGCTGGGCAAATTTGAAATGACTTGCTGTGACTGTTCAAGGTTTCAGTAAAATCTTAAAAAAACGTCAGGGTAAGGGGAAGCATAGCTTCTGTATGGAAGCTTCTATATGTGAGAGGCGATGCACAGGCGTGGGGGAGCTCCCCTGCGCTGCCTGCGTTTCCCAGAGACAGCATTTTTGTGGCTGCTGAAGATGAGGAATTCAGTCTGACAGGGCTAATCAGGGCTGGCTGTTGTTCTCCCTGTGCTGTGCTGCCTGGAGCTGGTGTTCTGAAAAGCTCCGGGATGTTCTCGTAGCCTCTGTCTGCACTGCGACCCTGTGCTTGCCAGGGCTCTCACTTAACACAGGCATCAGCACGGTTGATCTTGTATTGCTGATGATATTCGGGAATACTTCACTAGTCCTGGGAGGGCTGGGGCGGGTGGCTGGTTTGAATGCTGCTCTCAGGAGTTAACAACTCCCTAGGCAGGAGGCAGCACAAGATTAAGAAGGGATGACAAGGGATTAGTGTGTGCTCAGCCAGCAGGGTCTGACAGACCACGCGTCAGAAAGCAGGCTGTTTAGGTTCTCAATAAATGGATGTGTGTCACAAAAAAAAATCTCAGCTGTGGCATTGAATTTGCTACGCTTTGTGGAGCTGCAGGGAATAGCACACGATGTGGGTGCCGGAGCATGGGGAGCTGTGAAGGAGAGCCCAGAGAATCACAAGTGGAGGGGTTCAGTAGGGTGTGACTGTCAGGTCATGGCAGGAGGATAGTTGGTGGGAAGGATTGAAGGTTGTGGGCTCGATTAAGAAGCAGCTTGGCAGAAGGTGGGAAGGAGGAGTTCGGTTTGGTGCTGGCTTTGTTTTAAAACTGCTAGCAGGGCACGTGAGAAGAAGGTTTTAGGGATGTGACCTGAGTGTGGGGACCAGATCTGTCATCAGTCTGCAGAGAGTGGTTAGAGCCAGACAAGCTTCTGGGCTCACAGTACGGGAGTGACGAGAGACAGGGAGCCCAACCAGAGCCTCGGGGCAGCAGGGAACTCCTGGCAGGTCAGGCAGAGAGCAGCCAGGTGCCAGCCTGCCACACAGGTGAAGTGACACAGGCAGCATCGTTTAAGTCCATGCTGCAAGATCTCTGAGGACTGACAGCTGAATAGAAGAAGCCAGTGCAAGACTTGAGCCATTTCTCTCCTTTTTTTTTTTTTTTTTTTCCCAGAATTTGCAGGATGAACGTCAGCAGCTGGCTCCAGGTGACCCTACAGCGGGGGAGCATGTGTCCAGTCTGTGTGCTGCAGAGCTGCAGGGCAAAATCCAGCAATTTGAAGCTGCCAACAAGGTATTTCTTTGTGAACAGCAAATTCAGTACCTAGTAAGTCTGAGGAAGTTAGCATTGGAAGGTGCCTCCTAGCCTGACCAGAGTCAGGCATCTGTGTCTCTCTTCCAGCAAGGGTGTGCACTGATGCATGATTCTCAGTGCTGTGGTCTGCCAGCTTGAGTTAAAAGCATTTACTTTTTTTCTGCAGCTGTGCTGTGTAAATTTTCTGTATTTATTTTTGCAAACGATTATTTTGGAAGAATTTCCCGATTTCCTGGTGAGCCTTCTGGGAACTGGTGAAGGAGAGATGCACAGTGCTGTTTCCCTGTCTCTTGGATTTGCATGGGCTGAGCCTAGTGCAGGAGAGAAGAGCACCTGCCTTTTGAGACAGCTGCCTTCTTTTTTGCAAGTAGTAAGACAGATCAGTGCAAAGGGGGTCCTGTTTTCATTTTGATTTAAAAGCTTTCTTAGGATTTGTCTTGAGGAAGGTCAAATTTAACACGTTGCAAGGTGCTGGTGTTTTTAGTTATGTTCGTGAACTCTAAGGTAAATTATACCCACTGGAAAAAAAGAGGGATTAAATGGGGGGGGAAAAACATTGGGGCAGGATCTTTATTAAATCTGGGCATGGCTGTAAGCTGTTGGAGCTGCCTGGGTCATGAAGGCTGACAGGGAATTAGGAGGCCCAAGGCCCAGTAAATGCAGTTGGAAGTGTTTAAACAGTTTAGGGTGTGTGTCTCGTAGAGAAGAGATAACATGACAGGTGTGTAAACTAATGAGCAACAAGAGGAGCTCACGTGGCAGCACCGACTTCTTGAGAAACTGAGGCTTGAGTAAGTTCTGAGGAAGCTGCATCTCATCAAAGACTAAGAATGCTACCAGGCAGCATGTTTAGAAGTGCTAACAAGCAGCTGCTTAAATGCACAGTGTACTCTGTGTCATGAACATTGTGGTGAAGGCAGAGAACTGTCCTAAAACTGTTTGAGATGGTAGTCTCTCTAGGGTGAAAAAGTCTAAGGCAGGAGTTCCTCAGGTTGTAAACCAGCCACAGAGACAAGTGAGATGTTCCCCTTTGCTTTGCAGCTGTGCTGTTGGCATGCTGGCACTGGCTAGACTCTGTTGTGCTGAAGCCAGAACATGAGGCTAAATAAGCCACTGATCTGATCAAGCGTAGAATTACCTAGACCAGCAGTTGCTGCAAGAGTGCCTGGGTGGTCGAAGGAGACAGTAAGAGAAGGAGCTGGAAGATTGTAAAGGGACAGCTGCAATGCTCTGGAGGACCTCAGAAGCAAAGGCGACAGAATGTGTAGCTTCTCCGTGTTGATTTTTTTTTTTTTTTTTTTTCCCCCCAGATCTCTTGGGAGGTTTTTGGGCTGAAGCAGCCCCTTTCCTCTTAAAGGAACAGAAACAAATTATAGAAACTGGGAAGGCTGCTGGGCAGTCTGAGCAATACTCTCCTGGAGTATGTGGGAGGCAGTATGATCTGTGAGCCTAAGCCTGGAACCTCCAGCTTGCATGTGAGGGCTGCACTGAAGGGACCAGAAGCACTGGAACGGTGCTGTGGAGGGACTGAAGGCTTTGTGTTTACTCACTGGTCTCCACCCAGCTCAAACACTATTTACAGACTCTAGAGGGAGCCACGTTGATCTTGATTTGGTGAACACCTGGGCTGTATGGGCTTGAGTAAGGAGTAGAGGGAGAGTCCTAAGGGTGTTTATGTAAAGCATTAGGCAGGATTGAAAAAACAACACATTTCTGTCTTCAGTTGTTACAGGAAAAGCTAAATGAATTGAACTTTGAATTAAAATCTGCCCAAGAAACATCGCAGAGGCAAGATCATACAATCCAGAGTCTGAATGAGGCCCTGAAGAGCAAAGAGAGTAAGGTAATGGTTTTGAGTGGACAGGCTAGCGCTCCCCAAAGGGGGAAAGTGCGCTAGCCTTGTAGGCAGTGACTGAAAAGGAATGCTTAAGCCATTGCTAGGCATCCTGGATCTCATTAAATTATTTCATGCTAAACTCTGTATTTCTGTATGATGCTGACATGTGTCATAATCCGTGCTGGAGGCTTGGGACAGGAGAGTTGGTGCTTGATTTTGCCAGTGACTGGGCTCCCTGTTCTTTGACTCACAGACAGAAGAGCTGTACCATATCATTGAAGGGCAGAATGAGACAATGGCCAAGCTGCAGGACATGTTACACAGAAGCCGTCTGGGACAGTTACAGGTATGTCCCTGGAAAGCCTCAGATATATCAGGTTTTGTTCTGCAGGGAATCCTGATTTTTAAATCCCTCTCATGAAGTGAATCTTTGAGCTTCTCTGCTTTCTACTCTTGTTAGATGTCGGAGAACCCACTCTCAACCCAGGAGCAGCAAATGTCACTGCTAGATCTTCAGAACACACTTTTCTGCACCAAGCTGGAGGTGCAGAAACTGAAAAGAGCTCAGTGCCAGAAGGAGCATCAACTGGCTGAATCCAGGAGAGCAACCCAGCTCCTAGAGACCATGGTGCATGAGGAAGAGCAGCAGAAAGAGGCAACCAGGAAACACAACCAGGTATGACAAGCGCTTAGCCTGGAAGTCTCTGGATTTACATGACATAAGAAGCACTGATGTAGTCAGTACTCCACTCTCATTCATAATTTCTGCCTACACCAGTCTGGGCACACTTGGCTAACCCCTGTCACATGTGACAGGGAGAATTTTCCAGCCTCCTTAGCTTCATATCTGAGGATTTAGAATCAGCAAAGACACTTGATAAGTGGGTGTGTTCACTTGTATGTCTTTGGCTGGTGCAAATGTCCGATCTCTTTTTGCGATGTTACAAAGTTAATGTCCAGTGCTGCACAAGTTAGCTCTGACTGTAAAGCTCTGCCTGTGGCCATCCATCTGAACCCAGGTTTAGATGGATGGATACCCTGGAAAATAAAATAAATTCAAACTTCATCGCCATGGAAGCGTGTTTTGAGATGTGAAAGCTGTAGTATTGCAGAGCGTTTTTGGCTGTTCCCACAGCCATTGTTGCTTGTGGCTTCTTCAGGTTGGCCTGCTGTTTACAGGTCTGTTGAGGACTGACTGCCAAGATATGTGCTTTTCCCTTGCAGGAGCTGCGTGCTGTGGTACAGCAGCTGCAGGCAGAGCTGCAGGAAAAGACTCAGCAGCTCCAGACTGTGGAGTGGGAGAAATGCCGTGAGCTGCAGGCCCAGGCGCAGAGAGCTCAGTGTTTGAGTCAGCATCTTGCTCGTAAGGAACAGCTTCTGCAGGTGAGATGCAGAAAGATTCAAGTTGAGCATAACTAGCCAGGGCCCTTGCTCCTTCTTTGGTATTTGACAATGCAGAAGTCAGTCTGTAGCTTTCACACATGCCCTTTGAAGAAGGAAAGGAAAGAGATGCTTCTGGGCTTCCAGGATGAGAAAGGCGGCCCACAGATGAGTACCTCAGCCCACAGCAGTGCTTGGTGAGCCCTGGCAGGCACTAATCAGACAGCCCTGGGTGCTGGGACCTACCACGCTTTAATGTAGGGGGTAGAGCAAGTGTAGGGTGGAGGTAGTTAGCCCTGATTCTCCTGTGCGGCTTCCTGGGAGGGTTCTGGCCTGATGCTTGTACTAGGAGTGTGTGTGTATGACCTCTAGGAATCAAGGGAGCTTCTGCAGTGCCAGCAAAGCTTGGACAAGAGCCCTGCTGCCGTGAATGCCATGCTGGAGAAACTGCAGCAGCGAGTCAGTGACAGGGATGCTGCTCTGGAGGTAAGCACAGTCTGTTGACGATGTCTCCGTTTTCCCTGAGGCTCAACCTTGCATTACCATCAGTAGTGCAGCTTCAGGTGGACCCCAGAGGTGACCATGTCTTCTGCATGCTCTTCATGGCTCAGCCTTCCAGAGGAGTCCTCTGAAAGGGAGAGCTGAGGTGCCCCACACAATGAGTCATAGGCTGCACAGCCCTACTACTCTATTCTGAGTGATCACCCCCTCTCACCCTAGCGAGCAGTAGATGAGAAGTTCTGTGCCCTGGAGAAGAAGGAGCAAGAGCTGCAACAACTCCATCTCTCAATAAGGGAGCGTGGAAGTGACCTGGAGAGACTGCGCAATGTCCTATCCAGCAACGAGGCCACCATTCATGTGAGTTCTTGTACCTAGGCACATAGAGTCCAGCCTGGCTGTGGTGTGCTGCTAGATGAACCTTCCTGTGAATGTTCTGATTCTCGCTTGGGAGAGCGGCTGCAGGGTGTTGGCCTTCCTCTGGCTCTGTGTGTGGGGCAAGTTCCTGGGTGGCTCATGTTCCTGGGCTGGGTGTGGGGTCTGGAGAGGACAAGGGTGAATCTCTGACTCTACTAGCAGGAGAGACGGGTATTTCCAGTTCTGCTTAATTCAGGATAAAAGTCTCTGTCCCTGCTTGAGCTGCTTCTGTTGTGGTCCCCAGAGCCTGGAGAGCCTCCTGAAAGCCAAAACCCTGGAACTAGAGCAGGTCTCAGCAACCTGCCAAAACCTCCGCTGGCTCAAGGAGGAGATCGAGGCCAAATCCTGCAGCAGGCAGAAGGAGCAGGAGGGGATCATCCAGCAGCTGCAGACCTGCCTGCATGACAGGAACAAAGAAGTGGAGGTAAGGCCTTCGCTTGCCTTCCTGACCCTTCAGCCAGTTTGTCTGCAGAGAGAGTGGTCCCGAAGCAGAGCCTCCTGGCTGCCTACCTCTAAGGAGGGCACTTGAACCTGTGCCCAGTGCTTTGGAAGCTGGCTGCTTTTGGCACCTGTAAATACCTGTGCTTGCTGAGACACTGCTCTCTCAGCTAGGCCCAGGCTAAAGAGCTGTTCATCCTTAAACAGTTTGGAGTTTGATGGTAGCTGTGTGTCTCCATCTTTCCCTTCCTCCCTCTTGTTCAGGAGCTTACAGCAACTCTGCTGTGCAAGCTGGGCCCAGGGCAGAGCGAGGTAGCAGAGGAGCTGTGCTTGCGTCTCCAGCACAAGGAGAAGATGCTGCAGGATCTCCTCAGTGACAGGAACCGTCAGACCATGGAGCATGATGCAGAAATCCGGGAGCTGCTGCAGGCCATGAGCACCAAGGAGCAGCAGAGCCGAGTGAGTTGTGTGCACTGCCACAGTGGGGAGGCTGGGGTGGATTCATAGATTCATAGATTTCTAGGTTGGAAAAGACCTTAGAGATCATCGAGTCCAACCATCCCTAATCCCCATTAAACCATATCCTCAAGTAGCTCATCCACCCTATTCTTAAACACATCCAGGGATGGGGACTCAACCACCTCCCTGGGCAGCCTATTCCAGTGGCTGACAACCCTTTCAGAGAAGAAATACTTCCTAACATCCAACCTGAATCTCCCCTGACTAAGCTTGTGCCTATTTCCTCTTGTTCTATCACCCGTCACTAATGTAAAGAGCCCTTCCCCTACCTCCCCACCATCTTTTCTCAAGTATTTATAGGCCGTAATCAGGTCTCCCCTCAGCCTCCTCTTCTCCAGGCTAAACAGCCCCAACTCCCTCAGCCGCTCCTCATAAGTTTTATTTTCCAGCCCCTTGACCAGTTTGGTCGCCCTTCTTTGGACTCGCTCCAGGAGCTCAATATCTCTCTTAAAGCGAGGGGCCCAAAACTGGACACAATATTCCAGGTGCGGCCTCACCAGTGCCGAATGGATGGCTCTGCCTTGCATATTAAGCATATGGAAACTGCTCTCTGGCTGCTGTTGATGTAGCCTGGTGGAACTGCTGAGTGTTGAAGAACACATGAGATGCCATCAGCTGTTCCTAGGTTGGTCTCAAGCCATCACATGAGAGCAGTTAAGAAGCAGCAGCTCTTGTAGCAGTGTTCAGGTGTCAGGTCCCTATCATTAAGTGGACTGCATGGGGTTTGTGTGCTTGATGGGGAAGGAGGTGCAGATCTTCCTAGATATTTGTGTTCCTGGGCTTGGGGCAGCAGAAGGGGCAGTGGGATGGTCGCTGCTTCATGTGGGTCTTACCAGACCAAAAAGGAAGACTCCGAGCTGTTTCTTGTGTGGTGCAGTAGCCTGAGGAAGCTCTGCGCATTGCATCTTAACTTATGTGTTAGTCAAACACGTCGTCCTGGGCATGTAAACACCAGTTAAAGAGCCATGGTTCCCACTCTGCTTGCTCTTGCACACTGGGTGCAGGTCAGTGTTACCCAAGACTCTTTGCATTGAGTTTCCTTTCATAAAAAGGGGGCTAAAAGGCCAAGCACTGTCTCCTGCTCTTTGTCTGCCCTCTGTCTTTCTCTCTTCTGGAATGGGGTATGAGAAGCTGAGGAGCTTGTTCCTCTGTAGGCAGAGAGGCCAGGCCTTGCTGTAGCTTCTGGCAAGCAGAGATGGGAGGGTCGCGGTGGAGTCACCACGAGTGGCCAGGAGCAGTAGCTCCCAGGTTGTTTTGCAGATCACTTCCAGTCTCAAGTGACAGGTGAATATTGAGATGGTTTCCCTTAGTCTTTGAGGAAGGTGAAGGACAGTGATCCTACCCCTGATCACAGCCCTGCCTTTCCCTATTTTTCCTGCTCAATCAGATGGCTGCTGAGAAGATGGCGCACGCTTTGGCTGAAAGGAGCAGTGAGTTACAACTCCTACGCCAGCATGTGTTGGGAAAGGAGCCTGTCGGGACCTTGTTGGCTGGTGCCAGGCTGTTGAAGCAGGACAAACAGCCCATACAAGTAAGAATTGTGAACTGTGTTTCTGTGCCTGTGGCCTAGGGGCTCCAGAGAGAACTGGTGGCAACAGGAGGAAATGGAAGAGAGGGGAGCACCACAGAGAATGATAGAAATGAAAGTGGGATTAGGGAAGAGACTTCCTATAGGCAGAAGAGAAAAAACGGAGGAGCAGAAATGCTGCTTGGGTGTTCTGATCTTGATTCCACCAGCCTTTGTCACTTAGTGTCTCCTTTTGTTTTGATCAGGCAGTATTTGAGTCCTTAGGGCATGTGAGAGTATGAAAGAAATCCACCCTCTGACCTTCCAGCATTGACCCAGTCCTTCCTTGGGCTGGGCTGCCTTGCTGTATTGTAATCCCCTCACTGACATTGTCACATTCTGGAGGGGACAAGAGAGCTAATTTTAGGTCCCACTAATTCTTGGCAGAGCCTGCTGGCTGTTTGCTGTCTCTTCCACAATTGGAGTTGGTATTTTTATAGCAGCTTTGCTAAAAACCCCTTTGAGGCTGAACACAACTCCAAGGCTACGTGTGCCATGCTCCTACTTGAGCAGCTGTTAATGGTTTATTGGTGAGCTGACACATTGAACATTTTAAAGCAGCTGTAAACAGGTTGCTCGTTTCTATTCCCAGGATCGAAGTGAGCTCTAGACACTTCCAGGGATGAGTATGTGGGCCAAGGTCTGTGTTTTCCTTCCTGCAGGGTCCTCTGGGCCACATCTTTAGATGAAAATGTAGGTCTTTGTAGAGTCTCAGTTGAAAGCTGGGTTTGCTGCAGTTGAGGGAAACATGTTTAATCCGTACTAGGAAGACGCTCGCTGCCAGCGACCTCCTAGTGCCACGTAAACCAAGGCCAGAGCCCTCTTACCCACACATACAGCTTCTAGGTTGGGTGCAATTTGTCCCCGCTGCATGGCCGGATTTCCTTCATTGATTTCTGACATTTCAGAGGCATCAGCAAAGCAGCCAGCAGTTTTGCTGCAGTCCTGGAGCTCTGGGGAAGCTGCAGGTGCTAGGTTCTCCATAAAGGTGCAAATCTGGAGGCTTTTGTGTTTTCAGGAAGTACTGCAAAGAGCTTGTGGAGCTACAGCCATTGCCGGACCCCCACAGGGGGACAGCAGCTGCAGGACAGAGGGAGGTGAGTGTGGTGACAGCATCTTTTGAGGTCCCCAAACACGACCAGGGCTTTTTGGTTACATGCTTACATGAAACTGAGAGAGTAAAGAGCTTTGAGCAAGAGTGTGTATTTTGAAATAAAGCTGTGCCGCCCTTTTGGGTGACGGTTCAGGGATGAGAGTGTGGGAAAGAGAAAGACTATTGTCAGCTTTGAGGTGAGGTGCTTCCACTGAAGATCTGATGCTGTCCAGTGAAGGGTTTTTGACTTTATGGTTGAGGCTGGGTTGAGACAAGTGCAACTGGTTTGGATTTTGCCCTGGGGCCAGGACACCTGAACTTAGCCAGGGGTGGGACTGCAGGCTGGGATGTTGCTGTTGCTTAAGGTTTCAGCAGGGAAAAAGTGTTTACAAAGAAGTAGCATGATGGGGACTGCCAGCATTGTGGACCTGTCTTGTTGAAGAGGGATTCTGTCTAATCCTGGGGTCAGAGCTGATGCACAGTAACTCTGTAGTAACCAACTGTCTTTGCAGTTACGACGTCAGCAGCAGAACTGGAGAAGGATCTTGTTAACGCCAAAGAGGAGCTGGAGCTAATGGCAAAGAAGGAAAGGGAGAGCAGGGTAAGTGAAGCCTGTGCTGATCTCCCTTGCTTACAGGAGACCATTGGGCTGCCCCTCACTGGAAGTTTTGGACCCCCCTATTGTGGCAGTGCCCCCAGTGAGAGAAATGGGGCAGCAGCTTGCAGTGGGGTTTTGGCTTTCTGAAGACTTTCATGGGCTTCTCTTCCCTCCCTAGCGGGAGCTCACTGCTCTCCAGTCTGTTGTGGCCACGCAGGAGGAAGAGCTGCAGGTGCAGGCCTCGGATATAGAGTCCTTGACCAGGACCATCCAGATCAAAGAGGACCTCATCAAGGTGAGATAATGCGCTAAGCTGGATCAGTTCTGCCTGGAAAGGCTGCAGAGGAGTCTCTTCTTTCCCTGCATCCTAAGAGTAAGAGGCTGACTGTCCATGGATAGTATTGCTGCTGGTTTACCTACAGATCTCTGTGTTACTTTGGCCAGAAGGCAAAGGCCCCAAACCCCCAGAGTGTTGTTTCGTTTTTTGCTCCTTGTGTACCAAACACCCTTCGAGTCCTTTAAACAGAGTGCTTTGTGTCCCGTCTCACTTCTTGCTCCAGGCTGTCGTCTGTGCCTAATACACTCTGGATGCTTTGGCATTTCTTTCTTATGAGACCTGGGTCTTTCCAAACACTGGAAACTTTTGGCAGTTGCATTCCAGGGAGGATTATGAAGATCCAGCTGCCTTCGTTACTGATCCCTTCTTCACTGAGCCTGCCTGTTCTTGGTTTTCAGGATCTGCAGATGCAGCTGGTGGATCCTGAAGAAATTCCAGCCGTGGAAAGGCTGACACAAGAGGTGCTGGTGCTTCGGGAGAAAGTGGCCATAGCAGAGTCACGAGGACAAGAGACTACTGGAAACAGAAGGCAGCAGGTAGTTTGCCATGTGTGGCAAGCTTGGATGTGTTTGTTTCCACTGGTGCTGGGTTATGAGGTTTTGTTTTCAGCCTTTGGATATGCTGAGATGTGCTTGTTCTTGGAATCTGGCTGTTTACAATAGGGGGAATACAGAGGGGAGGATTGGTTCCCTTTAGCACCTGTCTCAAGGGCAGAGTCTTTTGGGAGTCACTGGTTTTTGGGTGACACATCTCTTGGACACAAACAAGAGGGAAAGGGGAAGCCCCTGTTTCTCTGGGGCAACCAGATGCCTCCTTCAGTTTCTGTCTCGAAGCATTGCATCTTGTCTCTTCTCTCCAACCAGTTGTTACTGATGCTGGAAGGGCTGGTGGCTGAAAGGAATCGGTTAAATGAGGCTCTCCAGGCAGAGAGGCAGCTCTATGGCAGCCTGGTGAAGTTTCACACGCACCCAGACAGGTAAGCGAGGCTGCCTCGGCTCCGTGCTGCCCTGCTCAGCTGCTGGGGCAAGCGGGGCTGGTCTAGTGGGGCAGTCCCTGAAGCAGTGATCATTCTGCGAGTCTGGTAGCCCTCAGTGGGAAAGAGGGAGTCTAGACAAAGAATCAGACAAATGCAGCTTTGGGAGTCCAAGTTTTAGGCTGCCTTCTTTCCTCAAAGAGGCTGCAGTGGCCAGCTTTAAATGCTACATAAACTCTCCCCGTTGCCACTTCTTGTTCAGGCCCTGAGATTTCCATCTCTGTTCCCTGGCTTATCCCTTCCTGGCTCAGCTTCCCACCCACACTTGGCCACCTTTCAGAGGCTGCTGTCAAATTCCCAACCAACTGTTGGGTTGATAAGGATCTGTCTAGGTGCTTATCCCGGTGGCTGTCCCACAGTGCAGTATGGCCTGCATTCCTTGTCCTCTGCACTAATTCCCTGCCCTTCATGGGGCTGCAGCCTCTGGGATATTTGAGCTACCTGATAGCAAGAGAGCACATAAGTGGAGTGCTTGGGTAAGTACTGAAGAACAGCTGTGACTACAGTCCCCTACCATGAGCTGGAGCCTTTTTTGGGAATGGCTGTGCTCTAGGGAGATTTAGAGGTGAGGCAAGAGGTGGCCGAGCTGCCTGGGGAGCATGCAGGGCCTGTGCCTGGAGTAAGTGGCAGTCCTGGATGGAGAGGCCAACTTGGTGTGCGCTTGCTGCAGCCTGTCTAACCCTCTTCCCTTTCATGCGACGTGTCTGCTTAGTGCTGCGAGAGACCACACTCTGCAGGTGGAGCTGGAGGGTGTCCAGGAGCTCCGGGGACAGCTGGAAGAAGCTCTTGGAAGAAGCCTGGAGCGTTTGAGCAGGCTGGAGACGCAGGGCACCATAGGAGGTGGGGAACAGGAGCGTGTGAGAGTCCTACCCCAGCATGCCTTCTGAGCACTGACGCTCGCCTGCCTGCCACGGAAACGGTTCACTAACTGAGCGAGCCTGTCTCACTGACTCTGGGAGGGTTGCTCCGGTACTTAGTAATGGTACGGTAGAACTGGTGCAGGGCTTCTTGTCTTGTTTTGGAGCTGCTTCAGGAACGGCGATCAGTGCAATCCACCTGTGTCTCGTGTTATGTTCCTGTCTGACCCACCCTGGTGGCCGCTGATGTATTTGCACATTCAAATCATTCCATTTTAGTTGATTTCCCTCCATCTCCCTTCTCCCACATCCATAGGCCAAATAAAGATTCCCTTTCTCTGAAGGAAACACCAGATGTTCTCTATTATCTCCCAAGTGCATGAGTGTGAGTTTTTGTATTCCCTCCCCATTTTTCTTACCCAGTGACATCCCCCTCTTGGGTTGATGGTGGCTGGCCAAAAAGGATAAGGGATATATGGAAAAGTGGATTCCAGAGTCAGAGAATTTGACAAGGGCTGCAAGACCTGGTGGCACTTGCCTGGGGCTCTTACACAAATCTGAGTGTAGAACCAACAATTCATTTATGCTTAAATCAAATCCTACTCCAATATTGGTGATTTTACTGACTTTTTTTTTTCTTTTTTCCCCCCTCCCCACCATTGCAAGTTGTCTCAGCCTGGCTTGTGAGTGCCCTCAAGGGAGAGCTTCCTCCTCTTTTTGACAGATGGTTTGGGGTGACTGAGACCTGCCCCTGCTCCCAGGGTCTGGGCTGGGGCTGCTCCCTCACTTTTATGCGCACATCTCACTTGCAGGCTCCACATGCCCCCTGGGCTATGGGCAGGGCCCGATTCCTGCTTTGCTGGGGGCAGTCCCACTTGGCACTATTACATACGTTTCCTAGGGTATCTTTCACCTCCTCTGGAAGTGTTGGGGCTGGTGTAAGAGCAGAAAAACAATAGCAACAGCTTTCCAGTGACCAGCGCTTCCCATGCGCAGCAGGCAATGGATCAGCTGTCTCGTACTTGGTCACTTCCCAAGGCGGCAAGAGCAAATTTTGTACCTCTGGGCACCTGTGTTTCCGCTTGCTGGTAAGCTAAACTAGGAGCAGGGGGAGCAGAAGAGCTCCATCTTGCAGGGCTGCGCACCTGGACCTGTGACTACTCTGCTGCATGTCGCCTTGTGGCTGCTTCACGTGGCACCACCTATCCCATGCCTTAGACCCATGCTGACGTCTTCTCTTCCCTGCCTCAGACAGGGATAGGAGGCACCACAGCTCTCCCTTCATGTGCAGCACGTCAGCACTGCTCCTCTGGGTCTGCACCTAGCTGCGTGGTGAGTTCAGCAGTTCTCATGTGGCCTGAAGGGACACAGCTAGTGGCTGCTGGTCAGTCGGGTACTTGGTTAGCTTTTCCTTTCTTGTGTTTCATCTCATTCCCTTCCTCTCACTTCTCTGTGTAGCACCATGTTCTCTTTCTCCTTCTGCCTCTCACTGTGTAAAAGCCTTTGTGTCCCAGTCCTTATCTTTCCACCTTTCCTCCTCCATCCTGGCTCTGATGCCTAGCTGGCTCCCTGGTCACTTGGGTACCAAGGAGCCCCTGACCCAGCACAGACTCATTGGTGTGGCAGGAGGGAAGTCTTAGCTGGTGCTCCAGCAGCTCCCATCTCTTCTTGTGTGTTTTTCTTCTTGTTTTGCTGCAGATCTGTCCCTGGCCTCTGCTACCATCAGTGCTGTAAAGCGCCCCACGAGGGGAGCATTATCCTAGGTTGAAGTGTCCTGACTTTTCCACTCTGTTCTTTAGGGCCTTCTTTCATCCCTAATATCCCTGTCTGTGCATTCCTCTGCCTTGCAGGATGACCAGCCTGAGCATCCCATGTCTGAGAGCTCCCTCTGTCAAACTGTGCAGTGCTTTGTGCTGTCTCACAGCTCTTTGTGGAGGTCTCTCCTTCCTTTCTTGATTTCCCTGAGGACCTTGCTTCCCTTCCCTTCTTCCCAGATGTGTCAAGACTTCCAGCACAGCCAATGCACCTGGGTGTCCTGTGCCTGTGGGCTGTGTGCAATTTTCAAGTGATGCAACTAATTCTCTTTGCCTTCAGGCTGGGTGTGAAAGACAGAGGAGCCTGTGACAAAGTGCTGGGGTTGCATCTCCTGTCTCCTTTGCTGGTGATACACAGAGAGCTGAGCAGCCTCTGTCCCTTTGAATTGGCACCCTGGTGTGCTGCTGCTGAACAGCAGCCTGGCACAGTCTGCCCTACGTGCATGCTTCTCTGCTCCCCCAGCACCAGCTTCTTTTCCCCTTTCTTCCCCCCCACCCTTAAGATTTGTGCTTCCTTTTTCTGCTCCTCCCTGGAGCACTGGGAATTGTGCAGAGCTGCAGGTGACGGTGAGAAGTGGGGTGCTGTGTCCTGGCACAAAAGGTGTTCTCCCATGACCTTAGAGCAGCTGTGTTGGCTGGGAGCCACCTTGCCCCAGCCTCTCAGACATGGTGACCCAGCTTGAGAGCCCAGCAGCTGAGGGTCTCCATCCCCTCACCCTTCGGGGCCCTGCAGGCATTGAGCTGTAGCCCTGGCTGCTTTGTCACCTGGTGGGTTGTGTCCCTGGGGGCTCGCAGGGCCGTGCTTTGGCTATGCTGAATGCCACCTGCGAGAGCTGCTTCATGGTGGTGCTGCTGTCACTTCCAGCTGCCTCTAAGGGTTTTGCTCCTGGAATAACCCTTCTCCGTAGGACATGGCTGCTTCGATAAATGGGCTCCACCAGGCAGGGTGATGTCTGCCCAGGCTTGGCAGTGAGGTGTCCCTGATTTTTGCAACCTCCTGGCAGTTGCTTGTCATGAGTGAATCATCTGAGTGTGCTACTATCTCTGTGCACAGTATGCAATGCAACCACCTGCCCTGCTGCAAGGTGGGCTCCTGGCTGGTCCTTGGCACTTGCTTCCAGGAGCCATATGCTTCCAGGCTGGCTTCTCCTTCACCAGCTGTGTTCAGCCTCTCTCTCCCTGCCAGGATTTCTTTGTGTTCCCCTGCTCCCTGTTCAGCCTTGCCTGGCAGCTCCAGCCCTGGTGGTGCTGGGTTTGGCCATGGGCAAAGCAGCGGCATCTCCTGTGGGGCACAGGCAGCTGTGAAACCTGGCCCTGCACAGCCCCAGAGGCTGGTCCTGGGCCCTGTTCGAGCTCCTGTCTCCCTGGGGAGAAGAGAGATTGGGGATACACCTGTGTCCCAGCCCAGGCAGTCTGAGCCTGAGCGGAGCAGACAGGCCTCTGGAGCTGGGTGGGAGGAAGGCTGCCCAAACAAGGGGTGCAAGCCCTCGCTCTGGGCTGTGCACCAAGGGGCTAGGAGCCTCGCTGCGTGCAAGCAGAAGAGCATGGCCTCAGCTCTGCATGGCAGGGTGGGCCCCAGGCCCCATGGATGATAGTATGGGTCACAAGACCTTTAGCTCTGCTGCAGCCCTGCAAGGCTAGTGCAGGGTTTGGGTGGTGTGGGCAGGGCAGCTATCGGTGCCTTCTCTGGGCTGACCCTGCACCCCTGCCAGGTTGGGCAGTGCCAGTGAGGCTCCCTGCCCAAGCACGGGCTGCTGCTGCTGGCTGTGTCTTGTGAAGTGGCTGCAGGGCGGATGGCACGTATGCATATGTGTCCAGGCAGCAAGCACAAGGTGGTGCGAAGGCAGAGATGTGGATGGGACAGGTGTCATTGCTGGGGTGTCATGCTGGCTGTGGGCAGCTGGAACTGTCCCCTCCCTCTGTGCAGGTGCTAGGTTGGAGCTCCAGCACACAGAGAGGGTGGCAGAGCACAGGGACAGCAGGGAGACCTCAGTCCTGCTGGCAGGGCCCTGGTACCAGGCACATGTGAGAGAAGGAGCCTGCTCTGGAGCTGCCCATGATCTCCGTGGGCATCACCAGGGAGAAGAAAACAGAGGTAGTGCCACTATTGCTACTGCTCTGAGCTCTTCATTGTGCTATGCTGTCCCCTAGGTCAGGCCACAGGGATAAACGCTGATGATGCCAGCACTAACTTCACCGACAGCATCGAGGAGGAGGCAGCCCACAGCGCAGCGACCCGCTATGTGAGTTGAGGCAGTGTGACGCCAGGAGCAGGGGTGGCAGAGTTGGGCACTGCACCTCTGCCCAGCTGTGACCCAGCCCCTTTGGAAACATCCCTGTCAGCCTCTGTCTTTGTCTCTCCAGAGCAGCCCCCTGGCCCCTAAGGAAACTGAGGGCACTGAGAGGGCCCCGATAGGGAGCACGGCACCTGCTGTGCCAGAGCGGGAGCTGCGAGCGGAAGAGGAGCTGAGGGAGCTGAAGGCGCAGCTGGAGGAAGCCGGCTTCTCATCCGTCTCCCACATCAGGCAAGAGTCCTGGGACGCTGGAGCCAGTGGGTGGCAGCAGCTTGAGCGGGTACCCTGCATCCCAGCCGCTGCCTGCCCTTCACAGTGCCTTGTGCCCCCAGGAAGGCGATGCTGAGCCTGTGCCTAGAGAACGCGGAGCTGAAGGAGCGAATGGGTGAAGCCACGTCACTGCTGGAGACTGGGGAGCCGGAGGAGGCTGGGCTGGGAAGTCCCCCGGCCCCTGAGCCCCGCAGGCTGCAGAGGAAGAGCCGCACTGCCCTTGGGGACCACCCAGCTGGTGGCAGCAGAGATGGCCAGGGGATTCCAGCAGAGAGGGGAACCGTGCCTGCCAAACGCCCAGCGCTGGAGGCGCGATCCCAGGATGACGTGCCCAAGAGACCCTGCCCTGATGTCCCAGGTGGAGGGAATGAGAGCCACGTAAGTGCCCTGGGCACAGGGGACTGGGTTGGGGATGGGGACAGAGGTGGGGAGCTCATAGCCTGTCTCTCTTCCGGTAGGTGGAGGGCACAGCCCCAGGTAGGGGCTGGCTGCGGCTGGGCACGGAGCTGCGCTCCCAGGTAGCGCAGGGCCAAAGGCAGTGCCAGGAGCTGCAGGACAAGCTTGCTGCCTCAGAGGCCACAGTGCGGGCACAAGCTGAGCAGCTGGAGAAGTACCATGTCCTGCTCCGTAAGTTAAACCCCTGGGTAGGATGGGGGTCTGTGCTGAGCCTGGCATGCCCTGTGCATGGCACTGTACATGGGGCAGGGATGGAGAATCCTGCCTGGAGGGGGACCCTGAGCTGATGGGGCTGCCTGGCAGGTGAACCCCACGCCCAGCAGCTCAGCAAGCAAGTGCAGGTGGATTTCCAGGACCTGGGCTATGAGACGTGTGGGCGAAGTGAGACTGAGGCTGACCGGGATGAGACCACCAGCCCTGGTAAGGAGAGCCAAGTCTCCAGAGATCCTTGTGCCTTGCCCACCTGGCGTGGAGAAGTGTCATCATGTCCTGTCTCCCCTGCAGAGTGTGAGGAGCCAGATGTATTCAGCGAGCCCAGCCTGGGCGAGGAGCTAGGGTCCCCACGCCAGCCAGGGATGCCCGGGGTGGGCAAGGCTGTCCAGAAAGCCATAACCCCGGTGGACGTGGGAGCCCTGTACCAGCACATCCAGGACCTCAAGGCACAGCTGCTCAATGCCAACAAGGTGATCCAGAGCCTGCAACGCCGTGCCCGCTCTGTCTCCGTCACCAGTGGCTATGTCTCGGGTGCCGAGCGGCCCCTGCCGGGTCCCACAACCCTGGCCTCGCCAGCCCACAGCCTCACTGATGAGGACGAGGGCTGGCAGTCAGACAGCCATGGCACCCTCTGCCCGCCCGCCCTGCGGGCGCACCGTGACCTGCAGCACCTGGTGCACCGCGTTGCACTCCTTGAAGCGCAGCTGCCCACAGCCAAGACCGGAGGTGTTTTGCCCAAGGAGCTGCAATCTGCTACCTGGCCAGGGTATGACCATGGGGATTGGGGCCAGATGGGGGACTATGGGCGTCTCCAGGGGTTGCCCAAAGTGGTGGCTTCTTGTCGCGTGCTTTCCCTGCAGCCAGGCTCCTGGGACACTTGCATGGTGGGGCAGTCCCAGGAGTGGATAGTGTACAGACTCCCCCAGGGTGCCCCATTCCTGACGTGCTCTCTGGGGAGTCTGGCAGCTCTGTGGACCCCCCACTTGCCAATCTTCCCTAGGAAGTACGACTCGCTGATCCAAGCGCAGGCTCGGGAGCTCTCCCACCTGCGGCAGACGCTGCGGGAGGGCCGTGGGGTGAGCCGCAGCCTGGCCCAGCATCTGCGTGGTGCCCTGCGGTCTTTCGAGGAGCTCCTCCGTGGCACTGACATCGACTACTACCTGGGCCAGGGCTTTCGGGAGCAGCTGGCCCAGGGCAGGCAGCTGGCTGAGAAGCTCAGCGACAAGCTGGGCACAAGTAAGTACCTTTAAGGGTGTACTGGGGCTGGGCATCGTGGGGCACAGTAGGCTGGGAAGGGATGCTTTGATGGGTGCCGTGAAGGGCTGGAGCCATTCCGACTTGTGCTGTGTGGGTCACCTGCTCTGAGCTGGGCTGTCCTGCTATGGCTCTTTTTGGGGACAGGCAGCCTGGGGCATGGGAACACTGACTGGCTCCTCTCTGGCTTGTTTTTTCAGGAGATCGACAAGATGGGGAGGATAAAACCAGCCACGAACTCCTGGCATTGAGGTACATGTTCTCAGGGAGGACATGGGGGACCTGCTCTGCACAGGCACCCCATAGGCTCGCACTGCTCTTGGGCTGAGGGTCCGGGGTGGCCTCAGGATCTCTGCTCCACGTGGATACCCTGTAGCTGCCTATCCTCTGGGGATGGGGAGCTCCAGGCTTGAGCTGGGCACCCCATTACTCTAGGCAGCCTTGCAGCACGGGTGGGATGCAGCATCTGGGGTGTCATGCTGGAGTGTGCACAGCACAGCAGGGACAGGTTGTGGGATGAGGGTCACCCCGCCCTGCCAGCTCCAGTGATGGGCCACCTCCACAGGCTCAGTCGGGAGCTCCAGGAAAAGGACAAGGTGATTGAGAGCCTGGAGGCGAAGCTGCAGGAGCGCTGTGAGTCTCCAGGCAGCAGCCACCCACCCTCCGAGTCATCCCGCTCTGCCACCAGCACTTCCTTCGTGTCCGAGGGGCTGGAGCCCTGCTCCGACGGGGATGTAGCCAGCGAGTGCAGCCAGTGCCGTGAAGAGCCTGCCCGACTCGCAGGTATCGCGGGGGGCCCGGGGACCACGATCGCAGGCTGGGGATGTGCAGCCCCTCTGTAGCTCGTGGGTCCCTGCAGCAGGAGATGCCCACCAGGCCTGGGCAGGGGCTGCGCGTGGAGCTCTGTGCCCAAACGCCAGCCTGGCAGGGTGAGCACACAGCACCTGGGGCTGCAGCACCTGGGGCTGCAGGGAAGTGTCTTGAGGAGCTCTGCCATGGTACCACAGCCCTGCAAGGCTGGGACCTGAGTGGCCTCGTGTGGGGTGACCCAGCCTGCAGCACCTCTGGACATGGGGACTCAGCTGCTCAGAGCATACCACGGTCCCCAGTGCCCCTGGGGAGGAGGGGTCCCTGCTAGGCTGAGCCAGAGCTGCGCTAACATCTCTCTCCATCTCTCTTCTGTCTTTAGGCTTTCAATTTGATTCCTTGTCCCAACCCGTCAGTGCCCCGCTGCCTGCGCTGCCCTCCGGGCCGCCACCCTTCCTGCCTGCTGGGCCACCCCTTCCCACTGCCACCCCGCTCCTGGGCTGCTGCAAAGCCCCTGGCTGCTCCCTGGCTGAGGCGCAGCAGGAACTGCAGGTGCTCCGGAGGCAGCTGGGAGAAAGTGAGCGAATGCCTCCAGCATGGGGTTGGTCCTGCCTGCCTTGCATACTGTGCCGCATGGCCCCCTGCCCCCTCTGACCTGCCTATCCTGCCCTGGCCCTTCTCTTGCTCCCTGGGGCCACCAGTTCCAGGCTGGGTCCCGTTACTCTGGCTGAGGGATGATGGGGACATGTGGCTCTCACGTAGAGAGTACTTGGTGGGTGGGATGGACACAGCCTGAGGCAGCACTCGCTCTTGGTGTGGGTGCTTGCACGTCCTAGGTGCATGTGGGAAAGGGCTGGTTTGGTTAGCTGTTGTGTAGGGCTGAGGCTGAGACCCTCTAGCTCGTGTCACGTTATCAGCCTCTACTCTTCAGAGGGAACAGGTTTGACCAGGGCAGGAAGTCAATGATGGAGGATCACTGTGGGGGGTGACATTGGGCTGCACTGTTGAACAGAGCGAGAAGGGGGTAAAAACCACACAGTGGGAGTGTATTGCCTCCATTCTTCCTCCCTGCTCATTTCCCTCTTCCTCCTCCCTGTTTTGCCTGTGTGTACAGGTGTGATGCTGCCTGTGGCACCAGCAAAGCCCACAGCCTCACTGGGCCCCTTTGGAGAGGACAGCAAAGCCCCAGCATCGCTCTGCCGGCATGGTGCGCTGCAGAGTTTGGCTGAGCCCCCCAGGGCCGCTGAGACCTGCACCCTCTGGGATGTACCCGCTCCTGGCCAGCCACTTTATGGGGCCCTGCCGTCGGGGTACCCCTCCAGCCAGAAGCTAACGGGTAAGGTCCATGCTGGAGAGCATGGGGGCATCCTGGCTGGGTGTGGGGGAACAGGGAGGAGACCTAGCACCAGAATGGCTGTGGGTCATGGCTGTGGTACGGGGCAGGATAGCGGGGATGGTATGAGGCAGGTGGCGTAGACTTCCCTGCCCTGAGCCAAGACACCCCCATGTCCCTGGCTGTGGCAGGGGCAGATCTGCTGGAAGAGCACTTGGTAGAGATCCGCAGCCTGCGCCAGCGTCTCGAGGAGTCCATCTGCACCAACGACCGGCTCCGGGAGCAGCTTGAACGCCGCCTGGCCTCCGCCGGCAAGGCCAGCGGTACGGTGCCACGCTGGGGCCAGGGCTGCTGTGGGGGGCTCGGGGGGGCCCAGACTTTGCACACCTCTTTGCATGGGGAGGGCACTCGCCCCGTGCGTGGTGAGGTGTCAGGAGAGAGACTCAGCTCCAGTCCCCCCTTTGCAGGACTGTCCAGTGATGTCTACACCCAGGGGCTGGAGCCAGGGCTGCAGCTGAGTGGGGAGAACCAGGCTCTGCGTGAGGACAACCGGACCCTGCGGCTCCAACGTGACCACTTCTCCCAAGGTAGGGCCAGGCCATCAGTGTTCCAGGGCTGAGTCCCAGAGGGCACTGGCTGAGTGGGGTTGGCAGTGACACTTCCATGCTCTCTGTCCCTAGAGCTGGCGCGGGTGCAGGAGGTGCTCCTGGCTGCCTGCGCCCGGGCACGGGAGGCTGAAGTAGAGCTGGGCCAGAGGCGTGGAGAGCAGCAGAGGCTGGTGGAGGAGCTCGCCAAGCGCCAAGAGACTGCCCGGCAACTCCGGGACGAGCGGCACTCTCTGCAGGAGAACAACAACAGGTAAGGTTTGGGCATCGTGGCTTGGGCCTGGCAGGACTGAGTCCAGCCGGCCCTGGACTCACATGTCACCCCTCTGCAGGCTGCAGCACACAGTGACGCTCCTGCAGCAGCAGTGTGAGGAGCATCACCTGCTCCTGCAGACTCTGCGTGCGGAGCTGCATGTCTACGAGAGCCTCCCCGGCCCCTCTGCCCAGACACGTACAGGTATGGGACCTGTCACCAGTGCCGCCCAGCCCCTCTGCAGCCCTTGGGGATCCCAAACACCTCTCCTTGTCATGGCAGCAGGAGAGACACGGTGGCCATGCAAGCAGGCAGTGAGGGAGGGAAGGCCCCTCAGCTACGCCAGGCATGGAACTATGGCCGTTCGTAGGGGCTCAGACATTTCTTGTTCCAGGCTGCTTCCCATCTCCTCCAGTGCGGGATGTTGGCACGAGCTCAGCAGCTCCCCTCTTCTCCCCGCTGCCCTCTGATGTGTCAGTGGCCAGGCGGATGGATGGTGGGTACCAGAATCTGCCCACACATGGGCTTCAGGGCTGCTGAGACCTGACAAACTCATGGCACCACCCTCGCTGAGCAGGGATGGAAAGCCCAGCATAGACCTCCTGGGATGGAATTGGGAGGGCTGCAGCGGGAGCAGGCAGTGGACCTCACCCAGCCCTGCCTGTCCCACAGAGCCACGTGGGGCAGACCCACCAGCGAGGAAGAGCGACGGACCAACGGAGGCTCATGTCATCGGCCAGCTGGACACCTATCAGGCCCTGGAGCAGCGCATCCTGGAGGGGAAGGCACTGGCCCGCGAGCTGATATGTCTCGCGCGCCCAGCACTCAGGCTGCCCAACTGCCAGCTCCTGGGAAAAGAGGTAAAGCGTGGGCAGGACAGGGCTGGTGGCCACTGGGGGACAGACCCTGCTCTGTGGACCATGCATAAAGCAGCTCCCGAGCCCACTGTTGGCCCTGAGCCCTGTAGAGCTGGCCCGCAGCAAGGAGCGCCCAGCCAGGGGGCTGTCGCCGGCACTGCCCTGCTGTGTTGGGCTGGGCACGGTGGGTCCCTGGGTGCAGCGGGGTGCAGGTGCCCCAGCAGCACCCGCTCCCGCACCCCTCTCCTGCAGGCCCCAGGCTGGGCAGGCGCAGGGCACCTCTGGGGCAGCGCCAGCACACTGCACCGCATCCTGGAGGAGTGCGTGTCTCTCCTTGCCACCTTCTGGAGCACCGTGCTGCCCATCGGCCCTGCCCAGCACCAGGGCAAGGTAAGCCCCAGGCCGAGGGCTGGCAGGGCTGGATCGTGCTGGCCACTCATCGTGCTCCTCTCGTCCCAGGAGCAAGCGCTACAGGGCGAGATCACCGCGCTGCGTGCCCAGCTCTCCGAGAGGGAGGATGCTCTGCAGAGCACGGCCGAGCAGCTGCGCAGCACAGCCCGGCTCAAGGACAGCATGGAGCAGTTCATCGTGAGCCAGCGTACGCAGCCTGGGTGGCATACTACTGTGGGGTGGCACGGCCAAGCTGGCTTGGTCCCCATGTGCCTGGGGCGGCTCCACAGCACAGGGACCTCACTGACCCCATCTCTCTCTCCCTTGCAGTGACCAGGACCCACAACGTGCTGCGCAAGGCTAGGACGAACCTGGAGGTGAGTTTGCCCTGGTAGCCAGCACGGGATAGGGGCAGGTGCCCCTGCCCTGGTGATGGGCACAGATGGCAGACACCCTGTGCTCTGCCAGCCGAGTGCAGTGTTGCGGGGACAATGACACAGGGACCCACTTTCCTTGGCTGTCCCCAGCCTCTCTGTCCATGGCCCTGGGGAACAGCATTCCTCTGGCGTAGGCCTGCCTTGGTAGTGCTCCTCCTAACTGCCACGCGTGCTCTCTTGCCAGGTGAAGGCCCAGCAGGCCCTGTCTGTCGCCTGAGCCCCAGGCAGGGCAGGGAGCAATGCCCCCAGCTGTGGAACAGCCCGCTGGCTGCCAAGCCGTGCCATGCCGGACGACTGGAGCGGACCCTGTCCCTGCTACTGCTGAGGTGGACAGGGGTCCGGGGTCTTCTGTGGTGGTTGTATGCCCTCCGCCCGCCTTCACTTGGCATCGCAGCAGCAGCTGCTGGCTTGGGCTTTCTCTGCCCCATGCTTCAGTACTCACCCCACGCCCACCCACAGTGCTTAGAGTGGGGCATCACCGCTGGCCACACTGAGCATCTTGCCCTGGGACTTGGTCCCATCTGTAACCCTGCTGCGTACCTGTCCCTGCTCACAGATGTATGTACATGTATATAGACAGAGCTATCGGAGCTGCGTTTCGGGGGCTCCCCAGGCATGTTGGGGCCCCAGCGCGGGAGGAAGATGTAAGAAATGCTGTTCAGTGGCTGGAGAGTTCCAAATAAAGGTTTCCTTTGGGTTGTGGTGTTTCTGGCACGCCTGTCTCTGCAGCCGTGTGCCCCCCTCCCCAAGCTACCCACAGCACGGGGTGCCATAGGCACCCCAAGGGGGTGGCTCCCAGCCCCATCCCTGCACCCCCAGGGCAGCTCTGTGCCCCACCAGGTGCTCCCTTCCCTCCCCTCGCTGCGCCGGAGCCCCCCACCAACACCAGGCCAGCAGCACCGAGAACAATAAATACTGTAATAAATAGAGAAAACCCTGTTGCATGGCACTGCTCCAGTAGCAGGCGGTGTAGCCAGGGTCCCGGGGTACCTGCCCTGCTCGGCTCTCCCCAGGGCCCCTCAAGCGTGGGTGCGCGCAGGTGCCCCTCTGGCTGTGACGAAGTCAGCCCTGCCCCACGGAAACACTCCATCTTGGGGACGGAGCACGCAGTCCTGGACGGTGCTGTCCCAGCGGCAGGTAAGCGTGGCTGCATCCGGCTGTACCCTCCCTCCCGCTGGCTCGATGCTGAACCTGGCCGAGGGCTGGGGTGGCAGCCAGAGCCGAGAGCCCTCCTCAAAGCTGAGGAGCACAAGGATGGGGGCAGCCCCATAGCCAGGGCTGTTGGACAGGTGGCAGGATGGGGTGTCCCAGAGCCCCTAGGGACCAAGGTGGCCTTGGAGGCTCATCACCAGGACAGCACAGCAACCTTCAACAGGTAGGACACGTTCCTGGAGACCTGAGCTGGGGGCAGTGCCAGGACCGCCTTAGGGCCCTTGCAGGCTGGAGAAGATGGGTGGAGGAAGCCCTTTCCACGTTGGGCATGAGGAAAGGCTATTCTGGTGAGCAGCAAAGAAAGTGGCCCCAGGGACTCACAGAAGCCAAGGGGAGCTGTAGGTGGGCGGAAACCAAGGGTTAAATCAAACCACACCAGTAGGATGGGACAGTGTCACAGGCCCCAGTGGCCCTGGGCACATCGCCGGGGCCTGTGTCCCTGCCAGGTTTGAGGCTGGAGCCGGTGGCCAGTTCTCACACAGTCCTGTGGCCCAGTGTGTGCACACAAAGCGGCGTTTTGTGTCCTGCGTGGGGGGCGGGTGAGGCCCCGGCTCAGATGGGCTTGTACAGCAGCGTGGTGACGTACTTCTTCTTGTAGCGGTGCGTGGCACTGAGCACCATCACACCATCCTGTGAGAGGCACAGCGTCAGCGGGAGCAGGTAGGAGAGCTCCTTCCCCCCAGAGCAGGGCACCCTCAAGGCAGCCATCGAGGGGAGCAGCCCTAGACTGTCCCTGGTGTCTCGAGCATCACAGCCAGCAAGACACGTCCAACACCCACAACAAGGAGCCAGGGCAGAGTGACAGAAGGGTCTGGTAGGCAACAGGAGAGCCCAGGGCTGCCCAGCTCTCCACGCCATGGGGAGGCAGCTACAGGGAACTGGGGTCTGTGAGGAGACCATAACCTACACCCCTGTGTGTGCCACCAGGCAGCCAAGCTGTCCTCACATGGGTCCTCCCATCCCTGCACCACCATCTCCACCCCCCAGCTGTCCAGGTTCTGCTCCCTGCAGGTGCTGCAGGCTCCTGGGAGCCACGGCAGCTCCCCTTCCCTCACCCAGCGGCCTCGTGGGACCTGCCCTTACCTTGATGGAGAGCGCGTAGAGGTGATTGAGCATGACGTGGTTGGGTTCGGGCAGCAGTGCTGGGTCACACTAGGAGAAGAGGAGTGTCACAGTGGAACAGCAGAGCCCTGACCCCCCCAGCCCCAGCCATCACAGGAGCTGCCACCTCAGGCAATCTGAGCTGCTGGTGTTTCTGGCTGTTCTGAGCAGGAACAGAGCTCTGCTAAGCACCAGGCAAAGCAAGGGGCCAAAGTGATGCTTTCCCCAGGAAATGCCAAGGGCCAGGCCCCGGCCAAGGGGAGACCAGGCTGCCTGCAGACAGGACTCCCCTTTCCAACCCCAGCGTGGCCCTCCGTATGCAGGCAGTATGCTGGTACCCACCGAGATATTGGTGTCCTTGTTGAGGATGACCTGGAGGAGGTGAGGCGGGAGGATAGGTGGGGATTTGAAGCGCTCCTCGGGCCGGTATACGTACATCTCTTGGCCATAAGGACCAGGTGGTGAGCTTGATAAGTCTAAAGAGAAGAGATGGGAGGAGATGTGAAACGGCTAAAGCAGGACTGGCAAGCACAGAGCAGCTTCCAAGATGCTGAGAAGCACCCAGCAGGGTCTTTCAGGCACAAACATCTTCCGTGAGCCACGGGCATGTATCCTACAGCAACAGCTCAGCCTTTTCACAGTGGAATAAGCAGCCAGGCGAGCCCTAGGCATTTCCAAGCAGGGCTGTAAGGAGGTACGTGCACTGATACAACACAAGCACCCTGTGGTATCCACCCCAAGACCCCTGCGCACAGCTCTCAGCACAGCTGGGTCCCTCCCCCTGCAGCAAGGAGCCGGCTTGCCCCAGAGCTGTACCCTTTGCAGAGGGGGCACGGGCCCAGCAAGCAGCACGCCTGCACACTCCTGATGCTGCAGAACTGCCTGACAAGGAGGTCCCAGAAAGGGCAGATGGGAAGTCCAGATTGAGCAGCTGCTCAGCCTCTGTGAGGGACCACAGGAGCTCATGGTCACGGGAAGCTGGACTGGCCATACATCCCAGCCACATCTGACCTGATCATTTTGGAACAGTCAGCAATTGGAAGGGCTCCATCTTCATGGAGCTGCTGCTGCTTGATGGCTTCTTTACAACGAAGTATCTCCTGCGCAGGCTGGGTGAGGACGTGGAGCTGAGCTCTATCTGAGATGGGGTTTGTACCAGGGATGGCAGGCTGCACTCAGAGCGCCCTGGACCAAAACACAACTGAGCTACCTGCCAGCCTTACACACCGAGCCAGCACTGCCCACGTCTGTGTGGTAACACAACCTGCTGCTGTAACACAAGTGGAGAGGGAGGTTTCTGATGTGCTAGCACCAGTACAAATTACCTTGGCGTGGAAACCGAGAGTAGCTGCTGAAAATAACCTGGATCCTACTCTTGCCCAGATCAGATGACTTACTCACAGCTGAACAGACAGAAAGGGGTGATGTTCCCGGCGTACACCAGTCTGAAATGACCCTGCTCTGGGACGGTGCTAGCACAGAACAAGTTACACCAGCACAAGGCCTCAGCTGTGGGCTGCTGAGGACACGCTGCCAAACACTACTCTTCCTGGGTGCAGGCCCACACCTCTGCTCGGGGGGTTTGTTCACCCCCAGAGCAGCGAGTCTCAGAGCAGAGGAGGTGGAAAATAGCACATGCAAAGCTGCAATGCCACAAAAACTCACCCCGACCTGAGGTTTCTGAGCTCTCCAGGGAATCCACCTTCAAAGCGTCGAACACCTCAAAGTCAGACTTCTTGACGTGAATCAGGTTGTTAATTGTCCCCATCTGGCTGGTGACCACAGGCTGGAGAGAACTGAGGTAAGAGTCTTCCTATGTTTACCTCCGATCAAAGCACAGGCCATGCTTCCTAGATCCTCCCAGACCCAGCTCTCTTTGCTGTGCCATTAACTCAGAGCACAGGTGGAGCATCCAGCACTCCTCTATGCTTGCAGATCTCTGCTGTTTACCCTGGGATGATTTCCCTTTACTCCCAGGCTTCTACATCGCCTCCTGTTTTCATCCTCTATCCTGCTACATGCTGATGGGTAAGCATCCTCTCTTTCCCATGCTGCTACTGTATGATTCAGTTTGGAGGAGAACCTGCAAGTGAGTGCTAACCCCATGGCCCATCTTCCCATGTAGCCAATTCCAATTGGGGCTTAAAAGCCTTCTGGTGTTTCCCTGCCCCTCGTTACCTCCCTGACACTGCCCCAAAAGCATGTGTAAGCCCAGAGGAACCAGCCTCTGAAAGGACTCATGGGACAGAGGTGCTCCATTTGTTTTGGCAAATACCCTCTGCTCTTCCTGTTCCCCCTCTGCTGCAGTTACATCATGTCTAGTCCCCTGAAGAGACAAGATCTGCAGGGATAAAACTTTGAGTGTTACCTCAGATGGGTCATGGACCCACTGGCCATCCACAAAAAATTTGTACTGGTGCTCTCCTTCTGGGAGGTCCAGGATAGCGACAAAGTCGTTGTGGCTGTGCAGAGAGAACAGACATGCAACAGCATTACCCTGTTGATGCTCTGGACGCTGCTCTTCCGTGAGGTCCCAGAAAACAGCACTTTTTCACGCACCGCCCAGCCCCTCTACCCCAACACCTTCTTGTGGGATTAGGCTTGCTCATCATTGTTGATCTGAGGCACGGACACAAGAGGCGTGAGCATTCAGAGCACTGATGTGGCTCAAACCCCTCGGAGCCCAGCCGCAAGGAGCACAGGAGGCAGTCCAGCTTGCAGACCTGCCCTGCGTGCCCACAGAAAATCAGCGTGGCAGACACCCTGTGCAAGACACACTGGAGAGGATGCATGGGCAACACATCTAACCCTGTGTTGGCACTGCAGGACGAGGGCAGTGAGTGTAGCAGCTCTGTTAAGCCTGCAATTGAGATAAACCCCTTCCAGATGATTTGCTGGGATTATGCCCAGAGCCCTACACACTATTTCCACAGAAATCACAGATGTATTGTGGAACAGCGAGAACATCATTAGGGCAGGAAGACACACGAGGGACAAATAAACAATCCCCGCTGGCAACAGCACAACTAGGCATGGGGTAAGGCCACAGCCAAAGAAAGAGCTGACAGCTTCCAGGGGACTATCACATATTTGAGCAGGGCTCTGCTGGCAGGACTAGGTGCTGCGTGACATCCAGCTGAGCAAGCAAAGTGGCCCATCCTGTCCCGTCCCTCTGTTTCACAACTTACCACCACCACGCAGCACCACCTGGGGAAGAAGCTGACTACGTATTTGTGCTCGGACCCTTCAGCTTGGGGGAACTGAGAAAAGCCAGGTGAGCAAAGCAAACAGCAACCAGCACAAAGAAGGGAAAACACTCTCTGCGATGGAGCGGAGGAAACATCAGAGTGACCTGAGGGACTGGCTACCTCTTGATGAGTGGGATCTTGGTACTCCAATTGTTGAAAGATCCAGAGATAAAGACCTCTTTGCCTCCATCGGCCCAGCGAATGACAGTGGGACGAGCCTGTTGGGACGGTTTCACTGACTCCTCCAGATCTGGCTGCCATGACACAAACTCCTTGTCCCCGGGAATCTAAGCAAAGAAAACCAGAGCCTGACTGAGACATAGAGACAACTGGGACCACATTTACTTCTCCCTGGCCTCTACCAGCCCACCTGTGCATGCCAGACAAGAGCATCGCAGAGCTCCTCCAGCCTCCCAGCTCTCCACAGACCCCTCACGTGGCTGGGACCACAGGCCCGCACAGCCAGTGAGCTGAAGCCCCAGCCAGGGTCCCAGAGGGCAGGAAAGGGAAGGCAGTGGCCAGCCCCTACCTTGGAGTCGTGGGAGCTGAAAACACTGGGGTCGTCAGTGCTGCCCACCATGATCTTGTGCGGGTGCTCCTTGGTGGGGTGGGGGGCACCGGAGCCGTCCGAGCGGTGGGACTTGGAGCCATGGCGCTCCCCAGACACTCGCTCGCTGGTAGTGTTCCCCATGACAGCTCAGCAGCCCCTGTAAGAGAGAGAGGACAGCAGTGTGCCTGTGCCCATGGGCTCCAGCAGAGAGGAGAGGAGCAAAGGCGCCGTTTCCCAATGCTGCCGTTTCCCAGGGCAGACTGACAGGGATCCTAAAAAAGGCCCAAAGTTCATTCCCACTGCCAAGTTTGGGAGCTGAATGGGAATTTAACAAGACAGCTTGACCTAATTATAGCCACATCCTTATGAACCATCACTCTAGTTAAGCTGGTTATTGTTTTACTCCAAAACCGATACTAGTTAGACTGCGTCCCACACAAGCCCTCAGCAGAAGGCACAGTAGAGGGGCTGATGGGAAAAATAAAGCCAACCTTTATTGGCAAATCAATTGCTTGGCATTAACAGAGCCTCTTTCACAGTCCCACAGTCAGGCTCTACAGGAATATCCCATATATCCAGGAAGAGAACAGCCGAAGAGTGAAAGCAGCAGCTGTTTAACAGCTCCCAACAAGTCTCCAAGAGCTCGCGGGCAGAAGAGCAGAGCCTCGCGCCCGGCAAAGGCGACAGGGAGCATTTAAAGTCTCTGAGTGGAATCGTCCAAGCTGGAGCTTGGCCAAGGCATGGGGCTAATGCCATGGTGTCTGCAAAAAGCTCAGCGCTTGGTGGCATTCACGTAGTATTCACCAGGCAAGCCACCACCTCGTCTGCGGCGCAGCACAGGGAGGAGGTCTGCTTGTTACAGCCCTAACCATCAGCACCGCCCTGAGCGCTCCACCCGGCCACTCGGAGGCACATGATGAGAGAAGGGCAATCCCAGCCACCTCAGCGCTGCTCTGCAGCTGGAGATGGGCCATCACCCCCGATCCCACCCAGCTCAGAGAAGGCAAAGCAGAAGAACAGGCCATACGGCACCAAGCCATGAGCAAGTACACACCTCTCGGGACAAACAACAAAGCCACCACAAGCTACGTGGGACTCTTCGGGCTTCACCCAGTTTCCAGCAGCTGAGATGGATCAGGGTTCTTGCCCTCTTCCCAGACTTATTTTGCAGCTTTCACCTTACCACACCGATCATGGGCTCTGCAGGGCTAGGCAAGAGGACAGCCAGCCTTGCTTCATGCACTCAGTTGCAGCATCTGGGGATTTGTTTAGAAGATCAAGTTATATGAAGGGTGCCAGGCAAGGCTGCCAGCCAAAGCCAGGCTTTAGAACATTACGGAGCAATTACTAAAGTATTTCTTAAATCCTGAGGGGTAAAAGGCAGCTCGAGAGGGCAGTTAAGCCGTTCCTCCACCCCCTCTCAGTGAGGATCAAGTATACCTGAAAATCTAGGTCAGATGAGCTGCACCAGTTGCTCTGACACCTTCCCCCTCTGCCCTGGAGAAGGCTCAGCCAGCTCCTCACAAAACCTTCCCCTGTGCCACTAGACCTGATGTTGAGGATCTTTTTCCCCAGTATCTCCACTAAGGCTCTCTTACTTCTCATCTACAGAGAGGAAGGTAAGAAGGGCTGAACATCCTCTTGCACCATGACAGACCTGAGAGATATATGCAGGGGTTAACAGACATGAAAGCTTCCCTTTCTCTCCTCTAAAAATACAGTCCCTTGGGCTGTCCCTTACAGGTCACGCTCTCCAAACGCCTCCTTAAGTTCCTCCCAAGCGGTGGCTCCTTTCTGGCGCGTGGCATCCAAAACCCTCTGCAGACAAGACTACCCCACCTCCTGCATCACGCACGCAGGCACCCAGCTGAGCTCTCTGAGCACGGCCTGTGGAACTCGGCTTTACTGAACTAACTTCTGCAGCTCAAACCCTCTGCGTTCGGACGAGCCCTTGTAGCACAGCATGCTCGGATGGTGTGACACAAGGACGTCCAAGTCACTGATGGAAACGCTGCCTGTACCACAGCCCAAGCAAACTCCGCAGCGTGCCAGCGCATCCGCTCCCAGTTGGGCAGCCAGCCGCAGGCTGCAGTGAGGTGGGTGCCTGCCGGCCGGATCACAAGGCCCCTTCAGTCTCCAGCAGCCCCACCTCCCCACTCCGCTTCTGAAAATGACACGTGAAATAGACCAGTTCCCCCTGAAATGTACCACACTCGCTGCCGCTCCCACCCAGCTGGCGACCCACGTCGGGGAGCACAGGCGGTCGGCCCGAGAGGGTTTATTTTGGAGAGATGGGGTCTCTGTTCCCGGCCGACACCTCCTGGTGCTGGAGTTACCCAGGGAAGCCCGATTCGCCTGGACTCGCCCGTCTCCCTCGTTGGGAGGAGGGAACCAGAGCTCAGCCGTGAGGTTGCCGTAAGGTTAAAGGGACGTGCTGGGAAGCGAGGGGGAGGAAAGCCTCCCCGCCGCGGACTCACGCCAAGCAGGCGCGGCGGGGACGGGGGCTCTGCAAAGCGGCGGCGGCGGCTGTCACGGCACGCCCGGCCCGCGGCCGCCCGCTCCCCGCGAAGCGCCTGCCAGGGCCCTGCGGAGAAGCGGGGCACAGGGCCGTGCTGAGGGGCTCTGCACCGGCTGCAGAGCACGGCAGGGGTCCGCCGTGCCAGCGGGGTCCGGCCCGCGGCTGCTCACCGCCGTGCCCCCCGCGGGGACGCCCAGCCAAGCCTCGCCCGCCACGCTGCCCGACCGCACAGCGCCCGGCCAGCTGCCGCCCGCCCGCGGCCTCACCGGCCGCGACACGCCGCCGTGCCCCCCGGCCCCGACCGCGGCCCCACCTGGCCGCCGCCGCCCCGCTCTCCGCCTCCGTCCAAGATGGCGACACCCCCCGCCGCCACCGCCAGCCTCTGCGGGGCGCTCTAGCCCGCCCCCGCCCGCCGCTCTATGGCCGCGCCTCCCCGCCCCCGCCACGAACCCGCTGCCGGGCAGCCGCCATGTTTTTTGAGGGCAGCTTCGCCCGTTGGAAAGGGCGGCCGGGCTGGCGCGCGGACATGCTGGCTGAGGCCTGTGCGGCTTCACCCGCGCCGCAGCCGGCGGGCGGCCATGTCGGTTGAGGGCTGGGACCCGGGGGTGGAGCCCCGGGCGTGGCGGGGAAGGGGCGAGGGATGGTTGCGGGGTGGGCAGGTGGGCCGTGGGGTGGGCAGGCTGTGGGCTGGGCCGTGAGGTGGGCCATGGGGTGGGCAGGCTGGCTGTGGGGTGTGAGTGGTCAGGGTGTTGCCCATGGGCTGGCCAGGCCCTGCGTGGGCAGGACAGACATCGGAGACGGAGACAGCCCACGCAGCATGGTCCCTGGTCCCCTTGGCGTGGAACAAGCTTTATTGCCCTTTTCCCCAGGCGCCCTGGCCAGGCGAGTTTCCAGTTTCCCCACCACCTCTGCGCCAACCTAACCCACAAGTAGAGCTTGGGGAGCTGCCCGGTTAGGATTTAGGAAAGGGGAGTGATCCCTGTCCTTGGAGCAGCCCTCGACAAGACCTGGTATGGCCCCTGCACAGCAGGAAGGTGAGACAGACCAGGCTGCATCTTCAAGGAACTGACTTCCTCCATGTGTCCTGACACAGCAGCAGACCTAGCAAGAGACAACAGAAACACCCAAGTCCAAAGGAAGGGAAGAAGATTGCCAGGAGGACCCGCTGTCTCCTTCATTTCAGGTTAAGGAGAGAGCGAGATGTAGACAAGCGTGGCCACAATCAAACCGATGCTGAAGAAAACCTTGAAGATGTGGGGCACGGTGCTGGACTGGGGCAGACGGCCCCCGGCTCTGCTTTGCAGGGCTCTGACGACGCGCTGCCGCTGGGTGAGGATGGCCTCCCTGGCCCCTACCCACTTGCCTGGGCCCCGCAGGCGGTACTGGTACGGCGTGCAGGGTCCGAAAGCCACCTCCAGTGCCAGCTTGGGGTCGGTGAGGAAGAGGGTGAGCAGGTTGGGCTTGACCCCGACCTGGCAGGCGAGCTCGTCCATGTAGGGGATGTAATCCACTTGGATGGTGTGCCGCCGGCTCTTCACGTACCTGTGGTCAGGGAGGGTGGGCAGGCTTGGCACGCAGGTAGGGGGGTAACAGCAGCAGGGGCGATGCCTGCGCCGGGTTCTTACCGCTCGGCCATTTTCTCCTTGGTTTGCGCGATGTCAGCCAGCATGGCAGAGGACGGTGGCAGGTCCTGCAGCCCTGGGGAAGAGGAGGTGGTGGCTGCGGGGAGGGCTGTGCTCCTGCTGTGGTATGGCTGGCTCTGCAGCCCAGCCTCTGCTCACACACACAAGTCTTTGGGGCTTTGAGGGTATGCCGTCATGGCAGGAGGAAAGCAGGAGGCAGGATGAAGAAAGTAATGGCAGGAAAGGAGACACAGAAGGTGGTTTGCAGGCAACGGGACCTGTTAGTGGCCCCAGCAAGAGAAAATGAGCACAAGGCTCCTCGCAAAATGCAGCACTGTTTTTTGTCCCTATGAATAAGCAGAAGGAGGACAACAAAGGTGAGTGGAGGGAGGCAGTGTGCGAGGGGATGCCACCGGTTGAACAACTCAGCCTTGTCATGGCCAGGGGAGCCTGGCTGTGTCCCCCCACCCGGCCTCACTTACCCTTGAAGACACGGGTGGCCCAACGACATTGGAGCTCAGAGATGGGCATGATGGCACCCAGGGGCTGGATGAGGCCGATGAAAGCCAGTGTCGGCTTCTCCAGGTTGGCAGGGAACATGAATTTGTAGAGGGGGATCTGGTTCTCCACCACCTTCACGCAGCCCTCAAGGAAGGGGAAGGAGAAGCTGTATCCTGTGGCGAAGACCACGGCATCAATATCTTCCCTGGTGCCATCCTCAAAGACTGCAGATGTCTCCATGAACTCCTGGACGTTCGGCTTCACCAGCACTCTGCCTGAAATGATGCGGTTGGGCAGGTCATCATTGATGGTCGGGTGCTGGTCAAGGATCCTGGAAAGCACAGATAGACCTTGTTTGTGGGGCCTGGGCAGTGGGATGGGCAGTACTGGGCAGATTGCCGCTGAGGCACTCACCGGTGTTGGGGCTGGAGGCCATAGAGTGCATGGTCAAAACGGGAGTTCACCTTCCTCTCCAGGAGAAAGTTGCTGGCGTTTTGAGGCAGCAGGTTGTGGAGGAGCTGTACGAAGCGGCTGATGTAGGAGAAGTCGAAGGGGTACCCGCCATCTGCCACTCGGTGCAGCACCCAGGTCCCGCGCTTGGTGCTGAGGAAGACCTGGGAGGAAGGAGAGGGGAGGTGGTGGTGTGGCAGCATCCTCGGGACTGGGCTGGGCTGCCAGCACAGCTGCTGGGACCACAACAGCCACCCCAGTCGAGAGGGGACAGGGTGCTCATGGCTGGTTGTGGTGCTGGAGGGAGGGGAGACCCCAAGGGATGGCAGAGGGTCGCTCAGTGCCCTCCAGGGTCCGAGTAATAAGCACCCCAGCCCCGGCGGCTCTCCCACCACACCTGCTTGGCTGTGTGGCTCAGCTCCACCGCGATGTCGATGCCTGAATTCCCGGTGCCGACAACGACCACTCGCTTCCCCAAAAAGGACTGTGGGCTTTTGTAGTCCCGGCTGTGCAGGTACCAGCCCTCAAACTTTTCTAACCCTGGAAGAGAGAGGGAAGCCATGCCAGGCAGGGATGTGGGGCAGGGGGTGGCTGTCCTCCTGCTCAGACTGGTGGTGTGTTTTGGGAACAGGCTGGGATCAGCATGACCAATGGGAGCAATGCAGCCCTGGGATGATGCCCAGGGAGGCAGTGGCATCTCCAGCCTGGGAGATGCTCAGTGTGGCCCTAAGCATCCTGCTCTGGTTTTGGGCCTGCCCTGGTTTGGAGCAGGTCTTGGTCTGGAGACCTCCATGCTGCCATCCCAAAGTCTTCCTGCAGTTCCTGCCCTGTGTTGGGCATTGAGGGCAGAGGAGCAGCTGGGGTCTGTGCCATCCCACCAAACCGTGGTGACGGTGCACTCCAGCCTGTTTCCCACTCAAAGAAGGTCTCCAAAACTGACAGCCCTCAAGTTATTTTGCCTAGCACCAAGAGAAGCCCACCACCAGTGCCAAGCTTTGAAGCCTAGCTGGGGAGCTGGAGAACCCAGTGGATGCATGGCCAGCAGCTCAGGGAGCCTGGCTCTAGTGGGAGGGTGCCATGCTGGTCAGGCACTGATGGCATGGCAAGAGCAACCAAGGGCAGACACCAAGATGGGTGGGGCAGCAGCATGCTTGTGCAATCCCACTTGGTGTGTTAACCTGTGGAGGCATTTTTGGCAGCAGCCAGACTGGAGTAGGGGCTAAGCTGGAGAGGAGGGTGCTCCCAGGGTTGTCAGGGAGCAGGCGAGCAGCATGCAGCGTGGTACCTGGGAAGGTGCTCAGCGGGAGATGCGCATCAGTGTGGTGCCCGGTGCACACCAGCACGGCATCGAAGATGGCTGCCTCCTGCTTCCCCTTGCTCTCGGTCACCACCTCCCACCGGCCCGTGGTGGTGAAGTCGGGGCACTTGGCCACACGGCACACGCTGGTCTGGGTGCGGGGGGAGCAGGTGTCAGGCACCCTGTGCCCCCCGGCCACGCCGCTGCTGCCCCCCAAGCCCCGTGGCGCTCACCCTGAAGCGGATGTGGCGGAGCAGGTCGAAGCGCCGGGCGTACATGTGGAAGTACTCCATGATCTTGGAGTTGTGCATGTAGTTGGGGAAGTTGTCGGGGATGGGGAAGTCGCTGAAGCACATCATCTCCTTGGAGGTGTTGATGATGACGGAGCGGTAGATGCTGGCGCGGCCCTCCTCGGGGTGCTCCTGCGGGAGTGGGGCACGGCTCGGCGCTGACTGGGGACCCCAGGGCTGCCTGCCTGCCCTGCCTGGCGCCTCAGCGTGCCTGCGGTTGCAGGATCAAGCCACGGATGGTCGTAGCACCCATCCCTGTGCTCAGCACCCTCTTGCGAGAGTGACCGCCCAACCCACAAAACAGAGAAGAGGAAGCTCTGAGTTGGCAGGGGCCATGCAGTGGTGACAGTGGGTTGAAGGGGTCTTGTGCCTCAGTTTCCCCACTCTTAGACCAGCCCCAATGAGGTGATGCGTTCCCAAAGCTGCCCCAGTTGCCACATCGGGTTTTGCTGGTTTCTAAGCCACCTCTGGCCCTTCCAGCTGGGTGGCTGCTCCTGCTTGCCGAGTCTCTGCCCGGGCAGCCAGGCACTGCTGCCCTGGCTCTGCTCCACCACCCCCACCTCTGACCCACCATGGGCAGAACCAGCAGACTGTAACTGAGCTGTCTCAAATCCCAGGCTGGCGTGGTGTGGTGTGTCCCCCCCCGGGCTCTCCCACCCGTGTATCAGGGCACGGCGGGAATGCTTGTCTTCTTGTCGGTGGTTTCCTGGGGGAAAAAGTCAGCGGCCTCATTAGGTGGGGGCAGAAACGAGCTCTGGGGCTTCCCCAGAGACAGGGAGAGCCAAGGCACAGAGGCACTCAGTGCCTCTGCGTGGGTGAGTGGCATGGAAGCAGGAAGAGGAGCAACCGGGACTTCCAGGGAAGGGCTGAGCAGGATCAGGACAGCCAGTGGGGTCAGATGGGACCAGAATGGATAGGAAAGGGCTGGAGGGGACCAAGAGCAAAGCAGCAGAAGAAGGGATGGATGAGACTGGGAAGGGAGGGATGGAAAAGGGGAAGGCTGAACTGGGGGAGCGAGCCCTGGAGTAAAGTCCTTGGGGAGGGTCTGTCCAGCTGCTGGTGGGAAGGAGACGGGCCCCATGTGTCTGGCACACCAGCTGGCACCATGGGGACCTCCTGCTGCTGCAGCAGATTTTCTTTCCTGTGGTTTTTCTTGGAAACCCGCCTGCTTCACGCATGCAAAGCAGGGGAGTGGTGCATGGTTAGCTGCCAACAACCGATCCCAGCTCCGTCTATGGTTCTGCCGCCGGGCAGGCTGATACAGCGCAGGGCTTACCTCGAAGCGCCAGAGCCCTCCGATGTCCCCGCTCCTCTCGAAGCAGGTGGGTACCAGCCCCTCATCCAGGCAGCATTTCAGGGCGCACAGGCCAGAGGCACCAGCCCCGATGATGGCTACTCGCTGGGCAGCCATGTCCTGCAGTCGGTGGTGGCAAGGATGGAAGGGAAGCCCCTTGGCCGAGGGGCAGCACGTGACTGTGGAGCCTGGTGGGTCACACTGGGGGGAACGCGCGGTGCTGCTTGGTCAAGGATGGCTGTCCCTGTGCTTCCTGTGGGTGAGCGAGGTCAGCTGCGGTGTCACAAGATGTGTTTCTTCCAGACATGATCTACAGGTTCCCCCCACTGCTGTGCCACACCTCCTGCCTGCACCCGCCCTCCGCAAGGGACTCATTAGGTTCTGTAAGCGCTTAACGATGCTGACGCTGCCCTGGGACTTCCTGGGTGCGGGGGCTGAGATGTGGCCACGCTTCAGATTTTGGGAGGTCGTGGCACGGAATATGAAACCGGAGGGGAAGTGGTGGCCGGCAGCCACGCCGGCCCCGGCGCATGGTGGCCGGGACCCCCTGTCACCGCTCCAGGTCCCCAGCCACCCAGCCGTCCTGTGGAGGGGCTGTGTGCAGGTGACGAGGGTGGCACTGAGCTGTGCCGCTGTGACCACCGCGGCCCGCTCCGGTGGCACACGCCCTGGGCGAGGCTGTTTTGCTGTGGATACACACGTGCGTGCGTGTGCATGCAGCCTGTGCTCCCGCGGAGCTGGGGCTGCGCTGCTGGCACGAGGCCGACATCAAACCTGTGCCCATCCCCTTGGCACGCAGCGGAACGTGGCGGTGTCAGTGATGAGACAGACACCTGGCTCTGTTTAACATGCGTTTATCCAGTTAGGAATCTGCTGTGCCTTTTCAGACTTAGCTCTCTTGTGAGCGTGCCGGTGGTGGCTCAGACGGGTTATAGGCGACAGGAAAGCCGGTACGTCCCTGGGTCCAAAGCGCTGCCCAGGGAGACTGGATTTTATCCTGCATGTGAGCAGGTTTCCTTGTCCATCTGCAGCAATGGGTGCCCAGGAAGAGATGCAGAGCAGGCGCCGAGGCATTATTTCAGCAACTGGGAAGGCTCTGTGCACCCTGAGCTTGTGATGTGGCTGCAGCAGGGCTGTGCCAGGCAGGAGGAGGGCTCCTGACAGCACTGGGATGCACAGGCTGCCTCAGGGCGGGGGGTGGCAGGCCAGCCCCCCTGGCACATCACAAAACCTCCCTTCCCGCACTTGTAGGTTATCTACAAGTAAGCAAAAATGACGGCGAGGACAGCCATGGCCCCGACCAGCTTGAAGAGGAGGGGCACGGCAGGGGTCATTGCTTGCTCCTCCACATGCCGCGTCTGCAGGGGCTTGATGATGCGCTGCCGCTGGGTGAGGATGGCCTCCCTGGCCCCTGACCACTCGCCCGGGCCCTGCAGGCGGTACTGGTATGGCGTGCAGGGCCCAAAGGCCACCTCCAGCGCCAACTTGGGGTCGGTGAGGAAGAGGGTGAGCAGGTTGGGCTTGACCCCAACCTGGCAGGCGAGCTCATCCATGTAGGGGATGTAATCCACTTGGATGGTGTGCCGCTGGCTCTTCACGTACCTGTGGGCCGGGAGGGCAAACAGCTGCTGGCAGCAGAGCTGGCAGATGCCCTGCATGCCAGCAAGGCGGTACTGGATGGATAGCCATCGGGAAGGATCAGCAGGGTCGGGGTAGTGGGGCCGAGCTCATCCTTGCCATCTGTTGGCACGGCCAGACGTGCCAGGTTGCAGCCAGAGGACAGGATGAGTGTCCATGAGCAGCTGTACCCAAGCTGGCCCCCTCCCTTTTCCCAGGGGCATCTTACCGCTTTGCCATCGCTTCTTTCTTCTTCTCGATGTCAGCCTCCATGTCGTGCCGTGGGGGCAGCTTGTTCAGCCCTAGGGAGGATGAGGCACAGCATGGGGGTGCTGTACCCCACTGGCAACAGTGGCTGCTGCGGTGCTGCCCTTGCCTGGGTGTGGTGCCCCTGCTGGCACCACCGTGGTGGGCAGTCTGGCACCTGAGTCATGTCCACGCTCCTTGGGATGGGAAGCAGCAGCCTGTGGGGCTCAGGGTACAGGTGCCCCCGTTCTGCTCAAGCAAAAGCCTGGCTCACCATGATGGCTGCGAGGTGGCCATGCCATCACCTGCGGCCAGGATGGCACAGCTGGCTGCTGCCTCCCAGACATGACTGGGCACCGTTTGCCCTGGCCCCAGGGGTGCAGGCTTGGGCTGCAGCCACAGAGGAGGTTTGCCTTGCTTACCCTTGAAGACGCGGGTGGCCCAGCGACACTGGAGCTCGGAGATGGGCATGATGGCACCCAGGGGCTGGATGAGGCCGATGAAAGCCAGTGTCGGCTTTTCCAGGTCGGCAGGGAACATGAATTTGTAGAGGGGGATCTGGTTCTCCACCACCTTCACGCAGCCCTCAAGGAAGGGGAAGGAGAAGCTGTATCCTGTGGCGAAGACCACGGCATCAATGTCTTCCTTGGTGCCATCCTCAAAGACTGCAGATGTCTCTGTGAACTCCTGGATGTTTGGTTTCACCAGCACCCTGCCCGAAATGATGCGGTTGGGCAGGTCATCGTTGATGGTCGGGTGCTGGTCAAGGATCCTGGAAGGTACAAGGAGCCATCAGGGTGCTGGGGTGGGGTGTCTCTGCTCCGTGTCCTGCTCTAGCCACTGCTCCCTGCTCTGGTGATGCTCGTCCCCAGGGATGCTCATCACCCGGCTGGTAGCCCAGGGACGCTCTGCAGCTGTCACTGCACTGGTGCCACCAAGGGTCCCTGGAAGGGGCAGTGGTGGGTCCCTTGAACATTGCCTGGGCACAACACAGCTATTAACTGGGTTTCCAGGGCTGGTGCCTTGGTCCCAGGCTGGGCACAGGGAGCATGGAAATGGCTGAGTGGGGCTGGACATGGTGGGAGGTGGAGGATCCCTCCTGGGAAGGGGGAGTGTTTGCTGGCACCTGTGCTTTGGCTTCAGGCCGTAGAGCGAGTGGTCAAATCTGGCGTTCATCTTTTTCTCCATGAAGTTGCTCACCATGGATGGGCTCAGCAGATTATTCAAGAACGTATTCATGCGGGTGGTTAAGATGATGTCGACGGGATAGCCCTGATCTGCAACGCGGTTGAAGATCCACGCGCCCCGACGGGTGCTGAGAAAGACCTGTCAAGGAAGTAAGCATCGCCTCCTGAAGGCTGTGAGGGTCCTGGGGGGTGCCCTAGGAGGTACATGTCCTTGCCCCGGAATCGCTTCTCTTTGTGCTGCCCAAGCCCTGGGCGAAGGCCCAGAGGTCAGAGAGAGGTGGCGGTGGGCACTTAGCAGGGAGAAGTAGAGAAGAGCCACAGGGGCAGCCCCAGCCCCAGGCTCAGGGATGGAAATTGGGGTATCAATACTGAGTCAAGTCTCGACTGCCACCACTGCCCAGCGGCTGGGAATGGTGAGTGCTGGCACTGCCAAACATAGTGAGTGCTGGGATAGAACAGTGGCTGTGCCAGCACCTGGGTCCTGGTGTCCTCAGGGAGCCAGCAGTATCCCACAGGGGGCTGCCGTCCCCACTGGGACCTCACTCCTGCTGCTCACCTGCTTGGCTGCTTGGCTGATCTCCACGGCCAGGTCCGACCCTGAATTCCCGATCCCGATGACAACGACCCTCTTGTCTGTGAAATCTTTAGCGTCCTTGTAGTCTCGGCTGTGGAGGTAGCAGCCCTTGAACTTCTCGATTCCTGTGGGCAGGGAGGAGGAATGCTTGGCTTCCTGGTGCTGGGCTGGAGGGTCACCTCCCCAACAATTGAAGTAGGGACACTCCTTGGCCCCACCAGGCCCTCCCTGGGGAGCATGTGAGCACTCCTGGAGTTGAAGCAAGGCAGGGAAATGCTGGGGCCAGGGGGAAGAGCAGCAGGGAGAATAGGGACCGATACGGCTGAGCTTTCTGGGGTCTTTCCTGATGCCGGGGCATGGAGCGTAGGGCAGTACCTGGGAAGGTGCTCAGCGGGAGATGCGCATCAGTATGGTGCCCAGTGCACACCAGCACGGCGTCGAAGACGGCCGCCTCCTGCTTCCCCTTGCTCTCGGTCACCACCTCCCACCGGCCCGTGGTGGCGAAGTCGGGGCACTTGGCCACGCGGCACACGCTGGTCTGGGTGCGGGGTGAGCAGGTGTCAGGCACCCTGTGCCCCCCAGCCGCACCGCTGCCGCCCCCTGAGCCCCACGGTGCTCACCTTGAAGCGGATGTGGCGGAGCAGGTCGAAGTGCTGGGCGTACATGCGGAAGTACTCCATGATCTTGGAGTTGTGCATGTAGTTGGGGAAGTTGTCAGGGATGGGGAAGTCGCTGAAGCACATCATCTCCTTGGAGGTGTTGATGATGACGGAGCGGTAGATGCTGGCACGGCCCTCCTCGGGGTGCTCCTGCGGGAGTGGGGCACAGCTTGGCGCTGACCGGGGACAGTGATGGGGAGGGATGGCTGGGGCTCATGTGGTGGCTCTTTGCGTGGAGCCCCTGCCCTCAGCCTCGCCCCAGGACCCCCCTGTGGCCAGCTGCATTCGACCCCGGCAGCCACCACTGATACCCTGCTGTCACGGCGCTGATCCCCAGCAGGACGTGTGGCCGGCAGGGTTTACCTCAAACCTCCAGAGCCCTCCGATGTCCCCGGTCCTCTCGAAGCAGATGGGCTCCAGCCCCTCTTGCAGGCAGGCTTTGATGGCGCAAAGCCCGCTGCTGCCCCCTCCGATGATGGCCACCCTCTTTGCCATGCTGCTCTCCACTGCCGCGTCTCTGCACAGGGACAGTGCCAGAAAGTGAAGCTGAGGGGCAAGGCGGGCAGCTGTGTGAAATTTTGGCCCTGTGCACCAAAGAGGTCCCAAGCTGAGAGGCAGCCCCCCAAAAGTTTGTCCAGGGCTGTGGGGCAACTGCAATCATCCCCCTGGCAGGGACCTGGCCAGTGCTGGGGTTTTGCACCACTGTGGTGTTGCCTCTGGACACCATGGGTAGAAACACTACTGAGTGCCGGGGAGCCCTGAAATCTCCCTGCCTACGCCAAGTCCTGGCGACAGAAGTGTGCCGGAGTGCCGTGCCCTGCCTGGGGTACCGCCGATGGCTCCCTTCTGGGTGAGCAATGGCCCCTCTGCCCGCCCTGTGCCCTTTCCCTTCCCCGAGGAGATGTCCGTCAAGCTGTCCTGGTGCCCGCTGCGTGCTGGTAGCCCGCGCGGAGGCCCTCGACTGACCTGAGGCTGCAACAGCCGCGGAGCCGCGCGACGGTCCCTGCCGGGTCGCACTAAGCAGTGCGCGGGATGGCGGCCCAGCTCCGTGGTGCGTGGCGGCAGCAAGCGGGGCCTCCCCCATCATCACTCCTCCCACGGGGAGAGGAAGCCAGCGCCCAGCTGGCTCCCGGCCGCCCGGTCGGCTGTTCCGGCTCTCACCGCAGCATTGGACGGCAGAGTGAGGAGCCGTCCAGGCGCCTTGCGGGGAACCCCCCATGTGGGGACACCAAGGGGACACAGGGCTGTAGGAACGGCAGACGCAGCCGGTGCCCGTGGCACGTGTGCCGGGTAAACAAACACTGCCCTGAACTTTTACCTCTGGGATTAGAAGGATCAGCCCAACCCTGTTCATGCTGGTGTCCTGGGGCACATATGGCTCCAGCTGCTCTGGTGGCACCCAGCACCGCATCGCCCACATCCCCTGTGCCCCTGGGCTGGGCACGTTGGCACAGCATCCCCGTAGTCACAGTTCGCTCCTGGCCCATCCGAATCCCAGGGCCAGTGGGACTCCAGTGCGAGGAGCACTGCGTTGCTGGGGTGTCACTGGTGCCAGGGCAGTGGGGTGGGTTGGGAGAAGGCTCTCCCCGGTGGCACGAGGCACAGGCTGGCTGGCTTGGGAGCACAATGCTGGCTCCCGGCGCACTCCCAACCAAACAGCCCCTGGAGGTGCAGGGGAAATTTGCTCTTCCGTGTCATAGAGTGGTTTGGGTTGGAAGGGACCTTAAAGGTCATCTAGTTCCAACCCCCCTGCCATGGGCAGGGACACCTTCCACTACACCAGCTTGCTCAAAGCCTCATCCAGCCTGGCCTTGAACACTTCCAGGGATGGGGCATCCACAGCTTCTCTGGGCAACCTGTGCCAGTGCCTCACCACCCTCAGAGGGAAGAATTTTTTCCTTAGATCTAATCTAAATCTCCCCTCTTTCCATTTAAAGCCATTGCCCCTTGTTCTGTCACTACATGCCCTTGTAAGAAGTCCCTCTCCAGCTTTTCTGTAGGCCCCCTTTAGGTACTGGAAGGCTGTAATAAGATCACCCCGGAGCCTTCTCTTCTCCAGGCTGAACAGCCCCAACTCTCTCACCCTGTCTCCATAGGAGAGGGGCTCCAGCCCTCGGATCATCTTCGTGGCCCTCCTCTGGACCCGCTCCAGTAGCTCCATGTCCTTCTTATGTTGGGAGCCCCAGAGGTAGTATTCCAGGAGGGGTTTCATGAGAATAGAGTAGAAGGGGAGAATCTCCTCCCTCGACCTGCTGGGCACACTTCTTTTGATGCAGCCCAGGTGTCCAGGGAGCTGAGCAAGGCACCTGGCTATGGAGGGGCCACGCTCTGCGGCTGGAATGGTTTTAACCCTCTAAAACTCATAGTATGTTTGCAGTAAATGTAATAAAGCTCTTTCTGTCCCTTGCTGTTGATGAGGGCTGATCTCTGCCCAGGGCAGAGGTGCCAGGCTGCCAACCCACACTCGTGCCAGCCTGTCAAAAAGCATTGAAAACGTCACTTACCGGGCAGGGGATCGGCACAGGGACGGCGAAGAGGCAGCACTGGAAGCGCTGCCCTCTCTGCTCCGCTCTCAGCTGGCTTCTTGCTCTTTTGCAAGCTCTGCAGGGACTGCCCACGGGTGACAGGTACAGGAGACTTCCCCCAGCTCTCGACGCCACCGCTGAGCTATGAAACCTGTGTGCAGGCTGCTTTCAAGTTCGCCCTTCTCCCTTGGCAGCTACAAGAGGCTGCACAGCCCTGGACTTTGCCCCTGCCATGCTCAGGCTTGTGGCCCAGCCAAACAACGCTGTCAGGCACAGGGGACTACTGGAGAGCACCAGGGTCAGGCCATGGTATTTTGGTCAAGACTGGCTTGGTGATGTCTGTGGGAAAGCCACAGTCCTCTGTGCCCAGCGAGCACACAGGACAGACAGCATGGTGGGCAGCGTGCACCGGCATGTCCACTCTGGGCTTTGGTAATGGGCAGAGATGCCGTGGGACAAGCCAAGCAGAAAGCACTTCTGTCCTCCTTCCTATCAGAGGGCTGGCACCCGTGCTTAGAGGAGCAGTGACAAGTGACAAGCACAAGAGGAGACCAAAGATCTCACTGAGCAGAGGTGAGAAGCAGAGCAGAGGTGAGAAGGCAACAGGGCAGCCTGTGACTCAGCAGGGCTGTGCACCAGTGGCTGTGGGGTGATAGCAGATGCCACTGAGCAGCTTGCAGAGGGTTCTTCAGGAGAGCCAGGAACAACTTTTGGCATGCACTCGCATGTGGGAACAAGCCACAGATGCACGGAGCTGCTGCTGTACTCCTCCACGGCCCAGAGAGGAAGACCTCAATGGCTGAAAGAACCACTTGGATGAAAAGCGCCCTGTGTCTGGGAAAAAGCGGAGCTAAGATCTTTTGGCACAGCTCCACAAGCCCTGATCACCCCAAACCTGGATCACATCAGAGTGTGCCCGTGATCCTGCAGGGATCTTTGGGGCAGGAGGGCTGGCTGGGGTGTCTGGATGCTGCCGTGCACGTGCTGGACCAGCCCAGCCAGCTGCCAGGCATGCAGTCCAACCCAGAGGATTTGGGATTTTTGGGTCACTGTACGAGCCCGACTGGAGTGCAAACCCACAGCTGGTAGCTTCACCAGCTCACGGTGCCAGTAAGTTGTCGCTCAGCTCTGAGGGAACCTTGTCATGTCAAGTGCTTTCATTTCAGCACATGTGCAACTGGTGGGTTACAGAGACAGGGTGCTTGCACCAGCAGCCTTCAGACTCCTCCTGCACACTTCACCCAGAGGAACAGCACACTTGCCTGGTTTTAACATTACTTGATCTGTGCTTTCCAGGGCTCTGAGTGCACTGATAGACCTGAATGGCCACAATGAGCCTCACCTGGACCAAATCGCTCCCACCCACATGCTGGGAGCACTATTTAAGCTCAGTCCAGGGGCCTTGTGCTCTGCCTGGCTGTGGTCCCTTTTGATGTGGATTCTGTGCTTTTTCTGGCTCAAACTCAGCCCCCCATCTTGTTACAGAGGCTCCTCATGGTCCCCTCCTGCCAAGGACAAGCAATCCTCTAGGATAAAAGGCTGCCAGGGCAGGAGAGCTGCTGTGGTGGTGCTTGGCAGAGCCAGGGCCCCTTGCAGTGAGAAGTGCAGGTAAGGCTTGGTTCCTGGGGCTGCCTGGCAGCCTGGGTGAGGGTGTTGCTTGCCTGGGCTATGGGAAAGGGGCTTGCTCTGCAGCATGCTGCCAGCAATGCTGGTAATGTGCTGACAAACAGGAATAGCTGTGAACTTGCTGCACCCCCTGGGAGGCTGAAAATCCTGTGGAGGGGAAAAAGAGCTGTGAAGCTCTGCACAAGGGCTTCAGGAGCAGGCTGCTTCCCCTGTTACCTGCTGCCTTGGAGATGGCACAGATGGAGCAAACCCTTGGTCACACTGTTCTTTCCCCATGGCACTGGGAGCCAGATGCCTGTGTCCTTGTTGCTTAAGATCAGGCCTCAGTGCAGTACTTAAATCAAGAGCAATAGGGAAGAGGCACATTGCTTAGGAAGGCAGAGCTCTTTATAAACCTGGGGACGGACCCCAGTGAGTCCGCTCCAGGCAGATGCTATGGAGCAGGCTGTGCAGGACATGCTCATGACAGCAACACAATCAGTGTATTTACAGCACACAGATACATGGGCGATCACAGAGAAATCTCCGCAAACACATACACCATGGGCTAACACAGCAGGTGCCCAGCAAGGGCATGCAGATTCACAGTATCACCAGTGAGCTGCCGGATGAATGTGCTGAGTCCTCCCCGGGCTCTGCAGGGACTGGCTTTTTCATGGGAGAACAGTCAGTGCAGCTGCTTGGCCAACACACACCCTGCCTGACAGCCCATCAGAAGGGCAAGACAGCACCAAACATCTAAGTGTGGGCCCAGGAGCCTGCGGCACCCCTAGTGTTGAAGTCTTGGCTGGATGGATGGGGCCTAGGATGTGAGTTCAGGTCCCAGTATCCCCTCCCTGTGCGTGCTTAGACAACCAGGTGCGTGCCTCCTCCTTTGGGAGAGACGTAGCCATCAATGGCTCCAGAGCGCAAAGAGGGCAGGCGCGTTGAGCGGGGACAGCCAGCAGTACTCCACCACGCTGTACAGCGTGTAGCCCAGCAGCAAACCGAAGAGCACGTCCGTCACGTTGTGCCTGCCCAGCATGACCCTGGAAACGCCAACGATGAGAGCCCAGAGCACCACGAGGACCCGCAGCGGGACGGCGAGCACCAAGTGGTGCAGAACGAAGCGGCAGACCAGGGCGGCTCTGGTGGCGTGGCCCGATGGAAAGGAGTACTTGTCCACCGAGATGGTGACGAACATGTCCATCTTGTTGTGGGTGGGCCGCCGCCGCTTGACGAGCCCCTTCACCACTGCCACCAGCACGAGATCCAGCAGCAGCGCTAAGAGACAGGAACAGTGAGTGAGCCAGGTTTGGGTTTTGGTTGAGGGCTGGTTTTGTTTGTGTTTTGTTTTTTTTTTTTTCCCCCTTCATGGAAAACAAGGCAAGAATCAAAGCCATTAGCTAAGAAAGCAAGCACTTTGCTACCAAAACCTGCTAAGGCAGTATTTCTCATGGCTACACTGCCCTGGTAGAGAGACCATGGCCTTCTCCAGCACAAGCACCTCTCCAATCTCCGCTCTTGCTGCATGCTGCCCTTGCACAATGCCAGACCCTCTGCCTGCCAAAGCGAGCAACCGGACTTGGCCCAGCTCGCACCCAAGGGCTTTTCTTTCTCTGTAAAATCTGATCTCATCATGACTTATGGCTCAAATGGACCTTTAATCTGAAGGCAACAGAAGGGTTAATATTCCCCATATCTCCCTTCCTGAGAGCCTGTGCTGACTCAGCATTGCTTTTCCTACCCTCGATGGTGGCTGGGGGTCAAATTGAGCCAGTGAATGATCAACCCACTTCAACCACTCAGCCACAGGTCAGGGTGAGGGGCCCCGAGCTCGCGTGGTGCCGCCAGGGCTTTGTGGTCTGGCTTCTCCCCGCCGCTGGCAGGGATTAATACCAGAAAGTCAACTGTGCTTTGGTTTAAAAAAGCTGAATAAAGAACGATTTAAACAGTGCAGCTAGAGAGCTAGAGGCCGTTGCAGAAGAATTCAGTGGCAAAGCACATACGGGAAGTGCTCAGCCAGTATTTGGCAAGAGCAGCTTCTCATGTAGGGCAGAGGGTGGGTTCTCCACCCTGTTGGCACAGCCAGGGCTACTTCTTCCAAGGAAGTCTTGTGTGAGGGACTGGTTTCTCCTTCTCCTAAGGCTTGTTTCTGGGCACCAAATCTTGCAGTCACTTCAGTTCATTCCCTTTGGTTAATCATTTAAGAACAAATATTTTTTTTCCATATGTAAACCTAGTTCAGCTTGCTTTTTTTCTTTTTTTTTTTAATATGGTTTGGAAGACTCAACTTGGAAATTAGGGAAAACTCCTTCCCTGCATGGCCACTGCAACCCTGGGACAGGGCCCCAGAGAGGTGGGTGGCTCTGGCCTGCAGTGTTGAAGGCCCTGGTGCTGGGACAGACCTCCTCAGAGCAGAGGTTATGTCGGAGGCCTCCAGGTCACTTCCGGCAGCTCTGCTGTGAGATTGCAATTTAACTGTGCGCTGCTAGATGAAAAAGGTGCACACACCCATACATTTCCCACCAAGTGAGTTTAGATTCAAATGATTAAGTGTGAGATGCCAATTGTTTGAAACTTAATAAAAGTGTAAGAACTAGGGATCTGAAAAGATTGGATGCTGTGGCACTACTACAGTTTCTAAATGAGCAAAAATTAAGAATCTAAATATAGCCAATAGGATGGGGTGATGGTGGTGGAATATTAGAGCACACAAGATTAAAATGCATGCTTTAAACCAAGTTTCCTCACTGGCTGACACAGATCAATCCATACAGCTATTGCCTGTGGGGAGCCCAAGGCCACAGATATCTCTGTGCCAGAGCAGCTTTTCAGGAAACAGGCTGGTGTTTCAACACTAGGAAGCTGCCCCTGGAATGTGCTGTTCTGATAAGATGAAGAACTAAGAGTTCAGCTTCCCTGAAAGTTTTGTGCAACTGCAGGAGCCGTTTAGCTGTCGGGAGCCTCACAGGGTGCGGCTGGAGCTGTCGATGAGCTGTACCCATGCCACCACGCCCTCTGCTTGCAGGGTTACTTGCTGTGCTACCAGGCACCCCAGACGAGCCTGCCCCAGTCACTCAAAATCCGCCAGCTCCTTGAGGCCTGCGGCGGGCTGAGGTTCACTCAGCTCTGCCCCGTCTTTCAGGTCCCATCCTCCCCCCTGGGCTGCAGCCAGCCCCCGCCTGCAGAGCCCTTTCGTGAGCCCCCGGCCTCACCGAAGAGCAGGTTGAGCAGCACCTCCCGGGTGGCTGCGCTGTCGCTCTGGCAGAGCCCGTAGAAGGTGCCGAGCAGCCAGGTGATGCCATGCCCCGAAACCTCGATGACCTTCATGAGGGGCCGCGCGCTGCCCCAGGCCGAGCCCTCTCCAGCACAGACGCCCAGGCGCTTGGAGGCCCAGAGGTCGATGGCGAGCAGGGAGCTGAGGGCGATGCCCAGGAAGGAGGGGTTCAGCTTCATGCAGTCCTCCTCGGGCAGCGGGGCCGCCGCGGAGCTGCCCGTCTCCTTGCGGCGGGACGGGCTGTCCGGGGCGCCGGGGCTGCGCTGGCTCACGAGGGAGAGGAACTCCGGGCGGCTGCTGCTGCCGGCGCGTCGCTCGCGGCTGCTCCGGGGGCTCGGCATGGCGGCAGGAGGCGGCCTGAGAGAGGCGGGGGGCCGCTCACCGGCTACCGGGCCTGCCCTGGCACCGGGACCTGGGCGAGCCGCCCCGGCGCCCGCGTGTCACCCCCCTGCGCGGGCCTGCTTCTCCCCCGCCCCGCTGCCCGCAAGCCCCGGGCCTGCCCCGCACCCTGCCCGGCGCCTCCCGCTCCCGCACCGCTGGGGCCCAGCTCCTCCCTCCTGGCGTGCTCCCGGGACCTCCCCCAAGGGCACCCCGGGTGCTGGGCGCCCGCGCTCCCCCGGTACCAGGCGGCCCCGGCGCGTTCCCGCTTCCTCTTCCGCCGCCGCCCATGACGCAGCTGGTTGCCATGGAGCCGAGACGCCCCGGGGGGGCGCTGAGACGCCCCCTGGCGGCGGGGAGGTCCCGCCGCGCCCCGGGGCGGGGACCCGTGGGCGCGCCCCGCCTCCCCCCCGCGCACGTGCCCGCCCCGACCGGCGTACGGCAGCCGGCGAGGGCCGCAAGAGGCGCGGCGGCGGCAGCGCCTTCGCCCTGCCGGCGCCGGTGCGGGCGCCGGTGCGCGGGCGGCGATGCGCGGCGGCGGCGGCGGGCGGGCGGTGGCGGCGGGGGGACGAGCCGCCCCCCCGGCCCCGCGGCTCGGCGGCGGCGGCGGGTGACGCCGGCTCGGCGGCGGCGGCGGCGATGGGGTGCCTGCAGAGCGTGGCCTGCAAGGCGCGGGTGCGTCGGGAGCAGATCGTGGTGTCGGACGTGTCGGCCACCATCGAGCCGGCGGCCACCGCCATCGAGGAGAGCTCGCCGGTGGTGCTGCGGTACCGCACGCCCTACTTCCGCGCCTCGGCCCGCGTCCTCATGCCGCCCATCGCCCGGCGGCACACCTGGGTGGTGGGCTGGATCCAGGCCTGCAACCACATGGAGTTCTACAACACCTACAGCGACCTCGGCGTGTGAGCACCGGCACCGCCGCGCCGGGCTGGGGAGGGGGGGCGGGGGGACGGGACCCGGCACCGGGCACGGCGCCCTGGCCGCACTGAGGCGGGAGCGGGGACGGGGGCGCGGCGGCCCTGCAGCGGGCACCGGGCTGGGTACGGCGTGGGCACCCCCGCACCGGGTGTTGCACCCCCGCCCCGTGTCTGTACCCACAGCCACGTGTGGGCGTCACTCTCACCCCAGCGCCGGCTTTTGGCACCGTCCCTGTCCCCTTCCTCCGGAGCGGGCAGACCTGACCCTGCAGCCGCCCCTGCCCGGGCAGCGCCTGCTCCTCCTGCCCTGCAGACGGGTGGCATGAAGCTCTTGCTCGTTCGAGGGCTTTGTGGCCGCCGTCCCCCGCTGAGTAGCCTTTCTTCTGGGACCAGGTAGTGAGCACGGGTGGTGCTGGGGGAGTTGGCCTCTCGGCTTGTGTTAAAAGGGGGGAGCATTGCTCTGGTTGGCGCAAATGGCTGCTGGAAACCAACTTTTCCCAAGGCCGAGCATGTGGGTGATTCGGGGGGATGCTGAGGGGCAGAGGCGTTAGCTCTGTCGCTGTGACTTCTGCTGTTGGAAACGGGTGGTGATAGAGGGGGCTGGAGATGGCCGGTGGGCTCCCGCTGCCAGTGCCCAGGGTTGCTGGTGTGCATGGGCACTGGCGGGGTGGTGAGTCCTTGTGCTGCCTGCCCGTGTCCGTGCATCACGGCAGATTCCGTTGCATGTGGCACTCGGGGACGCTGGAGCAAGGGGAGTTCGTCGTTTGTTGGGGGATGGCGGCCGCGTGTCCCCTGCTACTCACAGGCAGCCTCAGAGCCCAGATGCGTTTGAAGCCGGAGCTCAGACTTGACGGGAGGTTTCACCAAGGCTCCGCACTCGTAATTGCTGTGTGGCAACCGTCTGCCTTCCGGTAGCCGCGCGGTGTTGGTAAGGTGGTCCTCAGCCAGGATTTGGGCTGGAATTCGCCCCCTGGCTGTATTGCAGGGGTTTCATCACACCAGCAGTGGACGTAATTGTGGTGTTTAATTATTGTACGGGCCTCTGCGCAGGCCTGTGTGTTTAGAGGCACAAAAATTGCAGACTTTTGTCACAGGGGTGCTGCTGACGGGCTTGGCCAGTGCTGTGGTTGCAGTGCTGCGGGGGGGGAAGGATGTTCTCCTCTGGCGCAGGAGCTGATTAAGGAGAGAGCGGCTCCAAAGAGACTCAGCAATGAGTTTTGGCCCAGTTGGTTTGATTGCAGGTTAATTAAAGTAGCATTCTGCTGGCAGAGCAAAGGCCTCAGCTGGCCATGAGGGACTTGATGAAGGAACCGAAGCCGAAGTTGTTCTTGAAGGAGGTCCATGAGAGCTTGCTGCAGGCAGGGAGAAGGTCCCCAAGCTGCTTGTCTCCCCATCCGTCCCTCCCCATCCCTCGCGCCTTTTCCCTGCTAACGTGGCCTTTCTTTTCCCGTTCACTAGATCAAGCTGGGAGCTGCCCGACCTGCGAGAAGGAAGAGTAAAAGCCATCAGTGATTCGGATGGTGTGAGCTACCCCTGGTACGGAAACACCACAGAAACTGTGACCCTGGTCGGGCCCACTAACAAGATCTCCAGGTTCTCGGTGAGCATGAATGACAATTTCTACCCCAGCGTGACGTGGGCTGTCCCTGTGAGCAACAGTAACGTGCCACTGCTGACTAGGATTAAAAGGGACCAGAGCTTTACCACGTGGCTGGTGGCCATGAACACCACCACCAAGGAAAAGATCATCTTGCAGACTATAAAGTGGAGGATGCGAGTGGACATTGAGGTTGATCCCATGCAGCTGCTGGGGCAGCGGGCGCGGCTGGTGGGAAGGACTCAGCAGGAGCAGCCCCGGATCCTCAGCAGGATGGAGCCCATCCCACCAAACGCACTAGTGAAACCCAACGCCAACGATGCCCAGGTCCTCATGTGGAGACCCAAGCGAGGCCAGCCTATAGTTGTGATACCTCCCAAGTAGAGCGGCGCCAGTGTGCGCGTGAGGACCTGGGTGCTGCCAGCCTGCTGCAAACGAATGGGGTTTCTGAGCCAAAGCAGACCTCTTGGGTTCTCCTGCCTTTGTAGCTGTGGTTGGAAACGCGTCTGCTTCTTTGTCAGAAAGAGAGCCTGTCTGGCTTGGGGGCCTGGAAGAAGGGTTGCTGAGCTGGAGGATTTCCCACGAAGTGGAATCGAATACTTCTAGGGGCTTGCAGCTGGCAAGAGGCTGTATGACCTAAACGACTCGTCTTCCCTTGCAAGGCAATGCAAGGAGCATGAGTATGATCGAACCGTGCCTGTGGCAAATGCTGCTTTCCACCCAACTGGAGGTAGAAGTGGAGACCGTGCCTGCTGGATGTGGAGGTTCCTGCGCTGACCCTTCCCACCGGGGCATGGGTGTCCCTGCAGTGTCTATACCTATGCATTTCAGATTGATAATCGACCCCTTGCCCTGCTTGCTGGGACGGGGTGGGATGGCCTGGGAGCGGAGTGGGAGCCTGGTGCTGGCCATCGCCGCTGCCTGGGAGGGGTTTTCCGCAGCCGAGGGGAAGCGGGATGTTTTGCATGCGTCTGGGTGTGTTTGGAGTAGTTGTGAGTGTAGGAGATGCCATAGCTCTTTTCCGTCTTGGAGTGAGATCTAAGGGCAGGTTAGATGTCCTTTCGTTTTAAGGTGCACTAAGTCTTTGCAGTTCCTCAACCTTTGTCCCCTACAAAACCCACCGGCCTTTCTCTTATGGAAGCCAAACTGATTCTCAGCTGAGCAAGAAATCAAGAGTGGTGCCCATTCACCCAGCCCAGGGTGAGCAGGTGCTGAGCAGGTGACTGTGAGGTACCCAAACCAGCTTGGAGGTACCCTGGGACTCGCACGCTTCCACTGCAGATTGGTTCCTTGCAAGTTGGGTGCTTGCTCATTTTCCACGCGGATGCTGGCTCACGTGGAAACCCTCCTCCTCGGCCACCCGTGGAGCAGGGTGGCTACTGGTGGGGATGGCACGTCTTGCAGTAACTCCCCAGGCTCTGTAGGGATGAGGGTCTCCTCTCTGTGGGTCAGAGGCAGGGATGTGAGCAGAGGCTGCGTGGGGCAGCCCTGGGTTTGCCTGGGAAGGAGGTGGTGAGCGTGTTGCCTGGTCTCTGCCTCCTGCTGCTGCAGGTCCTTGGGGGCTAACAGGGAGTTTTATTTGCCTTTCTCCTCGCCTCTCGCCGCCTGGGTTGCTGGCGTCGTCTGGTCTGCAGGGCAGTGCTGGTGCTGGGGGCTGCGACCTGCAGTTCCTGGCATCTCGCCCTCGGGATGCAGCAGAAGTGAAAGCTGCACCAATGCTGCCCGTGCCCCAGGTGCCCCATCGCTCCCGGGCAGATGGTTACGGCTTTCGCTGCTTTCTCTGCTCCATCCGCTTCCCTGCCACAAGCCCTGTGGCTCCTCCGGCTCGCGCCCCTGCTGTCGTGCCACGGCAGGTTTGTGCTGCTCTGGGCCTGCGGGTAATTCCCGCTGGGAGGCTCCCATCTCCCGTCCCGCTGCCAGGAGAGCCTGGGGAGGGTGGCTGCGTTCAGCGCTTCCGTGCAAAGCCTTTCCTGCCGGATCAGCAGTGCTGCTCTGAGCCTGGCCGTCAGGACGCCCAGCCCGGAGATGCTTTGCTTCCCGCAGCGTGCCGACACATCCCGCGGTGTCGCTCTTCAGCGTGGCCGAGCTCCTGCAAAGCTTCAGCCACGGCTTGTGCTTTTCCAAGGCGGGATATGCACCCCAGTCCTTGCCAGCGAAGGGACTCCCAGGTGTCTTAGACCAAAAATCCCTGTGAAATCCCCGTGCTACTTATTCTCAGTAGCGTTTGCTGCTGACTCCATTGTTTATTTTTGCTTTGGGAGCACTGCATTTTGACACCTTGACGCACGCTTCCCCGTGCTGGGTGTCCCGCTCCTCCCGCTCGGCCTCACGGCGGGCTGGGAACCGCTGCTTTTGGTGCCTACATCTGGGTTTTGCTGGGGGGCTACAGCCTTGCCTTGGGAAAAGTTTGGAGGGAGAAGGGGCTCTGAGCTTTGGTTTGCTGTGTTTTCTGGAGCAAAGCTCCTACTGTGAGCTTGCCGGCACGGGAAGATGTCCTGCTCTTAGGAGGCTCTGCCCGTGGTTTTGTCCTGGTAAGGGATCAATGGCAGCTTTTGCCATCGGTGATGTTTTGTTTTTCAAAAAGTGTGTGGAGGGGGGTTAGAAACTTTCAATACAGTTTTCCTTAAGATTTGGGGGAGGCTGAGGAGGGGTAAGTACTTTTCAGTTTGAAATAAGGCAGGTGTGTTTTTGACCCAGTGGGATAGAAATGTCTCTGGCAGCACTGGAGCTAAAAAGCCAGAGGAAGGGGTTCCCTGACAAACGGGCTGCCCCACAGTGGGCTCCCACTTGGGAGAGGATGCTGTGCCCAGAGGGGCTGCGTGAACCGACTCCCCAAAACTCGCAGGGAAGGGTTGGGGCTGTGCTCAGGGGCTGCATGCCAGCTGTGTAGCCCGAGGAGCTGCTGTGGCACGGACGTGGTGCCAGCCGGCTGGGAGAGCGGGAATGCTGGCGCAGGGATACTGTTGAATTCGCTGCCGTCTTTTGGGATGTGCTGGCCAGCCGGAGCCTCGGCACATCGTCTGCCGTGTCAGCCTGATACCGAGATGGCAGCAGGTGCCATTTCTGTCCATGTGTGTCTGAAGCATCCCCGGGGAGGTGCTTGGTGCTGCCTGGTGTGGGGCTTGGTGCCTGGCCGTAGCCGTGTGCCTGAGCTCCCGGGGCTGCCCCAGCCTGCGGGCAGGCTTTGGCTGAGCCCCAGGGCCATGCCTGTGTCCACCCTTCCAGGCTTCTCCTGGGCTCCCGTGCCTGCTCCTTCTCTGACAGCTGGATTTGATGCGCTTAAGTCAGTTTGATGCGTGAGTTGTCTTTGTGGGCATTACCCCGTTGAGGTAAAAAAAGAGAAGTTTGCGAAAAAAAAAAAAAAAAATTGCAAACTTTGTTTGCAAAAATGTGCAGGCGTTTTGGATGTTCCCAAAGGGTGCGTGTTCACACCTGGGTGGAGGTGCTGGGTGAGCGGCTGCCCGAGTTCAGTAGCACTGACCAGTGGAGCCCGGTGCGGGGCTCACGATGCTGGTGCGAAGGGGAGGGCAAGGAGAGCGGGAGGCAGCGGGTGAGAGCTCCTGCATGCCAGTCTCAGTTGAGCTCACATCCCCGTGGCCCGCAGCCATATTGATGGGGACCCCAAGTGGGAGCCCTTCCCTGTGCCCCCCCTTTTGTACCAGCACCTGGTTATCTCAGGGAGGGGCAGGTCACAGAAATGCCCACCCGCACGGTCCCCCCGTGCCCTGAGCCTCGGGGTGACCCTTCCCCTCTGTCCCTGTCCTTGGGTCACTTCTTATTTATTTATTTATTTATTTATTTAAGGTTTATTTAAGTTATTTATTGGTATTTATTGATGGCTGGAAGTCGGGGGGGGGGGGGTGTGCGTGTCATTTCTGCTGCATGGCAGGGGCAGCTGGGTCCCTCCCTTGCCCAGCCCCCTGCATTTTGGGGTGCTGCCCCATGTTCGGGAGCGCTGCTGGGGAGGGATGCTTGCAGGCCCCTGCACTCCCGTCCCCTTTTGGAGCCAGGGAGGTGTGGGGAGAAAGGAAGGGGAATCACATCGGTGCCTGCAGGGATAACACCCTGTGCCCGTCCCCTTCCTGCAGAAGCTTGAAGCCCCCGTGCCCGTCCGTATCTATTGGCCTGGCCTCCCAGTGTTCCTCCGTTCGGCTCCTGCTGGATTTGCTATTGCCAATTCCCGGAGATGGTGAGAAGAGCCAGGACGTGTGGGTGTTACTATGGAGAAAAGACCAAACCAGGTATTCTGCTGCCGCGTGGGGAAAATCGGAAGGAGGAGGAGAAGAAAGCTGGTTTTGCAGAGTGCCTTAAACACAAATGACTTTACCGAGTAGGGGGCTTGGACTTGTGTCTCTGGATGTTATTACCAACTTGAACAAATGTTGCATTTCACGTCTCTGGGATTAAAAGAAAACCATTTGAGCTGTACTGGAACCAAAGCTTGTGTTTGCTTGAGTCCGGCTGGCTGGCTTGCATCTCCGGGGCCATGGCAGCATGGGGGAGCAGGCAGGAATTCGTGGGCTTTCGGCCATCAGCCCCTGCCCGCCTCGGTGGGGGGACCAGCATCTGTCCCCGCTGGCTTTAAGCCCCCAGAGTCTGGTGACGGGACTCGTTCTCCCTTGTCTTGCCTCGCAGGTGGCTTCTCGGGTGTCCCAGAGAGGTCGTGCTCGCCCTGCAGTGCCCCTTCGCTGAGGATGCTCAGAGCAGCCCCTTGGCACAAAGCTTGCGGTGGGGCGGTGTCCTTGGGCTGCCTCCCACCTTCCAGAAATTGGGTAGTCGGTTGGAAAGTTCGGGGTGGGGGACAGAAAGCCCTTTTTCTCCTAGGAAACCAGGTCAAGGCGAGGGCTGTGTGCCAAGGGAATGGCAAGAAAGCCAGGAGCTCACACCACAGCCCAGCCCTGGGGAACCAGAGACGCTGCCGAGCCTGGTAAGGCTAAAAATGCTACACAGAAAAGATCAGTTGTTTCCCCTTTGAAATGGCAGCTTCCCCTCCCACTTTTTGCAGAGTGAAAGAGGGGGGGGACGAGTCAACCCAGAGACCAGGATTTTTCTTCTTATAGTAAAAATAATACATGGAGATAATGCAGAATTTCATAACAAAGATTCATTTAAAAGTCACACAGGGAAAAAAAATACCAATATTCACTGTATAGTTCCTGGAGGCAATTAAATATTAATATAACCCTCCTTTTTTTTTTTTTTTGGTAATGAAAGAAGGAGTCCTCTGAAATGCAGCTGTGTTTGGGGAAGGAGGTCCTCAGCGGGGTGGCCTGGCCTGCATGCTGGGGTGAAGGTCAGTGATGGCCACTGGGAGAAGCCAGCGGCTCTGGACGTTGTCCGAGGACTGATGGGCCACATCCCAGGTGGGTGCGAGTGCTGCCTCAGGATTAGACCCTGCAGGATGCTGCACAGATAGCGTGTTGCTTACCATGAGCATCAACCCTACTAGTCCCTGCTTGCTGTGGGGTATATTTGTGCCCTCAGCCAGCCAATTTCCTTAACAGGTGCTCATTTTGAGCGTTGCTGATGGCGCTGGGTGCCGAGAGATGCTGGCAGACAGCCTGTGAGCTATTTGGTGAGCGGGTTTCTTTCCTAGTGTTATATTAAAACATTGCTCATCCCTTGACAAATCCCTGAGGTGTAGGTGCAGGAGAGCAACGAGGAGTTTGCGTGGCTTCTGTCATGCCTGCTCATGCCCTGGGAAGCAGGGTAGGACCCACCCCCAACACTGCAGCTAACGGCAGGCCAGGCTGAGGCATGTTCCTGGAGACCTCTCCTCCTTCCCCCCCACTGAGGTTCTGTCGCAAAGCAGGAGCAGTATGGCTGCCCTGGGCCCCACTGCCTTGTCCAAAATAACATGCTGTGAGACAACCTGCTTTTCCAAAGTGCCTTATTTATACAGCAAAACCACAGGCAATCTGTGCCACTGCCACCCATCCATGAGCATGGGCACACAACCCATGGCCTAGGGAACAAAGTGAATAGTGCAGGGTGCTGTAGGCACCAACAGAGGCAGACGAGGGATACTGCAGGTAGTACTGAAGATCAGTTTATTTGCTCTATTCCCTCTTCCATAAAACCTGAAAACAAACAACTTCCAGCAAGAGATGAGAAAGCAGTGAAAGATCTGGCTCTGCAGCTCCTCCCCTACGCACGTACGCATGGGACCAGACAAAGGTGTTAACGCGTTAGTGACAGCTGCTCTGAAAGGCACATAGCAGTTTGGAGGCCCCAAAGCTCTCTGATGGGAAGCATGTGAGCCCAGCAGGGCACCCCTCTGGGGCCTGGCTGCTGACACCACGCTTCTTACCGTGCCTCTGGGAAAAACCCAGCTGGTGCCAAACAAGAGAAACTCCACAGCACGAGCTCTGTGGAGCCCCCACTGGTCTGCTAATCAGCCCCCTCTGGAGCTGATTCAAAGCAAGGAAAAACCCAGGGTTTTAGTTTTGAAGGCATATGGGGGCTGAAAGGGATGAGGAGGATCGGTTTAGTACTGTGACGCGCCACCAGTGAGCGTGACGGTACGAGGCTGCTGATCACACGGTGTCAGGGAGGCAGGAGCTGGGCATGGGGAAAGGCTCCTGATGCTGAATGACCTGCAACCTGGCGGGGCGGACGGGCAGACCTGCTCACTCCGGCTGCGGGGTGTAACGCAGGTACTTCTTGCCTGAAGGTAGGTCCTTCGTGAAGACTCCTTTGGGAAAGAGTTTCTTGGCTTCATCATCAGGTAATGTGGGCGCAACCATGACACTGTCACCAGGCTGGGGAGAAAATGGGAACTGTGAGAGCAGCAGAGGAACTGGCAGGCTCAGATGCAGGTGGCGCGGGACGTGCCAGCAACTGCTGACAGGTTACAGGGCCTCCCAGTGAACACTCAGCCCCGGCACCCCAGGCATGTCCCCTGCAGCTCTACCCAGAGCCAGCAGTGAAGACAGAGTAGGAGCTACACCAGGAGTTTTGGGTTTGTAGAAGGGGAGAGCTGTGCTGCCTGCCAGCCCTGCCAACAGGATCCCAGAGCCCCTGCTCTTTCCCTTGGGAGTGCCACGGGAATGGGTACTAACTCATAGAGTAACCCTCCCTTAGAGGTGAATCGGAGCATCTCTACGCTGCAGGAGGGAGCAGAGCTTGCCTGAGTCTGCTCATTCATTCCTATTGCTCAGGCACTCCTAGACAGGCCGTGCTGGCTCCCTCTTGGCATGCCAAACCCTAGGGAAATGTGTGCTTCCCTGGAAGGTGGGCTGGTGGGTGAGCTGGCCCCAAGCCGCTGGGAGCTTATGCTGCAGGAGACAGAGGCCCCTGGAGGCAAGGCTGCCTCCACGCTCTGCTTTGCCACAGCAAGTGAAGGTGCAGTTTGCTGTACGCTCAGCACATGGTGCTGGTGTAGAGGGGTGGAGAGGCACAGTGAAGTGCACTGATACCCCAAGTTAAGTGACCTCTGAGGCTTGTGCCTACGGGGCCTTCTTGCCCAGATGGAGCAGGTGATCATCGGGACAATGCTCTGGGAGCCTGGTCCTGCCTTGTAACACAGGAGGACTTTTCCAGGACACCTTGTGACAGCAGGAGGGTGTCCTCTGGCTGCAGACAGGTAGACTTCGCTGATAACAGCTATCAAAGCCAGTGGCAGGACAGGTCCAGGAGCTGAGCCGCTCTGCTGGGGTGAGGAAACACTGGCTAGCTAGAGCAGCCAGATTGTGCTGCTTGTTCTTGTTTTATCTTGGCTGTTGAAACTGTTTTGGGGAGTTTAAAATAATGCTACTGAACAGGGATGGCCAGCTTCAGCTAGTAATTTTCTGTGAGGACAAGACTTGGCTGTGTGTGTGCTGGGCAAAGTGGAGCTGTACCTGTACTGGCCCTTCCTGGCTCAAATGCAGGAGAGCAGCGAGCCAGCCCAGGGAGAGGTACTCCATGCTTTCTGCTTCACTGGCTTTGAGTGGACTCTGGCACACGGACTCCTGGTAATGGCCTTCCTTGTCACAGACAACAGGGCAGGACCTGTCTTGGCCCAAAGCTCAAGTACTGATAGCCAGAATGGCCAAGACCAGTATCTGCTGGCACCAGGGACCAAGGGGAGGGAAGAGAGGTTCCTATGGCTGACTCCAGACTGCAAAAGCCCTGGGGCCTGTGCTGGCATCTAACTCATATCCCAGGACCTCAGCAGCTTTCCCCACCCCATAGGTCCCCCTCCCAGGGAGGCTGGTTGACGTTTCAATGCCCATTTTCAGTGCTCAGCTGTGAGCTTTGCTCTCCTCCTCACCTTCCAGTCCACAGGGGTAGCAACCTTCTTGTACGCCGTTAGCTGCAGGGAGTCCACCACTCGCAGGATCTCATCAAAGTTTCTGCCGGTGGTGGCTGGGTACAGGATGGAGAGTTTCAGCTTCTTATCTGGGCCAAAAACGAACACCTGGGCAAAGGGAAACAGGGTCAGGGTCGGGCAGATGATGTTTGTCGACCTGCCCTGCTGCATCTGCTCAGCCCTGCTGCCTCTCTGTTTCCTGGGGGGTGGCTTGCTTGATCGCAGGTCATCTGGACAGCAGAGATGCCACAGTGGGGATGTTCTAAAGCAACAAGTGATGCCCGGGCACAGGGAACATGGTGTTTGCTCTGGCAGCTCCTGTTTCTGATGCCAGCTTGTTTTGCTACTTGAAATGTTTCCTCCCCTTGACCTGTGCGCTTCTAATGCAAGCGAGAGAGGGGTCCAGCAGACCAAGCACTCACGTGCCCTCTGTGTTAAGACTGGCACAACCAGGATGCGCTGGCGGCAACACAAGATGGAGGTGTTGCCAGCAGGCCAGGGCTGTGCCAGCCTCTTCCTCCAGCACAACCCATGGATCTATTCCAAGGAAGCCAACCTAGCTCCTGAAGATGGTCATGTCCATGCAGGTAAGCTGCCCTCTTCACAGGACAGGATGGCAGGCACTGCCTACTGCTGACAAGGCTGCCAGGCAGTGGTGCCCCAGGGCCAGGTACTCACCACACGAGCAGTCAAGGGTATGCCGTCCTTGTCTCGCTCATCTGGGTCCAGCATGCCCAGCTTGATGGCGAGCTCCCGGTTCGCATCAGCAATGATGGGGAAGGGCAGTTTCTCCTGCGGTTGTTCCCCATTGTACGCGTTGATGTCCTGCAGAGACAAAACCATCGGCATGCTCATGCTCCGTGTTGTCGGTACCACCATGGGAGACAGAGGCCAGGCAGGGAGACCTCCACGCAGGCTTCACGTGTGTGGGGCAAGCTCCTGCAGAAGGGCCATGCAGAAACATGCTCAACAGCTGCTCTACAGGTACTTGTGACTTGCTTGGCTCCAAGGTCTCAGGCTGGCACAGTACAGCCAGGGGCGCATGGCCTTCCATGAAGTCTGTTTCCAGAAACCAGGTGATGAACCAGAAACCTGCATGCCAGGCTGGACTCTGCCTTGTTCTTAGAGGTTAACTGTTAGGCTGTCTATGCTCACACTCTGTCACTCACCTGTGGAACTGCCTGTGGACCAACTTCTTTGCCCAGGCAGTGGGTATGGAGAAATATGGAAGTCCTTCCCATACTGGTGACACAGGGAGATTTACCCACCTTTCCCTGAGAACAGAGAGGTGCCTCTCCCAGTAAGTGATCTAGCACTACTGACAGATGTGTTGGTGTCACACCTGAACTGGACTGTGCTTTTAAGGTACAGTTTCTCTAGTGGCAGAGCAAACCAGCAACTCTACAGCTAACAGAGGTCAAGCGTCGAACGCTTCGCAGGTCTTGTGCCAGGGACCAACTCCCTTCAGCAAGTTGCTGCTAGCTTACTTAACTAAAAGCTCTTGGAAACGGAGTGAAAGTCTGAGCGCAGGTGCTGGGACACTGCACGTTTCTTTCTGAACCACAGCTGAGACAGAAGAGAAAACCATCCCCCTCCACAGCTGTGCACGCTCTCCCTTGTGACCATGGTTTATGAGGTTGCTCCCTGTGCTGGTCCAAATTTGACCTGCTTCTCAGGAAAACTGTATTTCAATGTCTCCTGATCTGGTCCGGACTTGGCCAAAGCATTCAAGTTATCCTTGTATTTTGTGGTACCACCCGTACGGGTCACGCTGAGCCACAGGGCTGCGAGGAGCCTGCTCAAGGCAGCACATGCAAGGCAGCTGCCAGTATTGGAGCAAATTTAATCCAAGGTTTCTGCCCCAGAACAGAGCTGCCTGTTCCTTCTACTGTCTTTATGCTACAAGGGAACAAAACGGACTCCAGCGCTGACGCAAGCCTCCCGTACACCACTGTGGTGTGTTATCAGCTGAGCTGATAACTTGAATGTACAAGTCTCCCCATCTTCCACGTCTTTGAACGTGGGGGAACAGGCAGGGTTGGAAAAGCTGCCCCTTGGCACTGCCCGCTGCTGCTCACAGCACACCAGAGGCAGCAAGAGCAGGCAGGCTCTGCGCCACTCCTCAGCCCTCCGAGGCTGATGGTGGTGACATAAGGAGATGTAACCCTGCCCCGGCTGCTCAGGATGCTGTGAGCAGGTCAAGTGGTGCAAACGTGGCAAGATGTTTCCTTTCCAGCTTTTCTCTTTGCTTGTTTTCGCCCCGGGGCTTTCTGAGTCAGCACTGCACTGCAAAAACGGGCTGTTTATCTCGGCTGGGTTGTGGTCAGGCCTGCCTTGGAAGGAAGGAATCGGTTCTGTTCTCCTGCAGACCTGCCTTGTCAACGCAGAGTGGGGAAGGAAAGCAGAACTGGAGAGGCCAACCCAGGCGAAACACTCCTCAATGCCCTACAGAGTTGCAGGAGGCTGTAGATGAAGGTCAGACGTAACACACTCCCCTTCGCCTCCTCTTCAGAGTGGGGGCTGGAGGATGAAGACCTTCTGAGAAGCAGTATCTGAACCCTATGGACTGTAACTCATTCCAAAATGCACATAATTTCATGACCTGGGCATCTCTGTACAAAACAGCCTCACAAACCCCACCCTATTTTGCAATAAGACTCTCAAGACTCACTCACTTCCCTATGAACTATTTTTCTTTCCAGAGTCCCAGCTGAAACCAGACATCACTGGAGTGATTTATTCATCCCTGACTCACCAAGGTGAAGGCATCAGTGGCCAAAGAGAGCACTGACACCTACTCTGACATGCACAGCACATGCCAGTCGATCCTGCTTAAGGAGCTCATGCATTCAGCCAGCCCTTGGAGAAGCAGTGCACTGACTGAGGAGGTAGGAGAGTGGGACCAATCCCTGGCTGAGCTACAGGCTTGTTCTGAGTCCTGGAGCAAGCCTCTGGGTCTTGGCTAGGAATGGCTAAGAACAGCAGTGACATCTTTGGCTGGGAAAGCAGAGCTGAGCAAAGTGACATGGGAATTATTGGCTGTACTCTGGTCTCACCTGGTCCCACCTTTCCAGGCCCCATCTGCCCACTGAAATTTGGCAGGAAAGCAAGTAGAAGTTTCTTTGTTGTTTCATGCAGGATTTCAGCCATCCCTCCTGCTCGCTTGCTTCCTCACAGGCTGTGCTCCAGATCAAAAGAGCTTCATCCAAAGAGAAAGCATAGGGATGTAAAGGAACGTTGCACAGAGAGGTCTGCCCCAAGTTTCGCTCACTCCCCGGACTTCTCTTTAAGTTAGGATCTAGGGAAGGAAACTGCAGTTTCTAGATCGCAATCTAGCATTTAATGAAGACTGCTTTTGTTGAGACAGGCAGCTTCTGCCAAGGTTTGGTATCTCTGTTAAGCTCTTTTTTCCCCGTGGCTGGGCAGGATGACCTTTGGGGCACTGCCTGTGCTCTCAGACTTGCAGCAGGTCGTAACACTTGCCTTCCTAGTTCAGCTCTTTAGCTCTCTGCGTTACCTGAAGTTCTCTGCTTTGTCAAGGGCAAAGGAAAAGGATCACATGTATGGGCAAGGTCTAAGAGCAGAGCAATCACATCCCTGTCCTCTCTTACGTCCTCCCTGACACATACATGCTGCGTCCATTGCTCCTCCATGCTCCCTGCACCGCTCACGGTGTTGCAGTCTGACACGTCCTGTTCCCAGGCTGAAGAGCCCCAGTTGCTCTGCATTGAAGCAAACCTGCCCTAATCTGCAGGCAGCTTTGTTTCCCCTCTGCACCTTTTCTCGTTCCCCTGTAGCCTGCAAGATGGGTGATTTCAAACACAGGCTGCATGGAAGACTCCAGTCTGCAATGGATTTGTCCTCATCAATTGGACCTTTTGCTCTGGAGGACTTTCACAGTTTTCTTTTTGTCAGGTTCTGAGCTGACATTTCCAAACCACTGTCTCTGAGGCCTCTCCCAGCCTGACAGACTTGCCCTCTGCCTTTCTCTGCACTTGTTTTGGAAGATTTTCCAAACGTGCTACTCTGCCTCCCATCAGTCAGCGTTGGGAGGCTGTTCTGCAACTTCTGGTTTTACCTGAGGTTGCGCTGAATAATTCCATAGCACCTGCAGTCAGCTCATTGTTCACCTCTTTTTGCCAGATCACCCGAGTATGCTGAACCCCACACGTCCCTGCAGACCCTTTAGGGAGCTCGCTGCTTCCCTCTCTTGACACAACCTATCACTTCCTCCTGTCTCCCTGCAGAAAAGAGCCTGCCCTTCACAAAGCTGATGCCTTTGAAAAGCTTCTTCGAAATTTGAGGACTTTGTAAAAGTCAGCAATACCCTATAGTTCTTCAAAGGGGTCTGGCCAACCAGGAGATGAGACTCCCGTACAAAAGCAAAACCTGAACTTTCCACTATATTTAACGGGATGTTATCTGCTAATTTGACTGGTGGTTTCAGCCAGTTTGACCAGCACAGAAACCTCATTAACTGGTGTGAGATTTGTGAGCTGTTTTTCCTAAGCCCTGCTGAGGCTTGGTGGGACATCAGCCATGTACCACTCGGGTACGAAGGTCAATTTAAGTAACAAGGCAAACAAGTGATTTCTAAAGACAGCCAGACAGAAAACAACGTTTGACTGTGGAAATTTCTCACCTTTACTACCACTTATTTCATGCATGTCTCACCCCTGGAAAATGTGTGAGAACGTTCTCCATTGCAAGAGCAAAGAAGGAGGCAGGTAATTCACCCAGGGATTTTTACACTCTGGCCGTATCTGCCTAAAATGCTCATTTCACACTCCTACCCGCTATGAGCCCTGGAGTCACGCTCCCTGGCAGCACACTTTGCTGAGGCTGCATTTGAAGTATTTCATTAGTTCCTTTTATGTTCCTTCAGCAAGCTATTTTGTTCCCAGCTTTTTTTTCTTTATACTCCCTCATGATGGTTTTATGTTTAACATGCTCTTATTTGTGGTTTTATGTTTAACATGCCCCTGGTTGTTCTCTGTTTTCTGTTCCTTGCCTGGGCATGAATTACACCCTTTGAAGACTGCCTGTTCACTACTGATGCCTCCTTTCCTTTCCTTTCCTGTTTTATTACAGAAGTTTTTGAGGGTCTGTGGACAAATTGCCTTTCTGTGAGCTTCTGGCACCACCTTTACGTACATTTTACCCTTTCAGGTATCGGTGAGAGAGCAGTAACACTGTTTTTCTTTTCTTTCAAAGTGTCAGTGCATAGAGTGCCCTGGACTTTGCAGAGTGCTCCATGAAGATGGAGCAGACCTTCCTGTTCCTCCTCTGCATTTTAGCACCTCCTATCCTACATGCTTTGGGATTCAAGTGTCTTACAACGTTATCCTCAGCAGATATGTAGTTCGAAGCCTGTGCTCTGTTTGGTGTGGCTTTTCCTCTGGCCTCCAGAGCAAGGCAGCAGCGCAAGCTCCCCTCGCGCCTCCCCATGCCCCGTACCTTGCTCCAGGAGAGGTGGTCTTGGACGCTGTCAATGGAGAGGGCGATCATCTTCACATTGCGCTTGCTGAACTCGGGCGCCAGCTTCGCTGCCCGGCCAAGCTCTGTGGTGCAGACGGGGGTGAAGTCCCGCGGGTGGGAGAAGAGGATGCCCCATCTGAAAGGTGAGAGCAGGAGATGGCATTAGGGTGAGATGTCATTCCAGTTTGTGCTGCAGATGAAAAGTTGTACGGATTGCACTGCACGGACACTAGTGTGGGAATAACTCATCTGTCTGCTAAGTGAGAATCTGACCTGAGAACTCTTCCTTCATTATCACTAGAAGGCTTCAAGAGATGAGCCCTGTTCATCATGCTCTAAGAAACTCCCGGTGCCTCGCTCCCCTTCTCCCTCCAGGATCCCCCAGGGAATGCTGTAATAGCCCATCATTCCTAATGTGAAGGTGGACACCATGCCATGTGAGGAAGTTTGGAGGACTCACGTGTACACTCTGTACCCCAGAGATGACATGTGAGAGGGCATGTAGCTGCCAACCTGCCGGCCATGTTACTGCAGAGATCGTTACTGATTTACAAGGCTATTCACTGTCCTGTAAACCTCACTGACCACTGTGAGAAGAAACACCCATGTATATCGTGCAACTTAAGAGTACGAGATAGGACCAAACTTCAACCCAACCGCTGCTGTGAGGTGCTGAGCGTTACTTCATGAAAAAATAAGATTTAATCAACTAAGGGAGGAGGCCAGAAGTTAACATCACATTATGGCTACAGTTACAACAATACTGCCACCTTGCTTCTGCCCACCGCTTCCCATCAGTGGATTCTGCAGTCTTTAAAGCAGGCAAATACAAGTCACCCCTCTTTACAGGTAAGGCAACCAGTGCACAGAGAAAAGCAACCCACCCCCAGCACTTAAAATTCCCTGCCAGGGACTTGTTGCACCATTTCGCAGCTCAACACTCACAGGGCTTACTGCACTGCTCTCCACCTGGCCTGCAGCTCTGGTAAACACAGCCACGTGCCACAGCAGCTAGGGAATGTCCTGCCTTAGAGATTTGGGAAGGGGGCTGGAGGGATCAGGTGAGGCGTCCTGCAGCTCTGCCAGAGCAGTGCGATTGCCATGGCTCACCATGAAGTCATGGGGCAGCTACCCAGCCACTGTGCTACAAGTCTCTTCATACAACAAGTATGCTTCTTGAATAAAAAGCAGCCAACAGCCGAGTAGGAGCTGGCCAAGAAAGCTGCCGTGGGGTGACGGGGCTGGAACAGCCAGTTCTAAGAAGCCCTGCAGCTTATTTTCTCACTGAGAGGGTTCCTTTCTCCCTGTTTGCCCAAGCGCTGAGCGAAGCAGGCTCAAGCGCTGATTCGAGCCTGCCAGGCACTGCCAGGAGCCCCAGACATGCTGTGCCAGCACCCTCCTGCTCACGCCAGAAACGCAGCAAGAGGCTCTGCGGGACACAGTGCCTGACACATGGGCTGACCTTTGGGACTGGCCCGGACTAAGCGCCGCTCTGGCAAGCCTGGCTTTGCCGTTCTTCGGGATTTGCTGTTTTCAGAGCATCTCTTCCCTCTCCTCAAGGGCTCGGCTGGTCCGTGCTCAGCTCGGCTCACCGTCTGGCTGTGCAGCCCGCACGAGGGGAGGGGGGAATATCGGGAGAGGGGGCTCTGCCCACTCGCAGGCGCCCGTATGCACCTTGCCGTCACGCTCCCCTGGGAATCGCCGTGTCCGGCGTCCCTGGCCCCCAGCGCGCACCCGCGAGGGCTGCCGCTGAAAACAATCCCGGTTTCGGATCGGGACAAACCCATGGCACGGAGCGGCTCAACTTCGCCTCCTCCGGCCGGTCACACGCCCGTGGCAGTGACGCGGCCTGCAAGGCTCCCGCCCGCTGCCGCGCAGAATTCACCGCCTGGAAGGAACCGCTTCTCCCCCGGGAGCCGGGCCCGGCCCCCCCCCCCAGCGGGGCGCAACAACCGGCCCCGGGGATCGCGCTCCGTGGCGCTGCCCGGTGAGCGGCCCCTTCCCCCGGGGCGGGCCTCAGGGCCGCCCCCCGCCGAGCTCCCCCTGCTCCCTGGGTACCGCCTGCGCTCCGCGGAGCGCCGGTGCCCGCACAGCGGGGCGGAGCTGACACCCCCCCCCCCGCCCCAACTCCGCGCCGCTCCCGCTCCCCGCCCGATGCTCACGAGTCTCCCAGGAAGTCGTGGAAGCGGATGCGGCCCTGCGTTGTCTCCGCCTCGAAGTTGGGCGCCTCGTCGCCCAGCAGCAGGCCCGGCATGGCTGCGGCTGCGGCTCCACTCCGCTCCCCGGCGGGACTGGCGGCACCTCTGCGCATGCGCGGCGGCGCCACCGCCCCCTCCTCCAGGCTGCGGGGCCCGGCGGGCTGTCACGTGACGGGCGGCCGCCGCGCTTTACGGCTGCCGCCGAACTTTGCAGCTCCTTACGGCGCGGGGGACGGAGGGAGGTGGGCGCTCCCGCGGCGCCTGTCCCTGGTGGCGGCGGTGATGGCGACGTACGTGAGCGAGCTGGAGGCGGCTAAGAAGAGTCTGAGCGAGGCGCTGGGAGAGAACGTGAAGCAGTGAGTGTGGCGGGGCGGGCGGGGGGGAGGAGGTGAGGCCCAGTCGCGGTGGGGGCGTCCTGCTGGGCCGGGCCGGGCCCGTGAGGGCGGTGCTGGCCTGTGAGGGCGGTTCGTCTTCTTCTGGCCTTCAGAGGGCCGTGCGTTTGTACCGTGTCTGTGTGGAAGCCTTAGCGCTGTCCTGGCCCCTTTGCGCTGATGAGGGAGAGCGGTCGGTTCAGGAACAACGCTTTTCATTCGGTGTCGGCACCTTCCCTGCTCTTCCCTAGGTACTGGGCCAACTTGAAGCTCTGGTTCAAGCAAAAGATCAGTAAGGAGGAGTTTGACCTGGAAGCACGCAGGCTTCTCACGCAAGACAATGGTAAAAAGCCATCTTGTGTTTGTTTTCCTGCCGGCTCTAATGGTGCCTTGCCCCTGCCAGGCCTTGGGGGGGGCCCCTTCCTCCCGGATGTTGCTTCCCGAACAGGGAAATTGCTGTGAGGGAAATAAGAAAGGCCAGAGCTCTGATAGCAATAGTGTTCAAAAGGTGGGAGGTGCCCTGGCCTGCAGGAGGAAGTCCCTTTGTGGCCCTGGCACTGATAAGCAATTTGGCTGTGTGTGAATACGGTAAAAAAGTAACCAGCAACCAAAAAACCACTTTTTTTTTATGTCACCAGAGACCTGGTTCTTCCCATACTGCATTCTGCCTTTGGTTGGGACTGAACTGGTGTTGTGGCTGGAGTGGGGAGGGAGCCCCTGAATTTGCCTAGGTGATTTTGCAGCAGGCAGATCCCCTTCCTGGCCTTTGGGGGTGGCAGGTTGGAGCACTGAAGGGTGACATTCCTTCGTCCTTGCCTCTGTGCAGGTCTGCAAACACTTGTGGGCATTGCTGAAAGCATTGTAGAGGCTCCCGACTTCTGTGTTTGTGATTCCTACAGGGAAGGGCAGGGAGTTTGTCTGTGCTGGAGTTCAAAGGTTAAAGAGGCTCCTTTAACCATCTGACCCTGCTTATGAAGTTCGTCTCTGCGCTTTCTAATGTCTAATTACTCACTCTGTGTAACCCTTCTGTGAGGAAGTTGCATTTTATCTAGAACTTGTTTGACTTAATTTCACCTTTCTGGGGCTGACTCTTACTGGTCCTTTTCTAGCAAAGCCCTGCTACCAGGATTCCGCTTGGCAGGAGGGACGCCTGTCCCTCCTCTCACTGGCTGAACACACCCGACATTTCGTGTTGCATGCTGCAGGGCCAGATTTGTGTGTGTGGCACACTGAGAACAGCCTAACTTGTTTCCATGCTGCGTAGCCTTCTTTTGGTTAGGATGGCAGTAGCAGATTCTGGGTCCAGTAGAAGAAAACTCTCAAAAAAAACTTAAATTGAAAGTTATGCCTATGTAGCTAAGCATGTGGGGAGAGCACAGCTGTGGAAGGGTGTGGTGAGCTACTTCAAGATTGCTCTGAGGAGGTGCCTGTGGGCACTGATGTGTTGCTAACGAACTGTCTGTCTTTATGCAGTCCACTCTCACAACGATTTCCTCCTGGCTATCCTTACCCGATGCCAGATCTTGGTTTCTGCACCAGGTAAGTCCTGACCAGCCTCATTACAAACAGTTGGGTAGCAAAGCTTTGCCGTGTGTGTGTGTTTGGGTTTTGCACAAAGTGTTCCAATTTTCTGAGCTTTAGTATGCATGGTCTTTGTGCCACGCTGACAAGAAGGTAGTGAAGTAGTGATCCAGCTGATTTCAGCAGGGATACTTTTATAAATAAGCTGTGTGTGCCTGATTAGAGGCTGATGCTGGATTCCTGTGTGTGATAAGCAGGTTTGATTTTTGGATTGGGTGTGTGCTGTGAGCTGAAGTGTAAAGGGATCAAAGGCTGCTTTGCCTTTGATCTGCTTTGCTTGCCATTTCCTCTCCTGAACTTGGTGGTGCTCTTTGTTCTTCTCTCTACTGGGGATATCATTTTTGAGGAGCTGGATTTTGCTGACTGATCTTGGAATCAAGTATGTATCTGATAGAGAAGTGCTTACTGTGAATGCTCACAGTCTTGGTTGAGTCATGGCCAATTAACCCAACCTTCTGCTGATAGTTAACCTTTTAACTTTGTAAGCATTTAGAAGGGCTGCAGTCAGGGTTGCAGGATATGTTCTGTTTGGTCTTCAAAGGAACTCTCAATCCAGAGATCTCTTAAGAAAGACAACTGACCTGCAGTTAAAGATATGCTGTGTAGTAAAGGAGAGAAAATTGTTATGACTCTGCTGGGCTGAGACCTGAGAGAAGTTTTTTGTGAGGAGAGAATACCTGTTACTAGAGTATCTGATGTTGCTGGAGGAAGGAAAAAATGCAAAATTTATGGATTGCCTTTAGCTTTTTGTGTTGCAGCTGGTCCTTAACTATCCCAGCTGTGCTAATTAAGTACTGACCTCCCCCACCTCCAAATTTGCCTTGTTTGCTCTTGAACTTTACAAACAACTTTCGAGTCCCAGGCTTGTCCTCCTTAACAGTCTGTGCTTATCTAATTCAGAAGATTTAAACATAAATCTTGCTGCTCCCTGCTTTTGACTTAGAGTACTTACAGCTGGACTGTAAAAAGAAAGCACAAGAACAGTGATTCCACTGTGTTACTTGAATTAGCTGAGTCTAAACTGGAAAGGAGAGAGTGCCTGCATTCCCTGAGCTCAGTGCTGGGCTGGTGTGAGTGTGGAAGAAGAGGTTGTAGCCCAAAGGTCTTGCTTCTGAGTGGCAGTGGTCAGGTTAGAGCCTGCTGCTGTGTGACTGAAGCTGAGATTTATTCCTGTGTGCACTACTCTGTGCTCAACTGCAATCAATTTCATTTGTCTCTTTATCCAGTCACTTAGTCTTGTACAGCTCTTCTGCAGCTGTGTGGTCAGTCTTCATCTTCCCTGGCTTTAATAGCTCAGGTTTGCCAGCAAACACGACCAGATCCCCAGTACCCCCCCTTTTTCCAGGCTGTCTAGGAATGTGTTAAAATTATGAGCGCCAGCATGGTGCTGCACAGGTGTCTTCCACATGATCATTATTTCCTCTCTGACCCTTTTAATTTCAGGTCTTTGCAAGGACTTTTCCTTTTGTTCTGTTGAAGCTTACTCTCTTTAAGAGCACTTGAAGAACCCTTCTTTGTAGTGCTTCAGCAGGTCAGTGACAGCATGTAATGGAGTGCTACCTTACCCAGCACTGCCCAGCTGGTCACCTCCAGTGCTTTCAGGCAGGCTTTTCTTAGCTCTGTGTCCACACATCTGCATGAGCTGGCTAGGAAAAAATCAGTTTAATCATATGTGTTCTTAAAGACATGGTTTAGTGCTCTGCAGTTAACAGTACATACTGCTAGTCCCTGCTAGAGTCTCTGGTTTGCTCTCCTCAAGTCAATGCACAGCCTCCCTATGATTTTTGGGCGAATCTGTACTGAGACACCTCTTTCTGGGCCACTGACTGGTAGATCCATTACACAGACGTTTTACGTGCCAGTCTGCTGTGTGTGGCATAGCGGATTATACACACAAGCCCAGGAAAGTGTAGTGTGAGTGGCATACTAGATGTTATGTCTCGATTTCTTTTTCTCCCCGAGATGCTAGTCTGACACCTGCTAGTTGTTCCAATTGTTTGTTGGTGGTTTGTTTTTTCTGCTCCCGCCCCCCTGCCATGTAAGAATGGAAAGCTAACAGGCTTTTGTCTCCACCGCTGTCTTTTGGGTAGAAGGTATTTACTCCATGATTCATGGAAAGAAGTGACTTTAAGAAGTGTACTTGATGTACTTGGCATGCCATCGCAAGGGCTACTGATGCATGTACTTTCCACCTTTGTGTGAGAGGGACAAGGGGGAAAGAACCACTTTCAAAACTCTCTTTGGTATTAAAAATAAATTGTGTGGTCAGTGCTAAAAGGGTACTTGATATTGTGGCATTTGGAATAGGAGACCTTGGGGGAGGTATTTTTAAGGAGTGATTAGCACATATGTTGGACCATGTAAACAAACCCATTTGATCCAAACTTTGCTGCCTCTGGTAGTGGTGGTTCTACCTGGGCTTGTAGGGGAACATGGAGTGAACGTGACCCTTTGTGAGAACACTTTTTTTCCTCCTCTCATCGCTTAGGCTGTCTGTTACACAGACTTCTAGTCCCAGTAGAACAGCCTGTGTGGCATGGGACACTCGGGCCTTGCTGGTGGAGAGGGAGGGAAGCTCATATCTATTCCAATGTGAAGAATGACCAGTTGCTTTGTTTCCTTCTGAGCTCCCACTGAGGGTGCAGCAGGATCCTGAGCAATCCTAAATCTGACTAATTTGCCCTTTTTTAAAAATGGGTGATATTATTCCCTCTGGTAGCCACCTTTGTAAAGACACCGATAAACAAGTGGCATCCAGCTGTAATGTAGCTGGGAAGCTGTGAAAGTGCCCGAAGAGAGGAATTTCCTGGAAATATGCCATCCAAAATACTAGAGTGTCTTAATGGTGATTTTTAGGTTAGCTATACCAACCTGGGTGGTGTGGCACACTTCCCATTACAAGAAAATTGTTTTATTGGTATTCTCTTTTTACCAGTATTTTCAGAAGTGCTTTTTCTTAATTTTTATGCCTGAGTTTTTTCTTTCCCAAAGATTCCATCGAGAGGAGCTCCAGTTTAAATCCTTCCTTAACCTTGCATGGATGTGCCTGCTAAGCTTACCTTGTTTGTTGGACGATTGCAAGCATCAAGTTAGCAAAGTTTCTTGGGTTAATACGTGTCTCACTTGAACTGTTACCTCCTTCCCTAGCTAAGTGTCAACAACAAAAGAGACAATTGCAAGCACTGGAGTTAGTGATGCAAGGATTTAATTTATTTACTAGTGATCTGAAGCCAACTAAGACACAGGTCAGTGGATTAGAACTCTTGCTGGGATAACAGGAGCATTTTATTATATCAGGATTGCCCACAGGCTTTGCTTGAAGGGCTGCCAACTGTGAGACGGGCTCAGGTTGCTCGTGTTCCACTTCTCTCCAGAGAGCTGGGAAGAGAGGAAAAGGAAGAAAATGGGAGTGTGAGTTGTTGATAGAGGAGGGTCATCAGAATATACTTGACTAAACCCCTGTCCCTGCGAGAAGATAAAAAAAACCCCAAAGAACTGAAGATGAAATAAACGAGGGTGGGAAAATGCGTGTTTTCTGTGCCTGGCTGCTGTTCTCTGTCGAGACTTTCTTTGTTTGTACCTTTGTCCTTTCCCTCTGTTCAGTGCTGGTGCAGCACGTCAGGAAAACCTGACGTGCCCTGTCTGGACTGGCTGGTGCCACCACTGAGATGCGACAGCTATTAGGAAAACTTTATCTGTTGCTCATCTTCGAAGGCGTATCAGCAGCCATTGCTGTGGCTTGTTAGCATGTAATTCTCTTGTTAGCAAGATTAAATAAAAAGAAGTTGCATGTCTGAGGCAATCCAGCCTTGTCATTTGTGGCCAGGAAGGTAAGTACTGGTTTTCTTAGAATACTAGAGGGAAATTTTGCTGTCTTCATCTAGTTCAAGTCAGCCTTGGTAATATGAAAAACTGGAAAAGGAGCCAAAAAAGTTCTGCTCTTGGCTCTTTTTCTAATGGGGAATAGGAGGGAGTATCTCACCTTTCCCTTACTCTAAGTTTTTGTTCAATGTGCAGGCTGAGATTCAATGAAGTTGCATCTTTCAGGGTCTACTGTCAAACCCTAAAATTTAGTTGCTGCTTAGTTTAAAAGTTACTGTATTATTTTTTTAAAATAAGGCATTTTTAAAATTAGGCTCTGCTGTAACCTATTCATCTGTAATACACAGTCCTTCTCTGTTGGACTCTTCTGTGAAGAGCAAAACATCCTGTGAGAGAAGTAGTGTTATATCAATAGATCCTGAGATCTCAGTGGAGGGCAGAGGTGGTCTGTGAGATGATTGTCCGCAGTGCTTTCCCGTACCCCCTCGTTAGGGCTCTGCTGTGATGTTGTAGTGATGAGTCGTGACACCTGCTTTATGATTTTTGGAGAGGGTTGGTTTATTATCTTGTGATTTCCTGTAATTGACTCACGGATTTTGGCAACTATTGGTTTTCACATCACTAAGAAGATGTAGCTAAACTTTTTAATATTTTTTTTTATAGGGAGAATATACTCTGTGTGTAGGTTGTTTCTAACCTCTTCTTAGCAGCTGACCATTCACCTGAATCCTCTGGTTTAGCCTGATCCTTAAAATCATGTTTTAGGAGTTTTTTTTTATGGGGCAAGACTCTGTGCTTATGTTTCAACCGTGAGTGTGGGAAGCTCCCTGTAGCCAAGGGCTTCCAGCTGGCCTCGTTCCCTGTATATAAACAGGGCTTTAGTGTAACTGTATGAATTCCTGATTACAGCAAATTACACATAGCTGTGAGAGCTGGAAGGAAACAAGCTGGTTGGTGTGAAGCTGCTGTTCAGCTGTGGCAGCCCGGGACAACAGGAGAGAATCAGAGCTGGGTGTTTGTCAGTACTCAGTGAATGTGCACGCTCTGCTCCGGAGGAAGGTGCTTGCTCGCTGTGCGGAGCCAGCAGAGGAGGACCCTGGTGGCACACAGCAGAGGCTGCCTCTGCAGCCACCAGAGGGCTGTCCAGTCTTTGGGCTGCACTTGTTTGCTGACAGCAAGTGCGTACGCATCCAGTGCCACGTTATCTTGTACCTGAAGGAATTGTGCATGGATCCTGTAAACCCATCCATGGGAAGTCTGCTCGGCTGTCCTTGCGCAGAGCTGTATGATCGCCGGGCTGTGGTTTGCCTGCTGTAGGTGTAGCTGTCAAACAGCCTATGGTGGACTTGTGAGCAGGCTCCTCAAGGTGATGTGGCCAAATGTATTTGTTTATTGGTACCGCACAGTAATCACTTTTCCAGCTGCTTGCCAGTTCTGGTCAGTCACAAGCTCACTGCTTACACTGGTGTTGTCCTGCTCCTGGGCTCATCTGCCTTTGCCATTCTTTCCCCTCTCCTTCCCTGCAGCGTAACAGGAAGAACAGTTGGCTGCGATGTTTAGTGGGGTCCGACGCAAAGCTTGCTGAAGCTGATGGGGAACTGCAAAGGCAGATGTAATGAGTCAGACTGCTTGATCCTTCTGGTTAGCATCTGACCTGATCCAGGGTACAGTGAGAGAAGAATCCCACTCTGGGCAAGTTCCTGTTGTCTTCCTGATGGAACAAATGGCTTGTTCTTTCCTTATGGCTTTCCTTGGAGGCTGTGCTAATCTCTCTTCTTCTGTCATGTTTTTTGTGTGTGTGGAGAAATTTCTACTTAAGTAATGGGTCACGAGTGAGTCAAGCTGGCAGGGAGCTGACAAAGGAAGGGAAGGGGTGCCAAAAGTGTTCTCCCTTGGGAAGCCCTTCCTCTGGGTTGTGACTGTTGGTTTTGAGTTGAGGCTTAGCTGGGAGCCAAACTTTAAGGGTTTTCCTGTGTGGATAGTTTTGTCCTGGCCTTAAATCAGCAGCACCTATTGAGTGGTTTGATTTTTTTTTTTCTTTTCAATTTGTAGAGGGTGCTGGATCTCTGCCATGGCCAGGTGGCTCTGCAACTAAACCTGGAAAACCCAAAGGAAAGAAAAAGATTTCTTCAGTTCGACAAAAGTTTGATGTAAGTATCCATGGTCAAATGGTTGTGGCTCTCTGATGTTCTGGTGGGGGTGAAGAGCTCTGCACAGCATGCTGGTGCCTTTACTCCCAGGGATGATGAAAGTTCATCACATGCAATGATGTATTTTATATTGTTTTGAGTTCTGGGTTGAGGCAGGAGCTGGGGGTTAGTAGCTGCTGCCTCTCTTGTGGGAGCCTCTTGGGAGAAAGGCTACAGTATGACCTGGCTTTGCTGGACACCAGAGTATCCATGGAAATACACCTAAATGTCAAAGTTTCAAAAGCTTGTGTTCCAGGAACCAACTTCACACACCTGCAGAATTCTTGAAGTAAAAGTGACTTCCTGTTTATTTAGGCAGAATTCTGTGATTTTATGATCTGCTCTGCAGAACTCTACAATCCAAACTGTTAGACGTGATGTTCCGTGGGTGGAATGTTTTTAGAGGGTCAAGTTGTTTCAGAATTGAAAATGCTTTGCAAAGATGCTGTCTTCTGGTACGTGGCAGAGGAATGCACAAGATCCAGTTAATTTTGCGGTGAAGGCTCTGTATATCCATCTGGTACTGTCACATGTCTGTTCTCCAGTTGTTTCTGTGCTGCCAGACGAGTGGTGTGGGATAGCCGGTGCGAAAGGATTGGAATGAGGTAGTGTTTTCCACAGGTGGGGTTCGATAAGACAGTTCAAACTGAATTCAGTTTGTTGAAAGGGAGAACGTCTGTCTCTTACTGAGCCAGATTTATCAGGTGTCTGAGCACATTGTGATGCCGCTCCCTTCTCTGACAAGGCAGGAAACTAACCAAGCAAAAAAACCCCAAACCTCAAGTTTTTCTTACTGGTTTATTCAGCTGGATCAGTGTTCTTTGTGGTTAGATGAATGCCAAAGCCAGTGCAAAGGCAGAAGGGACAGCTGTATGGCTGGGGATAGGGGAGAAAGGTGGGCATGAGAAACCTCCCGCTCCTCACAGAATGTTAGGGATTGGAAGGGACCTTAAAGGATCTAGTCCAATCTCCCTGCCAGAGCAGGACCACCTAGATCAGATCACACAAGAACGCGTCCAAGCGGGTTTTGAACATCTCCAGAGAAGGAGACTCCACAACCTCTTTGGGCAGCCTGTTCCAGTGTTGTGTTACCCTTACTGGGAAGAAGATCTTCCTCATGTTTAAGTGGAACCTCCCATGTTCCAGCTTATATCCATTTCCCCTTGTCCTATCATTGGGTGCCACTGAGAAGAGCCTGGCTCCATCCTCGAGGAGTTAGCTTGGCTCAGCCAAAGTGCCTGCCGTGCTTCCGAGGGCTGTAGTCAGGCATCATACGTGCGAGTGTTTCGGAGACCAGCATTTTGAAGGGATGTGAGTCTGGCTGGAGACTTGTCGTATCTAGAAACTGCTGAAATAGTTTGCAGTCTGCACAGCTGGGACCTGAATTCCGATGGCAGTCTACATTAGCTTTTTGTTTTAAAACTTCACTGTAACTTTTCAGGAGGACTTAGAGGAGAGTTTGAGAAGCGAGTTGTGACATAGTGGAGGTCTCGGAGTCTGGTTTACTCGGATACTCCTACGTTACACCACGTTTTTAGTGTGTGTTTATACACGTGTTCCTGGAATGCTTGGTAGTAAATACTGTATGAAGTGCATGTTATGGTTAATGGGCTTGTCTATTGCTAGTGGAATTCCTGAATAGTGTGAACTTGAAGTGCTTTGGTATTTCTTGATGTTTCCCTCACTGGTCAGAATAACAGCTGTGAATGACCACAGGTTCATTCCAATTGGTTTCTGCTCTCCCAAACCACGTTCCTTTTAAGAGCTGCTTACATTTTGAAGATCTTTTTTTCCAGGCATGTAGCTTTCCTGTAATGAAAGCATAAGTCTTCAGAATTGCAGGGAGGGAAACCTGCTTTCACATCATTAGTGGGCGGATTGGTTTTTCACTCTGAGTTAAATGCCACACTGTCCTTTGAATAAAGCAGCCCTCCTTGCTCTCCTGAAACTAAGATGTGAGAAACCCACTTTGCTGTACGTTCATTGTTTGTGTTTAAAGTATGTGTTTGTCTTGATGCCCCATAAGAGCCTTGTGGCAATATTTGTTCGAGTCACCAGATTTGTGGCTCGGAGAGCTGGGGGACAAGAGTTGTGGGAGTACTTGATGAGCCAGAGCCATGTTGTTCCCTTGTGGGTTGGAGCTGGGCCAAGCACATGTCTGGGCCCAAGGATCAGTTGTTCTCGTCTGCTTTTTTTTGCCCAGTTCACCTGGGGCCTGAGACTTCCCGGCAGCCACCACAAGCACTCAAAGCTTGAGATGGCCAGCACATCAAGGGAATTGTGCTGGAATGCATGTGGCTGGGAAATGGGGGTTGCCACCTTCTGATATGAATTCCTTTTCTGTGATTTTTTTTTCTAAATAACTGAGCGTTCTGAAAAATAGCCACAATCCATCTCAGAATCAGTGGCTGTTCAGTAACACGGCTCTGCTTAGAGTATTGAAAGCACACAGGGAGACTAGAGTATGAAATTCAGAACTGGAATTTGGCAAAGTTGTTGCATTTAAAGCTTTAAAGAAACGTAAGAATCGCCTAAGCTTAGGATCGTGGTTTTTAATCTTGATGGAAACTGTGCAGTTAGTAAGTAAAAATACACTCCTCTCCACAAGAAATGACTAAATAGACGAGAACTCTTGAGCATAGAAGAAGGTGACTGAGAGATGTAAAAGTCCATAAAATTGTCACTGGTCCGAATTGCGTGAACCCAGATAAGAGACAGTGACAGACCACAGTTGAGACTTACAGGAGAATCAAATTAATCTAGCGGGTGGGAAGTGCGGAGCAGACCAGAGGAAGTGACTCTTCATGCGGCGTATTGTTACACTGTAGAACTTCATGATGCAGGATGTTGTGGATACCCAAAGTTTAGGTGGTTCAGGGTGCTGCTGGACAAGTCTGTGGGCTGTTTAATAAAAGGACACCAACATTGGCTCGGAAATTTTTTCAGTCACAAATCATTGGGGGTTAAGAGAGTATCCTGGGGAGGAATATCACACTGCTTGTCCTACTGCGATACGTTTTTATAGGTGTTTGCTTTCCGACTGGAGAAGGGATGTTTGGCTAGATGGACCCAAAGGGTCTGACCAAATATTTATCTTCATTTGCTCTAATGTTTTGTTCATACCAGCACCGGTTCCAGCCTCAGAATCCGCTGTCTGGAGCCCAGCAATTTGTGGCGAAGGATCCTCAGGAGGACGATGATTTGAAGCTGTGTTCTCATACCATGATGCTTCCTACGCGTGGCCAGTTAGAAGGAAGGATGATTGTAACTGCGTACGAGCACGGGCTGGACAATGTCACGGAGGAGGCGGTGACGGCGGTTGTTTATGCTGTGGAGGTGAGACTGGGCTGGGCAGCAGTGCTGTTCTGGCTATTCCAGCAACAAAGGGCTCCGTGCGTGGTATGGGGTAGCATCCCTCAGTGGGGAGAGGAAACCTGGTTCTCCAGCTGCCCATCTGCCTCAGGAGGAGTAAAATAAGAATCCATTTGTGGCTTCCACATTTGTGGCATCATAAACAAAGTCTTGGACTTCTGCCTGCAAGTGTTAATTTCGAAGTACTTGCATATAAAGAACTCCAGGTGTGCTTTAGCTGTTTTGGAAAATGCTGTTCCTGTCACTTGAAAGCAGGGACAGAATGGGAGCTCCAGTCTAAACAATTCTATAAAAAACGATCCGTTAGAGGTGCAAGTACCTGTCACAGAGGCGAAGTGACAGAATCAGGTCATACCTCCAGGTGAAGTGCTGCTGTTGCTGGTTTTGGCCATCAGTGGTGCATCACCTGATGTATCCCAGGAATGATACAGCTGTTACTTGGAGTGTTGATGTGGGGATGGTTTTCTGGAGTCAGGATGTGGAGACCAACCTGAGTTCCTTGTCTGGGAGTGAGGCCAAATTAAGAAGCAGTTTTCTGCCTGTTTCTTTCAGTCCCTTCTCTAGCACTTTCCAGGCAACTGAACAGCCTGAAAAAGAGGAGTGAGTAGCTGTTCACTGTAGTTTTAGGGCCAGTATTTCAGTACAAGTGTAACCTCTAGTGCCAGTTATGAATCTCTTAACCCTTTGTCAAAGGGATCAGGGGTTGGGAATTTCCTGACATTCAAGAGGACTCTGTGACATTTGAAGCAGCACATTGCATACTAAAGTTCACAGGCTGATGCATTCAGAACTTGCACACAGTGCTATGTTCTCCATATCTGTTTGTAACAGATAGGGAAAATGTGCTGTAACTTGTCCAGATCTTGGTCCTCTTGCATCTTTAGGTCCCTGTGGTCATAGCAGTTGCTACTTCTGCCTTCCCAACTGGTGAGGCACTTCCTGTAGTTGTGGCTTAGTCGAGTGAATAGATTGGCATGTGTAACAAGGTGGTTTTTCACTGCAGAACCACCTTAAGGATATTCTGACCTCCGTGATATCCAGGCGGAAAGCCTATCGTCTGAGAGATGGCCATTTCAAGTATGCCTTCGGAAGCAACGTTAACCCTCAGCCGTACCTGAAGAACAGTGTTGTTGCTTATAACAATTTAATTGAGTGGTAAGGAGCTCTCAGCACACTGATTTCAAATGCAACTTGCTACTCCTCAAGTTACTCCATGTTTTTTTTATTACTGTAATAATGGTGTTTAGCTTTCACACGTTAAGAAAGTATCCGTACGGAGCACTGGACAGCTGAACAGGGAGGCAGAATATGGGGATTTCTCAGCAGTGGCGTGTAGGACAGTGTAAAATCTCTCTCCCTTGTCTGTGTGTCCTGGTTTTGGCTGGGATAGAGTTGGTTTTTCATTTTAGTAGCTGGAATAGTGCTGCGCTTTCGATTTAGTATGGGATTTGGTATGAGAAGAAAGTTGATAACATAGCAATGTTTATAGTTGTTGCTGAGACATCCAGAACCTTTCAGCTCCCCGTATTTTGCCACGTGTGCGGGTGCACAAAAAGCTGGGAGGGAGCAGAGTGGGAGCAATGGACCCTCAACTCCTAGCTAAGGATTTGAGTTTAGGTTTAGAATTGAGATCCGAATTGGCCAGTGGAATATTCCATGTCATGCAGTGTCGTGCTCAGTATGTAGATGAAGGTTGGCTGGGGAGGGGCTCACTCTGTCTTCCAGGACTGCAGTTTTGGGACTTCCCTGTTTTGGGATCACTACCTAGGGACAGGCTGGGTGTTGGTTAGTGAGTGGTGAGCAATTACACTGTGTCACTCATTTGTGTATATATTATTTTTATTATTTTTTATCATTATTAGTTTTTATTTTATTTTGTTTCAATTATTAAATTGTTCTTATCTTCTCACAAGTGCCCTTCCCTTTTCCCCTTCAGTTCTCTTCCCCATCCCCTGGGGGTGGGGAAGAGTGAGCGCGTGACTACGTGGTGTTTGGTTGCTGTCTGGGTTAAGCACATGACACTGTGCTTGTCCATCAATTTATGAATGTGACCCCTGGCCCTCTGAATGTCCTTTGTAATTTTTGCTTTTTGGAAGCTGTAGTGAGTGACACAGGAGTTTTGCTGCTCAGGTCAACTGCCTGCTTTATAGCAGCCTTCCAGTACCTAAAGGGGGCCTACAAGAAAGCTGGAGAGGAACTTTTCACAAGGGCATGTAGTGATAGGACAGGGGGCAATGGCTTTAAACTGAGAGGGGAGATCTAGATTGGATATTAGGATAGAAATTTTTTACAATGAGGGTGGTGAGGCACTGGCACAGGTTGCCCAGAGAAGTTGTGGATTCCCCATCCCTGGAAGTGTTCAAGGCCAGGTTGGATGAGGCGTTGAGCAACCTGGTCTAGTGGAGGGTGTCCCTGCCCATGGCAGGGGGGTTGGAACTTAGATGATCTTTGAGGTCCTGTCCAACCCACACCATTCTATGACTCTATGAGACTGCCCCTGGACAGAAGAGCCCAGCCTTTGTGGGGGCACTGCTGCTCTGCCACAGGAATGAAGTGTCAGGGAAGACCTGTTGGACACTGCTATCCTGTCACTTCCTGCATCCAAATGTATTTATAGTTCCTTGGCAGGCCTTTCCAGTTAGCAGAGCTTCAAGGTCATGTTGTTTTCCAGAGTCTCAGTGTCAAACAGCTTGAGTGGTACATCTGGCAGCATGTGTGTATGAGAAGGCAGTTGTGTTTTTGTGCTTCTAGCGGTTGACAGGAGGCCGTGGGTGTTTCAAGACTTGCTTGTAGCACTACGAATAGAATCCACTCGAAACAGCTCTGCCCAACAGCTGATGTCTTCCAGTTTAATGCTGTGGGTGACTGAGTTCTTATGCTGGGTAGAAACTATTTGCTGTAAATAACAAGTTGCCCAATGTAAATCAGTTAAAAAGCAGGTTTGAAGTATGCTGAGGATTAACTTGCACTATTTTTATTAAACTGGAATTTTAAAGAGATTTTAATGACAGCTGAAATAAGATTACATACGTAAGGACTAAGTCAACTGATTCAGAAAAGCAAACCCCTGGTCCAAGCTCCTCTTGTGTGACTTCTAAAGGTGGTGCTGTTTTCTTGACGGGAAGGTTTTGCTGCCTGCTCTCTCTACAGCCCCCCAACCTGTGCGACACCTTCTGCCGGCCAGAGTCTGGCACCCCAGCCCCCCCCAGATGACGCAGAGCAGCAGGCAGCTCTACTCTTGGCGTGCTCTGGAGACACCTTACCAGCATCCCTCCCACCAGTCAACATGTATGACCTTTTTGAAGCATTACAGGTAAGCTGTTCATGTCAGTCATGTCACAGGCAGTGCTGTCCTCAGTACCAGCTACCAGTCTTGCATTTGGTTTGCATGCATGTGGGGGGATTTGTTTTCTCCTCCAGTCTGTTTCCTTCTTTTCCTCTCAAATATACAATTCTTTGACTTGTTCCCACTATTAGGTAATGGTTAACATACAGTCAGCTCGTGGTTTAATGCCTGTTCTGCTCCCCTTGGTCAGAGAGTTGACGAGGAAATCCGTGTCTCTTCTTATAGCTACCAAGGAAGAGTTCACCCTTCTGTAGCAAGACTGCAGTGATTATATCAGAACTGAGCTAGGCTGAGATTGTGACAGCGATGCAGAAAAATGACTTGCCTGGCATGTCCCTCCTTACTCCTCGTGTTCCACTCTGAGTACTTAGAGGAATACTTGGTCCTTCCATGCAAGCTGCTGCAGTGGGTTAGCTATGATCACCCCAACCCCGGGGAGGTGTCTAAGGTCACCTGGATGAATCTTCCTATGGAGGTGCATACCTGTGGCTGCCTCCCTCTCTTGGCAGCTCTGAGGACATTCAGACTACTTTGAATGTCAGAAATTAGCTGTGAAAAATTCCCTGTTGATCCCTGCTGTTGTGAACAGGCCTAGGATTTTGTCTCAAGGCTGTGGAGGCAGGCAACTGTTCTTTGTCAGAGCTGTAATCAAGCATTTGTCTCATGTTTAGTCAAACGGAATTGTTTGTAAGATTTTTGTTGACTAATTGTTGTTTGTGATTGCAAGAGCAAAATTACTGTTTCCTCACCATGCTACTTCCTTACAAAATGGCATAACAGGCAGTCGTTGTGTGCTGGCTGCTGTGGCAGCGCTGTCGCAGGTTGCAGCTGTCCTCATGTGTGACACCTGCATTCCTGCTCTGCAGGGCTGGTGCTCTGATCATCCTGTAGCAGAGGGAGGTTCTACCATGGGCAGTATGGGGAAACGTGTATGAAAGCATGAAACTTTGTTTTCTAATATGTCTTCAGGTGCACAAAGAAGTTATTCCTGCGCACACTGTCTACGCTCTAAACATTGAGAGAATTGTCATGAAACTCTGGCATCCGAACCACGAGGAGCTACAGCAGGATCAAATCCATCGCCAGCGCCTGGCGGCGAAGGAGGGCCTTCTGCTCTGCTAGAGTTAGGCAGCCATGTCAGGCCTCAGACAGCTACAGTGCTGCTCCTTGGACATGATGTTCAGATGCTTCTCACAAACCTGTGTCAGTGTTTCAGGGATGACGTAAGTTATGAGTCAACTTTTCCTATGGAAATATGACTGCATTGTGGTACGCTTTCTCTGCTTCCCCAGAGCCATGTGCCACAGAGTGCTTGCAGCAATCCCACTGAATTGGAAAGGGAAAGCAAGAGATTTGTTTGCAAAGACTGTTTTTTAGGAAAAATAAATGTGAGGGTGGAAAGAGTTGGTTTTAAGTAAGGTGTGTTTGCGTGGTGTTTTGTGAGCACGGGGAATCTGCCTCTGTGCCCTCCCCTCTCAGGTAATTTCCCTTCTGAGCTCAGTCTCCAGGGGCCTTGTCCAACTTCTGTTGCAGTTGGTGGGATCCTTTTCCATTCGTTTAACTGGAAACGGGGTGGGCTCTTGTAAAGTGAAGATGAGCAATTCTGTAAACTGACATTGTCCCTCTTCTACCAGGTGAACTTCTGATTAGAAACTGAGAAAATAAGGCAAAAAGGGAAAGATCCTTTCCAGCCTGTTTTTTGAACTGTTTTGTGATGCAAAACATGAAAGTGCGCGCTGTCATAGGAATCTCTCACCAGGTACCAAAATATGCAAGAAAACCAAGGCTGTGAGTAAGGCTTTCTTATCAGCCCAGTCCTTGACTCACCCTGTTTTGTAGTGGTTGTGACAGCAACTCCTGAATATGTGTATCAGTTCACTGCCTTGGTGTTGTGGACTCCCTGGATTTGCAGCGTGAACACGATGTCTCGTATTACTTCATTGTTAAAAAAAAAAAAGTGCTGTCACACCTCTCCACGCAGGGAGCTGTGCAGATCCCTGTGTTAAAGGGGAAGTTCCACCTGCTGTGTTTCAGGTACCCTACTGTCTTCTCGAGCCAGCTGTGTGCTCCTCTGGTGCTGAAGGGAACAGGCTTATTATAACATGAGAATTCTACTAAAATGTCTTAATTACTATATTGCCTGGTTTTACCACACCTATGGAGGTACCTGCTGAAACGGCTTCCTCTGGGGAATACGAAAGGGAGAGCTCATGGTTCCCCTCCAGTCTTGTTTTCTTCTGTTTGGCAAGTATTTGGATAGGAGAGCTGTCATCTTTCCCCTTTCCCATGCAGTTTCCTTCTCTGCTGTGCCCCCAGGACTGAAAAGGGTGCAAGGTCCCTGGTGTTTCCTCTCAGTTATCTTTTTTAATAATGTCCTTTCTTGACCCTCGTGACTGCTCATGTTGGACCAGAGTTGTGGCAAGGGGCTGTGCAGCTCTCACTGTGTTTCTGGCTTTCCTGCATCCGCTTGTGGGATGTGCTGTGGAGTAGCAAGAGGAAGTGCCTGTGCAGGTATCAGTGGCTCTCTTCATGAGAAGACCATTTTAGGATTATGAAGAAGCTGGGAAAGGCAACAGTAGAGAGCTACAGAAGGGCCTGGCGGGGTGGAGCAGCTGTGCTTGCTAGGTCATGTCTCCTAAGGTATGGCAGTGTGTGGTTAGGGGGAATGGAGAGGAGATAGAAAATTTCTTTTGGTCCCTTTCTCTCAACTGCCATTTTTTCTGTATTTAAACATATATAGCTGTTCAGAAGTGAGTCTTAGCTTAAAAGTTGACCCCAGTGGCTTTTACGTGACGGGTTTTTTTTAAAAGCAACATTGAACCTGAGTAACTGTATGTGGTGAGATCATCAAGTCACCCGAAGTATAAACTCTGGGGTGTGGGAGGGGGATTTCCCAGATAATTGTTATGTTTCTGGTGTAAAATGAAAGCATTAAATTTGTTTGCTAGAAACTTTGGGGCAGCTCTGAGGATGTCAGATCTGAAGAAAGCACGCAGCCTCCAACAGCATCACAAGTGAGTTCTGAAACAAAATACTGAGTATGGCACAAGTGTCTGCTGTTTGCGTGCACTAAGGGGAAGGCTCTGTAGACAGAGCCTCATGTTCTGAAGAGCTGAGTCATCTATTCCACACTGAGGGAAAAAAAAGTGTTGTTTGGGACACTTGCTAGACAACAAAGGTTTGAATAAGGAAATGTTGTTGGCCCCATTTCACAGATCAGAAAACTGACAGGCGTATAGTCTCAATGCACTTTCCCACAAAGCGTGAGAAGTGGTGCTTTGTAGACTTCTGGGGTAATCTGGAAGGGACATCGGGAGGCTGCTTTGCCCACCCTCTGCTGAAAGAATTGCTAAGTTTGAAGCTAGAGCAGGTTAGCTGTCTCTGAAGATGGGACCAGAGAAGTGGTGATATTTCCTATTCCAGTGTGTGCGACCCAGGGCACCGCAGGAGGGGTCCCTGAGCGGGCTGCGTGGGTCCGGGCACGGCAGTGGAGCACTCCGAGCAAGAGCTACTTGAGACGCTGCTGCTGTTCCGCTTGGCCTTCGTGGACACGAACAAGACACAGCAGTTTACTTCCATCAGATAGAAGGTGTGCTGCAATTTCCCGTTCCCAGAAGATTGAGATCAAACACCAAGAAGAAGAAAAAAAGAAAAAAAAGAATTAATACGCTTTTAAGATGTTTACTGTCAGAAATGTCCTGACTTTGCCACCTGCTAGCCCAGGCCCCACCTTGTGGAAGCTGCAGAGCAAAATGCAAAATGAGGTGTCTTGATCCTCTCTAAAAAAATTACTGGTTTGCTGTCATCAAACTCGGAGCATAACAGAAGAATCTGGTAAGTGGAGTGGTTGTGTTGCTGAGATAAGGCAAAGAAGAAGGACTGGAAACTGCAGACCTTGGGAAGCCAACGACTGTCTCTCACCATCCACTTGACCCTTCACTGTGAGTCCCTGAGACATCTGCCAACAAGACCCTTCTCAAATAAACCTTGGAAGCAGCAGCAGTGGATCGGATGAGGTGAAACCCTGGTGCTGCCCAGCCAACAGTTAGTTCCTCTCTTCCTTCCTCCAAGGAAATCTGTCTGCTTTGCTTTCCCCGTGACCTGCTTTGGGCCTTACCTCTGCTGCAGGACACGGCTGCGGTACAGGTCTGAGCTGGGCGAGTTCCTCTTGACTCAGCTCCTTGGGACTTGGAATCTAAAACAAGTACATAAAAATTGATTTCCTGTTTCCATATCACTGGTGTGATGACCAGTTTCCAATTTTGTCTCCAGAGAAAAGAATGTTCACAAAGTTAGGAGAGTTATGGAAGGATGACAGGATCACCATTCTATGAGCCTTCCTCTCAAAAGAAGAAAGAAAAGGAAAGAAAAACCCACCCTTTCCTCTAGAATGAACTGCTGTCCTGGAACCCACTCTAGAACCAACAAGCGAGCTAGAATGTGAACTAGAACTGTGATCTGAGTTAGAACCCTGTCTAGAGCCAAAATTAAGCTCTGGAGTCCCCAACACAATAAGGTGATGGAGCTGCTGGAGTGAGTCCAGAGGAAGGCCACAGAGATCTGAGGGCTGGAGCACATCTGCTATGGAGACAGGCTGAGAGAGTTGGGGCTGTTCAGCCTGGAGAAGAGAAGGCTCTGGGGTGATCTTCTAGCAGCCCTCCAGTACTTAAAGGGGGCCTACAAGAAAGCTGGAGAGGGACTTTTTACAAAGGCATGTAGTGACAGGACAAGGGGCAATGGCTTTAAACTGAAAGAGGGAAGATTTCGGTTAGATCTAAGGAAGAAATTTTTCACTCTGGGGGTGGTGAAGCTCTGGGACAGGTTGCCCAGAGAAGTTGTAGATGCCCCATCCCTGGAAGTGTTCAAGGCCAGGTTGGATGAGGCTTTGAGCAACCTGGTCTAGTGGCAGGTGTCCCTGCCCATGGCAGGAGGGTTGGAACTAGATGACCTTTGAGGTCCCTTCCAACCCAAACCATTCTGTGTGACCATGCTGATGGCGAAGGTTTTCTGTGCATCTCATCAGAATTTCTTGTGTTGTACCAGTGCCGTTGCCTTTCAGCTTTTTCTGTGTGTCTCCTTGTGGCTTCTCATCGGAGAGTAGCAGATAACAGCAAGATCTCCCTTCTCTCCTGGCTGTGCAAACCTGCTGCTCTCAGCTTCTCCTTATACATTGTGTGCTCCAGCCCAAACCATCTAGATAGTCTCCATTGAACTTGCTCTGGTATGGCACTGTCTTTGTGCTGGGGAACCCAAACTGGACTCAGTTCTACAGATGGTCTCACGAGTGCTGAGCAGAGATGCAGGACCCCTCCTCTTGCCCTGCTGGCTGCACTTCTGCTAGCAGCTGGCCTTTGTTGGACAGGTGCACTGCTGGCTCCTGGGCTGGTTGTCCACCCAAGCTTCCAGGTCCTTTCCTGCACAGCTGCTTTCTTGCCTGTTGTCTCCAGCCTGTTCTGCTGCAAGGGATTACTCCATCCCAGTGGTGGGGCTGTGCATTTGCTGTTGAACTTCTTGAGGTTCCTCTCAGCCTGTTTCTCCAACCTGTCTAGGTCTTTCTGCATAGCAGCTTTGCCCTTCAGCGTATGAACCACTCCTCCCAGTTTGGTGTGATCTGCAGACTTGCTGCCCATATGCTCCATCCTATTGTCCAGGTCAGTAGCAAAGATATGAAAGCATAAGAAGCCCCAGTATCTGGACTCTGAATTGCTGCCTACTGCTCTTGGAGACCTGCACTGAGAACAGGGTGATGGTGCCGATGTGTATCACTGTTAGGCTGGTGGCTTTCACTGTGACATGACATATGCCTGTCTTCGCTAGGGTAGTCAGCCCTCTGAAATGAGTAAGATGGCTGACTTTCAAAGCAGCTGCTCAAAGTAGCACTGAAATTAGTTTGGAAAGGTCCATCTTCTGACTCAAGATCCACCAAGACCCTGCCAGGTCTATGGCAAGCTGAGCTTGATGAAAACTGTTCCTAACAGATGATGGCTGAAAAAGTTACAGTGGAAGTTTTCGGAGTTGTTTTAGGTGACCTGTTGTGCTATTTAGTGGTCTTCACTACTGAAGGTGTCTTCCATAGTCCTGTGCCTCTTGCTGAAGCTTAGGCCTAGAACTTCTTGTTATATTCACCTCAGAGTATTGTATGGAAAGACGGAAGGGAAGGAATGAGTCATCAGTCACATCCCCAGTAGCAAGAATTGCATCCTGTGGTGTTAATCCAATAGGAACTGCAGTGTACTGGAAGTTGACACTTGGGAGCTTCTAGACGACTTAAGATTTGCAGTGGAAAATCATCACCCACCACATGAAGGGTGGGAAGGGGGGAAGTGGACGAGAAGCTCAATATGAGCCGGCAATGTGCTCTTGCGGCCCAGAAGGCCAACCGCGTCCTGGGCTGCATCAAGAGGAGTGTGGCCAGCAGGTCGAGGGAGGTGATTCTCCCCCTCTACTCTGCCCTTGTGAGACCTCACTTGGAGTACTGCGTCCAGTTCTGGAGTCCCCAACATAAGAAGGACATGGACCAGTTGGAGAGGGTCCAGAGGAGGGCCACGAAGATGATAAGAGGGCTGGAGCACCTTTCCTATGAGGACAGGCTGAAAGAGTTGGGGCTGTTCAGCCTGGAGAAGAGGAGGCTCCGGGGTGACCTTATAGCAGTCTTCCAGTACCTCAAGGGGGCCTACAGGAAAGATGGGGAGAGGCTGTTCAGGAGGGCCAGTTATGATAGGACAAGGGGTAATGGTTTTAAAATAGAGGGAGGTAGGTTCAGGTTGGATATTAGGAAAAAATTTTTTACTATGAGAGTGGTAGAACACTGGAACAGGTTGCCCAGAGAGGTGGTGGATGCTCCATCCCTGGAGACGTTCAAGGCCAGGTTGGACAAGGCCCTGAGCAACCTGATCTAGTTGGAGATATCCCTGTTCCTTGCAGGGGGGTTGGACTAGATGACCTTTGAAGGTCCCTTCCAGCCCTAACCATTCTATGATTCTATGATTCTAAGTGCTTGAGAGCTTCACCAGGCTTACTTCATGGCCCGAGTTTGGATGAAGACAGCCCTCTGATCTCAGCATGTCAATGCCCCTGGGAGTGTAGGATGCAGACAGAAAATCTTGTTTTTATTTTTCAGACAGTTCCAGCTGCCAGACCTGGCTTAAGTCCGACCAAGCCTTTCCAGCTGGATGCCAAGGAAGATTCTAGTGGTGTGAATGTAGCCCTCTCCAACACCCCCAAATGGCCAAACTCTTGCTCCCAAGACTGGTGACCAGGAAAGATGGGTTTTGTTGCTGGTTCATAGCAGAAACCTGGAGCATAGCGCTGCTACCAAACATGCACTGCAATGCCTTTCTCTTAGCTTACCTGCTCATATATCCCCTCCCAGCCTTCCCGCACTTTCTCCTGCAGCAGAGGTGGACTTTTTTGGTTGTTGCCCCAGTTTTTTTCCTTCCTAGCAGAAATATCCCCCTGTTGTAGAAAGCTGGTCCTGGGCTTGGTGCAAGGAGTGGCTCCGCTGTTTGAGGGCCAGAAACTCTGTGCCAGCAGTGCCTAAAAATGCAGATTCTGGTTTCTCAGTAGAGGAAAAGTTTAAACTGGTGACTTAGTACCACCTTCCTTCCACTTGACCTCTAGGGAACTTCTGGCAAAGAGAGGAAAATGAGGAAATAAGAAAATGAGACTGCTTGCATTTAAGAAACAACCACACACACTGCGTTTTTTCCTTAATTGTAAATGCCCAAGAGCCCCAAACTTGGGGTAGCAGAAATGCTTTGCTGTCCAGCCAAGTGAAAATACCACCAAGAAAGGAGACCTCCTTTTGTGCTCCTGGAGTGGAAGGAAGCGTGTGATCTACTGCTGCAGTCTGATGTTGCTGAAAAAGAAAGTCTCTGCAGGTGAGGGGCTGCCTCCTTAGTGCTGAGAGGGCAGTGGTAGCTGTTCCCTGTCAGGGACTTGTCAGAGATGATGGATGTGTCTTGCTGGTCTGAAATGACATGCAGAAGGGTTTGCAGCAGTAGCACAATGCCAGCAAGCCCTCCTCCCAGCGAGAGGCACAGCTTGTGCTGCTAGAGGAGGGCTTCAGCAGTGAGATTTCAGCAGGCTCCTAGATGGAAGTAACTTCTCAGCATCAAAAGATTTGCTTGTGGCATTACCTTTCTTCACCAGTGTGGTTACTGGTGTGATCTGGTTGGCAGGAGGAGAGGAAGAATTCACCAGCCTGCCTTGCAGTTACTGCAGAAAAAAACTTCATGTGTAGCCGTAGCCTGGGGCAGGCCAGGCAGCTGGGGAGTGCCAGGGAAGCGCATCCTCTGCGTCTCGGAGGTCAGTGTTTGCCAGACCTCAAGGCAGGCGCAGCTCTGCTGCAGACACCGCGGCCGAGGGGACTGTGCTGCTCTGCGAAGAAGCCCGAGGGGTGCCAAACAGGTGAGACAGGGTTAATGACAGGCACAGCCGGGGCACAAGCACTAGTGTCCACTCCTCAGGTGTACGGAGACCTTGGCTCATGCTGAGAGCAGGGCCCTTCAGCTGCCTCTGAGACTTTGCATCTTCTGAGGAGTCCTGCAGTGTCCCGGGCACCCCCCAGGCAGACACTGCTCCTGGTGGGGCTGTGCAGCAATGACAGGAACGAGGGGCAGAATTTTTTTTTCTGGGTCAAGTGCAGGCTGCTGGCCACCACTGAGCTGCTGCTGTAACCTGTCTCCAGCCTCGAGTTTGATTATGGTCCAAGGTCCTGATTAGATGATTAATTTCTGTTCTTTCTAGATCACAAAAGGCGGAGGCAGCATCAAGTTATAACCGGACATAAAAACTTGTGTAAGAATAAATAAACTTTTCATCATGAAGCGCATCCAAATGAAGTTTTTTGTAGCATTTTTGATTCATTTCTTGCCGGGAAATGAGTTTGTGTCTCCAGATAACATCTGGCTGGTGGGGGTTTTTATGAGTGCAGGCCATCCTCAGTCTGAGGATATTGGGTGGAGTATTGGAGACCTGGACTTGGGCTCTTGTTCTGCCTGGGGGCTGTTTAAGCAAAGACAAAAAGTTCTTGCATTTGAGCAGTACAAGCTGCTCCTGGGGCTCTGCTTGGAGCTTTGACCTCCCTGCAATGGGTACAATGTATGGAAAAACTTGAACCTGCCACTGCTGTGAGTGCTAGTGGCCTCCTTGCCAGTTCAGATGTGCCTAGCAAAGCCATTCCCTCTGCTCCATCTGGATCTGGTGCTCAGGTAAGCCTTGGAGGAACCGTCTCTGAAAAGAGGTCCCTCAGAAAGATGGCAGGCATCAGCTTAGTGACTGCCTTGCTTGGGGGTGTGTTGTTGGTTATCATTAAACAGTATTGTTTCCATTTGAATTTCTGAAACCAGTTTCCCGTTGGTGGGTTTTGTTATGTCTTTGTTAAATTTAAAAGCTCCCACAATCAGATATCTGCTTCTGTGCAATGACAGCCACTTCTGAAACTCCACTTCGACAAGAAAGAGAAGGAGCTGTAGTCTCACAGGAAGGGCTGCTGGCCTTGCTGTGGAGCAGCCTGTAACCTCTTTAAACCCTTTGAAGGTTTTGGAGCGTGGAGGCAGTCCTTCTGTACCAGGAGCGCATGCGGGCAAAGGCCAGTTCCTCTTTTCCCTCCTTGCTCCTTCCTCCACACGTGCAGCTGGCCAGCTTGCTCCCACATCCCTGGAGGTTAGCCCTGGCTGAGCAGTTGTCCCCAGTCGTTCCTGAAGTTGTCATCCTGCCACAGGTCACTAAGGCAAAGCCTCCTTTAGGTGTTTTAAGTTTCAGTGCAGGTGGGACTGCAGCAGTAAAGACACTGCAGGGAACAGTCTCCTAGGTGGTTTTATTGGTATCTGGGGAGCAGATGCTCCAGACAGGCTTGGGCACAGCCCTCTGCAGGTGCTTGTCTGTGTTCTGTAAGAGGTCAGCACGAAGCCCTTCTGTGAATTGTAGGTTGATTTTTCAGATACTAATTTTTGTTATTAGACTGTATGAAATGCTGATGGTAGTAGATACTCTGTGTTGCTCTAGGAAAAAGCAAAGATTTCAGACGTTTTTCCACTGAAACTTTCATTTCTCACTAAAATGGTATTTTCCCACCAGAAAGAAATCTCAAGGCAGCTCAGCCTGCTTTATTTTTGCTTCTGCACCCAACCTCTCCAAAACATTCACCGGAAGATTGGTCTAAGTTGTCAAATCTGGTTTTTAACTCTGTAATAAAGTTAGTGATTAACTCCACAATAAATGGCTTCAGAATAATGCTCATCCACCAGCTTCCCCTCTGTCCCCATCCACTCTCAAGTGTCTTTCTTAAAGATGGGAAAGGGGGTGGGCAAGAGCAGGGCTGTCCCTCAGCTTTGCTCCCATGCCCTGGGAGTGCTCGGTGGAGGTGCAGCCCTGCTATTTTGCAGATGGCTGATGACTTGCACCAGAGGGTTGGTACTGCAGGGGCATTAGCAAGTTGTTCTCCTTTCTCATGTGGTGGTGATTCATCTGTATGAATTCCTCCTGCCCTGCAAAATGTCTCAGCTGGACTCCCTGGCTTTCGCTGGAGTCTGTAAGCAAGAGATGTGTGCAAGCAAGGGCTGGACCTCCATTGTAGGCAGCAGATCCCACATAGCGTGGTGGCCCTTGTTCAGTCAGGAGAGGAGAGAGGCAAGGTGCGTGTCTGTCACTGAGCCAGGGACATGGAGCAGTGCTTGGCTTGGTGGCCCTTCCAGAGCTGCCACAGGCACCACATACAGCCCTGGGAGCCGTCCTAGTGGTCAGCAGCTACAGTTCAGAAAACTTGATATTGGCAGTGCTGCAAAAAGGGGACAAAAAGCCCTTGGGGAAAAAAAAAATATATTCACCCTCCTGCCCAAAACCAGCTCATACACACTGATACAGTGAGACACAAGCCATGTTAGCGTCAAGTCAAACAGCAGTGTCCTTGCCCCCGGGGCAGCAGGGCCTCGTGTGGCACACTGCAGCGTGGGCACTGCTCCCTGTGCTCCTGCTGCTGTGCCTGTGCCAGCTGGCTGCTGCTTGCCTGCTGCTGCTTGCCACCCAGCTGCCTGTGGCCGTGCGCTCTTGCCAGCATGGCTGGGGCACAAGGCACTGCGTGGGGCAGCTGGTGCCCCCCACCGTTTGCCTTACCAAGGCATGACTCCGTCTGCTGGCCCACGTCTGAATGGCGAGAGGGTGCCACATGTCCTGGGGCTGTTCGTCCACCCACGCGTGGCAGAGCTGCACGTCCTGGGGCCGTTCATTCCTTTGCTGGCTGCGTTATCCCTCCGCTTCAGCTGTCTCAGTTTCACGCCTGCTGGCTGTGAAAGCCGGTGGTGCTGATGCAGTCAAGCAGAGCTTGCACCGAGCACAGGCATCCTGTTTCCAAAACAGCTGGTGCAACCTCATAGGCTTCAGCATCTATGTTCCCAAGGGAAGAAGCATGGGGAGCTCGAGAGCTGGGGCAGAGGCCGAGAGAACAGGAGGGTGGGAATATTCCCTGCCACCTCTCCCCCTTTTTTTTTTAAATGAGAGTATTGAAAAAGCCAATTTGGGAAGCACACAGGAAGGAAGGGTAGAACCTGGTCTCCAAACCCCAAGAGGTTTTGGAAGCAGCCTTTGGTCGACTGGCTGCGGGGAGCCGTTTGTGGTTGTGCAGCAGCTCTTGTGGTTTCCTGGCCCTGTGAGCCCTCCCTGAACAGTGTGGGGAATGGCTGGGAAGCCCATTACCACTGCCAAGGCTTCCCCTGCCCGCCCCAGCCCTGGAACAGCGCTCCTGCCTTTTCCTGGACCTTCCTAGCGAAACACAACATGCAGGGCCTGATTTAGGTGGTGTGTTTTTTTTTTTTGCGTGTCAGTGCCTGGCAGGTCAGCTGCACCCTCTGGCCTCGCGTGCTCCCTGCCGTTTTGTGGGCTCCAGCTCCCCTCACCCCATTTGGACAGTGCCGGCAATGATTCATGTTACTTGAGTCTTCAGAACGCCCACGGGTGGAAAAACCAAAAGCAGCAAAGCCGAACACCCAGGAGCGTGTGTGCACACGGACACGCAGCACCTGAGCGCAGCACAGCCGCTGCTGGTGACGAACGGCTGCCGCGCTCACGCCGGGAGCTGCCGCTCGGAGGGCTCTGCATTTTCCAGGCTGTTGCAAGGCCTGGCTGTTCCCTGCTGCACAGTGGGTGTCACCTTTTTCCAGCTCCCAAGGAACTGGTGTATGAGTAGTGGATGTATTTGCAGCTTTGGCATTGCAGTGAGCAAGTCCATGCCCTGGGTCATCGCAACTGGTCTCCTCCACCTTGATGCTCAAGGGATGTGCTGGTCCCTGCACTGCTGATCCCATTAAAACTAAACCTCTGCAGCTGCAGCCAAACCCAAAGCAAGCAAGCAAAGGCTGAAGAGCATCGTTCATACAGAGCAGCCACCTGGAGATCACACCTTTACATACCAGTAAGCAGCCAGTGGGGCTGGCTTGCACCTAGTGGCATCTGCAGTGACCCCCCAAGGGACAGACCCCCAGTCTGTGGAATGTTTGGGGCCCATCGAGGTCAGCTCTGTCTCTCTCGGCCCGGAGTGCTACCAGCACCACTGGCACATCCGCTGTGGACCTGCCTTGCCCTCATGTGCTGCGGTCACCCGAGAAGCCCCTTGGCTGGTGGCTGCTTCTCCGCTCCATGTGCCACCAGGTCTGAGCCCACCTCGCTATCGTGCTGGGGGAGCTCCGAGAGGTGCCTTTTGCAAGCTTGTCACCTTGGATGGTACAGGGGCTGCGGTGGGGGCGGGTGGTGGCACTGACCATGTAGCACACAGGGACATGCCCCATCTTGCAGAAATGACGCAAAGGCACAAGCCAAGGAAGGAGCACCCTCGCCAGTGCTTGAAGAGGTGGAGGTGCCCTCCTGGCCCTTGGCCCACCCTCCCCAGGCCCTCACTGGCTCTTGGGAAGGTGGCGATGTGCGAGTGGGGGCCAGGTGCCCTGAATGCCACACTGCTGCTGGCTCTGCTGGCCACAGTGGTGACAGGGAAGGAGCAGGCATGAACCCACAGTGAACCAGGCTGCCTGGATGGAGGTAGTTGCGGTCACCAGAGAGAAGCATGAGCGTACCTGTCCTCCTGGGGCGAATGGGAGCTCCAGGCACCCTGGGCACCATAACCTCGTGTGCGACATCAAAGTGGCTGAGGTAAGCGCACCATGCAAATGAGCAATACCTCAGAGCTGGCGCTTAACCACAGCTCTGCTTCTGCGTCTGCTGTGGGAATAAGCTGACGGTTCCCCTTCCTGAAGCTTCTTGCCTGAGCTCAGAGGTGCTTGTGGTCTACCCTAGGGCTTTAGCCCTCCCATCAGGTCAGCGGGTCCCAGGTCAGGCATGGACCCAACACTATGGAATCATGTCCTCCATGGTCCTGAGCCATCGCTGGAGACCAGGAGAGGAGCAGGCAGAGCATGGCTCCCATAGGCACCTTTGCTGGCATCGCGGCAAGGGCACACCATGCCCTCCTGGTGCATCTAACACTTCTGCTGCCCCTGGCACTTACTGGCTATTGCTTTTGCTACTAGTAAAAGGGAATATGAAAAAAAAATCAAAGCATGGGCCTGGCTGCCCAAATACTAGATTGTCCAGGCGATGGAGGAGCAGCTTGGTGCTCCCAGCGACTACTTACTCGCTGCCTGGTCTCATTTCTATTCCTGTAATTGTTTAGTGCTCTTGAAAACCATTAGTCGTGGCTTCTGCTTTCTGGACTTTTGATGGTTTAGTCATTAATGTTTTCTGAAAATGGCAACCACAGGGCAAAATGTGGTCCCTAGCCAGAGGCTGAGCTGAAGTGGCCAGGATGACCCTGGCCATCGCAGTTTTTTATAAGATCAAAATTTCCAGTCCCTGTGGAAATGTGTCTTCAGCCTCGTGCTCCCCTCTCTGCTGGGCTGATGTCAGTGCTGTGGGGCCAGACTCGCCCCATGGCCAGGCAGCGAGGGCACTGCGTGCCCCGTGCCTGCGAGCCTGGTGCCCTGCGGCACGAGCACACCCTGGCCACAGGTCTGTTTCCTGTTGGTGTCATGAGAGAGAAGCTGTAGCTGCTCTTCCGACTGAAACTGGAGGGAGAGAGAAGCACTAAGGAGCTCTTTCAAAGAGCAGAACGTGGAGGCATGTCTGAGGCATGTCTGGGGCACATTTGCTCCCTTGGGCCAGGGTAATGGTGCTGCCTGCCTGCCTTGTGCTGCCTGCTACCGCAAGGCAGGAGCACACTGCTCCCTGGCTTGTTTAAAGTCTGGAAAAATCCAGTGTTACAGCAAGGCTGGGAAGGGGACTGGTGAGCAAGAACTGCACCTGCTGGCAGCGATGCAGGAAAAGGCTGTGGCCAGTCTCCATCTCTCTTGGGGGCTCATGGTGGCGGGGGGGGGGGGGGTGCTGGGGCGCAGCAGCCATCATCCTGTGGCACAGACAGGGGATTCTGAAAGCCCCCTTTGGCTGTGCTGCCCAGCTGGGAGATGGGGCTGAGCCTGTCCCTCTGGAGCAGGGGTGTATTACCGGAGCCACAGGCCTCAGCCAGGCCAGTGCTGCCCTTGCCGCTGCGGTCCCTTGGGCTCCCAGCAGCTGGGCAGCACTTCGCAGCTGCATCGACCTAAAACACCCCGGGAGGGGTGTAGCTGCCCCATTTGGCATCGCGACCAAATCCAGAGCCCCAGGGGCCAGGGAAGCTGCAGGGAGCCCAGCCTGAGCCGAGCACAAACCATGGTTGGGCACAAAGGGAGAGGGAGGGAGCGCCATGCAGCAGCCACCCCGTCACCTTCAATTAACAGCTGGGGAACTACTGGGCTATACAGGCTGAGCATGACCAGCAAGAAGCAGCCATCTGGATGCTGACACCATGTCACATCTCCTCCCGGCACCTGTGGATGCTGGTGTATGGCTGGGAGCTGGGGCCAATGTCCCCTCTCCATCGTGCATGGCTTGCCAGGTGGGCACTGTGGGGCCATCGCCAACTCTGTGCAAACAAACGGCCATGGTGCTGTGGGCCAGGCATGGAACCAGCTTGTGGTGTGCCGCTGTGGGAGGCTCCATGTCTGTGCACTGCTCTGGGTCTTTCAGAAATCCCCTGGTGCCTTGGCTAACCCGTGGTGGCTGTGTGGGGCTGGCAGAGGCTGAGGCTGGGGGCCAGCAGGGAGGGCGGGGGCTGCCACTGCAGCTCACTCCATCGGGGGAATTCCTCAGCCGTTTAGCCACATCTTTTCATCATTCTTATCTGTGGTTTTCTGCTCACTTCAGAAGTGAGTTTTCTATTTAAAGCACATAATCTGAAGTCTAATTCCTTCCCGGGGTCACCGGGCAGAAGCCCATTGCTCTTTGAGCCCAAAGGCTGATGCATGTCATTGGTGTGTCCCAGTCCCCACAGGCCCCCAGCTCAAAGCTCACCTGGGGAGCGAGGTCCGGTGTCTCACAGCACCAGGATGCCACTTTTCCTCTTGTTGTGGGCTGGTCCCAGTGAATTACGTGTCCATGAAAAAACAGAGAGGACTTGGTGGTGTCTGGGTAAATGAGATCTTGATCTTTGTGTGCTTCTTCCTGTAGTGTTTTTGCAAGTGCTTTGGTTCAGATTCGTCTCAGTGAGCCACAGAACTGCGGAGCTGAGGTGATCCATCACTGCATCCTCTGGTCAGCCTGGCTGAGGCCACAGCTGGCTCCCGGCAGGCACCTCTGCAGCCCTTGGGCAGTCACATGCGGTGGGAAATACTCCTCCCAAAGCCTGATGAAGCCATGATGCAAATACTAGTGAGATACTGGGGAGATGCCTCCTGGTCCACTCTCACAGCCCATCTCTGGAGCACAAGGTTAAATGCAGCCCACCAGGACCTCACTGCAGCCGTGTGTGGGTAGAGAGCTGGCAGTGACAGCAGGGACACCTGGGGGAAATGGGCTGAAAAGGGGATGCTACAGGTAGCTGAAAGCTTCTCCAAGCACCCTGCACCCATTTGGGAGGCTGGAGCCCTGGGTTGGCACTGCTCTGGGCAGCACACTGCTGAGGAGGAGGAATGACGGTGAGACCAGCTCCAGCCCATGTCCAAGTCTCACAGTCTGAGACCACTGCCTGCCCTGAGGCACATACTATGCACCACAGCTGATGTGGTTGCAAATTATTTCTTTTTTAAAAAAACCCCAAAAATAAAGGCTCTTAATGAATCATTTTCTTGACTCCTATAGATAGCTCCAAAGACAAGAGGTACTTTATGGCGTGGAGGATCTTGTCAAATAGGAAAAGAAAAGAAACTCATGTAAAAGCTTGGTGAGAGGCACAATTTTGGCACAACAGTACAGTGCAGTCCCCAGCCTCTCTTTGCTGGTTAGGGCTTTGCACTGTGTAAATAGTCACCGTTGATATGGGAACATGACACTGTTTCCAGGAACATGGGGAGTGGGTGGGAAAGGAGTATTTATCCCAGGAGGCACTCGGGATACTCAGTTCACTGACCTGACCTCCATGAATACGGTCCATAGCAGACCTCGCCAGGCAGATATGTGACAGAGCAGTTGCCATCCCACTGCTGCCTCTCCCTGTGCTCATTTCCTGTGGTTTATCCTCTCTTGGACAACTTGCATGCTGTAAACGAGAGCGTGAGTCTCAGAGAAACCTCAGATTCAGTAACTCAAAGGAATTAATGTTGCAGAAACCCACAGGAAACCTGAGAAATACAAACTCATTTCTCTTGGAGATGGTGCCAAGTGGGCCATGTAGCCTAACACCAAGTGGCGTACATAAGCACCAGAGAGCAGTGAAAAGCTGCTCTCTGAGGGGCTTAAATCATTACTTGCTGCAGATATCTGCTGTAAGTGAGCTGGGTTCCCAAATGGAAGCTTCCATGCATTAGCTTCCTTGCTCCCAGTAGTCCAAAATCCAACCTAATAACTTTATTCTCTGTTTCTCCCACATGGGCTCTCGAAGCAAATCACACCTTGTCAACAAGGCAGTCACAAGAAGGTGAGTTACGCTGAGAACGAGATCCCAAAATTTAGCAGCTGAGCCAGGGGAAGGATGCAGGCAGCCCTGCAAGCCATTCCGCTCTCCCTTGGCCAAGGTTTCCCAGTGACGGGTGATGTGTTGCAGCATTTGGCAGCGATTAAGTTTGCTTAAACCGATCATCCACTGGATTAACTGATGGCCAGCGGATTGGCAAGAGATTTTTTGAGCCCAGAAGGCATCAGCTTGAAAGGAGGTCTAAAAGAAGCATGAAAATCTGTACCAGTGGGGAGGGGAGGCGGAGCTGGGTGGTGGTTGTAGTGGGTTCGGCACTGCTGCACTGCCAGCTTGTGGTGAGATGGATGGGATGCAGGTCACAGGGCTCACTCCAGTGGTTGCCCCTGACACAGCTATATCTCTATTTTGCTTTTTGGACATCTCCAGGTTATGGCTTCAGGAAAATTCATCCCTGCTTGCTATCAGCATGGCAAAACTGCCTGGTGAGGAAACAGCTTCTTTTCCTCCCTATGGCTCTCAAACAGGGACAGAAGGACCGGCATTCCCTGTAAAGGCAAAGACGGCTCGAAAAAAGATCTGCCCAAGCAATTTGCAGTTTGGGGCAAGAGCTGTGGCTTGGGTGCTCTAGGTGCTTTGACCTTTTGGGGCAGCTCCAGCTGGGCATGGGCATGCAGCTCTCGGCTGCTTGATTCTTTTCTGGGGCCTCGGGCCACTACTGGGGTTTCTAGCCAGGCTTTGGAGTTGCCCTTGAGCAGCTCCTGCAGCGAAGGCAGGATGGAGGATGGCACACCAGGAACAAGGCTGTGTCCCTGCAGTGCTCCTCTCATGGACCTGGTGTCCAGTGCTGAGAGAAACCCTCTGCCCCAGGAGCCTGTCAGTCTCTGACAGCTGGGATTTTGGTTTTTCATCTTTAAAAATGTCTAGGAGAGTTACAAAAGCCTTGAGGATGCAAGTGTTGGATGGCTTTGATCCTGCGACAATCACAGCCTTAAATAGTGCATTTTTATCCCGTGTTTGACTACATACATACCGTACTATTAAAAGCCTACAAAGGGCTCTGTGTGGGGTGGAGAAGTGCCACCAGCCCACAACACCCAGCATCAACACCCCTGCTCAGCTTGAGGGACTCTGTGCTGAGATGATAGGGACCAGCCAGCACCCACTGGCTCTGGAGTGTTTGCCTTAGAGAAGCAACGCTACTCCAGGCTTGGGACATCAGGTGTAGGGCTCCTGAGGTCCTACTATGTGTCTAAGGCAGCCTAGGTCAATAATTTGAGTGAGAAGGTACAGAGGGAGCTCTGCACAGAGTGTTCATTTAGCTACCTGCAATCAGAGTTAGCTGGAGATTGCCAAAGCTTGTCCTGCATCTGCCTCTCGAACAGCCTCGCAAATCCTGTTTCAGCAGGATACATAGCTGAAGAAGAACCAGCCATCTCTGTTTTGGAGGTTGGAGCAGCCCCTCCACCTCCACTCCCTCCACATTAGGGTCACCGTGCCGAGGCTGTGGCTCCCTGGCTGCCAGGGGAGTTTTTGCACCCAAGTGTGGCTCTTGGACAGGGACCGTTGTGTGGCTGGGGCTGCCAGTCGTGGTGGGCTCTTGGGAGGCAGCGGTGCTGCCTGCAGACACGCACTCCACCTGAAAATTTCCAGCTGACTTGAGCACTTTCATTTTTTCCATCCTATATTCTGCACAAGTCATAGCAGTATTGATGATATCGCTGGGTGGAGAGACATGACTGCGCCCGCTCCCAGCACTACGCAGATGACTGCACCATGTTATCGGCTGAACTTCTCTGGGATTTTTTTCTTCTTTTTTTTCAGCCACCAAATACCAGAAGTCTTTTTCCAGAAAAAAAACGCTGATTTCTTTGCAGTTAAACTGCAACAAACCCCTATCAAGCAAATGCTGGCAAGCAAAGTGGATCAAAAGGTGGCTTTTCAAATGCTCCTGCTGGCCTGATGAAATGCCATGGGGACAGCGGCTTTAAAAAGTCCCCCCTTCGCTCCAGCGTCACTGTGGGAGAAGGGGGCCCACCGGGCAGGGCTACTGCATCACAACCTTGAGACAAGTGTGGGTGCCACGTAAAGCCACAGGGGCTTTATTTTACACCACTAACCAGCATCTCTATCCATATCTACACTGATTTTGTAGATGGTAATGAGCCCGATGAGTCGTAACCACAAATATTATTTATCCAATAGCACAATTATGGTGCTAAGCCTGCCTGGAGTGACTCAACCACAGAGAAATTAGCAGAGGAAATAGAAAAATGACTGGGATAAACTTTGCCTGAAAGATGGGAAAGCAGGCGTGAAACCTGGCAAAGCACCGCACAAACCATGTGAGATTTGATGGTACCTCATAGTTGGGTTTCTTACGGGAACCTCCATACTCCACCATCAAAGCAGGATGGGGCACCAGCTTGGAGGCAGTGGCCTGCTTTCCCCTCTGTCCCAGCCCACCCTGTCAAGTGTCCCAGCTTGGCAAGCCAGTGGTTTCACTCCCATTGGGGCTCACGTGGGTTTCGGTGCCTGTGGGGAGCTGCCAAAGGTACGTGCAAGAGCGGACCTAAGAGTGAACAGATTTCCCATCGCTCCCATCTTCAAATCAGGGCTGGAAAATGTCCCAAACTGATGAGAGCCTGTGGCATTAAGGGAAGAGAAACCCCCACTTGTACCATGGCTGCCTCCTTGCTCACTTGCTGCCTGCCTTCGGTTGACCTAGTTGAGTCATGAGGAGACGGCGAGTGAGAGACATCCTGCCCTGTGGTTGGCACTGACGCTGCCCCAGGGAGAAAAAGGTGCTTCTCCCGAGGGTCACTCCCTGCCACATAGGCAGGGGGAGCAGGGGCAGGGGGAGAGCACCCCGAGGCAGGGCCAGTGGAAAGGGCTGGCTCTCGCTTACACCCACGTCACGCCAGTCTGGCTCTGTTTCCCACGCTGCAGCCCAAAGGGAAAAGCCGATTTCTCTTCCTCTGGGCAGAGCGAGGGACGTCGCCGGTGACTCTCTCCCAGCCGATGCATGGGAGAGACGACGCAAGCTGAAGGCACATGTTGGGCGGTGAAGAAAGCAGGTGGGCTCTGGGTAAGCCCCTGTGGGGACCTGGCTGGGTGCTAAACCCCTGTACAGACACGTTAGGCATGCTCAGACATGTGTTAATTGCTTGCAAGTGCTTTTCTTGCCCGAGTTTCAAAGGAAACACGTGTCGAGTTCTTGCCCCGTGATCATTTCTCCTCCATGAGATCCAGCCCAGGGAGCCCAGCCGGGGCAGGACGCGCGTTTGACCTCTTCCTGGCGGCGGAACCTGGGGCAGCTGGGAGGTGGGCAGCGCTGCCACCCTCTGCTGTGGCCCTCTCTGCATCCCCAGGCAGGCTGTGGCAAAGAAAGCCTTTCTTAGGAAAAAAACAGATTTATTTTTATTCTTGGCACTAAATGTTGCTCAGAATTGGGACAGAAAGGCAGAGGCAGGCTTTTTTTTCTTTTTTTTTTTTTTTCTGAAAAGTCTTTTTTTTTCTATGCAACCCTTTTTTTGCTGGGAAGGGAATCAAAAAGAAAAAACCTCCCCACATGGGAGAGCTGGACTCAGCTTCGGCGTGTTGTGGGCTGAAAAAGAGCATTAGGAGCTGGACCTCCAGGGAAGGGCTGCAGAGGCTGGAGACAGGCTCAGCTTGTTACACATCAGCGAGCATCCCCGGGGCCAGCTGGGGCGTCTCCAGCTATAAAGGGAGCGGGACTGGGGCTGGGGCTTCTTCTGCCTGGGGCTTTGCCCACAGCAGAGCTGGGACAGGGAGGCTTTAACTTACCTCTCCAGGTGCTGCAGATGGGATGTAGGTGAACCCCAGGCTGCTGTATGTTTCCACAGGAGCTGGTGGATCCAGCCAGTGCAGTCCCTGTGAAAGGAGAAGAAATGCTGTAAAAACCAAGGTAATCTGGGCTCTTTCTGCCATCCCCAGCCTTGAAGGGAGCTGAGCATGTTGGCAGGGAAAAGTAGTCTCAGGGGAATAAGCTTTCTTCCTCTCTTGGATCTCAGTTATCTGTTGTATCTGTACTGAAGATGCCACTGAAAAAAATCAATCTTTTAAGGTTCTAAAAAACCTGCATACACTAAAAAAGCAAAAAATCCTTAAATACTGCATGAGGAAGAGATGATTTAAGAAGAAAAAGATGTCCTCAAATCCCTGAGTTGTAACTTACTGTTTTTGCAGTCTTGCAGTGAAAATATTTTAACAGCTATTCATGTCAGTGTGGGAGCCTGTCTGGAGGGTTGTAACTCTCTGAAAGAAAAGGAAAAGCAACAAACGCTCCAAGTATCTGTTTAACGTGTGAGCTCTGGTGGCACTGGGGGGGAGAGGACATTGCTGGGCAGGCAGGTGGTCATACACCCCCTGAGTTACTGCACCCACCTTGGTGGGGAACCAGGAAACTGCGCAGCAAAGAGGGCAGTTGCCCAAAGGCACACAGGGCTCATTATGGGATGCTGGGAAGAACCTTCTGAGACTGTACAGGGCTTACTGTGGGATGCCCGGGGAAAGGAGCAAAAAGGGGAAAGGAAGGGATCAAGGCAATCTGGGGAGGAACTGCTGTGGGAAAATAGAGGAAAAGGGGGCAAAAGTGACTGCTTAGATTCCTGTCTGGCCATGTCCTGTGCGTGATCATTGTACCGTGTCCTGCCTGCCTATTAAAGTCTCTTTAGCTCTCTTCCTGGTGAGGGTCTCTGCTCGGTGTGTACGGGTGCATGTGGAGCTTGAAGTGTCAGTGATGGGAGGGCACCATGAGGCAGAACAGTCAGTGTGCCAGGACAGCAGCACCCAGAGAGACTGGGGTGCGGGTGGCTATGTTGGTGAGTGTGAGTGCTAGCAAACAACAAGCCAGGCCAGCTGGAAACTGGGATGAAAGGCTCAGGAGTCAGGAGGATAGACTGGAGAGACTGCATGTCTAAGACCAACAGCTGGAGGAATCTATATTGTGTGAATATATATACACATTTTCTGCGAATGAGCTTTCATCTTGATTTGTCAGAGGAGGCAAAAGGATGAGGACACTGGTGCTATTTGTGAGGACTGTGCATTTTCTGCCTGTGCTGATCTGCACGGCTGACTGTGTGTATCTGTGTGTATGTATATACGTGCTGCATGCATGTACGTTCAGCCTCGCTGCTGCCTGCACCCAGAGAGTCAGCGCTGTGGCAGCCTTACCTCCACTGAGCTGCCAGATTTGGCAAACCCTAACAAAAATCAAGCTCAGCGCAGACTTCCCCAGCAGGACACAGGTATGAACATGTACCAGCTTGCCTGCCTGCAGAGAAGCATCCCCTCCTCAGGCTCTCTCAGGGTGGCAGGGGTGTAGGGGGTGCTGGCTGCAGGCAAGGGAGCCCCAGACACGCGCCAGATGCCCAGCCGTGTTCATGTCTCTGTAGGAGAAACGAGGCTGGGCTGTTTATGTTTCACTGATGGACTATTGAAAAGTGGCAGGTGAAGAAAACCAACACAGGTCAACTGCAGATATCGGTGGTAAGGGCTGACTGCTCAGCCCCCTGGGTTTCGTACTGCTGCACCCCTCGCCCTTCTGCCTGCGTCCCCCGGGGCTGGCAGCGTGATGGCTGCGTGGGAAGGGCACGAAGCCAGAGTCCCCGGGGGCTCTGGCTGCGACCACAGCCTTTGTGCTGTCCCCCGCTCTAAAGCCCGCTGGAGCACGAGTGCTGCTGTGCGTAATTCGGAGAAAACCTCTGGCTAGGGTTAGTCATTCGAGGCTCTCGATACCGCCTCGCAGCCCTCTGAGCCGGCGCTGCGAGGGGCTGGACGCACTCATCTGTGGAGCCGCTGCGAAGTGCACGGCCACGCGATGGCTGCGGGCGCTCCTGTCCGCAGCACCCAGGGGCTGCTCCTGCGAGTGCACGTGGCCTCCTGCCTGCTACGACGTGCAGCCCTGGGCAAATGGGGCCTGGCCGCTTGTTTTATTGCTGTAGGAGAATTATACAGCAGCTGGGAAATAATTCCTGCCCCTGCTGTGTTACTGGCTTATGCCATGGAGATGGTGCAGTTGGCATTAGATGAGCCTGAAAGCCTCAAGGACCATCTGCTGAGGACACCCTGGCAGAAAGGGCCAAGGACCACTTGTTTTTTGGAAATATGGACCTTTTCTCATCTCTTCCAAAGGTAAAAGCTTAAACCTATGGAACCCCTGTTGCAATAAGAACTTTTCAATCATTCATTCAAGCCGCATCTAGACAATTCAGTCTTTTTCAAATAAAAGGAATAAAGAATAAAAAGAGAAAACTTGGAACAGGTTGTTTCTATATGATGCGTTAAAACAGAGATTGGCACCGGGTCCCATCAACCTCCTTCTGTAGGGTCTGGAGAAGGAAACAGTGATGCTGTAGAGAAAAATCTCTATCAGGACCCATGCGTGACCAGTGTGGGTGTCAGGAGAGTTTCCAAAGGTTTCAGGTGGACATTTCCTAATATTGAAACTGTTAAGCTTGGATGCAAGCGCTATATTTGGTGCTTTTTACAGTGAGTAAAGATGATTTAATTGCTGAAGAAGTGGTCAGGGCTTAAGGAGCAGTGACCACAATCTGATTGTGGTCAGTATGGGCAAAGAGAGGGCAGCCCCGGCCAGTAATACAGCTACTGGATGTTTCAAAAGGGCTAATATAAATGAGGGGAAATTATGAGCAAAACTGACCAGGTGGAAAAAATGATAACTAAATGACTGTGAATGGAAAGTCAAAGAGCTCTTTAAGAAGCGTTTGAGAAACAGTGAAAGAAACAATTTATCCAGAAGTTTAACCTGACTGCTGGTAAAAATAGGAAAACAATATTTCAGAAGACAAGAAAAGGAAAGTTCATATTGTCCATGGAGGAGATGCAATGAAACATCATGCTGGCCAATGTGCTTTTGTTGACATCAGATCTTGATTCAGTCTCTGGAGTTCCATAACTAATGGATAAATCTTTGCTGGCAAAGCTGATGGTGAGAGGCAGGTGAAGCTCTGATTAGAAAAGGGTGAGCATGTCATCCCAGTAAAATACCTGCAAAGGGATGAAGTAACTCAACTCATCTCATCAAGTAGTAAATGGTACTGCAGGTGGGTCTTTCTTGCTGGGCTGGGCTGGAGCAGGAATGATGTCTAACCCTTCTCCACCTCTTTAATGCAGCAGTTTGAAGTAACCGTAAGGGCATCACCACTGATTTAAAAGCACAAGTCACCCTAAGACAGAGGGACACATGGTAGAGGCTGGTGTTTGCAGACAGAGCTGTTGCAATCTCCAGCCTGTCTCTGTCCTAGAAGGGTCACCAGCTCTCAATACCCCTCTCCTTATTGCAGTCTCTGCTTGCTCACCATCCATCTGCTCGTGCTTCACTCCAGCTATTTAAGGCAGCTAATAAGAGGTAGTACCTCTGCCTGCAAATATTTCCCCAAACCCTGCTCGCAGCTACCATCGCCATGTTTAAAAGAAGGGAATAGATTAGAGCCCCACATGAAGAATCAGGAGCAGCAATACAACCTCATTTTCAAGAGAGATGACTTTGGGAGCATCTTTGTTGGCCAAAAAAACTCCCACGGGGTTGATGAGGGGAAGCAGACAGGTCAATGATGATGGTGCCAGATAGGCAAGAGAAACCACTTCCTTAACTCAGAGCAGAGCTGTGTCTGGAGCATCACTGGTTTCGTGTCACTCCTGGGGATTCCTAATACTGCAGGAATGACTGGGAATGGAGCTGGCAGAGCCAGGGAGCTCTGCAAAATCAGCTGCATTTCTGAATGTCAGCTGTTATTTCTTTTTTTTTTTTTTTCCACAGATTGTTATTTCTCTTTACCAGAAAAATGGCAAAAGACGTATTTGATTTTCTGTCCTGATATCTTACAGTATCATGGTATGGTATGGTGGGATTTCCAACTGAAGCAGCTACTGAGGAAAAGGAAGGGAGATTGGTATGACTAACTTCACCTTGACCTTTTAAAGGTGCCGCAGTGAATGTTTAGCCCCTACCCACTCAGTTGATAAACGTGGCAGATGAAGTCCACTCCGATGAACAGAAGACCACAGTCCACAGAGGCTTACTGGAAAGAAATAATACTCAGGGCAAAGATCACTGCCAGCAATAGAAAAGATGGCTGCAGCTGACCTTTAGAAATTTAACAACTCTGGTGTGAAACATGGTGGCTGCCAGCTGAGGGAACATCAACTTCAGCTTGCTCAGAGGTCTGCGCTGCTGCCCATCGGGGGCTGTGCTCACCATGCCGACACTGCTGTTAAAAAGTCCATTACATACACAGCTCTTCCCCAGTCGCTGTACATGCTTACAGATGCCACCTAGCCTGTCCTAAGGTGCTGGGCATGCCACAGTCCCTAGGCACCAAGAAAAGCTGCCAGCACTGTCAGAGGGGCAGGTCCTAATCCTCTGCCTGGCTTTGCCATGCCCAGCGCAGCCAGAGCTCAGCATCAGATCCTCTTAGAAAAAAGCTTTCTCTTGGCCCGAGGACTACGACAGCCATGAAAAACAACTCCGTGCCCAGCAGTGAGGAACCAGCAGCTGCTGGAGGTGTGTCCTGGGGAAGCCATCCACCACACACTTCACTGCTGCCACAAGGCAGCTTGCTCAGAAGAATCCCTGCACAGCACTCTGGGATGAGGCACAGCAGGATTTAACTCAGTGCCAATGCTCCTCTTTTGGGGTCTTCCCACAAAATCCTGGATCCACAAAGATTTCAATTTTTTATTTGCGATTTCACAGTATTTTCACAATTTCCTTCTCTATTTTACACTACCAAAAGCAGCCTAACATAAACTCCTTCCCGCTGGCTCAGTGTCTCTGCTGGCAGAAAGCCTTGACGCACACATCAGCCGAAGAGTGGCTATAAACAAGGAGCAAGAAAAATCCGCATCCAAGTAAAATCAAGGGTGAGAGAGAGTTCATCTGGTTCAGAGACACTGGAGCAGGAGTCCACGAACTTTTTAGGCAAAATTCCTTGACTTTCATAAGTAAATCTGACTTAGCTACAAAACACTTTATTTGCAGAGCGAACAGCAGCATTAAATGGCAACGGCTGGGGCACACGCAGAGCAGCAGGACCCGGATGAAAATCTTGCCTTTGTAACACTTGGCGTTTTTCCCCCCTCCTAGACAACTGCAAGTCTTCCTTTGCTATTTCCCACCGTTTTACTAAATCAAGCCATGCAACCAGTTATTCTTGAGGCAAAGACAGCCTTAGTGGAAAATAAGCCAACCACGCAGAAGACGACATCCCAACACCAAACTTAAGTTGTATTACTTGACTGCAGCAATGACAGCAACAGCACTGTTCTCCTATAATTTATCCCAAATGGAAGCCAAACCTTTAAACTACAGGCAAAGACTAGTGGGAAGAGCTGAGAGGCTGGATCTCACCCATGAGTGTGTCCCTATTCCTGCTTGACTTGTCAGAGGATCCCCAAGGTGAAGGACACATTGCAGAAGGGCAGGTCCCACGAGGACAAGGGACCTTCTTCCGTTTTGACAACAAGCCATCAATAATCACTCAACCAGCTCTGGTTCTGCTGAGCAGCAGTTTTGTACAGACCGTGCTTCACCAACATCACGAAAAAGAGAGTTAGAGCTATTACTGCAGGCACAGTGAATACCCACAGCTGCTCCTCTGCCCAAGCAGCTCCCTTGCCCCACAAGACAACATTAGGTTTTGTTCTTGGAAACCTACACTGGTTGCTGCTCATTTCCTTTTTCCTTCTAGGTGTTTACAAACAGTTCAATCAGTTGTTCCACTGTTTTTCTGAGAAGTAAAGTTAAACTCTCCTACATAATTCTGTAATTCCTCCTTTTGGGGTGGTGACGGCACTTTCCTGGGAAACGGGAACTAAATCAAGGAGGGTGCCAGTGAGGGCTGCTGCCCCCCCCCCACCCTGTGACCTCCACACACAGGGTACTCCCTGCGGGCCAGGGGCTGTGGTCTGCGGTGAGTGAGCTCTTTGCTGTGTCTCACCAGTTGGAGCACAGCAGCCTCGTGGCACAGAGGCACTGGCAGGCTGGGGCTCTGAGCCGCATCCGAGACCAGGTACAGCGATGATGCCGAAGGATTCAGCCTTGACTGTGAGCGATGAGCTGTTTTAAACAGTCAGCTCCCCAGTCTGGGAAAGCCCAGAAATGACAGCCTAATGGAAGAGATATTGGATTGTTGTAAAAAAAAACGCCAGCAAGACATACTGTCAGCTAGGTCTGGTTGCCTTCAGTCCTTGCTGGAATAACATTGCTGCTTGTGCCGCTGAGAGGCATTTCTTTGGAAAACTACTGAGACAGCCAAGTAACCAGGGTCTGCTGCAGACAGCCAACAGGCTCACAGAGTGACAAAGGCCCCTCAGCCTGCCTGCTTGCCCCATCATTAGAACAGCATGATGACTGCAAAGGATTGAGAAACACCCCAAGAGACTCCAGCTTTAGGCTCCCCTTGGAAGAGGGACCAAAATAATTTTGAACAATGAAGCAAATTTTGGCAACTGCTGGGTGCGTGCAGCAAGGCTGCAGTGCATCATCGGGGCACCGAAGGCCAGGAAGGTTTCCTCTAGGAGGGAGAGCAGGGGCTCCGACAGCACACGTCTAAAGCGACCGAATCTGCATGCACTTGGGTTTTCCTATGCAAGGCAGGAGGACAAGCTGAAGGCGAATAAAACTGCAAAAGACAGTCTGTGCATAGGTGTTTATGATGACTCTGAATGAGCTGTCCTCCTTCCTGTTTCGGACACAATGCCAGATAACATTACTTGAAATGTAGCTTTCGATCCTCAGTGATACCCGTGTTGTTAACCCGGGCTGGGAAACACTTGCACTGGGGAGTACAGAAATGACAAGGCAATTTCAGAAATACATATGCACAACCTCCACCCACGGGGTTTTTTAGGGTTTTAGAAACAAACCCAGTGCAAGATCCAGAGTTGGGGAGGGAGGAGATGGAGATGGGCAAGAGCTCATGTCTGGTTCAAAGGTACGTACCCGAAACGTTGAGAATTACAGGATCACACGAGTTTGGAGCATCTTAGCTCAGCATCCCGGCATTTTTGCAGAAACTAAGCAGCAAGCAGCAAAACCAAGTTTCCTTTCCTGGAGGGAGCAGGGAGCGTGCACGAGGGCATGACAGCCCAGGCTGTCTGCGCTCGACAGAGCTGCTCTGATGCGCAGTGATGCCTGCTGTTCCAGGAAGGCAGCCGTGGTGCGGTGATCACGCTCTCCTTCTGTGATTCCCCGCTGAAACACCGGCAAGCTCGTTGGTAGGCTGTGCAAGACCTGCGGCTGGCTGCCTCTGCTGTCACTCGCTGGCGGCTCTTGCTACAGGTAGGAACGCAGGTACGGGGCAGCCCTGGCCCCACGGCTCTTCTCCGTGCCTGCCTGCTTCAGCTGCAGCGTCGGCCAGGGGGACTGCAAGCTATGGGGTCTGGGGACACTGCCCCTGAGACATCCCCACAGCAGGGACCTCTGGGCACGAGGAGGTGTGTGCTCAGGCATTGCGCAGCCCGGACAGCCCCACCAATCCTGTCTGGCCTTTCCTATGGGACTGGGACAGCTGGGTCCCAGCTTCCTAGCCACCACTGCCATCCATGTGCACTGCAGACTACCAAGACTCCCCACCCATGGAAGAAGGACCCAGAATTGGATTTGTTCCCCACCAGGAAGCTGCTCTGAAGCCACGTTTGAGGTTTCCTCATCTCCAGAGTCTCCGTGGGCTCTTCCACACCACCGAGCTCCTTTCGGATGGACACCAGGGCTGCAAGTAGGGTGAATGTTTTTCTGGGGACCTTTCAAGCAAGCACCTAGACACGGCAGGACGTTACAGATCCACAAGAGCAAACTATCTCCTTCTCCACAACCCCCCAGCCTCAGCAGCCCTCTGCAACACCCCAAGGTATCGCTTCACTCCTCTGCAGGGCTTGGCCAGGCTTGAGCCTGGTGCTGGCCCATGCTGAGCTTGGTGCAGGGCTGCCCGGGCTCCCAGCTGCTGTCTGACTGCTAGGTGTCAAAGTCCTGCCTCCAAACTCATGCTCTAAATCAAAGGGAACCGCTCCGAGGCAGCACAAACCTTCCTTGCCGGGGCTTCAGTCATATTTCTGGATGAGGAAGGAGGGTTAGGGTTGTTCCCGGACCTTTCATCAGCCAGGGGCTTCAGCGCACTCTGGCAAGTGGCCACTGGTGAAAGCGGGATGAGAATTTCCAAACACTCAAGAACCAATGGGAAAATGTGAAAGCTGACCCTTCTTCAGTAGGTTTCCATGACTTTTGGTTTGCTCTTGAGCCAAATGCCAGAGTGTATTCCTGACTCAATCCACTGGCTACTGGCAACTTCAGGTTACTTTTCAAGGACAAGGGTGGTGAGCATGGAGTGTTCTCACGGCAGGTTGCTTACCCAGCTGCTGTACTCCCTCCTTCATTTGGTTTATGTTTGTAGGAAATATCCTTGCCTAGATGGAAAAACACATGAAAGAACATTATTCTTGCTTCCTCTGCATGCAGGGTAGATGTTTGTCAGGACATGTGCTTTGTGACAGGTTGAGAGAGCACGTTTTGGGGAAGGGAAACTTTCTGACAACTCATCCCTGACAGGCAGACAGACGATAACCCTCCCAATGGGCTCAATCCTCACCCGGAGGAAGCAGCGCCTGACTTCAGTCATGATATGCTAATTTACAACTAGAAAAAATTCTGGCTAAAAGAGCGGTGGAAAGAGTGGTGCCGGACTGCCCCCAAAAAGGACACAAAGACTGTCACCTAAAATAAGCTCAGGAGATGGTCTCTGCTGCAGACAACTGACATTTAGCAGCTCAGTGCTTCACAAGCAAATGTCAGAAGGAGACCAAGCAAAGGGGAGGTGCTAGTGTCCCAAGGTACAGGCAGTCCTCTTCCAGGGGGGACACCTGGATGGTTCAGGGTCCCCCTCCGAGTGCATTCCCTGGACTGCAGGTTTCAGTGTGTGCCAAAAGGGATGTTCCCTGAGTGGTTCTCCATTCTCTCCATCTTAGGCTTCATGCAGCATCCCATGGCTTTAAAGGCAGAAGACAAAGTTGAAAAGAAATGGAAAGTGTATTTCCTCTCCAATTCTTTATGCTGTCATTATATGCTGCTGAAAAGGGAGGGAGGCAGCCCTGTAACCCCCTGCCTGAGGCTGGACAGAAAGATGAGAGCTTTTACTGACAAAAGACTGAGTGAAGACAAGAACTACCCACCCAACTCTTTGCTATTGTTGGAAACATCACATATCAAGCCATCCACAGCTGAAGCTATGAAAGAAATAAACACATCTACTTTCAAAGGCCCTTACTCAAAACTGAACTAGGATGCAATAAATCAGCCCCCACATTCACACACACACACAAAAAAAAAAAAGAAAAAGAAAAAGAAAAAGAAAAGAAAAGAAAGAAAGGAAGGAAGGAAGCGGAAATTCAGATTAGTCACAAAGAAGTTCCCCCGCCTGCTCCTCTGTATGCATAAAGCAGTCTACTGAAGGCATCATCTTCACTTCATCTCTGCTCGTGGGACAGGAGCACCTAGCTTGTCTGCCCCCTGCTCCTCCAGGCTCCTGCTGTGCTCCTGGCCCCTTGCCCAGCAGTTGCTGGCAGCATGGCTGAGATGGAAGGACAGCCAGACGCAGAGCTGAGAAATCAAGACCAGAGGGATCACGAAAGGGAACCTGCAGAGGATGAGTGGAAGAGCTGGAAAAGAGGACAGGTTAGGGACACGCTGCACCTCGTGTCCGCAGCTGCTCAGTGGATATTACTGCTTGCCTGCTTGATTTACCTTGGTATAGATTCTCTGCAGCCCTCAACGGTAAGAGCTCATGTTCAACCCATTGTCTGCTGGCCTGTAAAGCTTTGTATGGGCTTTATATTTTTTAAGAAAAGAAAACATTTAGGTTTAGCCCTGTTCAAACCACAAGTTTTTAATCCTTTCCTTAATGATTGTCATTCTTTTTTTTTTCACATTGCCTGTCTTCAAAACAGCATTCAGTATTGCCCAGTGCAGGGTATGGGGACAGGTTGTCCAGAAGGGGGGGGTCGTTCCAAGAATGCTCTTTGCACTAGCCCCTGGGGGAGGGCGGTCTGCCTCCCTCCTGCTCCTTCCCCTACTTACAGTGTGTATTTCCATTTAATTAAACGGGATCATCTGGGTGGATGTTTGCTTTCAACAAGTGCATGTGAAAGAATCAGAACCCAGGTTGCTCATAAACATCTCCTGAACTTTTATAATGTACTGTATGTGCAGGCAGATATGTGAGAAAGCGAGGTAGCTTAACAGCTCTAGCAAGACCTCTGAAATATTTTAGCACTCTCAGCCTGTACATATACTGGGCTTTAGGAGCAGTCATCTATATCTGGAGAGGACAGCCTCGAGGTGGGTGGGTGGGTATACATGGAAGAGAGAAAGACTGATGTGGCCAGAGAGAGTTTTGTGTACATGTGACACCACTGCAAACAATATAAATAACAGAGATGCTTGAAACTCAGAATACTTGACCAGAAATTGCAGCAAATACATTTGTCCCTTTCATGGCTGGTGAATTGTCAACAACCTTTCGCTGCTATTTCAGTGCCACTTATGCACAAGCTACTTCTCCTCCTACATCTTCTCCAGGAGCTATGTACCACTTTAAGGCTTGTTGTGCTTTGTCTTGCCAGAGGTCATTCCTTCCCGCTCAGCGGTGGCAGAGAGACAAGCCAGGCATGTAACTGTGCCAGGGAGGGATGGCCCCATGCTCTGGGTACTCTGCTGTTTAATGAAAACCCCTGTGCTCTGCACAAGTTTCCCTGACCAGAGTCTTGCAGTGGTTATTAAACTGCAAAATGATGGCCCTGATAACACTGAAAGATAAGGCTTTTCCTTCAGTTCAGTCCTCTCCTCCTTCCACTACTTTGGGAGCGAGAAGTTGCACTGGAAGCCAATGGAGAAGGGCAAGCTATCACACTGCTCAAGGTGCAGAAACCTCTCCTGTGTCACACTCTGGTAGTGAGCCCTCATCTCTCAGTATCTCTCTCTTCTGTAAAAATGTTAACTCAAATCCTCCTTCTCCAGAGGAAAACGGCAGGGATGGCTGCTCCCTTGGGCTTGTAAAGCTATGAGCCTTACGAGCCCAAGAGAGCAGCAGCTGAGGAGGCAACATAGGACGTGCCTGGAGTTTCCCTTCCTCAACAGAAACAACTGAAACAGGGTGCTCGCGGAGCAGTGACTGCAGCAAATGAAAAGTCAAGGCCTTGGGAGTCACCAGAGGGCCTTTTTAGTTTTAAACACTCGCTAGCTGCAGGCTCAGAACTGGTTTCTATTATTTTAAGCAGATAACCATGATGTCCTGCTTTGACTGCGCTATGCTGTGCAGGAGCGGTGTCGGGGCTGTACGCAGGGGGATTTCATCGCACTGGAGTTACAGGGCTCTATAAGATAACCATGAACCGACTACATAAATATCTACAGGAGAGAGAGTCACTAATCTGACTTGACTTGTGGGGCAGTTTAGGGAGACGGACTTTAGAGAAGCAAGGGCACAGCAGCATGAGAGCAGCAGGTTGGGAGCACTGGTCCGTGGGAGCAACCGAGAGGCTGTCTATGTTCTTGGGAAGAGTCTCCTGCTCTCCAGGGCTGGAGAGTGCCACACAAAATTTAACAGCAAGACCATGTTTGATTACTTTCCATTATCCTCACGGCTCCTGAAAACCCCCCAGACTGTTCTGTGAAAACACAGCACAAATAATGTCATGGCACACGCTCAGGAAAGCCAGCAGATGCTGCCTGGAGAGCAAGCCTCAGCTGTGATTTCCAAATAAGCAAGTTAAAAAAAGAGAAGGGAGTGATAGTCTGCTTTTGCATCTGCAAGGCTTGTGAGTTTCCATCTCTGTGGGAATTACCACCTCCTCTTGCCACATGGGCTGGTATCAGGCCATGGCCAAGCCACTCACAGGTGTGATCAGGGGGTGTGAAACCCCCGTGATGGCAAATGCATGGGAGGTAAAAGCCTTGAGCAGCTGTTGGGAATTCAAAGGCTTCTAATGGTCTGTTGCAGGATGGTTTTGCCTGAACAGGGCAGGAAAAGATGCAGGAGGAGTAATCATGCAGAGGTTTAATGTAGATAAGGAAGATACAGCCGTAATCCTAGTATCTCCTGGTGTGCATAAGGTACAACCCCCTTCCAGTGCACAGTCGTCTGCAATCTTTATGACACAGGGACTCAGGAACATGGTCGCAACGGTCCTCTCAATCAGTGCGTGTTGCTACAGTGCCCTGAGATTTGTGCTTTGTGCAGTACAAATCTGCTCCTGAAACTTCTGCCACATGGCACGGCTCTAGACACAGTGTCCCAGGTAGGAGGAAGTCTCATGTTTGGGGATCCAGAACAGGCAAAAATGATGTGGAAACTTTGTGTGTAAATGACATGGGGAAATCTGAAGCAGTCAGCAAGGAGCACCTCTGTGCCCTCAGGCCTCCGGGCACCCTTTCCCGCACCCCATAAGAAGGCAGAACAGAGAAAAGAGGGATGACTTTCTTACTAGCTCACGGATGTCCTCCCAGTCCTAAGATATGTTCTCTCCTCAGCAGAATTTACTGGTAGATAATTGCGAAGTGCTTTGAGATTATGCAGTAACTGGCAGAGATACGTAAAACAGAGAACGTGCATTAGTAGCAACGAGGCTGATGTTCTTAGAATTGCTACAGGTTTGGCACCCACCCTGCCTGTGCTTAATACACTCTGTCCACCAGTGGCTAGATCGGACAGATTGCGATGGATGTCGTTTGACCTCAGAAGCTCAGCGGTCCTGTGCTTAGCTATTGTCTTGTTGGGAAACTACCTGGAAATTCCAGCTGCCTGAGCCAAAGAGTGAAATGCTCGTGCACTTAGGTGCCTAGAAAAAGAGTAAGAAAAAGACTCGAGCTGCTGAGGCAACAAACAGAATCAGTAACGTCGGGGGAGATAGATCTCCCAGAGCCGGTGCGCGACAAAAACTTGTATTTGGTAGTCGAATCCAGCCTTGCCAGTGGAGCAAGCAGCAGAGCACCAGCTGTGGCAGCACTAGAGGGTGCCAGAGCAGACCTTTCCCACCACCGGCACTCAGCACCCGTCTCACCCTCCGGCACAGGCCGCACAGTGCAGCCCCACTCCAACCTCCTTTCCCAGCCACTCGGCTTTCCCAGGGCGCAGCGCTGAACCTGCGGATTCACATGTCTGCGCTCGCTCTCCACTCTGTTCCAACGATCTCCCTGCGCCCAGAGTGAGGGGGCTGCTCTGTTCCTGTAACACACGTGAAAGTCAGCTCAACACACGTCTCACCAACCCGCTTTCTCCTTTAGGAAACCGATGGCATAGGTAGAGAGAAGAACACGGAGCAGCGAGCCTAACCTTTCACTCTTTAATCGGGCAAAACGCTGAAGACTTGTGGTTGTGAGGAGACTGCGGATTTGGGCCTCCTGTGGTTAAGATGAGAGATGGGTTTAAGATGCAAAGTTCAGATTTAAAAATCTAGTACAGAAGCTTGGTGTTTTACGTATCTGATCAGTAAGATACACGCTTCTGTATTTGCATTCACTTTTTCTGTTACACTCATAAAATGCAAATCAATTTAAAGCCTGTCTAAATGCACATCTAAGGGAGCCACCGAGACACACGTTCAGTAACAGCCTGACTCAAAAGTGCAGGGAGCCCAGACCCACCTCTTAGTGCCCTCCAGGAGAAGGGAGAGACGGCGGAGGCACATCTGGGTCCCAGCCCTGCAAAACAGGCACCCTGGCTGTGAGTCAGACTTGAGGGAGTCATGCAGAAGCGGCTCTGCACCCCGAGGTCTTTCCTTACTGTTTGGTCTGACTCCTTTACGTTCGCCAGGATATTTTTCTAAACAGGACCAACGCTACCAGTTGGGCTCAGCACCGGGCTGGAAGTCGAACTGGCTAGGAACCACTCCAAAATCATATTTTGTAATAACGATATAAAGGCAAGTAAAGAGCGTAGCTGGGTAGCGGCAGCGGTGCCAGCTGAGGCTGCCAGTGGTGTTTTTGGAGGCGCAGTCCTGGTCTCGGTGGGGAAACGAAAGCCATAGTGGCAGCAGCGAGGTGCCCGCTCGGTGCGATAACTGGGATTTCTCTTCTGTTTTTTCAGCCTCAGAGTGACAAAGTGCTGTGGACCCACATCCGGTACACAGGTAGGTGGATGTCGGGCAGGGGGGCACCCCGGGAGGGTCCCCGGTCCCTCGACCAGCGCCGGTACCCACGGCGCTCTGCTCACGCACAGCAGCCGCTACCACGCAGCTCTCCCTTGGCAGCTCGGGAGGGTTCCCGGCTCCGCCAGAGTGCTGTCCCGCTTACCGGATGGCTTCTGGCTCCCCAGAGCGTTTCCTGTGGGGGGCTCCCAGGACACTGCTACTTCTGGAAGGCTCCCGGCTTCCCTAGGTTGCATCTCCCCAGTACACCGGTGCCCCGGAGGGCTTCTATCCCCCGGATCCCGGGAGGGCTTCCAGCACTGCCTCGCACTGACTTGCGATCCCCGGGGACCGCCATGGAAGCCGGTGGCCCCTAAGAGGCCAGAGGCTGTTAAGCTCTTTGTGTCACGGCAATGGCGATTTCTTCTGATGGAGAAAGGTGCCAGCAGAGCTGTCTGGGAGGAGAGGAGCCAAATCTGAGCCGGTGCTGCAAAGTGCCAAAGCCAAACAAAAGGTTTTTTCCGGAGCGGAAGAAAAAACCCGAAAATCTACGTGGATTTCTGCAGTCCTTACCTACCTACTAAAACAGCTTTCACTCTGCAAGAGAACGAGAAAGTATTTTGAGAATTTACTGAGTACACGTGGTGTGCTTTTGGGGTATTTCTGAAACAAGTCAATGATTTCCTGATTTATGAAAAATGTAAATGATTTCCTGGGGAAGAGCGAGCAAGCGTACACGCGATAGCAGAAATAGCAGCGCCCTGAGTGCCGACTACACGGGATGTTTTGTCCGATGACAGACATCGACGACTGAAGCAAATAGTAAAATTTTTAAATTGTACTAAAATATTGTTAATGGTTTTACTTTCAGTTAATATTGTAAGGTAGCAACGAGCCTAACCTAATAGAAACCCATGTTCTTAGAGAAAAACCTTCAGAAATTTGACCTCAGCCCAGAGGGGCTGTCCCACCTGCCAGGAGACAACCTGGGTCTCCTGGTCCCAGGAGTTTCTGCTGTTAGGCTGAAAATCCAGGAGCATAGCAGGGAAACGTTTCCAGCAGAGCCCTGGGAACTGTTACTGCTCGTTCCAAGAGAAAACCTTTCGCGCTGAGTTCTGGTTTAATTTCTCCTGACTCGGCTCTATATTAATTTGCTGCTTCTGTTTCTGTCTCTATGTTGCTCTTTTATCCTGTCTTCTGTTAAAAGACCTCAGCCAAACCCAAAGACAAGGACTTATGTTACCAGCATCTCTGCAGAAATCAGTTTTTCTCTTCCTTCCAGCTCCAAATGCTTTTCCCTCTTCTTATTTACTGTCTTTTTTTCTGTTCTTTTTAGGAACCTGTGCTGCTTAAACTCACAGAGACGCTTTACCTACATGTCTGTATTTTAAGACAGACATACAGTAAATAAATAGTGCACAAATAGAAACTTGGAGGAATAATTCGTATAAACTGGAGTTGTGGTCCAAAAGGCACAGCTTGCTGAGGAGTGGGAACCTGGAATTTTCCACTGCAGATGATGCCTGACTAGAGTCGATGATATTTTAGCTCTGGTTTGCCCTATTCTCTAGTTCACTCTTTTTTGCTTTCCTATATTTTTCCACCTTTCCTACAGTTAGTCCGTATAAAAGAACCCATTTCTAAGAAGACATTTGGGATCATCTTTCCTGTCTTTCATTCCAGGTAAAAGCATCAAAGGAGTAGCCGTGAATCTCACTGCTGAAGTAGGCTCTATTCAGATCAGAAACGGTTCCATCATGATCGCCTGTGATGGCCTCTACCTAGTGTCCTTGAAGGGCATTTTCCGTGACCTGGAAGAGGAGGACTTGCTGAAGCTGACGCTGTGGAAGACAGACAAGAAGACCAGCAGGGCCCTCTGGGAGCAAACTGTCCAGGAGAGCGAGAATGCAGTAAATTTAATCACAGTGCTCTACTTGTTTGATCAAGATAACATCACCCTGCGGACCAGCTCCAACGCCACCATTGTGGATTTGTCATTTAGCCTTGTGTTACTAAATCCCTTAAATTGCTCGCTGTAGATGACGACGTATGGAATGTAACGTGTAAAGTAAAGCCTTTCCTAGCAAGCCATTCGCCTGTGGGAGGCTCGTTCTCACAGGCTGTACTTGTACAGGCAGACTGCTCTAGCCTCCCTCCCCGGGGCTGCGGAAAGCCTCGGCTGGAGTACAGATAAAGCACAGTGCGAACAGGGTTTACGTAGTGCGTGCCACGTTCACCTCTTTGGAGCTCTGCACAGCTGTTTTGCTACCTAGGATGGATCTTTCTAACACTGGAGAAGGGGATGTGTGAAGCCCTTGAGAACAGAAATGAAAGCCAAAGAGAGTCGCCTAAGCTTAGCTCGTATCTGGAGAAACCCCGGCTTTCTCTATTTACTTGACAGTATCTGTATAAAGTACAAAGGCGCTGTATATTTGCTAAGATAAAACTCTGGTAAATCGGGAAGATACCTCAAGTGTCTTGAAGCCATTTGGAGGAGGAGAACAGACTGTTCAATGGCCCTCTGCCTGGCAAGGCATGAGACAGGGAAGAGGCAGCCATGGACTTCCTTTGCTGTGATCCCGATAAATGCTCTCTCACAGGTAAAGACCACGAAAAGAAGGTGGTGTTTTGAGATGAGCTAACAGGATTGCGCTGGCCAGCAGAAACGCAGGCCCTGCAGCCGCTGTGAGGTTTTTAGGAGCGGCTTTTAAGAGCGGAGGTCCACTGGCTTTTTCCAGCTGTCTGCAGGCTACTCCTCAGCTGAGTGAATATCTGATGGGACATTTACATCTCAGCACCAGCTCTTGGAGGTGTTAAGTTGAAGAAGAATCCTTCAAGCACACACGCACAGACTGGCTTGACTCAAAAATGATCTAGGCACATAAACATTTGGAAAAACATGAATCTTCTGAATTTGGTGGGTTCTCTTCTAATGGTCTGAGTGAAGTCTGTAGGTCTGCACATCCTTTCCTCTGGGAGGATTCCGGTGGTTCCTGGGAGCCTCGCAGGAGGCCTTGTCATACAGGTACACACCACAGAGAGGTTCACAGGCACGACCTCACGACGTGCCTGCACACCCATGCGCACCCTGCCTGCTGAAGTCAGGCTGCTCTCCATCATCCTGGGCTGCACATCCCTCTTCTCGTTGCAGCTTGTGGCTGCTGAGGACAAGTCCTGCCCTGCCGACGCTGCAGGCAGCACGTGACCTGAGCACAGCCAGCGACTGTTGTGTTTTTGGGTGAAGTAGGGCAGATTTCAAGGGCAAGTGGACTACCTGGCTCCAATAATCTCCAGCAGCATTTCAGCATCTCACTGCTGGCTGTACATCCCAGAATTTTTTTGTTAAAAGTATTTATGTATTTATACTATAGGCATAAAAACATTACTTCAGATTCCTTAGAAACACTGGGAAGGGTTCAGACTTTGGGTTGTCAGCGCTAAGCTCCTCTTTGCAGATGTTCCCAATGCCCTGGAGCATTCCTGCTACTCGGGCACTGTGCTGCTTCCTCCCTCGGCTTTGTGGCTGACCCACTGCTGGCTCAGCATTCCTGTGGACTTGGGTGCTAAAGAAATCTTCCAGCCCGTGGTGAGCTTTTCCACACGTTTTACACTGTTGTTGGCAGGTTTTATGAACTTCCCTACCCAGGGCCAGGCCACAGCCCCAGGGGAAACCTCTGTGGCTGAAGCAGTTATTCACGCAGTGCCGAGAAACAGCCTTTTTTCATCTTGGGACCGAGAAGCTATGGGCTGACTTGCATCCACAGGATGCTCCTCCCCAGCTGCAAGGAGTGTTTTGGGCTTTTACCTCTGGCCGTGCTGCCTGCCATGGGGACTGAAGGCAGCTGCACCCTGCCCACAATCTGGGGATTGTCACACTCCCTGGCAGAAGTGAGAATGTGTTTCCCTTCTTAAAAGTTAATAAAACTTTCCTTTGTAACCTTTGGGCTTGGAGTGTCTCTTGGGAGGGGAGGGACTGGTGAATCACACATTCACTGTGTTTGAGCAGACATTTTCACTAGTATGAAGACTATAGGAAATTTTCACATGCTTTTTTTTTTTTTTGACAGTTCAGCCTCAGTCTCAGCTCTCCCCAGGGGTATGCAGGGCTGCTGCTTCCCAGCTCTCTTCTGTTTGTATCTGGTGACACCTTCCTCCACAAGGTTAAAAGTCTCTTTGATATGAGAAAGATTAATTTTTGTTACTGGGGTTGTTAAGCCCTTGTAGGAGCTCATAGATGGTGCTAAAGTCACATCTTACAGCCCTGTTCAACCAGGTCAGTGCACTGAGGTTTTAGATCACCTCTCAAAGCTCATCACATCTGGAGGCGCTGAAGTGCAAGGCCTGACTAGGCAGTTTCTGGAGACAATCCCTAACTCTGGAGGAACAGCACCTTCTCCTTCCCAGGCTTACAGCCAGTGAAACAGGACCTCGTGGTCTGTCCCTCACAAGGCTTTTCACGAGACCCATTTCACAGAATACAGTCATTAGCCGGGGATTACTGACACCTCCACGATTTTAAAGCAATCTCTACTGCTTCTGTATCTTGTCTTTAACACACACTACTGCATAAACTACAGAGGTGGCCACTGTGCATTCCTTCCCTTCTCTCTCCTTTTTCCTACCCCCCCCCCCCCCACTGATGTAAAGCAAGGGACAGGGTGACAAAGCTGATGTAAGAGCCACGGTCACCCCTGGCGAAGGAGCTGGCCTCACTACACCCATCAGAGGCACGGGGCTTTTGCTTTCCAGCCAAAAAGAAACTACCAAAGGCGGTGCAGAACAGAATGGGATGGAGACTCCTTCTGTTTTATACAGGTGCAAGAACAAACAATGGGAAATATTTAATTTAAACTTGATTCAGATCCTTTCAAAAGTAATTTCCTTTTCTACCACAAATGGTTACCAGTAATGGTGGATAACGTGCCTGTGGTTTTTAGACACCACTTCCATTTAATCAGCTGGCATGAGTCACAGCTATTGCCTGTCCGCTTCACTGGCAAGAGAAAACAAGAAGGCTGGAGTGTGCTTGACAAAGCGCGTGTTCAGCTCAGACCATCCCCTCCTGCAGCACAGTCCTTGCTTGTCTCCAGCAGTATCCACCTTTTACGAGAAAAGGTTTGCTCTAGCTTGCATAAGAAAAATCTCACTGCATCCCAGTTGGCCGCAGTAACTTGAGCCATCCATCAGGTATGCCTTGAGTTATGCTTGATTCTTTTTACAAGAAGTGTCCTTTCTAGAGGCAGGGGTGGGTGCTGCCTTCCCGTGCCAGTGCTTCACGGCCCACGTGCTGAATCCTGACAGTTGTGCTGACTGCACTGTCACAGATAGAGCCAGAGACCTCAGATGCCCCATACCAGAAAGCAGTCAGGACTGTCTTCCTTGCTCTTGTGGGTACAGTCACATAGACCCATGTGTCTTGCCTGGGTTTGTAACAATAAGAGCAAAAAAAGTAATAGCAGATGGAGAGAGAGAACCCTCTGCTGACCCTTCCAGACTTTCCCAGTTTGGACCAGACAAGCTGTGGCCATCAGCAAGCTGTGGCCATCAGCAAAGACAGGACTGCATTGCAGGAGGGGATGGTCTGAGCTGAACATCAGAGTCACTGGTCTCAAGAAGCACGCCAGAAATGCTCCAAGATTTTAGGTCAGTGCAACGTTACTGCAGAAAGCAAGCTGTGTCAGAGTTGAGGGAAGAAGGCTGAATCAGTGACTAAAACCTGAGCCTAGTGGAAACAACCTCTTCTGCATAATTAACATCTGCCATGCTTCACATTGTAAACACAGCTGATCAGAAGAGCAGAGAAGGACAAAATCACCAAAAAACAGCTCTGTGGCCACAGTCAGGTGCAGAAGTAGGCAAAGCACACGGAATCATAGAGCGGCAGAAGGCGAGACAGCTGCCTGTAGCTAAGACCATTCACAAGCAGCTCAAAGGAGGTACCTGCCAGCACTAACACAGGCAAAGGGCGCCTAACGAGGAAAGGCCTGGCGGGTTTTCCAAGCGGACTGTGAAGACGACTTTGAGGAGAGGCAAGCGGCTCCTCCGCGTGTGTCAAGGTGCACGCTCTTCACCTGCGGATGAGCGTTCCTCTCTGCGGCTGGGAGCAGCCTGCTGGCTGGCACAGCCCCTGCACACAAAATCCCTGGGACAGCGTGTTTCAGAACCCAGGAAAGCCACAAACACAGGCCATATACCATAAAACCAGCGAGCACTGTAATTAGCTGGTTGGTGCTACAACGACACACAGACAAATCTGCAACCTTCAATAGAAATAGATCCAGGAGGTCATACCTTCCTAGCCTCGAAAAAAACGCTGTTACAGATACTGGTTGCTCACAAAGGGAACGCGCGGCAGGAAGCAGCAGACAGCTCTCCAGCTTGCGAGGTATACAAGTGAAGCTGGAAGGAGAGTGGAGAGGAGAGGCTGGCAGTGCCAGAGGCCACAGGCATCTTAGGGACTCTCTGCTGGAAGGCTCCAGGGATGGACGTCCTGCCAGTGCTCCGCATCTGCAGGCCAGGACAGTATCTTGGCTTATCGGCACTCTGAGGCCAAGCGCTCATTCATACAGTGTCAGGAGTGACTCTATTCCAGATTACTACACATCATACCAAAAGGCTGTAAAATCACGTACTTTTAAATAAGAATTATTCTGATTAAAAACCAAGTTAGATTACTCAGAGGACATAGTCATAAGTCATAAAGAAAGAACACAGTTCTCTCTCAAGTAATGAAAGGTGCCTAGATAACGATCTGCTGAGGGTCATACGCACAAGTGCACTGACTAGCGCGCTTTGCTCAGCAGCGATGCTTATCAGATCTCTCACTTCTTGTGTACCTTTTCCTTGGGCCGAAGGCTGTACTATAATCCCACTCTGAGGGAAACATTTCCTGACTTTGTAACTCTGATTGAGTGGCTTTGCCTACATCAGCTCTCTCCTCGAGAGACCAGGACTCTCTGGTCACTGGGGCTCCAACGGCATGTGAGAGCAATGTGGCTTTCTTCTGGGCCTTGTTTCGCACCCTCTGGTCCCAGACTGAGCACAGTGAATCAGACCTCAGGGTCTGAAACTTTATTCTTTTCCTTATTCTCCTGACCATGGGCATCAACAGCCTGAGTATGTCAAAATACATGTTGAAGAGTATGCTAAAATACGTCAAAAGCACGTACGTTCAGTATCATTCTTGCAATTCTTTTACACTTGCATTTTCTCCAAACCCAGGAAATTGCAACAACTAATTAAGACAGATTAAGTGGGAACTGCGGTTATGGATATTGCGTCACGAATATTTGAGCACTTTTGGTACTTAGGATCATCCATCTCAGCTTAGCTATTTCTAACTCTGTTTGCAACGCTTGCACCCCCTGCTCCATCCTCAAACATGCAGGCAGATACGCCAGGCATCTCACCTGTTCCTCACAGCTCCTATAATACCGACCTCAGCAAATGGCAAGGCATATGAATTCAGGAACATGTTGGGAAAATGAACCTCAGGCCCAGTCTCTCAGTTTTGTTTGAAATGGACCTGAATTGTTGTGTTGGTTTTCCACAGCTTGAAATACCAGACAGGCCACTGAGGGATTGCAGGAAACACTCTGACACTGTTCAAATCATGGAGAGTTTTGCTTGCTTCTGCTCTGGTTGCAGTCAGTCAACTGATGAGCGCAGCAAGAGGCAACACAAGAAGCCAGTGTGCAGAAGTCACCCTCGGGCAGGTGGTTAAAGCAGGCCTCCATCAACCGTGCAGCTCAGACAGCAGGCGGTGGAACCATAAATACACTGCCTCCAGCCCTTGGCTGTGCTCGCGGTGCCCCACATAGCCTCAGCTGGAAATGTCTCATCCCGCTGAACTTTGTGACAGCACAGATGTCCCCACAAAGCGTGATTCTGCTTGACAAAGTGACCTCCCACACAACCCACTGCCTTGACACATATGCAGAAGTGGATACACCTCCGCTAAGCGATCAGTTGTACGTTGTTAATGTAATCACCTGTCATGGCAGGATGTGTTGGACTTCTGCCTAACTTGGGCTCTCCCAACAGAACCTTAGAGCCCAGGCTCTCTTGGTGCCCACCTTAGGCACTCCCTGCCCCAAACGCCCGGTCCCTGGCCCCAGGAAGGTGACCTTGCTCCCTCCCTAGGAGTGATGGAGAGGTAGGTGCCTGCAAAGCCCTGCAGAGGGCAATCCATGCTGCCTTGCTCCCACGTCTCCCTCTCATCTAGGAGGCTGGAGAGGGCCAGGAGGAAGCCATCCTCTTTTCTTCCCCTCCCCAGACAGCCCTCAAGATCCTCACTGGCCACATGGGCTTCAGAGCGTCTGTCCTTTGCATGCCAACACCATCGGAGACCCATGTTCAGGTCCTGCAAATTTGGAGGCCAGTCATCTCCAACCAGCAGCCCATAGGATACTGCAGGCAAAGACATGTTAGAAGCCTTCCTGGTATGCTGCTGTAGCCCTAAGCCAAGAGGTATGAGTACGGAGAGGTTAGGATTGGAGATATGGTCTCTGTTCCTGGCCCTGGTTTTGGTGCTTATCCAAAAAAGGGTCTGAAGTAAATTAATGAAAGATGACAAGGGGCAATGGATTTAAACTGAAAGAGGGGAGATTTAGATTAGATATAAGGGTGGTGAGGCCCAGAGAAGTTGTGGACGACCCATCCCTGGAAGTGTTCAAGGCCAGCTTAGATGAGGCTTTGGGCAACCTGGTGTAGTGGAGGATTTCTCTGCCCATGGCAGGGGGGTTGGAACTAGATGATCTTTGAGGTCCCTTCCAACCCAAACCATTCTATGATTCTATGTCCCACCCATCACGGCCTTTCAGCTGGAGTTGGGTTCCTCTGGCTCAGTTCTTCTCCCTGTCTCATCACCTTTGCATAGTGACACAAGCTCAACAGAAAGGTTGCAGCTGGCTGTCATACAGCAAGGAGAGAGGCCTCATTCTAGGTGTAAGTTTCCTTGCAGGTTGAATGATGCCTGCTGTTTGTCTTCCACATAGACGTAAATCACCACACAAAAGCAGGCCAATGTCACTAGCTGAATTCTGGTCTTTGCCTGATTTTTCAAACTTCCCTGGGGATGGAGGTTTAAGTGATTTCCTGCCTCCATCTACATTGCAACAGAACTTGAGCAGGGTGACAAGAAACAGGCATTTTCTGAGAACAGGCACACTGGGTCATGTCAGGATGAAAAAAACCCCACCTGCCCAGGGAGCTTCAGGCTGAATAGAGAGGCTCCTAACTACAATACATCCCAATGAGCTTGGGCAGTCATAGGGGAAAAAGATGCATGGGATGTCCCTACGTTTATGAGGACTGGATATCGCCTGAGGTGCTGGCAGGTGGTGTAAACACGGCGAGTGGCAGTTCTGTGTGTGTGGGAAACATCTGGATCTTTGTAAATAAAACAAGCCCTATGTGGATGCAGAAGCAGGAGCTCCCAAGGGATTGCATCACAGCAGGAGTGAAGGGGCATGTCACAGCCCTGCAAGGCTGCCCTGTCGTCGCAAGACCTTTCTTGCATCGTTTTCCTGGGATGCCCTGAAGTCAGAACATTTGCGAACAAAAATACACCCGCTTTCCGGCTGTATCTTCTCTGCCTGCTCCTCCTTGCCTTGCCCTCACCTCAGAAGAGCACTGTGCCATGTGAGATCATCTTGCCAGGTGTCGCGTGGGCAGCTGGGATCTGTCAGCAACCTGCCCGTTTCTGTGAGCTCATAAATGACATCTCCCTTAGCCAAAAGGAGCAGGAAAAGAGGTTTCTGCCCTTTTGCCGAGGGAGGTTGACAAGAGAAGAAGGTTAATGATTAAGCAGGGATGCAACTGGTGCCAAGTGGTAATGCCAGATCATCGGTTTCTGGGCTGGGCAGAAAAGCTCACTATGGCTACAAAGCTGACTGAAGTCTTAATTTTTATTCTGGCTGAGCCTCAATTAGCTTTTCTATTCTGAGAGTAAACAGAGAAGGCAGGTAAGTAAATAGAGAGGGTCAGCTTTCACTTTCAATCCTCCACATACCAATGGGGTGTGAAACATCAGGTAAAAGCTGCACTTCAACTGCTGGCTGTGTTCCTTCTTGTGCTGCGCTTGGGGGAATTGCGTTGTTTTCCCAGCTCTCTACCGAAAACACGCTCACTCATGCCAGTGTCGTAGTAGAGGCACGCAGAAGCCAAGCACGGGCTGCTGTACCAGGGGAAAAGGATGATTAACCTAAGAGTTTGGCTCATCCATTTGACACTCCTAACACAGAATCTTTATGCCATATCCCACCAACAAAACACAGCAAGCTAAAACATATCAAATAAAAGCCTGCGGGAAAGTATACTGTGCTTTTCCTGGGGTGAACTTCAGGAGAAAGCTGTTACTGCTGCTGCCCACCCACTCACACTGGAACTCGGCAACGCTAACAACTCCAAAACGCCAGTCCTACGTTGTGGTGGCCATGTCCTGCATGGCCTCTCCCAGCATACTTGGGCAACATAATTCGAACGTTTAAATCCCCACTGAAGTCCTGACACCCTGAGCTGCGGAACACCTCAGATGGGATGATTAGAGTGAATACAGCCACAGATCAAGAGAGGCAGTGGAGGAGGCGATGAGGAAAGGGGCCTGGGACTGGGCAAGTGGAAGGAGATGAGCCCGATGGCAGAGAGAGGGTCAGTGTGCTGGGCTGTGGGCAAGGGTTTGAGCACACAGAAAGTGGCAACTCGTGGCACAGTCTCTCCAGCATCGTGCCTTTGAAAGGTCAGCTTATGGGTTAGGTTTCAGGAAAAGGTTTGTGACTGTTCTTAATCTGAGCAAACATACTTGATTTGGGTGAAAATCCCTTAGTTTCTGCCAAAACCACCAACCATTTTCCTCTGAATGAAATTCAGTAGTTCAATAAAATCAGTTGAGGGATTGAACTGAGTCATGTTAATGTAATTTGGATTCGAACTAGAGCAGGCACATACCCACAGGCATTAACTTTCTGTTAATTCCTTTCAAGATTAAATGCTTCCATATTTCATGTTAAAATAAAGCTTCATTTCAAAACTAACAGTGGTTGTCTCAAAGCCAAACAAATAAAGATCTCAAGAGAAAATCAAAACATTTCATTTGGGGATGACTGAACTTCTGATATTTTTGTCTGCAAAGAGGAGCAGGGGAAGATGTTTTCCTTTCTTTATTTTTACAAATTCTCAGTGAATTAGTAAACCAGACATTCACACAGTTCCAGGGAACCTTCCACTGTTTTTTCAAACAAGCTATGGGGCTTGTCCTGGACATCTCCCAGGTGTCGGAAAGTCTGCGCAAGGAAGTGCAAACCTGGGGAGCTTTGTGGGGATGATATATCGAAGGAGTTGGAGGGTTGTTTTTTTTTTCCCTTCCTCTGGTCTGGGCTGAGGATGACTCATATTTTCCTAAACCTTGCTGGAGACAGCAGTAAGAGAAGCTCAGCTCTGGGAAGGCAAAAAGCAAATGAGTGGAGATGGTAGGCAGCAACTCAGCTCAGTGGGGAGGCTGCAGGGTGTGGGACGGCAGAGCCAGTGCTCGGTCATCACTCCCCTGGTTTCTTGGCAAGGTCAGCATGAGAGGAGAAGGGGCTGCCCTGGGTGTGGGGTGGGGATCTCCAGCCTGCTTTTCTGCTACCCTCAGAAACCATCTACTAAGCAAACGTGGGAAGGAAACTCCTGCAGAGGAGCTTTTGACACAGAGCCATGGGTTTCTGGCAGCACAGCGGGGTCTCAAACTGCCGAGTAGAAACAGCTCTACTGTTTCTAGCAGGAGAAGCTGCTACAGATCCCAGCCCATCAGTTGAGCCAGCCAGGGGCATGTCATGGTGTCTCAGGTGCCAGCCACGTGTGTGTGCACCCTATCCCCAAGGACCACAGGTAGGTGCCCAACACGTGGCTGCTCAAGCCTGCAGTCTTCTTGGAGCATGTTTGTGGATGCGTGGGCCGCAGCACAGCATGGCTGCTGGTTCAGCAGGCATTTACAATTTGGCTTGCTCACCACAAACTGCACAGGAGACGCTTTTCGCTCTTCTGAGTAGTGCAATGCTATGATCTCCAAAAAAAAACCCTGCGCTGGGATATCCTCAGAAGTGGCGTAGGAGTTTGGCAACTCCTCTCTCCAAAGACTTTTCCTCCACCACATCCCTGCCTCTGTCCTAGGATCGTGGGTGATCAGAGGAGAAAGAGGACACCCTGAGCTGCACCACGCCAGGAAAAGCAAAGTAAGCCCTGCAACTGCAGGATCTGGCATGGAGCCACCAGCAGGAGGAGGGTGAGCTGGGAGTGATACTCACTGCTCCTTACAAAGCAAGCTCAGGCAGAGGTGAGCATCTAATTGAATGGACAGATAGCAGGTTTAAACAGAAAACAAGGACTTTTAGTTTTTTTTTTTTCATGCAATAGGTAAATAACTGGTGGAAGTCATTGCTGTAGGAGAAAGCTAAAAGGTTGGATAGGCTCAGGCTCAGAAAGCGACAGATTCACATGAGAGAAATCTCTCACAAACTACCGAACACAAAGAAACAGAATCTACCGCAGTCCCGACAGGTAAGGCAGGATACCACGTTGTATGGGCCTCTGAGCCCACTCAGCTTGCCCACTGTTATACAAGGTTGAATGGAAAGCTAAAAACTTCGAAAAATGGGTCCCCAGAGCTGAGTACCCAAACCACAGCACTGCCAGTCCAGGCTGCCTCCCCTGTGTGCCCAAGTGCCCTGCATGGGCAGGGTCACTGCTGTGTGCCAGAGCTGGCTGCCTCTGCGGCAGGGCCAGCCACCCGCTGCCCTGCCAGAGGAGGAAATCCCCTCTTGCAAAGTGCGTCTGATCACGAGCAAGGAGTTGTGCAAGGCAGGGCACAAGAGGCTTCTCACAAAGCCCCGGCTCTGGAGTTTCCTAATGCAGGCTTTGCTGATAAAGTGGTTGTTCTTCAAATGCACGGAGGAAATAAAATCAGTGCCTGACAATGCAATGTGAAGGAAGTCAGGAGGGGAAAAATTTTAAAAACATCCATGCACGAGGCTATGAGAATACTGTTGGCACAGTCACCCTAGAGCAACACTGCTGGGAGCGGGGACAGACCAGGGCAAGGATAGGCAGTGTGAGGGCTGGGGGCTTTATCCTGCAGCTGGGCTCTGCCCGGTGGGGAGTGCTGGGGAAGGCAGGAGCTGCCTCTCGCACAGGGTCACTCGCCCTGTGTGGCTCACACTGCGTAGCACACTGTTTTTGCTGAGCTAATGGGCAGCCCAGCACTGCCAAGCTTTTTGGAGCCGTGTGTCTTAGAAGACTGTCCCAGAAGTGACACATGGCTCCAAGCTGGGCGACTGGCAGCAGCAGGGCCATAGTTTCATTTCACCAGTGAGGGCAGAAGCAGAGAGAGGCAGGCTGCCAGACCGTGATGCAATGTGAGATGCTGATTTGTAAGGCTTTCTGAAGGATTAGAAGGAGGAGAATTTCAGTGTCCGGGGCGGGTGATGCAAGCCTCCCAGCCCCGGGCTGGGGAAGAACCACGCAGTTGTTTCACAGCTTTAAGGAGGATTTCTTCTTTCATATCTCAGTGAGCTGGGATCTCTGCCAGATAAGGAGTAGGATGGATGAGTAAACAAACAGCACTTCACTTTCTTAAAGCAGTTCAGAAGGAAAGTGAAAGAGCTGAATGAGATAACTGCCTCTTTTACCTCCACTCCTCTCTCTCAGCTCCTTGCTACGACCTGCTCTGGGTACACCAGTGTGCCCAAAGATTACTCCACGCACTCCATGGCATGCCCAAAGGCTCAGTGATTTCACATGGAAGTCAGATCCCATCCTTCTCTACACAACCTCCCACATTGCTGGAAGAGACGTTGCTCCATACTTGCCCCATGCCAGGAACATCTGGATTTTGCGCAGAGGAGCCAAGTTCTGCTGTTACACAGACAGCATGTGAAAGAAAAGAAACAAGGAAACAAAAAAAAGATGGAACAAGTTGGTAACTGAAGCAAATCCATCTAAACCAAAACCTGACCACTCTGCTAACAGAGATCCCCACAGCTCCAGTAATGAATATAGGCCAAGCTGATATCACAGAATGGTTTGGATTGGAAGGGACCTTTAAAGGTTATCTAGTCCAACCTCCCTGCAATAAGCAGGGACATCCTCAGCTAGATCAGGTTGCTCAAAGCCCTGTCCAGCCTGAACTTGAATGTTTCCAGGGATGGGGCATCTACCACCTCTCTGGATAACCTGTTCTGGTGTTTCACCACCTTGATTGTCAAAATTTCTTCCTTATAGGTAGTCTGAATCTGACTTCTGTTAGTTTAAAACCATTACCCTTTGTACTATTGCTACAGGCCCTACTGAAAAGTCTGTCCTCATCTTTCTTACAAGCCCCCTTTAGGCACTGGAAGGCTGCTGTAAGGTCTCCCCAGAGCCTTCTCTTCTCCAGACTGAACAATCCCAACTCTCTCAGCCTGTCTTCATAGGAGAGGCGCTCCAGCCCTCTGATCATCTTTGTGGCCCTCCTCTGGACCCGCTGCAACAGCTCCATGTCTGTCCTGAACTGAGGACCCCAGAGCTGGATGCGATACTCCAGGTAGGGTCTCACCAGGGCAGGGTAGATGGGTAGAATCCCCTCCCTCAACCTGCTGGCCACCCTTCTTTTGATGCAGACCAGGATACGGTTGGCCTTCTGGATTGCGAGTGCACATTGCTGATTCACAACAGAAATGCATTAAGGAACAAACAGTTTGGGAGAAAAGCATCTGGGGGCTACAGTGTGCTGGGACCAGGCTGAAGATGATACTCACTAGAAAAGGCAGACATCACGCTGTACATGAAAGCTTGAAGACATGTGTGGGAGAGCTGTGTCTAGTCCCAAATATTCCCCTTCGAGAAAGGGCGCAAATCAGTCACACATAATCCAAAGGAAAACTGGGATATTTAGAGGTGTGGAAAACATCTCCCAAAAGTCCTGTTGTCCTTTGGACAGATTTCAGGTCTGTAAATGACTGATGCAAAGAGGAAGAAATATCCTGTTCTCTGTGCCCAGGATGGATATGAAAGAGGCAACGGGTTTTTATCTGGGAGCCCATGGGAGACTGAGGAGAAACTCCACATTTTTAAGGAGAATCGAGCCCTAGAACAGAAGGCCTCTTTGGGGTCTTTGAGAATAGTTTAGACAAATTCCTTTCACGTACCATGCAAGTTCCAGTGCTCCTGCCATAGAATGAGGTAAGGGGACAGAGGACCTCCCTGGGGTGTGGGATGCTTACAGCTGAAAAAGAGAACAAGAACCAGCATTCTGGGACAGCTTTACTGAGACTTTGAAAACTCACTCACCCATCTGTCTGCAGAAGAATTGAGTTCAACAGACTTTCTGAGGCCAGTGCAGAACCACTGTTATTATCTAGCTAAACCAAGACCGCTGGTACTCACTGGACGAGGAAAGTGCAAACATGAGTCCAACCACTTCTCTATTTGGCCTCTTTAGAAGATCTTGTGCCATAATTAGAACTTTTTCATCCTGTCCCATTCATGCTGTTTCTGCTAATGCTTACAGTCTCACGCTACAGCTCCCTGGGTTCTGCAGCAAGAGGAAGTGGGGCAGAGAGTGAGGTTACACTGCCTTTTCCAACCCAAGTGACAATGGCTGAGGAATTGAGAAGGACTCTGTAGCCTTTTGGACTAGGTAAATCACCATTTTACTATAGGGTTTCAGACAGAGAAGTATCTCTCTACCTGGAATCCCCTGCTTGTCTTTCGGTTTGAATGCATGACCTGGGCAAGGGGAATGAGTGGGTTCTGTGACAGAGACTCTCAACCCCTTCACAAAGTAGCATTTGCAACATGAGACTCAAACTGTCATCCCTGCAGCCCTCCTCAAAGAACACCGACAGCTTAGATGGCTCCAATGCCCTTAGCTCTGAGCAAGCACTTCCAAGGGCTTGGAGCAGGTCTCCCGACAAGCTTGGACCTGCGCGCCTGATCCAAAGAGCAACCCTTACCCATCTCTAACCACTGGCACACGCTGAGAACACATTCAAAGATATTTATTATTATTCTATGGTTTCTTGTGTCTTACTCTTTGTAATTAGGCCGAAGATACTCAAGCCTTGTAATATAGTAGTATCCAAACCACATGGTGCTGCCACTACCTTCATGCTGCTTCCTTTGGTGAGATTTCTTCTTGTTATGATTTCTGATAGCTTGCAAACTGTCTGCTTTGGAAAAGAAAGTGGCTAAATATAACTCCACCTCCATATCGCCTCTGACATGTACATCTTCGTATCACAGGAAAGAATTAGAGAACAGAGAGGGCGTAAAACAAGGCAGTTGCTTTTCGTTTTTCCTACTAAATGGAAACTGGTCAGGCTCCTCCTCTTCCTCAAACACATCTTTTGCTGCTAGGGGATATTTGTGGATACAGCCCAACTCCAAGTTAGGACATCTCTTTTGCCAAGGGCTGCTGAGGGGGGAAGTAAGCATAGGGAGAGGGAGACAGCTGCCAGGGAAAGCTGGTATCATTTCATGGGCTCAGACTAAGACTAACTCACCCAAGTTCCCTCATACTCTGGTCTAAGGCAAACTACCTTCCAAAGCTCCCATTTTGGCTACTGTACAGCTGCTGTCACTGCTGCGCTCAGCCAGAAGCGGAGCAGGGAGAATTGGACTAAAGCTGGCAGGGGAAGGAAAGATGATAGCAAAATATCATCACCCTGAAGAAGGCTTTACAAACTAGAGGCTGCGGGTAAAAGCATCACAGCTGGAGGGTATCCGATCTGTCACAACACGCAATACGTAATTTCATTACACACCAGGAAAAAAGTGGTTCTAAACTCATATGGGAAAAAGCAATTTTAGAGGAGACACTTCATCCAAGATTTGCTAGTATTCCTCAGATTACTCTTATTTCACTTTTTTTTTTTCATTTTTCAAGGATATCAGAAACAAGTCTAATTTTCAGATAAGTTTCCAATCACTAATTCTTAACCACAATATACAAAAACATGCACAGAGCAGCCAAGAACAAGGAAGTCCAAGAAGCCTCTTGCACAGAAACCCAACTGACTGTGTACCTATGTACAATGCGATTCTGGATTAATTCATATAACACTACAGGAGTCCAGAAGTTTTTGAAAAAATGTCCTGAATAAATTCTAGTGAAAAGCCCCAGGCTCTAAAATGCTTATTCAGTCCTGAAATATTCCAGGTCCAGCCCAGCAGCATGTTTAACATCGTACTTCAGCTCTCAGCTAACATCTGCAAGGATCACAAGAAGCACTTCTGGAAATCTCTTCTCAAGTGGTGCAAGAGAAGAGTCAGCATCCAGGCTACATTTATGATTGTTGTGAGGGGACTAAACTGAAGAAGCAGGTAGGAAACCCAGGACCTGCTAGGACACTTTCTTGGTTTAAGTCTAGAGGGAAACTGGTGAGAATGCTTGAGATGAGACAGGATCCTCTGAAGCATCTCTCTCTTTTACCTTTGGACTTACAGGGAAAAAAAAGAAACCCCAGTGTCTGTCATCATGGAGGAGTCTCAGCAATGAAGGGAAATGATTCTGCAGGGATCCTGGCCCAGTGGCTCTGAGAGGGGTGACCTGAGAGTGACAGACCCTGTCTTCACACCAGTCATTGCATTAGTGGTAGTGACCCAGTCTCTGGAGATGCAGGGCTGCTGTTCTTGCATTTTGCCTTGGGTGACACCACCGTATCTCAGGGACCCTACATGCTCAGTGCAGACCTACAAGCAGGTGCAAAGCAAGGCTTGCTTCTCCCCACTGTTTAGAGGAGTAAAGCCTGCAGCAGCATGGAGGAGGCAGAGCCTGCATCCCTGCTGCCTGTCCTGAATATGTTACTGCAGAAAAACTTTCTTCTTGGTTTTGTTTCATGGTCAGTTCTACCTAAAAGAGTAATCACAGCAGCCCGGACACACTGTCCAAGGTGAGTGTGCGACCTGCAAAACACATACGCATAGTGGTTTAGGAGAAGCAGGAGGAACTGACCCAGTACAAACACCTCTCAAACAAACAAAACTCTGATGCGTGTCAGAATCTCACGGCACCAGCACGAGTGCCGACAACCAGCACACGCTAGGTTCACAGAACCTGGCACTCTGATCTGCCTGCACACGTAATAGAGAACATGGAATTTCCCACCACTTGGTGAAATCCCTGTTGGGAAACACTGTTATGGGATCACCTATGCCTCGTACGAGTTCATCACATTAGCTCTATCAGCTGCAACAGAGAAGAATGGTTACCTCCAGTGGAGCACCAGGGGCAGATCTGGCTTATACGATGCTAAAATACGCACAAATGGAAAATACAAAATGGAAAAACATTTGGGAGGGAAAGCAGAGGAAAGCTGGCAACAAGGAAAAGAAGAGGAGGGTAGAGGACACGTCAACTGTGGTGTTTACATATGACACCATCATCCTACACAGCTGCTGGCTAAGGGAGACCAAGAGGAAGTGAACGTTAACTCTGAATGGACAGTGTGAAGATGGAAAGCAAAGGAGGCTACTGGGAGAGATGATGAGTGAAAGAGCAGAGGGGCAAGCTCAGAAGTGCAGCCTTGTTTTGTGGGCTGGCCCACCTGACACTCACACCTGACACCAGTGAAAAGAAATTATGTGGAGAGAGAAAACACAGGGGACATGAACTGCATGAAGCTGGGAGACAAGTAGCAGCTTGTTCGAAGTTACAAATAAATGCACTTTGTCAGAGGTCAGCGTAATGCTCTCCCCTCTTCCTTTTCACCGTCTGCATGTGCTGCACCTTGCAAACGTTGGGATACGTTTGACTGCCAGCAGGTGGAAGGCAGGGCTTGCCTGCCTTGCTCACGTTGCAGCTGGGAGACCCTTCGCTTGATGCAAAAAGGCAGCACACACCATCGTCCTCTTCTCCTGTGTTCTGGGGAGCTTAACACGAACACAGGATGACTTTGCCATCTTGCAGTCAACACATAGCCTGAACTGAGAGCCAGCCTCTGCCTTAGCCCTTCTCACACCTGGGTCAGCCCTGCTGCTGCTAGTGGAGAGGTGCCTCCAGCCCTGAACCTGCCCTGGAGCCATGGGAAGCTGTAGGAGCAGTGCTGATATTGTGCATCAGAAGAAATGCTCTTGGATCTCAGATCAAAAGCTCTGAGCTGGGATAAGGAACCAAAGCTTTTGGAAAACCAAAACCAGAAGCAACTGTTGTGCAAGGGAGCACTGTGAACACAGAACATCCGTTCGTGTCGGTAGGTCCCCTGGAGATACGAGATCCTGCTGTGGATGTTAGGTGGCAGTTGGACTTTGCCTCTCTTCCCACAGCTCTCCTCAGAGCAGGGCACGCTGCCCATCAGCTCATAGCCTAGAGCTGTCTGCAGCTCTCTTCCAGGAGCTTCTGGCTTTGCTGGATTAAGGCTCTGGTCACCAGTCACAACATCAGCTACAGAGAGGAAAACTTTCTGTCTAAGGTCCCATTCATTATGCTTCACCCACCCCTGAAACTAGTCACTATTCAGATCGCTCTGCTCACCAACCTGGCAGCCAGAGGCCGAATGAAATATAGTGGGTAGAAACCGAAGGCAGACAATGCATGAGACACAAGTCTTTAACACTGAGCATGATTTGCCGAGGAAAAAGAATACGTAGGAACGTCACGATTTTGGCACAGCCTGTAGTCTCCAGCTAAAGCACAGGCACCTCTCTAACAGCTGTGCTCTGGGGGAAGCTCCCATGCCTGGGCTCTCTCCAAGGCTCCAGAGTAATCTCCTGCTGCTCTGTGGGCAGCTGCATCTCACGGGCATCACAGTCCTGGCTGGCAATCTTGGAAGCGCCACTGCTTCCCTGACAGCATAAGGCAGAATCAGAGGAATCTCCCAAACACCTGGGAGAGGGCTGTGCCCCAGGGAGATTGCAAGCAGTATATAAGGAAGGAGAGTTTGCTAAGTGGAGAATTTCTCTCTTGTACTGAGGTAAAGAACCATGCTTTGGAAAAAAACTGCAGTGGGAAAGACTCGGCTTTTCTGATAACTACTTCTGTCCTTCTAACACCAGCTGGGGCTTTTGGCCAACACTGGTGTGGAAAGTGTCCCCCTCATCTCCCACCTCCGCAGCCCTGTTTCAGAGCCCAGCTCAGCAGCAGCTGGGTGGCTCACCAGTGGCTGTCAGTCCCGTGGCAGGGTCTGAAGCACACATCCGGAGCAGCAAGCTTCCCACTGAGCCTCTCTGGGTCCCAGAGTGTACCCTCAGCACAGCGTAATCAGAACAACGTATTGTCACTCTTGGGTGTGGAGTTGTGCAGTTCTAGCAACATTTAAGCCTTAGATCAAACGAGGACCAATTCAGAGAGAGGTGTTTGCAGCAGCTACCCAACATTAGAGATTCCACTACATTTCACCCGCATTTTAGAAGAGTACTTTTGGCACGCGGTGGTGGCAGGTACGAGAAGGCAACGCACACCAAGCCATGCAGGCATCCCAGCTTTCTTCAGCGCCAGCACCAGCAGCTGCCTGCACTGGCTGCCAGGACAGAGTGCCAGGGTGGCCTGATCGCTTCCTTCACGCCTAATGTCAGGGATTCCCACTGTGGGAATCCCTGCTGTGGTCCCCGCTCCAGCTCCCTGTCAGCCATAGATCCCCCGGCCCTGAAGTGTAGGACTAACCACCGCCTGTGGAGTGCCCTGACAACACATCTTGTCACTATTGCCTACTGCCAGTTTTCCAATGGTAGCCAATTTTGTTCCAATTCCACCCATTTATTTTGTCATCCATCCAAAAACACTCAGTTTGAGGGAAAGGAGGACAGCAGTAATCATAGAATGGTTTGGGCTGGAAGGGACCACAAAGATCATCTAGTTCCAACCCCCTGCCATGGGCAGGGAAACCCTCCACTACACCAGATTACCCAAAGCCTCATCCAACTTGGCCTTGAACACTTCCAGGGATGGGGCACCTACAACTTCTCTGGGCAACCTGTTCCAGTGCCTCACCGCCCTCTGAGTGAAAAATACACACGGTGCAACTGGTCTGAAATTCAAATGAATCAATCTTGCTTTTTCTCTACTGCGGCAGACTGGGGTGGAAACTCCACTAGGGCTTTTCTATGTTGCTTAAGCCCTTCTCATATCCTTGGAAAGCTGCAGCTGCTGGAAACACGGAAACCTTCCCACAAACACACACAAAGAAAGGCTGTGCCACAAAGTAAAGATGGGGCAACCTTTGTTGTCACTGAAAACCAGCTGGTCAGGACTTGGAAAGCTTACTCCAGGGTTAAAGCAAACCACGTACTTGTTATGGGTGGTGCTACGTTTGATGTTGAAAGGTGCACAGGCTGCCGTGACTGCTGAGGCTCTGAAAAGCGGCTCCTCAGGGACAGGCTGCGAAGCGCAGTCCCGTGCCTGAGCGAAAGGGGCTGGGACGAACGCGCTAACGAAAGTCGTCACGCAGCGTCAGGGGGGCTAATGGAAAGCTTCCGCCTGAACACGCGGGTGGTAAGTCCACGAGAGCCCCAGTCTGTGCTTGAGCCAGGAAATTGCCGCAAGTCACCAGGGACGGGCTTAGCCAGAGGAAATGGGGTTAGGACCACACAGCACTCGAGCACATGAATTTCTAATTCTGCTTTAATCGTCTCAACAGATATCTCATATTTAAAACTGGCTAAGAGTCAAACGCCTGCACCCATGCATTCCATCATAATGGAAATTCAAATCCTAGAGATAACCTGTGACATTGCTAGTGCAAAGCCTATCGAATGCCTGTCTTTTAAAGAAACCAGGGAAGGGAACCGAGGGAGAAGAGGCAGGCAAGAATCACATCCCGTTCCTTCGTGTGGAGCGCAGCTGCTTTGACACTGGATTTGTTTCCGTCCCTTCCTAACAGGCTGTTAGGAGAGAGAAAGGAAAGAAAAGGAAAACAAGACCAGCATATGGTGGGCTCCATGTCAACAAACATATTCGTTGCAAAATCATATTCCGAGAGCTGAGGCTGCTTTTGAGAAGTGTCAAGAAATGAGGAAGAAAATGAATCCAAATGTGGTGGTGATTGCATCCTCTTGTCTGCTGGGCTTAGTCAGAGCCTGTTTTTTAACTGGAGGGTAACGTGGTTAAACACTGGCTTAACAAAAACTGCTGAGGTCTGTAGGGAAAACACACTTGAGATGCAGCCATAAATATTCTTGCAAATAAAAAGAAAGCCTTAACTTAAACAGTGCTTTCGCTGCTCCCAAGCCTGGCTGAGGCTGGTAGGAGCTGCAGAACGAAATGCTGCCGCTTGCCGACTCCTGCTAGGGCTCCTCCAGCCCTGCACAGGGCTTGCACCATCACCGGGATCCCGGCACGTCACTGCAGCACCGCGACTCTCTCCCTGCTGTGGATCAAGCTGTATATTTACAGATAACAGGACAGAAAGGCAGATTTACGAACCCTCCCCTGTATGAGCATTCCCATTTTAACCCTATATTCATCTAAGTAAACGGCAAATTTTGAGTACCGGGACTCACATTTTCCACCCCTGAGCTCTATTTGTGGTAGCACTGACAATTATATTGTTTGAACAAAAAAAAAAGTGGTTGTTTTGCAGGTTAAAAAAAAAGTTGCTGAAATTGCCGTTAGTAGATCTTTTCTTCTTGCAATGTTTACTTGTTTTGGTTTGGGTTTTTTCAATATACTTCTTTCCAGACCCTTTTCTGCCTCTGCGCCATAGAGGATGACACAGGAAGTCTCATTTGCATGCTTTAAAATGAAGATCACTTATGTCTTTTTTTGTGGTCAAAACCAGGGGTTTAACAAGTGGTGAGCTTAGCGTCGGGGGCTGCGGGATTGGAGCCGCAGGCCAATGCTGGTTTGGGGTCAAAACAGGGCTTCTAAGCCAGCCTGCAGGAATGCCGAGCGAGAAGCAAGCTCTCTGTCCATAAACAATCCCTGTTTGCCGCTGACAGCATGTATTTGTCATACTGGTGTTGCTGCATTGCAGGGTGCCTTCAGGGTTTGGTCCAGCTGGGAGGAACAGCTGGATCATCCAGCTCTTACACGCACAGCTTAAATGGACCAATGATTTAAATGACTGACGAAAGGGGCTGGTGCAGGAACAGTCATTTGCTCTTCCCTGGTGTCACTTTGGGGCAGTGCGCAGAGGAAGACATGTGTCATAGAGGTTCATAAGTCTCCCCACACAGACCAAGTCCTTAATCACTTTTTTTTGCAAAGGAGTTTGTGGAAAGTACCCTGTCTCCTTGATGTTAGTCAGGTGAACTCACTACTAAGGCAGGCAGAAAACCTGGTATGAGTTGAGGGGGCCACCGAAAAGTCACACTGAGGGTGTCTGGGGCTTTCCTTTCCCACAGCTTGCCCTGAATCTCCCCCCAAAGTGTGTCCTGAGGGGCAAACAACCCTGGCCAGGGGCCGGCCCCAAGCATGCAGCTTGCTGCTGCTGCCTCCACCACCACCCTCCCATGTTTGGCTTTGCTCTGAGTAACTCCCTCCCACCTTTTGCGTGAGAAGCTCCAGGTTCGACTGCAAAAAGCCAGGAAAGCAGTGGGTGGCTTTAGGCTGGTGATGGCACATCCTCCTGCACCGGCAGCAGCATGGCTGGGAGCTTCCTAGCAGCTCAGCTCTTTTCTGGAGCAGCACAAGCAGGTTTCCCTCTGTCTCACCCTGAATTATATGCGTGCTAAGGACCTGCTGTACTGCTAAGTGAGAATTTGAAAAATGGAGTATTAACACAACAGCTCAGGTTTTTTAGTTTTGTTCTTGTGCCCCGTCAAAATTTCTGTTTCCATTCCACTCCTCTGCAAGCACAGATATTTAACTTTGGTTCTGTGCAGCTGGAGAAGTTGAGGCTTCTGCAGGTTAGGAAGAGGAGAGGGAAGGCCAGAAGCAAGACTAAAGTGTATAAAGGACATTTTCCATGAAACCCATCCTCAGCAAGGGAGTGCAGTAGAGCTGACAGACATCTCTAAGTGACATCTTTGTGTGTCAGAATGTCTTTTTTCAGTAAACACCAACTAAGAACACTTTTTCCTATTGAAGGAAAGTTCAAAAGAATGTGCAGAACGTAAAAATAGAAACTACTTTCAAGGTTGACAGTTAAAGTTATATTTCTCTGAGGTGTTGTTTAGTTTTCCTTTGTTTTTTACTTCTCATGCCTATCTGCTTTTTCTTTCCTCTTTTCTTTTTGTCTTCTCCATAGAGGTCCTAACTCACAATTTGTTCCCACAATAAGGAATTCAAAAGCAGGTAAAAGAAAAACTAAAAAGGGCAAAATTAAAAAATATTTAAGGAAGACTTTAAAAATCAGCCAGCTCATTTCAAACTGCAAATTGAAAGCTATTTACAAAATCCCAACTCTATTTCTACTCTCCTTCCTCGTCAAACGGCGTCAGTGCGGAGGTCAAGGCTGGTGGTTGCATGCAACTCTTTCCATCGGCCGCTAAGGTTATACTTGTGGCTCCACAGCAGTGCTTGCTTGCAGTCATTTTTAATTGTGTGTAGTTTCACTTTTACTGCATGAATCATGTCCTCAGGGAACTGCAAAAATGCCCTTCTGTCATCAGTGATCAGAGTTGTGATGCCAAAACGAGAAACAGATTTGATCTGGTGCCAACTTTTCAGTCATAAAAAACACCGGTACCTCCGGAGACAGATGAAGATCGCACACAGCCATCGGGAGGTTCCTGTGCTTGGCACCTCATCCCTTCACTTTGCGTTTGCTGGAGAGTTCGTAAACTTGGTTCCTTGCATGAAAGTCCAAAGCGCTTTTCAGAGCCCATGCAGCCTGTTGCCGGAGTTTCATTTCGGTCATTCTGGGCCAGGAGCCAAAGTTCTCTGCCTCAGTTTCATGAGGAAATGCCTTAGCCCGGGCTAGTGATGAAACACACCATGGCTCCTCCTCTTAGCTTTATTAGCATGGGAAAATCTCCAGCATAAAATCGTGTCCATGCTCTGCTCTGGCCATAAAGACCTCAGGAATTCTAGCAGTGCCTTTCTCAACTGTGGTGCTGTTGGCATCCTCACCTCTAGCTGTCTTGAGGATAAGCATCATGGAACCACTGAACTCACTGGAGAACGGAAATATTCCACAGAAAAGAAAATTCTCGTGTTGTCAAGCGGCTTTTTATACTTTATTATTTGTTTTGATTATAATTTCATCCCTCGTTTCTGTAGTCTTCTGTTTGCTCCATCATAAGCAGGTAAGGACAAAGCAAAATTCCTAACTCTGGAGTATTCAACGCATGTATCATTCGTAATGATTAACATTTCTACATTGATGCCATCAACTAACTGCAACTTAGTCATTCTTTCTCTTTTGGAGACAGCTAACGCTTTTACTTTCCAAGATTTCAGCGGATGATGTTTACACCAATTCCTTGAGTAAATGTCTCGGCATTTTGCTTTCATTTCAGTAAGTTAAAAAAAAACAACCAACCAACAGTTTTTATTTCTCTTTTGTCTGCTGCACCATTGAGGTGCGCTGTCCTAATGTGATACCAACTGATGATGCTCTGTAAGGACAGGAGAGGTTGAGGAGTTCTGGTATTTCACCAGACATGAAGCTTTTTCACTCTTGATTTTACCAAGTGCTAATACAATCTAGCCCAAATAGCGGTCACGGAGTCAAGTTGCCTTCTGTGTTTCATTAGCTGATTTAATGGGCTTTTTCTGTCTTTATCTGTATGTATTGCAACAAACAGAAATACAGGGTGAGGCAAGTGACTCATTTGCTGAAGGCCAGGTTTTTATTTTCTGGTTTCTAAAGTGTGAGTCAGTCTTCTGGAGGATCCAAGTGCCAGTTTGGGATGCTGGTTTACATATCCTGCAGTGGTGTAGCTCCCTGAAGTTTCAATTCTGAGGAAGAAGAGGGCAAGGGAAAAGTCCCCTTCTGTTAAGAGGCAGGATGGTTTGTTCTTATGGTCTGCCAGCTTCTTGTGGCGTAATGACACCAGGAACTCCTCTGAGGACTGATCTTACAAGGCACTGATTGTTTTTGTAAAACATGAAAACTGCTAAATTCTCACAAGAGAGGAGCCTGCTTTGGCCCTTACAGTACTATCATTTAGACGACAATATAAAAAAAAAAAGGGTTTTAATGGCTTTGGTACTTTTAGCCACAGCCTCTCTCATCTATTTGGGAGCTGCATCCCTCTCATGGCAGTGAGCACACAGATGCACACAGAATTTCACACATATTTCACTCTTCCTCCTCTCTTTTTTTTTTTTTTTATATTGCAGAAAGTTACTTTGGTAAGTGAAAGAACTGCCTTTGGTCCTGTTGATTCATACGAATTGGGGAGAGCAGGACGGGGTAACGAAAGCCTTTCCTTGCAAGGGAGCTGACAACCTCCCCAGCACTCGGGACAGCAACTTCCTAAGGAACAGATGAGGCAGTGCTTCAATAGCGATTTTAAGCATTTCAGAGCTGCATCCATTACAATGCGAGACAGAATCGGGTCCCTGTGTCTGTAAGTTGATCCCAAGCCTGCTTTTTACGGGCTCCAGCCAGAGGGAGAACATAGCTGCTGTGTAGGAAGAGCAGGACCTCCATACGCAAACACCGAGCCATGAGTCACAGGAATAGACTGACATCTCTTGCAGCTTACAGTTTACCACCTGGGCACCCAAGAAGCTGCCTCCTTCCCTTGGCTGGAAGGGCCCTGGAAAGCTGCTCTGATTAGATTTCAAACTATGATGCACAGAACGAAAGGTTCATGGTTTTAATGGGGGTGAATTAGCACAACACCGTGCAGCTCCCCATGTGTATGCGTTGGCTTTAAGTTGAGCCCATGTCCACAGAAACATCGCTTGCAACAGCCTGCGAGAGCTGAGTCCAGGGATGAAATGAAAGTCCTCTCACCTGAGAGGAGTGTAGACCTTCTCTAGGCACTGCTGATGGCTGTCTTTTTTATTTTGTGAAAATACCACCAAAACGGATGTCAAAAATGCTGATCTATTTTAAACCTTTTGAACTTTGTTGGAAAACAACTGTTTTTTCCTAACAAATCACCGCTTGTGTTTATTTATAATTATGGATAAAAAGGTTATTTCCCTTCCTGGAGCTTTTGAGCTCTTGTAATGATAATGCTTCTCTGTTGAGGTCACTGATAGATGGAAAAATTGCAGCAGCAAACACTGACCAAGACTGCTTCTTTCCACAGGCAACAGAATCATGCTGGGCACATGGATCTTGTAAGTATGGCGATACTAGACCTGCTTTCTGGTTTTGTCAGACTTGTGCTGTGACAAAGATGACTGTCTCACAGCCCTCATGCCTGGTTACAACTGGTCCAAGGACAAGCGTGAGTTCTGACTGCAGAAATACACAGCCCATAGGGCACCGTGGTCACAACAAACAGAGCACCCCAATTCTGCAGCCAGCGCTGTCAGACAGAATCAGTCCACGTGCACTTCTCTGAAAACAGCTGGTAAAATCAGTGTCACAAGGGTCAGATTTAGTGCTGCCAATTGCTAGTCGTCAGTTCCCTAAGCTCAGCCTAGGGCAGTCCTACAGTAACAGCCCATATACCAGCTCAGACCTTCAGAGAGATTTAATTAAATCAGTTAAAGACTTCTGCATGCATAAAACTTCTGCTAATGACTGTTTACTGTACAAGACCTCAACCAGCCAGGAGCCCACCTGGGCAGACACAGTGGCTGAAGGTACTGACCAGTACTGTAGCCTGAGCTGGGTGTCCCCGTTCCGTGGTATGTAATCCATTCTGCACTGAGACCTCACTGAGTCACATACAGCCGGCACACACACCCTCACAGCACGCTCAGTCTAACCCCGCTGTGCGTTGCCGTCTCCTTACGCAGTGTGTGAGTGTGCGCAGCGAGGGGTATGCCAGCTGCCACCCGTCGTTAGCTTTAGTGCTGACAGCATGTGTTCATCCAGTGCAGGGAGAGGGGGAAAACCTGGGAAAATCCTGCAGGCTCAGCTCTCGTGAAGGACAAAGAAGATTACTGTAACCACCTTCATCATCCTCAGATCCAGATGAAGTTCTGTCCATGATTTTTTTCTTATTAGAGACCAGCTCAGATCCAATCCTCAGTCTAGATGGTTCTCCATCTCCAGCGTGCTTTCATCAGCTAACCTGTCCTGGCAGGGAGCCCCTCCAAACCACTCATGGCTGTGGAGGTTCTTCACAGCCTCTCCTGGCAGATTGAGACCCCTTCCTAGCACTTCTGAGGAGTTAGTAAACTCAAGCAGAAAAATAATAATAATAACAAAAATTATTATTATCAATAAAGTCAGGAAGGGAGTAGGGAGTGAGATGTACCAATGGGAAACAGTAACAAAACATGCTCGTGTACAGAACAAGGTTGTCCTTAAGTATCATTAATTGTCATATCCATTTTGCCTGTGTTTTCCTCAGTTAAAATGCCTTCTACATCAAACCTCAAAGGTGACATGAGCTGGGTGTGGAACTTAGTGCACTGCGACGGAGTTGTGCAGAAGGACCATGACCAGTACCTCGTAATCGAGCACAGTGGCAACTACTTAATCTACGCTCAGATCAACCTCTGGAAAGATACAAACGCGTCTTTTGCACTGGAGCTGCGCAAAAAGCCAGGCAGTCTCCTCCTTAACAAGGTTGTGGGACCAAAGACGGAAGATGGAAAGGGCACGATAAATTTTGCAAGACCCTTTTTCCTGCAGAAGGGAGAAAAGCTGTACTGTGAGATAAATCTTGATGCTGACCATATTCTGGAAGAGGATCAGACTTATTGGGGCCTGTATAAAATATAGCAGGATTCTGCTCTGAGTCAGCTCCTTCTTTATTCCTTCCAGGAAACCCTAGGGCATGGATAAAGATTCTGCAATTCCTCTTTGTATGAAATTCAACTTGCTGGAGTACGTGCCATAGTAGGCTAGTACCCTGCAGTGACATAGCAAGGTGTAAAACAAAGTGAATAGCAAACTTTGGTAATAATGGATGGCACCTGATCGTCATAAAGTATGAGAGAAAGATGCTTCTGGGAGGAAAAGGTCTTGATGCATTACGGGGTTGACTCTCAGATCCTGGAAAAGCAAGTCACTATATTCAGTCTGTTCTGAGCTGGGGAGGAGCTCTGCTCTACAGGAGGCTGCACTTCAGAGGTGGGTACACGTCAGTACCTTCTAACGAAAGGTGCTATGTAAAGCTAAGGTATTCTGTATCCTTCCTGCACAACCAGCCCATGAAGCGATGCGTCTAGAGGGACAAGATAGTTCAGAAACAGTTTGTGATAGAAGGATAGCTTCTCACCCCCATCCACAGCCTTGCCACTAGCAAGGGAAACACCACGTTACCCATCTTCGTGGGCAGTTCAGAGCACAAAGACCTTTCCAGTCAAGCACAGGCAGTGCTGCACCTCTGTGAATTCATGTCAGCTCCCTGCTTGGTCCGGACACGCACACCACCACAAGCTTGCGGATCCAGCCAGGGCAGCTGCTTTGCATCCAGCTGCCACAAAGTGTGCATCGCCGCTGGCTGAGTAGCACAGAAACACAATGAAAGTTGCTGTAAGTAAGTAGAAGTTGTGGAGAACGATAGAAAGATGCATATGAGGAGAGCGGGCACAGAGCAGAGGATGGAGGGTTGTAGAACTGTTCCCAGCATTTTTCACTATGCTGTGTAGCAGGTGTTGCAAGCAGGGCAGAGCAGAGCGGACACAGTCTTGACATGAAATGGGGAAGGGCTGAGCATCCCCCCCTACCCCTCCCCTCACCCAGGCAGAGTTTCTATATCCAGCACAAAGCACAGGCCGTGCCAGTCCTGCAGCAGGGAGGTGGGTAACGTGAGCAGCACATCCTTCCCCTGCTTGGGGAACCAGCAGGTACTGAGATGCTGCTCGCTTTGAGGGCTTGGCTATCTGCTGTGCTTCCTGAGATGAGCGTCCAATCACCTGCAGATCACAGGAAGGTCTCAAGACCTCATCAAAGGCAAAGTGCTCTTGGAAAAGCAGGCTGCTGTGGCTGCACAACAGCCCAGATGCCCCATAGCGTGGTTCCTCTCCCTTGCCTGGGCAGGCTCTCCCAGGGGCTCTGTGCTTTGCTTTCCTGCCACCCAGACGTTCATGGGTAAAAATGCCTCTACCATTCCTCAGAGCATGCCACAGCTTTGTGAATGGATTTTCATGGGAAAGGAAAGCAACTGAGAAGCTGGCTGGAAATAAATATTGGTTTGGGCTGGGTTGAGGCAGTTCGAGGTGCTATTTGCTCATATAATTTTATATTCTATGTATTGTAACTCTAACGAACTGAGAGTTGACTTTCTGCAGAGATATCTTGTGTTTTGTTTCATATGAGCTTTTACCAATTAAAATGTTACTCTTGTTCTTACTTCACTTTGTTGATTTTCCTTAGTTTAAAATAATAATAAAAAAAAATCTTAAAAACCGCAAGTGTATTTCACTTCTTTGACACGGACCGAGAAGATAACTGACTGACACATTTCTCTACTCTTCATCTACTTTCACTAAACAGCCTCTTCTGCTCCGAGAGGTTGGCAGTGTCTGCACAGAATAAGATTAGTTTGAGCTGCACAGTCCCAGGGCAGTGCCAAACTCAGTCCTCATCCCGGCACACAGGGGAGCCCAACCCCATGGGGATGGGGAGGAGAGGAGAGGAGATGTCTGTACCCAGGGCAGCCCACACATCAAAGCACATGAAGCCTTGATGCAGGCAGGAAAAGCAACAGGCAGGAGAGGCACGCGACAAGGCTTCAGCATTCGGCAGACGCTGTTATGCCAAGACATACACACCACCAGCCTCTCCAGTTACTTTCCAAGGCACAAAACAAGCCCAGAAGGGGCCACTGGGGATGAAGGATGTCTTGTTCTACATGTCAGACCAGCAAAATCCCAGACCCTGCAACACTCTGACCTGAAGATCTGGCTCCAAGACCCAGACTCCCAAAGCAGGGATGAAAGCAGAAGACAGATGTGGAAATGCCACTTCAGTGAAACTGCCTGGAAGCCTCCTTGCTCCATGGGATGTTCTCAACATGCCCACCAGAAGGTCACTCAGAGCAGAGATGGTCACAACAGTGCTTCCCATGGTATCTTATGCAAGCTGTTGGGCCTTCCATCCCTGCCCCGCTCTTCAGGAATAAATAGGCAAACCTATCCGTTTTTCTCTCTGAGTCAGGCTTTGCCTTCAGGCAAGGGTATTCACATTCAATGGAGCCAGCATCATGAATGCCAAGAAACACTAAGAGCACTCCAGCCCTTCCTCCCACAACCTGCCAGTGACCAAGCTGTTTAGATTCCTTGGAAATTTAAACGTGTCTCCTCACCTTGCCCCTGGCATCTGGGAATGCGGAGCAGATGTAAAAGACAAGGTTCCCCAAATGCCTCATGTTGGAAATCCTGCCTCTCTGAAAGCTGTTAGGAAGAATTATCAAATCAATGCAGTGCCAAAAAGACTTTTTTTTTTTTACATTTTTAAATTATCACTTGCCACTTGGAGAGCATTTTCACTGAGATATGGGGTTATGAAAAAGTAATATATTTCTCTGTGCCATGGTTCCTTTTCATTATATGTGCTTTCTAATCTACGGGAAGTATAATTTAAAGGAGAGTGAATGCATCATGAGATTAACTGTATAAATAGCTAGTCATGTGCCTTCAACCAGGAAAAATGCTTTTTGTTTTTTACAGGACTCGGGGAGTTTCTGCTTTCCCAGAAGCTTCACACACTGCACGTCCCCCCACCCCTCCCCAGAATCAGACGTGGAAATGGCCCTTGAAGTACAGAGTTCTGTGTCTTCAGAAATGAGCCAAAATGTGGTCCTATAAAAGGAATAATCAGATTTTTAAAAACATAAATACTTGAATACAACTAACCACAAGATATTCAGCAGTATTTCGGTTCAACAAACAGCCACAAGCCACCTATCATCACCACACTGGTACACTACACTCTCCATGGTCAACAGAGGTTGCCTATTTTTTGTTCTAGCAAGATCTGAAAATTTAATTCAGACTTTCAAGCAAAAAGTGCCACAAAGGACATCAAAACCAGTGCAGCCTTTCCTCTAAGCAGGCACAGACACACATTGTTTAGAACATCACAGTTACACAGGCTTCTCAGGCTGCTCTGAAAGTCACTTCTGAGCCTGGTCAGTCAGATGGAGTAGCCAGCAGTCCTTGGGGCAAAGCAGTCCCCTTTTTGAACTGCCCAAAGACAGAGGTTTCTGCCTAAGCTGTTGATGCGTTGAGAGCATCCTATGTCTAGAGCCATCCCCATTGCTCTGAGGACAGGTGAGTGATGAAACATGCAGTAGTAGTGCCTGAAAATCTGCCCCAGCACAGCTCCCACACGCACTCTGCTCATGCTGGTTAATATGTACTGTGCCTTCAGAGTTTTTCTGTCCCAATTTCATGTCATTCTGTCTTCTGTTCTGAAGACAAAGCACACATTGCGTAGTGCATATACATGTGCCTCAAAACCGAGGTAAACTTTCTGGTCAGTGAAGTGAGTGGATTATGCTGTCCTCACTTCACAAACAGGAAGCCAAATCATGAAGGAAAGGTAAATGACAACCTTCGATTTGGGTTGCTTGAAGCCAACTACCTAAAGAACTGATTTTTCACAGTAGCTTCTATTGTGTAAGCAGAACTATCATTCATTTTGGTTGTAACTTCCAGTACTCAAGACTTCTGCAAATCAGTCCGATGGGGTAATGCAGCTTAGGATGTTGGAGCTAAGCAAGCTGGCTTTGGTCCTGGAGGGAGGATGGCTACCTAAGAAAGGTGCTCTGAAAAGCCTTTCCTCTGGACAGCAAAACCTGTGCCTCCTGAGCAAAAATGGACTGTCCCAACAGAAATTTTCAGGGGAAAAAATTTCAGCCTGGCACAAAAACCCTGCACTGGCAATTTCAGCTCTAAAGATGAGTGCATGGGAAGTTCAAAACTGCTGAAAACAGCCTGCCAAGAGAATTACTTTTGTTATTCCTATCCCTGCAGAGTGACAACTGCTTTTACAGTTATATTTCCTAAAAATCCTCTTAGTGAGGCGGGGTCTTGCAGTGGTCTTACCTCTCTTGTTTCTCAACTGAATGGAGATTTAACGGTGCAACCCAAAAGGCCTCAGGCACCAGGCTTCTGGTGACATGTCACACACCCAAGCTGAGGTTCAGCACTCTGGTTTCTTGCCCTCTTCTCCTAAGTTAGGGAAGGGCTTGCATCATGCCCAACCTCTTTCACCTCCCAGGCACACCAAAGGCTGCCCTACCCCGGGAAGAGGCAGTAGCAGGTGATTTGGGAGGAAACACCTCCCATCCACATCCATGTTTCTGTGTGCTCTGATACCTCCTGATTTCAGGGTTCTACTGTTCTGGGCACTTCACTTCCACATATAGCAAAAGACAACCTGTGGCATCACAGATTTTAGCTTAATAAGCAAAATATATCTTAGAGAGGAAGAAACTTATCAGCACTTTAGAGATAAGGAAGAAAGGCACAGCAAGATGATGTGATTTCCTTAGGGTCACCAGAAGCCTAGACAAGCAGAGATGAGGATTGATCATGGGACTCGGGGAGGTGTTAACCAAATGTCCTCACTGTGTACAGTAAAAGCAGTGGCAAGAGTACTCAGGAAATAAATCCACAAAGTGCTACATCTAGATTCAATTCTCTATTTTTTTTTCTTCTTTTGAAGCAAACAATATAATACATTCACAGTATTCCAGAAGTGGACAAAAAAGCTTCCAAATGCCAGAAACATGACTGTGGTGCAGAGTACAGTGCTGTTAGCAAGTTGGTGGCACAGTGCTTGTCCATCTCTTCCTTTGACCTCACTGGACACTCATCTGTGCTCTGGATCCCTGGGATTTGGCAACTTGGGAAGCAGAAACTCATTTTTGGTTCAGGTCTTTTGAAATCGGATTTTGTATTGAATGGCCCTCCCAAAGTAAATTTGGCAAATCTCACCTTTCATCTCACTTGAGATGAAAGAACACAATGGCATTAAAATGTTAATTTGTGGAAAAGAAATTCTGGTTTCATGTCCTCCCTACACAGAAAGATCCCAGAGCAGCTCAGCTCCCAGCGCCTGCAGAGCAGTCACTGTGTCCTGCTAGCACAGGCTTTACACACAACGCAGAAAACGTGTTTGGTTTTGGACGTTTTGATAAATGGCACAAGGGCTCAACCAGCAAGTGGTGGTGTAGAAACCACTTCACAGTATGGCCGTGCTGCTACAAAAGACATCTGCTGATATGGGCCAGCACCCTGCCTACTCCTCTGGCAAACCTCAGAAAGAGTAGGAAGGATTTGGAAGCAACACATCCTGTCTTTGCAAAGTAAACAATTCACAGAAGAGCCACTGAAGGGAAGTCACAGGGGTATGACTCATTCTGGGTATAAAATCACAAAGAATTTTGTTACATGTTAGCATAGGAGGCGAGAGTTGGGTGCTGTTTCATCCTGCAATCCCAAACTCACTTCTTGCTATCACAGGCAACACCTTCCCCCAGCTCCACTCTTGCAGGTTCCCTGGCACTCATCTTTCCTACTGGAAAGCTTTGGGTCATCTCAAGTCCTTCAAACATATCCAATCTGAAATAAGGTCTGGCTGGTTAATGCCCTGTCCTCTATGTACGAGGCTTTTGCTCCCAGTGCTTCTTTCCCTCCCTCATCTTAACTCTCCTGTGAAGCTGGCAGCTTACTGCCACCTCTCCTCGAACAGTGCCACAAAACTTTCTTCAGAAGCCTTGCCAGTGGCTTTCCCACAGCATCAGATAACAGAAATGCAGGTTTGGTTAAAGAGCTTGCTCTTTTCCTGAGAGATTTTGGAAGAAAATTGAAAAAAATAAAAAGAAACCAAAGGTATCAAAAAGTTTCAAGATAACAGAAACTAAGCATTTTGGTTCTGTTAATCTTCAGATTTTGCAGCTGGTTTCACAATATTTGAGGTCGCCATCAAAATTTTTAAATATTTGAGACTAGCAATAACACGAGAAAGTAAACCATACAGAAAAAAAAAAACCACCCACAACCCCGAAACAACTAACAATTAGCTGTATGGAAACCGTTATGGTATTGTCAACAAGCCATAGTTTACAAAGCGTTACATGCTGTGGACCACATTACGAGATTTAACTTAGGAAAACCAATCCAAACTTTTGAGATGCACAGAAGACGTGCTGCATGACATGGTGAGGAGGAATACGACAGCAAGTTTCAATTTCAGGCATTTTTGTGCTCATCTCAGAAGCCCGTGACCATATAGAGAAGGTCTTATTCCTTTTTCGTTAGTCCATTTGTCTCAAATTCCTTCAAATGCGAGTCAAAACCATGCAGCTGGAGGTGAGCTCTGGGAAAAGCTTCCAAATTGCAGCGCTAAATCTGATCCCTGAACTTGCAGCTCAAAGTCAGGATGATTAATACCACTGGCTTTTGATGACCATCAGGTCTAAACTTTAAAAATGTTTTCTGATCAAGTTAATTGTACCCTTCTCCTTGAAGGGTCATTGTAAACTTTAAAGGCAAAATTTCTCTCCCATATCAGGAGTGTTCAAAATATCTTCCCATAGGAAAGGGAGAGACCATTCTAGACATTCCCTTCAGCAATGGTAAGTGAAGTGAAGCAGAGACAGGTACTCTGATATGAGGGAGATAAAACGCCTGAGCAGCCTCTGAGCTGTAAGTCAACAAAAGGCCTTTGAACAGACAAGGAGGCAAACCGTGCACCAGTGAACCCTGACAAGCCTCTGCAGCCCTGTTCATGAAGTCAGACGGATTGCTTTGAGCACTGAAGTCTTCAGTCTGAGACAGAGCCAGAGTGGGCGCAGGGCAGCTCGCCAAACTGCCTTTCTGCAGCTTTTCTTCCCTCCTTCGTTAGGCAGGTCAGGGCCACAGGCGGAAACGCAGCTCGCAGCGCGTGATGAACTAGCCATCCCTTTAAGCACCTGCCTGAACAGCAGGGCTGACATTCATTTATGTAAGGTCAGTACTTTTCTGAAAAGAGACTATGGGAAAATCAGCGGGAATGGAAACCAGAGGTGAGTCTGAAACACTAAGTCTTGTTTGGCACAACTCTTTTCAAGAAAAAGCTGGAAAATCTCATAGTGCATGATGAGGAATCCTTTCCCCTTTGGGCATGGGGGAAGCTTTGGACTACGGCAACTGCAGCTTGGATCTCCTCTTTCTTTCAATATTTGCTTTTCAGGAGAAGGGATAGTAACTCAGGACTTACTTCCCACGTACCACCAGTATTTACAGCCCTCACTGGATGGGTATAGCCACACAGCTTCATAAGCAACGAGATGAATAAAGCTGACTTCTTCCATAAACATGGATTTTGTGCTTGGATTATCTAGTGTTGAAAACAGACACTGCTCCGAGAGAAGCCCTTCTATGACTTGGAGCATACATCCGTCCTGCGTGGTGGGGTTCAAATGCTCCCTGGTCTTGCTGTTGCACTAGTCAGCCCACCCATGTCAAACTGTAGTAATTCAAGATGATTCCCCTTTCCTATATCACTGATACTACCTGTGCAAAGTAGGTGGAGGGGTGAGTGTGGGTACAGAGGCTATGCAGATGCATGCAGAGAAACAGCCTGATCTCAGACTCTTCCTAGCCATAAAGAATTAACCTCAAGCAGCTTTTTCAAGTAACTGGTGCCGAAATCTTTCCTAGAAGTTTGACACTTCTATATACTTTTTATTCTCAGAATATATATTCCTTTTGATCTGATGTTCCCCTTTACAAGGGAAAGATGACAATTTGTACTAGCTTAGTCTTCATGCAGGCCATGAAGAAACACATCACAAGATCAAACATTTGGAACAACATTTACCAAAATCTATTATTCAGCCACATGCTTTATGACGAGCTCTTCTGTTCTGTTTTCTGGTATGGGATTTTCTTTTGCTGTTCTGGTAAAACCGTATGGTAGACAAAAGTGAAAATAACCATCTTCATGCTCTATATGTCAGAATAACCTCTCAAGACAACAGCAGACAAAAGACATAAAATCTTTACAACATTTAGGAACCATGCACAGGATCATTTACCAGTGGGAGTGAGAAATTATCTGTCTATTGTTAAATACAATGCTTGTGAATTCTGTGTTATAGTTTGAAGACTGATGAACATTAATAGCAACGTTCACATCAATTTCAGAATTAATTCCTTTTGTTGCTCTGTGTCATCTTGCACCTCTGGCGAAGCTCTGCGTGGCTGTGAAGACTTGACCTGCAGTCACTCTGCTCCAGCCTGCCACTCACAATCGTATTTATATTCTCATATACTTATATTTCATTTGTATTCGTACATTAATATGTATCCTATCTACCTTAACAAGGTTTCAGTTCTGTGCCATGGAGCTCCTCCGTGCTACCCTCCTTTGTCCCAGAGCCACTGGAAGAACTGCTCAGTTTACTGATGAATGCACCAGAGACAAATCCAGAGAAGCCAGTTAACAGCCAGCTTCACTTTACTCTCACTGCAGGTAACTGTCTAGACAAGAATCTAAGTCGGAAATCAAACTGGGGCAAAGAACTGAAATCCCTCTGCAATGAGCTTTTGCTGCCACTGGATAAAGAACAGATCTTGTTCGTTTCCTCCCTGATGGACCTCAGTGCTCTACAGATGCTGTGATATTGCCTGGCAGTGGTAGCAGGCCCCCAGGAGACCACAGCAAAAAGGCTTGCATCCTTTCTGGAAGGACTTGATCAACATTCAGGGATAAGAAACCTTGCTTTCTCATCCCTCATGTGGTGTGTTCCATAAAGAATGTGCTTAGATAAAGCTGCTACCTCAGACAATAGAGGTACAAGCTATTAGACGAGCCTCAAAAGAAACTCAGTCCTGCTTATCCCCACTCTTGGATGGATCCTCTGCCTCCAAGAAGGGCCAACACCTACATAAGATCAGCAGAGACGACAAAACCCTTTTGACAAAGCACTGAAAGCAGACCACCCTAGGGAGCATACCTACAGCAGAATTTGACCCAAGTCACCTCGGATTTTGTTTATCATGGACACAAAAATGCTACCAGGTGCCACGGGCTTTCAAGACTTTCAGACTCCAACCATAGGGAGGACATCCAAACCCTGCTGGGCTGGAGCTAGCCAGGTACAGACCTAAACCCTGGCACACAGCTGGGCTACTGAGAAGGAAAGGGAGGATCCCAAGGAACCAGAACATACATATGCATATACTGCAGGTTGGCTTACAAAATCTCATATCATCAGTAGAAGTGAAACAATTTGTTTTCACTGTTGATGAAAAGAGATAAGGAAATATTTTCCCAGCTGTCAACATGCTTATGTGTATGTTTTTTAAATATCGTTTTTGTTTATATGCTGAAATTCAGATGGTTGTACACAGCCTTGGCTTTGAAAACACAAGCCCAGTTATATACTAATATTATTTGGTGAGGAAATCCATATAAACAGTTTATCTTTAATTGTTTATAGTAACTCTTCCATAAGTGGAGGAGACTGAGAACACAAATCCGATATATTAACATCTCCTGCTTAATCATCTGGTCTTTCAATATGTGGGGGCTGAGACCACCATCCTTAGCAATGACCATCCTAAGCTTTGTGTTGACAGCTGATTTGAATAACTTCAATATGAGCAGGGATTTAAGTATGCCTTTAAGGATAAAGGCTTGACTTATTGTTTATTATTAACCATTGAATAATTGTTTAATTGTTACTGTTAATTAGATGAGCAAAGAAATGCAATAAAAAGGCAATAAAAATCAGACTAGTTTGATGTTATTTCCTGGAATCCTATTGAAGTCCTGCATCCCAAAACACAGGACAACAGAGCTGTCCTGGCTCTGCCCTGATGAACTGGACAGATGCTTTTAATACAAGATCAGAACTGAGACCCAGGAGACATTTCTTCAATGAGTGCTTAGAAAACTCCTATTCCATTACTGGAACTCACCTGCATACTTCATCTTAGCTCTGCTTGTTGGGAAAGCAGGTAGGTGAGGTCTCACTCAGGTAGGTCTACCTGCTCACTTGGCTGCTTATGGCCTTGGTGGGACAGTTCCTGATGTGCCTGGAGGGAGCCTGCTTTGTGGGCAGTCTTTCTCCCTCATGAAGCCACCTGGTTACTCTACCACTAGTTGTTAATTAAGGCACTCTGAATGAAAGGGCCTGTTGTTCCTGGGACTGCATAAACACCAACTCCCTGCTGGAGATCACTTGCAAGCTGAGCTGCAGTAATTACAGAAAAGGAGAATTCCCATTCCAGCTTGTAGGGAAACAAAGCGCAAAGTGGTTAACTGATTAGCATTAAGTCAGATGAACCTGGAAGATTACAGGTAATCTGGGATTACAACACCTCTGCCTTGATTCCTGAACCAGGATTTTAACTCATGATGATGGCTTTTCACCCTCTGTCCACTTTCCCCTCAAAAGATCTGGATAACATGAATCTTTATCTCACCTGTTTAGAGATGGAGAAAAATATGGGGACATGAAAAGAATATGGATGTCCAGTTTTCAGGTGTAGCCAGGAATATGCAGAAGCTCTGATCCCTGCAGTGCCCTGCATCTGGCCTAGCCATAAATCCCTTTTGGTTAATTCTAAGCAACAGAGTCCACATCTTCCACAGAGTGCGACTTTCCTGCCACGGTACTCAAAACTGGCAGAATGAGAATTTCAAGCTGCTTTGAGAAAACCCAAATCCCTTGTGATAAAAGCATTCAAATGATTTGTCCCTTCAGAGCAGTGTTTGGGTCTCCTTTTCATTTCTGTGTTACCATTATGCCCCTTTTTTTCATGGTCTGTGTGTTTGGAATAAGTCAGAGTTTCCCAGTTTTTCCTCCTACTTAAGAACATATCTGCATCTGTTTCCATTTGGCAGACCTATATGAGCACAACACATAATCAGGGGAATCTGTAAGTCTACCTCATACTTTTTCCTAAGAAAATAATTTAAAGCACACAATCATTTCTTCTGAATGCCTGTGGCTCTTTAACACTGGCAACAAAAACACCCCCAGGTGAGGAAAAGGAGCTGAGCTGGAGACCTGTCTTCTTGGGACTTTCCTGTTCACCTATTGCCATGGGTTCCGGTGGTGACTGTGTGCCCTTTCCAGAGCAAAAGAGGGCCACTGCTGTCTTTTATCACAGGTAGAGTTAGCTGCTGTCCCTTCACTTGGCCAAAATTTTCTTCTGTTAAGATCCTGGAAATATTTACTTGTTTAAGCCCACTGGAGAAACTGGCACCCAGAAGACAGGTCCTCCTCTGCCCCAGGACTGCCAGGGAGCAATTCAGGCTTGTGCTGAGTGCTGTCTGGACTGGGCCACCCTGGGCACAAGTTCAAGCAGAGCTTGGGGCACCTCCAGTTTGGGGACTGGCTCAGGCAGTCTCTCTCACCCTGCGCTGCAGGAGACTGCATAAAAAGGGTTTCAGGGATCAACTTTAGGATTTTGACAGCTTGTTTCTATTTAATACTTCAGGACCCAAGTCTTATTTTGCCTCTCTCCCTTCACTATTAACAGAGGGGCACAAAGAAAACACTTTAAAAGACAGTATTTTCATGTCATCAGCTCAAGTATTCAAAGTTTAGGGAATATCAGAACGTAAACCAAACAAATGCTAATTATAATTCAAGCTATTTGTGTGCGTGTGCACCAAGATATGCCATGGCAACATTCTCACAGGTTTCATTTCCTGCACAACACCAGGTTTCATTTCCTGCACAGAAAATATATCCATTAGGGGTTGGATCTGATCTTGTAAGAAAGGAAGATCTAGTCTGTCTAAGCTCTGTTATATTTGCTAGAGAAATTGGGACATACATAGGGTGCAGAACAGAGGACTGCAAGATGACAGACCGCAGCCTCACAGATAGATGACTTCAGGACGATTTGATCATTTTACTTTTGTCCCTCTTTCTACCAACAGCGTATTTGTGTGATGTTAAGTAAATAACAAAACCCAAACCTTTTAAAAGTGGCTACTACTAGTACATTCCTCGTTCTCTGACCTGCGGTGCTGGACTGTGATCTTTAGATCTACAAAGATTCATGGCTGCAAGCCAGATGAAAAGGTCATTTTGCGCTCTAACGAAAAAATGAAATAGTTTAGGAACATCATCATCCTTGCCCTGGAGCATGGAGCAAGAATACAATCGGTGAATAAAAGCTTGCCCTGATTACTGTACACAGGGAAGCAAGCCAAAGTTGGAGAGGCAGCTCTAAGGCTGCGTTTGAATGCCCAACCAATCTATCTTTACAGCAATTTAACAACACGGAGGCAATCTGAGTTATTTAACAGACATTTCTGCTTTGCTTTCGATGTATGGACAGTGACCATTGCTAATCTTAATCTTCAGCTCTTTTGCAGCATAGCTGGTATTAATATTGATTTGACACATTTTAGAAAGACTCTCATTGTGCACAATGACCTGCTTTCTCAGCTTATATAAACAAGAGAAGAATCCAGTCTCAGATTTATCTCCCATACTAAGCAGGAAGGATATTTGCTTCTCTAGAGGAAACTGAGAGGTTACAATTTGATTATTATGTCCAAGAATTTTTCTCTATGCGTATTTGTCTTTGATCATACATCTGTTATCTGCTGTGAGCTACCATCAGTTCTCTAAGGAATGCTGTTTCCCCGGCATCCTAGTTCTGTGGACCTCCCACACGCTGTCCAGTGCTTCCAGCTATTGGGTTTGGACTATTCGCAGGTCCACACTAGTAACTGTGTTTAAGGAGGCCTTTTTCTGAAACAATCATACTGTGCTCTTTCACTTTAGCTCTACATAAACACATTAATTCACATACAAAGTAAAGACCCAGTCTCAGAGCCTGCCTTCTGCTGAACTCCTGATATTCAGGCATCTAAAACGAGACCAAATTTTAAGTCAAAATTCTTTACCCCCCCCCCCCCCAGTGCCACACCAAACAAACCCCTACCCCTGCCCTGGCTTCTCTTCAATCTTCAGAAGACCTGATCTCCCACTACAGGTGACCACAGCCCCTGAGAAATCAGGCACAAAGCATCTCAGCTATTCAGAAAAACAAACTACTCAAAGAAACAGACCCACACGCCTTCAATATTACATTTAGGTATCGGCTGACAGAGGTTCCTCATTCAGCATTGCTCTCTTTGCAAGCAGGTGATGGTGTGGAGGTGTGGGTAGGGAGTTACCCACGCAAGTAACCAGTCCTGACCATACAGCACCTTGCACAAGCACTACTGCTGCAGTACTGGAGTCCCACATAACTGAGAGAGGACTTTTAAGAGAAAGCTGTTATCTCAATATTATAGGAAGCAAGGGAGGCCCAGCAGGGCATAAATGACTTGTCTAAGGTTACAAAGTGGTTTTGCTATCTGTTTTTCTAACTCTCAGACCAGTATTGAGACAGAGAAAATCTCCCCATAGCAACCAACAGCAGCTGCTTCGTCCCATCACCTTTCTGCTAAGCAGATGCTGTGACGCACACTGGCTGAGGACACGTGCCTGTTCCTCTCACATCAAACGCAAAGCTACATGATTTGTTTAGCTTTTCTGCTGTGATCTTGCCTCCCGTGGCTGCTTCTCTGGTACTGAGCAGCCCCTACCCACCCAGCAGGCTCCAGAAGTGCTTAAAAAAGGACATGATTGTTCCTCAGATATTTTTGACCAGCCTTGTTGTATATTTCAAGTAACCTGCCAGAGTTCAAGAACCTGTCAGTTTTCCTCACTTGACCTAGGTTTTTGAAGAACCCTCTGTGGTTGCCAACACCACCCTTGCCTAGCTGTTCAGCCAGCTGCTTCCTTCAGCTCCTCCTTGGCTGTGGATGGGTGATACCTGCTGGCTCAGAGTCTCCAACACAGAGTGTAAACCCATTGTTCCTGGAAAGGTTAACTCTCCTACTGCCTCTTATCACAGTTTTCCTGACAAGCTTCCTCATTCTTACATAGTTTCCCTTTTTGAAGCTGACTGTATTTGAGAGTGTGGAGGGGTTTTTTCTTTCATCTTTGGTGGCTCCTGCAGGGATACCAAGAGTGCAATGCAATCGCTGGTACAGAGCAATTACAGCCTTACGGACCACATCGGTAACACAGGGAGAATGGAAGGGACTCCACTGCCTCTTGCAGGCTTCCTTGCTAGCTGCAGGAAGCTGCCACTAATTGCTTTTTAGAACTTATGTACATCATGTCGTGATGTGACACTTGCCCAATTTGTGGATGTGGGGAAAAGGGAGAGGTGCTGGAAGTCTCCCATTATTTCTGGGAGAAAGTCTCCCATTATTTCTGCATTTCCTGCCTTTGCAGCCTGTGTGGCCTCCCTTGGTATATCACAGGCAATACTGTCATCCTGGTGGAAACCCTAAACTATAGTTTTCCTATCTGGGCCCACAATTTTAAGCCATGGGATTCTGTGGTACTGCCGAAATTGCTAGCTCATTAACCTGGTTCAACTCTGAATAGACTTCTATATGTATGACCAAAGCAGATAACGGCATCAAAACAGCGTAACAAGTGACGATGAGACACATGAACAGGACTGAAAGAGAAAAGCATACTGCACTTCAAATATAGAAAGCTTTCTACATTTAAAACTTAGGTCTTAGGTTTATTCAGCATGAAAACATCCCAAGTACTTCACACCCTGTAATTTAATGACTAATACTACGATTGCAGGGCAATATATAAAAGAGATGCAATAAAAAAATCAACTGTGAACAAAAAGTGAAGATTATTGGAAACTGCCTTGTACTTTTAAGCCTTTTCAGAGCATGTGTTTGGTCTTGGTTTGTTTTAAAAAGGCTGATTACTCTGAAACAACATCAAGCAGACATGACCAAATTCACTGTTCCACCTTGCCTTTTATGGCTCAAATCCACCAAATACAAATTACCAATGTTCAAGTTTATATGTACTTAAATAAGATTTTAATTAGTTTCAGGCATGGGGTATTTGAAATAGTAGCAATGCATTATCCTAAAACATCATTTTGGCTAGTAACATCTCCTCAAGGAGATGTGGCAGATCCTGATGAAACCATAATGGTTTTATCCATCCCTACAACTCATATGGTCACAGACCAAAAGCTGGTTTCTGAATCGGCAAGAAACTTGCTTCAGGAGAAGTTCATTGTGTCTGTGTCCTGTGTGTGACTCCTTGTACTGCTGGCCACAGACAGAGAGAGAATACTTGACTAGGGACCACCAGCCACGTGGTGTGAAAAGTCCTTTTTCTAGCTGATGAGACAACTCTTCTCAAGGCAGAAGATTTAGATTTAAAAAATCTCAGTGCTTTTAATGTGCAGGACCTCACCCAACAGTCTCAGCAGACCTGCAATAACTTACACAGGCTGACATCTGCTTAATTTAGGAAGCTTTCAGGTGAATGTAAGGAAGTGTCCTCCCCTGCTGTTGAAGGTTGCCAAGGTATATACTGGTTGTGTCCCTGCATCTGATTGCAGACATTTATATTTCTACCCCCTTTCCAGCACAGCACCATCCCTGGACTTCCTTGCAAGGCAGGGTGCAGCATGTCAGTCAGCTGCAGACCTCCATGGAGCAAATGTGTGACGCTCACATGGGCATGCCCTCAGTGACTGATCCAGCAGAGCTAATGTGTCTGGAGACAGTGTCATTTCTCTTTCATTGCCGTCATACCTTCACCAAGCACTCTTATCCCTGCCTTTTGCTGGAGTCCTCCCAGGTTCCCAGCTTGCTTTTCTCACTGGGACCATCTGATGCTGGAGCAGAAACCAGTAAGCATTTCTGCATGTGATTCAGGATACCCTAGGACAGGAGAAAGATGCAGAGAAAAAGAGCAGCAGGAATAGCTTGTAGGAGAGAACGGGTAGCATATCCTCAGGATGGAAAATCAGGGAGAGACTTTTTTGCCCATTAGAGAAGTGAAAGTTTAGGCAGCTGTGACAGGCTTTATAAGGACCTTGCTAAGGACACGCAGCTCATTAGCATGCCAGACTTTAGAAATGAGTGTTAAAAAAGTGCATATCTTTCAGAGTAGTTAGTAGTCTCTTACAGCCGCGGCATATTATAAAATACAGATCCCAGAAACATTTTTGTAGTTCAAATCTGTAATAGCAGCCCACATTTGCACTTTTTCATTGCCTAAGGGAGATGAAGCTCAACATCATCTTGGTGTAGGCACTTAAGAGGCCATAAGGCAGAGGCCTTAGAGGGTCCTCATGGTAGCAGATGCGGCTTCTGTGAGAAGAGATCAGGAGCTATTCCCGTGTAGAGCAGAGCCAGTTCCAGCCATCTCCAAAAGAGACCCACCGCTGGCCAAAGCTGAGCCCATCAGGACGCTGGTGGTGCCTCTGTGATAACATATGTCAGAAAGGGTAAAAAACACCTTGCAGCAGCTGTGAGAGGGGTGAGAAAAACGTGAAAGAGCCCTGAAGACACCAAGGTCAGTAAAGAAAGAGGGGAGGAGGTGCTCCAGTTCCCGAAGGAGAGATTCCCCTGCAACCCATGGTGAAGACGATGGTCAAGTGGGTTGTCCACATGCAGCCTGTGGAGGACCCCATTCCAGAGCAGGTGGATATGCCCTGAAGGAAGCTGGAGCCCATGGAGAGCCGATGCCAGAGCAGGCTCCTGGGAGGAGCTGCAGCCTGTGGAAAGGAGCCCATGAAGAAGCAGGTTTTCTGGCAGGAACTGCATGGGGGACCCACGCTGGAGTGATCTGTTTCTGAAGGACCATGCCCTGTGGAAAGGACCCATGCTGGAGCAGTTCTTGAAGAGCTGCAGCCCGTGGGAGGGACCCATGTTGGAGAAGTTCATGAAGCACTGCAGCCCATGGGAGGAACGGCATGCTGGAGAAGGGGAACAGCATGAGGAAGAAGTAGTGGCAGAGATGAAGAGTTATGAACTGAGCACAACCCCCATTCCTCCTTCTCCTGCACGCCTAGGGGGGAGGACACAGAAGAGTCAGGTATGAAGTTGAGCCGGGGAAAAACAGGAAGGCAGGAAGGTTTTTTTAAATTTTGTTTTTATTTCTCACTATCCTACTCTGTTATTAGCTGGCAATAGATTAATCTTCTCCAGGTTAAGTCTGTTTTTCACGTGACTAATTGGTGAGTGCTCTCCCTTTCCTTATCTTGACCCGTTAGCTCTTACATCTGATTTTCTCCTCATGTCCTTCTAAGGAGAGGTACTGAACATGGCAGGGTGAGCACCTGGCAGACAACCAAGGTTAACTCACCAGAGTCAGCAAAACAAATCCTTAATCAGAACACCAGTATTTTCCCTCATCTGAACAATGAGATAATTCAAGTCACAGGGAAATCACACTGTCTTCATTTTTCATTTCCTTTTTGTATCTACGAGAGACTTCTCTTACACTTCAGAGTATGGAAAAGTCACATTCAAAGGGGACGAGACAATGGAGAAATAGATATTTAAAAGTTTTAGCAACATCTCGATAGAAGCCTAGAGAAGGGTTAGAATTTTCCATATCTGTTCATGCCTGTCTGCATTATTGCACAACAATCTCCCACAAATTGTTATAATTATTTTTAGTCTGTGCCAACTATTGCACATACTGCAATGAAGAAAATAGTCATAAAAAGGCACGTGGAAATAGACTTCATAAGTACAATAAAACACGAGGACAATAAGTTAGTCCTACTGTTAATCATCTGCTTAAATAAGTAAGACTGAGGACCCCTTGAAACGCTGTTTTTCGCTTGAAGCCTGTACTTGATGGGTTAGCAAGTTGCTGCATTTGGGGGAGCACTCCAAGTATAAGCTAAAAATCTCCAGGATAGTGAAAAGTCCCTTAGGATATAATTTAATTTCTTCTCTCTTTTTTTTTAAAAAAAAAAACACATGTAAAATAAGTAATATACACAGGGATTTATAAAATAATGACAAAGTAGGAATGCACAGTATGTTTCAGCATTACTTCTGATGTTCTCTCTTTCTTAGGAAACAGACAGTAAGAGAGGGAGAATAAGGAACCTTTCAAACGGAAAGACTGCATGTGATGAAGCCAGGAGCTGAATTCGCTTCCTATGCAGTTGCATTACATCTTTAACAGGCTGAAGTCCTCCTCTCTTCCACTATTTCCGGACGATGAGTTTCCAAGAAACAGCAGCCATTTCTACTACTGGCCAGAAGAGCAGCCTTGTACTTTGTGTTACTGAAGTTTGTTCTAAGTCACCAGTTAAGAGATGTTTAGAAACATCTCTTAGAAAATGTGAAAATTCCCTACTGGTGGTTGGAAGAAGGCTGTGCTCCACACTGCAGTCACGGCCAGTCTCAGAGAAAAACTTCCTTTCCCTTCTGAAACGTGGCCATCTGCTATGCCAGAAGTGTGCAAGGCAGAGCACCGAGCACCAGAGCATCTGATCCCAGAAAAGAAGCAGCACATCTCATGTAGTCTCTTGACTCCAGCCATCACCCATATTTGATACTTACAGAAAGGCAAAAACTCCAGATGTGGAATTCAGCTTGCACCAGGGAGAAAACAAAAACTTCCTGACCTCAGTAGATGACAAGCAGAACCCCAGAGCAGTAAAAGAATGTCAACAATATTAATAATATTATCAAAGATTAACAGCTGTTAGATGCTCTCCATCCCTTTCTTGCCACGACTAATGCTACTGGTAACGCAAGGACTTATGCCACCAAAATTTCCACCCCTTATTCTAAAACTGTCCTTACATACTCTCCTCTTTCAACTCCACATAGCAATCCCACAAGTCACCCACAGAAACCTGTACAGCTGTTCAGAATGGTTACAAAGCTTTTGGCAATTTTCAGCTTAAATCTATTCATAATTAATTAGTCTGGGACTCAGAATTAACCTTAAACTGAAGTAGTCTCCTCCTTCATATGTTTATAGAAAAACTTGGTATGTCCTGTGAATCTGCTCTCTGCTAGGCTAAACAACAAACTCTCCACTCTTTTCTTCATAGGAATGAGTCTCTGAAGGCTGACCTGGCCATCCTAGGAATCCTTTAGCTCCTCTCTAGTTTATTTACTTTCTTTTAAACATCAGGGATCAAAACTATACCAAATACTCCAAATGTGGTCTTAAAAACAACTTCTACAATTACAGTAATGCTTCTTTGTCTCTGCTAGGAATTTAAAGTCTGATGGATCCCACAGCCCTACAAGGCTTTCTTACAGCTGAGTCACATTGACAATCCATCCTTCTCTTTCTCCTACTCCACCCCCTCTCAGGAGCAACTTCCCAGGGTATTGCAAAAGTTCTTGCTCCTTTCCCCTTAAAAATCAACTGTGCACTTAATGATTTCAATCCTCATCTAATGTAATTATCTAATTAATTTCCTGTAAGAAAAACCAGTCCTCCACAACAATGGCTTTGTCATCTGCAAACTTCCTGGCCAAATATCTGTATAACTGAGGAATGCATTAAATAGGGTCAGTCCTAACTTCAGTACTCCTGGTGCCTCTCTTTAGCTTAGTCCATCTTTGTCCTGTAATTTCCACTACTGCTCCACCATGAAAGAGAAGGTCTTTATCGAGTTATGGATCAGTGTTTTACTTGACTCTTGATTATGTCCATGGCACTACCCTTTTCAAGAATCTAATTATATTCTAACAAAATATGTTAAATTACTTCTGAAATGACTGACCTTGGGGAGTAGGAGAGCAGGGAGGTGATGTGTGAAGACTTTATCCCCCTTCCACTGCCTTCCCACCTTCAAACATCCTTTCTCTTGCATGTTAGACTTGATACTTTTGGCAACAAGTTAGGAAATGTGTAAATTTCTGGGGTTTTTCCCCCCCTCATTTTTGAAGTTAGGTACTGTATCTACCACTTCTCTGTCCCCAGATTTACAGATTAATAAAAAAATCTCTTCAAACTCATCTGTAATTTCATACACCAATTTTCATACACCAAGGAAAAAAATTACTCAGGGACTATAGTATTTTCATACTAATTAGCTTAAATTTTGCTTCCGCTCTAGATGCTGAATTTCCCTTACCATATTCACATTTGTACTACAGATTCCAACATTAACCTTATATATTATCCTTACTGAAAACTGAGTTAAGGCATTAACTCAGTATTCGGGCCATACCTCAACCTACATAGCTTCCTTCAAGTATAGCATCTCCACAGCTGTTCTCCTTCTGGTTTAGGTTGAAATTTTTCCCCTCCACTACTTGATTTCTTTCCACATTTCATTACAACTTTTTGTCTACGACTAGGCTCTGGGACATGGGCTCCTTGGATATTCATGCTATCTTTGCATTCCATGTAGCTTCTAGATTTACTCTTGTTTTGCTCAGCTAGGGAGATCGATTATAAAGTTCTTTACAGTAATTTCTTATTTCATGGAAATGAAGCTCAAGCTTTATGTTTTTGGCTGAAATCCTATGCCCTATCTCCACAGTCAGATACTATCACTTCAGTTTCAGGGTCAGCCAGATGTTCTTGTATGCCATCCTAACCAACCGTCTTCTATACTGGCAATACTTCCTGTTTGTGCCAGAATTTTCCTCTCCACCTGCCATCTGCATGTAATGGCCAGCAGAGTCTTTCTAGAGTTTGCATGGGCAGTATATTTAAGTTAGACTAAATTTGTTATGATTAGACCAAAGCAATATTAACCTCATCATGGCTATTCCCAGCAAGCCACCTCTCTAAGACAAGCAGCTCTTTATCATGAGCGTACAACAGCACCTATCAGTTCTGAATAAACAGGTCTGATTTTGCTCTCGGCGCATCCAAGAGAAACAACGAGGTTCACCTTCTACAGCTCAAAGGCATATCTGGATGCAAAAAGTTTGGGGTTAGGACTTCACAGATCCTTGCTGAAACTAATCTCTCTCTCAAATCAGGACTCGTCTTTATCCTCTTGTTTGTGTTTTTCTTGAGTTTGTGATTCCTCCCTAACATTATTCTAAAATAATTGATTAAAAGGTAGCATATAACGCAAGAAACTAGGTAAGTTTGCAGCCCGATGATTTTTAGCGAGCATGATGATAAACCACAAACCAGTCTCTTCTACCAGTGAAGCACTTTTCTGTCCTTCCTATTGCTCAGGTTGGTATAGCACTAGCACCAAACTAGCGTCACAGGCTCCTGCTTCTGGAACAGCCTGAACAAAATTAGCTTGTACTACGTCAAAAACTGCATCCCATGCACAGGCTGCGTAACACAGCTGCCCTGCACCTCGCCAAACAACAAATCACTTTTCCACGACATGTAAAGCATTAAAGATAAGCAGTTGCTTATCTCAGTTATCTCAATGTTGCCAAAATTACAAGTTGGTAAATGTACCTGGCAGGTTATGAGGAAAGACAGAACAAGACAGGAGCATCCACCTGAGCAAACAGAAGCAGTGGGCCTACAGGAAGGGTTCAGAGTCTGGCAGCTCAATAGGCAGCATTTCATGAGGCAGTGGTGGGACGCCGTGCCCCAGCTCCTGGCTGTGTCTCCACAGCCCCACATAGCTCACATGAAGCTCTCTGTTTCGCAGGACCACTGACCACAGACTCAACCTGCTTCTACTGCAGTTGGTGCACAAGTTATCCAGCTTTCACAGCCTCATCTGAAAGACCACACCAATGAACCACTTGCTTTTTATTTACAGATTCAGGAAGTTTAGCTGTACTTTTTTTTTCCACTTACATCACAGATCTCAGTGGAGAGCATTGAAGATCTTAGGCTGGATCAGCCCAGGCTTTGTGTGGCTGTGATATACAGAATCTCCCACACATCCCTCCATGGACATTCCAGTCCAGGGCTCGTAGCAGCACCCTTAACGAGACAAGGGAATGAGCACTTTAATGGCAGCCCAATGCAGATGGTGTCTGTTGGCACATGCTGACATAGTTTCAGAAGTCATGGGACTCTCTAGAGTTCAACTATTAGAAACGTACAAAAACGCTGCACAGTAACAGTTTGGAGGTAATGAAAAACATATGAGCAAAGTATTAGAAGTACCTTTTTTCTGGGAAAGACCACACTGGATTTTTTGTCCTGTCTTGAACGCTAATGCAAAAAGAGGATGTGAAAAACAGTGACACTGGTTTTGGGAATGAAGGTCTTGGGTGGGAAGAGTTAAGGTCACATCCATGACATTCCAATTATGCCCACACAAAGTGAAAAACTTTGGCAGCATCTTCAGAGTTAAAAAAAAAAAGAAGGAAGCCAATAGTTTTGAGACTATCTCATTCTGACTTTGGGAATTAGGAAGGTGGAAGAAGGAAACTTCAAGAACTACCCCTCTCAAGTTAGCAGTCTCACAAAGAAGGTCAGAGAGAGACCACAAGGCTCTGAGATTTTTCCACCCCATGAAGAGCAAGATCTCCACCCTGTTTCCTTCAATCACCTTGCTGGTTTTGCACACCCACCTTTCACACCTCACAACAGATCTGAGGTCCACCGCAGCCCTTTGGAAGGACATACATTGTCCCTGATGCTGCTCTCAGCCTGTCCATATTTCAGTTGCTTATCTTTGACAGTCTCCTGCTTTATGCCAGCTGTGTACCCATCAGGACTCAGATTTGTACAGGACTTTTGTTTACTTCACACCTGTACTGCATCTCACACAGGGTCCAAGCCTCAACCAGGACATCCTGGCGTCACTGTAGCTTGAATGCTGCTAGTAAATTCCTCCTTAATAACGCCTGGTTTTCTGTCTTCACCAGACAGTGAGGCCCAGCAATGGAGTTGAAGTCTAGAGTGCTTTCAAAGAAGACATAATAGAGCGTCAGGATACACCAGACTCCATCTGCTCAGACCTAGAATGATTTTCTCGTCTGCTGTATCACCCATGACTTTCACTGCATCTCTTCCTTGGACTGCACCTGCTGCCTTACTTCCCTGGCTTCTCTTACTCCCTTTCTAGATATGCATATTTGTCATTTCACTTGTCTCCTCCTTTCCATCCCTTCTGATCCCCATCTAACGTTTTCCAAAGCACTATGGAAACATCAACTCATTCTTGTACTCCTGCCTCCCTCTTTTCAAAGGGCAACGTGACATCTCCAGATTCACTGATCTAACCACAGATAAATGCTGCCATTCAGGCCAGGATGGTGAAAGATTACACAGAGGCACACAGCACAGAGGATCTAGAAACAGCCATATCCCTTTGGAAAGTAAGAGTCCTTCTCTAGCAAGCTATGTCCCTACTGCCAGTGCAGCTGTACTTTGTCACCCCTGGCTGCATTCACAGCATCGACGAGGGGGCAAAAGACCCTTGTTCCCTGGGAATTCTGTGCATCAACCCAATACTACAGGTCTGTGCTATTATTCAGTCCTAGGAAACCTCTTAGGGTAAAAGGGAGACTGAGTCAGCAAGTTTGTCTAGAGAAGTGATTCAGGACAACATCACCAACTACATGCCCAAGGCCTGATGCTCCCGTAACGTGCTGGGGAAATCCCTTGACAGAGGACTGGGAAAACATGAAGATGACTTCTCCAATCTTCTGATTCCCTTCTATTCACTTGGCTGACTGCTTCCACCATCTGCATTTCTAATGCTCACAGTCAGACATGGCTACACTCTCAAAGGAAGGAGGTTAAATGTGGTTCTCCTCAGCTTAAGTAACATGAGGACTTGAGGTCTTTTTGAATCGATGAAAGATAGATAATGAAAAGAAATAAAGCATCCAGGCACAAGGAATGTAGAACATAAATATTCTACTAGCTGCAGTAAGATGATCGCGGCAGGTATCAGACACCTGATGCTTGGCACAGTCCGCTTGGCTCAGTCTCTGTGACTGAAGTTCTAAACACCAAGCCTCTTCACTCATGGATCTGAATCAAGATGGTGTGGCGGCTAACCACCAGCCATCTTTGGGAGGAGACTCTTTTTGAACATAGAGGAGATGGATGGGTGGACAGATAGAAAGAAGGGTTATGCAGAGCCATCCCATCTCTCCTCATTGCCTACACCTGGTATTTGCAACCCAAAAGTCCCAGCACTGTTTAACATCTTTGTCAGCAATATAGACAGTGGGATTGAATGCACCCTCAGCAAGTTTGCTAATGACACCAAGCCGTGTGGTGTGCTGGACACGCTAGACAGAAGGAATGCTATCCCAGAGGGACCTTGATAGGCTTGAGAAGTGGGCCTGTGCGAAAATCATGAAGTTCAACAAGGCCAAGTGCAAGGTCCTCCACATAGGTCAGGGCAATCCCAAGCACAGTACAGGCTGGGCAGAGAATGAATTGAGAGCAGCCATGAGGAGAAGGGCTTGGGGGTGTTGGTTGATGAGAAGCTCAACACGAGCCGGCAATGTGCGCTGACAGCCCAGAAAACCAAATGTGTCCTGGGCTGCATTCAAAGAAGTGTGGCCAGCAGGTCGAGGGAGGGGATTCTGCCTCTCTACTCTGCTCTCGTTAGAACCCACCTGGAGTACTGCATTCAGCTCTGGGGTCCTCAACATAAGGACATGGACCTGTTGGAGTGGGTCCAGAGGAGGGCCATGAAGATGATTTGAGGGCTGGAGCACCTCTCCTCTGAAGACAGGCTGAGATAGTTGGGGTTGTTGAGCCTGTGGAAGAGAAGGCTCTGGGGAGACCTTCTAGCAGCCTCTCCGTACTTAAAGGAGGCCCACAAGAAAGTTAGAGAGGGACTTTTTGCAAAGGTTAAACTAAGATGGGGTAGGTTTAGATTAGATCTAAGGAAGACATTCTTCCCTCTGAGGGTGGTGAGGCAGCACTGGAACAGGTTGTCTGGAGAAGTGTGGATGCTCCATGCCTAGAAGTGTTCGAGGCCAAGTTGGATGAGGCTTTGAGCAACCTGGTCTAGTGGAAGGTGCCCCTGCTCATGACAGGGGGGTTGGAACTAGATGACCTTTAAGGTCCCTTCCAACTCAAACCATTCAATGAAATCTTAGCTTTCTACAGCACAAGCAAGTGTTTGGCTGCTTGTGAGTTTGGGGCAGGACAGGTGTCCCCAGTGACACCGCCCCTGTTTCTACTGTATTTCTGCCCAGGGCTGTATCCAGAGAGCATTATCTGGCCTCTGAATGTGGCAGCATAGAGTTGCTGCCAGGCTCGGGCTGAACAGCCAAGGCACTAATATGAAGTGACAGAAAGCAGAAGCATGTCTCCCACTTCGCATTGCCAGACCTCCTTTCTTATCACACAAGAAAAGTAATGCTTGCTCCAGAAAGTGGACTTTTGGAGAACTGCAGACATGAAATGAACCATGCACACACACTGACATAATTTCACCACCAACAGAAAAACCACCTCCACCTGACTTCAACAGTTTTCTACCATCACTTCTCTCACAAGGGGACAAAAGCCAGTTGGACATATTTTTTCTCTAAGGACTTTATTTAATAGAGGACCATCTGCTGCAGTTCAGAACTGCACTGTAACCTGGTTCCAGTAGCGATCCCAGAGCGAGGCTGCTGGTACTCGCTCCACATGCAAGCACCAAAGAAAAAAGCTTATCAGTATGTTAAACCACACACCATCTTCACACGTGTCTGTTAGTAGTGGTCTTCACAAGGGAAAGGAGACGGCATTGAAGTGATGATTTCCCTGATACACAGGAAATAACACAGAAACACTTAAGACAGGATTAGTCTCTGCTACCATTTGATACCTGTTAGCTACTCAGCCTAGCTGGTCATCTAAGCTCTCACTAAACAATGGGGAAAGATAAGTATTCAGAGAAAATTGCTTATCTCTGAAACCCATTCATCTAGTTTAGGGTGAGAGACACAATCCTCTGGAGATGACCTACTTTCTTCACAAATTACAGAGGAAGCCTAGAAGCAGTCAATATCTAGAAGTCTGAAAGAAGGTGTGATGACTTGCACTCCTGGGAGTCTCTGGCAGCATAGCTGTTCCCCGGTCAAGCACTGCTGCAGCTAAGGAGTAACTTCCATTTTGACAAAGACAGTAGGAGAGCTATAGGATGCTCTCGCAAAGGAGCTCCGCAGATCGCCTTTGGTGCAGTTTTAAAACTTGACATTTACAAAAATGTCAGCTCCATGTGAAAGTGCAATGTTGTTCCACAGAAAAGCTTGTGCAATGATGTTAAAAAGCTTGAAAACCACTGGCCTAGTCAAGTGGTCACTTCATGGAACTGGGAAGATTTGCAATAAGTTTCTTGCCAATTACTGGACACTTTGGTGGTGATCATGACGCTGGTTTTGTTTTGGAGTAACCCCTGAAACAACTTATTGTGGAAAGTCACTAACAGTCTCTCTGGTGCTTTTTCATCCAAGACTTGCTTACTCAACAAATACTTGATCAATATAAGCATAAGCTGTGGGTTTGTAACAATCCCTTTCAGTACCAAAAGACTCTGCTTTTCATGATTAGCCATTTCTCTGGCTAGGCAGCATTTTGTCACACAGTGTGTTTCAAAATCCCCACTCAAGCTGTTGTGGAGTAAATAGCTGATTATACTGTCCCCAGACCAAGACTCATCCAAGTCCCAAGTCTCATTCAGATCCATTTTTTAAATACAAACAATGCTGAAAGCCAAAGACTAAGACACGCTGGCCTTAACGTTGACTGCAAATAACAAACCAATAAATTTTTTAAGACTTATGGATGGATTCTGGCACAGACACTTCACATTTGCTGCCATCCTTTCTGCAGTCATTGCAAAAACTTGCGAGATACATCAAACCCAGAAACGGACTGACAATAGAAACTGAGGCACTAAGTATGTAGGAACTTGAAGAGGATCTATTATGTAACTATCGTTACTGGCCCAGGAGAAACTGAAACAGATTATTTCTAAGTCAGTGTCAAACAGGAGATACTGCAGACAGAGTGCTCCTTCATACACAGACAACTGTAAGTGGTACCAGAAGGAAATTTAAGCAGGATAAGTAAGCAGCAGAAGTACCACACAATAGTATGGGTGGGTGTCAGGACATGAAAGAGGATGCCCGATTGTAACATGAGCATGTCGCAACTCGGTCTGAATCAATGCAATTACACTGAGGAGAATGAACAGCTTTTGCCCAGTGCTGGAAGTCAGATTTGTGCTCTGAAGCCCATCCCTGCACAGTTAACACTTGATTTAGCAATTCTCAAGGTACCTCCTGCTGCTAAAAATACTCATGTTAACGTGAAGGCAGGATAAAAAGAATTAGGAAACTCTTAAAGAAATCTACAGAGTGGCACTGCTTTCCTTTCTGCCTAGGGAGAGGATTTTCTGGAGGGTGATCTGCAAACTCTGCGGGACGGCATTGCACTGCGCAGCTCTGCTGTACTTCTTTCAGTGCTACACATGGGAAACCCTCTGCTTTGCCTCAAGTCCCACTCATCCTTCCCTATGGCAGAGGTTCTGCCTGTCTGAATGCTGCTGCAACGAGGACAGGGCAAACAGTCTTCCTCTCCCAGTGAGCTCAGATTTCCTTGCAGCTAGAGACTATCCTCAAGTCCCCTTAAAAAGTCAGAAGGAGGAAGGATCCACGATGAATTGGATGTTGTAGACTAGAAAGTGATGACATTATTACAAAGATCAAAGACACGAGCATACTATCAGCAGCAGGATCATTATTAAAATAGACAGAAATCAAAAGAGGCAACCAGAACAACGAATTAATAGAAGGACTTAGAGCCTGAATAAAGCAGGACTGTTTACACAGGAAATGAGGTGGCTGAGAGAGACAGAACAATAAACAGGTTGTTTGAGAAAAAAATCAGACTTGGAACCTGTGTTCTGTCTTGCAAGTGGAAGGCGAGACGTATAGAAAAAAAATTATGTCATATGCAAAACTGGTGAAAGGAAACGTCTCCGTGGAACAGTGCAGAACTGAGCACAGAGACCCTGATCTCAGAAATGCCGTGTAAGGGGCCAGGTGTGGAGAGGGAGCAGTGCATTTGGTCTCAGGACTGTGCTAGGAGGGCTCTATGCCATGCACATCCCCCTCTGTCCTCCTCCCAGGTCTAATGTCCCTTTTCTCCTGGCTGATCTGGTCCTATTTGGATAATAGTTCTCTCCCCTTCAGGACAGCTTCCCTCCCCAGCACCCACTCCTTGACCCAAGGCCCCTTTCCTATCCTCATACTAAATCCACAGCTCTCCAATCCAAAGCTGTCTAATAGTGCCAGACCCCCAAGGAATGCCACTCATCATTTGTCTCCACTTGGACATCAAGCCATTGATGGCAACTCTTTGAATGTGACCATCCAGCCAATTCCTTATCCACCAAGTGGGCCATCCATCAAATCCACAGCTCTCCAATTTAGAGACAAGGATGTCATTGCAGGACAGTGTCAAACACTTTGGAGATTGGGAGACCTCAAGACAGGTCTCTTTGGGGATTGGGAGACCTCAAGACAGTTTAATGGACCAGGCGCCAAGTGGTAAGGCTGTGTTAAAAGCTACTCGCCTCCTCTCATACTGCAGAGTTTCTTCCCATCCTATACGCACACGTCATCTAAGAGGAGGAAAACTGAAAGCCAAAAAATGACAAAGCACCCAGGGGCATTCAGTGCTGACCTCTCGAGCGCTGCTCAGCTGCCTGTCTGGACAGCTTTGAGGCCAGCGAGAGCAGCAGCAGACAGGAAACCACTCCCATTCATTTAATTGCCAAATTGCAAGTTTGAAGCTGAAAAATAATTATTTTTTCCCAGATGTCAGAAGACTCTTTGAGAGTAGCAGAGCAATACATTAGCTGGCTAATAAAAAGCCTCCTATAAATAAAACCAGAGAGGGGGAAAAAAATAATCACACACACTCTTAGCTTCGTTAGTTGAGCCTGCTGATGGCTAGTTTTCACTAGCACTTTGGCTGTCTGAACCAGTTTGGCCTTCCTCAGAGGTATTCCCAAATCGCTTAGCGCTTAACTGTGTTAGTGACTGTGTCTATACATCACGTTTGTGACCTCCAAAACACGTCTCAACCACATGCCGCTCACACATGGGGGTCTAGCTTGCTTAAAAAGCAAGGGCAGAATTTGAACACTGATCCCCCAGGAAAACTGGATCCACATTCAACATCATAGTCATTATTGTGTGGCAAATACAACCTCATCTATACTGTTAACACCCTGGTAATCACTAGATGCTCTGTCCTTGGAGTTGAGATGCCTTGGCTGTGTTGGGGTTATGTGTGATAATCAGTTCAAAGATCATTGGTCATCAAGTTCAGCTTGCAACCAGATAATTTAGCAATGGGCAAGCCTCCAAATTCTTTTCCATGTTTAACTGGAGCATTATCCAACTCTCCTGACAAGGAAACATTAAGCAGTTGATGAGTGGAAGTCTGGGATAATTTGTTACACAGTAGAGGTGTTAATGCAGCAATACTGAGAGAAGAAATCTGCTCCAGAGTCGTGGTGATTCATGGCCATACTTGCAGGTCTGTGTTGCAGTTTTGGTTGCAGGAGATGGTGGACTAGACATAAAGATGGAAGCAGGCCTTTCCCGCTGTCTTTCAGACCCTTTCTTTTGGCACTGCTGCCAAAGCCCTGAAGGACTTCTTAACTCACAGACACACATGAGCTTTTCTGCTGATTTCGTCACGCAGCCTATGTATACAAGCAGCACCACACATACCCTCACATGTATTGTAAAGAAATCATTTTCTTTTAAAAGAGGCTGAGCACCTATCTCTGATATCTCAGCACACCTTGTTTCCAGGTCACTGCTAGCTTGCATTGTGGCAGTTCCACTTGCCACGCGTAAAATGTTTTCATTACCTCTTTCCCTTCTGCGCTCTCATTTTTCCCACACGATGAGGGTGGATTCAGTCCCACTGTCCCTGTCACTGACAAAGCTGTCCAATAGTGCCAGACCCCCAAGGAATGCCGCTCATCACTTGTCTCCACTTGGACATCAAGCCATTGATGGCAACTCTTTGAATGTGACCATCCAGCCAATTCCTTATCCACCAAGTGGGCCATCCATCAAATCCACAGCTCTCCAATTTAGAGACAAGGATGTCATTGCAGGACAGTGTCAAACGCTTTGCACAAGTCCAGGTAGATGATGTCAGTTGCTCTTTCCTCATAACCCTGTTGTAGAAGGCCATCACATTTGTCAGGCAGGATTTGCCCTTAGTGAAGCCATGTTGGCTGTCACCAATCGCCTCCTTATTTTCCATGTACCTTAGCATAGTTTCCAGGAGCATCTGCTCCATGATCTTGCTGGGCACACAGGTGAGACTGACTGGCCTGTAGGTCCCTGGATCTTCCTTCTTTCCTCTTTTTAAAAACAGGGTTATGATCCCATTCATCCTCCACTTCTTACATGGAATAGACACAGTTAATTTGGTCTATGAAAGCATATATTTAAGACTCCCTGGAAGAGCAAGCAAGCTCCTGTTCCACTTCAGAAACAAAAATTGTCAAGCTAAGTTTCTAGAGCACAGTGTTTCTAGTGATAACATGAGCTGTGAGAGGAGCTCAGGCTCCAGAGCTTAGAATGAAGCCAGTAGCCAAGAAGCTCTTACCGTAAAAATTAAGTATCTTTGATCTGAAGTTAGACAGACTAAACACATTCCTCTGTGCAGGGTTTATGTTAGGCAGGATCAAGGCAAGTGTGTTGTTGACAAATATAAAATAAGCCACCAGAAGGAATTAATTTATGCTTTTTGCAACTGTTTCTGAGTCCTGAATTGCTAACACCACTCAGGAAACACACAGGTGAGTTGTCTTGGACAGTTCAAATAAAACAGCCGCTCAGGAGGCAGTCGTAGGCAGAGGAAGGTCACAAGGAGACCAGAAAATGCTGCCATTACATTGGCTGCGTATCCCAAAGATTGCACAGAACTTCACTGCTGCACCTCCCAGCCAGCTTTCTCCTGACTCCTGGCCTGCTCCTACCTGGCTCCCACACAGCCTTGACCCTCCCCATAGCTTGACCAATTGCTCCCCAACAACCTCACTGTCAATGCCAGCTCCCTCTCCTAGACCCACAGATACACCAGCTCTTCCACATCAATACACTGCCCCTCTGCTGTGTATTTTGTCTTTTATCTCTATATGATTTGCTTTTTTTTACTTAGAAACTAGCAGCGTTGAGAGTCCAAGGCAACTTCCTGCCCTTGATTCTGTAAACAGTAAAATTGCTTGGATGCATAGGGGAAATGACATGGCAAACCCACAGCCCAGACACGGAGACAGATACATTTCAGACACAGACACATCCACAGCACTTGGCTGCCAAACAGGAACACGTTCCCGCTAAGGAGACACAGACAAATCCTCACAATCTGGTTGGCTTTGGATTAATTTTTGCTTTAATTGCAAAAGCATGTATTCCTGAAAACTACATGCTTTCTCTGCCAGCTTCAAATGAGCACTCCAGGGGCAGTGAGAAAACCCTGATCAGGGCAGGAGCTGCAGAGGGAATGACCTGATCAGCAAGGAATACTTCCCACAGCTCCGAACAAGAGGTGAACTGAGACATTGCAGCTATTGTGAATAAGTTTGGCAGACTGACAACTAACTGAAGACAGCATTATATGGAAAGTATTCTCATGTCCTCTCATTTCCTGGAAAAATATGAAAGACTAGGAAAAAGTCTAGTCTCACCTATTGGGAATACTGGGAATTTGTGTGTGTTTCAGAAATAAGAAAAACTTTCAAGAGTCTTTACAACTCACAGATAAGCAGAGATATTTGTGAATGCTCGAGCTACACCAATCCATACCGAAAACTTAGTCTGGGATTTCTTTGTGTATCGTTTCGAAAAGGCACTGGCAACAAAATAAGACATCAGGGGCTGAAGTTTAAAAACGTCTGTCTTTCCCCACATAGTTTCAAAACATATTGTTCTACCTTCAACGGGTGAAGTGTGTGCTACTCATATCACAGATAAATGAAATTCAGCAAGAAGGGTGAGATCATAAACTTTGCTCAAATGTTCACAACAGCGAAATCTGAAGGCGACTGAAGAGTCACAGAGGACTCTTGTGGTCCAGGATATGCAAACAGAAAACCAGCAACTGAGATTCAAAGTCAGTACGTGCTATATAATACAACTGGGGAAGACAACCTGCCAATATACACACATGCTAATAGTTACTAAATTAATTGGGAAGGAGAAGCTAATGTCCTTGCGCAGAATACTCTGAAGACACAAACTCAACACTCATGAGATATGACAGCATTAAAAGTTATCTTAGGAAAGATACACTAGAATTAGACAAATGAAGAGAAGGATAAAGCCCAAAAGCAAAGGCTTAGAAGCTGAGTAGAGATCAGGCAAAGAAGGATTTTTCAGTTTGGAAAAATCTACTAAAGGAGGAGCAGGCAGTAGGCAGACATACAACTGTGAACGATAAGAAGATAAGTAGAAAAGGATTGTTTGTTTTTCATGACACAAAATCTAGGGGCAGCCAATAACATTTTCAAGCAGCAGATTTATAAGAAACAAAAATAATGTTTTGCCTTACTGCAATACTACTACACAGACTGGGGAAGCTCCCGTGGAAAACAGCAAAAGCCAAAAATAAAAGGTTTGAATAAGCATTGGAAAACGTAATGCAGTCCCCTAAAATCTGTAAACATTACATCTATAAGCATGATGCAACAACTGTAAATCAGATTGCTGAAAGGAAAACAGTGCATGCATATGCTGCTCTCTTCTGAAAGCGTTCCCCCATCGGCTACTCTCCGGAGCAGAATCGGGGGCCAAGTGGGACTCACTTTGGTGCGGTGCGGCTAGGGGGCTCGCAGAAGAGCCCTCTTCTTCACCACTATACGTTTGCCTGTTTTTCTGCATTTGCTAAATACATTTGCCCTATCAACCACACTTCTTCACCCAGCTTGAATTTTCACTTCCTCGTGACTCCATTATGTCAAGAAAAAGCATCTACCTTCCAGAGAAGGAAGGTGTCTCCTTTTCTACACCCACAGATACAAATCTATTTTCCTGAAAACAGCTACTTTCACTTTGGGATTTTTGAAAGCTCTGGTTGATATCTGAACATCAATTTTCATTGTTCTGACTGGAGTGTTAACACGATCCGGTATCTTACCTGGGAGGAGAGCATGGACTGTCGACTGTTCAGTAGTCTGTATTTCGGAAAGGCCAGCAGGTCTGAAAAAGAAGACAAGAAGAGATGGAAGAGTAAGCACAAGAGACCACAGCAAAACACAGCAGAAGCTCTTGGGGAGCTCACTATACTGCATGTGGCATGAACTTGGCTGTCTGCAAAGAAGTTAATATGGACACCAGGAACTGAAGAGTCATGAAAGCATGGAGCACCAAAAGGCAAGTTTTCTGTGAATGAAGTCAAAATATTTTTCAGAGTATGAAGTTTTGCAAAATTATTCTATCTCAAGCAGCAGTTCAGCCGGGAACATCTGTCCAACAATGGAAACTTGGAGGAAATGTCAACAATTGAGAAATGTGGCTAACAACTTATGTGCCTTGCTGCCCACTCTTCAGCGTAGCCTAAGGAACAGTCCAGCCCCTAACTTCAGTAGTTACCCTGGGAGCCTCTGAAGAAAAGACTTTGTCTTGATTACTCCTGACATCTAAAAATCTCACAACATTTGACAAGCCTTTGTTATTTGTGTTCTTTTTGCAATATGGAGACGTTCTTTTTGGTTTGGAGACAGAAGGATTAACACGAGTCACTCAACAGTAGAAGAAAGTCTTCAAAGTAAGGTGGAGAACCTCACTCCATTTCCTACAGCCCAGGTCCCAGGGGCAGCTGTGAGAATGATGCACAAGCAAACTGGGTTTTGCAGCTGTAGAGGTTTGGGCAAAATATCAAACCACAGAAAAAATTTCTTACACGTGGGAGGAAGATGCCAGAAAACCGTAGGTGTGTAAAGCACATGAGCGAAATACTAGAAATCTCACCTAGGTCTTCCCTTCATAAGGCATATCACGTTCCCACCGCCAGGTCTACAAGCAGGTTAAGCTTGTTTTATGCAGGTGGAGATCTGGCTGACTATAGTGGGAGGGGTGAGAATTCAAATGGCTAGTTTTGCGGACGCTGTCTCCTGTTGCCCCAGGAAAACAAAGCCAGTCTCCCCACTTCCAATTCACTCTGCTCACCACAGTAATTTATTTGTTGACATTCACCTGCCAGTGATAAATGGACAAGGAAGGAAAACAGACACCCCCCGTCACAGACGACCCTGAAATCAAATTAGCATGATCACATGCCAATTCCTAAACACCACATCTCCAGAACATCTACCAGCAATGTTAAAACACAATAGAAATTTTCGTGTTAGTAGGGCAGGCCCCCATGAGAAACACAGTTCCTTAACACAGCTTCAATGGGAGTATTCTGAATTTACAGTATGAAATACGGAACGAGTCTCAGATTTATTTTTAGGACTCCCTAGGCAGCTAGGGTTGAAACTAGACTTACACAGAAACTTAAAAGCACTGTGCAGTAGTTTTATGACAGCTAAGATGTATTTCATTATACCTGCCACTACCGAAACAGAGAACAGGTAAAATCCCTTCTGTGAGCGGAAATCGGTGGCAATTTTGGCATTGACTTGAGTAGAGTCAGGATTTCATCACATACAATCAGAGGAATAGAGATAGATGCTGAAAAGCAGGTAAGTGTCAGATGATGTTCAGAAGGTGACGTGTTAGTTGTAGTGATTTAGCACCGCACTGAGCATTTAAAATTCTTGGTTTGTTTTGCTTTCTTTAAAGGAGAAAAGATGTGTTCCTTGTTATGTTTGGATAGAACCTAATGGCAATACAATTTTCACACAGAAACTGAAGTTCCCACAAAATCAAATGCCCTTTTTTTTTTTTTAATTTCAACTTTCTGTGACAAAAATTAAGAAGCAAAGTTTTGATCAGATCACTCATTTCTAACTGAATATTTCACTTTGTTGGACTGTGATGCTGCTGCTTCATTTCCAGGCAATATCAGGTAATGCAGAGCTACACTTCCCTTACAAAAGCCCACAAAAGCCCCCTCAGTCCCAGGGTTCAAGAGATAAGAGGAGAATGTGTGATAGAAGAAGAGCCAAGAGTGAAATTAGTCACCAGTTATCCTTCCCTTACAGGCTGGAAAAAGTTATTCTTACTAGGCTCTTTGGAGGACTGTATTTCTTGTAACATTAAATAAATGTCTAACTGAATCAGGCTGTGTGTAAAGCTGCAGGAGCCAAAATGACTACAGAGTCCCCCAGGACAGTGGTTAAAACAGCAGCAGCATGCTCAAGAGCTGTAAGGCTCACCAACTAATAGGTCCTTGGAAAAATTGTACTTAATAGGGAACTAGAAGAAAACGCACAAGTCTAACTCAGTTTTTTAAACCAAACTATTTTAATTTGGGGCAATGTCAAAAATATTTCAACTTTTTAAATGCTCTCTTTTTCCTGACATATTTCAGTCTAACAAGAACATTTCAGAGTTTTGTCTTTATTTGGAAATTCGTAATTTTGTTCGGCTTTTTCTGTGAATTTGCAAGTCTTTGTGATAGGCAACCAGACATAAAACAAACAAGGCATGTCCTCTGGGAACCCATCTGAAGTCCTCTAACATTTCTCTTGGGAAAAGAATGAGAAATCTGTCCCAAGGTTAACATATTTAGTAATGCAAGGCAATCAACAGATTTTGTGTTTTAATAGAAGCAGTTCTGGGATGTATTTATTCCAGTTACAGGAAGAAGTTAAATGATTGCCTGTCTAGACAGGAGTGCGGTGCTTAAGAGTAGCGACTCGTGATGGCTCAGCAGCAGACAAAACCTTCCGCATTACCAATTCACCTGACTATGCAACTTCCTTCTCCTCTTCCCATGAGGCAGCTTTTTCCAATTAAGGACATAGTCCTGCAGACTTATTTGGACTAAAGGCTACAGGACTGCTGGGCTACATCATTAAAGAATGTCAATACTTTTTACTCTTCCATTCTTCCTTCAAGAAATTAATGGAGTTTTTAAAGCCAATGCTCACATGCCATTGGCTTTGGTCAAGGCAGAGGCATAATCTAAGACTAAAGGGAGAGCAGAACAGCAGTGGTGCCCGCCCTTTGTGTGACAATTTGGCGGCTAGACCACTTGCTGACAAAGTGCAAGATCAGATCTCTAAACGTGCCTGAGCCTGAAAAAATGAGTGGAGGTGCTTTTACATGATTACAGGGGTTGAGATTCTAACCTTACAACTGTGAATTCAAACTGTGTTAATTAGCACAAGCTGAGAACATGGCCTAACCATCTTCAAACATACAACTGGCTAAAGCAGTGCCTGTATTTGCAGGCATATCAAACGTCAAAATCAACACGCCTGCCAGACCACTCCATTCAAGCGAACAAGGATGCTGCAAGCACCGAGTTGAAACAGGAGGAAACCAGCACCTGTGATTTGGTTTGTTGGAAAGAAGGTAGGTGGGAGGCACACTGGGGAGCAGACACAGGCAGTCCACCTCCTCCTGGGGAAATGGCAAAGCTCTCGGTTCTAAGCCCACAAAAGCCTCCTCAGTCCCAGCATTCAAGAGATAAGAGGAGAATGCACGATAGAAGAAGAGTCAACAAGTGAAATTAGTCACAAGTTATTCTCCTTAGTGCTTCAAATCTTCCAGCTAAGTGAAAATGCCACTGGAAATGGTCTCCTTTCAAAAGAAAAACCTTGACTCTGAAGAATTAAATCATTTCAATCTAGTTAAAAACTTTTAGATGTGATGGGTAACAACTGAATCAACGACTATCCTGTACATACGGTTGTCAGGACTAAGTTCACCTCAGTCACAGAGACTGAAACCTTCTAGGCTATTCCAAGATCTTTTTGTTGTGCAAACTGGAATATAAAGTCTCTTTTCCTTGCACTACCCATGTCATTCCATGGTGGTGGTGGTCAAGGAGATGGGGTTGAACACAGGAGATAAGTAACAAGCTGTGATGTGAGAAGGCGTGCCCCAACACTGCCACTGTCCCAGAATTAGGAGGCTGTAGGTGGCAAAGTCCTAGATCATCTTGGCAAGGACAACTCAACAAGGGTACAAGAGGGGTAGAGAAAACTCAAACGTGTTCTGATGTTCAAAATTACTTCCAACCAAAGGCAGAATTATCCAGCTAGGACATGGACCCTGCAGCTGCACCAGTTACCACAGGGAGCTCCTGCAGCACAAGGTGATATGGCTCACTGCACCCACTTGCTTCCGAAAACCAGAGCGGTAGAAGACAATGCCAGCCTGAGAAGGGAGTTTGAGGCTACCTTCAATGCTTTGGGATGCTGGGGTTCACACAGAGTTCTCAAAACACAGTCTTTCGATCTTCCACACAAACCAATGAGAAGGTGAGACAGGTTTCAGCCCTTGTTCTGCCTTACCCCTTCTCAAAAACCTCAGTTGAGTCAGAATGAGTCACTGTGCCTCTGCCTGCTCATATGTTAAAAAAAAAAAAAAAGAACGAACACATATTATTCTGTTCTGTGTAGAGATTTAGTTCAATATTTGCAGGTTCTGAGGAAACAGAATAAAAAGCATCACCTAGCAATAGAGTCTAAATGTTGGATTAAGAACAAGGCTGGAATAAGACCATAGAGGTGAAGAGCGGGTTTTACAACTCAACAGTGCTCCTTCTACCAACGTCGGCCTGACTGGTGGGCTCCAGCTCAATTTTGGAGACAGCCTGTAACCCATATGCAGGACAGACTAAGCATACTCCTAGAGAAACCATCCTGCCCAAGAAAATAATCTCAAATCCTTACCACACAGTAGCGGCCCTAAAGAATCAAAGGGATGTGGTCCTAACTGTCCCCTGTCCCTGGCAAGATGAGCAGCAGTAATTTTGGGTAGCAAGAGCATGAGCTGGAGTTAACTGACCAGAACATAGCAGAAATGGACAGCATCAGCACATGCTCTATAGACAAGCAGAATTAACTGAACAGTCTGTTTTCTACTACTGTCTTTAAGACCGGTGGTTAGCAGAAACAGATACAGTTAGGATCCAGAAAGTAAGTCATCAAGAAAGATTGTCATTACAAACCACTGTTGACCAGAGCAACCTGAAAACATTATCTAAACATCTGCAACATTTGAGGAGAAAACTGCAGAGGGAGAACACAAGGTCCTGAACACCCAACACCTGCCATGGATAACACGAAGGTTAAGGAGAGGGTGAACAAAACCTCGGAAGACACCTAGTGCTGGCAGGCAGGGAATTTGAGCAGAACATAAACAGAATACTACATTAAGTGGCAGGAACTGGTGCAAAACTGTAAAGCTTAGTTCTAACTTCTGGTTTTTGCTGAACAGGAAGGGAAATATCTGTGTTACCAACTCGAGCGAGCTGATCACAAATTTTTTATGTCTGAAATCAATATATATTTCAAGTCCCAGTTGCTAGAATCAGAGATACTCTCATGATACAGCAAAACTCTAGAAAACAGGGTGAAGCAAGTACGATCTGAAAGACCAGACACCAAAACAAAGTAAAAATTTCCAAATATATTATCGCATTTCAGAAGAAAATGTTCTCTTTTGTTTTTAAGAAAATCTATTTGCTTTGGAGTCCATAAAATGGTGTTTAAATATGATTTTGCCTCTGCATTTCTATTCACACCCCACAGAAAACAAACCACAGACTTTGCTCCTAATTGTTGGAGAAGACAGCTGCTAATATACTTCTCTCAGGCCTGAGTCAGAGCAACTTTACCACTTCAGAGAAGGAAAGAACTGTGGACAGAGATTCGCACAGAGAAAACCTACTGGACAAAAAGAGAGCAAAGAACAACAAAGATCCTACAAGCAATATAGTTTCTCGTGGGAAACTTGAGAAAGGGGAGAGGCAGATGAGAGGAGGTGGACAGAGGGTGGACAAGCTAACAAGAACCAGCCTATAGCTTATCTGGAAACGCTTAGAAAATGAGACAACCGGAAGGACAAACTAGCAGCACAAGATCCCAAAACAATGTGTTAAGCCCATTCTAGTTGACCATGCAAGATCAAACCCACAAGGATGGAAAGGATGAAGACAGAGCTATATACCCTTGTGGAGACAGCAGTCTTTCTGCACAAGAGGGGACAGCTGATTTGGACACCTCCCCTGAACAGGAGAAGGGGATGCATCAAAGAGGTGGCTTGAACACACTCTGAGAACCTGTAGCACCAGCCTGATCTTCTCTGTTTTCCTCTCACATATCAGCAGAGCCAAGTGTGATATTCACACCACAACCATGTCTCACAGTGCAGAAAACTCCCCAGGCTGTCTCCAAGGTCTAGATTAAGTGAGCCTGAAATCATGGCTCTTCCTCACTTGGCTTTGTGAAGTATTAATGCCTATTAACATCATCTAATAATTATTCATCCAAGAAACAAAACCTCCAAGATCACCACTGCCCTAGTAAGGAGCACTTGCCTTTTCCGTTGAGAATTAGAGTCTCCGGGGATTATTTTTGTTTTCTTCAGGATATATTGAAAAAAAAAAAATCGACTACTGCAGTCAACTTCCATGATACAAACCTGCTATATCTCTGCCTTTCCCATCAGAAGCAACCAAGAGCTGCATGCCTGCTCTCAGTGCAGAACACTTGCCCCAGTCCCACTCACTCATTTCCACGCAACTGTGACGTATCTGCTGCAGGCTTGCTCCCAAAGACACACAACACACTTAAACAGGTCCTCAATATCTGCTTTATACTGAGCAGTATATTTCCGAATAAATGGGTTTATCATTCATATAGGCACTTGGTAGTTGCTGAAATAATTAAACGCTAACCATGGCTTCCATATGAATTTCTGTGGGTCCTAAAGAAAGACTCTGTTGAATGAAATGAGCAATTGATGAAAATGCACGCATGATACAACTGCCCTCTAGTGGGAAAGTACCAGCCATATCGACAGCCAACGTGCAGAGGATTTTGGGGTCCACAGTACATCACTGGGCCTCAGGGGCTGGACCAGACAGCAGTCCCGTCCTTTTAGATCTGTCCCTGCACCTGGCTTGGCTGAGGCTGCAGCCGGGGCAGCCTCTGAGGGGCTGTGTGCTGCGTTCCCAGCATGGCCACACCAATGTGACCAGAGGCAAAGTTGCTTTCGCTTTTTCAGCCCCGTCCTTCCTATACTGCCATTCACCGGGGCCGGCAGAGGATGTCCTCTGTCAGCTGGCACCATCTATTAGCTGGGGCAAGAAGACTTACTTGGAGAAACTGAAAAAAGAAGGGTAAATATCAGCTGGCAGACAATTTAGTATTATTCTAAAGCCTTGCATTCACATGATGCAGTTGGTCGGCACCAGGGCTGAAGGCACATCAGCAGTGAAAGTCGAAGGCCCAGAGGCTGACAAGTCTCCCTAGGGTCCCATCCATAGAGATGCTATCATGCTGTACTGAAGAGCTGAGTATACCCACAAGCCCCGCTCTTCTCCTGCCACATGCATTAGACAGCCCAGCACCCTAAAGATGTTCATGGTGTTATTTCTTTTAGCAGCATGGTGGAGCAGGGCTTGATCTAAGGATGGAGATGTGTGTCCAGCAACAGCCCAGCACTGGCTTTACAGAACAGCATCTCCTCTGCTAGAGGAATGATGTGACAGCTGAGCTTCAGAAAGTGTATACAAAAGAGAAAATAAGGCTTCCTATCAGAAGGAAATGAAGTTCAGATAACCATATGTCTTGACAGTGAAAACTCATTTCAGAGAGGCTGGAAACAGGAATAGAGAAATTACAGCACAGGAGCTGACTCTGCAATGGTTATTACGTCAGCCTCCTGCTACCAAACGTACCTCGCCAATCTTTAATTTTCAAAGCAGAAATGTTGAGTTTTGGGGTGATCACACACTATGCTTCCAAACATGTAATTTCTTTTCTGCTTACAAATGTTGTCGGCAGGCCAGATTCATGACATATGCTCAAATCAGCTTCCCTCCACCCTTGAAGGCACACACCCAGGGATCCCCACACTTGCCAGCTGTATCCCACTCACTTCTCCCGCTTCTGCCTCAAACACGTGGGCTAGATACATGGAGAAACATGGCAGTCCTCTTTAGTCCATGGAGGAGATATGCTTAGCTTATATCTGGATTTTCATTAACAAAACCTCACACTCAAGGCATTTGCCACGGTCATTAGCTCCAGTGCCTTTCACTGTTGTGACCTTCTCAAGCTCCCTAGTTGTGCTCTCAGCCAAACGTTTCCAGTGATTAACCAGTTGGTCCCTCTCCAACAGTCTCACTCAGTCTCTCCTACAGACAAAACTGTTAGAACTGCTGTAGAATTGCAGCCCCTGTTTACACCAGTCATATCATCTGCTCCTTGCAGGGCTCGTTGTCTGTCTCCTTCCAAGAAGTTAGTTATTTTTAGCACTAATTACTCAGTGTAGTCAAGACCTTTGTGTCTTTCCACCTTACTGAAATAAGGAAAGCAGTAATACCTCACTCCACCCTTTCCATTCTCATTTTCTCTCTATGACAAGAGGCAGTGCTCCTCTTGCACTCTCTTGCCACAGATTTAGAGACGCAACAGATGGCTTCCCCAAAATTCTGCCTGTCCCCGAGGGGAAAGACTCAATTTCCACCAGATTTCACAGCTGCGCGTTGCAAACACTAATACACCCATATCCACTCTCTGTGATTTCGGCACAACCACACATGACACGCAAGCCAGTGGCAGGGCCTCAGGGTAGGAAGATGGGGGACTTCCAGCCCTTGCAGTAGGGTCTGTCAAACATGCTTTACATCAGGTCATTCACATTCCCTTCAGCAAACTCTGATGTCCAACACTGTTCAATAAACCTTATTGCAACAAGACCACATCCAGCCAACAGAGAGATGAAAGGGATGAAATAGGTCCAGGGTCTAAAATTGGGTTTCATTGGGATAATGTGAGACGGCACCATCATTTCCTCCCGCCTTGTGCAGAGATGGATGCAGAAATGAGAGTGTATTCTTGACAACATCAGTCAGCCCAGTAATGTTCCTGCTGTCATTAGACTCCATATTTAAACTCTGACCTCACAGTTAAATGTAACCACTACGACGTCACACCAGTCCCTCCAGTCTCATCTGCCTGTAAAGCAAAATGAGCAGCAGAGCTCAGACCACCAGGGTTCCGCATGCCATGGTGCTTCAGGCATCCCCAGGGAAGCTCTTTCCCTGGCCCAGGGCACCAACAGGACAGTATTTGCCGATCCTTCACCTCTGGATGACAATTACAGCTTGGACTCTGCTGATTATTTCTACCCCACAGGATCTGAGACTCACAGGCCTTCTGACAGAATTCGAGTCACGAGCAGGACCATCTCCTAACCATGGTTTGTTCACACAGCATTAGGCTAGGTAGATAAAGAGCCATCACGACTCTCTCCCAGAAACAGGCTGTGGATCGAGCATCCTGAACAGCATTCCTCCAAGAGCCTGGGACCAGCACGTATGACTGTGCTGAAATGCTTGCAAATATGTTTCCCCCCTGGAGCTAGAATAGCCACTGAACAGAAGTGCCTACAGAAAGACTAGTTTCGTACTGACTGAACCTTGCAGTTTAATTCAGTATTATGCAGCCTAATTCCAGGCTTTCTTCCCTCTACCCCCAAATTTATGCACATTTGTTCTCTTCTACTTTTAGAAAGGTATCTGCAGGTGTGTCAGTAGTTCCTTTTTCATGAAGATGGTGGAGCACAGGCTGGTACTGTTTCTATTCTAATCTTAGAATAGAAAATTCTTAATGCTCTGACTTAGGCAATTTCTCAGTGTTTCACTCCAGAGCTTCAGCTCAATCACTTCAGTAGGTCACCATATTAACAAACATTTATCATAGAATGCTTTAGCAAATAGTGAAACCATTTACAAAAGTGGAATCAGTTTAACACGTATTTTTAGGCTGTTAGGTCTACTTTTCCAAGATGAGATCATTCCGTACCACACATCCTGTGGTTTCCTCTGATCCCGATGACGTGAGAACACTTTGGGATCAACCTAGAACTGACCTCCAAGTTAATTCAAAACCTGATGTGGCCAAACTACACATCACAATTCAAACATTCGGATCCAAAAGCATTTTGCCTCAGGCCGCTAGCTACAGCTGTAGAGATGGCCAGTTTCATAGAGTGATATTGTGAGGTCTACAGCCCTTTCTTATTTGAGCATTTGTTTTTCCAATAAGTGTAAAACAACTGTTCTTCAGAACGAGGAGAGCCCTAAGGTCTATGCAAGTACTTCGCTGCTTATCTTGTGCTCTTAAGAGTAAATTGTGCTCTCCAATATTTAGGGCTAGCACTTGCACCCAAAGATAGCATACAGAAGTTCCTCAAGGGAAAAGTGCTTGTGTAGAGGAAGATGTGCAAACTAGAGGCCACTTTTTCCTCACCTCAGGCTTTAGTCTTCTACTATCAACTTCAAAATTACACTGACAACCAAGAAGGAAGAGCTGAAGTTAAAACTTTACCTCAGACTTTGTCTCCTCATTTGTGATTTTGCAATAAGGTTTGGATTAAGATCCCAGTTTTTGCTCTTAGATAAATTTAGAATTTAGTTGCAGAAATATTTGCCTAATCCACAGGGGAGCAGTATAATTTGAAATATGAGGATTTCAGAATAAAGAAGGTGTCCTTTCTCCAACAGGCTGATCTGACACATTATTTCTTATCGGAGAGTTTTGGTTTGCTGAGGTGATAGCTGTTTGTCTCAAACCATGACCTAGAAGCATTCAATTCAATTAACACACCTCAACTGAAATGCATCCTTAGTTACTAAACAAACGAGACTAAACCTGTTTGCTACATTGACTTGAAGAGAAGAGGTGTTGCCAGTAGTTCTTCACTCAGCAGATACCCTAGGTGAGTTCCCATCCACCCTCCCAGCCTCACCGTCCTACTCCAACAGGTCTACACAGGAGACAAAGGAGAGAGCAAGCACAAAGCATCCATGAAGACTGACAAAAACCCTTCTGGCCCCAACAGCAGTGGCCATTTTTCCCCCTTCCCCAAAGGCAGCATTTGCCAAGGGACCCAGGATAACACAGACATCCAGAGAACGTAACCAAATGAGTGGCAAACTAGAGGAAAATAGAAAATAGACTTCATTGTGACTCCAGTGCCAGCTCAGCTCTGAGTAGTTTTGAGACTGCACTATGCCACAGTGGGAAACTCCTCAGAGTTGGCAGAGCAACCTGGTCTACCCGATTTGAGCAAGACACTACATTCTTTACATATGAGTGTTCACTGGCTTGGGGATCACCATTGCATGTCAAGCTCGCCTTTATCACTTAGCTTTCTCCCTGTAATATCTGTGCATGGCACAGCATAAATACCATGATGGAGAAGATTGTCCACAGAGTCAGTAACAGTGAGACTCAGATACACAAAACCAAACATTGTTATCTCTCTGGAAGCTGTACATGAAAGGAGGGCAGGGAAGACTGGAGGAAGGGCTTCCAAGGGGACTGGAAGCCCCATCAGGTGCATGGTCCAGGAGAGGGACAGTATGTCGTAAAAACATACTCATAGGAAGAGGTTTGCTTTAAAAGTGAGTCCTTCTCCTCCGTACAACTTTGATCATGCTGTGGTGGCTGGATAGAAAGGAGATTTTCCAACAATAACAAAAGGTAGTTATAAACCCACTTTTATTCAGAATCTGATGAGTTGCAAGTCAGTCTTCCATTGCTGCTTTTCCTGTTGGCACCCTTGAACATCCACACCAAAACAAAGAGCTCCCCTCCCCAAATCTCTGCCCGCCCTGCCCTCGTAGAAGAGAAAAGTGACAGATGAGGGCATATATTTCATCTTTCATTTTAGCAAAAGGGCAGGAGCAACAAGAAGTGCTGCCACCAGTAGTAAGGCACATACTGGTCACCGATTCATAGAATGGTTAGAGTTGGAAGGGACCTCAAAGATCATCTAGTTGAACCCCCCTGCCATGGGCAGGGAAACCCTCCACTACACCAGGTTGCCCAAAGCCTCATCCAACCTGGCCTTGAACACTTCCAGGAATGGGGCACCTACAACTTCTCTGGGTAACTTGTTCCAGTGCCTCACCACCCTCTGAGTGAAAAATTTCTTCCTTATATCTAATCTAAATCTCCCCTTTTTCAGTTTAAAAGCCATTGCCCCTTGTCCTATCACTACACGCCCTTGTGAAAAGTCCCTCTCCAGCTTTCCTGTAGGCCCCCTGTAAGTGCTGGAAGGCTGCTATAAGATCACCTGGAGCCTTCTCTTCTCCAGGCTGAACAGCCCCAACTCTCTCAGCCTGTCTTCATAGCAGAGTTGTTCCAGCCCTCGGATCATCTTCATGGCCCTCTTCTGGACCCACTCCAGCAGCTCCATATCCTTGTGCTGGGGACTCTAGAGCTGAACGCAGTATTCTAGGTGGGGTCTCACAAGAGCAGAGTAGAGGGGCAGAATCCCCTCCCTCAACCTGCTGGCCACGCTCCTTTTGATGCAGCCCAGGATATGGTTGGCTTTCTAGGCTGCCAGCGCACATTGCCAGCTCATGTTGAGCTTCTCATCCACCAGCACTCCCAAGTCCTTTTCCTCAGGGCTGCTCTCAATCCATTCTCCGCCCAGCCTGTATTTGTGCTTGGGATTGCCCTGACCCACGTGCAGGACCTTACGCTTGGCCTTGTTGAACTTCATGGGGTTCTCACAGGTCCACCTCTCCAGCCTGTCGAGGTCCCTCTGGATGGCATCCCTTCCCTCCAGCGTATCCACAACACCACACAACTTGGTGTCATTTGTCACCAATGTCAGCCGATAGGAAGAGAGAGCAGCAGGTCAAACACAGCAAGGTATCAGCACAAAACCAGAAAGCAGCAAAGATACCAGTGCTCAACCCACAGACGTTGCCACACAAGTGACAGCAAATGCATACACTGACAAAGCAAAGAGTGGGATAAGAAGGAGGATTCAATAATCTGGAGTAAAAAAGCGGAACTCAAGCTAAGCATGTTGCTCAGAGAACTGCTACACAAAAGTAATTTGTGTCAAGCAAAAGCGAGGTTTCAGAGAGGGCACGTAAACTCTGAAACTGTAGGAATAAGGGAAGTGAAGACACAACATCATTTTGCTCTCCACATTAGGAGAGTGTCTCGTCTGTAAGAAATCTGACAGAGCCACAAAATGGAGGTTTTTTTTCATGGTTTTGGGGTTGATTTCAAGAATAAGTATTTGCTCACTTTGAGTAGTTCTGCAAGCCTCAGGCAGTATTGCAGTTTGACTAAGTGATGTGCAACTCTCAGGTGGACAGTTTCGCTAGTTCGCAGAACTGGGACAGGTCCTGGGAGGGAGAAAAGAGGTTCAGCAACGGGAGTTTCCAAGGTTAGGGGGATTTCTACTTTCTCTTGTCTTCTTTCTGAGAATCCATATGAGAAGGAAGAGCTGTGGCAATGATGGGAGGACTCCCTCTCCTAAACCATACTAATTACATGTGACAGCATGCAATTCATAGCTCATCAGCAGAGAGGTGGGGCTGTCCCTTAAAGTAACCTGCTCAAAGCATTCCCTCACTTTCAAGAAAGAGGAAGATCAGCCATTTATCACCTGACACGGGAAGAGGAGGAAAAGTGATGCATCTCTATCTGCTCCTGCATCTGATAAGCCATCTCCTCCCTCATCCTCCCACGCACCTGCCAAAAGTAGGAACATCCCAGATGGGAAAGCTTGGTAGCACCAGTAACCATGAAGCCTTGCCTGAAACCTGAAGCCACAATGATATTCTGCTTTGGAGTCAGGTGGCTGTATGAGAGTTGTCAGGTTTATCAGAGATGAAAGCTATTCTGCAGGTCAAAATAAAAACGGATTATTCAGGAGAGGAAGAGAGGGATTGGTGATAGAAAATTTTGTTCATTTGGATTACGTGTCACCAGCCAATAGTTCATGCAGTTTTGAGATGCAGCAGTTACATATCCACCTTCAGAATGAACCATCTAATAGACTGCAAGCACCACTGCCTCTCAGTCCCTCTGGAAGGGGCTTGTCATTTTTTCTGGGAATTCCCTTGGAATTACCCTTGGCTACTACAAATGCTTTCAGCAGCATTTTCAAAAGTCAGTAACGCGTATGAGTATTTCAATTTCCACTTATCTCTGCTGAACACCCCACAGTGAAGTTGATTTCCAAAGGTCCACCACTCAGCACTGTTTGGAAACATGCTCCATTTCAAGTGTTCTCACTGGGGCAGCCATTATTAACTACATCTGAAAAGCTCTTCCTCTTTCACCGCCGTAAAATTAGGTCATAGCACAGACCCAGGGAAAACCAACCACGAGCAGGACATCCCTAAGCACTCACTAAATTCAAAGAGAACTTTTGCATGTTTGCAGTTAAGCACAGACTTAGCTGTCTTGCTGAACTGGTGCATTATGGCCCGATGCAGTAAGGAACATGCCCAAAAATGATCATTATGTCATCTTAGTTTTGTGTCCTCCTTAACACAACCAGAGAATTTTTCTAAGTGTTCTGTGCATTACACCTTCCTCACAGGAATTCCTCCTTCTGTTTGCTACTGATTCATCCCATCTGAATTTTAACATTACTAAAAGCCACTAACATGACGGCAGGAAAAGGAATGGCTCAACATCCCCTGCATGGGCAGGCAGTCAAGGAAGAGCTCAAAAATAACCATTACAGCTCTTTCAGAGATGTGCACGCATGCCCCGGCCCTCAGTGAACTCCAAGCATCCCCTGAAAAGGAAAACACTACACCTTCCAAAGCAAAGGTGCAGCGTAGCCTGATTGCCAGGCAAATTTGCAAGTTTTGGAAGAAACCATAGCCCCCCAACTGCGGTCACCCTGATCCAACTCCGGAGTAACTTCCTCTCATCTCCAGTTCACCAGCACCTGAGAGGCCTCTACTTCTGGGAAGGTGCAGTGTCATCAGTGACTATGCTGCAAGGGCTAAGCATATGGCAAAACATTCATATTCTCTTACTAGGCTGCTCCCACATTCCCAGCTGTTTGCCACCTGTTGAAAGTTACCAGCAATGGAGAACTTAACAGAAAGATGTGCTGCTCAGAGACCAAACTGGCTTTCTAGAAATGCAGTGGAATTGAACTGCTCTCTCCCTGCCTTTATATGTTTTCTTTGTAGTGATTATCATCCCCTTTCCTGCTCCTCTTCTTTCCAAACCATTAGCCAAATCCTGACATTCGGGCAGCACAGATTTGGCAGCTCCCTCAACGAGGTCAGACATAAAGCCTGAAGGAAGCACAGCAGTCTTAAGCAACTATTTTGAGATCTACGCTGGGGTCCATGTTTTCCCCTCTGCAGCAGTGTTTGTCCTCCTTACTGCTCCCTTGGCTTCCCTCACAAGAAATAGGCATATCTATCTCTATAGTTCCTCTCTGGCCCATCTCAACATCCATACCTTAATCTCCTGGCTCCTAGACATGTAAGTATCTTCCCTACCTCTTCGCTTCACCCTCAAAAAAAAAAAAAGAAAATGAAAAATGTCTATCACATGCCAGCTAAGCCAATCCTGCCTCTCTGCTCTAGCCCCACCATTCAGCAGGCGCTCCCTGCTTTTTCCCTTGCCACCTCTCTGCTTAGCTGACTCGCTACAACTCTGGTGTTTCTTTCACCCATCACCTTCCTCCAAGGCAATACTGGCCTTCTCCAGTTTAGGAGGTGCCAAGCTACATACCAAGATTAGAATCATAGAATAGTTTAGGTTGGAAAAGACCTTCAAGATCATTAAGTCCAACCATTAACCTAGCACTACCAAGTCCATCACTAAACCATATCCCTAAGCACCACATCTTTTAAATACCTCCAGTGATGGTGACTCAACCCCTTCCCAGGGCAACTTGTTCCAATGCTTGACAACCCTTTCGGTGAAGAAATTTTTCCTAATATCCAACCTAAATCTCCCCCTGTGCAACTTGAGGACGTTTCCTCCTGTTCTATCACTTGTTACTTGAGAGAAGAGATTGACATCCCCCTTGTTACAACCTCCTTTCAGGCAGTTGTAGAGAGTGATAAGGTCTCCCCTCAGCCTCCTTTCCTCCAGGTTCAACTCCAGTTTTCTCAGCCACTCCTTATAAGACTAGTTCTCTAGACCCTTCACGAGCTTCGGTGCCCTTCTTTGGACATGCGCCAGCACCTCAAAGTCTTTTTTGGAGTGAGGGGCTCAAAACTAAACACAGTATTTGATGTGCGACCTCACCAGTGCTGAGTACAAGGAGACAATCACTGCCCCAGTCCTGCTGGACACAGTATTTCTGATACAAACCAGGAGGTATTGGCTGTCTTGGCCACCTGAGCACAATTTTGGCTTGTTTTCAACCAGCTGTCAATCAACACCCCCAGGTCCCTTTCCACCAGGCAGCTTTCCAGCCACAGTTCCCCAAGCCTGTAGCGTTGCATGGGGTTGTTGTGACCCAAGTGCAGGACCCAGCACTTGGCCTTGTTGAACCTCATACTATTGGCCTCAGCCCATTGATCCAGCCTGTCCAGATCCCTCTGTAGAGCCTTCCTACTCCCAAGCAGATCAACACTCCCACCCGACTTGGTGTCATCTGCAAACTTACTGAGGGTGCACTTGATCCCCTCGTCCGGATTGTTGATTAAGATATTAAACAGAACTGGCCTTAGTACTGAGCCCTGGAGGTCACCACTTGTAACAGCATAAGGACAACCTGCACCACTTCTACACAAAACCAACCCTAACACATGGGAGTGACAGGCTGGATCCCCGGCTACTTCATATCAAACAGATTCTGCTGTTTAACATGATGCTTTGTTCATCTGTGCCAGTGAAGTCTGGCTCACAGTAAGTCCAGCTGGCAAGAAGATCATGGTAAATGTTAAACACAAGTGTACCAGAGTCCTATCTGGGTCACAGGAAGCAAAGATCACACAGAAGTATATACCATGAGTAACAAGTGCAGAGGAGGAAGGTCAAATTTCCTGATTCATGCTTTGCAAAAATGTCAACAGAAGGTTGTCCCCAACTGTCAGTGCTGCAACAGCTATCACTTTCTATTTGGGTGTTTTCCTTACTCACTTTGATAGGCTTGAAGGAGAACTGCTTAAAAGCTGCTGCTACATCATCAGCACAATCTGGGGAAGTTTCTTCTTACACACTGGAGATGGTCATCCTCAGCAGACAGGACTGTACCAGCATATGTGTGGCAAGTCCCAGGGAAGTTCCCTGTGACTGCACAGGCCACTTCAGTAGGAAGTCCATAATGAGTTGTTGAGCGTGTTAGTTACAAGGTTACCTTGCAAATACAAAACCTTATACATCCTTCTCTTCAGACATCAACTCTCCCTTCTCAATGTGCCTTACAGATGTCAAACAACAGCTCCCTGATCCAAAGTTGTTTCTTCTGCCTGATGAAGGTGGAAAGTAAGGCCTGGGGACATAGAGCAGCTCACAGCAGAGTTGGTAACAGAGAGGTGGCAGCCTTCTTGGCCTTGACCTGCACTGACTTCATAGCTCTTCTAAGTGATTCCAGCGTTCCTGAAAATTTTATTTGAACTGGAAAGAGTCTGGCAAAGTGGGCTGGTAACTATTTTGGAGTTTTAGCCATGAGAGACTGTAGCAAGAGTGCCGTCACCAAACAGCCGGGTAATATTTGATCCGGGCCCTGTTACAAGGACCTAACCTGGACAGTACCCCAACAGGTCCACAACAATCCATTTAGCATGGATGCGAGCAGCGATACCAGTCATGAAGTGCCACAGAAGCAGTCTTGAGCTGTACAAAAAGAGATGGATGAAAATCCAAGCAGTCAAGATATTTATCTGGCAGTGAAGGGTCTGTGGTTAATTCTGCACAGGGCTGAATCTTGCTAGCTTGGAGCTCCTTTCATCCCATTTCAGTCTCTTCACAAAATCAAGATTACACTGAAGGAAGTTCTCATTTCAGCTAGAATGTCTAGCAAAACCAAAAAGGCCTTGGCTTTTGAGACTTGAGCTCAACTTTCAGTTCATTTATTTCCACTTAGATTGCTTAAAGACTGTGTAGCTGCTCAAGGAAGTCCTCATTGTGGAGCAGTGAGGCAGCCACAGCCTTCGAAAGACAACACAGCACTTCCCAGAGTCCTTCACGTTGACCACTGGGAAGTTGGGGAGCGGGGGGGGGGTGTGGTGTGTTTTCTTTTTTGGTTTTGGGGTTATTTTTGCTTTATTAACAGCAGTCTAAGAAATTCAGGTAAGACATGAGCAACACCTATAAAAAAAGCACAGTGTCCTCTGCAAGGGAAGAAGATTTCTAGCTAAGCAGCAGCGCTTAGACACAGATTTACAAGGGAAGCCAAAGTTCCACAATACTCCTCATAACTCCACAGCTCCTGTCTACCTGCTGCTGGGTTCCCTGTGGACACACTGCCACTCCCACCCCAGAGGACAAGGTCTTGGCAGTGTGAAAAGAACAATGTAAGATTTACTGCAGAATGAGGATCTTCTTCAAGGTTGCTGTATCAAGGATTTAAGATCAAAACCCTGCGACAGATCTAGATCCTCTTTCTCCAGGATGAACATTAACTTCAGGCTAAGAACAACAAAGAGCAATCTCCCTGCAGAAGAACTTAACAGTTTCCCTAAGGTGTTTCACTTTTCTCTTAGGCAATTTGTGGTGGCCAATGATGAAGATAACCTGGAGTAGATGGAGCATGTGCTTGATTCACTCCAGAGACATATGTACTCGGATATGCATACAGATCTGTTCACTTGCTGCTTCCACTCTCACAGTGGGACAATTGCTGAAATATTTTCCATTGCCCTTGCATCTTCCAATCAATAATCTAAAAACGTGTTACGAGTTTTTAATAACCCCTAAACCTCTATCCAGTAGAATGAACAGATTTTAGCACCCCAGAAACTGAAAGAAAAAAAATTTACTTAGACCTGACCCACTAGCAAAACTACAGGGAACCAAGTATTAAGCGCAGCTCCATTTGTTTTAAGCCCGGCAGCCCAAGACCATCAGAAAAACAAGCAGCACACGCACTTGAGCACAGGCCAGGCGGGTCTCTGCAGATCAGAGACGGGAACGTTCCCACTGGCTGGTGCTGAACCTCTGTACTGCACAACACTGCTCTATCCCTACAAGGTGCAAAGCTCAATTCCCAAGGAGGTACAGGTGTTTCCCTCAGATACTGGACACTATCCAGGGTGATCTTATTGCAGCCTTCCAGTACCTAACGGGGCTACAAGAAAGCTGGAGGGGCTTTTTACAAGGGCGTGTAGTGACAGGACAAGGGCTAATGGCTTTACACTGAAAGAGGGGAGATTTCAATTAGATCCAAGGAAGACATTTTTTACAATGAGAGTGGTGAACCACTGGAAGTGCTGCTGGGAGGACCTGTGGATGCCCTATCCCTGGAAGTGTTCAAGGCCAGGTTGGATGAGGCTTTGAGCAGGTTTGGTCTAGTGAAAGGTGTCCCTGCCTGTGGCAAGGAGGTTGGAACTAGATGATCTTGAAGATCCTTTCTAACCCAAACCATTCTATGATTCTATTTGCATCCAAATGAAGTGAACAGGAGTTCAATGACCAGGTACGGCAGGCTGCCACACAATGCATCACGTAGTATGGGCATGCTTGCCTGTAAATCAATGGGTGGCGATGGCGAGCCTCACACCTCCTCATACTACAACAAAACGTGAAGAAAGAAAACATATCTCCCTAACTCCATCACTTTAAGAATCTTGCTGCTGGTTTCATTACTGCTGACACTTCCAGGTGATGCTGCTCCCCAAAAAGGCAGCTAAAACCAGGATATTCTTTACATTGTCAGACTTGCCATACTGCAGAGTTGATGCAGCTGCAGATTTCTCTGCTTAATCACTGCATCCTACATCACAGTGGGAAGAATCCCTGCTGCTAGAGCAGCATACGTGCCTCTCGATATCAGAGATGCAGCTGAAGGGTGAATGTTACCACTGGGGGCACACACAACGGGGATTTTACGCAGCCACAAAGAAGAAAGGAAGTTCGGTAAATGATCTATTAAATTCGAAGGAAAATTACCATGACAAAGGTCAAATATTACTACTTCATGTATTTTTTCCCCATTCCCCCGTCCTGTCTCCTTCCTCTCCTCCCCCACATAGCACCCCAGCTAACACAAGTCTAGGTAACAAGCAGATTAAAACCCATATTTGTAGCCATTTGTGTTAGTAGATGGCAGTGACAGATTCTGCATCAAATTTGCAACTGCTAAAACTGAAAGAAGCACCAGTCCAAGGTACAAGCAGGGATGCACATAAACGTGGCTGGGATGTTAAAGTAATATGCAAAAACAAAAGGAGGTGGTGGTTTCAGTTGAGGAGCTCACGGTTTAGACAAGAGATCACTATAGAAAAGATTTCTAACTACATCTGTTTCAATGCATTAGGATTGACCAATTTGGACATGAGAAGCAGCTCTCTGCTTGCTCGGATCAAAGTCAAGTCCAAAGCAACCGAGTTCACCTAGTGGCACAGGGCAACAGAGACTCCCTGTCATTTGCAGCTGCCACGTAACTGCTGGCCAGCTCAGCCTCAACAATCATTTCTTAGTTTGCCACGGGCATTCGCTCTTGACTGTGTGCAATTCCCTACTGTTATAAGCTGATAAGCTAAAGGAGGGACAAAGATAAAAACAGACCATGGAGAAGAGAGAAGTGCCTGATGGTATGCCATAATATATATAAAAACTTTACATTACGTCTTTCCTATGGCCGCATTAAAGACAGGTGCTGTGGCCACTACTGAAATCTGTAGAACTGCTTCTGTTGTTAATTCTGTGATGTTTCACCAGTTTTGGTAGTATTTCCCAGGAAATCCCTGTGCTGTTGCCAGGAACAACAAACATCGCAGCAAAGGCAGGGAATTCTAAAACAAACACTGAGCACTCAGCGAGATCAACCCTCCCACCAGATGTATCTGTCCATGTTGGGCTCGCCAGGCTACCCCCACACCACAGCAAGTGATCTGTGAGACACCTGTTCAGACTTCAAATTGCTACAACTATTCTATCTCCTAAAGACCAACTGCTAAATCAGAAGGAAGTCTGCCAGCTTCTGAGCGCCCTGCTTTCTGCGGCTTTGTCTTGAAAGTCGCTCACAAATCAGTTCACCAAAATACAAGACAATATGCAGTCCACTTATGGCAAATGACAGAGACTGACTCCATATTGAGCTTCAAACCAGAACATGAAGAATTGTCGTCTTGCTTTGGGGAGGAGAAAGTGCACAATTTTCAGAATGACTGTAGATCGCGTCCGGAACACGTCTTGCTAGCGCGGCCCTTGCCACACGCAAACCACAGTGCTTAAAGGCATTATGGTGAGGAACTCGAACAAGTAATAACAGCTCTGATACCATGCTAAATGAGTGGCATCTGAAATGTACACAAAAGGACAAGTGGCCAAAACACAGTCAGTCAGTGGGAATTCACAGATTACTGTATATGATGCTACCAAACCATTAAGGCTGGGAAATGTAGTTGCATAAGTGTGTTATTAGAAGAATTTTTTTTTTTAATTTACAGTCAGACAACTGAATTCAAGGACCTTAGATGATATTATCTCAATTTATGTAATATAACCACAGGCTGGCTAATTCCTTCATTAAGCTCTAGTTTTATGGTTTAATTAAAACTTTTCCTCTAGAAAATGATACACTTTGGTTTAAAGTCTTAAAATGACAACAGTCAGCTCATTTCTGCGTTATTCATCTCAATGACTTTTCTGATAAAACATAACGTCTCTTAGACAAAACTTGTCTAATATCTTCTTCTATCAATATATCTTTCTGTTATATCTTTTTGTCTTTAAGCTACTAAATTATCTTTTGAAAGAATTATAAATGTTAAAAGTCTGCATTTGAGAAAGGCTGGAAGAAATAAAAAATAGCCCATTCCACTGAGACCACATCCTTTGGAGCTTTGCTAAACAAATGCGTCCTGGATATTTTCAATTATTCGCCGCCCCCCCCCCCCCACCTGCCGTAATTCTCTCTGTCCAAGTCAGGCATCAAAGCAGTATAAAGCCATAAAGGAGAATAATATCTGAGGCCTCCTAATATTTGTTGCACAGCACCACTTCTCATCTGTTTTTCCCTCCACAAAAGTGAATTCGGAGGCTCACTAAGCTCGTTACAGAACGAATTCTGCTCCTTAGAGCCAGTACTCCAAGTACGTGATGAGAGTCAGTGCCCTGAATAAAATGTGAGATAAATCTGGTTCTGTTATTGAATCTCAGAAGAAGTTACATCAAAAGCAGGTGAGTAAAAGAAAGATTAACAGAATATAGAAAAACAAAAAAAAGTGTCAGAATACTGCACTGCATAGCAATGAGCTACGAGATGAAAAACGGTTTAAAGCACTATGGGAGGCCATATCCCTAAACCAGGCATGACACATGCTAACCGAACATCTGATGGGGCAGCTAGTTCTCAACCATTTGTGAAGTTTTTGATGGGCAGACCAGAAAGCAATAAAGAATGGTTTTCTGTTTGTTTGCTGAGCAAAGACCAACAGGAAGCCAAAAAACAATCCCAACTTTTTTAGATGTAGAAAAGCCTTGATTGTGCGGGTAATGTTTCTTACTTCATCCAAAGCATTTAATCCATCTCTGCTTCCTTTAAACTTTCTCACCCCTATAACTTTATTAAAAGAAAAACACTACCAGATGTTTGTTTTAGATTTAGAACACAGCATATTTAGAAGATGACACTACCAAAATTCTTTGAAACCCAGTACCAAAAGAAATTGCAACATAGGTCTGCCACAATTTCCACATATATAATAGCCAGAATACTTTCAGGCTGGGTTGCTATGACAAGCAGAGTTATTCACAATTAACTATAATGAGCAGGGACTATGACAATCATTATTTCTGAATTTAAAAAACGCTCACTGGACCGGGGTGAGAGGAAATTGCATGGTTGCTGTGGGTGTCGGGGTTTCTGGATTTCCCCCTTAGAGGCTGCGAGCAGGGCTGATCTCGGTCCTCAAGCACAGTATGGAACAGTTCCTCCGCTCCTTGCAATTGTCTAGGCTAACTTGTAAAGGAAACTTGTAAAGGAATTTTGAAGTTCCTCAAGCATGCAGAATGAGAGAAGCTTTGTTCTTGGAGCAACAGGACATTCCTACGCGCTTCCCATGAACGTACAGCCTTTGGACAGGGATTGCTGCTCTCAGAATAGAAAAGGAGTGTGACTTAGGGGAAAAACGTGCAAAACGTGGATAAATACCAGAGCAGATTCTTCTCTTCATTGAGTTTATTTTGTACGTTGCCTTCCTGCATGGAGGATTTGCCTCTGGTGTGATAGGGCTGTCAAAAGCTTTTCACAGCAGTAGTTGATTTTTTTGTGTATACTCAAATGTGACTGAATTTGCAGTTGAATGCATTAGCAAACAGAGACAGGACAAAAGCAGACTCCGAGGAGACAGCAAGTAGCACCGCAAGAGGTGACTTGGCTGTAGCAGCTGTGAACCGTGCTCCAGAGAAGAACCAGCAACAGGCAGAATCACGTTAGGGAGGCAGATCTCACAACTACCCACAGCGACTGCGTTTGAGGGAAGCACCAAGTCGTCCATAGACGTGATCTGCAGTATTTGGAAATCTAGGGATTAGTGCTTTGGACAGCACGTACTCACCGGAGTACAAAACAGGTGGCTTGTCAGGTGCCAGGTGGCACAACTGCAAAGTGATAGCTCACTCAAAACAGCCAGGTCACTGCTAAAAAAGTCCATGCATCTTCTATCTACCAAAGCATTCCCTGCTGTGAGGGGAACAGGACAGACTGTGGAGGCATCTGAACCGTTCCCTCTCCTGCAAGAGTTTGCGGAAGGTTTCAGTACAAACCTTTCCTCAGCAATTGCGATTTTTTGCACATTGTATCAAAGATCTGAGCTAACCAACTGCAGGCATCATGGGAAAGTTGGAGAAAGTGGCAATCCCAAAATTTCCAGCCTCAGCAGGGAAATCAGATTGCTTGACATCACTCCACTGGAAAGAGGGAACTTCCACAAAGGACACTCCTGCTGTCACTACTGCTTATTCAAGTAGCAGTGCTTTTCAGAGATTCAGGCAGCATGGGCTGAGCACTGGTCCAAGATGAAGAGCTCCCCGTCTCTCACTTGGAGGAATCTGTGCTGCTAGGCAGAGGGAAGCACAGAGGTGATGTGAAAACCTGAAAGCAGGAGCAGGGAGACCGTTGGACACTGTGTCCAATTAACCCAGCTCCTAAATGCCTTTTTTTCTTTTGAGTTCAGACCAGGAAATGCCTTGTTCCAGAAACATGATGCTTATTTAGAATATCCGATGCTTTTCTAATGGACTGAATCAAATAGTACAAAGAAACTATTCTTGCAACTAGAACATGTTTCTCACGTTACAAGCTTTTCATTAAGATAAGAAAGACTATGGGAAACTTTGTTAGTTCCCTTTATGAAGTGTATAAAACAAATAAAACTACACGGAAAAATTGTTATTAATGATGTAAGATTCAGGAAACACCTGAAATAAGTTTGCCTCTGTCATTTCAGTTTGGCTTCCTTTTGCGCACATCATGGTATAACTTTCAATTACCCCTAAAAATAGTGTTTTTCCCTAAGCATCATCATGTCGTCATACACAGGACAGACAAATGATAATTTACTGTGTGTTAATTGGCACTTGTTTCCTCTCCATTGTTTAATGTACAACCCCGGTCTTATTAATGCACACTATTTAAAACTTCCACTAAAAAGGGTAATTACTCTTCAGATGATTTTCTATAATTGTCACTGTACAATTGCAGAGAACTTTACAGACAGACGTAACAGCAGGGAAGGAAGAGGACAGTTCGGAGGTGTACAGATCAGATGACACACCACTGATGCAGGTGGTTTGTCCTAAAAAAGCCAGAATATACTGTTCTGGGAACAGTGCTGATGACCAGCACTGATAGACACAAGAAGTAGGCTGCAGGCAGCTCCCTCCCAAAAGTGCACAGCAAAATGGATGGGCCACACCAAACGGTCGGAGATGGTTCTCAAGGCGCCGCAATCCCAAAAAATTCTGTTATAATGCAAGAGTTGGGGCCCCCTCTGGTTGTCACCCGCTCCCACAGCTCTTCTTTCAGCTTTTGGACAGCTTTGCTTTGGCACTTGCTGGCCACAAAATCCAGCTGGGGCCTGGGCACCACTAGGTTGTTGGGTCCTGTTTCCTGGGAAAGTTCTGCTGCAGGACAACTCACAGTACTGAATTTCAGCTCAGATAGTTAAGGTGGTTCAAGTTGCAAACAACTGAAAACAGGATTTTCCAGCTGAGGCCTTGGCTGTTATTAACAATAAGACAAGGAACCAGCTGCACCTCTACCACTTTCCATTAAGTCAATCCACTGGAGAAAAAAACATTGTTCCTATTTTTATGAAGAACAGACTCCCAAAAAGAGATGATGGGGTTCACAGAACCTGGCCAAGATGCACAGTTTAATCCTACCTTTATATTTGATTCAGAGAATAAGCTGAAAATTCTTAAGATGCAGTGATCAGCTGCCACTGAGTAAAGGGGATTTCTTCCTGTCCTTTAAGTCACAGTGACACTATCCTCTCAGAAGCTGTGGGATACACAGCTACCCAAGATCAACCCAGTACAGAAAGCTGAAGATGTTAAAGATAACCATATTATTTATTCCCCATTGCTACTAACTTCAAGATACATTCCAAAGTCCTGATTAATTCTTACAGTCTCCTTTGCCTTCAGACTGATGCACAGGCATCAGAGCACACACAAAAAGATGGATTAGTTCTGCTCACTCCGATTAAGAAAATAGGAACGACAGCACTTTGACCCAGTAGTCTGTATCTGAGCAAGCGGAGGACTTCATTGCCCAGACAAAAGGATAGCTACAAAGCTACTACTACTGGCTTCTCACCTTTTAGGATCCAGGAGCACCAGCTTCCCTGAGAACTGACCACTGATACCCTTGAGGGTCTGCTTAGCTATCCTTTCACTGAAGGTAAGCATCACCCAGGGTAGTTTTCATAGCTTAAAGACTGTTCTGTGATTTTAGTTATCATCCCAAAGGCACAAAACGTGTATCATTGATGATGAAGTTAAGCCACATTTTTGCTGATTGAAAGCCACTGAAGTAAATGGAACTTTATAAAAAATAAGGCTGACCCAAAACTGTAATAGTTTATGTGCAACAAAACCGTCTTCTCATAGCAAACCAAGACTCACTTCTGCAGAGACGACCTTTAATGATTTCGGCATGCTGAATTCAGCCAGTGCGTTCAGAAACAGATTTTGATCAAAAAGCGTGTTGAGAAGTCAATGAGCAGCAAAAGTAACAAAACACTAGTTGCAACCCTGTTGGACTATCACACTCATCAAGAAAGAAAGCTCTTTGTTTTCCTGACTTGATTCCGTTTATTAGAGTGGAAAACTCTCTTCTTGTTAGCACTCTTATGGCTATGAACCTTCAAGGACAGCCCTAATGTCTGTGCCCTGAACTCTTGCCCACTCTCATTACTGCCCAGCAGCTGTAAGAGTAAGCACTGGGAGGCAGGATGACTTGGGAAGCACCCATCAGTAAGTTGAGAGAACACTATGCAACTTCTCCACTTCCTTTCAGGATATGTTGTGTCTCTTTACTTTGCTGCTGAGGTAGTCAAGCACAAAGAGAAAGAAGTTTAGTTTTCAAGTGCCTGTATCCTGACAGCCTGTGGTGTCATGATCCAACAACAGTTTGATTAGATACAAGGACAAAATGTTTAGTAATGAGGGTTGTGAAACACTGGAACAGGTTACCCAGAGGAGTTGTGGATGCCCCATCCCTGGAGGTGTTCAAGGCCAGTTTGGAAGAGGCTTTAAGCAACCTGATCTAGTGGAAGGTGTCCCTGCACATCACAGGGGGGTTGGAACTAGATGATCTTTGAGGTCCCTTCCAACCTGAACCATTCTATGATTCTATCATCTTTAAGATCCTTTCCAACCCAAATCGTTCTATGATTTTCAGTGTTCACATGCGGGTGTTTTACAATGAAAGTATTGATGGGAAGGGCACCCTGTGCAGCTGAATAAGTCTATAGTTATGCTGCAGAGGGCTCAAGAAAATACCTCCAGGGGAATTTTTGATCTCAGCATCACTGACTTTGTAGCCCAGACATATTCTGCAGACCCGCAGCACTGGGATTGGCTTTGCAGAAAGCGCCTGTGCTAGAGTGAGGTGAGGTGACTATCTTGCTTTAACCCTGCCAGGGCCCCTTCACCTTCTGAGCAAAATACACAAGGGGAAATTCCAGACTACAAGTCCTGTGGTGAGCTCAAACAAATACATACAGTGTGGTCCCAGCCATGGTCCTTGACAGCTCACTGTAGAAACCCAAGTGGCACTCTGCGTATTACTCAGCAGCACATTACTCGGACATTGTTCTCAGGCCCAGTTCTTACAACCATGGAAATAATGCAGAGTCACACCACAGGGAGAGTGAGTTTCCCTCCATCATCATCTCTTCCTCTCTCTTACCATGACCTGACAAATGGTCATGTTGGGCGTGTGAGTGGCGGAACACGGTTTCTGACATGGCCTGAGGATGTCAGTGCTCCTCTAAAGAGGATAGACAGTCAATTCCTTTCTTGTTACCACTATGGAGTTGCTCAGTCCACGGTTTCCTAGAAGACACGCACTTGCTGCTCAGAATGAGATTAAGCAAGGCATAAATTCTAAATGCTTCAACAATCTCCCTCACATTTACTATCATCCAAGGTAATACAAAACTGAACTTGTCTTGAACTGCCCTAGTCAATGGACATCAGAATGTTTTGAAGAGAAAAGAGCTAGCACTGTAAAAAAAAAAAAAAAAAGCTGTCTTTTCAACTGCTTGGACGAGTTATCCTGTAGAGATATCAGAGGACTAGTGAAACCTAAGGCAATTTCCTGCAGGCTCAGAATAAACGATGGAGGTCCTGAGACCATTTAGGTAGGTGTGAGGGCAGGGTCCAGTGCCATTACAGAGAGTACTTTGCAACATGCTCTGCTGCGCTCTTTTGTAAGAGTTTGTTGAGTTGAGAAGACATTATGTGATTCTCACACTGTGGCTGCTGATTTAATTCTTCACTGAAAATTAAGATCTACTACTGCATCAGTATAAGAAGTCGAATTGGCACAGACAGAAATAGAAAATGCACACGGTTCTCAGGCATTACTGGAGCAGGGAAAGAAGTCTGCTGTAAGCTGGACCTCTAGCTTCACGAGCCCCTGGTTTGCAACAGAATCTAGATTATGAGTCCCTGGAAAAATAAATAATTATTTGAACTTATCAATATATCTCTAGGGCTGGTAGACACACCATCTTCCTGCTCAGATGGACTGACTTCTTAAAACTCTAGCTCTAACCATCCCAAAGCAACCTTCCAAAATTAGCCCGAGTGATGAGCTGTTCTGTCAATGCACCCACAGACAGAGCGCCTCAATCCTCCTGTTCATGCTCAGAGTCCTCCCAAACAGCAATATTCCTCCTTTCACTTGAGGGCAGGCAAAGGTTTTGCGTTTCCCTACCATCCACTAACCAGAATCAGTGCTGACCATCCTGTTGATGTAGGAATGGTTCATGCAGAGGCTTTCAGCCGCTAGGATACTGGCAGAAACACTAAGGAAATGGGCAATATTATTCTATGCAAACATCTCCCTCATAGGTTTTCTCTTCCATCTTCTCCTAGTAACACAGGCTTAGGCCTAGGAAATGTTCCCTTGGGGAACATTTTTCCCCAAGAAAAATGTAAAATGCTCAATTTTCCCTAGGAAAATTCAGAAAATTTTGCCTCAATTTTTCTTCTAGAAAGCTGAAGTGCCATGTTTCTGATTAGGTTCTCCACGGCAGAAAAAATGGCAGTTTATTGAAACACTTTTATTTTAGGTCAATTTACTGTTCAGATTCGTTAAAAGATTGAAAGACCTTGATGAAACACCAGAGCTGTCATACAAGTGCTTTACCTTGTTTGTTTTTATGAGTGGACCAATGCTAACCACAATCCATCACGGCCTCCTTTCCAGCAGCACCAGCGTAAGACTTCGCAGGAATTGCTCCCAGAAGCAAATTTCCATAGATCGCATCCCTTAGAGCATGTTGAAGACGAATAAGAGAGAAGGCTCCAGCTGGGAGATCGCAACACACTGACACTTCCCTTGAGGACAAGGCAAGTAACAAGGTGCTTTAAGTAACTGTTGATATCGCTCTTTCACAAATAGCTCTGAGATTGTTTATTCCCAGTGCAGGACAAAAATGGCATCTTTAAACATTTTCCGTGGCAAGTGAGTAGATTTTTAGATTTTTTTTTTCTATGCAGTCTCTCCAGTACATTCAGTTTCCCTGACAAGCAGCAGACACCAGCAGAGCCATCCTCTGGGAATGCATGGTTTAGCAATCCAAGGTCTGCCCTCATAGATATGTTTATCAAAAGAAAGCATTGATTTACCTTGGATGAAGAAAACAACAAGACGTGATCTGTGCCTAAGAGACCGCAGCACTCTTCCCCTGTGTGAGCTGCGTCATCTCATCTGCCTTGCAAAAGGACTGCACCTTTCTGTGACAAAACTTTGAGATTCAAAACACCAAAGAGAGAAAACCAAATCATTCCTACTGTTCAAAAGCTCTGCTTACACAGATCGTTCTGAAACACCTCACCAGAAATTCAGGTAGCAGAGGAACACTCTGCAAGTGCCAACAGGCATCACACCTCAGCAGCAGAAGGACGACACATCAGAAAAGCAGAAAAAACTGTTTCTTTTCAACCTCTATATTTAATAAAAGGATAGAAAGAGATAAGATAGGTTTTATGTTCCACCACAGGACATTTTAGATGCTGTCACAACTGTTGCACAGTTAACCTTAATTTCCCAGGAATACAGACAACAGCATAGCCCCAAGGAAGGACCAGAGCAAGCACAACGATGACAGTGCAGTGTCACACAGCAGTCAGACCACATGCCTGGAAGCAAAGGATACTTGGCTAGGTGCAACACAGCAGAGCAAGCCTTCAAAGTTCAAGGCCAAGAGAGGTCTGAATGGAAAGCCAAGAGGTTAAGTCTGTCACAGAATCAACATGTAATTGCCTGTTCACATCAGCAGAAAAGAGAATAGAAAGATTGAAATGACTCTCAAAGAACAACTGCATGTGCATGAATAGATCTTCATAAATATTTGTGCTGGCAACACTGATGAAATGAACAAACAAGTGAGGGAAATAATCATTAGCTCCTTCCTCCATTAAGTAAGAAGTAATGCCCCTGAAATAGAAAATAATACTGCAAAGACGCAAAGCTAAAGGAGGAGAAGAACGAGGACACAAGGCGACAAGAGGCAGAGGGCACAAGTTTCAGCTGGCAGCTCTAGAATGACTATCTTGTCGGATAACTTGCTCTCAGCCACACTACTCTCTCCAACACAAAAAAAAACACATTAGAAGAGTCAATTTCAGAGGTAGCTTTGATACAGTGTGTACTCATAAGTTGATCCTGAGGTGGGAGAAGCATATTGATCACACATCAACGATGGCTTAGCAAGTATGTTTTCTGCAAAAGAGCTTCATAGCCTATCTGATCTAATTTCTTTCGCACTAGAGATACTTCTCATAACAATAATGTTGCTTCATGAACTTCAGTGGGCATGTCCCTGATTCACATCAGAGCAAAAAGGATGAAGAATTCGGCTCGCTCAGCTTCTCTCATGCTTTTTCCTCTCTCATCTAATGCCATCCATTTGTTCCCCGGTATAGACTGTACCAACTTGCACTTCCTGCTTTAGACCAGAGGTGTGTACATGTACTACTTCTGTAAGACATTTTGAACACAAATTTACACAATGATCAAAAGAGAGGAGTGATAACCCTCTTACTTCTCTAAAGCAAACTCAGCAGGATGAAGGATACTCCAGTCATTAAACAATTTCGCAGAAAATTATCTCTTGATATCAGAGAGGAATGTCAAAGATGATCACAGATCATACAAAAAGCTGAGCCAGTAGCAGTAACCAACTCACATAAATAAGTACTCTCATGCATACAAAGTGGATGAATGTGATCCTCTCAGAAAGGGGTAGCTAAGTGGTGTAATCCAAGTCCTTTAGTTCAGTGTTGGACAGAAAAGGTTTCCCAGCTCTTGATTCCCTAATCCACCCCTACACACTCAAAAAGACAGCATTTTTACAGCGAGTGTGGGAAGCAAAAGTCGTCACAGAAGAATCTGGGTCAGCTACTTTCTACACCACAAGGGTGGGGGCAAGACTAACACTCAAGTCCAGGGTAAAGTCATCAGAAACCCACTAATCAAAGGTCAACTTCTCTACAGAGTGAATCAGCACAGTTCTATGTACATAAGAACAACTTTATTACCAACATTTCTATTGTTGTAACTTGACAACTACAGGCACACTTAGGTGGAAACGCTAGGCGACAAACTGAAGAGAAAGACAAGAAAATAGAAGCCTACTTTGTGTTTCGTACTGCAAACGCAAACATCCCATACAATTGCAATGCGTTGGGAAATCGGAAAGAACAGAATCAACATGTCAGCTACCTGATTTCTGTAGACAGGCGAGATGAACAAGCCAGGACCTGATCCTGCACTCTTCAATACCACTGTAAAAATTATTTGTATGGCAACAAGTAGATATATACAAGCCACGTGGTCAGTCACATTCAAAGCTCTTATACTCACCTAGGAGGCAACAGATCCTCTGTTAGCAAACTTGCACAATACTCTAGAGAGCATATAATGCCACACACCACCTCCAACCACCTTGGAGGTAGCAAATGCTGATAATTTGGCTAAAATCTAAACAGCTCTCCTTCACAAACGAACTTTCCAGCCCTTGCAATTTAGAGATTTCAGCCTGGTGTATAACTTTGTCTCACATGTAGCTTCCTTGACTCTCTTTGCTTCTCCATCTGTCTCTGTGAGAGCCAGACACCCCGTAGTTTGTACATAGCTGGCTGGCAGAACACACCTGCATCCCACTTTCACTTTGGTCTGAGTACTCCAAGTGACAGGAGTCCACTTTGAGGCTGAAGAACTTCCAGAAGCTACCTTCAAACAGGACAGTGGAGTTGAACATCAAACGCTTTGCTTTGAAGTACAGGACTGAACGAAGCATCCCACCTTGGCATGCAAAACCACGGTTGGGAATGGCAGATGTGAGCATGTCTCCCTTTACACCAGCACACAAATAGGGGAAAATCTGGCTTCTCTTGTGGGTGAAACCACAAAAACTTTGTAAGGCTTCCTTTTCCGTCCTTCCTCTCCTTCTGCCCACGTGCACCCTGTGCAATCCATGCATGAAGACAAAGAACAGAAAACAGCTGAGCATTACAAGGGATTCTCTCAGAGAAACCTCTGCAAAACCCACGACATCACGAGCGAAACATATTTTGCTTCTCTATTGATAAACGCACCAGTCTACAACATGTCTCCTCACAATTGCCTCTGTCTAAACAAAAAAGCTTTGCGTAGTCACCTTGCATACGAAACCTTATTCCAGTTGCCCACCTCTGCATTTCCTACAGCTCTACTGTAAAATTTCCCAGGTAAACTGGCCAGAACAGCCACCAGCATTGCAGATGTGGGCACAGTATGGTTTTATGTTTCACTTTGCACTGAACTCTGTCTGTTTGCCTTTTCTACTCCCACTAAGAGCTGGGATGAGGTTTCCAGCCAGCCATCTACAACGAGTCCAACAGCCTCTCGGAGTGGCAAGAGCCATTTGCAATATCAACATATATCCCCTAGAGAAAGCTCTTGTTTCCCATACATATTACTTCACAGTGATAAGTTGAAAATTTCATTTGCCATATTCTCTTCCAGACGCACGGATTCATGAGATCCTTTGGTACCCTGTCTGTTAACCTGCAGGCTGCTGCAACTGCCTTTGCTTTACAAATATTTGGGGATTTTGTTACTCATTTCCAAGGGTAATGCTTTGCTAGGAAAAATCTCATACAGATAACAGTAGTGGTAGAAGGTTAAATAGTCAAAATCTTCATTAAATTATTTTGTAATTGAACTATTATCAGATTCCTTTTCATTCATACTTTCAGAAAGCTTAAAGAAAAGTAATTAACCTCAACAGCTAACAAATAAACACAGTTACAAACCTAACCACAGCATAGGCTTAACTGAAAAGATTTCCACCTCTCCCTGAATTGCAATAATGTGCCTGAGAAATGCTTTACTTTGTTCACTGGAGCATGGTACCTGTGTTCCTTCTTGCTAGATTCCCAGAATTTTAAGCATCACACTCTGGAGCTTACTCCACCTGAAAACATTAGTCACATGAGGACTGCAAAGTTTGATATCGGGCTCAGGACTCAGAGGTCCTCACCAGCATCCAAAAAGCTTGACAAGAAACAGTTGGCCTAAGATATATGCCACCATCTTCCAACTATTCCTAATTACAGGATTCAATCATCCATTGCCAGTGGTCTGACAGCAAGTACACTGCTTCTTGAGCCACGTCTGGAAGGAAAGTCCTACCCCCAAGACTGGAAATACCCTACTCCTCGCAATGTGCCTAGGAGAAACAAGGTCTAACCTTATCCCAGCTAGATCCTCTTCGCATTCCAACATCCTGCACTTTTCCAGCTGCCCCTCTGTTGGTGTTTGTGAACCTCTGCTATTAAGGAAGACCTGCAGGAAGACAGGGAGCACCATGCTTGGCAGCAAGTACCTCCTCCTGCTTGTACTGTAGTGCCAGCTGTGAGCATTCATTATTGCCTCCTGTGCAGCTGGGGATCCCCATTCCTGGAAAAACAGCTATTATGTCTGGCTCGCTGGCAGTGCTTCCTGCTGACAGCTAAGCCACACTGCTAAGTAATGACTACGTAGCCATCATCACAAGACTGACAGGCTCACTTGCATGCCTCAAGCAATTTTGCAGCTGACTTGTTGTAGTCAAAGATTTCCATCTTGGTGACATGAGGTGGCGAATGACACCAGCAGCATGCATCTCTCATTACATGTGCTAGTGGCTAGGGATCAGGCAAAGCTCACAACCCTGTTGCAGCCTGCTTCTTTGCATGGAAATTCTGGACCTGCTACTCGTCCTGCCAAGGCCTCTGTATTGTTTGGGCTGCAAATGAAAAGTGGCAGCCAGAGAGACCCAGGGGTTTCCTCACCCACAGAGGATAGCAGGTGAAAAAGATTTCTGTACAGAGATGCCATGGGAAGAAAATGAGATCTCATATGAGGCACCAGGAAGAAATCACAGCAGATAAAACCAGCAATGTGCCAGAGTCTGGGCATACATTTCCCTGTCATAAGCATTAGCAAAACAGGGCAGCAGGTTTGATAAGTAGCAGAGTTCATGTATGTTTAGGCTGGAGAACAGCTGACAAGTCCAGAGCCTTAACAAGCAGGCACAACACTCTTGCAGTAAAACATATCTAAAGGATACTGGCAAGTTAAAAACCACAACAACAAAGCAAGCTGGCTTGCCTAGGGAATTGCTTATTGGAAATGAATGCAACATCCGAGTCTTAAAAATAGAAACATTCCCTTTCCTGATGCTTATAGAGAGAAGCTGGAGGAAATGCTTTAGATTTCACTCTTTCATATTTTCTTTTCCACATGTATAATCCAAGATGATGTTACATTCCAATCAGTATTGTTTCAGGAATTGGGAAATCCCAGAGGAACACCAACATAATTATCACAGTTATTTTTAGTGTCAACAAGAAATCAGGAGGACTGCAATTGTACAGAGGAAGCTGGATGTGTTGCAGAAGGAAGCTAAGTCATAAAGATTTTAACAAAGGCAATAAACCAGAAGCCAAAAAGGAACTGTCCGCTTTGAAAGTCATTTAGCTTATCTTGCCTTAGATCAAAATCAGAAGCTGATTTTAGTTTAAAGGTAACTTGTCTGCTGATTTTGGCAAAGCCATCAGGCTTGTGATTGCTATGACTTTTCAAGGCGTTTTTTTGGCTCAGTTCTGCCTGACTTGCACACAGCCCCAAGTCACCTGGGGGAACAGCAGCGTAGTCAAGCACAATCACAACAGGAGCCCCAGCATTTCTGCTGGCTGGAACAGAACAGTTCACTGCAGGAAGTATTTACTCTGACTACGTAGGACATTGAGCTCCGACCGCTTTAAGAGTGAACTACACCACCATGGACACTGTGTGACTACCCTAACAACATAGTGAGAGGAAAAGAGCATGTCTACACAGAGCACATGCTTGGGATGTGAAGATCGTCTCTGAGCACTCTGCAATAACCAAGAGTTATTTGCACACAAAAAAATCAAGCAACTGGAAAACTCCGAGCTGTGCTGGAAACCCTGTGGGCAGTGCCAGAACAGTCACTGCAGCTTTAGCACCATTCTCTGCTTGGCAGTTCACAAAAAGAGCCAGAAGCAGGGCAGCAGCAGGAGGCAGCTGCAGCTCTGCTGTGTGCAATGGAAGATCTGCTCCAGAGCTCCCTCGGCAAATGACTGGGTCATGCCCAGGCTGTGAATGGGACCACAAAAAGCTGGGCAAGCCAGCTCTGTCAGCAGTTATTTCTACAGCCAAAGCCTAAGAGACAGATTAAATCTGGGAGGAAAACAAGTACAGTGCACACTCTAGAATTACTGATTCAAAATAAGCATATGCAATCTCCACATTGCGTTTAGACCTGAGTCCAGGCTGCGTGCTAAGGCTTACCATTGATTTTGTATTTCCTAAGCATGTTTTTTGGTCTAGTGAGAGCTGTCCTGGAAGGACACAGCTACCTTGACTGCAAGACTGGTGAGCGTAGAGGAAGCTGACTGTGCTCCCAAGCCAGCAAGAGCTTCCCTGTGCCAGCACTGCCCAGGGCAGGCCCGGGCAGAGTGGATGCCTTTCCTGAGGTGCAAGCCCTCTACTCAGGGATAGAACTGCTCAGACACTGGCAGGTCCGTGACTGTTTCTGTATCTTTGCATGGAGACCAAGTCTGACTCCCATGTGCCCCGAGCTGCTTCACTCCAGTCAAGTACACAGCACAGACTTGACTGTTCCAGGCACGGACATGCAGGAAGATGCCACCTGTCCATTGCTTGCATGACCCATCCACTGCAGTGCCTTTTGCTGCTGGCCATGGTTGGGAAACCAAGAGACCACATAGTATATGGGGAGCAAACTGTCCTTGCACCTTGTCTGCAGACTGAGCAGTGATGGAAAAACCTGCCAGAGATGAAGACCGAGTGAGCCCCCTGTGCCCAGACACAGTCAGAGACTCCCTGTGTCACCCTACCCTGTCACATCCAAGCACCAGCTCCCAGTCCTGCCAGACAGCACGGCACAGCCAGCCTTGCACTGATGCAGAGAATGCTCGCACCAAGATGCCTGGAGACAGTGCTGTTTGAGAGAACAACTTTTATACCACGCTGGTCTGTCACCCGAGTGTGTCCTTACTTAGCCTGTGCTAAGTGCCAGCCTTGCTAAATGCTGTGGCAAACTCCCCGTCAGTCAGGCTTGCATGCTGGCAAGGAACGGGGTGATGGAAACTCATCCTTTAGTTTCCTTAGGAAGAAACAGACATCTCTGTCTACCACAGCTGTCATTTTAGGCAAAAAGTTTCCGAGCAGAGTGACACAAAACCCATTGCAAAGCAGCAATGCATCGGATTGGCATGGTGTCACATGTAGGACCTACAGACATTTCTCATTCATTATTTTTCTCCACATTCACCTTCATATAACTGTTAGTAGGAAAGTAAGTTTTCTGTCCCTGTCTCATAAGAAATTGAGGCACGGAGAGGGATTTGTGTTGGATTTGCTGAGCTCCCAAGCCAGCTCGCTCCCCTGTGAGTGCTGGAGCCTCTTTGTACGATGCTAACGACGAGCAGGGCTGCGGAGCTCACCCGAGCACAGGCAGCAAGGGCCAGCTCTCGCACACAGAGGCACTGGGACAGGGGCAGGAGTTGCTCTTCTCCCAGGAGCAGACACAAAGAGGCACCTGAGCTCTGGGCTACACTCCTCAGCACAGGATATAGGTTAAAATGACTCCCAGTGCCAGTTTAAGCTACGAGAGCTGAGAGAGGTTGTCCTAGAAAACGCTGCAGTTAGTCACAGGCTTATTTGCCAAAACCCTTGGTATTGCTGGCCCAAACTACCTCCTTAATCAGAATTACCCAGCTGAAGTTGGCAGTTATCATTTCCAGATAAATACCCATCTACCTTCCACTTACAGGAGCAAGTGCTGGCAGTCCAAGTAGTCTTTCTCTTTGGCAGAAGAGAAAACACAGAAGGCTTACAGTAAATAAAGATGACTGTTTAATTGTCTTCTGATAAAGTCTAAGTTTCAGTATGTTTCTTGGTTTAATATTAAACTTGTCCCCACTTCAATTCCTTTATCTCTAATAAGCTAGACCACATTATTAGTATCAAGTCACAAGGAATTTGTTAGCAGTGCTGTTTGAGCAGAGCCTTGGTTTCGTATCATGATGAGTTTACCATGTCACATTGCCAATTTATCTGTAATTCGTTGCTGTTTGACTGGCAGTGAGAAAAATACCCTCTGCTTTACTAAATAAGTGAAACCCTGAACAATGCATGCTCTTTTGCTACAGGAAGTCTGGCCTGTTTAGACTTTACTGTAGAAAAATCAGTCTTTTCTGACCCAAAGTCTTTCCTGAGCTCAATTTTCAGACAAATTTTAACAACATGCGAATTCTTACTAGGAAGTCAGTCTTTATATTGTAAGTCAGGTGTCTGGATCATTTCAGTATCTGGATGGGGAAAACACAAGGTCTAACATTTACTTTGGCTTATAAACGTTCTCCTGAGACAAAAACAAACACTCACAGTATTGAGTTAACTGTCTCACCTTGGAGTCTGTTTAAGTTCCTGTGAAATTCGAACACAATGCTCCACCAAAGGGGCTATCCCAGCTCCGTTGGCTCAAAACTGTATCAAGAAAGGAGACATAGTGATGTTCCCATAAAAAGAAAAGCAGTGTGAGTCAAAGTGAAATCTTAAACTTTCCAGTGGTTCTTTTCAAACCAGTGGCTTTAGGAGTAAGCTTGATATTTGACAGTTACTACACGCGCAGAGCTGCATTTAAAAATACAATAACTCCTCCTGATTTTACTCACACAGAGGTGAGTTAGAATAACTCCACTGAACTAAGCAGAGTTACATCTCAGAAAGGTGGATGCAAGTGGGAAAAGAATAAAGCCCACAAAGTTGAACTTCTCCAAATGGGGATTTCTGTTTAAAAGATATTTCGGTGTGACCTATCCACCACTGAACCCCTGACAAATGCCTGTATGGCTCCAGGCAGGAAATATCCCCTGCTGCTAAAACACAAAACCAGCTCATTTCTTTCCAGCTATGTTCAGAACAGTAGTTTCCAGCCTCCTCAAACAACAGTACCACTTTAACACAAAGAGAAGCCAGGTCTAGATACCCACTGCTTTGCACTTCAGTTAAAATCAAGGACACAAACAAACTGCTCTCAGTCTGCTCCAGCAGCTTCCCCCTTGTTTCGCTTGGTGGTGCATGAGCACAGGAGGAAGCAAACCAAGGAAATCAGCTTTTGGGAGCTGCCAGGAGCTCCCAGCTTTTGCAGTTGCCCCATCTACCTTTTGCAGCCCAAACCATTCCCAGGAAACAGAAAGGTGAGGACATCAGTCCTGCTTCATCAGGACTCTCTGGCTCTCTGATTTGAGCTCTGTTCTGTTTCTACAGAGTGGTCACAGTGGAACCAGTGAAACAAGTGCTTTGTTTCAAAGCATATTATTTTGCTTAATCTTAATATCCACAAGCAGGAGTGAACAGTGCTTCTCTAACTCCACATTACTGGAAATGTTTTAAATAGAAAATCCCCACCATTTCTAACTCTATCTGAGCTGCAACAGGTTCAGCAAGATCAGGAGCCTTAGTGGAGATGACTTGAAGCCTTTGGTATCCGTTTGTGGGACCAGGCACAGTAGATGGGCTCCTGGCAGAAGTTAGGTGACACAGTGCTGATGGGAACCACTTGCTCCTCCCTGTGGGAGCTCTCAATGTTGCTCCAGGAAGCAGCAGTGGTTTGGCACTGTACTGCTTGTACCCGGTTTGCTGGAAAAGCACTCAGGTCTCTCTTTCTGAACTGCCCCAATCATGAGGAGTAGTTTTAGGTGCTGGACAAACAGAGCAAGCTCCTGGACCATCTCCTGAGAGACCCTCTCAGATCTATGGCAGGTACTAATGGGTGAAAAGAGATACTCCCTTAACAGGAACATGCTTGTCTTGGTTAGGCTGGGCCAGTGTGGAATGGAACAAAGGTTCAAAGCCTAAGGGAAAAGCTGCAAAGCAGTTACAGGAAGTGGATCACAGAGGGACCTGCAGAGATCTATCACCTGCTCACTCTGTTCTTAGACTCTGCCACAGTCATTTGCTTCAGGCCACCCTCTGACCCAATACACTGCCCCTTCTGCTCACAATTTAGGGAAGCAGACCATGGAGGCACCCAGGATTTTAGGTCAGCGCAAGCAAACCCCTGGATTTGATGCACAGGCGAGCAGAGCAGGTACTCTGGATACAGGTGGGTGAGCTGCACCACCTCTGTCCCCACAGTGCCCTGCTCAGCTCAGTGTGCAGCGGGAGGAAGCCGCGTCCTCAGGCCCTGCACAGTACCACAGCAGAACATGTATCACACTGAAGCATTGTTAAATTTAATTTTTCTAGGGCTGCCTGCTGACTTTTTGAGCCTGCTAAGCTGACCTGAACAAAACCACCCAAACCACTTTTGACTCTAGGAAAAAGGTTTTTTCCTCCAGCAGACATGACTCTTCCTATTTAAATTACACTGCTGTTTAAATGCAGAAGTGAAACCACTGTTGAATGGGAGTTAGCAACACATGCAAGAAGTATCTAAAGTCTATACTGACAAATTGGGGGACATCTACTTCATATAAGAGCAATTATGATGTCAAGGACATAGGCTTTATCTTGGAGCATGGCTGCAGGAACATCAGTTCAGAGAAAGGTTGCAGCAGCTACACACCACTCCAAGCATGCATGGATGATCAAGCACCATCCTTGCTTTCCAAATCTCTCTCCAGTTTTAATAACCCTACCTAGGAAAGAATTCTAGGAGCCTGCCTCACTTCCTTCATCATAGTCCTTAACACCACAGCGAAATCAAAGCTCTGTCATCTAGTAATAAGCTTCCAAATCACGTACTTAAATCATTGTCAATATGTCCAGGGCCACTTTCCTTAAATCAGTGTCCCCTTGGATCTGTCTTGGCTTATCTTGCCTCAGCAAACTTGGGGCTAGTGAACACACAGATTGGAAAAAGCTCAGTTCAAATCTCCACAAAATTCTGTAGTTAAACCAGTTACAAATGCCTGCTCCCATACGTTTTCAGCAAACTGGCTTCCACTGATTAGCTCTGCACTCACCATCTATCTACAAAACTCACAGCAGTTTAACCGCTTGTCTGGGAGCGCTAAACTGGAGGAAGGCTTACGGACCAACTAAACCAACGCTGTGCTGTTATGGGCCTGCCATTTAGTCCCCTGCAGCATGTCATTTTAGGGAAAGGCCAGACTTCTTGACACTTCTGTTTCTAGGAGGAAGATATTCTAGACCCTGATGGTTAGAAAACCTCGTAATTCTCAGTCCAGATATATTCATCACCACTTCTCATGGTTTTCCTCTTCTGAGAGCACTATCCATCAGTTTAGGCTCCCGTCCCTTCCAAATATTCGATCCTTTCATTTTGCTTTGATCTTGTGTAACAAACACCCATCATCCTTGGACATCTACCTTGTAATTCTTCACAACTGCACCACACAGAGGACTAGGACCCATCACAACTCACCTAGTGGATCCTCACACTGAATTTGCCTTTTTCACAAGAACGTCATATTGACGGTTCATAGTCATCCTGTGATCAGCCGGTACACTGACATCTTTCTCCTTCTCAGTATTTTCTAACTGATGAGGCCTCTGCTTAAGAACAGGTTTTTGTTATTAGTCACTGAACATCCTTGCACTCTGTGCTGCTGAGTTTCAGCCCATTTCTACTACTCTGGTCTCAGCATTCCTGGTATGATATTTTGGCCGTTGCTTCCTAACTTCTATCCAAAGCACATTTTGTTAACCAGCACCAGGTATTTAATCCAGAGGAATTAATGAAAATAGTAGATAAGGAACACTCCTCACCTCCATCCATCTCAATACCTGTGATCTTGGTATTGCTGGTTGTCTCACAATAGAGCAACTCCTAATGCACCTTTTAGCAATCTTCATCTTTTCTAACAAGTAGTCATTTCCTGTGGACTTACATATTGAATGATGTCCAGCTGGGTGAATGGGCAGAGCAAGTTATGCTGGTGAGATTTAAGTTGTGAACTTCTACTGCTTAAGCTGGATAGGTGCAAACGCTCTAGATGCTTGTTCTTATTTAAGGAATTGCTTATTTCCAGTCAGCTCTGACTGATTCCTAACGGGCTGAAACCAACTTGTAGCAGATTTAAAGAGTTACTGCCTGATAGCCTAACCTCTATAAGTATTCGGGAATCATCAAAAGTACAAGCGCGTTTATGCATCAGTGGGGAGAGTGCAGGCTGGTCCTGCACTCAGATGCAGTTCACTGACGATCGAGGAGGACCAACAGACACACGTACATTTCCTGCTGCTCAGTAAATGTGGCCACTTCACCTAAAGGTACCTAAAACCAACTGCATACCCAAGTCCTGAGGGTTCCTCTGCAGGTTCTATCCTAGTTTAATGGACAAAGTTTTTAATCACAGCTTTAATTAAATCCAGGCAACTTCCTTCTTTGTTTACACACACATAGTCCCTGTTTCAGCCCACAAAAATTGCACCACTTTAGCTGATCAGCTAGTCAACACACTGAAAAGACTACTGTGTTGTATTCTTACAATAATAACATGCCCCGAGAATGATTTCTCTGCCTTTACAGATGGGAAAGACATGACATAGACAATATGGAGCTAGGGAAACCTCTGAATAAGCATTCCAGACACCCAGGACTCAGGCCCCATTGACCTTCAAAATGATGTAGCAACCCAGCTGCTGTTCCTGTAACTGCAAATGAGACAGAAGGCATATATCTATGGGGCCTGATGAGGTGCATCGCGGGTTCTGAGGAAGCTGGCAGATGAAGTCGCTAAGCCACTATCCATCATATTTCAGAAGTCATGGCAATCTGGTGAAGTTCCCACTGACTGGAAAAGGGGAAACATAGCCCCCATCTTTAAAAAGGGAAAAAAAGAAGAGCCGGGGAACTACAGGCCAGTCAGTCTCACCTCTGTGCCCGGCAAGATCATGGAGAAGACCCTCCTGGCGACTATGCTAAGGCACACAGAGAATAAGGAGGTGATTGGTGACAGCCAACATGGCTTTACTAAGGGCAAATCCTGCCTGACTAATCTGGTGGCCTTCTATGATGAGGTTACAGCATTGATGAAGAGGGGAAGAGCAACTGACATCATCTACCTGGACTTATCCAAAGCATTTGATACTGTCCCACACGACATCCTTGTCTCTAAACTGGAAAGACATGGTTTTGATGAATGGACCACTCGGTGGGTAAGGAATTGGCTGGATGGTCGCACTCAAAGAGTTGTGGTCAACGGTTCAATGTCCACGTGGAGGCCAGTGACGAGTGGTGTTCCTCTCCTCAGGGATCAGCACTGGGGCCAGTGCTATTTAACATCTTTGTTGGTGACATAGACAGTGGGATCGAGTGCACCCTCAGCAAGTTTTGAGATGACACCAAGTTGTGTGGTGTTGTGGATACGCTGGAGGGAAGGGATGCCATCCAGAGGGACCTTGACAGGCTGGAGAGATGGGCCTGTGAGAACCTCATGAAGTTCAACAAGGCCAAGTGCAAGGTCCTGCACGTGGGTCGGGGCAATCCCAAGCACAAATACAGGCTGGGCGGAGAATGGATTGAGAGCAGCCCTGAGGAAAACGACTTGGGAGTGCTGGTGGATGAGAAGCTCAACATGAGCTGGCAATGTGCACCGGCAGCCCAGAAAGCCAAACGTATCCTGGGCTGCATCAAAAGGAGCGTGGCCAGCAGGTCAAGGAGGTGATTCTGCCCCTCTACTCTGCTCTTGTGAGACCCCACCTAGAATACTGCGTTCAGCTCTAGAGTCCGCAGCGCAAGGATATGGAGCTGCTGGAGTGGGTCCAGAAGAGGGCCATGAAGATGATCCGAGGGCTAGAACAACTCTGCTATGAAGACAGGCTGAGAGAGTTGGGGATGTTCAGCCTGGAGAAGAGAAGGCTCCAGAGTGATCTTATTGCAGCTTTCCAGCACCTAAAGGGGGCCTACAGGAAAGCTGGAGAGGGACTTTTTACAAGGGTGTGTAGTGATAGGACAAGGGGTAATGGATTTAAACTGAAAGAGGGGAGATTTAGATTAGATCTAAGGAAGACATTTTTCACTCTGAGGGTGGTGAGGCACTGGAACATGTTGTCCAGAGAAGTTGTAAGTGCCCCATTCTTGGAAGTGTTCAAGGCCAGGTTGGATGAGGCTTTGGGCAACCTGGTGTAGTGGAGGGTTTCCCTGCCCATGGCAGGGGGGTTGGAACTAGATGATCTTTGAGGTCCCTTCCAACCCAAACCATTCTATGATTCTATGATACTTCTCTGGATTTACCTGGGAATTTAGGTTGTACTTTCTTTACAGGCTTCTGAAAATATTACCAGAGACTCCCAAATTCTCATTTTCATCAAGATCAGCCTTCTCCTCCCAGCTTCCCGACTGGTTTCAAAGCTACAGAAAACAAAGATGGATGTTCACATGCATTTAGACTTGGTCTACCTAATCACACCATGCAGATTGATCAGGCTATGCTCAAGCTGTTGGTGCTGGGACCATCCCCAAGGGATTTTCTATCTCTGTTGATGGTGAAGTGACCAACATGCCTTAGACAGCCTCCCTTCCGTTAACATGGCTATGGTGAGGTACAGCGATTCCCACCCACTTTTCTTTGAAGGGAGACAAAGGCAGGGTGGGAAAGAGAGATGGGAATGGTTATAGCACACAAAGACCACTTGGGCTTGGAGCTGTAACAGTGGTCCAGAGCTCTAGGCTACCACTGCAGTCAAAGAGCAAACAAGCCTTTTGGGCACCAACCTCCTGGGCTAGGATAGCAGCAGATGGGGAACTCGCTCATCTCCAGCCTTTAAAACACTAAAATGAGATGCTTCTCAATCACTTCATAGCAAGAAAGACGACCATGGACAGCCTGCTCTGCAACCAGCACTTAAATTAATTTTTCTCGAAAAAAAATCACACTGTCTGGGCAGAACCAAGGCCCCCTACTGTTACCCACCCTGCAATACTGGGGCATCTTTTCTCTGATGGACAGAGCGCTCCACTCTGAGAAAGGTTCTTTCTTTGGTACAAACTTAGTCATGTATGACTCACGTGTATGAGATTTCTCAAAGGGAAAACAGATGTGTTTGGAAAACAATCCAGCTGAACAGTTCATTCCCTCCTATCCACAGCACAGTGTCAGTGGGGCTCCACCGTGCTCCCCAACCTCTCTCGAGATAGCAATGGCAAGGCAAGAGCATCGGTTTCAGTGGTGTCTGCGGGAACCACCAACCCACATAGAGGCCATCAGCTGCCACAGGCAATAGCTGCTGGTTTCAAAGCAAGCCATTATGCTTGACAGGCTATTAATAGCATCCTAAAGTCATCTGAGACTGTGACCTCTTACCTCAAATATCATCCCTCCCCAAAAACATCCAGGGCATCATGACATCACATCGCTCTCTATTCTAGACTATCACCTTCTTGATACCTTATATCAGATATTGAGCATCTATTTTCATCTGTTTTACCCAATTGGTTACACACAGAAAAGACAAACTGCGCTACAAAAGGATGCAGAGCCACACTAACAGCATCTCTGCCTGGCATTGTAGCTGGATGTCAGACATGCCAGCAAAATCCTCTAAATTCAGGCCAGGCTGATGAACAGCCTCAGACACTGCCACTCATAGAGGCCACAGCTCTTTATCTTCTAGGATCTTTATTGGTCAATAGTGGATAAGAAAAACTTTGGCCGGATGGCATCAAATCACAGAAGAGGTGCCTCCCCACCACACTGCATGGATGCAGGGAAGAATTCTGGATGTGGCTCCCAAAGCATAGACATGGTTTCACACAGCCTGGGGCAATCCAGGCAGGCAGGAATATTGCCAGGCTGTCAGAGTCAGATGCTGGATTGATGGGTACCACCCATCTCTGCCAGCTGTAAGCCTCCCACTCAGTGGCACTGGCAACAGCAGAGACTGGCAAGAGGAGCCATTGGTGACAGGATTGCCACAGGAAATCTCAATTCATTCTGCAGCATCGAGCACAAGATGTGAACTCTGTCTGTACTAAAGTCCTTCCCCACATGCCTGCAAAAAACAAAGTCTCTCGCAACTGAGTAAAAGATAAAGGTCACAGCAAAACCAGCTAGTTTCACAAAAAACAGATAATTCTAAAATAAAGAGAGAAGGGTTTTGTTCGTTTCAGTGAATCTGAGTCAACTTTTCATCTATGTTTTTTGTGAAACTGCTCTGGCTTTCGGTGACCTTTCTCAGACAGCTGCACAGCATTGCCAGACTTTGATATTGGAAGTTAAACGCATCATCACACAACATTATGAAATGAAACGGGCCAGGGTCTCAAAGGTGGATCTGAACATCACTCAGGCCCGTGTCCCACAAGACTCAGACCCAAAACGTGATCTACAGGCATGCAAAGTCTCTGCACTTCCAAATGAAATCTGCCAATAAGAGAGTAGGGCACCTATCCATATGGCAAGAATGCAAACATAGTCTTAAAATTTATGTTTCTAAGGGCCTCACAAGCTCTTGACTTACCCAAAAAAAGTGACGTAAGAAAATACCACAGAAAAACCTCAGCAAGCTGAGTAGCACCTCTCTGGAGACCATCCTGGATATGCTACAAAGATTTGGCTAATTTGCTTAGTATGGCCTTTTTTTTTTTCTTCTTTAAAGAAGACAGCAAAGGATGATGAACTCAATGGCAGGGGGAAAACATCGTAGGAAAATGTCACTTCCTTTGCAAAAAAGCTGTTATATAATATATATAACAGCTCTTATAATGATTCTTGCAGTATCCTCTGATTTGTTTTGCATCTTTCAGGGTAGGATCAGAAGCTGGGTTTTATTTTATTATTTAGCATTATTTATATTTTATTTTTCATTTATTATTACCTTCTCTCCAAGGGAAAGTATTGTCTCACATCATTTGGGACAGAAACAGCACCAAGGAATTAAGAGAGATTAAACTGCAATGCAAGAGTTTTATGGAAAATCTGTCAGGATCTTTACATAGTAAAACATTCACCTTTCTAACAAGAGCTTTCGTTGCATTCCTGTTTTCATAAGAAAGCTCTTCTCAGATTGAGTCTCAGTTCTGGGTGAATTCAACCACCAGTTTCTATTTCTCACCTTCAGCTGCATAATTCCTTCTTCTTGCGCAGATCAGTTTTTGTTTCCTTGGGTGCTGATTTGGAGCAGAGCTGTAGTCACCTTCTCACCCCCTTTCCTATCACTCTCCCACCACCGCTTGAACACCCTGCACATCTGGTAACATCACCAACACAACGTGCTGTATCTCTGGCTATGAAATGGTTCATCAGAGGAGGGGGAGAACTTTGCTTTGGTGATTAATGGGGTCAGACCTTGTTGAAGGTGGTTCTTTGTGGTTTAGCTGGCTTGCTAACTCACTGCTGTAAGCTCAGCAGCATTCAAGCAGAGAGGTGAGGATGCAGTTTAGCCAGCATGCATACACCAGAGAGATGTGGACAACCAGCAAGTTACTGTAAGTGTGCTAGGACCAACCTGTTGTGCACCAGTTCCTGTTCTTGGGTATCTTATTCTCTAAACAGCATCTTGGTTCATCAACTGTGCCACGTTTTCCATTACCATCCTGCTAAATCAAGAGAGATGCCACTCCTAGGCCCATGTGATTCATGATACTTCTCTGCAGATGCACTGAACTCAGCTCCTTGTGGTGTCTAGCTCCAGTGCAGCCCCATATAATGGGATATCCTGTGTCTGTGAGATATCACAGGGTTTGGACCAGCAACAGTGTGGTAGTTCTAAACTACACCAGCACCTGCTGGACCCAGGCTCTGACACAGACCTGTGCCTGACTTGCAATTTACAGAAACCAGCACTCCTGCAAAGTTTACTTTCTATCATTTGCTTTGCCATCTTTTACCAGAAAACACACTGACTCAACACCGTGTTGTGATGGCAGCATCATGCCTGGCCTCTGCTATTGACACGTAGTGGCTAGTTTGACAGCTTAGGGCACCAGTGTCTGCTTTTATTTGCTTAAGACACAGCACGGGCACCACTAGAGCAAATGTCTTCAAAGCCCCTACATTGCAGCAGGTCAACATCAAGACTTTGAATCTTTCAAGATTCAAGCATTGCATCAAATTGTCAAGGGAGAGGTGATAATTTGGCAAGTGAGGAATGAGACTAGAGCCCACTGAGAATTTCTCACTACCTAGTGGATACCATCTAACCCTGGGGATCTTCATCTCGTACTGGTGGGTAGCTGGAGTCCACAGTAGCTCAGTGCAAGGACTGTACCTGGTGAGGTGTTTCCTTGGGCTGCAAAGTAGTACTGGGCTCCAAAGTTCCTGCTGCAGCAGCACCTGGAGACCACCCACACCTCCAGTAGGTATAGGGATTCTGCAGGTCAAGTTGGTATTTATGTAAATACCGTTGGAATAGCTCCACGGTATTTACACACATCTCCTGGGCGAGGCTCACACTTGCTTGTGAAAGCGCACTCACCAGTGATTGAGAAAATCAAAAGCACAGGAGGGCCACATGAGCAATGTTACATGTAACCACAAACCACATCAGAGTCAGCCAGCCAACTCATATGGTGGGAGAAGCTACAGCTCTGAGCATGCTTACAAAAAAAAAAGAAAAGAAAAAGAATGCTCAGAGGAATCCAAGCATTTTTCAGCACTGAAAGAACTATCTTAACAGCAAAAGAGTGAATCCATCAGACTGGCAAAGAAACAGTTATAACATTTGGCTCATAGGGAATTTCAGCTGGTTCTCTCTTAGAGTAAGGCTTTTCTGGGATGAGGAATAAGTTTCCAAAATTGTCAATAGAAAGCTGTCAGTCAAATAAGCAGCTGTCTTCAGGAGCACATCCAGACTTGCTCAGCATCATGTTTCAGAAGTGTCAGAAACTCAGTGCAGGCGTGGTGGGTTGACTCTGTCTGGACACCAGGTGCCCACCAAAGCCACTCTGCCACTCCCCCTCCTCAACTGGATGGGGAGAGAAAATATAACAAAAGGCTCGTAGTTCAAGATAAGACAAGGGAAGATCATTCAAGGCACAGACTTGACTTAGGGAAATTAGTTTAATTTCTTACCAGTCAAATCAGAGTAGGATAATGAGAAATGAAACCAAATCTTAAAAACCACCTACCCCCTAGGCTTAGTTTTACTCCTGGTTTTCTCTACTGCCTCGCCCCAGTGGCACAGGGGTATGGGAGTTGCAGTCAGTTCGTCACACATCATCTCTACCACTCCCCTTCCTTCTCAGGGAGAGGACTCGTCACACTCTTCCCCTGCTCCAGCATGAGTCCCTCTCATGGAGTGTAGTCCTTCAGCAACAGACCACTCCAGCATGGGTCCCACAGGGTCACAAGTCCTGCCAGCAAATCTGCTCCAGCACAGGCTCCTCTCTCCATGGGTCCACAGGGTCCTGCCAAGAGCCAGCTCCAGCATGGGCTTCCCACAGGGTCACAGCCTCCTTTGGGCATCCACCTGCTCCAGCATGGGGTCATCCATCCACAGCCTGTGGAGATCTGCTCCACCATTAACCTTCATGGGCTGCAGACGAATCTCTGTTCTGGTGCCTGGAGCACCTCCTACCCCTCCTTCTTCACTGACCTTGGTAGCTGCAGAGTTGTTTCTTTCACATATTTTTGCTCCTCTCTGTCTGCAATTGCTGCTGTTTGGTTTGGGGTTTTTTGTCCCTGTTCCCAAATATGTTATCACAGAGGCACTACAACCATCACTGATTGGCTCGGCCTTGGCAAGCAATGGGTCTGTCTTGGAGCTGGCTGGCGTTGGCTCTATCAGATATAGGGGAAGCTTCTAGCAGCTTCTCACAGAAGCCACTCCTGTAGCCCCTCCACTACCAAAACCTGCCACACGGGTTTTGACTCATCTTACCAGTGCTGTTAAGGTTTTCACACCCGTGGGCTGGTTCTGACCCCATAATGTCACAGTGTGAAACAAGCCCTGTCTGGGCTGTTGCCCCAAGCTTGGAGGCTAGTCATACAACTTCTGTTAACATAGTTGGGAAGGCCTCACAAGGTCAGCTGGCAGGTGCAAAAATTCTCCCATCTCCAGCTCTTGACCTCACCTTAACCCTCCGAGAAGTATTTTCCCTTATTTCACATGGAGATCACCTCAGTCACGTATGGCAGAACAAGACTGAGCCTACAGCAAGTCATTGTGAGTCCAGCTGATCTCCTCAAGTCCTCTCCCAAAATCTCCAAGACTGTCACTGTGGCAGTGATGAGGCCAGGCCATAGGAACAAGCTCCTCTTGGCTGCAACATGCGTGCTGCCAAGAATTTGTTTGTTGGGGAGAAATGGGCCAGAGGCAACCGCGCAGCACTCCGCTATGGAGGCAGCAGCCAAAAGATTAGAACAAGCGTCACAAAACATGTGCTGAGATGGGACCCCCGGTCCAAAGACGGGAAATCAGTCATGGCTCAGGAACAAAGCAGAAGCCACAGCTGCGAGCAGTAATTTCAGACACCAATCAATGCCTGCAACCACAGACACTGTTGCTGTCAAATGTGTCCATGATTACCATGGCACCGGCTTGCTCACAGAGCAGTTACCAAAAAAAATCTCCTCAGCTGGGAACAAGAAAATACATCTTTGGCAAGTCATTGTGTACTTATTTCCCCTCCTTGGCTTTTTGCTGTGCTTTTATCTGCCCCCTATTTACTCTCCATGTTCTGTCTTCTGCTGGCTTTATCTCCCTCACAAGCTGGAAATGCATCCAGCTGAGTCACGGGGAAAAAACAGAGGTGAGTGTTGTGCTGACACAGACATCTCTGTGAAGAGGCAAGCTCAAGGACAGATGCAGATCTGAAGAAGGTGAGGGCACATGGCAAAAGGGTCGGATGCTTCTGAACTTCTCTGGCTGACCACATGCACAACTCAAGGAGCAACACCATGTCACAGTTCTGCTCAGCAAGAAACAAACCCTGGCCTGCCCATCGCACAGTCTGTTGGGCACCCACCACTTTCAGTGATGGGAGAGGGCATCCTGTCCCCGAGTATCTACAAAACTGAAGCAGTTTTCTGACTCTGCAGCTCTGAGGAGGCCTCGAACTGGCAGCTCCCAGAGAAGGCAGTTGTGTTGCACGCTCTCAGTGCTTTCGTGACATTCTGCCACCAGTGTGCTGCACAGAGATTCAGAGCTGAGTGAGCCTCGGAGTTCACGCCTTTCCAAAGGCTGCATTGAGCACCTGGCTGGAGGCTTCCACTCCTCTGAGAAGCAACTTCTCCCATCTCCTGCCCTTACCTCTCACACTTGCTTTGCATCCAGCTGCAGCCTGTTCCTGCCTCTAGCCAGTTTGGAGGCTATAGCAGAAGGTGCATTTTTCTTGCTGTTAATTTTGGATACATGGCTACAGAAGGTGGTTTTGTACTTCTGAACAGCTCAAACAGCATTAACGGTACATTCTTTTGGCTTTGGAATAAACCCAGGGCATGAAGATTTAAAAGCCTGACTACTACTCAGCTCTGAACACATCGATCCATGAAGCTTTGAAGTTATAAAAATCCACTTTGTGACCAGGCTGCCAGAGGATACATGTATCCACACCATCAACACAGCATGCAAACTCCTGGTTTGACACAGCCCAGCTGCAAGGTAGCCAGGTGAGCCTTAGCCCTGCCTTCACAGGGCTCCATGTTTTGTTCCCAGCTGTGTCAGAAATGCAAGTGTTTTCCTAGGAAAGAAATAGTCCCCTTCCCTGCCCATTCTCCACACAAGCTGGTGAATGTGTCTGCAGAGTTCAAAAACAGGTGCAACAGCAAAGAGCATGCAGGAGCAAGCAGCAGTGTCTTCCCTGAAGCATGGATTCTTGGGCTTCGACAAAGGGTACATCAGAGTTCATCCAATACTATGACTTGAACAATCAATTTGGAGACTATCTGTCCAAACTAGTTTCAACAGACTGCCTTGCTAACTGGAATTAAAGAAAAAAAGATAGGATCCCCAAGAGACACATGGTCTGCTTCATACTTCACAAATACTGGCTCTGGAATAAACACCATTGAGCAATACCCTAATTGGGCACAGACATCTGTAGGCAGGATCTTCCTGAAAGCCCAAGCTTTCTTCAAGAAAAGCCAGACACAAACCTTCTTTTAAAGGTAACAGCAGGAGAAAGGGACAGCTTTGCCCTGTTACCCCTTTCCTCGTTTACACCCTGTGCTCTGGCCCCGATGCCCCGTGCAGGACCTCAGCTTCCTCTGGCTCATCTGCCAGCTGCAACCCACTGCTTCTGGCTGCTTTACTCTGGGCTTTGCTAGCTGGTGCAGCGAGGAGCAGAGAGTGGGTCTGACATCTTCAGGAGTGCAATTGCATTCCTAGGAATTGCAGAAACACCCACAGCTCTGACTAGGTCACACTCTCAGCCAGAAAGAGCCTCTAGCCACATCCTGATGAAGCCCCTTGACGCAGGAACTTCATGCACACGCCTGATGTGACGCAGTACAAGGAGCATAACATGCAGTAACAGTTTTCCCATAGCTGCACCTTCCCCTTAGCCCTGTTGTGCTCCCAGAGCTCCAGTGTCACACGGGCAGGCACAGTTGTGGATAGTTCACAAGCCAGTTCCACCTCTCCATCCCACCAAGCGGTCCCTTGCACTGGGCTAACCCATGATCTACTGTAAGGGGACACAGTCCCTTTGCACATTGCCACTTCCATCACTTCTCCACATAGCCAGCAAGAAGGAGACGTGCTACTCCTCCATTACCACACTAAAGTAATTTCTGCCTTGCACAATCCTCATGCATGTTTGGTTCAGGGGCTGGCACTCAAGCTTAGCCACTCCGATTCCTCATGTGTTAGAGACGTCAAATGCCAGATGTGCCATGCAAGGAGACAGTGTGTCCCTCGGAGCAGTTTTCCCAAATCTCTATGGCAGGGCTATGCATCCTGGGAGGCTAAGGCAGTGCTCCAGCCTGGGCTGGCGGAGCTGGAACAAGGGATGAAGCAGGATGGAGCAGAGTAGGAATTATCTATGTAGATGCGGGCAGGTGGCAGGGAAGCAAAGCAGGAGAGGATAGAATTTGGGAAAGAAGAGACTGCTCCTGCACCAGGTCAGTCTGCAGCGAGCCCAGCCTGCCCCAGGACACGTTCAGAAAACAGAGAGCAGGATCCTTCCTCAGATGCACGATGTCACCCCAGGGACAGCTGAAGTCTTTACAGCAGGCTTTGAGGCCACCCTGCTCTTTCACAGGCCTTCTCTGCCCTCTAGTGGTTTTTTTGGCAATTGTGCGAGAGGAGAAGTACTGGGAGAGCTGGCTCCTCTCCGCAACAGGTGGTGGGCAGCTGCTCTCTGGTACTACCAGCACGCTGTCTTGCAGAGGTAAAGCACAGCAAGCTGCTTTGGCAGGGAAATGCAGCTTTCTGTGGTAGGACACAGGTTCAACCAACACCTGAGCATTTGAGGAGCAGAGACACACTGTTGCTCTGCCAGCACTGAGGGAAGAGGGAGTAGAGCTCCTTATCACCATCTTGACCTCTCTTTCCAAAGAGACCTGTGAGCCCTTGCTCAGAGCAGTCACTGTGCTCAGAAACACACAGCTGTCAGGATGGTGCAGAGAGAGCCACCTGAACCTGGAGCTTTAAAGAGTTTGTATTTCCCTCTGTGGCCCAGCATACTTGAAAGGTGCTTAATACACAGCTTAACATCCGTCTCATAGGGAAACTGCAAGCTGAGAAAGCACCTTCTTCCCAGTGGAAGCATGACTGTACTCACCTCTCACACAGCAGAACCTGAACCACGCCTCAGAGGCAGTCTCAAGCCTGCAACTGGAAGGATTCTCTGCAAGCAAAGAACAAAAGCCTCTCTTTTGCCATTATACAAAATAAGCTTTCCTGGCAAGGGACAGATGTCACAGGAGCTGCAAGGGTTCCTTGCTGGGAGCTCAGACCACAGTGACAGAACGTGTCTCACCAGAGAGCTGCGAGTTGGTAGCATTAACCTGGCCTCAGGCTCCTGCAAGCCACCTCCTGATCATGCACCATCCTGCTCTGTGCTGCAGGATCTGCCTCTGATCCCCTCCTTCACTGCCGCCCTTCTGTGCTTTCAGCACAAGACCACAATTTATGAATCTGTGCTCTATCTCAGCTGCTCTTAAGCCAACAAAGTCACAAACCACAGCTGGGACCGCTGCTTGTCAAACGCTGGTTTATACAGACATCTAGTGGTCTGTGCTCAAACACCACCAGTGCCACCACGCAGCTGCGCCACAATGGATCTGCATTGTCAAAGTAAAACCAGGGTGTCCCTGTACCAGACACTGCACACACACATAACGAGTCAGCACGCCCCAAAGAGCTGCCAATTAAATAAGGTCCTTTAGGGATCCCCTGCCACAAACCAAATACTTCCAGATCAGTCTGCTCCTCTGGCCAGTTTTGAGAGTCAGTCCTTACAGCAAGAGAAGAAAGCACACAATCTGTATGATGCAAGTCTGGTAAGATGTCTACGCATCTCTCCACACCAGAAAAGACAACAGAGACAGATGTCACAAAGCAGTGTCTTGCTAAGAAAATTTTCCCAAATCCAAAATAAAAAGCACTGGGGGACTACAGGAAACCTGGTATTGCACTGGTAAAGGGAGATTTCAGCAAGCACACCCACCCACCCCCCCACCCCTCAGGGTGGCATGACCGAAGGCATCACTTACTGATCCAGCACAGGGCCCTTGCCTCTGCTCTCCCATGGGCAGCCGTGTCCTGTGGGGATTTTCCCAGAGAACCAGAGCATGGGCCTGAAGCCCAACAGCTTTCTGAAGAGTTTGTATTTCCCTCTGTGGCCCTGCATACTTGAAAGGTGGGTCGCCTATACACAGCTTCATACTTATCTCATGGGGAAACTGCAGGCTGAGAAAGCCATGCCCTGCAGGGCATGCCCCAGGCATCAATGTGCTCAACCTTGTCCCCCAGTCCGCCACCACCACCACCGCTGTGACTTTTAGCAGTCATGCCCCGGTGGGATGAAGAGGCAGTGCTGAATCTGCCTGGAGCTAGGTGTCTTTGAACAGACTAAATGCTGAACAACGGCAGATCTTGCTTAAAAGTAACATACACACCACCCTGTCAGATGCTTTGGAGTACCCAAAAAAAACAGTTTCAGCTTTAATTTGTGTTTCTACCCCTCCACTTTGAGATGAGGATAGCCTGTCTCCACTTCCAGCATACCCTGAAGGTAGTAAACTCAGTCTTATTTCAGAGTCACACAGGATGGTGGGGTGAGCAGATGAGAGTAGTGACTGAAGGTTCACACCAGTAAGAGTTCAGACAGTTTAAAAATCAGACAGCTGGGTCCCCATCTAGGTATCCGGGAGAGACGTGCACTGTTTTGCTAAAAAAAGTAGAAATCTCCCAGGGAAAAAGCAAGAGAGTCGCAATGTATAAGACTGCCCTGGCAGCCCTGTGTACACTAAACTGCACCCGCAAACTGTCTTGGTTTTCTGAAGTTCAGATTTAAAGCAGACATAATCCCAAAATGGAGAGACAACTTTCCCATTATTCTGCAGGCTCTTCCCACCTTGACCTCTCAGGCTCTTCCTAGGGCATCCTTGCCTTGTTCTGCACAGAAACACCGTGACTCCCTCCCACGTGTGACAGTGCACTACACACGGCTGCCGCAGAGGAAAGAGTTGGAGTACAGGGCAGAAAAGCCCCCAGCCTCAAAGGGCAGCGTAGGACAAAGCAGGAAAGAGAAAAGCCACCCCCGGGAGGAGTCCCTGCCTGCTCTGTGCAAAGGTGACCCAGTCCCGGGCTGCCGCTGAGGAGCTCAGTTCTTTCATCTCCAGAGCACATTTGAATTTGTGGAGGTGGGGATGCCCCTGGAGCTACTGCAAGCAGCCTTTGAGAGGTGTCCCACCACCTGTGAAGCTGAGGAGGAGTTGCTGTTATCAGGCTTAGTGAGATTATCTCTTGGTTTCCTGGAGGGGTGACAGTGTGAGTCACTCAGCAGTGGGAGGGTGGTTTCTTCATGTGCTTATTGGAGCAGCTGAAACATGTGGGCAGGGTAAAAACACCACAGATGCAGGTGATTATGGGGCAGGCAGAATCACCAGGAGGATAGTATTTTTCTTACTTATTTGGGTAACATTCATCACATCAGCATGCAGAACCTATTGCATCTTTCCCCTACTCTGTGCCAGGGCTCATAAACACAGTGCCTATGTCCCAGAGTTCAAGGCCATTTGGTCTGCTCCATGCCATGCTGCCCTGCTATTAGCATTTCTGCTCTGCCTCTACGCATACTTATTGTCCTTTCTCTCTGCCTACCACCCAGCAGCCCCCTCCATACATTCCTCCAGGGACTTCACCTTACACCAGACTTTCCCCTCTTTGCAGCCTTCAGCCCAGGGCAGGACGAATCAAGGAAGTTTCTTACACGGGGTACCACTTTGGGCAGCAAAGGTGTGGCAAGCTCTGGGCAGGCAGGCAATGCCATCCAGATGAGCTGCCTGCTTGCTGGCACAGCAGCATTCATTCCCTCACACTCTTGACATCAACTCTCACTCAGCCAGTGGGACTCACAGCAGAGAGACCAGCCCCACCTGACACATGCCCCTTTGGAGGGCAGGATGAGACACAGCCACAGGAACTAACTCATGCCTTGCTGGTATAGCCCTTCTCCGTGTCCTTGCCCTCCCAGGGCACAGCTCTGCTCACTGCTGGGCTACTCCCAGGCCTAAGATGTGATCCCTACATGGACAGAAAAAAGGGCCATATTCTCCTGTCAGTCACAGATCTCCCATTTGCTCCTCCACACACCCATGGACAAGTGCCTCCCCATCAGCCCCTCCTCACTTTGTGGCTGCTGGAGACTAACAGTTTGGGAAGAGCAAAAAACCTTTCCCAGGACAGCTCAGTAGCTGCTATTGGTGAGCACAAACCTTTACACTACGCAAGATATCAACGCACCTCTTGCCCCACTCAGAACAAAGCCATACTCACAATAATAAAGGCCAAGGCATGCAAGAGCTAACAAGGGCTATGGTCCCCTGCACCAGCCACCCTCACCGCTCCTCCTCTGCATACCTGCTGCCCAGGCTGAGCAACAGCGTTTTCACCAGGAGCATCACTCCCAGAATCACCACTCTACAAACACACACACTAAAATCAGAAACATGGCATAAAACCTCGGAGGAAAAGGCATCACAAGAATATTCTTGTCCTAACAACAGAATTCCAGCTGGTACAAAGATTTTCTATCTTTTGGGGATGATTTTGCAAAGGATTTGAAAAACTAACTCCCTTTACCAGCCATCACCGGAAAGTAAGCTACTAATGTTGTTTTCAAAGAAATATTTAAATGAACAGCCTTCTGTTAGCTGAGAAATCGGAAACATCATGTTGTCCCAGACCTGGTGACAATTATGCATCCTTCAGCAAAGGCCAAACAAACAAGCCTGGGAAGTTGCAATGCTTTTGCCTAAGCAAGGAGTTTAGAGCAGGACAAAAGGGCTTTGAAAAGAGAAATTATATTTCTCCCACTTATTTAAAAGAAGCTCATTTCATACATGAAAAATATCAACTCTGAGATAAAACTCTCTAGTTGCCACATCTCAGAAGTGACATAAATTTCTTCAGCATGAATGAGAACTTGAAGCACTACAGGCTGTAGAGAGCACTGCAAGGAATGAGCCTTCCTCACTTAAAACCTTTCAAAAACCTTCCCAGGGACTTAAAGGAGGACACCCCCCACTTTCCGGCTTCACTCAACAACCCTGGACAAGCACATTTTACATAGGCCCTACAGCAGCAGGGCCTCACTCTGAGCAAAGCTTTAAGGTCCCTGGCAGGAAGATGCTCAGCCTTTAACATTCAAATAAATTGACCTGGGGAGTGCATGACAGTTACAAACAAAACGAAAATAAGTGGAGAGGGTTTTGCATTTCATTTTTTCCCCCGAAGAAGCTAATCAATGCACACACACAGAGTTTCTTTGCCATTTTCCAGTGCCACTGCAGAGAGGAGAAGGCTAGAAGCCCACACAGCTGAGGCACAAGAGGGCAAGAAGGCAAGGTGCAGAGAGAGTTAAAGACCCCCTTATAGAGGGGCTGCTGCCAGCTAACTCTGGAGCACCAGTATACACCCATTTCTTCTGCAGCCTGCTGCTGCTCCATTTTCTACAGAGGCTACCAGGGCACAGAGAAGCTCTGGGTTAGAGTGAATGGCCCCTTTGCTGCTATACCCTGGGTCAGCACTGGGCTTCAGAGGAGGCAGGAGAGCTGAGTGGGTAGAGCTGCTCTCCCTCCACTAGAACACGGAACCAGCGTGGTGGTGGTGGAAAAGGAGCTTTCTTTTATGTCTAATGGAAATACCTACTGATAGTACCTTATCTCAACCAGATCAGCTTTCAGAGAGGAAGCATTTGTACTGCATTGCTTCTGATCAAACAGTGCCTGGGAGAGTTTGAGATGAACTGCATAGACTTGTCCCCAACACCACTCCTAGACTCAAACCCACAGCAGGCAAGGTACCCAACCCTGCATTGGAGAAGGATCCCCTCCACACCATAAGGCTGCTGAGTCCCTCTTCCCCCTTACCTTGCATAGCAGTGTCCATCTCCAGCTCCATCCAGTGCCTGCGGTTGCTCCACTCTAGTCCAGCATATCCCAGTCTGCACCAGCAAGTTTATGACAGAAGAGCTGGGAACACTCCAAGATGCCTGTGTTGCAGGACGTCACACATGCTTGTCTAGCCACTTCGGCCCTTACGCGTCAGGCAGCAACTTGAGGGAGAGATAGTGCTCAGAGATGCAAGAAAGGAGCACAGATCTGTCAGGTAAAGCCTTAAAGACTGATTTCACAAGTGGTTTCCTTTCTTGTAAACACTTTTTGATCCCTGTGCAACTGCTGGTTAGCTGAGTCTTGCTCTCTCTCCTTTGACTGCATTTTCCTGTGTGAAAAACACATGCAGGATTTAAGGTTCGCATTTTGGTTTATGACCACAGCAGAATACTTTTATCACTGCAGTCCCAAACCCCCACAAATAGAGTGATACAGAGCTGCACAGTAGCCAAGGTTACAGGGGCAGAGCTTTCACCACTTTTGTAGCTAGGCAGTGTGGACAAGACTTGAGATTTTGAGAGCCGTGTTGTACAAATCCCTCTGCAGTCCAGGTATCAGTAACATAGGAGGGAACCAGAACAATCCTTGTGAATAGGATTTTTCTGCCTTTGGAGTTTGTCCAGCCTCTGTATCACCAGCTGTCGCAAAGAACCACCAGAGACAAGGTTCCAAGCAGTTACACAGAGGATGCAATAACCACAAAGCACTGCAGCAGCTCCTGGGTCTGACTGAAGGTCCCCCAGCCTCTGTCCACTCTCTAGCAGTACCCAGCAACAGATATTTAGTGGATTATTAAGAATCCAAGCTCCTCATTTTGAGACACTTTCTCAACACCATAGATTAATTAGCACAAAGCCAGGCCACTTTCAAACACACACAGAAAATCCCAAGCCCGTGGTAATACCCTAGGCAGGAACATTCAGCCAAAGAGTTGAAAGCACAAAGGTAGAAGAGCACACAGCCTTACCTGCCAGCCAGCACGGCGCAGCTAAACCAGCCCATGCTTGCCTTTGCCCTGCTTTAAGTAAACTGCCCAATTAGGCCAATTAACCTTTGTGTGGACCTTGCTCTCCACACAGCTGTGAGGATGCCTCAGATCAGAACCTCGCAGGTTAATCACCCCTCCCTGTGCAAACCAGATGTTTTATTTTTCACCCAGATTAGGCTGGTTTTCACCAGTGGATCCCAGGCCTTTCTCCAGTAAGAGAAAAATCTTTCTGTGCTTCTCTCCAAGAACAGTAGTCGTGAGCCAGAATTGAATTTTGTCTCAGCAATTCCTTAAACACTACAGTTTAAGTTGCAGTCTCACTATAAGATAGGTGGTGCCGACGTTGCCTAAGAGGCAGGAGGGATGACACTTACTGCTGTCTTTGGTCTCTGTTCCTCTGTCTGCCTGTTCCAGCTCAAAGACTTTTCTGCTACCTATCACAGGTGAGCCACAGAGAGTTGTTTGCCCAGGACAATCTTAGAGGCTCTCCAGGGTCACTCCATCCTAGAAAGTGGTTTTGAATTGTACCACAGGGTTGAAACCCTTAAGCTGGGATTTGCAGAGACAAATGATCCAGTGGCAGCCAAGCATCTAGGTGTAGGTCACCTCCCAGGGCCCTCCAGTTCTCTCTTCTGCTGTTACTTGCCTGTTCCCTCATTTTTGCCGAGGCAATTTGATCAGTCATGTCAATGATGTGGAGAGGCCCTCTAAGGAATTTAAACTACTTTTAGCTATTTTTTGCTATCCCTTTAGAAACAGCCCAGAACCCTTAAGGACTGCAGATCCAGGCTGAAATTAAAAGCACCTGCAAGCCAAGTCTGCAGGCAATTAAGCAGTTCCACATGACACCTGTGAGCCATTCAAACTACGAGGCAGCTTCAGCTTTTCCTTGTTGACTGAGTTAAGACTGGATCCTACTAAGATTTCCAGTATTTTCTCAGGGGTGATGTTAATTCTTTGGCTACTGTTGCATCTATGTCACAAGTAACCCGTATGTTTCCAGTCTCTGGAATTTCCCTCTCTTCTAAGGATTCAAAGTAAGCATGGTTTTTCTCACACAGCTCTTTCAGTCTCTTAGACACGAATCTCTAGGCCAGGTCAGAAATCAACAAACAAGTTCTGATTACTGAGGGAGCTGATTTCTCCTCTCACTTCTTTCTACTTCTGCCAGCATGTCCTGCTTACCCAAATAACACAGTCTTTTTCAAACCTGTTACAGTTTTGTTACAAACGCTTGACTTTGTTCAGGACATTTTTTTCGCGTGCTTAGCAATGGAGACAGCAGTGACCTGTGTCGTGGTAGGGACATCTCAGTTAAACGGGTTATCAATGGCAGAGGAAGAGCAATGGAAGGCTGCAAGCTGTATGAAGTGAAGAGGTATCATAGGATGCCTCTTCTGTGCGCTCAGGACCTTTGCTTTCACATCAATTCTGAGCACTTTGCTGATAAACCAACCCAAAACTTTCAATTTGATATACTCCATATCACAGTCAGCCCACACTGGTCCCAAGAGACCTATGTGACAAAAGACCTGGGAAAGCTCCAGTCCCAAAGAGGTTTAGCACTACTTTTTTTTTTTGTCTAAAGCTCTTCAGGGATACAGCTGGAAGTAACATTATTGTGTCTAGCTGATGAATAGTCTCAATAACACAACGCTGGCAGTAGCCACCTCTAACTTCTTTGGTCTCAGTCAGATGCTTATTTGGATCTTAATCTACTTTTGAGTCTCCTGAGGATTTTGCTTTTAGGATTACACTGAACTCAGCTTCCCACTTAACATTCTTAAAGTAATCCAGGTATGGTTTTGCCAAAACCCACTTTGACATGGTCACATTTGGTATCTGCATCCAGAAGTCACATATTAACAAGTCTGCAAATTCGCATGTGTAAAGCAGGGTGTTCATTTAAATTGTGCCCTTTAAGCCTCCCAGCCCCAGTCTTCAACGCCTCCGTATATTTCATCACAACAGTTGGGAAGCTGTCCTGACTTCAGCTCCTTTTTCCTGTGGAGCATTTCCTGAGAGCGCTCATCCAGCCATGGCGGGGAGGCGCGGGATGCACAGCAAAGTAGACTGTCTCTCGGGCTACAGACATGACATCCCTGCTGCCCTTCACAAAAGCGCTTTGAGGCTCCTAAGACCCCATCAGGAAATTCAGATAGTGACAATCCTTTGTAGCAGCAGTGGATCAAGACCACCACCAGAAGCATGCAAAACCCCACCGGCCGTCCTGTCCCTGTCCTCAGTAACCTCTGCTTCCTGCCCAAGGTAGCTCGATTTCCTGTAGCTGTGTTTACATGAAATAAAGAGGAAACATCTTCTGTTTGTATCTGCTGTTCTAAGAAGCCCCGAGCTGTTTATCACCATCACTATTGTTACGTTCCCTTCCAAGTGGCAGAGAGGCATCACTGGGAACAGCCCACCACAAGCATCTACGGGTGGAACAAGCCCGTCACCCCAAAGGTGTCTGGAATGGGGAGGAGCTGTTCAACCCCTCCTGCACATCTTCTCCTCCCTGGCTTCTAGAGGAGAGTTTCCCTTCTTGAGAATATCACTCTGAGTGCTGAGACACTGCACGAAGGAAGGACAATTCTAGCTTGAGGATGAGCCGGGACTTGACATCGAGCCATAGGATAAGGAGGGAAGGGCTCTATGGAGAACCCCTGTCCAGTTTCTAGCTCCAGGCAGGGTTAACAAGTAGGGCAGGGTGCTGGCATGTGTCAGCACACCCTATCTTTCCTGGTCCCCAAGTTCCTGGCGTGCAGACAGAATCTGTTCCTAGGGAGTGTCCTCCTGAGCTCAGGGCTCTCCGAGAGAGGCTGCAAGTTCTGCAGAGAATGCACACTCATGCAAAGGCCTCAGCCTGTAGCCACAAGCCACCACCTCTATCTCTGAGCCACAGGGCAAGCCTCATTTCTGGGATTAAGATAAACCGATGGCAAGCCTGCCAGCTAGCCAGACACTAGTGCTGTCCCTGTTCTGGCCCCCAGGGAGCCATGACCCACCCAAGGCTAAAACCAGCAATCTCAGGGAAGAAGGTCTCCTCACAGTTTAGATCATCAGCGCTTCCTGCCCCCACCACTGCCGAGCATCATGAAAACATTTGAGCATCACCTCCCACCCGGCAGGGAGGGCAGCGCGGGCAGTCACTGTGGCCCTGCAGGAGAGAGAGGACCTCTCCAGAGCAGGCAATACGCCGGGCTACAGCAGCATGGGGGTGCCCAGGCCATGGGTGCCAGGTGGCACTGCTGCACACCCTCAGCAACATCCCAAACATTCACAGGGAAGGGGCACTGCTGCAGGACTGGGCAGGCACTTTGCTCAACAGTGGGGAAGAAGGAGTTTCCAAAAGGTCCTCATCCCAGCACAGGCCATGGTGCCAGAGTACTCGGGCCAGGGATGACTCCACAGCCCGTTGTGGAAAGAAGAGCCTCATCTCCCCCCAAGCCCTCATCACCACCAGGTGTGATTCACCCACCCCAGTAGAAAAGTCATTTGCAGAATGCAAATATTTATGAATCACCTATTGGTCTTGCTGTCTCCAGGCTGTTTTGGAAGTATCACACCACTCCCTCACAATGCCACGCTGCCCCGGCAGATGAGGGTGTTAACATCACAGACCTTGTGATGCTTGCAGCCTCTCCTGCACTCTTCAGCTTCACCAGCCATTGCCACAGCTTTTCACAGAAAACCATGGCTCCTCACCCCATCATTTTCTCCCCCTCCACCACCAGTCACGTACCCTTCTCCGCCTGGGCACAGAACCGTATGCCATATAAGCTGTGTGGAGAGAAGCTGCCTTTAGAGATGTCGTATCAGCTTTAGGCAGTAACAGATGGAAAATAGTTCCGTTTCGGACGTTCACCCACATGCATACATGTAAAATTGGCTGCCACCTGCCAATGTTCACAATTTAAGCTATTTTTTGCTTACCACAGGCACTGTCATCTCCAGCCAAGCTCACACTCCCCTCAGCATTGCCAGCTACTTATTCCAATGTCTTAATATTAAGTGTCTCCCTTGGAGGGAACTTTAAAACAGAGTACATCTTAGACTTGAGTTCATGCAAACATTAACAATAGTGAAGGAAAAACAAAAAAAAAGGATAACATGAAAAATGTGAGTCATCACTGAGAAGACCTCAGTAACACTTGTAGACGTGCACGCATACACAACCCATGATGCCACCGTACATGAAAGTGCACCAAATGCTGACAAGAAACACATAAATCATCAAACCAGACAACAATAAGAATCATACGTCACCTGGAAAGCCATTGAAAAATGCAACCAGAAATAAAGAGCAAAGAACAATACAACGCAGAGTGCAAACCACAGCTACAGATTTCAGCCACCAGCAAAGGCTGCGCGGGAAAACACTGCCTGGGGATCAAACATATGTTGCTCTGGGTGAAAAAGGAGTAACTACTCCTGGCTCCAAAGTTTTCTAATTTCAAAGGGGAAACCAGCTGTGATGAAGGCAGGCCAGCAGTAAGTAAAGCACCAGTGAACTGTCTTTTGACAGTGGCCAGTCCATAACAGCTCCTCTCTGTTGCTCCTGCCTCCGCACGCCTTTCACCTGCCACAGCATGGGTCATTCCAGGGGCTGCAGTCCTACCCTGCCCCACTGTGGTCTCCCCAGAGCTGGAGAGGATCCCTGCTCTGGACAAGAGGAAATGGCCTCAAGTTGCACCAGAGGAAGTTTAGATCAGATATTAGGAAAAATTTCTTCACCTAAAGGGTTGTCACGCATTGAAACAGGTTGCCCAGGGAAGTCGTTGAGTGTCGTGATTTAGCCCAGCCAGCAACTAAACGCCATGCAGCTGCTCGCTCACCCTCCGTCCTGGCAAACAATCCCAAAACAGGTAAGTCCCAACGCTGCAATCCCAGATGAGTGAGAGGCCAGAAGAGAGAGAGAGAGGGAGGGAGGGAGGGAGGGAGGGAGTACTCTGAGAGTCCAAGAGTGAGAGCCCCCAGAAGAGAAAAAGCAATTCTTTCCAGTCAGCCCTCATCTATACACTGGGCATGACGTTGCATATTATGGAATACTTCATTGGCCAATTTGGCCCTCAATCTTAAGTCTAAGTTCAAATCATAAGAGAAGTTGTAGACCCTTTGTGCCGACTATGCTCCCCCCAGCCTGTTGTGCTCCTGCACACTGGCACAAAACATGAGAAGTTGAAAAGTCCTGGAGGTCTCAGTGCCAACCATAAACATCAGTGTACTATCAACATTCTTCTCACAGCGAATCCCAGACTAAAACCAAAACGCAGCGCTCTTCTGGCTGCTAAAAAGAACTATGTCCCAGCCGAAACCAGGACATTAAGTCGCCATCCCTGGAGGTATTTAAAAGACATCTAGATTTGCTGCTTAGGGACATGGTTTAGTGATGGACTTGGCAGTGCTAGGTTAACGGTTGGACTCGATAATCTTCAAGGTCTCTTCCAACCTGAACGATTCTATGATTCTCATGCTTTTTATACCCACAGTCTCAAACTCCTGCATGTCCCTGATATGAGAGAGCTTGGTCTCAGGATGTGTACAGGGCATTCCCAGGACAGCAAGCCAGAAAAAGGAGCAATCAGACCCCATGTAACAGCCGGGAAGTGTACTTTCTAGCAGGGTTCCTGGAGGCAGCGTCCCACTTGGCTATGTCCATCTACCCACTCTGCAACTCACAGAGCTCCTGCAGCCATTTCGGGTGTCACACCAAGCAAGCACCTCTGGCACACGGAGCGCACAGCAGGCAGGCATCATGGCCGTCTGCCACAGGTGCTTGACACCAGTCTGAGGCGTGAGACTAAGACACCCCAGAGTAATTTTCTTACTGCACCGTGCTTGACGGCTCTGCCCCGCTCTTGTCCAGGAGGCAGCAGGTCTGAAGCCCCTCTGTCCTTTGGAGGAATGGACCTCACCTGCTGCTTACTGGCTGCTCTCTGCTGTTAGACTTCTATAGACCCACTCCTTCAGTTCCTCATAAAGCTTCATGTAAGGGACTTCATGTGCTCACCGTTTTTACCTGCTTTTAAAAGGAGGTCAGGTGGGAACCTATCCCATCCTCAGGGAGGTACTGAGCCTGCCTGGGGAAAGGTCCCCTAGATTTCATGGGGAGGGCAGGGAAAGGAGTCCCAGAGGGAGCTGGGTGTCAGCCTGTGGCAGAAGGACAAGCCTTGGGGGTGACAGAGACCTCGCTGGGGCAGCAGGAGCATGTTGGTGGCTGGAGGAGAGGTCCTGGATGCGAGGCCCTGGGGACCACTGTGGGGAAACCTTTTTTTACTTCTGTTTTGTTCTCCCTCCTTCTTCTGAGTTGTCTGTAACTAAAAAGAGGTATTTCTGAGTTTCTATTCAGGCTTCCCTTTCCAGATGCTAGCTCTGCGTTCACACCAGCAATTTCATTCATAACAGACATCAGACCACTGGCCCATCCTCAACAGTCACACAAAGACTTGGTTCAACCTGACTCCAGCAGCTCAGGTAGCTCCAGTCAGAAACACAAAACTAACACAAGCTCTCTGCACGAGTCCTCCAGGCCTTCTGGTTTTAATCTTGATATTAATGAACTAGTTAATATTGGAAATAAATGTATTACGCCATGGTTTTGATATTATTATATTCCTTTTCTCTCCAAAAGTAAACCAAAACCACTTCAAGTGTCCTGCCTGAATTGCTGACAGTTTTATCTTCTCCGTAGCTGGCTGCAATTTGCATTACGTTTGGGTTTGCTCCATTTAAGGGGGGAAAAATATATCTGTCTATAGACATAGATGGTATTTTTTAATTAATAGTGACTCTCTATCTTCCCACACAGACTGCAGCTGGTCATTTCCAGGGTCCCAGCCACAGCTGCCTTCTCACCAGCCCTTTGCGGTACCTGTGCAGCTGTGCCTCTTCCCCTCCGCAGCCATTTCCAGATCCTTCTGTGTGTTTCCCACCCTCCCACGATCGATACCGGGTGTCGTGCTCCAAGGTACAGCCCTGAGAAGGTCCCAGACCTCCAGCACCTGACGTGGCTGCACATTGACTCCGCATTAACACCTTTCCCGAGCCGTGCCATGGCTTCCCAAGCCTTCCAAGCACTGTCCGAAGCACAGCGCTGGATGCCCGTGCCCCGGCACAGGTGGCGGGTGCCTGTGAGGAGACCTCAAGGCTGCGCCGCACAGGGCGCAGCTGGTTCTGGCCGCCTCAGTGACGGGACCACAGCCGAGCCCCTCGGCGAAGCTGGTGGCGACTGTGAAAACATGTTTAAGAAATGGAAAAGTGCTGCCTGGCAGTGAGGGGAAGAAGTGTGAGAAACAGCCCCGCGGCACTGAGGAGAGAGGAGGAGGAGGGGGAGGCGCTGCAGGGAGCGGGGATCCCCCCCCGGCCCCAGGGAGACGCAGGGGAGGAGGGCAGGACTGCAGCCCGCGGAATGAGCCGCGCCACGGCAAGGGAAAAGCGTGAGAAGGGGGAGCGGGCAGAGAGGAGCTGTTATGGACTGGTCACAGCCCCCCATTCTCCATCCCCCCGTACTGCTTCGGGGCACTGGTAGAGGCACTAAGTTGAGCCCAAGAAAAAAGGAGAGCGGGGGGAAAAGGTGGTGGTTTAGTCTTTGTTTCTCACTATCCAAATCGCTTTCAATCGGCAGTTTCCCCAAATCGAGTCTTGCTTTGCCCATGACTGTAATTGGTAAGTGATCTCCCTGTCTTTATCTCAACCACAAACTTTTCCATCTTATTTTCACTGCCGTGCTGTTGAGGAAGGGGAACAAGAGAGCAGCCACGTGGCCATCAGGCAGCTGGCCAGAGTCAACCCACCACAAGTACCAAGTACTATTTAAATTTCAGGCTTTCGGAGCTCTGTGGAGTGTTCATCCAGCAAGTTTAAAATGTGTCACTTCTATGGCATATTCCAGGTGAGAATCCGAGTATTTTACACACAGCTCAGCCCTGCTCCCCCCTCAGAGAGGTAAGCCACCAGCCCTGTTGAGCACACAGGGACGCTGAGAGGGGAAAAAAGCAGTTCTGCCTGCATTTCTGGTGGAGACATGTTTGCAGTGCAGACAGGGCTTTTGAAGACCACGGCCCCACACAGTGGCATAGGGAAGGAGAGATTCCCAACAGACATGCTGCCTTGCTGACTCCGCACGAGGCTGGGTGGTTACTGGAAGTCAGCACAGGGTTTCACCGCCTACCTGCTCCCTTTTACACCCAGCAAGAGAGCACAAAGGTACCTCAGGTTCACGTTTCTGCATTCAATGTGCTCTTCAAGACCACAGGAAACAGCACTTTTAAAAAGCCGGGCTATGGGGGGGCAGCATATTCAGGGTTTTTTCCCTCTTTTCTTTTTTTCCACAGAAGAAATTAGAAGTAAAGAATGAGAGGAGTAAATGCAGTTAAAGAAAGACTGAATTTCCGAAACAATTATATGAAGCATACTAAATTCAATGGTTTTCACACCCTAAGGGCAAAAGCGAAGCATTCAGCGGTGGTGCCAGACTTGCAAAGGGTACATACCACTAGAAAACAGTTGCAAGAAAGCAAATGAGAGCAATTTGGTCACAAGTAAGAGGTCAAACTTCCCAAGAAGGCTGTACAAAGAAGCAACACTCGCTGTGTAAGTGAGGTTCCTGGAAAGCCAATGGTTTAAGAAAATGTTTATCATTGATTTCTTTTCTCTAAGCCGTGTCCCTTGATTGTATAACCTTACTCTATCCCTCCGGAGGGCTCAGTGTGCTGATTTGACTTGGCTGCAGGCTGGTGGAGGGGCAAGGCTCACCACTGTCACCATTTCCTGACGTATTTTTGATGCTGGTCGTAACCTCAATACGAGCACTGCGGAGAAACTGGCAAGCTTTTCTTCACAGTGTCCTATAAAGTTCGGTGCTAAGCATTACAGGCAGTGAGCTGAAACAGAAACGAAAGCGCCGCTACTAAGTGCCAGATTTAGGATTTTTTCAAAGAATTCAGTGGTTGTACAGGTTTTGATGTGCTCTGCATTTAGCCCCAACAGCCCAAAAAAGCAGTCTTGAGCATAGCAGCCTTGAAGTTTGCTGCCATGTCCCCATGTTCTCTTACTTCATCCCCTCACTGTACCTTTCAGCTCCCTCCAGGCAGCAAGGCTGGATTTTTGTGCGCTTGTACACTTCGTCTGCATGAAGACAAAGAAGGAGAGGCAGCAGGGGGATAATTCTGGCTGAAATGGTGGCTAGACCTTTCAGGTCAGGGTCCCACAGGAGAGAGGAATCAGTGCATGAAGGCAGGAGCTCACAGGGCTTGGCACTGCCTGAGGCAACCACCAGCCCTCGGCAAAGAGCCTGGTGCCAGTAGGGATGGGTGCTGTTGGTGTCCTGTTCCCTGCCAGCGCAGGCTCACTCCTGCCCCTCAGTGCAGGGTCCCAAGTCAGTTTTCGGGTTCTCTAATACTTTCTGTTTCTCTCCTCGGCCTGTCTGATGAGCTAACAAAGCAGAAATTACAAAACCCACAGCATGCCTTCTGCAACAACTTGCACTTAGAAGCCTTTCTAATGACATTTCCTAGCATGAGAGGAAGGGCAGGGAGGAGTTCTGTGCCATGGTTTTCCTTGGCCTCCTAAGCAGACTTGATGCCAGTAGCTCTCATTGCACGGACGCACTTTAGGGGAGGGCACTGAGGATAGGCTCCCCCCGGCCTTTTATCCCAGGCTGGGGAAACATCTCTCTATCTTTTCCATCTTATGTGCATTCTGAGAGTGGGGACTACTCAGAGCAGCAAGTTGCCTTGGCATCAAAATGAAAGTCACACATCTCAAGGCAGTACACAGCGCTGGTACTTCTTTTGCAGCACTGCCAAGTCTGAGATGTCTGTATTCTGTGACTGAGAGGGCACTGGATACAGTAACTATGTGGATGCCTAGACTGGCAGATGGATCACACCCTATCTTGCCACTGAACTCCCCTTTGTGCAGGATAAAATGTATATGATGACAAAATAAACACGTCAAGGACAGGGAAACAGTACCTAAGGGTGGTTTCAAGCTGGATCGAGAAATTACCATCCTCTTCTGTCCTCCAGCAGCCTTGCCCGAGTCACGTCCTCCAGCTCAGCAAGCAGGGTCTCTGCAAGATCTGACTGGGGATTTTTGAGCAAACCTTCAAAACGGTCATTCCCTACCCTTGCTGCAAACTCACACATCAGGGTGGCAGAGGAGCCCTCGCAAAGCTCTGCTCGCTCGAGTCCTTGGCAGCTCGGAAAAACAAGCAAGTGCAGCTGCAAGGCAGAGGCAGAAACGCCCCTCCACCCCCAAACTTCAAAGACTCTGATGGCAATTTTGTGTTTGCTACGGCCACAGCTCTGCTAACAGATAGTAGCTGGCTAAGCCACAACAACTGCCTGACACATCCATCAGCCCTGAGCAGAAAAGCAGTGCACTCGCACAGCCGCGCGCAGCCTGGCAGGACCGCTCGATGGCTGGGACACGCAGCACCAATTTCAGAGCACAGCCAGGAACATCGCAAAGGTTGCAACAGCACGCTTCTGCTGCTGATTTAAAAGCTAGCCAGCCAACCCGTCCTTGCTCACACCAAGTGCAGCAACAGGGTTCGTCTACTGAATGTGCTGAATTTCTCCTGGTCCTGCCCTGTTGAAACCAAGCAGGGAGTTAGAGCAAATTACATCCTCTTTTGTTGCTAGAGTGGTTCTGATCTTCCGTGGTTCGGTTTTGTCTTTCAGAACTTTGATGAAAGCCAAATCTTGGATGCCTGTTCTCCATGCAGAAACCATAGATAAAGAGAATGGTAGTGAGCCACTCTGTCAGCATGTCCGTTGGAGCCTGTGCTGAGATTGGGCAGTAGGTATCAGGTTTTTTGGTTGACCTCATGGTAGCTGAGAATTGCACCAGCCATAAACAGACTTCACCCTGCTCAGGGAATTTCATGTTCATCACACCTCCAGCATGAACAGCTACCTTGTAGACTCTTTCAATTAGGAGAGACAAATCTCCCTCTCTGATGCCTTTTTCTGAAATTTTTTGCCTCTGTGTTGACATAAATCTCACTAGCAACACCAGGAGAAATGCATGTCCCCAGCACAAGGCTCAGGAGAGCATGCAGTCCAGTTTTGATAGTTATTCAGGTGGCTCAAAATGCCAGCTACTCCCCAGGCCAGTGCAGGTTTCCAAGCCGAACATCCCAGGGAAGAAGCTGACCAGCTTTCAGTTCCCCAAGAATGACTTGACAGAAGGGAACCAGAGGAATCCCCAGCAACAAAAGGAAACTGGGCAAGGAGACTTTATCAACTGCTGTTGAAGGAAACTGGCTGTGGATTATGGGAAAAAGAGAGAGAGATGTAAAATCTCTATGATGGTTTGGAAGGAGGGGAGAGAAACTGATTCTCTGCAGAGATGGCTGAGTCATACAGAGTGTTCTGAGGAGTGTTGCGACAACAGAGGCAGAGGAAGGCACATTGGGGTTTGCTGTTCCACCTAGAGCTTTTTGTCTCTTTGCTATCCAAAGCAAAGATCAGTTTATTTTCCAAAACCCTTGAGTCCCCACAACAGAAAGCCTATGTGCCTGTTCGCATGACTGCCAGTGTGTTGGCAGGGGTAACTGATCAGACCAGTGCCTACTGGCAGGATCCTAAAGCAGCATCACTGGTCACACCACAGGCAGGGGCCAGGGAACTCAGCAATTCCTCACACCTCTGTCTGTCCGAAGACACCATTGCAGAAGCTGCCAGCAGTCTCCTGCACCACAGCCTGCAGTCCACATCAGACACATCTCCTCTGTCAGGTCTTGGGTCACGTGCAGGGAATGGAACATTTCATCTCTCGAAGTAACATGGACAGTCAATCAGCAAAAAGTTGTCAAGCTTTTCTTCTTCCCCCCTTTTTTTTTTTTAGGTAAAATCAATAAGAAACTCACATGCAACTTGCCTCACCTTGCATCTAAACTTCTCCTCTCTCTTTACTCACCTCACCCTCACTTTTGCATTAAACCTCAGACACTTAGTCATGCCTAAAATTACACTTTTGTAACCATGATGTAATATGCCCATGTGTCAGAGTACTAGAAAATTAATAACAGTATTTAAATTTACCTCTCTTCCCTTTTTTCTCCCTTAACAACTAGACAATGCTCCTTCCTGACTCGGTAAAAATTTGGCTGTTTTTACAGCTCCAGAGGCTGGAAGAAGTAACCCCACAAAACATTGTAACAGAAACTTAGAAAGCCCAAGTCTGGCTTCAGGTAAATGAATAAGCAAAAAAAAAAAAAAAAAATCAAAACAAATCAACCCCCAAACACCCAACCAAAGCAACAATGAAACTTGACAGATCAAATAGAAGGTCCCTGTCTGAACTCACAGGATTTGAGTCGCTTCAGACATATCAGTTCTTCCGTTCTTACTCATGCTCTGTCTTCTTCCTGGGAGAGCCACAAAACTGTCATGTATAACACATCTGAACAGTGACAGTTCCAGCTCACTACAGCAACTGAGCTGCGAGGTTCCTGAGCCAAGACAAGTATCCCAGTGAGCCTGCAAAGAGCTAGTCCATGTTGCAGCTCCATTTCTTGTCTCTGACACTGCTGCTTCAGCAGATGCTGGGGATCAGCTGGAGATCAGCAACTGCTCCTTCTGCTTTTGAATTACTGGTGCCCTTCCAGCCTTTGCTGTGCACCAGTCACCTTCCTCCCCATGACAAGTGTCAACAGACTGGTAAAGAATCAGGACACATGGATGCGATATTGATATGAGGGATGCTGGCCGTAGCTGTCCAGGGGATATTTCTCCTTCTCTGACCTGGGTTTCTCCACTTGGGAAAGCAGAGCTGCAGCAGGCACTGGCAGGGCTGTTTGCCAGCACACCACCTCCCGTCTCCACACATCTGTGAGAAACACCCACCGTGCAGCAGCACCCATTGCACACTGCTCATTGCTCTTCCTGACTCACTCTCTGGTTATTCCTCTGTCTCTCAGAGCTGACCGGCATCCCCTTCCACTGCACTTTTGTTGGCAGAAGAAACAACGGCCCTATCCGTACAGTCGTTTCTATAATGCAATCTCTCCTACCACCTTTGTTACTGTACATACTAAGCCTACCCAAGGTTTTTAAAACTCTGTCATGCTGCCTGCCTCTTTCCTCCACCAGGGAAGGTAAATAGGATGCAGCATCTGATACACATCAACCACGAAAGAGTCCATATCTCTTGTCATGCAGCTTGCTGCACTCGGCCACATAGCAGCAGAAGTGTTTCTGTGTCATGCAGAGCCCTGCTTTGGCCAGCTGCACACCCCAAACGCACAGGCATTGCCTGCAGAGGGTTCAGCTGACCATGAGAGCTGCCTGTGTGCCTGCAGTGTGCCCACTGGCTCAGTGCTGCCTTGGTGCCTCAGGCTCAATCACACAGGAAAGCACACCTGCACCTAGGAAGAAGGACATGAACCACAGAAGACCTCCAGGCAGCGGACCAGAAACATCTTATCAGGAGATGATCTGGGCTTGTCACTTCTTGTCAGCCATGTTCTTCGCGGAGGAGAGTCTCTCCGGAGCTCCGTTAAACGCTGCCCAAACCCTGGGTACCTCCACACATGGGCCAGGCTGCTCCATCAGGAGAGAGGAGCTCAGCTCAGACCACTGCAATCCAGAAACACAACCTGCAGGGAAGAATCATTTATTTTCCTCAGGACAGGAAGGAAAAAAAAAATAAAAAAAGATCACAATGGCCAGCCCTGTCAATGGAGTTCGGATATCCTTTCTAGTGCAGATACCCTTTCCTTGCTGGGGATGGAACAAAATACTTGATAATATCAAAACAAATGTCCATAATTTCAATACTTATTAAATAATTTTAAACATAGTTCCAGAGCTGTTAATAATAGTCACCATTAAATATTTATTAAGTATTTAATACTAACAATAAGTATTTCACTAAATGAACAACTCATTAACTAGGTAAACAGATGACTTTAAGAAAGCCGTTGTGGCACAAGAAGCCTGTGGATTGACTCCGTGTGGTTTGAAATTGTATAATGCTGTCATGATCTTACTCTGAATCTTCAGTCAGAGCCCACAAGCTGAGCAGGGGTCTTGCTCTGGGCAGTTCAGAGCGATATTCGAGGAAGGGATCGTAAAGAAGAAACACGTGTCTTACTGGCAGCCGTGCTGCTGACTCAACACAGTCACAGCCGCTCTCTGACTCAGGAGCCAGCCTAGCAGCACCTAGCTTTATCCTGCAAGGATCAGCCAGCTCTGTTCACCTTGGGAGATCCCAGCACTATTTATAACACGACCGTCCACCCTACTGTGTCACTGTCTCTGAAACGTGCAGGTCTGCCTTGCCTTTGGCGCTTCAGATAAATAGCCTAACAGATCCTTGCCCTCTCCTGATGTGCAGCAATAGCAACTGCCCCATCCTGCCCCAGAGCTGACTACATTTGCAGCCCAGCTGAGTTACCATGTGATGACTTACAGAAACCCTTAGGGAGCTTTCCAACCCATCATTAATACAGTACCAGCAGTAACCTCAGCGTGAGTTTCCTCTGGCCACCAAATGCCTTGTCTCTCTCCAAGATGCTCGCCAGCAAAGAAAAGGAAGCATGCAGTGTGCTCAGCTGGTTTTGCTGCAGAAATAGCTGCAAGCTCACAGGCACACATACGCACAGATACCCACTCCCCACTTGGATGTCTGGTCACTAGGAAAGCAACACAGCACAAACAGCAATCAGAAGAAGATAGTAACTTCCAGCCTTTCCTAGCAGGGTCTGGATCCAGCATCTCCATCCCTGTGCTGTATGGTTTACCCCTCTGATACTAGGAAAGGATGGGGACAGTAGGAGAGAATCAATCAAGCAAAAAGGTCCCAAAAGTTTGACCTTTTGAGGCATTTTCCATCCTGAGAAATGCAGTGGAAATACCCAAGTGCAGCAAGAGCTGTGTGAGCAGGGAGGCACAGTGTTCACTTCTGACAGGTTTCCCTGAAGCAAGCAACAGCAAACCAGAGGCCACACACCACCGGGCCGAGAACAGCACCATGGAAAAGGAAATCAATGCTGTGGGCTAGCGACGAGCCACTGTTCACCATGACCAACACCCGAGTTACAAGGCAGCTGCTCCGCGGGCAAAGATGATGCACCACAGCACAGCCTTTGTGTGTCACGCGGTGGCAACGTGGCAGACAGCCCTGGGATTTACCCATGCAAGGGAAGAGCGCCATGGACCAGACACCAGATTGACCAAATGGGTCATTTTAAACACCAAAGCGCCACTTCCTTTCCTTGCCCTTCAGACTGCCATGTGGGAAGTGCTGCTGAGGCTGGAGGGTAGGCAGAGGAGCAGGGTGCCTTTGAGGATGGCAGCACTTCTGCTCAGCAGCAAGTGTCTGGTTCCACTCAAGCTCCAGCTTGTATTTTGAGATCAGTTCCTTCCTGACAGCCAAAAAGGGTTTGGGCTTCCTGGTCTGTGCTGCCCACATCACATCTCCTTGGTCCTCGATTCCTGATGTTTTGATACTCGAGCCCCAGAGCTTCATGGCAGGGACCCTGCACCCCACCAAGCAGGCAGCAAAGTGGAGTCAGGCTCCCAGATTTCTGCCATGCTGCTGGAGAAGGAGCTAGGTGCTGGCCCCTGGTCACAGAGGCCTTCAAGGCTTTGGCTATTGCAGAAGCCTGCTGCCCCAAATAAGGAGAAGACAGTGACACTTACTAGAAAAATATACCTTTATTTACCATCTGTGTTTTGCTCAGGACAGAATATCCCATGACAAGGGAGCCAGCCAAAGCTATGCATTGATGGTAGCCCACACTGTGCAGGGCTGGCAGGACCAGGTCTCCATGGGGAACCCTGGTGTGTCGAAAGGGCAGGAAGGGGGTTGAAGAAGCTTTTTTCATCTCAAGCCCCACTGCCTTCCACTGCTGTGTTGTTCAGGTCCTGTTAGCAGGACACGTGGCCTCCTCACGAGCCCCACCACCACAGTGTGGTCATAGTTTCTCTCCAGGCTTGAGACCTCCCTCATGGCACCACTGCTTCCAGCACATTCCTTGCAAGGCAGTTGGATGAGTTAAATAAAGGGGTTAGGGAACATTTTCTGGGACAGGAACACTTGATAACTTAACGCAAAACGAACATAACACACGAAACGAGCCAACTAGTAGGCAGGTGCCTGTCATGTAGCAGTCACAGTGCTGAGTGCCCAGGCAGGGTGGCCGGCCATGACTTGGGGTGGTCAGCTGAGACCTCGACACTACTCATTCCTCCACCACTGCCCGTGGTGTGGCAAGGCATGGCCCAGGCACCCACAGCCCTGGCTCGAGGGACCTCCTCGACAGCTGCCAGCTGTCCCTGCACGCCTGCTGGTCCAAGCTCTCCAGGACCATGACATTGTGTGGGGCCTGGCACCAGCATCTTCTCAGGTAGAAAGGGAGTTTCAACAGGGTCTTCAGCAACGCTATGTTTTGAGTTTGTTGCTTTTTCCAGAGGAGGAAAACGTGCGATTCTTTTCAGGTTGATGCAGTACAGCCCCAGTGGTTCACTTCCAAGCCTTTACCAGATGCTTGAGCCCTCTCATGCTGAAGGCCAAAACATGGTTTCTCGGTAGGCTTTGCGGTGTGAGACCATGGTTTGACCACTGCCACTCAGGCAGCACTCATCCCTCACGTCCCAACGTGTGTGTGGGGGATGAGGCTGCCGACCACATGCCAACAGCCCCACTTAAAGCTTAAATAAGCCAAAGAATGTCTTGGATTCCTCAAAATTAACCAGAGCGATTCTGGAGACATTGACGTGCAAACTGTCCATCTTCCTGAGCTTGAATAAAGCCCCCAGGTAGCTTTTCCGGGCCCACGTTTTCTGACTTGTACAGTAGTTGATGCCTTTGTCCTCCATCAGCACATAGCTGCCTGGCAAGGCTGGGTTTTTCTTGTAGACGATGTGGGTCAGCACTTGGCTGCTGCAGGTGCTGCCCCGGAAGAGCACGTTGGAATACACGAAGTACAGCCCGGTCTCGTTGATGACGAGGCCCTGATCGCGGTACTGAATGCCGCTGGTGAAGGCGTGACCAGAGATGGGTTCCCACTCCAGAGGGAGGTCCCGCTGGACTGGGTTCCCTGGAAGCCAAAATGAGAAAAAAGCGTGGTAAATACAAGCGGTTTTGTGGTTTTTTTCTTTCTTCAAGTCACACCCTGTGTCACAAGTTGACTGTTCTCCAAGCCCTCATCTGCAGCATGGAAATTCCGCCCTGACTCCCATTGGTGAGAGCTCTCAGCTTCACCGTGCTCAACATCAGCCGCTTATGACAGCCTTCTGCCCTGCACATCCCAGATGCAAACCAAAAAGCAAACTGAAAACCAGAGCCTTCCTTGAAAAGCCTAAACAAGGGGAAGACTTTAGCTGTAGAGTAACTTTCTGCATGTCAGAGCACATGTGCTAACAAAGGAAAACAGGAAAGGCTGTGTGAAGTGGGCTCTTCACAACTGTGACCATGCCACCCTCTCACCCCAGCCACGTCTGCCCTGTCCTCTGCTCCCACACCTCGCTGGCCCCTCATCACCTACCTGTTAAGTGTGCTGCTTTCCTCGCTTCCTTTTTCATTGACTGCTCCTTCTGCCCTGCACAAAAATAGGGAAGATGTTCGCCATATGCTCCACAGAGAAGCCAGCCCAGACAGCAAACACGAAGCTGAAGTAGGGCAGATTCAGAGCAGCACAGGACCCATAATCACCATGGCTTAGCACAGCGAGGCAGAGCGGTGCTTGGGAAAACAGGGGAGGGCAAGAGGAGGTGTTAAAAAAGAAGAGCTGCAGCAAAGGATCCAGATGCGATCAAACACAAGGGGAAGAGCAAGGAGAGCTTTCATTTTAAAATGGTTCTGTTGGTGAGCTCAAGCAGAGGCCTCTCACTCAAGGTGTAGGAGAGGGACAATATCACACTGTTATTAAGCATCTCTGGCCCATGCCAAGGTGACTGCTCATGTCCTGTCACAGATGAGCCTGCTTTATTGCTCCCTCCAGTCCAGCACTGCTAAGGGCAGCCATATCCTTGGTGGTGGGCTGTCTGCTGAGTACCAATCCTCCTTACAACTAAATCAGAAGACACTTAAGACATCCTGCAAATCACTCTGCTGGCCAGGCAGACCTTGTCCTCAGAGAGGCAGAGCACAGCTGGGAAAATTCTGCCTTCCCTGGAGGGCTCGGTTCCCCTTGGAGAGATGGGCCAGTGACAGTGGCTTGGTATTTGGACCCCACTCCACTTCATTCTTCCCTTCTCAGCATCTACTTCCAAGCATCACATTCTCAAATATTAGAAGCAGCCTTTTCTTTTCTCAAGCCAATTAAATTTTCCTCTCCTGTCCCTTTTCTCTTCTACACTGTTTCCCTGCTTTTATTTATTTATTCATTCCCCTCAAGAAATTCAGGGTTACTATTTATGACTTGTGTTCAGCTACGGCTAAAGTATCCTGTGATCAGAGCACTGAGCATCCAGTTGAAGTGACAGTTCCCCTTCCCCTAAGCAATAGATTACAAAATCTATTTTGTTGGTGGGAACAGGACCGCCCTTCCCAGAGAATTTTGCTATTTCCAAATTTGCTTTCGTTCAGTAACAGAACAAACTTGAACAGAAATTAACTTTCCTACCAAACAAAATCCTCAAGGGGACAAAAAAACAATAATCTTTTCAGAGGTAGCAAAAACTGTCAAGCAAGCTGAAAATTTCTTTCCGACTTGGTCATCTTTAAAAAGGGATATATCCTCACTGGTAACTTTAACACAGAATGTAAAAGTGAAATAATAGCTTGAAAGTTGAAAATATGATTTTCATGTTGTTCCATTCAGATTGGAACTCTTTGTTTTTTTCTTAAATGAAATTTAGAAAAATTGGTAAGTTCTTGTGGAAAGTTTCAATTTCACTGAAATGACATTTCTAAAAGAAAAAAAAACCCTACATATAACCAAGTTCTTCTCAACTAGCTTTGGCTGCAGTGAGACTTTGTACCAAAAGAATTTAGGAAAAAATAAGTTGTGCTTCAAGGGTGGGAGTGAATCTCCCACCCCAAAAGAAAACTAAACCTGCTGCATCCTCCCAAAATCTTCAACAAGTAAGGAGAGAAAGAAGTACCATGTGCTGTGCCTGTCTCCGTTCTCCTCCTTCCATTCACGTTGTTGCTATACATTAGGACAGCCAGAAACTCACTTTTACAGCACAGTATCCCCAGTACCATTGCCTCACTGGCCTGGGAGGCCCCAAGGTAGAGACACGCTGCCCCAGGAACCTGTGGCTGACACCTCTGAGCACTCCAGCAGGCAGGGTGCAGGCCCCCATCCCCACACCCCAGAGATAAAGCTCATTTTCCAGCCAAGCAAGTGAAATCAGCACTTTCAGGGCATTGAGCTGGGACCCTGCCTTTGCCCCCTGACGAGGGGAGGGAAGAGTTCACCGGGAGCGTTCACATGCGCTAATCAGAGGGGTTCCTCCTCTACGTGCATCAACTCACCTATGAGTTTCTCCAAAGCTGGAGGAATGCGTTCATTGCTGGCAGACTGTCAAAAGAGAAGAGTGACAAGCTGTCTTAGCAGGGTGAGAGCGTAAGGGCATCGTCTAAAGCAGCCAAGAACTATCTTTGTCAGCGGCTAATTCTGGGTCCTCATGGAGAGCTGCAAAGTGCTAGGAAATGTACAGGGAGACACACCTTGCAGCGCTCAAACTCAAAGACATCCAGATTCATAAGTCACCAACAGAGCAGTCCCCCACAGTAATAAGCGACCCCACTTACACCAGCATGACAGATGTTGAAATGCCCCCAGCCTGCCCCTTGGGGAGTTTTGCATCACCTGAGCACCTCAGACCCGAATTTAAGTTTTACTTTTTTGCCTGTTTCCCCAGAGCCTCTCTGACCAGCCAGGCAGACCTTACCTCTCTGAGTTCAGCCAGTTCCTTCTCCAGGTGGAAAATCTGGAACATGCTCAGCCCAACTCCAGTGAGGGCCAGCAGGATCAGCAGGGACATCACCAGGAAGCCAACGCTCCTCCTTTCCCTGGTGTTCCTTGGCTTTTTCCTCCGGTCAGGTACTGGTGGTGGGAAAGGCGCGACGGGGGGTGCCGGGGGGCAGGAAGTACTGGAGTTGGTGCAGCCATCCACCCAAAAGATCTGGGGGTACACATAGTTCAAGTTCTGCTGCATGGCCGGGAGCGGGACAGGCTGGATGGGCTTGGCGTGATCTTCCATATGACTGCCAAAAACTGCCGGGGCTGTCCCAGACTGAGCCCTGGGGGAAGACCCAGCTCTGTCTTTATACGCCTGCATCACTCCAGCAGTGAGCACCCAGCTCGGGTGCTGCAACACTATGAAAGCCTCAAAGCATCAGCAGCAAACCCCAAAGAGCTTCCGCCCTTGGCTGCAAGTTTGGGGCACCCGCCTGCTCCTCCCACACCGAGGCAGCACGCACAAGCAACGGGATCAGCCCGACAGATGACTCCGCTCGCACAAAACCACGCTCGGCAGCCAGGCTCGGGAAGCAGGTGTGCTCAGCAGCGAAGGGCTTGTGGGGCACGCGAGGGCTGCGCTGCCAGTCAGGGGCTGAGTAATCAGCCCAGTGCACACCCACCAGCCAACCACCCTTTCCAGCAGCCCACTTGGGCAGAGGCAGCTGCTTTTCCACTGCGGTGTCCTGGACCACAAGCAGAGCGAAAGGAATGACAAAGCCTCTGGTATCCTGCACGAGAAGGGAGAGGCAGAGCTGAGGACTCGTTCCCTTGGCAGAAGGATGAAGACTTGATCCCAAGTGCAGCTGTGGGTGCTGGGGAGTTGCTTAGTTTCACACAGGACTAATTACTGACCACTGCCTGGTGTGCACCCCTCCTTTTCCTTCCCTGCTCCATAGCGCATGGATCCTGAGTCACAGAACACCAGTCCCAGACACTGCCCCACTGTGATAAAAACCAGCCTAACTGAGAAGAGGAAGACGTCGTCAGTGCTGCAGCCTCAGCAGAGCTGCCCCAGCATTAGCAGCCCAAATGGAGCCAGCTCAGGGGGCTGCCTTCACCCACACCAAATCACTGCGGGGCACTGGCCGGGCTGAACCAGCAGCGTGCTGTAACGTGGGAAACACACAGTGCCGCAGGGCACCAGCAGGCTCGTCTGGCAGCTTCTGCTGCCCCTCTTACCTTTGCAAATACTGTCTCAGATCCCACAGTCCTCTTCTAACCTGAAGAAGCCTTAGAGAGGGAAAGGCTTTTTTTATCACCCCTTCAGGTCAATGCTGAGCACTGCAGCAGGACCTAACCTGGCTGAGTAATTTGTGATTGCAGCCTAGAGTAGACACTGTGTTACTCATCTTGCTAGAATTTCTCTTGCCTTCTGAGAAAGGATCTAGAATTCAGGCCATGCTGCAAGAACCAGCACTTATAAGAGCTCATTTCAAAATCATAACGAGGAGAGACAAGGTCATTTCCATTCCTCAATTTCCAGTTTCTCAATTTCCATTCCTTATCAACTGCAGGGTTCTAAGTGGCAGCAATGGGGTTTTCCCGCAGATTTACAGGTGCACACAAGTGATTATAAACAGCAGTTCGCTCTTCCATTCTACAGACCTGCGTTGAAGTGTGTATTTGTATGGAGTAGTGTCTAAAATAAGGAAATGCCTAACACAAGAACAAACTGGAGATTTGTCTCCTCTGTGGCTGAAGGAAGCAATCCCAACATGCAGGCTTTGATCTTGAACATCAAAAGCGGGGTCTGAGAACAGCATGCTGTAACAACGTGAGCACACTTGTTTCTCCAAAGCAAGGGCTTAGCTTTGTCTCCAACCGCACCAATAAGACAGATGTGTCCTCAAAGCCTTGCCTGCACCACCAGACAGCCCGCTGTTATTTTGAAGACGTTCACCACAACCGTTTGCTGCATCAGTGATCTGCAACATGAGAGGTTTCAGCAACTCGTCTGGCTCTTCCTCATACTTCTAGGTTTCTGACATAAATGACACAAAAGCAACATAAATCCAGCTCTGCAGTCCAATCCTGGTCATGCCCACACTCACTCAGTCCCCCTCTCTGCATCCCAGAATCGTGCACCCCAGCCATCCCAAGGATGGCTCCTCATCCACTCCTACGATCATTACAAGAGGGTCACACAAAGGGCTGACCTCAGCTCTGCACCTCACATGCCACATGGTGAATGCCAGCCTGCCGACCAGTGCTGGGCACAGAGAAAGAGAGATGCCTTCCCGGCACAGGGAGCCATGAGAGGCAGCAGGACGGCTGGACGAGTATCTCCTGCCAGCACACTCCCCACCACACCACCTGCGCAGCACCCCAGCCCTGCTGCTGCCACAGGCACCTGAGCCACACGTGGGGGCACTCACTCTGAGAGCTCCTCTCTCAGCAGTCGATGACCACGTTCCCTGGCTCTCAGAGCAATGAGCACAGCACGCCAGTGGCTCTTTGCAGTGGACATGGGTGTCAGGGAGTTCTCATTTCTTTAATGCCCTTTGTGGCCCATTCAGCTGCTGTAAGATACAACGATGGTCAGGGAGCAGGGACTGAAGCCCAGGACTTCATCAAAATTGGAGGCATTGCTGACAAGCATGTCAAAAGTTAGCAAGCACACAGCTCTGCCTGGAGAGGATCCACTCTTAAGTTTTCTCTGACACTGTGTTTAATGCAGACAGCTCATCTTGATGGAATTGTGGGCACAGTAGCAGACTCCCTTAAACATCAGAAGTTAGTTATTTCTCACCCACTGCTTCCTATTTTCACAAAGATGCTTTTTTTATGGGTGGGTGAGAGGACAGAGATGATGAAACCAATGAAAGCCATTTCAGCCATATCTGCTGCATCTTTTGAGCAGGAGGGAATATTTTCAAATGGAAACATCTTCCATACCCTTTATCAGAGGATCAATCCCCTTTGCCAAAGGCAACAAGAGACAGGAAAAGAAGATTTTACACAGACAGGAAAAGAAGACTTGCTCAGAAGAACCTCCTCCATCCCCACCTCGCCCCCAGAGAAGAGGTAGGAGCTCTTACTAACGATACATGCTACTATGCTAAAGTTTGTGTTGGCAGCAAAAAGGATCAGCCAGCAGCTCTAAACGTTTGTATCAGCAGATTTAAGGACAACAGGATGACCTGCTCGAAATACACCAAAGAAAGCAGGACTTGAACAACGATCCAGATCTAATACTTGACAGAAAACAACACCTAAGTGTGAACCACTGTGTAGGAGAGGCTGTGTTCTGTACAGAGTTAGATACGCGTCTGTCTGAAAGTGATTAACAAATATTTCCTATTACACTAGTGACTAGTGGAAATGCTAAAAAGCAGCTATTGAAAGCCCACAGGGCTGCATAAATTACACCCAAGAACAACTGAAGAAGTAGTTGAGAATCATTGGTGCTCAAAAAACAGGATCCAAAACCTCAACCTGAGACATGAAGAGCCTCGGCAACCTTTCGTGGTTCCAGGATAAACTGAACCATCATAGCCAGGAGAGGCAACTACTGCAAACCCAGCAAGAATCAGCCACAGCTGGCAGAAGAGATAGCACTCATTAATGCTCACTGATGGGTATGGTAGGAAGAGTAACTGAGAGCATCATCCAGGACAAGGCTTCTAATTTTCCACCAAGATTGTCCTCAACACAGCGCTATTTCAACACCTTTACCACAGATCTGGAGAAAACCAAGCGAAATATTACACCAGTAATATTTGCAGATTAAAATAACTGGTAAAGAGATCCTGAGTAATCACGAGGACAGAGAATTTAATAAGAAGCAAACAAGTCTAGAAACAAAGACTGCAGATCAAACTCTTTAGATAGACAATAACACCCTGGAAAGAAAACACAGTTCTGAAACTCTTAGAGAAGCTATGCAGCTGGAGATGAGCTTCCAGCAGGGACAGGCCGTGGGCTCCCATAGGTACAAGCTCACATACAGCACTAGACAGCTACAGACAGTCCCAGAACCCATATTGCAAGTTTATGTTCAGCTTCAGAGGAAGAAGTTGCAATAACTTTTGCCAGACAGCAAAGGCGTTCAACTTGGTCCACTCAAGAGCAGGTTTGCAGGGAAGGGATGGACGGTGTGTGAAAAAAACGTATAAAGAGGTATGATTTCCAGCTGCAGAGGGCTCTTGAATCTCATCGCAAAAAACCTTCCCGGGGAGCCAAAGCATAAAGAGTTTGTGCTAAAAAGACATGGATATTTGACTGAACATTGGAGTGGATGCTTGTGAGAACTGCCTCTGAAGGTAGCAGGGTCTCCATCCACTGAAGCCTTCAAGGGGTGTGGGAGACGCCAGAACTCACCGAGCCTTTGCAGTGAGCACCGACATCTTAGTGTTGTTTCTATAGTACAGAGTTGTTTTTTTTTTTTAACAGTTCAGTATCCCCAGAAAAGGGTGATGGTTTTCATTTCCTCAGCAACTGCTCTTCGCTAGAAGCATTTGTGGCACATGTAATGCCATGTCTTGGTGCTGACAGCTCAGGAGGGAGACATTCACATATTCATGCTCAAAAGTAGGTTTCAAAACTCATTTCTAATGGCTCTGGCCTGGCATCATGGTGCTGAATATGGCCCTCTTCCCGTGAGCAAGGTGCTTTGTTCTTTCCTTCACCATGATTCCAACAAGCAGGCAGTAGCCCTGGGTTCATAGCAGAAGAGGCACAGGGATCTGACCCAAAGCAGGAGAAGAATCCAAGCAGGGAAGGAACCAAAGCAGCTGAGAAAGAGGAAGAATTGAAAGCAGCAGAGTAAGATTTTATTTCTTTCATGTCTGTAATAAGAGCAAGGAAATGAGGTATGGTGTTTATGAGGTAGTGGGATCTATTGCTTGAACATCCGAGAAAGAGAGAAGCAGGTCATTCTGTAACATACAATAGCTTAGTCATGGGAGAAAATGGAACAATGTGGCCGCTCACAAGTTACGAGAAAGACCACAGCGAATGTGCAGATGTTGATTTCCCATCCTCCCCAGTGACAGTCAAGAACTGCATTCACAAGCCCTTCAGCAGGATCCATGACTTGCCCCAGGGTGCCAGCACAAAGCCAGCCTTGGCCCTGGAAAATGCTGACTGGTTCTGCTGGTCCATGTGGCCTAGTCAGCATTGGATAGTTTTATTCCTTCTTGGGAGCAGCTGTTCGCAGCCCATAAAAAAAAAAAACAACAAACAAGCCAACCCAACACCACCACCACCCTCCTCCACATCCCCCCTACCCCCCACTCCTGAGATCTACCTTGAGATCTTTACTGAGTTCCACACCAGGATCACACCTCAGCTCTGTGTCAGAGTAAATTCAGGCTCTCCGGCATCAGTTTGGCATATGGAGAGCCCACCACCAGATGTGCCCATCTCATTATGCAACCACCCTGACACCAGTGACCCATGTCAGTTGACCTCCCAAAACCCCAAGGGACCTTCACCTGACGTTTCTGGGATTTAACTTTGAGCTACAGGTGGTTCACAGGCAATGCATATGACCTTGACATTTCAGCAGTAACTGTGTCAATTTATGACTAACAGAAGATATTAATTAGCTGCTTCGAGATATTTTTCGGGGGGGGGGGGGGGGGGGGGGGCGGGCGGAGACAAGGATTCATGTTTGCTGTGCGTTCAGAGAACGTGAAGCAGCTGGATGTAGGCTGTAGCCATCATATCTAACAAAGAAAAAAAAAGCCTCAAGACAGCAAACAATTCTTTCCCATTTCCAGGTCCACAAAGTGCAGACTTAACTTCATCTCCATTCCCTACCAAAGGCCATATCTCTAATCTGTGACTTAACTAGTGACTCTAACAACCAGCAGCATGGGCAAGACCAGTTGCAGCTCACCGACCATGTGTCGAATACGAGACCCAGCAGCAAGCTCCCTGGTAGCTTCTGCTAAAAGTACTGTTCTTACATTAGAGAAGGGACATGTAAGAAAGATTCATCAGTTTTGCTCTCCTTTCCTAAGGTAACACATTTTATCTAAACAAGCTCTGGGAACACCAAATCTTCTCGAGCTGTTACAAACGCCAGTAACGTCTTCAGCAGTACCTGCTGCTGTTTGACACTCAGGGTTTCCAGATGAGACACACACTGCTTGATGGTCTACCCACAGCGCTTTGTGGTCAGGGTTCTACCCTTAAATTGTTCCAAACGAAGCGGAACATGTTCGTACCTCATTAAGGGAAGCACGCTAAGCTGTTCCATCTTGTTTCATGTCCCACTAACTCAGCAGAAGCCACACAAAGACACCTTATACTCGAGTTCTCTACTGACCAACACCATGCAGCTGGTGGAGTTTGCCTCTTTTTAAAATAGTGGATTTCCACTCTGGTGCTTAATGTATGTAACCTAAATAATTATTTTGGCAAACCTGGCTAGTAATTCAGTTCTGTAACATGTATGTTTGTAACTATCCATCCTTCCACGGAAACCTTCATGTTGCTTAAATGATTCTTGACCTCAGGCTCAAGACCTGCTCATGGACTGCGAGGATGCAGTCCTCGCTACTGCACACGCATGCTGGCTTCCTGACATTTTACATCCACAACTGTCCAACCACCACAGGAATTTGTAAAGATTTATAAGCCATCTTCAATAGAAACTATTATCTCTATATAAAGATTATGACCAATTTAAGAGGGACTTGATTTCACTAAAGAATCAAGCTTTGAAAGATAGTGTGACATCAATAAAACTGGAAGTAAAAAATGACTCAACAGACCACATGAAAGGATAACACTAAGCAATAAGAACTTGACATTAAGAGCCTTTCTTTTTTCTTTTTTTAAAGAGTGGTTACAAATAATTAAAAGCAGCACGGCAGCAGCAGGCGGAAGCTGTGGTTCAATCTCCAGTCTGCTGCCAGAACAAGCACTCTCGAGTTTGCAATAGCACAATCGGCTCCGTAGGTTCCTTCAGACGCTGGCTTTCTTCAGCAGCTGGAGCGTAACCTGTGCTTTGATTGGAAAAGTTTAGACCTAGACATAGCTGAAACGGTTAGGTAACACACTCAGGAGAATATGGAAATCACTCCTTGGCTGATACGCACCAGCAGCGACCCTATGATAGATGTGCTTTATTGACAGGAGTCATTGCTGCTAGCAGCCATCTGTACTGACCTAGCACAAAGAAAAAAAAACCCTAGGCTGACATTTTCCACCACATGATCTGAATTTCTGTTAGCCAGATACTTCAAATACTGAAAAAGTCTGCACTGAGGGCAATACCTTTGCTCCCCATCACACACCAGCTGAGTTCACAGAAGCTCCTCCCGACAGAGGAGGGCTGCCAATTCCTCAACTGTCATTTCCAAATGATCTCCAAGGATTGCTCTCCAGTGCTGTGGGGTAATCCAGCCCAGGAAGCAAACATATGCATGACAAATCAAGAAGCTGTCCATTACAGCAAAGCAGAAAAGGACAAGGAAGAAAGCTTCTGTCCATCTATGGAACCGTTGCTTGCTGGAAAGGCAACCTTCCTTGCCCCAGAGCTATATGCTCACACTGTAGACTTTATAAATTTATACGGTCACCATCATCTTTGGTTTAACTTCAGTTTCACAATCAAATTCACTTTCATCCAATGCTTACAGGCCAGCTAAAACCAAGAAAAGATAAACTCTCTCCCTGCTAGAGACACCTTTGGCCTCATTCTACACCCATCAGCATATTCTAGGTCTGACAGTCTTTGGTTGATAGCCAGATAGCAAAGATGGACTGTTTTAAGAGTTCAGTCATGTCCAGCTTCAGTCGATTCTTACTGACAAGCAGAACAGCTCGGTGACTGCCAGGACAGTAAAGGAAAGCACACTTCCTACAAGTGATGTACGAAGAGGAAGGCCAATAAATAAAAAAACTCCACACCACAAAAAGCCCACACACCTAATAAACACCTCCCCCCTCAGCAAACCCCACACTAAATTGCTTTTTAAATCATGGCACTATGATGAAGCTGAGAGTCTTGAGACAATGACAAGAAACCAGTGCTGGGGAGGTCTCATCTGACAAGAGGAGCAGATGCTGGACAGCCTGTGAATTAGGCACTGGCAGCAGACAGTGCTGCTATGCTTGATAGAAATAAGAGCAAGGAACCAGTAAGGGGCAAACTTCAAGCTGAAAACTTTGGTTTGAAATGATAAGTGACTAACATTTTCTTTTAATGGCCTTTTACATCCTTCACAAGCCTTAGCTCTGAGAATCAAAAGGTAATTTCATGCAGTCATTGTCACAGGAAGTTACCACTTCTAAGGGTCCCCCAGGTCAAGACGTGAACTGACACCTGCTTAAAACTTTTCTAGCAGTTTTACATGGCCAGGACTCTTGAACTTTCAGACAAAGCACCACTCAGCCTTCAGCTTCCCTCTCCCCACCTTCCCTTTTCTTTTTTTTTAAATAGATGAACACATCTAGGCTGACAAATAAGTTTATGAACTCCTTACTATGGCCCAAAGGACCCCAGTCCTAGTCTTGGACTAAAATCTAAAGACTAGTCCTTCTTGAAGAATTTAAACCACAAGTTTAATTTTCAAAGGAAAAATGTCAATAAGTTAAAGACAAAGTGTTCAGATTTATTTGGAAATTCACAGTTTCTAATGGCACTACAGCTCTGTAGTTACATACTCTTGTTCCACAACATTGTATGCTGCACTCAGGTGGTACATTATTTTCTTCATTGAGGTTTGAAACCCTTCTGAATTCACGTTCAACACGTCCGGTTCATGTGCTCTGACTGGCTAATTGTGCAGATCAACTCCAAAAGTACATCACCTTAAAGTATTTATAAACTAACAAGAAAGCAGCAAAAAAAACAAAGGCTTTAAATAAGTCACATTACATACAATACCCAGGAAAGGCATTAGATCTGTTAAAAAGGGTACCACTAAAAGTGCTCAATAAGTTAACTTATTTTTTTACAACGTGAACCTGTAACATCTGTCAAAAGGAATAACCTTTTGCTCCACTCACTCAGATACACACTCAATATTTTAGCAATCACACATCCTATAGTATCCAAATATACCATCACAGTCAAAATAAAAAACACTTGGATATGAAAATACCAACCATACAACAACTGCACATTTTGTTAGCCAATACAAAAGCAAACGTTACGGAAACACCCACTTTGAACCAGCCTGACTGGGCAGACTTGAAGGATTTGCAAACTCAACACATGCAGAGCTGGCTCAGAGAACGGCCCAGCTGCACCAGCTCACCCTCACCTTCTTAGCTGAGCTTTTCCCAAGCTCTCAGCACAGAAGCAGTGAGCATTCCTCATTCACTTCCTTCAGAGAACTACAGCAGGCAATTTCAGTAACAAACATGTTCATCAGTCTAAGATCCCACTGTACACAGGAAATCCTGAAGAGCCACTATCATTCATTTAGTACATCATACTACAGCTCTGATTTGTAACTGAAGGTGGATTACCGTCCCTAGCGAGAAATTTTCCTCAACTGAGTTTGCAAAACCAGAATCTAGTCAGGCAAGTCCATCTATTAGTATTTTACAGTATCCAGTCCACATTACTGAGTCCAGCTGAAGGCCAACACATGTCCCTTTACAGCACTGTAGTGTTGCATCTTCAAAAAAAGCTAGAGAAATTACAAAATAAATCAAATGACAAACAATTGTATCTCTCCTCTTCCAGTGGCATTATAAATAGACAAAAGGCACATAAATATGGGAAGGTGCAAGAAATAGGAACAAAGCTAAAGGAAGAGGATTAGGCTTTTATCCCTATTCCACCCAACAAACTGGGTTTCAAAAAAATCTCTGCCCCAGGAACTGTGAAAAAAACCTTTATAAAATGAACCCTGCCCTCCCTCCCCCCCAAGCTGTTCTCATAGGAAATTACCAGCCTTGTAAAGCTGCAGCTTATAGCCAAGATTGACACAATCCCATCTATTTTAAAAGGCAGAAACCAAATTTCTGAATACTTTCCAATTAGTCGAGCTCTTCGTCTCCCACTATCCTCCCACAGAATACCACAGACTGTTCTCAAACGAACAAACACTCTCCTGTTTGAGAAGTTCAGCTAGTTTTAGATGTGTCCAGAAACTGCCGTGACACCAAGTGTTCCCACCGTTATATCTTTGTTGCCTTTAATTATGTCATGCAGGCTTGGCATTGACCCTGACTTAGTCTGTATTAGAGTTTTTATGAGCTTCCCTTGGTCTGAAACTTTAGACCGTCTTCGTTTTATAGCCCTCTTCTCAGTTTTTGTCTTTTGGGTCTGTCCATTGCACAGACTCGTACACGCTGAAATGCCACAAAAATAGGACTCCTCAGACTGCGATGACGTTTCGGAGCTTCCTTCAGATGGAGGACCCTTGTACGAAGAGTGATAAACTTCCCCAATGTTAGAGAAGTCCCTCTGGTTCGTGAACGGCTTCCTTCCTTTAATTTCCCCGTTGGCTATTGGATGCAGAGGCTCTGCTGTTGGCTTAATAGTCTCTATTTTTTCACTTTTGTATTTACAACGCTTTTTCTGAAACCACAAGTAGAAAGAGAAACAGTTAGGCTCTGGAAGGCAAGCAGAGCATAACGACCAAGCCTAGGAAGCAGTGCAGGGGAGAGCAGCCGAGACCTGCACCACCTGCCGGCAGAAACACTCTCAGCCCGGCCTGGTCCCCCCCAGCCACTGTACCTTCTTCTCTGGGGAAAACTTCAGAGGTTCTACAATGTACAGGTCCTCTGGATCCACTGTAAGAGAGGGAACACAAATTTAGCAGCCCTGACACTGCCAGCTCTAGAGCAATGCAATTCTAAATAAATGATAACACGACAAAATATTCCACTTATCATCCACGTTTTTTCTCCCATTCTAAGTTAATGGAGGTACAACACGCCAACACTGAAAGTGAAGCGAACGCACAGAGGAATTCCCCTGTGCTGCCATGGAAGCTGTCAGTGACACACACTTGATCTCTGGCAGATTAGGCCATAGGAGAGGTGCAGAGAACATCTTAGAATCATAGAATCATAGAATCGTTAGGGCTGGAAGGGACCTTCAAAGGTCATCTAGTCCAACCCCCCTGCAAGGAACAGGGATATCTCCAACTAGATCAGGTTGCTCAGGGCCTCATCCAACCGGGCCTTGAACGTCTCCAGGGATGGAGCATCCACCACCTCTCTGGGCAACCTGTTCCAGTGTTCTACAACTCTCATGGTAAAAAATTTTTTCCTAATATCCAACCTGAATCTACCTCCCTCTATTTTAAAACCATTACCCCTTGTCCTATCACAACTGGCCCTCTTGAACAGCCTCTCCCCATCTTTCTTGTAGGCCCCCTTGAGGTACTGGAAGACCGCTATAAGGTCACCCCGGAGCCTCCTCTTCTCCAGGCTGAACAGCCCCAACTCTTTCAGCCTGTCCTCATAGGAAAGGTGCTCCAGCCCTCTTATCATCTTCGTGGCCCTCCTCTGGACCCTCTCCAACTGGTCCATGTCCTTCTTATGTTGGGGACTCCAGAACTGGACGCAATACTCCAAGTGAGGTCTCACGAGGGCAGAGTAGAGGGGGAGAATCACCTCCCTTGACCTGCTGGCCACGCTCCTCTTGATGCAGCCCAGGACGCGGTTGGCCTTCTGGGCCGCAAGAGCACATTGCCGGCTCATATTGAGCTTCTCGTCCACCAGTACTCCCAAGTCCTTCTCCTCAGGGCTGCTCACGATCCATTCTCCGCCCAGTCTGTATTTGTGCCTGGGATTGCCATGACCCAGATGTAGGACCTTGCACTTGGCCTGGTTAAACTTCATGAGGTTGGTACGGGCCCACCTCTCCAGCCTGTCGAGGTCCCTCTGGATGGCACCCCTCCCTTCCAGCGTGTCGACGGCACCACACAGCTTGGTGTCATCGGCGAACTTGCTGAGGGTGCACTCCATGCCACTGTCCACGTCACCGACAAAGATGTTGAAGAGGGCCGGGCCCAACACGGACCCCTGAGGGACGCCACTCGTGACCGGTCTCCACATGGACATCGAGCCGTTGACCACTACTCTCTGAGTACGGCCATTGAGCCAATTCCTTATCCACCGAGTGGTCCATCCATCAAACCCATGCCTCTCTAGTTTAGAGAGAAGAATGTCGTGCGGGACAGTGTCAAAAGCTTTGCACAAGTCCAGGTAGATGACATCCGTTGGTCGACCCTTGTCCACCGATGTTGTCACCCCATCATAAAAGGCCACCAAGTTGGTCAGGCACGATCTGCCTTTGGTGAAGCCATGTTGGCTGTCACCCACCACCTCCTTGCTCTCCATGTGCCTTAGCATGGTTCCCAGGAGAATCTGCTCCATGACCTTGCCAGGCACAGAGGTGAGGCTGACCGGCCTGTAGTTGCCCGGGTCCTCCTTGTTCCCCTTTTTAAAAATGGGGGTTATGTTCCCTCTCTTCCAGTCATCGGGGACCTCGCCAGACCGCCACGACTTCTCAAATACAATGGCCAGTGGCTTGGCAACTTCATCCGCCAGTTCCTTCAGGACCCGCGGATGGATCTCATCAGGTCCCATGGACTTGTGCACCTTCAAGTTCCTCAGATGTTCCCGAACCTGCTCTTCAAGTACAGTGGGCGGTGGTTCATCCTCACAGTCCCTGCTAGTTCTTTCCACAGCTTGGGTGGTAAGACAAGAGGCTTTATCAGTGAAGACTGAGGCAAAAAATTCATTGAGTACCTCAGCCTTCTCTATGTCGTGGGTGACCAGAGCACCAGTATCCTTCCGGAGGGGGCCTACATTCTCCTTGGACTTCCTTTTGTCCCCTACATACCTATAGAAGCATTTCTTATTGCTTTTTATATCCCTTGCCAAATTCAATTCCTTCAGGGCTTTTATCCCTATTCCACCCAACAAACTGGGTTTCAAAAAATCTCTGCCCCAGGAACTGTGAAAAAAAACCTTTATAAAATGATATAATCTTTTAATTAGATTTAAGATTTTAATTTTAATCTTATAATCTTTTGGGGAAAAGGAACAACAGTCAGCAAAAGCTGTCTTCCACGAAAATGAACTGTTACCAATATCAGTGTTTAGTGTGCAGCCTGCCCATGACAGGACAGATACCAGAAGCCTGCGTACCTATCAAGGACACGGACGTTCAGACTGACGTGAGACCAGTCTGGCACTACTCCACCAGGGCTTTGTAAATCATTCTTCCAAGACGAAGCAGGGAAGAATTCAGAAAAAGTGTGGTTTTGCAAAAAAATAGTCTACACCTTAGCTAGTCTCTATTGCAACATGTTCCCAACTCAACTCATGAGTTTCCATGCAGTTTTATTCACAGTACAAAAACCTGTGAAGCAAGTTTGCTGCACCCAGAAAAGCAGCGTCAGCTGCATACTGGGTAATTACTATAATCTGCAACACTTCTGGTTTTGCATGATGGTGATGGCCTAAGAAATCAGAATTCAGTTGTCCCAAGTGTAACGTGAATACCGAAAGGACCAGATCATTCCTCATACCCAAGCCAAGATAAATAGTCTAAATTTTCTTACTACAGTTGATAAATTGGTATTCTAAATATCTGCCAAGTTTCAAAGACAGGCTGTCAAGACTTTTGAGAATTAGGGCATTCAAGACATCCCACAGCCAGCATTAAAAAAAAAAGCCACTTTCTGCAAGTTTCATAGCTTTGTAGACCTGAAAGCCTGCATGGATTGCTACTAACCCCAAGAAAACACCTGTAGAGTATAAACAATAGCAAAAACTACATTTAATGTTTTCGCATAATTTAGCACGGTTCTGCTAGTGTCTGGTAACCTGTTCATGAAGCATCTTGTCCTACAGGACGTATACATCCACTGCTATAATCCAGTGTACTTTGACATTAACCTGCAATTCCATTTTCATATACATGTCGTATAGCACTAAGAGAAACACTAAAGACTAGACATATGATACGTAAATAATACCTTCTTTACCAGCTAGCTGAAAAGACTGTGATCTGACCAGTGGAAGAGAAGTTCTTCTTTTCAAGTTCATATCATCGTAGGAGGAAAAACACCTAGGAAACAAAATTCACAAAGCTTTTTAAAACACGTTTTTTTCAGGGCTTTGTCACACACATTTTTCATTAAGAAGCAACTTTGGCAGAAGGACAGGATTATTCACCAAGGTGCCCAAGAAAGCCTGGCAAACCGACACGGCAACAAACTAACAAGGCATGTTAAAGTGTAGTAGCCCCAAACTGCTCCTGGGAGAGCATTACTGCAGAGCAGTAGTGTCTCTTTGCTATCAATTTTGAGCTTGCAGAAAGAAGACTCAGAATTAAAGCAGATGTGTCCCTCCCAGTGAATTTAGGAAATATCAGTAAAAGCTGCAACAACAATCAAGTTTCATATAAACACATTACCTTTTGGGGCTAGGGTAGTGATTACTTTTGGGGATTTTTGAAAGGTAATCTTCACAGAACTGGGAAGTGCTTCTGCACCGCTGCACACAAAGCGCCAAGCCCAGAATGACGCAGAGAACCAGAGAAATCACAAGGTAGGTCTGCCGATCAGAAACCTGAAAGAATTTGAAACTGTTGTTAAAGACAAAGAATAATTTAATGATACTATTACTCTCGTGTGTTAAGTGTTAAAATCTTTAAAAGAGCACAATTCACATGTTCTTAAGCCACTTTTCTTCAATTTCACTCAACGCTTGTTCAAATTTGAGTATTTTTTCAGAGGTTGGATGCAGTCCATTGGCTATGCAGCATTCAAGGAGTGAAGGCTGAAAAACTTTAGCTGGTAACACAGGACAAGATTTCACTGACTATAGGACTACCATAATATAAAGCAGCAGCTGCTCCTTGCAAAGAACATTCAAACCTATCCAAAAGTAATACACTTTCCACAGGGAAGTGTACTAAGAAAGTAACTTCTCTGTTTTACAGTTGACACAGATGTAATACTATCTCAGTTTTATGTGATGAATGTTTTTCATCAGCCGACACGGCAGTACTGCACAAAATAAACACCATCATATTCGCTTGATTCCATGGGTTTCATCTTCGACTACTCTTCTGCTTCACAACCTAGCAGAAGGATTTTTCAAGCATGTCCATTTCTAAAGACTCACAGACGAAGCTTACTAGAATTATATGGAAGTTGAAATCCAAAGGTATTTTGCAGGTAATATTTTAAAAATTGAATCACCCCTTTTTTTTTCCCCATAAAAATCTATTTTGAACATCCTAAGAGATCTTGGAAGTTATACAAAGACTTCAGAAAATACAAAGAACACGACCTCCCATTTTGCAATGAGCAAATGTCTCAGATTAACAGACTCGGGTGACTAGAGTTAAGCTCTGGGAAAGCCTTGTGTTCAGATTCCAGGATACTCATCTACCATACCCCGATCACCACCACGGTCAAATCCTGTTAAAAGCACAGCACTCACCAACAGGAGCTTAGCCAGCCAGGCATCAAAGAAACAGTCTCGCTAAGTGTCACAAACCAGCTCAAGAGATGGCTTTGGCAACAGGCACAAAAAGAGGTCATGTTTATGGTACTGCTGGAAATCCCAGGCTGGAGAACATAAACATCTGAGAGAACATGCCCCTAGTATTGTTGCCAAGACTCCCCTGATCTCAAAAGATGGCAACAGCCAGCGGAGGAAGGAGAAGGGGCCTTAGCCACGTGAGCCTACCATTCAGTAGGTAAGAGTGCAACCCTTCACGTGCTTGTCTGCCACCAGAGCCCAGTTCTAACAGTGGCCAGCACGCTCTTGCACACTAAGCCTCCTATGGCAGGAGCCTGTTAATATTTAAGTGGACAATGTAAGTGCTGGACACTGCAAAGTATCCCATTTTACTGAAGCTGTGTAACAAAGCCATGCAATACAACTGGTTATGTAATGGAGCAAGCGCCAGGAAAAGTTCTTGAAGCACAAACTTTACCATTCTCTCTGACACATCAAACATTCTGTAGGTACAACAAATCTCACTGCCATTTCCAAATCAGTCGTTAGTCTTCTAATTTCATTAAAAAATCATTTCATAGAACAATATCAATTCCAATACACTACAGGAGGGCTTGGATATTAAGTTATTCAGTTTTATCTTTACCATTAGTTCAGAGTACAATCACGGGGCTAGTAGGGCTGTAGTAGAAATTATTACCAATCTTGCTGTGCGCAAGACAACTCAAGCTACTCCAAAACTTTCCTCCCCTCCCTTGGCCAGCTGCTAAAGCAGACTGAAAGCAACACTACAGACTTCTCAAATGAAAAGCTTCATTTAAAGACTCCAGGCCTCTTCAAATTGAGATATGTTTATGCATCCGTTTCCTTTGAGTTCTCATGCCATACTGCTGAATTATAATTACCTCACGTTTTAATTCCGCCACAGTTGTTGACAGATTGGAAGCTAGCTGCGTCATGTTGGTGAGCTGTGCTTGTAACAGCTGGATTGCTTCTGTTTGCCGCTGATCCTGTATGAAAGAGTCAGGGCCATGTTACTGAGTGGTCACATTCCCACTGTCATACACTCTCACACGTACCGTTCTATCTGACACAGCCGGGCATTCTGTAGCCATGTGGTGACCTATTCAGCATTGTTTTCAACACAACTTCCACGTAACATCTGAAACTGCTTAAGCAGCATTAGTCATATACATACTTAAAAACATCATTGTTTTCACTTATCAAATAACATTTTGTAACATTATGCCAAGTGCATTTCATTTCAGTGACTTCTGCTACCTTCATTAAAGGCAGCTTAAGCTCCCTGCAACAACCACCAGGAGGTTGATTGCTGTTGTGTTACAAAACACACGTGCAGATGAGCGGGCAGAGCTAAAGCCTAAGGGCTGATGCGTAGCTTCTGTTCTGGTAGCCAGTCACTTAACGACAGGAGCCCAAGCCAGCCAGAAACAAGTCCTTTGCAGCTATCATCTGCTTCTCGGAAAGAGACCTAACAGGATTCTTAATCCTATGAGAAATTAAGACAGGTGAGCAGAAAGTGAGGGACGTTAACCAAGAGGAGCATCTCAGACTGAGCAGCGTTTGATACTATTCCAAAACGATGCAGAAAAGAGCATGTATAAGATCTCAGGGAAGTTGCGATTTTCTTCACTCTTGATGGATGAGCAGACTACAGGCCTGGGACCGCAATTCCGAAATTTTCAGACAGTTTAGGACTAAGTCTGGTATGCCACATGCACAGTTGCTCTAGTGACTATTCAGCACTGCTGTTAGCACTGTATTTCACAGCTGCTCAGGAAAGCTGGGATGGCAGAGCAGGGAAAACCTCCTTCGGCTCCCACTTTCTTAAATCACATTTTAAAGAAGGAACTACAGCTTTCGTTACATGCACTATACTTTAAAATGCAAATTTGGCATAAGCCATTACTGTACCCCTCTTCCTTTCTAAAGGCTAGGTCTCTTCAGCAGCATCAGGGCAATTGTCTATCTATACTTTAAATCAGAGATTAAAAAACAAATCAAGTTTAAAAAAATGGTTTTGAGCACAGCTACACCAAGAAACAAGGGTTGGAGGTGACCTGGATAACTTTTTCACTGACAAAGACATTTAAGAGTTTCAGCCATCACCAGCTGACAACTGAGTTTTTCTTCAAATACAAAAATCAGGAAACAGAGCTGGAAATGGTTTTGTTCTAAGACAACTGGGAACACATCTAAAATTTTTATTACAGAGAAAAAAATTAGAAAGCATGGAATGGATGCTTTTAAAAGGCAGATATGCAGCTATTAAAAATATTCCATTGAAAAAAAATTTCTGGACCTCCTTGCAACTCTTTCTTAAAAGCAAACTCTTCTAATTAGGAAAACACTCAAGTACTCCAACAAGTCCTACCTGCTCTTCTGCTATTCTTGAGGTGTTCTGAAGTTTTATTATTGTTTTATTGAAAGCCTTCTGCATTTCTTCCATTTGCTTTCGGTACCTAAAACAAAGAGCGTAAAGTTCTGAAATGCTAATTCACAAAACTCCTTGGCACTAGTCTTGTCTTCAGAAAACACGACTGTGCCAGCAGAAAACTTCTCTTTGCTCAAAGAAGTTTTGTTTAAACATCAAGCAGTATTTCCTTTTAAATTTCACACATAAACTAGAGATATGTCTGTTTCTATTTTTTTGGTGGGTTTTTTTCCAAGGTTAAAGTCAAATCTATTTCAACACCTTAGAGCTTTGTGCCAAATTACTGGAATTCTCTAAGGGGAATTCTCTGCAAACACTGACTGCCAAGACAGACAACACAACAGTAAATATAACAAAGAGCCCCTTCCTTGGAACCAATTCTGAAATGAGTACATTTCCTGATTTTCCTACGCACAAAGAGCACCGCACATAAACACTATCATACATGCATCCCTCACAGAAAGTTCTTGATTCCCTTTCCACATGCCCTTCTTCAACAGGCATTATTACAGATAACACCATAGTTAAAGTGGAAACAATAATTCGGTAAAGAAGGGATTTTAGATCTGTGCAATTGAGTTTAACAGCAACAGAAGGATGTGCCCTTTTGTTGAACGGATTATGGACAGCATTACTGGTTAAATCCTGGCAACACTTTATCTTTCTAAAAAGCTCACTGCAATATTCCTCAAAACAAAAGAAATGTGATTGTATCTGAAATACAGATAAAGGGAACACCTGCCACCTGCAGATATCTGTCTCCAGTAACTACCCAGGATTGGGTACTTTTCTCAGTTTTCCTAAAGCTTTATGCTGTGATTTATGTTATACGCTGCTTCCACTGTACTACTTTCCATATGTGTATGCTCCTTCATATAGCTGGCTAAAATCATGTCTACACACAGTAGAGTCTTACCAGTCTTCCTCAGACTTACCTCTGACTAAGTTCTTCTAAGTAACGGCTGCTGAGAGACATGTTTACTTCTAGGGCTTTTATGCGGTTGTTAAGGCGCATGAAGACGGACTCCTTTTGATTAGATCCATGGACAAGATTCCCGTTAGCATAGCCCAGATCTGTTGAATTCTGCAATTCAGCATAGAAGTCTGTAGCTGTTCTCTGTGGTCCCCCAGAGACTGGAATTGCCATTAAAGCTTCTTCAGTTGCCTGATCATCCTCCTTTGTTTCAGCAGGTACAGAAGACTCAACAGGAGGCAAAACAGGTTTGTGCACTTCTGGAGTGCTTTCCTTTCCTTCCCCAGCATCACTGGCTAACATGCCCACTGTATATTCAGGCTGCAGAACAGTCTCTATAGGCTTTGAAATCACTGGAGTAGCAATAATCTCTCTTGTGCTCACCTCCTTTACCTCAGCAGCCACACTGGTCTCAGAAGCTACAGGGTTTTCTTCGGCAACAGAGCTCTCAGCCTTTTCTGTTTCTGCACTGCTGTCAGCTATATCCACCTGGGGAGTCACCCTTGGTGCTACCTGGCCTGCATCTTCTTTTGCAGGCTCCAACGCCACATCTATTGTTGGCAATGGCTTAACTTCAGAAGTAACTTCTAAGAGGAGGGACTGAGAGACAGTTTGAGGATGGCTTGGCTCCAGTTCAATTGAACCTGTGGTCTCATTACTGGTCTCCTCATGGACAACACTGCTGAAGTCAACTGCAACAACAGATCCAAGTGGTGCCTCAACTTTGCTGTCTACCTGCTCAGGCAGAGGCTCATCTATTGATGTATGTATAGATTCGGTCAGAACCGCCTGTGGCTGCTGAAGGTCAGCAGAGTCACCTTGTCCTTGTTTACCTCCAGTTTTACTATGCTGCCGATGCATGGCTACTGCAACTGAACACCATTTAAACAGGTATTCTGAGAAGGTGGAAATACAACATACTGTTGCCATGTCATAGCAGTACTTTTCTGTCTCAAGTTCAAACCATGCCGATGCTTCTTCTTCCTGATCATCGCTGGGCAGCAAGGTTACTGTCGACCGGCTTGTATCTTCCTCATACTCTTGTACTAGCTGAACAATAGGACTTTCTTTTGTCAAATCCACCATTAATTGCTCTTTATCGATCTGAGGAATATCTGTAGTAACAAGTCTACAATGAAAGAGTTAAAGATGGGATATCAATTCAACAGTTTTACATGCCTGCTCCGGAAGACTACAAAAACAGCATCTTTAAAAAAATTAGCAAAGCTTATTCTGGTGACCAAAGGCCAGTTTGGATACCGTCAGAAAATCTGTAGATTAGTATTTTCTCTGGTGTTTTTCAATCGATTTTCAAATAAATTATTTCAACCCTTGCTTCTGAAACAGCAAGCCTTCTCAATCAGATATTGCCACTTCCCTCACCCCTGAAAAGTCACCAGTTCAAACACCATCAGGTTCTTACACAGTACGCATCTTACTCTTCTGCTGCAATCTGCAAATGCAAGAATCACAACCTTCCCACTGATCTTCCTCAGTCTCTCAACAATCAGAGAGCTAGCAAACCATAAAACCACTAAACACAGCACAAGTCATCTCTTAATATTTAAGAGCTAGACTCTCAGCTCTAAGTAGCCAAATCAATTCTTAACAGTTGTAATCAACTGTTAATCTATATACAACTCCTCCCAACCTAACTCCATACCTTTGCATATATATTTTCATCAAAAAAAGTCTAGCAAAGATATAAGCTTTTAAAACAGAATTTTTGTCTGTAGTAACAGAAGTTTCAGCAATACAACTTACGTTCCTAATTAGTTTCCCTTGCAGGAGACAACTTGTAAAACCTGCAAGAATATTAAATCAGTTTCCACCCAAGAAACCTGCAATAGCCAAGAGCAATACACTCCTCCTACTTCTTCTAAACAAAGTAATACAAACCATTGAGAAAGTTAGTGATGCATTTTGACATTTAGTCAAGTGTAAAACCAAACATATAACGGAAATAGCTCTAAACAGTAACCAAAGCAGTAAGCTTCCCTGGTGAGTATATTATCATATTACAGATTTCACCAAATACTTGCCCTTTTACTTGTTTAAGGCAGTGTGCCGTATCTGAGTATTCTACTACCAAAGATTCCAAACTGGTGTATGTTAGTTTCTGCTAGGAATGCACTGAAAAAAAAAAAACCCCACACCACCAATCACTTACTCTGGTGAAGGAACAGGTGTTGGTTCAGGCAGTCTTGGTGCAGCTGTTGAAGTTGCAGGGGTGGCAGTGACATTTTCAGACACACTTTTGTTCCCTGCTGCAAGAAGAAGGAAAATGTGAACATAAAAATTCAAGAATCACGTTTGTTTTCCATGAATTTTGCTGGTTTGGGTTCTCTTTGTTTACTAACTGCACTACCAAATTCACTGCACATGTCATTCAAAGTTACTTGAATGAAAGTGCTACTGCCAGTTTACATAGATGATGTTGTGAACAGTTTCAAAACATTTCCAGGAAGAAGCAGCAAGTCAGGTTTTACAACTGAAGCTGGGTAATACAGAGAGTAAGCATCTCTGAATGCAGCTGAACTAAGATAAACGTTATCTTTGTACCAGCTCCCTTCTCAGTAAATTCAGCATCTTTGTTCCCCATTTCACTGTCAGTAGGCTAAGAATGTACGATGTAAAAGGTGAAAAAAAGCCATAGATAAACATAGATAATCCAACTCTTCACAAAAAAAAAATTTAACAAAACAACAAAAAGAAACTAAAGCTTTCCATAACGCTTTTCCTCTAAATAAATACCTTCGGCTTCAGATAACTCCTCGGTTTTTGCTCCGAGCATGTTAGCAGCAATGTTCACCATACTTAGGATAGCATCTGGAAGAGAAAGCAACTAATGAAAGAGGAGGTATCCAGAGGGCCCAGAGATTAGCACCACTGAGCAAACTGCTATTTTGTAACACTTATTTGAAATGAATCTCAGCATAAGGACATAAAGAAAATCCAGTCATTCTATTACACTGCACACATCTGTTGCTTTTAAAGGATCAGTTTACAAGCTAGGAACCTATATTTGAAAACCAATACCTAAGCATTACCAGCTAGATCTTCTAACACCAGTGAAAAGTTCTCACTAGTCATTAGTCCACTGAAGCCAAGGAACAGTAAGACAAATAGAAGAATATTTAATCGTGGAATTTTCTGGCAATCTGAGTGAGGTCCCAAGTCAGAAATTTAGAGCTTGAACACTCAAATGGAGGAGCTCTAATAAAGACAGGCTAGATCGTCTGTCATAACAACACTAAAGTAGTGAGTCAAGAACTGTCGCTTGCTAAACAAGCAAGAGTTCTGCCTCTGAACACAGGATTTCCACAGCAGGACACACACAGAAAACTCCAGATTCATTCATATTAAGTTGGACTCTGTCATTTTGCATCATGCCTCCCTCCTTAATCCCGAACCTTACTTTCAGCTCTGATACTGCTGCAACATAACAATTCTAAATACATTGAGATTTTAAGAAGAAAATGTACACTTTACAATCTGTTACTTAAATACAATCTAGATCAGTCAAGGCAACTGGAAGAAAATCGTAACAAATATCCACAGATCTGTCTCATTTTTTTTAAGGATCTGTTAAGTAGAACAGTTCCCCCCCCCCTCCACAGAGTTCACTAAAGTAAATGAAGAGAAGGTCTGTTGTGTATCAGCACATACATTAGATACAGCAAACTCTTTGGTCTTGATATTGAAAACAAACATCATTGCCAGGCCTATTTAGAAGATGAGGAACAAGGAAAGAGCACCTGATCGTAAACACGCAAAAGTTGGCCCAATTTTCCCCATTTCTCCCCCACCAACCAACATACATCTGTACTGTATGTCACATGGATAAGTTCACAAAGTTAGAATGGCATTTTAGTAGTAGTGACAAATCTTAAGACTCCAGGAAGCTTTGTTCAGAACCTTTCCTCCAAAACACATCAGAAACTACATTCCTGAATTGCATCATTTATCTGGGGCTGGATTATATGAAAAGTCACGATAAGCAAAAGATGTTAAACTTGAAATATGAACGGTTTCTTATTATTTATGGAAAAGCACAAAACCAGGAAGAATTAAGAGTTGGTATAAAAGCCTGCCAGTCCAGGAGGAGGGAGAACAGTGAACTACCCTCACAGGTTACGTGAGGAAGACTGCAAAATACTTCTTAAGAGATCAAATGTCTGAGAATCCCACTATCTCCTCCTTAGAGGTCTCTCTTCCTCCCTGTGTAGCAGTCTAAGACAGACAATGCAAAAATGGAAGTCCATCACTTTGTCCAAGCATGCACATGCAAAAAAACACCACAAAAAACCACCCCCCACACATTCAGTATTCCGTTCAAAAAAAGAACCCTGACTACCCTGCCAGAGATGAAAGGTCTCAGTAACGACATCCATCAGCCTGAACTAAATAATGATCACTGTGATGTTGCAGTGCTCAGCTGTCTTTCTAAAGCACTATCAATAATAGGAGTTTCAAATCTTTTCATCATAGCTTTAGTATGTTAAAAAAACAATAGAAAAGTCACTGCATTTTTCAGACAGTGAACAGAAACACTTTGCAATACTGCACTTGCAGTGAATACACCTCATCAAGACAGCTTGAAGACAGAAACTTTGAAAGTCACAGATAAGAGATAAGCAGTATAAGGGAAGAACATACTGCTTTCTCTCACCGGTGAGAGGTTAATATTTAGAAATAAACTGCATTTTTCACTATCTATTTCCCCTCTGAAAACTGCACTATGCTGTGCAATATTCCTAGTCACGACCTTTTTGTTCTTAAGTAACAACTATGTTCTAGGAAATAGTAGCAAAGAACACTGCAGCTATGATCCACTACTGGATGAAAGGAAAACCTGAGCCCAAACAGTAGACATATTGAATGAAAATTTTCACTACAGTAACAAATCTTCACTAACTGGGACAGAAGGATGAATGGTATAGTGTAAGAGCTCTTCAGAAGAAGTTGTGTGGCAGCTGATGCTATCCTAAATAATCCAGCACTTAAGAATACCATTAAAACTGAATATTCAAGTATTTTTAGCTAAACTCACTCCACACCTGGAGGTTTTTCAATGGAAAAGTGACAAGAGACAGTCAAGAACTGTTAGTTCTCTCAAAAAAACATACAGCTCTTAAGAACATAGAAGCTACAATATTTACATAAAGCCTTCTCGGAAAGCGTTCTCCATCCTTTCAAGCTGTACAAAGTAAATCTTTCTATTACCTCCTAGAAATAACGCACCTTAATTAAGCACAGATTTTAAAGTTCTGAATAATTAAGATTCTATAGCACTTTAGTACTGGTTACTTACAGCCCTACATAACATTCATATTATTTTAAGTGCTCAGGATCCTTAAGTACAGAAAGTGAAGTTTCCAAAAAACGGAAATCTGGACTCCAATGGTACTCCAACTTCGAATTGTTACTATTTATTCCTATGCAATAAAACAGGAATCACAATAAATTGTTTCAGCAGAAAAATATGAGTGTCGTAGCTGTTGCATGATAAACTGTCATTCCACTTTCAATTAGCTCCTTTTGTTTCAGCACAGCCATAATTTTTCTAATAAATCATACTCACTTGTAGCAGAACCAAGGAGATTTTTTTGAGATTTTTCTTCCCCTGTATTGTAATCCAACAGATAATCTATGTGTAAAGAAGAACACTTATGACTATCACAATTAAATGTGTCAGGGGCAAAGAAAATAAACCTCAAGATTTAACACGTCATTCAACTATGTCAGTTTGACAGTGTGAAAAGAAAACTACAGAAATTAAGTTAAAGGTCAGAGATTACGTACTAAAACATTAAGCTCCAAGCAATGAGAAACCCAAAAAGCTTCAGGGTTCAAGCTTCAGTTTCCCCAGGATTCATGACACAGATGCAGCAAACAGCTCACTGAGCTTCGTATAGGGTTTTTTCACCCTCCTCCTCGTGAGGGCTGGAGGTAGGCATTTTCATATTTTTTATTTAAACACAAAGTCTGCAAGCCAAAATAAGCACCTTCCCAGTTGCCTGCTGCACTGATCATACAAACAATCTCAGGAAATGGACTACAGACACTAAGAATAAAGCTGTTTTGCACGAGCGGCTTTGATTATTGTAGTCATCCTTTACTACTGTCAGCACAGGAAGATACTATTGCCTAGTCTGCCAAGTGAAATAGAGACTTATTACTAGCATTTGAAAGCAACCCTTCAAATAGTTACAACACATTGTTTAAAACTTAAAAGGAATGTTGGATAAACCCAGAAATGCTGAAATACCGTCAATAAGACTACGAGTAAATTGAGCAGTCAAATCATTTATCATATGCAGGAAACGATGAGCCACCAGACTAGCATAAGACACATCTGAATCGCTAAAAAGGCAGAAATTATTTGCTTACCATAATCTTCATCAAAGAGCTCTTGTCGTTCAGAATGATACTGAGAATCAGCTATTTCTTCATACTCTTCAACCATGCTAGTACCAAATACCCTATGAACGAAGTTTTAAAATAAAAACCTAATATTAGTCTATTAGTCATGCAATTACTTTACATAATTGATAATTAGGTAAGCAACATCAAAATTACATATGTTGCAAATAAATTAGACAAGCAACAGTTGCTTCAGTTAACCAAGATCAAGCTGCAGACATGCTTACTTTCTCAAACTCGTATCCACAAAGTCTGCATGCTTTCAAGTGCTGCACCAAAACAAGATCCTGTTTTTAATTTTAGTCATTTCAAAGAGACTTCCCCTTTTTAACTCGAACTCATACCTAGGCTTCTTTACCTTAAGCTCTCCATGAGCTTTTACGCCTCCTCTTCAGCTTCACCTTTGACTAACTTAAGGAGTATTGATTCATGACTACCTCATTTTGCATACTATATTCTCTTTGACCTGCTCTGCCAAAATAAAATCAGACCAATCCAATTTAAAGCAGTCTTGTCAACTGAAAATATGGTTTGGCTTATAACACTAGAGTTCCCAGGTTCAAATCCTGATGTAGCTTTGACAGGAGAATCGAACTTGGTTTTTTACAAGCAGTACAGAGGCTGATTACTCTCTAAGCTACACACACAGTTACTCTGATTTAGATATTCCAAGCGTTGCTAACTGTATGTACCTGGAGTGTCATGCAATACAGCAGCTTCCCAAAAGTACTCACCACACCCGCTCTTTTTAATTCACCACTTGTTCCTTGGTTTGCTTGGTCAGCCCTGAAACACTCATGTCCTCCCGTAAGGCTACTCATGCTCCTGTTTCCTAACACACATCTCCGCAAATATAAACTATTCCTTACACACTGGAGAATCGAATTAAAAGATTCAAAGCTTCTCTAAACAGATGTGAAGGACACTATGCAGCAGGTAAATTAGGCAACTACTCCAAATTACAGTATTTCCAAATAACTTCAACTGAAAACTAGAGTTTGTTGCCCAACTAATATTAAAACACACTAATCCTTACTGCAAGGAGGCAGAAAGACAAGGCAAAACACTTCAGGTATTACCTTATGAGACTTAAAGGACAAAAATGTTCTGATCCGAAGTGTGATATCAACTCCACCTAAAGAATAAAAAGTACTTAAAATAAAACTCTAAAGACCCACAGAGTCAAGAGTGCATTTAACATATACATCCAATCTTGAAATTGCAAGTTTTGTTTACTCAAGGGATTTGCAGATTGCCCATTACAGAAAAGACTCTGGTTCTTGCCATGCATAAAGTGCTGAGTCGCAGCAGAGAACACCCCAAGCCCCATGCACTCATCATTCCAAAAGAAGAGGTTGCTAACCTTTATGTACTTGATGAACATCTGAAGCGAGAGAAAGGAAAACGGGAGAAAAAAAAAAAAGATTAAAAAAAGATGTCAGTACAAAGGCTGAATACATGCCACAGGCAACTACAGAGTTTTATTGTTTTTAATTCAGTACTATAAACATCTAAGACAAGTTATGAAGGATGAAGTTGCAATACTACTTCATCTGCCTTAGGTAGCAAGATTCCATTTAGCCCTTGTACCTTGCAGATAGAAGGTAACATGCAACAAATGTTTTATTAATGAACTTAAATTACTCACTTTTTCTAGGCAGCATGATTGCAGACAGAATACTGAAGTGTGTTAAATTTACTAAGTGTATTTTTTCCCTTAAAAAGCACAGATTACAGAAAGTGACTCAAAAGGGAAAAAACCCTTCATAGCATGCATTCTGTGTACTGCTGCTGCTTCAAGTTCAATTTAACATGCTTCAATTTATAGAAACACTACTGGAAGAAAACAAAGAGCATCTGACGACAAATTTAGAAGCTTCAGTCAGTGTATTTCTAGTGAGAACTTGACTACATACTGATGTTTATCAATTATTTAATCTAAATTAATTTGCAAGTGTAGAATGTATTTATTAACCACTACCAATGAAGGACTGTAATCTGCAAGTGAGATCAAGAAAACTATTCCCACAAAACTACTCATAAAAAAAATCCATTATTTTTGATACAAGTTCATTAACTGACTTCAAAATTCAAACTTCTTGAAAAAAATTTTGGACTCTTCTTCTGTAGACTAGGCACACTTAAAATTTGCTTACTTTTTGTGCTATAAAGTAAAAATATTACAATAACAATCCTTTGAAAATTCCAGCAAGATTCCAGCTACCTTAAGGCATTCATTCAGCCAGAAAGTAGAATTAAAAATAAATGAAATCTTTATCCTGTGACTCATGCAGAATTTCTGGGTAGAGAAGTTAGATAACTATCATTCATAGCTACTTCCTCATGAAAGCACAAATCACAATTCAGTAGCACAAGCCAAAAATGTTATTTTATTTTTTGGCAAGCACCATAATCGGAAGGTAAGGCATCACCAGAGAGGACTTAAACGTCTGTATTTTATTTCAATTTAAATCTCCATCATATCGCAATATTTCCACAAAAGCTTTTATCCCAGTCCAAGTACCACACTATTTATGGAGTTTTACTCTCTTCAAGTCTCCTGAGTAAAGATAGCTTGCTGCAAGCCATTTTGAAGGTGGAGAGATCATGGCGAGCGCCCCAGCAGCCTAAATAATTTGCATGAGCTGCAGTTATGATTGAATAACTGCGAAACTGCACTTCCAGTCTACTGATGAGAACCAGAATTCAAGTGCTGACTCTTTCGGATTCACTTAAAACTGTATAGCAGAATACAGCACAAAAGTATCCAGAAATATGCATATTCTAATCTGTGCTCCAGGGATAGTGTGTGTGTATACACACACACAAAGCAGGTACAGCCAAGAGACAAAATACACTGATACCTCTAATCTTCTATTGAGGAGACAGTCGGTTACGTCAAATAGAATAGGAACACTGTTTGGATTTTTCTTAATCCAGACAGCAACTAAGCATGTACTTGGACACAAGGTAATTAATAGGTGCTTCCCAAGATCCCCCCAGTTACCATTATGAGGAAGGTAACATACTTGTGATTGTGTGACAGGGGTTTAGTACACGGCCAATCACACTAGGGCCACTAAGGAAACCAGTGCAATTAGTCAAGCATGCTTTGGTAACACGTGTCTCTGGATGCTCTGTTATAGAGGGTAAACCCAGCAAATGCTTCCTTCCCAGAGAATCATGGATGCTTTTGCAGAGTTAAGTTACCTTAACATATTTTGCATACATCTGTTCATCCAGCGGAAAACTTTGGATATTTCTCTCATCTCTGGCATGGAAAGTACCTAATTTAATCCATTTGTTTGTTGGATACCTAGAAAAGAAACAATGGAGTCAGATAAGGAAACATAAGAACCCACTGTTTACAGACATTTGCTGAAGTTTCCCAAAATGTCTTTTCACAGAAGAAATATTTTTTTTTCCCAGTCACAAGGTAACAGCAATGTGTTTTTTTATGGAAAGAAGAGTTGCAAGATAAGGCTAGGCTCAACACAAAACCTCAGCACTGCCTCTTCACAAACTTAAAGTGTGCAAGCCCTTGAAGGATGAAACCTTATACTCGATCCAATTACTGAAATTCAACTAGCCTACAGTAAAGATTCTGGCACTGAAAAAGTCACCTCAGATGAACACTGAAGAACATGATAAGTGACAAGTTGTAAATATTATTGTAAGCAAGTGGCAAAACACTATGAGCAAAGAGTTAGAACAACAGATCAAGTTTGGAAAAGTCAGAATCCACACACTTCGAGCACTGAAGAAGAAAGTGAGCTTTTTTTGATACACTGTGCAAATGTCTCCTCTTTCACACACCACAACAATCCGCTCAATCCCAAAAGTACCGGATGTACAACATTGTCTAAAACACGATAAAGCTATCCTTTAATCAGCCATTTGGCCAACCAGTACTATTCTTATCCCTTCAATAGTGGTGTCTTCTTTTGTAAATAGTTTGGGGGGTTTTTTGGACAGAGGTCAGCATTGAAGACAGTTTAAGACATGTGAAAATGGTCTGAATGACACGAGAAGGGACAGTCTACAACCTTAGTGGCATTCTTTTAAGAAACGCTCATTTTATGAGCTGTCATCCACTACCCAGCTACTGCATAGTTTCTACTGTTTCATTGCTACTTTTCAACAAATATTTCCTTTTCATTTTTAAGGTGGAAAAGGGGAAAAAAATTACAGGAAGCATGGAAAGAATACAAACCATGTCTTCTAGGACTTCACAGTTGCCTTTCATATGAAAAAACCCCACCAGTAACTGATAATATACACAGAGAAAAATCCATGTGGAATCAGAATCATAGAATGGTTTGGGTTGGAAAGGGCCTTCAAGATCATCTAGTTCCAACTCCCCTGCCATGGACAGGGACACCTTCCACTAGACCAGGTTGCTCAAAGCCTCATCCAACCTGGCCTTGAACACATTCAGTGTTCCCAGCCTTGAACACTTACTAAGTGTAAATTCACAATTAATTACACTCTGCACAATAACAGGCATGCAGAGATTATGTTTTACGAATCCATCCGTTTATTCCATGTTTCATTCCAAAGGGCAGGTTTTGATAACGTACCTGTCACTAATAGACACCAGAAAGTCTTTAGGAGTGGAAGAGAATAACTCATGATTTGCAATGTCAAGCTGCTTTACTTGGACTGGTTCACAGAGCTCGATAACAAACCTTGAAGACAAAAATGAAATTATTTTTAAAAAGCACTTTTCCTACAATTACAATCCTCAGCCTTCTACCTTGTTACCACATCCTTCAACAAGTATAAAAGAACACTACGAAAATGCTGTACGATAGGGTGGCATCTTGCATTGCTCCCTTCAAAATCACTAGCCACACTTGCCCACGTTATCTAGCTTAGTAACTCTAAACAGCACCAAGAACAGCTACAGAAGCTTCATCCATCCTGCACCCAAAGGCAAAGAGTCACAGAACTAAAAAATATTGACAGCAAACACCACTTAAACCACACCTGAAACACCAGTTAGTACATGGTAAATGCTGATCATGTGTCCTACAATTATCTGATGGCTGGGGAAAGAAACCAAAATCTTTGCCTGAACACTCAGTGCTTTCTCTTCTGCAAGATTATAATTATGCAAAACCCACAAATACAAAAGTGAATGAAGTTTTTCCCTTAAACTTCCCTCTTAATACCAGATACAGAATTCTACAGGGGACACAATAAAGTGCCTCCCACTAAATCTGTCAGAGTTCCTTACACACACATTTGAGGCAGACACACCAAGGTGGTGTCAGTCCCACAGGATACGTACAGTCCCACTGCAATGGAAAAGTAGAACTGCTCCTGTCATACAAGCAAACCTCAGTAACCTACCAGATTTTAGTACTGCAAGGGTTTAGCATGTAAAGGTCCATGTTTTCCATCAAAATAGCTGAAGTGCTCTGCGTAAAGAAGAGAATTAGTATTTTCAGTTGTATGGTAGATACTAACGCAGAACCAAGGGTTTTTCCCTCTCTCCAAAAATAAGTTTGATGTCAGTTACACAGACTAATAGCAAATTTCATAACATTCTAAGCAAGATAATACACAGGAGACAGCATGCCATACTGCTATAGGGCAATTACAGATTATTTACTATGGCAAGCTATTTAATACAACTTTGTTAAATTTCTATACCAAGTAGACTCTGTCCTGCCTTCCAAACTCACTTAAAGATGTAAACTATAGCAATTCCTCTTAAAACAAGGGACGGATTAGAGTTCATGTTCAATTTCTGTAAACAAAAAAAAAAAATCACAATAAACCCAAACACAACAATAAAAGATTATTTTGAAAATCGGCATTCAGTTTTAAGTAAGTGTACTCTTTGTACTACTTCTTGCATAAGAGTAAACTGAAATAATGCACACTAATAATTAACAAATGCTTACCTTTGCCTCTGGATTCGCTGCCAAAATTTTGGCACCACACTCTACAGAGGCATAGTTATTTCTATTTTTCTGGACCTTTTTTGTGGAATGCTGTACACCAGCAGCAGAAGGGTGCATTGACTGACCTAGGAACAAGGAAATATTGTTTCGATGGTTTGCTACAGTAGCAAAAACTGTTTTCACTTTCAGGGAACTTCTGCTCACTGCTTTTATACAATAAATGCTATCAATTATGTAGTTCTGGTAGAAAAATGAAGTTCCAGGCTGCATTCAAATTCAGACAAGTTTCACTATTCAAATTTGTCCTGGTTTTGGCTGGACAAAGTTAGTTTTTCTTTTTAGTAGCTAGAATAGCTCTATGTTTTGGATTAAATATGGGATTTGTTATGAGAATACTGATAGCACACTGATGTTTATAGTTGGTGCTGAGACATCAAGGACTTTTCAGCTTCCCATGTTTTGCCAGTGTGCAGGAGCACAACAGCCTGAGGGGGGAACACAGCTGAGACAAAGGACTCACATCTCCTTTTATGATTTGAATTTAGATTTAGGATTGAGGGCCAAATTGGCCAATGGAATATTCCATACCATGTAACGCCATGCCCCATACATAGACAAGGGTCAATCAGGAAGCCGAATTCTCTCTCTTCTGGGGGACATTCTTTCAGACTCTCCAAGTTCTACCTCTTGCTCTCTTTTCTAGCCTCTCACTTGTCCAGGATTGCAGTTTTGGGACTTACCTGTTTCAGAATCACTTGCCGAGATGGGGCAGGCATTGGTCATCAGGTGGTGAGCAATTACACTGTGCATCACTTGTTTCTATATATTATCATTACATATATATACACACATATTATTATTATTTTACAATTATTACTTTAGATTTTATATTATTATTATTAAATTGTTCTTATCTCATCTCAAGCCACAAGACTCCTTCCCTTTTCTCCTTTAATTCTCTTCCCTTCTCCCCAAGGGGTGGAGGAGGGTGAGCAAGCAGTTGCATGTGGTATAGTGCCAGCCAGATAAAACCATGACAAAATTTGAGACAAAATAAAAGTGGTCTGTATTTAAACCAAATCAGTGAATCCTGAACTTACTCTTTTCTTTCTCCACTTCCATTACTTTCTTCTTCCATTCATCAAATGTTGGAATGTCTCCAGGATCCTTTGGAGTTATCACCGATGTAGGGTCAATTTCTCCTGTTTTCTTATACTCTTTCTGCAAAAGAAAGAGTCACCAATTGTGAATATTTTTCAGTACCAACAATGAAAACAAAGATGAATGCTTTCAAAAAACTAATAAAAAAAAACAAAACAGAAAAGAAACATGTGATGATTTCTTTCCAGAATTATAGATTCTTTCACTGAGATGCTGGTAATTTTTGTGGCTAAACTAATACATTTTAAATAAAGCACAAGCATTGTGCTTTTCTTCAAGATTTTTTCTTTTCCTCCTCCTAAGGAGAAAATATTTCCCCGTAGCAAAAATCTTCAAATATGAATGTTGGTCATGTCAGAGTTCCAGAGGTGCCCTGGAGTTTCTGAACACCTCAAAATCAGTAGAATGAAATCTAATTTTAAAATATTTTATATTTAATGATCAAAGAAATAATGTTTTCGTCTTGCCTAACAAAGCAGCAACCCTTTTAAGTTAACCATACACTATATCCCTTCAAGTCTTAACTTCTCCTTTGTAGAAACACATTTCCAGCACACACCACCAGATGTGCAAAAAGCTTTTGTTAGACATTTCAAGTATAAAGCTTATTTTGTAGACAACATTTTACAGGTAGTTTCCAGAATGACTGCTTTGTAGGTTGACATTTTCTCTGCACTTAAGGCAAGAATTATTTCACATACAGTTTTATAGTTGAAAGCATTCAAAAAAGAGCCAAACCCACATATTTCATCAAAAGTGACAACAGAATTCTTCACATGACTACACTGCAACAGAACTTTAGATGTGGCATACCCCAAAATACATCTCCACGTATATTTAGAAATGAGAGGACCTAAAAAAGTCCTGTATCTTCCTCTCCCAAGAAAGTTAAAAATATAAGATCCTCCTTGGGCTATGACAAAAGCAGCAAGTCAAAAAAACTGAGTAAGCAATGCCAAATCAGGTTGTTGCTTAATTATGACATCACATCAATGCCATAATTATTTAAATTGCAGTCTTTAAAGCATTAGGTTAAATAAAGAAAATTTTGGCTTCTTTTTTTTTAATAATGGTTTACACTACTTTGTTTGTAGTAAGTTCTTTAGAAGACTCTTCCTGACTGCAAGTAATTATTTTAAGTCACACTGTACTTTGTTCGATAATCCTGAGAAAAACTACTGAGTTTTAAAAGAGAGTTATCCCAGTTACTAGCGGCAGTTTAAATGTGATCTTAAACCAGAAAAAAACAGTATTGCCATGGCCTTGATTGTTCTTTATGTATTTAAAAAAATCTAAGCACTGGGAAGTGCCTTACAGTAAGAATATAAAAGCAATCATACAGTTAAGTATAAAAGTCCTGGCTAGCTAAATATCCCACTTTAACAATGGCCAAATAAGATACCTAGGAAAGAATAAAAACACACCGAACATTTTGCATTTCCTTCGACTGTCAACTTTGCCTCTAGCCATCTGCTTGCTACTCAGGAATTTCCTGACTCCATCAACATTCAACCCTCAGACTTCTCTTCTACAAGCTTACCTGGACTGTGCAAAATCCCCTCCTTTTTTATTTTTAAATGTATGTAAAATAATTCAGCATCCACAGCATCGTGTGGGAAGTCCCAGCTTAACTACCTGTTACGTGAAGAACATTTCTTCTGGATTTTATGCCAGATAGTTTTATTTGATTTCCCCAACTCTTGTATTTGAAGAGACTTAGCTCAGAAAGACTGTTCTGTGCTAATGGAACAATCTTGCTGTCCTCTTCTCCCAGTTTATTACACCCTTGTTGAGATGGCAATATCAGAACCATATGCAGTGCTTAAAACGTGAAGACTTGTGCATTTATACAGTGACAATCAGAAAAGCAATGGATACCACTCCTCTTCAGCAATGGTGATAACCTAACAGAGGGCATCAGGCTCCGGTGTGTCCTGAGTGGTTATCAGTACTGCTTACCTCCCTTTTTAAGTTCTCTGAGGCATTCAGAGCAGACTTCTGCTCATCTGCCTCCTTTTCAGCTGCTGAAACTTTCGACTCAAACTCAGATTTTGTCTTCTTTCCCTTGCCATGCGAAGATGATATGTTCTCTATATGTTGACCTGCAAGGCTGAAAGTTTTAAGAGTATTAGGACCTACAAAATGACCACATTTTCAGCCATATGCAACGTTAAGCACACATACAAACACGTAGATAAGAAGCAAGAACATGCAAATGTTTGTTGCAAGGCCAGGATAGAAAAGAACAACTACCTTTCAGACTCACAACCTACATCAATACTCACCTTTCTGGTGGACTGACAAAAGAGGAAGGCTCACTCTGAGGGTCAGCCTCAAGTGTCCCACCAATATCACAGTCGGGTTCTGACTGCTCAGCTTCACTAGAGCTGACTACAGGGATATCAGCATGGGAATTTTCCATTGCACTGAAGGGAAAGAAATAACATGCTTTTTACCTTTCTGGTAACACAAGTAACCTTGCTAATCAACCACATAACTAAAGATATTTGAAAGTCTTAAAAGAGCAACAGTCTCACAGAAATCATTATGAAAAGAGGAATGAAGTATGCTATACTGGCATTCTCAGCTGTACCCATGCAAGAATGGAATTTCCTTTTCCAGACTGTTTGTCTCAGCAAAGGAATTCAAAGCTAGCTTCTCACGTCCCAGAACTCTCATCTTACCAGACACTGCAACGGATAATTTTCCCCCATCATCACTACAAATTAAGAACGGCTTCGGTTACCTGACTGCCAGCAATTTTCCCTTCCAACAAAGGAATCAAACACAAGGCTGAGTCCATCAATAAAAGCTCCTAACGTTCCCAAGTCAATGGGGAGTAGTCAGAACAGAACTTGGCTAAAACTAGAGGAGAAAAGGGGTGGCATAATGATACCCAGTAGAGCCAGCCAGACTTCCTTTCCACTACATTTATTTTTTTTTTGCTAGCGAAATAAAAATGAGGTACCACAGCAGACCATTATCCAAGCTGCATCAGCGGCCTGAACTAGCTAATCTGCCCACTGCTTTACTTCCTCTCTCCCGGAAAGGCTGAACACACCACATCAGACAAACCCTAAGGCAAAAACTGAAAAGGCAGCCTTCCTAAACGCTCTTTAGGAATGATGGAATGGGTGGAGAGAAGATGGACAAATAATAACTTTCAGTTGATAACTTCTGAGACTGTCCTCTCTTCCCCAGTACAGGAATGACTTTCATATTGATCTAGAAGGTTATAAACCAGATTTAATAAAAGCTTTATTGTGCCTCCTAAATTTCAACATAAGCTTTCTTCAATGTCAGCGGCAAACTAGGTTAATCCAATATCATGATACAGAGCTGCTAAAACACAAACAGCACGACAGCAACTTAAAAGGGGATCTTTTTGGTTCTCTGACTGCTACAATTATCAACAGAAGCAGCTGCAACAAACCCAGGGAGCCAATTTTAGTACCCTTCATATGATAAAATTCCCACAGTATAAAACAAAAAACTAATAGGTATTCAAGACTTTTTGCTATGTAGCAAAACCTAACAAACGCTAGGAATACAGGAATTTATCAGCTACAAACAAGGAGGGGTTTTTCTGAATGCCCTAACACACACACACACATCTGAGATGCACACAGTTTAGCTCTGCGTGTAACACTTCAATGACTGAGGTAAGGTTGACCACTATACTTAAAATTAAAAAGCTCCATATATTCTTGATCTCAGTGGATAGATGGCAGTATGAATAATTATCAACTGAATAAAATATGGGACAAGTATGAACTTAAAAATACCCTGGTATCAGCGTGTACCTGACTGGCCTCAAGTAACTAATTTTGGCAGAAGGTGAGCAGCACAAGCCTAAAAGCTGTAGTTCTCCCTCTCCTTTGGGTACTTTCATTTGTTAGTAGCTTTGCCTTTATTTTTGAAGTGCATTACCAAGCTCACTTTGCATGGCAGCTGTCTTTACCTGCAGCCAGAAGAGGAGCTCAGATTATTTTTCAAGTAGTTTTTCCAAGTTTTCCTCAGATTAGGTCTGGATAGAAAAGCTACATTCAGTGCTGTCCTAAAAAAGATTCATTACAGAGTAAAAATAATTTGGAATAAAATTACTTCCAGAATATTTTGACTAAGTGGTCCTGCTGGAGTATCAGACCGGTAACACCTAAGGGAGCTGGACTTTGTTACATTGATGGGAATGAGCATCTAAAACAGGAAAAATGCTGTCTAACACATGCAACTGAGTCTTTTTAAAGATCTTGTTTAACTATGGAACTGGACTACAGCTGCTTTGGATATTAATCTGTACAAAAAGAGACCACCTATTACTATTTAAAGTTAAACTGAAGTTTGAAATAACATAAATATGCATCTCTCCTATATTCATTCTATCCTTTCTTCCTGTAAATGGTAGTAGCGTGAGAGCACTGCTGCCAAGCATTAACTAACATATCAGGTGCTCCAAAACGAGTTTCCATTTTCATTTGTTTCATAGGTCGAGTCTTCAGAGTTCATCACTCTAGTACTCCCCAACTACGACAGCAAGACTGCTTTCAACAATTACAAGACACCAAGATAAACCTTCAAAAGAAAGTAAGATCCTGAATCTCCTTCTAAGATCTGACAGCAGTAGGACTTACAACACTTGACACAAATGAATCTGTATGGTAGTTAACAAAAGCTATAAAAAGAAACATGCCAAAATTACATTCCAGTCTTGCTTTACAAAAATTGTAAATTTGGGAAGCTTGATTTTCGAAGGCTTGCAATTAAAGACACTCATGAAGTACCAGAACGTACTTAAGCATTAGCCCCAGCAGAGTAGGCAAGATCAGTCAACAGGCAAGATTTCCAGACTTTTTCTATGGTAAACAAACTAAATTGGGTAGACCAGAAAAACTGGACTCTAAAAAAACCCAAAGCATGAAAGATAAGTTGACTTCATTTTTAATGTGTTGAATTTTTATCTACCAAAATATTAGATCTTTATCAGTAGGCAATTAGAAGAATACATTCCCCTTAGCACACATTAAAAAGCCCAGGAGAATTTTGCGGAAGTACCTAAAAGTATATACACATGAATTTCCATACTACAGTTAACATTTGCTAGCCCAGCACTCCACAAAAGAAGGGAAACAAAATTAAGCACATCAACTCTTGAAGACTCCTTGCAGCAGATGTAGCTCTGCAATACACTACTAAGTATCAGAATTACCAACTGTCTTGGTTGTGTTTACACTAAAATTTGCTATTTCATCAAAAGTCTATTAATATCAGAACTTAAGACTGCTCTGTTGTAAGTCCTGAAATAAAACACTGCAAAATTCTTCCTTAACTGAAAGCAAAGGCCATCACTGAAGCAGCCTTGATGCTTGTTATCAGAGATGTTAAAGCACATTTGCTAAGGGCAGAAATCCTAATGGTAAAAACCTGAGGGCTTTTATAGTACAGATTACCTAGCACGTAGAAGTGTATTTTTTTCTGTCAAAGCAGCAGCTTAGAAACTGTTAACGGCAATAGCATGACATGTCATATGAGTACATAACTCTTAATCCACGCACTGTGTAAATAATGGCATATTCCATTAGCATTGACATCATAAACCAAAGCGCAGCAAAACAATCGTGTATAGCAGCCTAGTCTTATCCCTACTAAACCTGAAGAGGTAACCTTTTTAACGACATCAGAGTAAGCGATATTCTCTCAAAGATCCAAACAATAAAATAAAAAAGCTTACTCAGGCTGCGAGACTGGAGGTATCTCTGAGGTAGGTGAACTGGAAATGTTTTCAGTGCTTGCAACTATGTCAGATGAAGCTTCACTTAAATCTACTGAAGGTGGAGTCTCAACTTCAGGCTGGCTTGCTTCACTCACTTCTGTCGTCTGTGAAAACATTACAGATGAACATACATTTTCCAAAACTTGAACAGGAAAAGCATTCATACAGTAACACCTACTATGGAGTTTTAACAGTTCAGTAGTTCTGATTTCTGTCATCAATGAACCTGAAAACCAGACAGCAAGAAATATATTTTCTTTCTTCATAAACCTAGATGGTATTCAGTGCTACTTTGGGACAGTTGCAACACTCTTCCATGGTATGCAATAACAGTGTGAAAGTATTAACTGGAGAAGGCATATATGACAGCTTCCTCAACCATGCTTTTCTATGAAGAGACAGTCACAAGGAAACAAGCTTGAATATTTCAGCAACTGAAATAAATGGTTCTATTTGCATGCTCCATTGCAACAAAATTTCCATTTACTGTTTTCATCCTAAGCTTAATTTTGGGGAAGTCTTTCAACCTTATCACTCCAATGGAGGTCCGAAATTGTTGTTGTAACTGAACAAAAAGATAAATTGCTTATCACTTCTGAGAGACTAGTAGTCTTGAGTCTTATTTATTCTGTCTTCAGTTCATAAGGTCTTGCACAGCATAATCAAAATAAGGCTTTCTAAATCTGTAAGAGTACCTAAACACTGAAATAGGTCAGATTAACAGTATTGTCTATTGCTGCAAGAGTTAAACAAGAGCCTCTTGTCAACAGCTGGATTACTCCAAGTCATCTAATTGAACACGAAGAGGTCTGGAATGTTTTACTATAGAATTACATATCTCGACTAGGCAATATATATTCAGAGGTATGTCTTAGGTACGTTGTCTTGTAATCTTCAAAAAACATATCAAATAAATCCTCTTTAACAGCAGGCTTTAACATTTAACACTGAGCTCCGACTTAACAGTATTAATGGCACGTACAACTGAGACACAACCTTTTTTCCTTTTTAACAAAGGCAATGAAATTGACAGAAGTCATGAAGGATCAAAGTTAAAATGGACTGCTACAATCACCGAGCCTGATCCATATAAAAGACCTCAGCAAGAGGTTTTTTGTTTTATTTATAAAGACACATCCATACCCATAACATTAAATTTTAATTTATCTTGGAAACATTTATTTAGTCAGTACCTACAAACATTAAATTACTCTATTACATATGCACACAGGAAACGCAACATCTGTTAGCTCACACGCGTTCTCCTTCATTGGAAACATGAGTCTGACAGCAACCCTGCACGCAAGTGAAACGCGATAGATGGTTACTAAGAGCTTTAGACGACCAAAATGAAAGACACCGAAATCCAAGAAGCATTTGAAGAGTGTATGGAGACAGTGAATGGAATAAAAGTCTTGCCTGGTCAGATTTTGTAAAGCCATCAGGTAGCTCTGCTGTAGAGTAACTCTGTGTACTTGAGTCCGCATGCTCAGACTCCAGCCTGGGACCAGCCTCTTCCCCCTAGTGCATTAAAGGCAAAACAAGAGTGAGTAGGCAGTAACACAGGCCTCCTATTCTGGTGCAAGGAGCTACCCTTGGTACACTACCTTTACAACCACCAAAACATCCACAAGAAGTTAAGCTACATGAATCTTCAGAGCCATTGCCTACGTAGGTTTAAAATCTCATCTGTACAAAGACCATGGGGCAAGTTAAAACAAGTCAGTTAAATCTTCACAGGAAAGACTGTTTTAGCATTGTCTAAATCGTTCAATTTGTGTGCTGAGAAAGTTACTCATTCTGCTACGAGCTCCCATGTGGACAAATCCTCCATATCTCCTCGCTGCCCAAAATAGGAGGGGAAAAAAAAATATCCTAAGATGACTTGCAACAGACAACCGTTAAAAAAAAGATAACACTTGGCACATTTCAGTTATAGCAGTCTTATCAGCAGAACTACAATAATTTCTAAAGTCTGCTGTAACCTTTTAAAGCAATTTTCTCTTTTACAACTAAAGATTTACAATAAAGTGCAGTTAATTCATAAAGTAAAAAAGAAAACACGCTTGTGGAAAAAAGTTTTAAAACCACCAGGATGTAGAACCAACATGAATTTACTTGCCCCTCAAAAATGTATTTTTTTTTTTTCAAGTTGTGACTACAACATACGCAGGTTATTTCTGAGCAAAACTTTAAAATACAGCAAGAAATCTGGTAGAAAATTACACACCTCGCATTTCATAAGGGCTAGCTAAAATCCTGCGGTCAAATACTGAAAGTGCTAGTGTTTGGACCCAAAACGGGCTATGCTATACAAGCTTACGTGACCATATCAATTTGAGAGAGTTAAGGCATACACTGGAAGAGCAGGAAGTACAAATTTGAGCAGGCAAATCTTAAAGTCAACAGCTAAGCAACATTTTTCCCCAAATATTATTAGCTCACATCCTAGTCCCGAAGATTAAATAGCATCAATGCCTTGAAGAGACAACTGATTTAAGGAAAACAGATCAAGGGCTGCAAGACTGCTCTTTTTGAGCAGGACAGCTCCAGCAGCCTAGTCAGAAGTAACAGATGCATGCTTAAGATTTCTCATACACCCAAGAGACTTTTCTTTAACGAGTGAAAACCACAGTACATCATCTTTGGGTTTAAGTTCTGAAATCTGTTTTACAGCGCAGCCATGTTAATAGAATGAAGGGAAGAATGTTGCAAAAAAGTAGGAAAACATACACCAGTGGCTTCCCAGTCTCAGAGCTTATTTGGTTTTTCCAGTTTTATTACATCAGCCAGTAAACTCCAGCAGGACTTTTTTCAGGCAGCCAGAAGAACAGAACTGAATGCTCTTTGGCCACACAAGCTGGCAAAAAAAACAAACCTATCCTAGATGTTGAAGTGCTTAAGAAACCTACAATATTTAAAGTATTTTTTCCAGGTCAGGCAGCTCTCCACTTGAGTCAACTAGAATGCTCAATACACATTCCCCAGTTTTCATGTGGCATATAACAGCTTTCTTGGAAGGAGGACCATGAATAGCACTACTACTCATCGATGGAGGAAACGGATTCCCAATAATATCAATACTACCCACACTTATCATAGGACTGATTCTTTACCTGTGTAAGCAAATAAATGAAGTCACCATGACTTTCTGATATGACCCAACAGCTTGGGAAATCGCTACGAAATTGCGATATGCAGAAACTTGTTATGAGTTAATCAGGGTGGGACGATTACACTCAATTTAATCTAAAGCACTGAGTAATATAAATAAGGGACAGAATCTTGTTTATTAGCGTTTCACATATGTATTTTAGCTTTGATAATTTTTGTTAAACAGGAGGAAAACAAAGTGATAAATATTGACCTAATAAGTCTTCTATTTAGGACAGCAATCATTTGTGCACTGTTTTTAACACAACACAGATGCAATTGGCGTACTGTGACCTAAAGCTACCCAGGCCATCACCCCTTATCACGGTCTCTAGAGCCACATACTACCCCTGGTGCTCACTACTTCTAACATCTGGCACCCAAATAAAAAAAAAACCTGAGTCACCATTACTGGCTTTACTATTTGTTTCACCACCACACAGTCCAGCTGTATTGTTGCTTAACTGCAACAAACTCGAAGGAAAACAAAAACTTGGGAATGTAATATCATGGTTCACAGAACAACTGAGTACATCAAACATTCTGGCCAAGACGACTCTAGGAATCAAAGTGTATGAATCAATTGGGGCTTTTTAATTTTAATATCAAGTCAGAATGAGTAGCTAATTAACATGACTTATTCAGCATACCTTTTCCTGGACATTTTCCTCATTTGCCAGGGCATAAGCATCACCTGAAGCATATTGCACTGCTGATGAAAGACTGTCTTTACAAAAGACATGCCAAGTAGGAAGCCTATTAAAAAAAAAAAGAAAAAAGAGTCAAAGTCTTGATTTAAAAATGGATAAATTATATCCTAAGATTCCCTCAGCACTGTCTCCCTCAACCTTTCTTCATTTGTTCTCAAGAGGTGCCTAAAAAATAAAAATATGCACATACAGTTCATAGATATTCATTTATTAAAACTATTGGAGGACTTGAGAAAGTTGAGAAAACATGCTACAAATTTACTACCTCCAAAAGACCAAAAAAACAGCAAAACAGTTATTGGGGTGATACAATGTCACAAATTAGTTACTGTAAGTTAGAAAGAATTTGAACAAACTATATTCTTTGTCATACAGTAATGAGATATCTTTAGCAATTATTAAGTAAAAGCTAAAGCCACAGATTAAAAAAATAAACCTGCTTATTTCCCTGTACTGATCACACCTGCAGTAAGCAGCATCAAGCACACTTAAAAGAATTAGAGAAAATAAGTATATTAAACGAAAAGGCCCACGCAAAAAACAATGAAAACATGGAGACAAATGGCAAACCAGGTGCTGGCTTTAGCTGCAACCTCCATAAAGATTTGGTTTGTACGTTCAGTCCCCAACAGTTTTGCTTCTCAGTAGAAATGGATTTATTTCTGTAGGAAATCCAACATCTACACAAACACTTGCATCAGAACAGCATCTTTCGTTGCTTATAGTGTTTGGCCCCTCCACATCCCGGATAACATACGAACAGCAAACCATTAGCCTTGGAGACCCAAATGCAGATCTCTAAGCATACAAGAAATCTGACAACCTTCTGACATAAATTTTGAAAACCAAAACACAGCCTTAACGGTCAGTCATAATAACAAGAATACTAGTAGGTCAGGACTCACACAACTGGGATCAGCCTAGTGTTTAGAATTTGAATTACCAGCCATCTTAAAAACCTGAAGATCACCTTTACTGGAAAGTACATGCTGCAAAGATTCCTCCACCAAGGAGGAACCCATGCTGCAGTAGACCGCAGTCAAGGACTAAATTTTAAGAACCGTTTAATGCATATGTATACACACACACAGAGCACTACTACTTCAGGTTGCAGACAACCACAAAATCAGGCTTTTGTTGTAGCGATAAACCTATTGCTCCTCTTCCACCCACATCAGCAGGGAGTGTTAGCATGGCACTAGCCCCTCTAAATCCAGGTCTCTTGCCACCAGAAAAGCAGAATACAGCAGACAAGGAATGTGTGGGATCTGACATACTATTCTGGAGATGGGCAAATAAGCTGTCCCAGGTCTGTCTCAGTCCCACTGCGCCTCAGCAATTTCTCTTATGTTTGGGGTAACTACTTTCTTCTAAACTAAATGGAAGCCCTCAAGTCAAGCAGAAGCAGCTGCAGACATCTCTGTTAAGTTGAAAATGAGGTGTATGCATTCTCACACATCTTAAATTCCCATCCCATCATGTAATTACTTGTTTGTATTACATTTTCCATCAAACCTCTGTCTTAGCCTAAGCACAGGACATACATTTAAGATACTGAATGATATGTTACCAGACTTTTATGGCCTTACTTTCTTAGCTCTTACTTGGAAAAAATTAGTTATGCAAATACTTCAAGTCATTTATTTTTCTGAAAAGTGGTTTCAATCATTTTATGGAAAAATTTTCTCTTGCTCTTAATTCTAGTATCTCTGGTCTCTCCTTCCAGCTATGTCGACTCCCTGGTTCTTCATAAAAGTACAAGAGAAAGATCAAAAATTCTACAGAATATACTGTAGCTCATTCTGTTCTTTTATTATACATGCATACAAATATGTTATTTCCTATTTTGCTTACACTAAGGGGGGGATCTTCAGTGATCTGTACAGAGCAACATTAAGTCCCTAAATGTAGAAAATGAAAGACATCATTTGCTGTGAATCAGCATTTTAAAACACAAGGTTTATTTTCACAACTGTATTAGTAACAACTTCAGCACTTGCAGTCACAAAAAAGCACTCAGCAGAAAACTCACACATTTCTTGCCTTAATGTATTGACACTTTTAATGCAACAAATCATGCTTTATTAGAGCATGAATGCAGCTTTTAGAAGAATGCAGTTTGACAGCTCAGAGATTTGAGCTATTCTGACATAATTTGTGTCCAATATCCAATTTGTTTATTTTCAGAAATTCTTCTTAGTCTACTCCCCAACTCAAACATGATGCCACAGGTCTCCCAGGAGCCCTCTAAGCAAGGGAGGGGACTGAATTCCTTTTGCATACGTTTGCATGCAGGCACCCACAGGAAAATCTGAGCCCCGTCACAACAGAGGATGCAGCAGGCAGGATATATCACTCACCTGCTGCCATCAAGCTCTGACAGAGCATTGAGAACAAATCCACAGAATGCAAGGCCACATGAGACCAGCCACTCCACGAGAAGTCAAATCAATCACCTTCTCAGGACCACCGCTACTCTTTTCCTTTTTTTTTTCCTTCTATCAGCATTCTGCATATTCATTCAACAGGCTGATAAATGATACAGCCCACAATAAAAAGATTTGCCAAATGGCATAGCACCTCTATTAAGCATTTCTCTACATGCAGAAAGGCAAACAAACATGAAACCTAAGTATTAGTTTCCTGAGAATAAAATTTTCCTTGAGTTTAGTGAACTTGCACAGTAGCTTCTACATCCGTATATATTAACATTCTTCCCATTCTCATGGCAAAAGAGCAGTATTTTAATATTGACTCGGAAGCAAGCAGATCCAATGCCCAAATACTACCGGCGATTAGTCACTAGATATACCGTCTCAGATACAAGGCATATCTTCAAATGATGTTAACAGTGTAGAAATACTTCAAGAGATCGTTCCAAACACATAACCAACAGTTAGTGACTTACACTGATACAGAAGTTTTCAGTAGTTCCATTTTTGCTGAGTATGACTCAAAAAAGCAGATGCTATTAAACCTCAAAGAACAAAGAAATTTAAGCACAGGACTTTTAGTATCATCATTAACGCAGTTTAAAAGCTATTGTCTGTAATAAGCCATGAATTTTTCAGCTTGATATGCACAAATCCAAACGCAAAAGCTGCAAGCCCAGGCACAGAAGGGGGGTGGCATGGATCTTTACCCTTCACAGAGCAGGCACATACTGTGGTTCCCTAATGAGGCAGAAAGTCTGCTCACCCCTATCCAAACGGCACGGTACGTTCATTATCACTATACAATTAGCTATGGTCTGCTGCTGGCTCTTAGGCCTTCCAAAAGGAACGCACTGAAATTCAAACACACAGGTTGTTTTGAAACTGCAGTGTAGGTTCTCTGTGAAAGACCATCCAGTTCTAATTTAGCTCCAACTCTAAGTAATTGGGAAGGGGGCTGCAGAAGACTATCAGAGACAGTGAAACTACTAATAATTGTTTGGACAAACATAAAAATCAAGTAGAAAGTAACCAACTGGTAAGAAAAATTAATCATACAAGTTACAGCTGACAAAAAAAAATCTAAATTAGCAAAATCTGAAGGTTAGGGCAGTTTTTCCACAATTTGATCTTCCCAGAGAAGAACAGCCTAAGCTTTCATTTCCAAAGACTTCATACAAGAACACTGACGCTCACACAAGACTCAGTTCAAACACATCTGTCCTCTAAATGATTCAAGAGTTTTCTTTAATTCTCCCCTAAATGAGACCTATTTTTGGACACCGGAGAGTGAAGCAGTTCAAAACAATTTACAGCTGACACCTGTGAGACAGACTAATTTTAAGCAAAGGAGCAATCAAAGGAAGCTACCACCAGTGCACTGATCACCAAGCTCTCCTCCAATGCAGAGGGAACGGTCTCTGTCCAGAACCATCACTGACATCTTCTGCACCTCTTGGCAGGTTGTATTACCAACAGGTGCACCAATGCCCAACAGTTAAGAAGGAGAATGAGGATGTCACCGTCCCTGCCGTCACCCTCTACTGAAAACATTCATAGGATCAGTTCAGAACAGGCCCGTGCAAGAGAAGGCGAGTGGGTTTTGGACCCAGGGAGCAGAGAGCCGGCACAGCAGGCCTATGAATGGGGGAGAGGCACCTACTTGTTGGTTGAAGCTCATCTTCTTGATTACAGAATAATTTATGTTGGATTAATCAGGTAAAAAAAAAAAAGAGAGGGTGAGGAAGGCAGGAAAATATCTTTTGCTTTGAACAAACCCTACAGGTCTGACTGCTATCACTACCCTACCCTAGCTGCCAAAGAGAAAGAAGGCTCTGTAAGAACAAGGAGCTCGGCAGATCCACAACCAGACTCAAGCCAGCAGTAACCTGCCTTCCAGCCACTGGTAATGCAGAAACATCAGCAAAAGGAGGGAACCCTCATCCTCTCCCCAGTAACTTACTGGAATCCGTCTTTGTCTCAGAACAGTTCAGCAAGAGGGACCTGCATTTAAAAGGGCCCACAAAATGAAGTAAATCTCCCAGAAAATGAAGACCGGGCTTTTAGGACAGTAACATTATTTCAACCAGTCAGAGGAAGAAAGCTATTTGCAAGGCACTGCCTGCTTTAGCACAATTTCCCCAGGCACAACTCTCATTTCTGCATGTCAAGTGGAAATAAGCCTTGATAAATGCAATGAAGAATCATTAATATTCCTTAATGCTGCTAAAAAACAAAAACACAAACACACAACACCCACACCACACACCTCTCTCCGTTCATTTAAAAGCCATTTACTACTACGGAAGACCAGCATGCATAACTAAGATAACTTTAAAAGCTGTGATGGATCTTTAAGGGAGAAAAAAGCTGAAGACTAAGATCTAAGACTATGGATCTAGACTGAGCAAGGATGCTGCCAGCACAACACTGATACTGTCTCATTTCCTATCACTATCCACTAACTACATTCATGTGCCACCAAAAAAAACCACAAAACAACTGAAGTTGGAGCTTTCTTGCAAATCTTTTACCAATCCATTGTATTGTGCAATTAATTTAGGCTTTTAATATCTCTCCCACTTGTCGCAAAGAATGTGCTCTCCAGACTGTCTCCTAACTGGAATGCGACACAAAAAAAGACAGTTACTTCACTTGTTCAGAGGAGCCCAACACAAAGACACTTCTGACTATGCTGAATTCCATACCTTTGAACAATGAGATTCCAACCATCAGTTTAAAATATGGCTTTCGGCATTTTAAATGCATTGGCATGCAAAGACTGCAAAACTGTAACACTGCACTGAAGAGTGTGGCTTAAGAGAATCCCCCTGCACTGTCAAACTCTACTTACTATCTTTAATGCAAGAGTATGGGGAAAAAGAACACATTCTGGAAAAATACAGTAAAACCTGATACTGGCCACAAAGACTACAGGAAAACAGTGGAACAGCCATGAACTGTGATTAAACTTTAAGGCCTTTAGAGTCCGTAGTAACATCTAACTTGCACATCTTTGAAGGTTTCCCTCACTGCTTAAATCCATGAGCTTCTCCACGAGGGTGCAATACGGCAAGGCTACTACAGGTAGGCTCAGAACCATCACCAGCTGCTTTGCACCAGCTCCTCATGCTTAAAACTCACTGCAAAGGCAACACAGCTTAACACAGTGCAAAGGAGTGGAATTTTAGCATCAATTTAGCAACATTAACTTTGCCCTACATCACTGTAAAACTGCTATCACCTGCCAGACATGTTATAATGTATTTTTAATAGACTTCTTACCTTTAAAGGACTTCAGCAATATCTTGACTGCCATTCCAAAAGTCATCCAAGCCAAGACAGTTCCTTTGAGCACCTAAGCTAATTTTGAACTGTTGGAATCTTGTACTGATATTCCAATCTAGTTTAAGTCATTTACACCAAAGTTTTGACTCATCTAAGCAAGAGTTCTTTGTTTTGGGATCAGTCTGTCTGTTATTCCAGCTCAGTACTTTCACCAAGAATTACAAGAAAGTTTTTCGACTTGCCCTTCTATATTACCTTGTTCTCAGTCAAAAGTTTTTACACCCAGAAACAACACCCTCTTCAGACAGAGGGCTGTAAGCACCTCCACGTGTTAAGACATTGTACATCCTCCCCTTGAAAGCACCACAGACTTTACCAAAAGTTAAATTAGTAATGAAAACTAAAGACAAGAAAAGTGAAAAAAACCCGAAGAGTATTCTGTAAGACACAGCAATAAAAACACTAAAGTGAAAAAGAACTAATAACAGGTTAGAGAAAGACTTTTCAGAAAAGGTTGAAATTAAGTGCTGAAGTAAGGCACATCTCATTGCAACAGGCAGAGTCTTACACATCAACACAGCAACCTCATGAGGTGATATATGCCACTTTAGTACACCAGTTGGTTGCACAAGAAACAAACCAATTTGAAGTTTCTAGGACAAATCTTTTAGAAGATACTGCAGGAAAGCACTTCACTGATTTTCAAATAATTTTAGAAGGCAAATATTCAATAATTGATTGAGCCAAGCATTTATTTTGCATAACACAGCAGAGTCCCTGCTTGCATACAGCACCTTCAACCTGAGCAGACTATAAGCTAGGCATATTCGTATGTGATTTTTAGGAGGCCAAGAGTTCCAAAGCAGCTTTTGTCTCAACCTTAACTAGAGAGCAAGGACACTTCCAAACAAAACACTCCATATCTAGGAACATACTTTTCATTCTGAAATCTGATGCCTGGAACAAAAGTTTTGATTATACGAACAGTGCCCAGATCACTCCATTCTTCCTGCCGCAAAGCGTGCACACAAAGCGCTTATTTTAGTATCAGCTGTCTGAAGACACTCCAGTAACTACACACTAGGAGAATCAGCAGCTAGCCCCAGCACGAGCAAGTTACACCAGCAGTTCTACCCAGATCAGTAGGGCACTCTCCTGGAAATACTACACTGAGGAAAAGAGGATTTCTGTGATAAGAGATGTTACACTGGAACACGAGCCCCTCCCGAACTTTACGACTCAACACCTTTCTGTTGTTAACAGACACAAGCTCAAGGTTTAAGCCAAAAGCCAGGGCCAACAAGTGTTCAATTAGCAAACCTCTACTTCCAACATCTCTACTCTGGCTTGCCCAGCTTTTGGCTGTGCAGGATAGAAGCAACAAAACAGACACCAGTGATGTTATCACACTGCCAATATAGCACTGTTTTTTCAGAGCTCTTCTTGCATTACAGAAGCTCTAAACAAAAATGTATTAGACTGTAATGCAAACCAAAACTAGAAATATTTTCTCTCATTAAAATTCACATAAATTGTCACATTTGATGTTACAGGGAGGAATACAAAGCCGTATCAAGATCTACCTCCTTCCAACATACTTGTATCTAGGCTTTATTCCCAGCTATGCCACTGATCCAATATGACCTTTGCAATTTTCAGGGTGCACTCCCATTATGGATTTCAGAGCCAGAGCTACTAGACTAGGGGTTTTCCTCCATCAGAAACAGCACGTCTTGCTGCCCGGTCACTTTGATTCAAGTCGTACTTTACTGATGCAGCATATTCACAATGTCATCTACAACTAAAGAATCCGGATGCGCACGTGCACTCAATCTCCCTTTTACTCATAGTTGTAAAACCAAGGATGATAAAAGAGTTCATAAAAGCTAAGTGCATCAGGATGTGCAAAGCACTTTCTGGGACAGAATGAATCACAGAGAGACAAATTAGTGCATGCATGATTTCTTTATTAAACTCATAGCTAACACTTTGAACTTGCAGCTTATGGTGGGCAAAAGCTCGTATTAGAACAATCTACACAGGTTCCTGTTCAAACCAGTGTCACAGCTACTCTCAATTCTGATAGTACTAGGACCCGCATAAGCTTCTAAATCCACACCGTTTATTCAGCTCTGTAGATTGTCAAACTACGAAGCACTACAAATTTAAAAAGTGTTTTTTACATTATGATCATCCACACAAAGCGATTAACTGAAGCATTAAAAGAAGAAATCTTTGTAAATTCAGGACAACAGGAGTCATTTGTCACATACAGTCAAAGCTCCAGTCTGCACAGACGCGTATTATTTTTAGAGCACTACATTCCTAAGCCGTACCTCCATCAAAAGCATTTCTCCAAAACGATGCAGCCATCCCAGCTTTTGAACTACTTGGAGCAACCTCACTGGCTCAGGTTAGTCAGAGCACTGTTTGCTCCAGTTGCAGAAAGCCCCAACTACCAACAACCTGCATAAGGATCCTGCACTCCCGAAGAGCGCCCTCACTGCCTTTATTGAAAGGATACCGGCTAACGAATCCCTAAACTTAAGGGTCTGGGTTTCTGTACACTTCCTAATACACAGATACATTTAAATTACAAGATGAGAGCTTTTTAGACAGTTTCCAGTTAAACTGTTAAATCAATCTTTTTTTCCTCCATTTGATTTTTATCAATTGGTATTTCTCCATTGGATCAACTTCTTTAGGCAAGCTTTAAAATGCATGATGGGAGATTGAGAAAAACTTTCTATTTGAAGCTTAGTTTCAAAGAAAGAAGCAACTGTCTCTCCAGAAATAAAAAGTTCAGTTTTTAGGTTTTTCTTTAAAAAAAAAAAGGATACAGTATCCAAGTAGCCCCTAGGGTATTCTTGCAGTAATTCTGTTTTGTCTTGTGCTTTCCCCCCCCTGCTTTTTTGGTTTTTAATTTGATCATCTGTTGACCACTACTTTCATCTGTAAGAAAAGAGCTTCTCCTTTGAAGATTACATTCAAGACAACTAAATTTAAAAAGCCAACATCTATCACACATGCTAACATTTATACCACAAAGCCTTCCATTTACTATTTAAAGTTTCTTAGCTGCTTATGCGAACAAAGTTGCTGATTTTAGGAAAAAGTTAAATACATCACAACTTATGTCACATAGTCCAGCAACAAGGCAGGAATTAAAAGACTCTCCAATTACAAATCTGACACAGCTACTGCAATTAAAGCAAGCTGCAATGCTGTCCTGCAAACAGAGGATTTTAAATTCTCTAATGTAAATTTATGCTTAGACAACAGAGACTAGGGAACTAGAGTCATATCCCTCCCAACATCTAAATTAATCAAAAGCAGCCAGAGTGAACAGGCTGAACACACAGTCTGATTTTTTTTTTTTAAAGTAACAAAAGGTTTGGGATACTCTAGTGCAAGCTCTGAGATCAGTTAAGACACTGCTTGAAAGAGCAAGAGAAAATTCGTCTCATTTTTTATGCTAAACTTAGCGAGGATGAACACAGAAGTTGTCTGAGCTTTGCAGAACAAGTATATTAGTTCAGGAAGTTGGTTGAACATGATATTCCTCAGTACGGACTAGGTGCCTGAACTTTTTATTAAACCAAACAGTTTCGTTAAAACAACAGAACACAATCAACTCTGACAATCTGTATATCACTAAGCTGAGAACATCTTCGTTAACCAATTACCTCCAGGCAGAAACAGGTTATCAGCCCTCAAGACGCAGTAACAAGTAGAACCTTCCGTAAAAAAAAAACCTTAATTGTCCAACAAGTAAAAGAAAAGCTGTCTGGAGACAGTCAGGTCAGGTTCACAGCTCAGCCTACATGGAGAGGAGCATTTTCTTTTAAAATTTTGCTAAATGTAAACACGGCAACAGAGTTTTCAAGCCGTTTCTAGACTCGCTGTTTTGTCTCCTAAAAACAAAAATGCGTTGACCTGAACCAAATTTGCTCCAGGATTGTCCGAACCCAGTAATGGCAGTGTCAGCCCCAGATTTGCAACTGGTTCTGTACAGAGAGATGCTGGGGCTTCCCCTTCTTCATCTAACTCAAACCAACTGTGAGACAACCCAGGGCTTCAAGGCTATCTCACTTTTTTTTTTTGTAATATAATAAGCCTATTTAAACACTTTACAGGAAATGCACTAAAATAACACCCCAGATACATAACTACCTCTCACAACTGCTGTTCAGTTTTCAATATTTGCAAGTTTGCTGTTCAAACTGGCTAGCATTTCTCAAACAGTGAGTCACGGAGCTCAAAGGAGAGCAAAGTTTAAGAAGCTTAGAACTACAGAACATATAACATACGGAAATATATTCTCCTAATATTTGTGTTCTAATAGATGTCACGTTTTAAGGAAGTTTGAAAGCAAAGTGAACAGATGATGCTGGAACCAGGTCCAGCTAAGGTAATCACTGGGAAAAACACTCTCAAAGACATAACCAATGCTAAAATTAAAGGGATCATTGGCTTTAATTTAACACGACTCCAGCCCGTCACAGAAAATCGGTTTCAAGAGTACGGCATCGTGCTCCTTCGCACAACACAGCCGGAGTTCGGCCTGAAACTGGAAAGCAAGAAGCCCTCCCAGTTAAAAAGCGCGGAACGGCAACAAAACGCACACAGAAGCGCAGCGCGCGACTTTGATCGCCCGGTACGTGAGGGCTGACTCCGCATCCTACACCGCTTGTTCCACCAACTCGGCAAAGGACTGCCGTTCACAGCACCGGGAATTACCCTCCCAGAAGCCGGTACCCGCCTTTCCCTTCGCGCAACACCGCGTGCTGCCCGGGCAGCAACGCAGCCCGATTTTTCCCAAGGGGAGCATCCCTCCTTCCCTAACGACACCACCGCCGCTCCCACCTCCCGCTCCACGCGGCCCCGACCCACAGCCCTCCGCATCCCGACCACGGCGCTGCCCGCGCCGCAGCCGGGGCAGGAAAAGGCTCCCTCGCAGGGAGGGCGGGCCCGGCGGCGGACCCCCGAGCGGCGGGACACCCCCCTGCCCCCGGGCAGCCCCGGAGAAGCCTCCGTCCCGGGCGAGGGCGAGGGCCCGCGCAGCGGCCGGCACTTACCAGAGCAGGGCGCAGAGGAAGAGGCAGGAGCCCAGGCCCGGGAGCCGGCGGGGCGGCTCCCTCATCGTCTCCCCCGTCTACCTGCGGCGGCCGGGAAGAGGCGGCGCATCCTCCCCGGCAGAGGGACAGCGGGAGAAGGGCGGGCGGGCGGCAGCCACCGAAGGGGAACGACCGTTGAAGCGGCCCCTCCCCCGCGCGGCACGAGCACGGGCACGGGCACGGGCACGGGCACGGGCACGGGCTCCGGCGGCGCGCGTGCAGCCGTTACTGCCCGCCAGACCGGGCCCCTCCCCCCGGCCCCTTATCCCTTCACGCGCTGAGCTGGAAGGATACGCGTCACCCTGCCCGCCGCTCCGCCACGCCCCCTCGCTCCGCCGCCGCCAATGGCCTGCCCACCTAGCGGCAGCCCCGCCTCCCCAATCCCGGCTGCCGGCGCTGACTGGCTTCTCCCGTCCAGCGCGACGGCGAATCAAGAGAGCGGCCTTCTCTTTCCCTTCCCCTCCAAGGACCCCTCTGAGGTGCCCGTGTGAAACAAGCCGTTAAAGGGGAAATTGCCAGAGTAATAAATGACGGCCGACAGCAAACCCCGGGGCCGCGGGGCGCGCGAGGAACGTCATTACCACCAGTGCGAGCGACACTTTAAGTAAGGGCCCTCCGACGTGACAGTTTTCAATTCTGTTTGGTCAGGCTTCTCTGCGGGCTACCCCACGGAGCCGAGCGCTGATTGGTGTCGCCTGAGGCCCCCAGCGGAAAAACCGTTGCCGAGTGTGCGGGAACGCCGTTTCCCGGCGGGCGCGCGGGCGCTGCCGGGAGCTGTAGTTCCGGGGGGCGGGGGCGCCCGCTGCCGTGGCCGCCGGAGGGGGCCCGTGAGTGTTGGGCTCGGGCTTCACCTCCCGGCAGCCGGCCGGCAGCCCGCCGTGCTTACAGGCGCGAGGGGTGCCGGAGAGGCTTCTACGGTGCTTTTGCGCGTATTCGTTCATTGTAGGAGCGAGAGCCGAGCCGGAGTTTGCCCCGCAGCCGGCCCCGCGTGTCCTGAGGCCTGCGCGGGGAGCGCTTTCCTGGGAGCCGTGCCCGGGATCGGCAGCCTGGCCAAGCCGCGGTGGGCAGTCGCTCCCCGGCCCCGCCGCTGCCCGCGCTGCCCGTCCCGGCTTCCCTCCCTGGCGCTGCCCTCGCTCCAATGGCCGGGGGAGTGCAGGCCGGGCAGCCGTGAGCGTGATCGCGGTGTCTGTGGGTGCCCGCTCCCAATGCGGGATGGAAGAGAGGTGCCTTCCCTGATACTGGCACATTCGGGCAGACTGGTAGGAAAACACAACGGCAAAACAGTACGGTTTTCATAGGCAGCCAGGCCTAAACCTGCCCACCTGAAGCGTGGTGTTGTAAAGGGGACTTGACACTGAGTATGGTAGCCAAGAATCCTTGCAGCTTACTCGTGCCAAATAAAAAAAAAAAAAAAAAGGCTCACGATTGGGGTTCCCACTGCTGCAGCGCGATCGGAGCTGCAGCAAGCAGCAACGTGTGCTGCTCTCCCAGCCCGCAGGGCGTTCCAGCAGCCCTGAACGGCACAGGTGGATTAGTCACGAGCACGCTGCGTTGGAAACGTGCACATGCCAGGACTCCGAACGAGGAAGGACAGCTTGGCCCGGAGGAAGGCACGGGAGGGTGTGAATCACCGCAATCCTTGCCGGAGCAGGGTCCTCCCAGGCCACAGCTGCTGTTTTCCTCAAAGGAGCTCCAGCCCCAGGAACTGGCCCTTACAGCTGTCCGGAGGTGCTCCCAAGCAGGAGGGGGTGCCTGCAGGGCTCAGCTCGGTGCTGCCAAGGCACAGGATGGTGCGACTGGAGTCAGCCAGCTGTGTGTAAATGTTCCCAGCCATCAGTGCAACCTCTGGAGAATCTATGTGTCTGTTCTTTTCCTGATTTTTCACCCTGTAATTTTACGCTTTCATTAACACTTGGCATCCCACACCCTTCCGAGAGCTCCATGTGCCACAGACAGCAGACAGCCCTGTGTGCTAACACGTTGAGGAGAAGGGAAAAGGGAGAAGCTCCAGATTCGTGCCCCATCCCCACACAGGCTGTGGTTTAAACCCCCCTGGTCAGCAAACCATGGGCTGCCCTGTGACAGAAACGGCCTGTCCTGCAGTGCCAAAGGAGGGGCTGTCGCAGGAGGATCCCAGGCAGATTCCTGCAGTGTCTCTTTGGAAAATGGAGGGATAACAGCACAGGGGGCAGTGAGCCAGGGTGCCGAGCAGTGCTCACTGCCCCATACCTTGCAGCTTAGCCAGAAGCCTGGCTGGAAGCTGCTGCACGGGGCTGTGACTCGTTAGGTTGAACGGGAGGAAATTCCTGTACAAGTCACTGGTAGGTAGGTTTTGGAAGAAGCCCGTGGGATTTAATGTGAACCTCCAGCAGAGAAAAACAGGCTTGCTAAACCACAGTACGAATTATATCGAGATGATCTGACAGGGAGCAGCTTTGCTTTGTGGTTCCCCAGTGTGAGAGCCTGCCGCAGAGCCCGCTGGCAGCTCTCCCAGCAGGTCAGCGGTGAGCCCGGCTGCCCCAGTGCCGCTCAACTCCCTGGCCAGGCTCTGTCACCCCAGGAGCGGGGATGACACAAGAGCAACCGGTTACAGGAGTGAGGTGAGTCTTGAAAAACAATGAGAAGCTGCTTCGTGGCACCAGTGGGACGTGAGCCAGCACCTTTGCCATGAGGGTTTCTTCGGCCTTTTGTAGTGCTGGAGCTAGGACACGGCACAGTGGCAGCAGGATCCGTGGCTGTGTAGGCATCTGACCGTCCTTGGGAGGGCTGTGAGCAGAAGTGTGGTGCAGAGGGCCTGGCTGTGCCTCCAGGGACTCACTGTGGGGCCATGCCCAGAGCAGCGCAGGTGCAGAAAGCCTCATGCCCAGGGGCGCACTGCCACACTGCCTCGGGAGCTGCCTTGGGAAATTCCCCAAGCTGTGGGAGCAACAGTGCACATCCCACCCATAGCTGTTTTAACTGTCAGAGAGTGCCCCAAATCTCCCCCTTTGCTGCAGAGAGGCAGGGCAATGCCAGCTTCGGCTGCAGCTGTCTCCCTCCCAGCCTCCTGCTGGGACATGGCCCCCAGAGAGGCATGTAGGACTCGTCTCCTTCATGGATGCTGCCGGAGTTACAGTTCCTTCCCATTCGAGTGAGAGCAGCATGTTGGCATAGAGAGATGCCGGGCAAGGTGTACACCTGCATACCCAGTGTCCTGCCTCCAACCGGACGTGGCCACCTCACCCAGCAGGCAGGGAGCACTTCCCCATCCCACCAGCACAGCCTCAGCTGCAAACTGCGCGTCGGAGATGGCCAGCACCAAAGCAGTAGAGAAATCCGTCCATGAAACATTAGAAATTCAAACAACTGCTTAGCTGCCTGCTAGAAGAGCTGGTAAATGTTTGTTAACCCATTGCTAAGTATTTCCAGCCGGAGCGCTTGCCGCAGCACCGGCAGGCAGTGCTTTGCTCAGGGCTATGCCGCAGCTTACAGCTGGGACCGTCTCCCTTGTCAGCCTCTGTTGTGCTCCCGGGACAGTAATTCTTCCAGCCTCCTCACCAAGAGCTTTTCCCCAAGAGGAGGGTAAAAGGCTGTGAAGCCACACTTGCTCAGCCCACGTGGCTGCGCTGGAATGGCACAGCTCCCGCTATGGTCCTGCTAACCAGCTGGGGATTAATCACATACAGCTTAGAACAAACACAGCTGTCATGGAGGATGGATCATTTCAGGGGAACCACTGCAGCGACCGGGCAGGATCCCAGAGAAAAAGCCCCTTCAAGTCAGCCCCCACCAGGTACGAGCGTCCACCTGAAGAGCCTGCTTCAGCCAGCCAGACGTCTCGATTCGTCACCCCTGACATACCCACATACCAGCACTTGCTAAGCTTGTTTCTCAACCACTGATAAGATGAGCAGTATAATGGTAAAAAAAAAATTACACATTACCCAATCTCCCAACTACAGCCCATAATTAACCCAAAGCCCAACGTACTGTAGGGTTACCTGGGAGCAAATATTTGCAAGGGATTCTCAAAAAGCACTGCACTTTCTCTGAGCCAAATTTCTCTTGGCCAAATGCCGGGATGAAGCGAGCTGGTCCGGTTCCCACAGAGGGCGAGCCCGGCCCCGGGGCTGAATTCGAGCCACCGCGGCCCCAATGGCACACGCACCTATGTCCTTGGGCAGGAGGGACTCTCCGTGCCTGCGGTGTCGACGTGGAGGTGCAGAAGACTGTGGGCACGCAAAGCACAGCAGGTTGCATCGGCAGCAGTATGAGCATTGCTCTGCTGACCTGGAATAAAAACCGGGTCAGTACTCATGGCACTGGGCTGGCAGAGCTGCAGGTCGCAACCCAAGGGGCACCTCGGTGCGGTGTTTCTGAGTAGGCGGAAAGAAGACGTGCTGCTGTTTTACCTGCAAACTGTGCCCAGCGAGGGGGCAATGCTTGTCCGTCACACTCTAACACTCGAATGGACCTCAGAGCGTTGTACAGGCTGTAGAGCATCTCCCAGAGATTTGGGCACTGAGGCCATGGAGCAATGTTTGACTTCTGGAGAGACACCTGACCTTGGGTTACACCCCGGGCCTTTGAATTTCAGCACTTCCCAGCATTTGGTTGCTGCAGGTGCTAAGCCTTCTCCCCCATTCATCCCTATCTGCTCTTTACAAAGGCTGCTTGTTTTCCCAAGTGTGGTGGTTTTTTTTTTCACATGTGATTTAATTCACACAAACTCCTTCCTCTACTGACTATTGATCTTGGCTCCTTACTGGTTAAAATAAAGTAAATCTTTTGTAAGCAGGTTCTGACAACGCAACTTTTGTTCCTTCCAGACACAATTTCCTGTTTAATTTCCTGACCGTTTCTTATTTAGCAAAGGAAAAGCTGTAAATTGCAAGATTGCTTCAGAGAGCTTCCTCTGACTTTAGATGAACCGTTAACCACTCACAGGAGAAAATGCAGCAAACCAGTGCAAAACTTTTTAAAAAATCCTAAATTTCTTTTATTTCTTTTGCAGCTCAGACTGAGGGGGAACAAGCTGTGCGAAAATGGGGTCTGAATCGTTTTTCTTGCAGAACTGAACAGGATCAACTCTGTCTCCAGCCGAGACAGAGTTTTTGCTCTTTCTGATAATTTTGCTCTTTCTTTCTCTGATAATTACTCTTTCATTGCTCAGTAAAGTCTCTCTGAGACAGAGGAGTTCTGGGGAGGGCTTCATCCCTGGGCTGAGGCAGCAGGCGCCATCGGTGGAGTTAGCGACGGTGATTCTGCTCCTGCTGTGCCTCTGTCGTGCCGGGGCTGCCGCACTGCCTGCGGTCCCAAATGCAGGTCCTGGACATCCCCCTGCACAGACGCTGATTCCCTCTCCCATGCCGCTCCTTCGTGTCAGTTAAAACCCAGGGGATGCCGTGCCGGGCTGCTGCTCTGTGACCACGGTCACAGCGACCGGCTGATCAAACCGCAGATACCCACGGCTGGGTCACTGGAACGCTGGCTCCGCACAGAGACTCGTCAGATTTACTCAATGTGGGCTGGCACGGGTGGGTGCGGGATGGCGCAGCAGCGTGTGGCGGCACCGAGGAGCGGTGGGCAGCTCTCATCTTGGCAGGCAAGGACGATGGCACGCAGCGACATTTGGCAGGGGCTGTGTGACCTGGTGTAGGAGAGCGACTGCTCTGATCTCCAGCCAGCCAGCTCCAATCCCACTGGAAAAAGCCTTGGAATCTGGCATAGGTAGACGGTGGCGCAGTCCTGGGGCTCCCAAAAGCGCTGACGGATGCGTGGCCGGGGCCTCCTGCAGCAGGCTTGGATCCCTTGCATGGCTCTCAGGGGTACAGCCGGGTCTGAGAGAGATTTCCTCTGCCTGGCTCCGAGTCCCCTTTTTAATGGCTCAAAACCTTCGAGTCAAAACTTTATCTAAGTAAGATGACGAAAATTAAGTGAAATGGGAATTCCACTTTTGAACACACTTGTGTTTGGTTTGCTCGCTTCATGTGGCTTTGTATGAATTTTTAAACTTTGGCTAGGAACAGGAGACAAAATGGTTGCTCCAGCGGGAATGCGCAGGCGAGGCGCAGCAGAAACCCACAGCATCTCCAGGCCCTATCTCAGGACCACAGTGCTCCTGTGCAACAGAAAACACCCTTTCCTACAGCTGGTGCTTGGGAATGGATGGAAAACGGCTTCAGGGAGAAGGGACCCACCTTCTTCTAGCTCGGCTGGCAGGTGTTCAAGGTATGACCTTCAGCAGCATCTCGGCTCGATGCCATGACACCAGTGCAGAGGCCACTGCCCGCTGCCAGCCAGGAAAGACAACGTGGTCGGTAGCCAAGGAGCTGCTCTTGCGATCCTGGGGGGAGCCAGTGGAGCAGGAAAAGTCCAAAGGCTGCTGGTAGCTGAGACACACTCTTGGTCACACGATGGAAACGTGGTGTGGGACCAGGGGCTTCCAAGAGGGGTGAGCGGCTGTGGCAGGCGCCTGTTGGTCCCCCGGTGCTTCCCGGCAGCGGCCAGCTGGGCTCCCCTGGGAAAAGAATAAGCAAATCTCGCTACAGAAACCGAAAACTGGCACAACTTCATGATGGAGGTGTTAAGATTTTTTTGGGCTTTATTTCTGGGAGGACAGCGTGGGCTGAAGCTGCCCATAGGCACAAAGGGTGAGCAGAGGGGTCAGGAAAGCACCCAGTGCAATACAGTGCTGGGTTTCATCCATGGCCTCATGTAAATTGAAGCCAAAGCAGGCAACATCGCAGGCACGTGATCCAGCAGAGCGGCACATCCGTGGCTTTCTTGACACAAACCCAGAACTGAGCCACCCCCCACCCCAGGGCTGGAACGGCGGTCGGGACTGTGGGGCCGTAGTGGCTGGAGTGTGCCGGGAGGGTGGCAGTGCCTGCGCCGGAGCAGCAGCACCTCCGCCAGATGCAAGTGGGGGGGGAGTGAGAGACGGGAAGGGCTGGCCAGGCACACACAGGGAATACCACAGGCTCAGCTGCTTCTCTTCCCCTTTGCCAAGCGCTAAAATAAACTAAATTCCCACCTGGCTCCATCCCCTCCCTGGTAGATATTTAAAAACAGGGAGGTGGGTGAGGGGGTGGCCGGTAGCAGGGAGTGTCTCTCCTCAGGGACCCATGTGCTCGCAGGGGAACATGCACGTCCTGCTAGGCTGGCCGCAGGGGACCCTCCTCCCTGTGTTTTGGGGTGGGACGAGCTCATATTGCAGGGAGAAGCCCTGCGTGTGTAAAACACACCTCAGCCCTGACATGGCACTGCTCCTCCCAAGTGTGCGGGCTCCTGCTTGGAGGCTCCAGGTAGACGGTCACGGGACGAAGGCTCCTGGAGTGAGTATCTTCTCCGAAACTGCTATGTTTCCAGGCTGAAGCCATGCTGTGTTGGAACAAATGCTTCTTTCCTAGTCAAGTGGGAAGGCGAGCACAGAGGAGGATCCTTTCACAGTGCACCAAGCTAAAGCAGTGACTTACCACCTCTTTCGACCTATACATGCCAAATTTTTCCCCAGCTGGTCCGTTTGCATGTGCCATTTCATTCAGTGCCCCCCTTTCCATCTATTTCTGGCTTCCTTTGCACCTGCACAGCTACAGAACAACCATATCCCCCAGGCAGACAGTAAAAACCTCGTTAGGAAACGCTGGGGCCCTTCATGCCTCTCGCTCCGTGTCCCAGAGCTGCAAGGAGAGGGAAGCAGCTGCCGGACGAGGCTCGGGATGATGGAGAGCTGGCACTGGAGAGCTGGCACGTGACTCCAGCAACCACCACCCTGGTTACCAGCTCTCCTCAACGGTACATTGCCTTTGCCCTCCGGGGAGGTGTATTTTCAGAGCATTTTGCCACCTGTAGCTCTCGATGCCTTTTCACTGACTGTGGGTCAGCACTTCGCATCTCATCCCCACACTTCACATTTGGGGCTTAACGAAGGGGAACGGACTCAGAAACTGCTCAGCAAAAGCTTCATTCGGCTCTGCCCTGCTCTGCCAGGTCTTGGGGGCACCCGCAGGAACTGAAGACCCTCCCCACTCCCAAATTTCAGGCCTTTTTCACCTTTCCTGACAACCCACGCTCGGCTCCCACAGGCAGTTTAATTTTTTACCCCCAAGGTCTGGTTTCCTCCCTATGTCTGCGCGTTAGGGATGTGCCATGTACGGCTGAGCGTTGAGCAGAGCTTACCTGGCTGGATGAAGTTTGGACTTGTCCCACCTTGGAGCACCCTGCAGCTGGCAGAGTGCATCATTGATGTCATTTTTGGCTGCAGTTTCCTAGAGGTGGGTGGTGTTTTTTTTTTTTTTTAAGCAGATTAAAAACAAAATCATTTTTGCTAGGTGACAGCTTGACCTTCATCACATTCCCCTACAAAACAGGACCTTACTGACCCACTGCCCTGGAGATGGCCAGGGACCAGCTGGGCTTGCTTGTCCCTCTCTCTCCCTGGAGCCCAGCACGGGTGGTGGGGAGGGAATTTTGTTATGGAGCTCCCCCAATCCATGCTGACTGCTGGGGAATGCCAGGACTGAGGGAGCTCAGTTTCGCAGCCACCCCAGAGGCCGTGTCTTCCAGAGGACACGTCCCTGCAAGCGTGTGCCTTTCCACATCACGTCTCTCCTGCCTCAGCTCCTCATCCCAGATCCACGGCAGCTTTCCTGTCCTTCACCCTCTGCAACAGGCTCAGAAATCCCAAACCTCACCCTGGCAGACGCTGGTCCAGCCTGGGCTTCTCAGACCCTATCTCAATTGCCTGGACCGTTCCTCCTCAGCCCTGAGCAGCATCGCTGTGTTTCTCCAGCAGCCTCGGTACCCCCCTTGTCTCAGCTCATTTCCTGGGAAGGTGCTAGTTTCCCCCTTCCCTGGCTGCTCTGCCTCCTTTTCCACCACCCTCGTTCTCCCCTGCAAGCCCCCACAGCTTGCCCAGCCTGTCCTCCCTGCCCCTAGGATGCTGCCGTGAGGGAAAATGGTAACTCACCAGCATTCAGGTCCTCTCTGTCCTGAGCAGGCGCCGTTCACCCAGGAACATCTCCATGGAGTCTCCAGCCAGGTTCCAGCTTGCACCCTGGGGCAGGCTCCTCTCCATAGGGCAGGTTGGGTGATGTGCAGAGAGGGACAGAGAGCAGCACAGCCCTCTTTGCCAGCTCTCCCAGTGGGCAGCGGCCTCCCTTGTGCTCTGGAAATGACCTGCCTGGGACAGGGAGCTCCAACACTGAAACTGGTGATGTCCCCGCCAGGACCTCCTGGTGCTCCCACACTGTCCGTCCTGGGGATGGAGACCCACAGGGATCGTGGCATGCTCCCTGCCCTGGCTGCACCGCCAGCATTGTGGCACATGGCTGAGGCCCGCAGGGCCTCCACCAAGCCCGTATGGGACGCACACCTGGATCCAGGACACCTGACCTGTGCGCAGGGAAGGGAGATGCTTGGGAGAGCTGGAGGAGCACCGGGCTCCCCCATGCCCAGGCACACTGCTGCAGAGGACCCTGGGACAACCAGCCTGTGTGCCCCAGCATCCCCCTTCAAGGCTCAGCCCAGCTGCGGGGCGCCGGGCTGGCATTGTCCCACTCCATGCTAGTGACTGAACCAAAAAAATCCTTAAATAGGGGATTACAGACAAGCAGACACAGCCATGTTATGGGGCCACGTAAGGCAGGAGACAGTCTCTGGGCATGGAGAAATTCAGCAGCTGGAGCTGAGCCAACCTCCCCTCCTCCCCAAATAACATTCCTGCAGAGGGAGGATTCAGTGCCAGGGTCAGAGGGGAAGGCTGGGGGATCGCTTGGCAGAGAAACAAAGCCCGAGTGTCCATAGCTCCACTGCAGCAACCTGGGACGTGCGGCATGGCCCTCCCGTGTGCTGATGCCGCTGCAGAGGGATGGCGAGAAGAAGAAAACAGCTTTAGCAGCATATTCAAATGTTTGGAGCCTCTTGCAGACACTAAACAGATCCGCAGTGAGGTCCCTTTGCAAACGGGAGGTGACATCCAAGCAAACAGGGCTTCCACCTATGCGGGTTGGTAGTGCCACGGCGTCCAGCTACTCGTTCCTGCCTTCCAGCAGAGAGTCTCGCACCACTTGCCATCTTACAGCCTCTTCGGAGACCAGTGGCACTTGGGGACACCTAATTGTGAGGTGAAGGAGGTCTCATTGCATGCAATCTGGGGTGGGAATTAGGATGCTCACAAAAGGCTTTCGCATCCTTGACCTTAGCTACTGCTCACCTCACCATGACAGCACTGCCGGCCACGTAGCCCCAGGAGGGCTGAGGGTTGACTCCACAGCACACGTTCCTGTATGACTGGCAGGGATGGACGGTGACGTGGCCGGTCCCGTGGCAGGTGCCACTAGGACTGTAGTGCAGACAGGTGAGTCATTCCCCTGCAGACAAAGTCTGGGCCACCCGGGCAGGGCTGAGCTGCCCTTTGGACCGCAGACGGTACGTCCACAGAGCACACACCGTCCACTCCTGCTGGGAGGCAGTGCCAGCGCAGCAGCCCCAGTGCCAGCTGCTTCACACCAGAGCCTGTTTGGGTCTCCCAAGCACCGAGTGGTGCAGGGATTTCGAGGGGCACGAGAAGCATCCCTTGCCTCTATTCTCCCCTCTCCGTTGGGGTTTCCAGATGGACCTGACCACATCAAGGCAGCATCGTGCCCCAGCCCCAGCCCAGCCCACTGTTGCCGGTCCCCAGAGCATCCCAGTTACGTAAACTTGCAGCAAGAGCCGAGTGCTGCCCTGCCCATGCCAATGGGAGGTGGCATCCCTCCACTGCTGTGGCCATAGCACTTCTCAGGGGAGCAGGAGCGGCATGCTGCCTTCCGAGCTTTTCCCTTGTTCACCCCAGCTTTGCTCTGTGACTTTGGGAAAATGACATTTTGTTCAAAATCTCACGTTCCCAGGCCCTGGGCTCCAAGGCAATGCCAGCAATTGCAGGAGCTGGCAGCACTCCCTGTCCCTGTGGGCACCAGCTTGTGCGCATGGAGGCATGGGCATGGAGGCACATGCGTGGCCCCATACAGAGCGCAGGGATGGGGGCTTTTAGGTAGGGCAGCTTAAAACTCAGTCCAGCTCCATCCTGGCTTGAAGGCTGCCAGCTTGGCAGCCTTGGCACAGGGTACCTGCCCAGGGTGAGCAGTGACTCCTGCCCTGCAGAGCAAGTGCAATGATATGAGGCTGGGAGGTGGCACTTTTTAGATGTCACCGTGGGGTGGCTCCCCCAGAGGCACATCAGCAGCGCAGGGGTTACCTGCTGCTCTGCACGTATCTGGATGAGGTAGGGTCCTGCTTGGAGAGTTCCCCGCAGCAGGCACTGGCTGGCTCCTGTCCGTGCGAAGGGAAACATGCGAGGGCCAGAGAGGGAAACAACCGTCAGCTCTTTTGCCTGTTCCCACCATGACAGGACAGCCACGAACGCCCCTTCCCGAAGCACAAACAGGGCAGTGTTTGGTGCTGCTCTACCCCGGGCTGAGGCCTCTCGGGTGAAGCCAAAGTAAGCAGCTCCACCGCAGCAAGCACCTCTCCGGGACTGGGGCACCTTTCTGGTACTGGGAAGGCTCCGACCTGTGCACACACACACTTAGAGAAAATGCCTCTGGCCTCTGCGAAACCTCATCCCTGTTTCCCGGTCCCTTTGGTGCACGCTAGCTTGGTCTCTTTGGCGAATGGACGGGTGTCCCTGTAGAGCCACACTTCTTGGTCTCCTTGCTCAGCCACGACTTCTTCCTTGTCTCCTCCTGCTCCACTTCTCGAAGGTGCCGGCAGGCTCGGGGAGCCGGGCAGGACTGAGCTGCAAGCAGGCAGGAGCTGTGGGAGAAAGGTGACCTATGCTTGCAGCATCACATCCACATTCCCCGACGTGGGTGCTGGAGCCTGGTTTGGCGAGAAAAGCAGGTGCCTCGCTGGGCTGGAACGGGGAGCAGGGCTTGGGACACGGGCTGGGGTCACTCGCTGAGCAGCGAGGCCGGAAACACACGGGGATGTCCAGGCATAGAGAGGACCAGATGAAATCCCACCGCCCCACTGTGCCCTCCTTCACAGCCGCTTACGGATGGCGCACTGGGGCTGCAGGAGGGTCCCCCAGGAGAGCCCTTCCCCATGGTGCGCGGGCACAGCTGCTGCTGGGAGCACGGCAGGCGCTGCCCAGCCCGCAGCAGGAGCAGCCCCCCTTCCCGCCGTACCGTTCGGGGGGGACAGGCAGCGCCAGCAGCACCTCCAGGCGGGAGCCTGCGTGCAGGACAAGGGCTGCGGCGCTCGGGATGCCCGGATCCTCCCATGGAGCTGGGGTCTCCCCTAGAACGTCCCACAAGCTGGCTGCTCCCTGCAGGGAGAGGGGACGGCAGCCCCGGGCGGGGGGCTCACCCCGGAGGCGGACCCCTCGCAGGCACGGCCGGGACCCCCCGCCCCGCCGGCCTCTCCCCAGCCGCCAGTTCCGGGCTAAACGGCACCGGTTGCCGGGGGCTCCCGCCGGCAGGTGGCAGCCCCGAGCGCCCCGGCGTCCCTTGCGCCGCGACCGGGGCCTGGCAGCGGCGGCGGCGAGGCCGGGGCCGCTGGTGCGTGTGCGGCGGAGGAGCCCCCCCCCGCCCGGGGAGATGGAGCCGGTCTCCGGGCGGCGGTGGCAGAAGGTGCTGTACGAGCGGCAGCCCTTCCCCGATAACTACGTGGACCAGCGGTTCCTGGAGGAGCTGCGGAAGAACGTGCACGCCCGCCGGTACCGGTACCGGGCCGTCGTCTTCCAGTCGGGAGCGGTGGTGCAGCAGCTCTGCAGCGTCTGCGTCTTCGTCGTCACCTGGTGGTACATGGACGCCGGGACGCTGAGCCCGCAGGGACTTTTCGGGGCAGCCCTGGTCTCCTCCCTGCTCGGCTACGTCCTCTTCGATGCCGTGGACGGCGGGGCCGGGCGGCGGGAGAGCGGGCGGACGCGGTGGGCTGACCTGAAGAGCACGTTGGTGTTCGCCGCTTTCACCTACGGCTTCTCGCCGGTGCTGAAGACGCTGACGGAGTCCATTAGCACGGACACCATCTATGCCATGTCAGCCCTCATGCTCCTCGGCCACCTCATCTTCTTCGACTACGGCGCCAACGCTGCCATTGTCTCCAGCACGCTGTCCCTCAACATGGCCATCTTTGCCTCGGTGTGTCTGGCCTCCCGCCTGCCTCGCTCCCTCCACGCCTTCGTCATGGTCACCTTCGCCATGCAGATCTTTGCCCTCTGGCCCATGCTGCAGAAGAAGCTGAAAGCCCTGACACCTCAATGCTACGTGGGGGTGACGGTGCTCTTCGCGCTGGCAGCACTGGCAGGGCTGGCCACAGTCTCCGGCGTGGGCGCCGTGCTCTTCGCCTCACTGCTGCTTGCCATCTCCTGCCTCTGCCCTTACTGGCTCATCCGCCTTCAGCTGCTCAAGGACAACATCCATGGGCCGTGGGATGAGGCTGAAATCAAGGAGGACCTCTCCAGGTTCCTCATGTAGGTCTGGCCCAGGGGGACCCTCTGCTGTGAGCAGCACAAAGGTCCTTTGCCAGGGGACAGCCCAGGGGGAGGACACCCAGCCCAATAAAGCCTCTCACACAGCAACAAGGACCGTGTTTGCGTTACCCTCAGCATCTTTCCAGACCTGATCTGCTTGGTTTTGGCGAAGGACGGAGCTGAACCCCACAGAGCGGGCAGCCCATGCTGCAGCTCTGGGCACAGGCGAGCGGAGCCATGTGTGCTCCAGCCACACAGACCCATACCTGCATTTGAGGGAGGTACGGGGGGTGTGTGCATTCCCCAAGCAGAAATGCCGCGCGGAAACGTGTATCTGGCTCAGGTGTGCCCCGTGGCATGCCCATGGAGGTCCTCAGCCCCAGGGACCTCCACGTGTGCGATGGGGACTGACCGCACTCCCCTGGGAGGGCTGGAGGGGAAGGCGGCTGGATGAGGGTCGCTGCGGGTGGGGCAGCTGCCAGACCTGCAGGACCAAGCACAAGGGCGCCTGGTACAAGTGCGGTGCAGAGCCCTGCTCACCTGCACCCCACCTGTCGCTGATGCCAGAAGAGCCTCATGATGGTGCCAGGCACCACATTACCCTAAATCTTTTAGGAGGGGGGACGCCTTCCTCTCCTCTCTGACCCCCTCCAAGAGATCGATCTGGCCATGCCACAGGGCCAGACCCCAAGCCAGAGGGATGGGGTTCAGCACTGAGCCCCAAGGTGCACCCACCAGCTGGGGAGATGCCAGGCTGCTGCCACAGCAGTGGGCTCTGTCCGGCACCGTCTGTCCAGCGGCATCTTCCAGCAGCCGTGTGTCCGGCACTGCAACAGAGGGTGTTCCTGGCAAACGAGTCCCGCTAGAGGCCAGGCCAAGCCGGCCATGTGCCGGGAGGGCTTCCCCAGCACTTTCCCTTTCCCTGCTCCCTTCTGGGACCGTCCCTCGGCAGCCCAGCCCTGCTCCGGCCGCCCCAGGGAGCAGAGCCTGCCAGAGCCAGCACCATGAGAGGGAAGGGATGCTCACTCCTGCCCCAGTCCCACCTTGCAGGGATGCGTTTGGCATTACCTGGGTTTTGATGAAACACTTATTTTTTGGAAGCCCAGCGCTGCAGAAATGTAACTTTCTGCTCGATATACCCCATCCCCTCGAGCACCAGCATCCCACCCCAGCCAGTGGGCGCTTGCTGCACGCTCCTTGGGCTTTCTCAGAAATGAGGAACCCCCGGTGGGATTCCCATCACCTCCAGTGCTGTGGTACAGCTCTTGCCAAGTGTTAAATGTTGCTGTTGTCGTCGTGGTGACGACTACATCTCATTTCGTTTTTAATTAAAGAAAACCTGCGGAAGTTTAGAGCCTGTGCTCCCTGCGAGACTGGAGCACGGAGTAGCCAGATGCTCACAGTCAAGATGACGTTTTTTAGTTCTTTGGAAAGAAGACTCTTTTTTTACCAAGAGGTTTCCCTGGAAGCTGCTCAGTGAGCAGGACGCCCCGTCTCGCACTGGGCTGGTGCCATTGTAACGCTGCCGACCAAAGCCCATTCACAGAGTCCATCTGTAGGGCAAAGCTAGAGTGTAAATCAAAAGTAAATCAAATCTAGCCTGCCTGGTGCCTGTTGTTAATGACTATCACGATAGAGGCTACAAGAAAGCAGGGTTTCTGCTGCACCCTTTACCCCGAGGAGAAATATTTCCCCAAAATATTCCCAAATTCAGACTGTCTAAACAAGCTCTGGGTTAGGAAAAGTGCAAATATCAACTACCCAGACATCCTTCCAGGTGGAAACGGGCACAGACTGCCTCATTTGCCTTGGCCATGGCTGGAACCCAGTGGATGACCTATGCAGATCCCTGGGCTTTGAGGGATTCAGCAGCCCCTGTCCACCCAGCTCCAGGCAGGATGCGTCCCATCCAGCCTGCCACAGGCAGCTTCATCCCTGCCCACGGCCTCAGGCCTCTCTGCTCTGCCCAGCTCCTTCCCTTCACCTCCTCCTTAGCCTCAGTCCTTGCCCAGAGATCCCCTGGGAAAAGACTTAGCCCTCCCCTTAGAGCTTGCCCTCATGGCTACCGTGCCCTTCCTAACCCGGGAGTCTAAAAAGATAAAGCCCAGTCCAGGGCCTGGATGCACAAAGGGACATTGCAGGAGGGAGGAGTGGAAGGGAGAGCCAGGGAGAGGAGAGGAGGAGACACAAGGGTCAGGCAGAGTTCCCTTGGGACTTCTCTGACCTTCTCCTGAGGACACATGCTCAGCAACGCTGCTGAAGTTATTTAAGATGCCGAATAAATGGCCATTATGAGTAGGTCTTCATGCCTGAGGTCAGAATATGCCCTAAAAACCAAAACAAAACTTTGCCATAACTGTGCCCAGCTCAGCAGTGATGCTGGATGCCCTTTGAGCATTCGCTACCTGAGCGTACCGGTCTGCAGCTTCTCTGATGGAGCACACGATGAGACCAAAGAAATAGGTCCATCTCGGTTTGCGTGCAACCGAAACATCATCATCTGACTCTGAAGAGTTAAACGTTATTTTGCATTACAAGGAAGCGCAGTTTATTTCTCTTAAGTTCCCAAGTCCACTGAGATCAAGTACTTCAATGGGACATTTTCTTTTGATTTGAAGCTGGCCAAACGAGTAATTGTAAACTGGCCGGGGATAAGCCTTGCTCCTGGGGGAGCTGCTGACACGTGCCGTCTGGAATCTCCATCTACAGCCTCTGCTGCAGGGAAAGGCAAGCGTCAGCCACCCACACTGTGCTGTCAGGGGTCCACGTCCCTCCCCATGTGGGAGAGAGGATATGGTGAGCCTGGAAAGAGTAAAGCTTTAGTCTTTGAAGGTAAAATCTTTATATCTCTTCAATTCCCACAGTAATCACTAAGTTTTTCTCAGCTTTGTGATGCGAGGGGCAACAGCAACAATGTGAGTAATCAGGAAACCAAACCAGGATTTTGGTCCTAACCCATCTGTCAGAAGCCAGCCTCTAGGATGCATAATGCCACCAGCTGGTGCAGCACACGTAGCCACAGAACGCATGCCATTGCAGGGTGGAAATAGCACAGACGCGGTTAAACAGCGGCTTCAAAAAGTCATCCTGTGAGTTGATGCTAAAAGAACATGCCAAGGTTTCCCAACACACCAGTACCTTTGTCCTTCTAACTTAAGAGATTTTAGGAATAGCTACCAGAAAAACCATGAAGTTCAGAGTCCTATTTCCAACAATATTTTTTATCAAATACATCAGAAGAAAGTAAAGATATCAGTGAAAAGTTGAACATCATAAAATACCCCAGAAAGAAGTTCGTGCCTTACAGCCTAACGCAGGGAGGTCAGCTGGCAGCCAGGACAGCAGCAGCTCCTGGCCGGGCTGCTGTTGGTAAGGCCATACAGCTAAAATATCAGCCACCTTTTCTTTGTTGTTGGTTCATCTGTTGGTACTATGCCATATCCCAGAGGGAACGCAGTGAGAGCTTCCCCCAGTGCAGAACAGATTTTTGAACAACTTGGAAAAAAAGCAGCTTGTGAAATTCAGCCTGTTCCCATTCCCTCTTACCTGAGAAGTGACACACAGCTGGAACCTCCGTAAGAGCCCACTTGGTACAAATGCCGTTGCTTCTGTAACATACTGAAAACACAAGATTCCTGAACTTTGCTGAGGGTTTTTTGCCTCAGTACCTGACCACTATGAGTTCCACAGATGAAAGATACGGCCAGTCCGAGCTCCCCCCCTCCTCTGGGGAGTTGTGTTCATGGGACTGTTAGGAGCCTCCATTTCTCCCTGTTCCCAGAGTGCTGTGAAGCACCTTGCCCATCACTGCACTCTTTCCAGCTCCAGCAATTCCTAGTTCAGCATTTGTGGTTCAAAGGTCTAACAGGAACAGATTATTTATCACCCTCTCCTAAGAACTGTTGTACTGGGGGATCTTTTCCCCCTTTTTGCTAATACCATTGCTGTTTCTTCCATAGTCCTCTACCAAAAGATAAAGCCTAAGTGAGAAGAAAGAAAAAACCTGTGTAAGTCCTCAGCTCTCTGGGCTTGCACCCCCTTTTAATTTGAGCAGACTTAGTGCCTGGCATTTACCAGCACATCCAGGTGGTTCAGCAGCTCTCTCCATATAGAGGAGGTCAGCAGGGATCTAAATCACCTGGAACAGGAGGAGTTGCCCAAATTCAGCAAAGCTGTGCTGGAAACTCAGCCACAGCCTGTGTTGTCAGGCCCCTTAACATACGATACCCATCTCCGCTCTCCTTCCCCCATCCCCTGAGCAGCACCACTGCAGCTCCCTCTCACCATGAACTTCTTACTGCAGAGGAACAGCTTGTTTGTGCTCCTGAAACAATGGGCTAGAGTCCTGATGCTGCGCTGTACCTCCAGTTTGTATCTGGGGGGCAGGCGACCCCCCTGCAGCCCATGAGAGAAATGGTGGAGCAGAAATCCACGCACAGAGAACCTGACACTGGAGGGGGTGGCTGCACCTGAAAAAGTTCACAGAGGACTGTCTTTTATGGGAGAGGACCCCACAGTGCTGGAGATTAACGGTGGAGCAGAGATGCATCTGCAGTCCATGGAGAACTCCACACTGGAGCAGTTGGCTGTGCCTTAAGAAGCTGTGAAAAGAAGTGGGAAAAGCCCATGCTGGAACAGTCTGATGGGTAAGGACTGGACTTTTCGGGAAGGACTCTCATCAGAGTTCATGGAGAACTGTCTCCCATAAGAAGGAATCTCATGCTGGAGCAGGGGAAAGAGTGAAGAGTCCTCCCTCTGAGGAGGAAGGAGCAGCAGAAACAATGTGTGATGAACTGACCGCAACCCCCATTCTCCGTCCCCCTGCACCACTGAGGCAGAAGAGGGGAGGGGTGGAAGTTTAAGATCTGGCTTTGTTTCTCATTATCCTCTCTGATGTGATTGGTAATGAATTAAACTGATTTGTCCCCAAACCGAGTCTGTTTTGTCCAGGGCCACAGTTGGTGGGTGATCCCTCCCTGCCCTTATCTCAGCCCTTGAGCCTTTTGTTGTATTTTCTCCTCTCCACCCCACCGGAGTGAGAGGAGGAGTGAGTGAGCGGCTTCATGGTGCTTAGTTGCTGCCTGGGGCTAAACCACGACACACACATTCATTTTGTAGTCACAATTTTTATTTTCTTTATATCCAGGCTTATCATTGACATCTGAAAATAAAATCTTTCATTTACAAATAGGCTAGTGCAAATTAAAGATAATTTTGGACACACAAAAAGAAGACAGCTTGCATGTAACAAAAAAGAAATGTGTGTGTTAGGACGATCTTCCTGGAACAGCTGGCAGAGGTCGCCTACGAAAAAGACAAAAAATAACCCAAAATTCGCGGGGGATGGGGGGTGGGGAGAAGAGATTTAAAACAAAAGGTCGAGAAACAATAAAATGACTTGTATACAAAATTATCTTATTAAGATATGGGTTAAGAGAAAAAGGCACAGAACATGCACATTAAGGAAAAGAACAAGAGCAAGATTAGAATCAGCTGGCTATCAGCACAGCCTTCCCTTTCATCCTCACCGCTTCCCATCGGACTTGCTGGCACCAGAGGACTGCGACAATCACATCACAAGTGTGGAGGTCGCTGGTCACAGGCTTTCTAATTTTCTTGCAGCAAATAAAATCCTCTGGAAAAGCGTCTCCCCAACCAACCTTAAAATCTGCATCACTATCTGCTTCAAACACTGTTCTTGGCATAGACCTTTTTAAAGTGAGATTGTGATGAAATTAGGAATGATCATACAAGATGGGCTATGGGCTGGATTGGGGTATCCCGAAGGGACATTGTTCAGGAAGGGGTGATGGCAGTGCAATGAATGAATCTATTGCCAACCATGGCAGGACAGCCCCTTGGCAGTTGATGGCCTAGTGCAGTGGTTAGGGAAGAGCAGCTGCTCCTCCTGTTACCCAGCATTGAGCACTGACGTGTCACTGACAACATGCCAGGAACCAACGTCATACAGGGGTATGTAACGTACTCCTGCCACATGGGACACGTGTGACACTGCTGTTTACTGAGGGAGTGCACAGACTGCCTCAAGCGTAGCCATTAAAGGCTATTACAAAAGAAGTCTCTCCAAACATGACAGCAAGCAGGTGAATACAACGAGGACGTTGCTCCTTTGCTCGTCCCACCTTTTGCTCCCCGCTTTCCCAAAACCCGTCTAAGGACCAACGCAGTGACTGTTGCGCTCAGTGAGAAACGTCCTCTCCCGTAGGCAGGTGCTGTGCTGCTTGTGCCATACAGACCATCTCCTCCAAGCACCGATTCCAGTTACTTGGCTCATACTGATCTGAAGGAGGAACTGAGTATTTGAGACATCTGCTCATTCATACACAACCACTTTAGGGGGAAATCCCTTCCAGGCATAGCACATACACATGCACAGTTTTACTCCTGCTCTGGAGGGCTCAGTCTGGCCTTCTTCTCAGCTCTGAATCTCCCCCAAAACATGCCTTCCCCAGCAATGAAATGAATACCAGGTACAGCTTGAAAAACATTCATCCATTGCCCAGCAAAACATCTCTGCAGCACTCCAAGCCCCTTGCAGGGCAACAAGCCGAATGCTTCCTATGGGTTACTCCTCCCCTTTTGCCCCTTTTAATGACATCTCCAGTGATGTCCACGCAACACGCATCTCTGATAAATCCTCACTGCAGTCCCAACAGAGGTGGAGTGTGGCATGCTGAGGTGATGGTGCGACAGACGGAAGACCACTCATGCACATCCAGAAAGTAATAATAAAAGCCCATCAAGAGTTACAGTTTATTTCAGGTTCAGAAATGCAGCATGACATTTTTACAGCAGGTGTATGTGATGCTCAGTAATGACCACGGTTTCAGGAATCAACTTGCTGCGTTCAGAGGTCAACACCAGGAACAATTTACAGATTATGAAACCGAAGGCAGATGTTTTGGCTCATATGAAGTAGGGCATTAACACACAGAGCAAAATTCAGAAAGAAATTAAGCATTTGCTTCTTACAAAAAGAAGTCATCATTTACACCATCCTGGAAAAGTAAAGAGACAGGCAGTAAAGCAAACGGCCAGCAAGACGGGACAAATCATATATCAAGCAATAGTGGAGGACTGTCTGGACGGGAGGAGCCATCGGTATCAGCTCGCCTGCAGACAAAGCAAGAGGAAAGACAGGCAGAGTAACGTTCATTTACACAAGGGAGCTGTTCTGCTAGAGCCCGGGGAGGAGGCTCAATGCCACGGCGCACAGGCACCAAGAGGTCGGATGCCTCCCCGTGTGACAGGTGCAAAACAGGTCTGCTTTGAATTCAGGACGTTTGGACTATTTTAAGACAGAAAGACAGAACTAACCAGTCATCTCAATATGCTGTATGCACGTTGTTTAGTGTAGCTGTCTGAGATAGAGTATTATATTTTCTATGTTATGCTTTAACATGAGATGCCACAACCTATAATGTATCTCCTGTAATATAATAAATAATCTACTTTTATGAGGCTTACTCAGAAAGTGCAACAAGATCAGCGATAAAATCAACACACATTAATAATGTACATAAGCCTTTTCATTGAACATACAATCTTTTTAATCCTAACACAAGATCCCTTAAGATCAAAGGCTGAGAACTATTTACAGCAGGCGCAAGCTCTTCAGCTGTTGGTCCGCCACGATGAGGTGAGGAGGAACACGTTCTCTAGGCAGAGACCCAGGCTTAGCCTAAATACAACACTAGATGAGCACCCTCCTGAAACTTAGCTACATACATCACCCAGCTAATTACGTACCTCACATAAGGTCAGAAATTCTGCTGTTGCTTAACGGGAGTCTCCACTGTTCCCTGGCAAGCTGCTGAGCTTTGCCAGAGGGAATCAAAGAAAGGGAGAGAAACTCCTGCTTTTTAGCTACAGGAGCTCAGGCTTAGCTCACCCTGTGTAAGGGTGTCTGCAGAGGGGACAGTGGCCAGTCAGAGGTAGCCAGTCCCTCTAGCAGATCCACGGGGTGCTCGTCCTGCTGTCCTTCAGGCATGGAGCGTGTTGCTGCCAAGGCTGCTCCTCTGAGAACAAGGGACAGGAGAGACACAACTCGCCAGCACCAGGGCAAGTGGGACAAGCAAACCCATTCCAGACACTGTACAGCAGGAGGAAATGGGCCGAGGTTGGGAGGACAGTACTTACTCAATTGGATGTCACAACTTCTTGGGAAGCACTTAGCGTTTTTCCTAGAAACAATTCTATGTAGTTTATTCTGCAAAGCGTATACGCAAGAAGTTCTAGGTAAAATCATCAAACTCTGGATCTGCTTAAGGTTAATTAGCAACCTGCACACCTAAAAGTCTTGCATTTCGGGTGCAGGGCCAGATTCAGATGTGATCGGAATGAGGATGCAGAGGAAGGGAGGGCTGTGCAGCTGTGTCCCATAACCTCAGCATCGAGTGCAGAACCAGATGGTGCTGACAGTTGGGGCCACAGGCACCTTGCTGCCTCCTCCTCCTCTTTCAGGTAAACCCACCCTTGAGAGCTTCATTTACAATTCAGGATTACTGCTGAGAAATACGACTTCTTTGGGGGCAGAGTTAAGGACAGTGCTGAATTGTGCTACCTACTTCCTTATGCTTGACAGAAACAGTCATTAAAGTATATTAAGGAGTCTCAAGTACAGAGGATTCAAAAACATGTTTTTAGGCCAGGATCAGTGTCATCTAATTGAGGCTCCTAACTTACTGGAACTACCGCCCTCGTTTCCCATGTAGCCACACTGGTCTGATTCACCTTCTGGAGGTGCTGACCTTGGACAACTAAGTCGAGTGTTTAGGGTACAGTGGGATAAACCCAGACCACAGCCTTGCAATATCACTGAATGAATCTCAAAATGTGGGGTTAAAGCGACTTTCTGTGGCTGAAGCGGAAGAGGCACAGAGCTTGGCTGTCTGTCAGCAGGCAGCTGCCAGTCAGGAACAAAGAGTTCTGATGGATGAACGATACACAGGTTTGCTGGTGGGGTAACAGTCTGGACTGCTACAGCTATTTATAAAAATACATCTAACGGATTGAATGTTACAGCAGAGAGCACTACACAGTGGAAAACTGTGTAGAACACAAGAAAAATAATCAAAATGTTTGGTTTGTGTTTTTTTTTTTGTAGCAAAAATCAGTATGACTGTAGTTGGAATTGTGACCTTTTTCCCTTGAAAGCTGATTCTGTGCGCTTGGTGTTGGAGATCTGGGCCTGTTCTCCCAACAAACACCGGCCACTTAAGCTGTCTTCTGAGCTCACCGAGATGCCGGTGCTCTGACAAACTCCATCTTCACTGTGCTTCGGATGTTGGCCTCTAGACTCCCCAGGTGTGTGTCACAAGTATGAGGCTGACAGGAAATTAAAGTTAAGCTAACGTACAAATCACGATGCTTTCCCAAGCTCGTCTCTCTTACGCAAGCAGAAACACAGTTTGCTTCAGTGGTGAGCACAACTCTTAGTTAATCAGCAGTCTGGGAATACTTAATAGCCAAAATTCCCCTTGGTTGTGGCTCTTTGATTGGACTCTCCCTAACTGTGGGGGCCTAACGCTGGAGCCCTACATGCAGTCTCAATAAATAAATTTATTAGGCTGATTCTACTTGGGGCCTTCGAAACCACCAATTGCTTTGCCTAAAGATCTGTAACCATAATTGTAATAACAGCAATTCATATTTTCTGAAGAAACAAGGCCAAATTCATCTCTAGCTTAATTCTACTAACCCAGTAAGTTTTAAGCTATAAGGGTGACACTGACCCTAAGTGTTTAAAGTGAAGTAATGCAGTTAAGACAAAAGGTTTTTATAACTCGTTAATATATAATGTGTAAAATAATCGGCAAAGAGGACCTCTGCAAGTGACCATCTGCTGAAGTAACACATTGCCAGGAGGCACAGCTGGGCGCTTCTCAGCACCTAGTTGGATACAGCAACCCTAATCTGAGGTATGCGGGACTTCAACCGATGCAAAGAGAAAATCTCCATGCAGGGGACACAGTAGAACTTTATCAACTGGTGTGAGCAAATATCTCAAATCCAAACCAGACCCTTGGAAAGCTCAGATGCAAATCTAGGCCATAGCTCTGTGAATTGGCTCACCGTGGGCAGAGGAGTGGTAGCCCATTTACAGCTCTGCATATATCTGTATCTGTATCTCCTTCTGTCTCACAAAACGACCAAAAGCAATGCTCAGCTCTCTGGATCCTGCTGTGCAGTGCAATCATACGTATTATATGCACTCACATACCCACAGGGCTTCCCATGAGTTCAGTGGGAGTACGGATGTGAGCAAGCACCAGCAGAGGACAAAGCGAGCTGGCACACGCCGCTCTGTCACGTACTGGCTTTTCAAAGTGCCTTTTCACATCCTTGCTGCATGGTGAGACGGCTCCACGCTGAGCCCTGACTGCAGCATGGTCCTTACCAACCACCCAACCAACTCCGCACGTCAGACACCAATGTGGAAATAAAGTAAAACACCCATTGTCCCATACATGTCCTTCTTGTTTAACAACATTCTTTAAAAACTAGACTTCGGATAAGGAGAAATTATAGGAGAAGCAGCCATCCAGCAAGCTTCTTGAAAGAGAGACATGGAAGTGTGAGGCTTTCAGAAGAGCTTGATAAGAAACCACATTGTTTTTCGCTGCCCAGTTTAGCCATTCGAAAAGAAAATGGGCATAACTGTGTAATTCCAAATGACAGAAAACCTGAAAGGTACAAATAAAAGCAAGATTCTTTTCAGATAAGAGGAAAAAAAGAAGCAGATTAAATCAACACATGCACAAACAGACACAAAGTCAAGCCCTCCTTTGGCTGTACAGGACTGTGAGCACAGGTGCCTGGGTGAACACGTGTGTCAGTAAGTTAGCTAACATCAGCTATTGCAAAAGGAAAAGTCAAGGCAGCACAGACCTTCCCAAAACATTTAAGATCTCATAAACAATGCAGAATGGACAGAGAGTATATCAGTAAAACTGGTTACTTGCCTACAGATGTCCATACATGCGACTATACATTGGTTATTGCAACAGTTATCAAGCAATTTGCTTCCACATATTTGGTTAACAACGAATGACATGCCAGAAACTTCTTTTAGTCTAACAGGGATGAATCTAACGGACGAATTACAGTGGGTCGAGTAGGTGAAGGGGGTGGTCTTCGACTGGAGAGAAAGAGAGAAGAAACAATAAGCACAAACACTGAGAATGCACCGGGCACCTCTTGCTGTCGCGGCACGAACACGCACATGCACCTGAACACCACAACCATTGCCATCTACACCGAGGCACGACAGCCCCCAGCAGCCACACGAAGGAAGAAAGCGATGGGTTTGCCACGTGCATCCCATGCCTTAGCCCCCCCACGCATCGAACAGCTCTTTGGTCCACAGCCTGGGTATTCTCCAAACACAGTTACCTTCTCGTGCCACGGAAACCGTCAGGGGAGGATCATTATTCCTGTTTTCTCAGGGGTCAGTCCCAGCCTGCACAGCCACAGAGCAGACTTACAGGCACGTTTCAGAGAGGGCAGCCAGATTCACGAAGACAGCCTGCAGCAACCTCAGCTGCTGTTTGCGAAAAAACTGCAGCTTCTTGCACAGTTGGGCCAAGTGGAGCCACGCCAACGTGCCTGAATTTGAGGCACAGATTCCAAGCTTTCTATCAATGGTCAGTTATGAAAATGCTAGCTGTGGCTGTGGCTTCTAGAGTCATTCATTTACCACTAACGTGGTAACACTAACGTGTTCGTCCATCAACTTTGGTAGCTGCTAAGTGAGTCCCAGATTTTTTGGGAAAGCTTAAGGGTCTATTCCCCTGTTTCAAATGGCTGATTCAGCACAGGCTCCTGTGCACTGCAAACCTCTGCTTTTCAATTTGGTCTGCATCATCATCTGATAGGAGACCACGGTGCAAGAGGTAGCAGCAGTACAATCCTTGAGCATGTTCCACCTGCAGCCCAGGCTGAGCCAGGGAAGGTAGTGAGTTGTAGACAGATTCTCTCTGCCAGCTACCTGATTGCCTTTTATATTTTCACCTGTATTTAGGGTACCTGGTACATATCAGTGCTGTGTGAAGACAACTCCGTCAGCTTAGTTACAAGGAGTATCTGGCTAATACTCCATTCCACCTGCGCCAAAACACCCCACCGCTGACCAAAGCCTGTGCAGAATCTGAGATGACCATACCTGTTTGGCATCCAGTGCCTGCACTAGCTCGGATAGTCCTGCCCGGCACTGCTCGGTGCATTTAAATATACGTAAGAGACTTGTTCACAGCCAGCCTGCTCCCTTAGCGAGCTATTCAGCACCAGCAGGGTTTTGTTGCTGCAATTATTCCATCTCTTACACAGTGTTTTAGCTCCCCATTTTCTTTAACAGGAAGCACCAGCTTTCTTTATTCCTTAACCCAGCCCAGATCACCACGAGAGTGCCTAGCTGCTCTGAGAGAGGCATGAACCCAGAGTTTGAACAAGGTGTGAGCCGAGGGCTCTCCAGTTCCCATCCAGCTTCAGCAGGCTTCATTAATGGCCAAGATGAACTGTACAGCCCTCTAACGCTGTCCTCCACCTGTGAAAGTAGGAACAGTTCCTGTCTCTGAAGAAGATTAAGAAGGAAATGTGTCTCATTCTGTTAAAACTAAATAGAAGATGAAAAGAATGTAACAATGTGCTAATCTTCTTTGAACTGGAACATAATATATGAGACAAATTTACACTTGACAAAAAAAAAGTCTTGCTTGGCTCGAAGTGCATCTTGAACGACAATATTCTCTTTTGGTGAAGAAATGAGAATTTTAATCCCTAACATGCAACAAATACAAAATATGCCAACTGAAGCATTCATGTAAATCAACAAGCTAAAAAAATAGGCAAAATATAATTTCTTCATGGTGTATTTTTCGTACAGAAAAAATGTTACTGTGTTAACTATTGTTTCTTGTGTTGCTCCAGTGTAGGTCTTCTGGACCCATTTCCAAAATTTGTAGCTTCATAAAGAACCACTTCTAAGGCTCTGCAGTTCTGCTGGGTTGCATTAAATTATTCCTTTGTTGAAATGCCTCACATTGCATTGTTTAGCGCTTACTGAAAACATCGTATCATGTGTATACAATTTACCAACACAGGAAAATGTGTACAGCTGTCTTCATATCAAATTTAAATGATACAAGCCCAAGCATGCATTTTAATACCAGGTTGAGTGCAGCACACTGGATTAAAATAATGTAATTTAGTCAAATTGCTATTTAGCCCAGCAGGATCAGAAACTGGAGAGCACAGTGGGAGGATTTCCTGGATATAATCAGTCAAACCAAACCTGAACCAAAATCAGGTCTGAGCCCCATTTCCTTGTTGAACCAGAGCTGTTATTGCACCCTGACCAGTATTTTGAATTTTCATTCAAGCCCAGTCCAGACCTGAACAGAAAAATACCCCAGCATGCTCTCCTTCCCACTCCAGAGTACCACTTCAAGGAGGAGCTGATACCCAAGGGGACCCTCTCCAAGGAGGAGCCACTGCCACTGGAGGGTCTGGGGCGCAGTGCCACACTGCAGCCTGGCCCCACAGATATTCGGGAAAAGGCAGCACTTGGGAAAAGACCTGTAAAAGCACCGTTCACCTCCAGTCTGGCTGCTGCCAGGCTCCTGGGCCGTCTCTGGTTCCCTATGCAGGGAGAGGGGCCATGCTCCCGAGTGCCCGGGCAGAGCACAGCGCAGGGGCTGAGCTTGGGGAAGAGACCTCACCTTTGTTAGTCACCAGCGCACAGCATCAACTGGCACGAGCTGAAGCTCAAGTCAAAATGAAGGAAAGGAGAAGCCCAGAAGTTGCCTATCACTGATTCCCATCAAGGTGGCAAGTCATTATGTGACCATTTTTACACTGGGAGTCGGATCAGACAGTTTTTTCCCCCCCTAACAGGAATCTCAACCCCAAAGACAGGAGAGGAGACCATTTCACATGTCTCTTGCCTCTCCCCCTCCTTTACTCCCGGCGCAGTGGCTGGGAGTGCAACTGCTCTCCGGGACAGAGGGGTGCAGGGGCCTGGGCACCCAAACCAGCACCTTGAGATAACAGAGCCAGCATCAGCACCCTGCTGCTCCTCGCAAATGTAGTGCCACCTTCCTTGTTGTTCGAAAAACATGGGTCCGGGGGAAGCCTAAGCACGATGTCGGCACCATCGCTTTCTGAGCAAAGGTTACATAAACTGAGCATCGCCAGACCCTCCAAACGTGGAGCAACACAGAGCAAACGGTTAGTAACCCGGAGAGGAGTGCAGCAGGGGGAGCTCCAGCCTGCCTGTGGACAGGAGCAGGGGAAAACCAGAGAAAAACAACCTCCCCCAGATCCCTGCTCTGTACTAGCTGCCATGTGAGTGAGTAAATATGTGACTAAGCCCAATTAAATGTTTAGTCTGAGGCCAGAAGATGATAGCGGTAGAGACGGCGTGGATGGTGTTTTCTCTGCGTTATCGGACCGACTCCGACAGCCGGGGGTGCGTTCGCGGTGCTGAGCTGTTCCCAGGCCCTGAAAGGCGGCTCCCGATTCATAGAAAGCTCCTTATAAAAATGTCACTGCTGCGGTAATTCCAATTTGGTTACTATCTCCAACATTTCAGCTGGGATTTTGAGTTTTGGGGCCGAGTCTCGCTGCCTGGCCCCTTTAACGGGCTGCTCAGTCTGTCGTGTTGGGGCTTTTTTTTTTAAAAAAAAAAAAGGGAAACAGTGTTTGTAAAAGTTAGTGCTAAAGGGGCAGGGGATCATAGGTCCCCAGGGTTGAGTAAACGAGTCTGCAGAAAGAATCAGTTCTTCTAACTAGCACACATTAAGCAGACATAAAGAATTTACCAATGAAAATTGTGGACTAAGTATGTATTTAATAACTCCCTGATGTTGCTGCAGAGACTCCTCCTTTGAAGAGCTCAGTGGGGTTTTGAACGGAGGATAACTCTTACCGCCATGTAAAAACTTTTTAAAACAGAAAAAGTTTCACGTTTATTTTTAACCTAAGCAGCACACCCCATTTTTCCAGTTTTAAAAGAACTCCTAAAAGCTTTAGCTAGGCAAATGCAGAGCAAAAGAAACTAAATAAAGCAAGTCTAGACTTTAAATTCGATCAGAAACATATGGGAGCTCTTCAAGCATTTGCCTTTTGAGAAGTGCTATCGCTCCCCACACAGAGTCCACAAAATATGCTTTCAGGAAAGCATGGCTGTAATTACCAGGGGAGGCCCCGCTCAGAGAAGATGGCTTCTTTTCTTGGAGCACAGCTAACCTACTTCTAAATAAAAGCCTTTCATTTCCACTTACGTTTTACATTCTTGTTTGCTTGTGACCACCAGAGAACACTTGCGGAAGGCATGCACATAACTGTATTTTATGATACATCCTACAGATTTGAAATTGTAAACAAAAGTCCATTATTCTCTCCCTTTTCTGTGATCTTGGTTTCCCTATAACGCAGCACTCTCGGAGTACCCCGATATGTGACATCGTCTTTGCAGAATTTAATGAGAAAATATTTAAACAAAATCCCTATGTGATTTAAGTCTGACTGCAGGCAAATTTTGTTTTAGGCGACGATACAAATCTGGATGTGAGGCATACAATAAGGGGATAAGAGAGTGACTTACTTCAAGTGAGAAATAAATACAGCTTCTTGTTTGGGTGATTATTTAGAGACACTCTGTAGCTTGTTCTTGGGATAGTTATAATACTTTGACTCATTTTATTTTTATACTGTTATCTCTGTTTCAGTAAGATCCTGAGAGACCCACACAGCTTAGACTCTGCTTCTCCCAGTTCTTATCTCGACCTGCCTAACTTTTATATGGTACCTCTCAACCTCTGTCAGCCTCTGGATTTGGAAGAAAAAACAAACCAGAAATAAAACTACTGTAGCCATCATGGTTGAAGAACAGATGCAAGACACGGTTTGTTAGTCTATAGTCTGTGCATACTCAAAACTCTTTCTGACCTACAGCAGATGCAGCTCGGCTACTGCGGAGTCTCCTGAACATCAACTCAGGAGAAAGAATCTTGAGTGGAAGTGGGAAAACCAAGAGGAGGAAAGGCACTTGGTATTAGTGACACAGGTCATAAGAAAGTAGGAAAAGCAGTAAAAGGATGATGACATTAAGAGGAGTAAAGCAGGAATCGCAGACAAGAATCAGGAAGAGATGATGATTATGGAATAAATGAGAAACAGCACTCAGTGGCGATGAAAGGAAAAAGCAGTTGAGGAACATGAGGAACAACTGTCTGAGATGGTCCCTCACCCCAACGTAATGGTCCAAGAGAGGGAAAAATTGTTTCTGTCCTGGAAATTGTCATTTTGTCAGACAAGAAATGTCTCTAGTAAGCATGCCCACAGGATTGCTATCGGAGGGCGAGTCAGGAACAGAAGCACTGAGGCGCACAGGGCAGTGTTTGAGGATGCACACCAGTTCTGAAGTAGCTGTCCAGCTGAACACAAACGCATCAGGCTCCACCAACGTGCAGTGGGCGTGCTGCAACTGTACTGCCAGATACTTGCACAGCTATACATACAGCTCAACCTCACTACTTCAAATGATCCAGCTGCACAATATTTTGTCAATGGAAGAAGTTTTGTGTTAAGCACAAGCAAGTTAAAGTTGTTAGATTATGCTGTTCTATCTGATGCCTTTCTTTTCAGGGAAAGGAACAAAAGAGTAAGTGAATGCGAAGGATGTGTCCTTCCACTAGCCACCACTACACCACAGCAATATAAATCTCCATTAATTCAAATACTAATACTGTTTCGAAGCACTAGGGCTACTGAAGTTCCACTGTGCATGATTTAACTTAATACAGACACTCCTTTTGGAGGCAAAGAGGTCCAAACTATGATGCTCCACTAGATTAATTTATTATTTGCAACTCAAGCTACATTTTCCATATGACCATCATAAATTAACATCTATCACACATACATACAAATATGTTTGTATGTTTATATGGGTGTTACATTTTTGAGTTAGTCATTTCAGAGAATTAATGTGTCATATGGAAAACTCAGCTTGAATAAACACAAAAAATTTATTCAATGGAGTGACCAAGAAAGACTATTATTTTTAACAGACTCCGTGTTCTTGTTTGCCCTTCAAAAGGGAACATGTCAAGTAATCAACTGTGCAACACATTAGTGGAGGACTGTCCCAGCCCTTCAGAAACCCTGGGTCAGGATGGTCAAGATTATCAAAACTGCCCATGGAAGAAGAGAGAGAGTTAGGAGCGTTGAGTGATACATTCAGAACGCTGCTCTACCTTCCTCTGTCCACAGTAGAAGATGACAACAGAAGGGCCACAAAATCAGCAGGAAGAACATCTGATCATTGCATATTAGCTCAGGTCTTGTGTACTGGTCTGTGTTTAGCTGTACTGTTCAGCATCAACACAAATCTTTGACCACCACACCTACTTCTACCCACTCTATTCTTCCTTCCTACTCACCTTTGACCTTCCTCTGCCTTTTTGTATCTCTCCTCTTTACTCACCTTGGTGCAAGAAAGGGAGGAAACATCTTGGTTGTCACCTCCAGCTGGAGTTGCACCTCTTCTTGTCCATGATGACAACTAACATGACTACCAGTGTCACTGTTGTTAAGGTAGCCATTGAGTGCCCTCATTCACTAACGATCCAATACAGCTTGCAGGGGACAGAACAGTTTCCAGGAGAGCCTTTCAAGATGCCTGCAGGTTCAGGAGGTTCAAATCATCAGTGCTTTCTCTCTGGTTACTGTCATACATTTTCTCTTCTGGCATAAGGAAGGCCAGAAATGCTCTGCTATTCTGCCCACTCTTTCAGACAAGACTCTTGCTCTAATGCTGCAGAGCCTTCACAGCAACTGTTATTAAACTACTCTGTTATAAGATTAAACAATTACTGGGGACAAAACACATCTTCAAGTTCCTGTATTTCTGGCAAACGACATTTACTATTGTTTGACTGTACTTGCCTTTTTCAAGTTGAGAGACACTAAAAATAAAAACCACTTCCTCCTACTAACAATATCTTGAGAGAGAAAACTCTAAGGAAGGGGAAAAAAAAAAAGCTTTTTCTGAAAATACCTAAACAGAATAAATTACTTATTCATTCAATTCATCAGTTGACACTCCCAAAGCAGGCCTCAACCGTGTTTGAAGACTGCACTCACAACATCATCTTTATCTCAGAATCACTTCTTTCAGCCTTTTCAGGTTCCTTCTTTTTCTGTCTTCCTCTCTCTTGCATGATTTTTACTTAACCTTCTCCATCACATGTGACTGGTCTACAGTAAAAGTAATGATGAGCCGTTTCCCAGCCTGATCCACTTTGCTGAACTTGGAAAGTAACTTGCAACAGTCCCGGTCAAATAGATCTCTCCTAGTTCACCTCATTTTAAAAATGATTTTTGTTGAATAAGGCAGGAGTGAGTAGCTCAGGAACAATACGAAAGATGATCAAAACTACCTGAGATACAATAAATAAGAACAAACCTAAACTCCACGTAGGACAAGTGACTCTTCAAATACATGTGTTCAACTGTCATAGCATATTGCCCATCAGAAAATTCCTAGACCACTGAAGATATGAAGTGCAGAGCCTGCCTCTGGCTGATGAAAAGAGATGCTGCTGGGAGCCAAAGGCAGCAGTCAGAGTACCTGGGCTGCACTGTCTGACATCCCATGAACTTCGTTTCACTTGATCTTCAAGACAGTCATCTGGAGAAGAGGTATATGAAGGAAGGTAGTGAACAAAATCCTATTGCTAGTCTAGAAGAAAGCCAACCTCTCAGGGGCAGCAGTCAGTGAAAGCCCTGGAGCAGAAGTGGAAACCTTCCTGGCTCTCTCAGCACTACAGTTTAGGCAGCTGAAGAATCAGTTCTGTGCAAATGCTGTTCCAAATTTCTTGTAATATCGATATTGCAGAATTATCATGAAACCACAGAAGTTGTTGTATTGTGATATTTTACATGTTTTTAAAACCTGCTGTGACCTGCTTTCTGTCAAATCCCTCCAATATTTATCCTCCTTCGAAATGCTACTGCTTTTATTGCTTCTGTTAGGAATGAAGCTACAAGATGAACCCAGGTAAGACGACCGGTATTCCTCAACTGTTTTTGCACATGGCAGTATAGTTACCTTAAGTAGTGCAGCTAGTCTTTCTAATGGTTGTCACAGCCACTGACACTAGGCTGCTGTTAAGAAAGATTGCCAAATACTGCATTTTATGGTTTGAAAACTGGATGAAAATCTTTAAAAGAAGACAGAAATGCAAGGAGCAGGAGACAGATTTACAAAGGTGCCAGGAAAGGGATAAGTTGGAAAGAAATGAAGAAAAGATGGTGAAAAGAAAAGGAGGGCATACGTGGGGAAGAGAGACAAATGTACCTGGCAGGAAACCAAGTGAAGAAAGAAGGTGAGAGAGGAAGCAAACAGGATGGCCAAGAAAGGGACAATGAAGGAAGGGCAGAAAAAAGAGAAGACAAAATAGCGATGAAGGAGCCAGTGGAGGAGGGGAAAAAGCAGAGCTTCTCTCTAACAGATAAGTGAAAATAAATGGACTGTCCTGCTCAAAGCAGCCAGCAGCAAAAGGAGCATATTACTGGGTGTGCATTTCAACAAGAAATGTAAATTAGACTGGTAACAAATTACACAGGGGTGTCTTCCCCTAGAGCAGAAATCACTGCTATATAGAAAGAATAACTGATATTCTCTTAAGTCTCGTGAGTTTGGGGTCCTTGGACAGGCAGAATTGGAAACATACTGACTATGGTAGAGCAGTGTCATCTCCTGTGATGGGCTCTGGCTTTGCATCACCTGTGTAGCTGTATGTTCTTTTGATCACAGACATGAAATACAGAATTAAATTAGCTGTTCTTTGGATTTCTTTTTCACCTTAAATTCAGCAGGATTTTGAAATCTGTCCAGATAACACTCTTGTCTTTTTGCTTGCATGAAACACTCCTAATTGCTGATTATATTTTCTGAATATAACCTCCACTGAAGATCCATTCAAAGAGGTCAGATAGATTCTACTGTTGGACGAAGCTGTGCTCTTCTACTTGGATGTTTAGATTGAGAACATCCAACTCATCATGCAAATGCTTTAAGGTGTGCATTTATTCATCCTGCCAGAAGAGTTTGATGCAATGGCTATTTGATTATTATTTATATTCCATTAAAAAAATATAGTAGTAAGCTTTTAAGGCTGTAAGGTCAAACTTTCAGAAGAGAAGAGATTCCTATGCTAAGGCAGGATAAGTCTTCTGGCCTTATATTCCTATGCACTATGACAGATTTTAATAAGAGGATCACGTGTGATTTTTGCAAGGGATCCCCTTATCATTCAATGTACAGGGTTAGACATTACATTAAATCTTCCCAAAGAACTCTAATCTGTAAAAATCCATCACAGAAAACTTACTTCATGGTTGATATTTGGCAGTCAAAGAACTGAGTACGGAGCCTGCAGTCCAGGAAATGTCAGGCAGTGATGCTTTCTGCAATGCTGCTGGCTTTGTCTGGAATTTTCTAACTGTAATTACTGTCAAGTATAAGTACTTTTTTGTGCTGGGTTGGCAGAAATACGTAATGATGGCTTACAATGTAGATTAGTTACAAACATAACAGGTCATGTAATTAGCCTCAGTGGCATAATAAAATGTAGCTACATAGCAGCCATCACCTCTTCCATGTTGATTGGCCGTGGGTTGAAGTAAATTGTAGGGAGACAGCTGAAAGAGGTGGTAGGGAGAGTATGGGACTGTTCATGAACAGCACGACTGGAATTCTCTCCCTACTGCTTTTCTCACATGTAAAGACCATCCTCAGCCACCAAGGACTGAGCACTGGCATGCCTGAGGGTGACACACACATGCTCGAGAGCATTTATGTTCCTGCCTGCTTGAGTGGATGGTCCAGCCTTTCAAGACCCCTGTTTAACCAGGTTCCAGGGTTCCACATCACACAGGGCCATCTATGTTTTATTGGTAAAGTGAGTAATGATCTCCAGTGCTTCACTGGGAAAGCCTTCGTGAATCCACAGTAGCACTGCAGACCAGGACACAGAGAGACAAGGGGAGCACCCTCCCACCCCCACTAATACCAAGGGCTCTGCTGCCAGGAGAAAAACATTTCCAATTCAATTGTTTTCCTCGTGGCAAAGCTGAGATTCCCATTCAGGACATTTAAAAGCCATAAATCAAAGCATCCACAGTAGAACTAAAATTGGTCAAGATGAGGCTTTTCCAAAGAGGCAGGCACACACACACATCGTAAGCTAAAGTGGCTCTAGCGTCTGCTTGAAGCCATCTTACCACAGCGAGCGCACAGCTGCATTTTCTTTCAAAATACTACTGCAGTCTTTTAACAGAGAGGGGGAATAATCTGAATTCTGGCAGTGGGGAATATTTCACAAATCATATATGCTTTGGCATCAAGCCCTTAAAGCCAGGGGCTTTTACTCACAGGCTTTGCTGGGAGAGATCCACCCACCTCAAGTGGGATTAATTAAAAGAGGCATGTATCATGCAAATAGTTTCTGTTTCCTTACAGAAATATTCAGAGCACATAACCCAGAACAGCTTTAGAATCAGAGCGAAGCAAGGGAGAAAATTATTTCCTGCTCCCCTAATCCTTTTCCTTTCCCTGTGCAGTAAGTGAGGAACAGTGAAAAATGCTGAGAGTTCACAATTTCTGTACAATTTCTTTGATTAAATGCTAATAAAATTGAGAGAAAAAAGGATTTTTTTAAAGAGGTTTGTATCACTATAAGGTGGCCAGTTCTCCAAACCAAGCATGTGCTAAGCCGCTCATTGGAAAAGGACAGTCCAAATCTTGCCCCTGAAAATGATCTTTTTATCTTAAGGCAGACCAGGAGAAAACAGAAAGCTTATATTTCTTTGGCACGTCAGGATTTTCAGCTCCATGTCACAGTGATGAGGGCTGCAACAAAAAGCTCCTTTGGAAAGGTAGAGGAACTGTAAAAATACAACTTTCTACTCAGGAAGCTAAATTATTTCCCTAGATATGAGAGATCCTGACACTTCAAGGAATCTTTGTAGAAAATGGTGGTAGAGCAGTCAGAGCACAGAGCCCCACTTCAAAAATAAGTCACAAAGAAAGCTCAAGTTTCCACAAGAACTCTTCCTCAAAACTATTTTTTTTTTTCCCCTTTTAATATCTCAGACCCATTTTCTGAGTCGATTTCCTACAATCCTGCAAAGGCTGTTATTAAAACCAGACCAAGCGTAGCAGAAATTCCAGGGCTCAAAAGAAACGTTCGATAGGCGCAGAGCCGGCCACGCTGTCCCCCCCAGGTGATTTCCCCTGCAGCCCCTGCCCTGGGATCTCCTCTCTCAGAGTTTAGTCAGCAAGAGAAACCTGAATTTCCAGTGAAAGGCAAACCCTTCCTTCATTCTTAAGCATTAGAGATTTTTTTTACGTTTGAGGCTTTCATAGCTCTAAAAAAGATGCCTAGGATCCAGGCCAGAAGATGTGTATTGCAGATATTTTTTCCACAAAAATGTCAGGCAGTCGTACATTCAATTATCTCTCCAGCTACAGCATTTTAAAACCACTGACCTCCTTTATCAGCTACGGCTTCTTGTGCCACCAGCGGCAGTCACGAATTGAGTTGTTCGTGGGCTGCTTACCCAAGTGTCTTTTGTGCGCTAGAAAATTCCTTTCTGGTCTCCGTCCCACCTATCACTTTAGCATCAAAAAGATGACCATCAGACATGCTCTTGGCAAGCCAGCTCATGCAAAATCACAGCCAGGCAGGACAAAGGAGGCACGCACGTTCGCAAGGCAAGGTGAGAGAAGCCAGGGAGCTATGGTTCTCTCCAGTAGTACAACTGACGAAACACTGGACCTCATTTCTGTATCTACTATGTGATTTATTCTCTGATGGCACAGGGGAAACACTGGGCCACTGCCCTTCAGCTCAGTTCCGGGCTCTCCCTATGAGAGGACCCCACTTGGACTTCTTCAGTGCAAAGTTTAGTACCCAGAAAGGCAGCTCTAGGTTTCTCCCCCGACTACAGGACATCCACTAAGACGAAATGAGTGCATTTCATGGCTGGGCACTGATGCAACAAAGCCCTGTGCCTAGCAAATATATAAAAGTACTTCATTCCTTTGATATACGTCATTTATTTATTCTCCATATTATACAGGGTAATTACATTAGAAACACTGAGCCTCAAATTTAAGTTACTGACAACTACAACAGATCTCACCTATTCAAAAGAAAGTTTTCCTCCAAAGTTTCTCTCTCAACTACCATTTCTAAAATTCAGAAAGTGCATGTTTTCTTTTTACTTCTGTTTAACTGGCTTTTTTTTTTTTCAAACTGTGACTAATTTTAATGTAACAGTTAATTTATTAAAATTTGAGAAACCCCTTTGTTCCAACATTGCCTAATCTGCCCATGCCTCTCATAATTGAAGAAGTTACCAAAGTCTTCCGAATCAGAGGCTTTCAAACACATATATATATATATAAAAGTGATTATGTGTATTATGTCATTGTGAGAATAAATATTAAGGACATTTTATTCATATAACTTACAGAAAAAAGCAGTTAATGCCACACAAAATTGTAAAATATGCAAAGCTACTTCAAAAAGTACTGATAAATGCAAAGCCCTGGGAAGGGAAGAAAACGATGTGGTGATGAAAATTCTGTTCCTTAACTAATTGTTTTGTACCATATGATCTACACTGTTAGACAACTATGGGCTGTTTTCAGCTAGCTGTAAATTACTTGCTTTGTGGAGTAGGAATCAGACTCCTATCAGTTTGTTCCACTGGTTCTATGAGGATTGTTCTTGTTCTCTCCCAGAAGAGCCATTACTGCCTCTGGTGAGGACTCAGAATGGCAGAAGTGAGGAGTTGTACCCCTGCCCCTCTTCTGGTGGAGGGGTAGATGACCTCTCTCTCTCTCTGTGAACCCCTACGTGGGTACAACACAATCAGAACAGGGGTTCTTAATGTAAGAAAATCTGCCGTCTTCAAATTGACTGACTGGAATTTTTTTTTTTATGAAAAAAATTTCTATCTTTTCAAAAAAGTCGGATTTGTGCTAAAAATTGATTTTCTCGAAACACCTTTGACTCTCTGCACGGAATGCCCAATTTTGCTTTGTTACAAGACTTGGCCAACAACGGTGCTCGACTTTCTGACACAGTGCAGGATCTGTCTGTTATGCTAGAGGGAGAGAACCATGCCCACCACTGGGAAGATGAGACTTCTTACCTTGGGACGCTGGGAGGAGCCCGGGTCGGCCGAGAGGGAACCTGGGGAGGTCCTCCAAGGGCTTCACCACCACTTGGAAATGGAGGCAGTGGTCCTGGGCGGAACGGGACTGGGGGAGCACCCGACTGAGGGCCTGGAGATGGGATTGCAGGAGCAGGTCCTCGGCCAGATAAAGGTCTGGTTGGGGGATTGTTTAATGTAGGTCTCCTCTGCGTGGAGGGACTTGGAGGAGGTGATCTAGTGAAATATCAAGAGATTTAAGAAGCTCAGTAAGGTGAGGGTTTGGGTTTCTCGTCATTTTTTTTATTTTTTAATTTAATTTTATCATTTTTTATTTTTTAAACAGAAACGAAACTTTTTTATGCCTATGACAATTGTTTTTTCTTGGCATTTTCCTTCGCTGTCAGCATCAGAGCATCACATATATTTAAGTCTCACACTTACCTTTCCCACAGACAGAATGCCTTATGATAGTCAGAAATAAACATATGATCAAAGAGGTAAATCTAATGGATTTTAATAGTAAGAGCTGTAACGATGTTCTGTTAAGTGGATTTTCTAGGACATGGAGCCTGACATGCTGAAGTCTTACAACAACTTGCAAGAGGCGGCCATGTGGATATACAACTGGAGTGACAGAAGTGGCTGCAATCTAAAGCATCAGATAAGCTGTAAATCCACTGAATGGTCTACAAGGCAAATATCCTGTCTGGTGTTCACATACATATCCATAGAACATGTATATGTGGGAAAAAGCTCTGATTTTCCTCACAAATGTCATTAAAGACCTGGAGGAGTATCTGCCCCAAAAGAGGTAGGGAGGGAGCTGCTGATGCTGACCACATCTGCCTGTCCTTAATTAAATTCAACGCAGATTTGAGGATCCTTACCTTCGGGCCTGCTGAAGCCAAGAGTCATCTACCGGGGGGGGTGCCGGGGTGGAGACAGTGCTAGTGCTGATATCGCCAATGATTGCCAGGGCTTCCTTCAGGGCTTGGTGCATGCGCAGCATCTCATCGCGCCTCTGCGCCTGTTCAGCCGACTCCTCCATCAGAGTGTTTTGGTCCTCAGAAGAATACAAGTGAGCCAGGAGCTCTGCGTTGATAAATTCTTTTACCTATTTCATCAGACAGAGAAACCCCCACCAAACAAATAAACAAACAAACCTATTGAAAATTCAATACTGAACAAATACAGTGTGAGAGCTACAGAACCAGGAGACAGACATATCTAAATTTAATCTGTTCCTCCTACTGTCTTATTTACATCAATTCCACCGGTCATGCAGTTTTTGTTAGGTCAGATCAGGGACTAAAAATGCTGAACTCAGATGGAGCTGACAGTGCGGCAGTCTGAAGTCGACAGTGCGGCAGTCTGAAGTCCAGCTGTGGCCCAAGGAAAGGCTGGCATGTGCAGCTGGAAAAGGATGGACTGGACCTTTTAGCAGCTGCCTGCTTGCAAATGGGCTTAACACCATTACGAAGCCACGTTCTGAGACAACGTTTCACATATGAGGATAAGATGGTTTTGTGCAGTTGCTCCACAATGCATTGTGGCCTTTTTTTGTGCCTGTCTTTGAAACATCGGACATGGTTGGAGTTGACAGTGGTCTGTGTCTCTGAAGTAACACCTATGTTTACAGTTCATTTCGAACAGGCTTCCCAACGGGTCCCAGGAGTCAGCTGGCATTTTGGTCCAATTCTAAAGGGCTGAGAGGTAAATGGCAGCCATTAGCAATACCATCAGATACCAAATTCCCCTGGGAATGGGAATTTTCAGCCTTTATAGCATCTCTGTCAATTATTTTCTTAGCAACAATTTACCCTACTGTAGACAGTTTCTTTCATCTCCAACAACTTTGCCAGATTCTAAACATCCCATCCACACACATTCGAACTGAAGGGAGAAGTCTCCAAGTAATCTAATTTACTATATTGATTTCCTGCTACGCCTGCCCTGGTTATGGCAACCTGGGCCACATTAGGAGAGATAAAAAGCTAGAGGTACTCTGATTAAATAAGACTGTGGTAAATAGACCAACTGCTGACCTACTAAATCCTTGCATTTGAGACTTTTGTTGCTGTTCTGATCTATTTCTCATCTGGCTTTTTGCTCTATAAAGCTTTTTTGAGCTGCAGATACTAACGATAATACATTCCCAAGATTCTGATTACATAAACCCGAGCTCCATTTGCACATGGGTTTGTGCTAGTTTAGCAACGTTGATTTAAATCCTGACAGTCAGACTAAGGCAAAGTTTGTGTTCAGAAGAGCTCAGTGAGAGCAGTCGAACTGCACGGGCAAGGGACCCTTTCTGGTCGCCTAGCAGGGAAAAGAAAGTCAGGACGGACCTTACAGGGAAACAAAACCATATTGCCTGGGCTTGACTGTCATTCCCCATTCACATATGACAGGAGATGCACAAATTCTCAGCAAAGTCTGCAAAAATTTTCCATGAGTCTCTTGCTGTTTTCCAGTAGATTGTACTGATCAAGAGCCAGAGTATACTACTTTCCTCATGATTGCCAAAAACTCCACATTAAAAACAGATATCATAGTTAAACAGCATCACATTCTACTTGATGAAATGAGTATTTTAATGGCATCACTTCAAAAAAAAGAAAAAGAAGAAGTCCTAAAATTAGATTAAGGCCAGAGCTGATTGTAAAAGCATTGTTAAACCACAAATATCTGTTTGAAAAAAATCAGCCTGTGACAATTATCATGAGAGATCCCTGTCTGCCACTAGCTGGAGACTCAAGTAACTCCCTGAACTCTTCTGGAAGGGGAAGACTGCAGCGTTAAGGATGGTTCTTGGATCAACCTCCTTCCTTCTGCAAACAGATGCACTGTACTAGACAGAGGAAGATCTTCCACAATAGCCACTTTCTCCAGCTTGGAAAAGGAAAGGAAAGTGACACTTACTCATGCCTTTGCTCCTTTCTAGAAAACAGAAAGACTCAGAGGAATTGTTTAAAACATTTTTCTTCACAGACATCAGACCTGCGGTCAAAGCTGAACCATAGCAAGTATCTGGAACGCCAACGCCACAAAGCCTGCCCCGTCACTCCGACACGGGTCAAGATAGGCTTGGGACTTCATTCATCAGCAGACAGACTACAACATGCATCACTGCCTCAAATGCAAACACAGTCCATTCCCTAACCTTAAGTGTGGTAGTAAGGAGTACTTTGGAGTTTTTCTACTCAGCTGAGATCAGTATCAGCACTGCTTATGAAGCATGCACTGTCTACCATAAGACCACCGCTCTTGTATAATCTGCGATACATAGGCACTGTGAAACACAAATTCTGAACTGTGTGTTTTGTTTGTGCATTTTTGAATTGCTACAGTAACTCAATGCAGTTCTGTGTGGTAAAAGCTTTTTTTTTTTTTTTTTTAAGGTAATCAACAACCACCCTAAGGGAAGAATAAGGGATGCATTTGGAATACAACAATCTAGGCTTAGGCCTCAAAATATGCTTAGGGACAGCATCTGATTATTCTCTGTACACTGAGTTTGAATCTGATACTTCCCTTGAATTCTAAGTGCTCATTTACAGGCCCACAAACTGGAAAGGAAGTTCCAGGAGGCCTTGGGAGGTTACAATCGTCACGGAAACAAACTCCTTGGGATCAATTTGTTTCCAGAGTTTTGGAGGCAACACAATGGGGTAGCAGAAAGTACAGAATATGCTTATTAAGGAGGAGGAAGTGAGTTTTCACTTAACGCCTGGTGAATAGGTTGGACTTCTGAAGACTCCAAGGAACGCATGCACTACTTAACAGGACCCACCTTTCATCACAGCTCCACTGCTTTCCAGGTCTTTGCACAACCTTTTGGTGTGGCTTAGCAGTCTTAATTCGAGCATTTATTTCTCTTTTTAATAGCATTGATTTTTTAAAATTTATATTTTAGCTACTGTTTTTAATATGGTATTTTACTGCCTATGCTGCACAGAAACAAGTGCATTAGTGTTTCTAGTCTCGCTCGTCACAGTCATAGAATGGTTTGAGTTGGAAGGGACCTTCAAGATCATCTAGTTCCAACCCTGTTGCCATGGGCAGAGATACCTGCCACTACAACAGGTTGCTCAAAGCCCCATCCAACCTGGCCTTGAACACATCTAGGGATGGGCCAGCCACAACTTCTCTGGACAACCTGTTCCAGTGCCTCACACCATTCTCAGAGTGAAGAATTTCTTCCTTAAATCTAATTGAAATCTCCCCTCTTTCAGTTTAAAGCCATTACCCCTTGTGCTATCACTACATGCCCCTGTGAAATGTCCCTCTCCAGCTTTCTTGTAGCCCCTTTAGGTACCAGAAGGCTGCTAGAGGGTCTCCCTGGAGCCTTGTCTTCTCCAGGCTGAACAACCCCAACTCTCGACTCCAACTCCCCTTTAAAAATGTCTAAAACATCCTTTAAAACGTTTTGATTCTTTGCCACAAACTTGAATTCTAGGATCGAGGTGTAGGTCTCAGCTCACTAGCAAGCCCAAACACAGCTATGGACTATGAGGCAGACGATGTTGTAAGCATGTTGTTTCTGGTCAGCCAGCATGACAGGCTTTACCAGTGTAAGAGCTGATGAGATTGAAAGTACGAAGTCTTAAAAGTATTCTGCTTCTGACTAAAGCATCTACTTCAGAGACCCTTAAACTATTCCATATGAGGAGGTGAGTGGCAGAAAATTTAATGTAAACTTTCAAAAGGAACTGCTCACCGAACTCTGCAGTTTATGAAATGAGAACTAAAAACCAGTCCTTTCAAAAGGCACTGAAGTTGTGCTAAGTGGAAGGAGCAGGTTGCTAGCTGTGATCTGGAAAGAGCCAGGGAACATGCCCACCTTATAAATTTGAGAGCATGGCTGACTTTAGGGGAAAAAAAGGGTAGTTCCACTGTTCCCATGCTCTTTTGTAAAAACTCACCCATGACTAGAGCATTATTTGGAGCCTGACTCCTTTAAGCCTAAAGAAGTTAGTGGAGTATCTCTCACCTTGTGCAAAAGTTCTGCTCATATTATACGTACCAGGAAATCCCACTGAAATTTCCTGTCCAACCACCTAACTCTAAGTGCAACACAAATTCCACAGACTAATGAAATCCATCAGACTAAGGCTAGAGGTGGCTCTGAGTCAAAGTAAATGCTACTTTCTAAACAGATTTGCCTTATAGCATACTGTATTTTAAAAACTGATTAGTTTGATGACCTCACAGAAAAGGTGCTACCCATAACTAAAAGGAGTTTAGTTAATTATTAATTAATGAATTAAATAACTCTCCATTATTAATTTATATGGCAGCAGTGGCACTAATATTAAGTTTCATTTTCAGCAAGGTCCATCCTGAACTCTGCCAGGAAGCAGAGGCTGAAATACTAGTGCAGTGGAAAAACAATGATATCTCAAAGCCATTTCTTTAACCAAATAATCTTCAGATCTAAGAAAGACACACACAATAAATCAACCAACCACATCTGCTTATCTAAACAACAGTGTCTAAGGCTTCTAGATTTATTCCTTGAAAACGGTAACATGAAAATCTAAAGAAACCCAAATCAAACAAGAACTGCTTTAAGAAGCCATGACAAAGGGCTACAGATTGAAAATCAAGCAAACACAACGCTGCTCTGCTGCTCTCACAGACTGCCTAGGTGGAGCTCCCAACTCCCTTTTCCTGCTATATCAAAAGCAAGACAGAAAAAAAAAAAAAAAGAAAGATCCTTTATTTATCTTTAAATAATAACTTATATTTTGATTTAGATGTAAATGAATTCAATCTTTAGCATTTTGGAGTAAGCACTCAAGGCAGTGCCCAGTCTTTCAGAAGGCTGCAGAACTTCATCCTACTACAGAAGATTGGAGTATTTTTTCTAAGAGTGTGGCATTTATGGGAGTGTGTTCTTCTCTTTAGTACATGCTGTTGTCACTGCTATTCAAGACGTGTACTTGCATGAGCATAACAGATTTGACAGACATGTTAAAATAATTTAAACCCCTGCCTGTTACTTACATTATTGATCATAAGATGCATGATTGTTTTTGGTATCAAATCTCGGATACATTTGTTGATAATAGACATGTAGGAGTCCACAAGATTTCGAATTGTCTCCACCTGTCTCTCCAGCTGGGGATCCATTGAAAAATTGTCTGCTTGGCCATTTTCATCGTTTTCAGTCTACACAGAGGAGAAAAAAACAGAAAAGTCTTTCAGACTGCATAAACGAAATATATTGGGGGAAAAACTTGGACTTACACTGTAGTAGTCCAGCAACGTAACTCATACAAAGAATGTCTGGAGGTTAAAACATGAAGTACTGGCCTGTTTAACATTAGCGTTCAACATCATGAAATCCAGACTTTTAGAGGTTAATGCAATATGAGAGGCAAGATCTTTTTCACAAAGTACATTATGTATTTCCACACATATTTGTAATTTTATATTAAAGCAAGTTTTCAGACAAAGACACGTGGTGGTAAAAGAAACCCCAAGAAATTACCTCAGATCAATTATTGCAATAGTTATTATCAAATCTTCTACCGTACAGATTCAGTCAGCCTGACTCATGCAAGAAAGCAGCACCGTAAATCTGGATTGTGAATTTTACCCTCCTATGGGTACAAAAAATCCTTGTTATTTGAGGCTGATTCCATTGTGAGAAATCCTGCAGTTCAGCCTCAAACTTGTTAGATGTGAATAGCACCTACATAAACAAAGGATTTATGAAGGATAACAGCAAAAGCATCACTGGTTCCAGTGCTCAAGGCTCAGCGTAACATAGGATGGATTATATATTAGAGGTATCTTTTTCATTGGACAAAAGAAAACTTCTTTGTATGTAAACAGCTGACCTAATTAAACAAAATACCAGGAACTTTAACTGGAAGCTAAAAGGTATGTACTTTGCTTTGGTCTGGCCTGTATAAACATAAGAAAACCTAAAAAAAGAATAGTAGCCTTTTGGCAAAAATCAAACTGCTTTCTGAGGCTCCAAAAGAATGGAATTTCGACCTGGAAAGTACAAAGAACAATGTTCTTTCCCCAAACTCTGACATATAATACTCCCTGAAAACAACCACCAAAGCCGTATTAGCATGAACTATAAAATCTAAACCTGTTCTGTGGGTACCTAGAAGCCTAGCATGAAGAAACAGAAATTACTTGCACAAAGTGAATAACCCAGTAACGAGAACTAGTTATATACCAGCCAGACCTCTGTCACCACAACTCCATTTACAATACAGCATTTAGCTAAAATTTGCACACCACTAGTGCTTTACAGATTCCCTGAGCAGTTGAAACTGGTAGCTAGCCCATTAGCGAAAGACTGGTTGAGCTAGATATGCCAATATGTCAGCAAAGAGGCTTCTCCTTGCATGAAATCCATTCCTGCTGAGCCACAAAGAGATTCCCAGTTTCATCTACTCGTGCAGGGTCTGCTTCAGCTCATGCACCACTGGCAGATGGACCATATTGTATTTGCTCCTTATAAACTACGGCTTGGTCAGTTCAGTTTAAATGAAATGATGATGGTTCTGATAAGTTACTTTTGTTAAGAAATAAGAACCAACATACCACTTAGAAACACAACTAAATGTTTGTACAGGAAGTTTCAAAAGTTCTGATTGTTTTTAATTTCAGGTGAATTACTGTAAAACAAGCTGATCTACGGACTTTAAAAATAATCAGCAGTGCTTCCTAAAAATCTTGGGACTGTGGAAGACACTGAAAGAGTTCTTGATGAAAATCGTGTTTTCAATTCTGTAACACCAGTAGACACACACCCCTATAAACCTTAATCACTTTGTTAATAAACTGCATATGCTGAAAAGTCAAAGCATGCACTATTTTCCTTAGCCTCCATGTTTGCAAAGAAACTAGTTGTAATATCCCCTGTGAAATACCAAATAAATGGAAAATCATATATCTATCATATACCCACAGATTTTAGCCAAGTAACTGAAGACCGAAAATGCCCCTTTCCCAGTTTCCCTGCATTTGACTTCTATTCTTTTTCTTTTCTTTTTTGCTGTCTATATAAAGTACAGTTTGTCCATGTATTTTTTTTTCTTCTTCTGTTTTTGTGTCTTCACTGTTTAAATTACAGATTGCAATAAGATTCTTAGCTGGCTAAGCAGCAAAGTGACAGATGTTTATCATTATCCTCATCAAGAGAATGTAAAGTAAAAATAGTAATTTGTCTCTGATCTTTAAGGCAAAGGGTAATAGTCTGCAAACATTTAACCTTTTACATACAGGCTCATAGGTGATATTTACAGAAAGTAGGTAATACTTCAGGAGTCCGTCTCTTGTTTGAAACTGTAACAGAGCTGACTTCATACTGTTGATTTATTTTCTCTGAAATCAAAAAAGATCCATCTTTCATGAGTTCACAGTAATTTATTATGAAAGCTTCTGGCCATAGTATTCATAATGATTTGATGTCTCAACAGAAGGCTTTTCATGCCAGAAACCATCTTGTTTGCATCGCATCATGCACATGGAAATCTGCCTCTAACAGATTTCTGTGCTCTACCGTACACCTACAAGCGTTATCAGGCTTTCTTTTGTAAGCCCTCTCTCTGCATTGTGCCAACAGCAGCATCTGAAGGTAAGGTTGCCTGGTAAAGCTGGGCATCACAATGAGACAGAAGTGGTGTAGGCACCCTATTCCATCTCCACGTCATCCTTTCAAAACAGCTGGTTTTCTCACTGAGCATCATGATGACTCTAGCTTCAGTGCAAGCCACCCTTCGACCCATGTCTCTGCTGTTCTGCATTCTAGAAAGGCTTTGCAAGTCTGTTGCAAGAGATAAACCCAAACCAGAACACGGTAAGAATACCCTCACGTCTCTCTGACCGCTCTTGAACAGAAGGTTCACGCTGAACAGGAAAGGAGAAAGAAGAAGCTGGAAACAGGTTTCTGCACCTTCTTTCCCAGCAGTCAAGTGCAGCCACAGTCTCTGTTCAGTGCTCCTCATCCTTGAGCCAGAACTTGCAAGTTCCAATAGCAAGTGTTAAGCAACAGCATATGGATCTGGACTGTTTTGGTTCAGTTGACTCTTGCTTAATACTGCCATTAATTGTTGACAAGAATGGAATATTATTACTTCAAATGAACACAACTGCAATTACTTTAGGAACTTTTGTAAGCCTCTAACAAAGAAACTATAGAAGAATCTAGAGCACTGAAAACCAGGTAAAGAAAATTAGATTCATCTTGGAAAACTCCAATTCAGAATACCTGATGAAAATACATCAAAGCTACAGATAGGCAATAGGTGAATAAAAACACGGACGAAGAGAAGGTAACATGGAAGCCAGGATGGTCTTTTCATTTATATACACATACACATTGCCACAGAGATGAGGTCCTTCCCTTCTACTTTCTCTGCACTTTAGAAGAATGAAAATAATATCCGTTCCTTGTGCTTGGCAGCAGGTCTCACCTGTCTCTCATCAGCTGCTTTGTGATCCTTGCATGGAAAGGCGCTAGCGAACCACCAAGTATGCATCATTGCTACTTTTCTACCTTTCCTGCATTTAGGTATCTTCTGTGCTAGGAATGTATTAAGGATTAACTGAAGTGTCATACAAGAGAAGACTAAGAACTGCATGTGAAATCCAAACCGCTTAAGTTTGTGGGAATTTTACTGCTGTGTGCAGTGGGAATAGGATTTCACTCTAACACATGCATTTCTACGAGAAAAGTTATCGGTCTTCTGAAGACTGTAAACTCTCTGCTGCAAGAAGAATGACTTAGTATGGTACAAAGGGAGGTAGGCATGAGGAATTACGTGCAATCCAAAAAATTAAAAGGAATAGTACCTCAGAATATCAGGATAACTTTCCTGATTGTGGGAATTATAAGCATGTTGAAGAATGTCCAAAGAAAAATTCAGGAAAAGTGATACCTTTTGAAATTCACAGCAAAACTGTTAACATACCAAAACCAGTCCTGAGCTGGCCACACAGAGAGTGCAATACTTCTAATTTCCATGATTTCATTACATTCAGGGCAGCTGCCAGCATATTTAAGAATGTCTTGTATAACATTCCTGATGTCAGTTCCAAGAAGGAGCATTTGTCTAGCGTTTTCATTACAGCAGTTTATCAACCAATTTTCAGTAATCAAAAAGGCGTTCTATTAAAAATGACTGAGAGGAAGCAGACTGGAAGGTGACTGACTAAAGGAAAGAAGTCAAAGCAGCAGCAAAGCAATGCTCAGTATGGTAAGAAATAAGTCCATGGCTGCAGTGAGAAACCAATCATTTAAAAGCTGCTTTCGTATCTTTCATTTACGGATGCAAGTTTGTAACAACAAGTACCACCTGAAAACGAATTATTCCCTCCAGATTGTATTTTTGTTTTCATTCACAGCTGCTGAATATATAATCTAGTTTATCTATTCCTGTCCAAGTCAGGTTTTCCTTTATTGCACCAACACTCAGCACATTGCAGTTGTCTTAAACCCCACTGCCTTTTCCTTACTCTTCACAGCTGATTCTCGATATTCTCTCTCCATTACAGTTTGATGCTGTATACATAATTTAGCTAACACGCTCTCAGCTGTACATAGCGTGCCTTTTGCCAGAGGACTGCTGAAACCACACGATGGCTTCACACAGTGAGGTTTTCTTACTGGAAGGAGCCACAAGTAAATGACAATACATTACTTTTGTGTATTGACAACAAAGCGAGCAGCACAAAAAGAACATTTCCCGGGTAGCTTGGAAGCTGTCCTTTTCCCTCACAGAGGGTGACTTTGCCACTCTCTTCCATGCTTTCAGCATCCCCTGACTTTGTACTGCTGTTGCCTTTACTGAGCCACCCACGGGCTGCCCCTTTCAGCTACTGCGCTTTCATTAGCAGCCTTGAACGGCTCCAAGCAGAGGTCATGATCCAGCTTTCCCTTGCACACATGATCGTCCTCACTTCATACCCACGTAGAAGAAAGATATAGCCTAGTCCAATTTGATTCAAAAGTATTTAACTATCTGGATTAGCTTAAGGAGATTCTTTTTTTGTGGTCACAGACTTTGTATAGTACAGACCATTAGCTAAAACCTTCTGCTGAATCCACATACCGTTCCCCAGATATTTGCATAGCTTTAACAATCCCGAACATTCAAAATCCATGTTAGACTCTTTTCCTGCCTTCTTCAGTCAAGAAGCTGATTTGGAACTATGACACAGAAAAGAATGATGTATTACCAGAACTCTGACACGTTTGGAGTTACTTTTGTCTTACAGTTCTTAGCAGGTTGAGAACTAATCATGTCAAATCAATCCAATCTCCTTTCAGAGCAGGGATTCAGATCTTATGGTAAGGTAGTAACATTAGATGCTGCATATTTCAGACTTCAGTAAAGCTTTTTGACACAATCTCAAGTGACATTTTCATTAATGGAAGTGTGCTCTCCTTGGAGTTACTGGTTGTATGCTCATTTCCATAGAAAAGCTGTCAATGGCTCATTGTCAAACTGGAAAAGTCTATCAACTGGACTTTTGTATGGGCTGTATTTTTAATGTGCTTATTAATGCCTTAATGATCAGGATGTTGGATTACAGCCTGTGCTTATTACCTTTACAGATGAGAAGAAACTGGAAGGGGATGCAAATACATTAGATGACAGAACCAGAACTCACAATGATCTGGAGAAACAGTTTAGACATCTAGATGAAATTCATTATGAACAGAAACTATTTTACTTGGGTAGAAGTAAATCAGTTACAAACATACAGCATGAGAATGGCTTTAAGGGTCCACTTAAGGAGCCGTTCAGCAGAAAAGGAACTGTGTCTACAGTGCAATATAAACAAAATATGAGTCAACAATGTCTTACTGTTATGAAATCAATACAAGAATTGTGCATCCAATTTCGGTTATCCCACTATCAAAAATTTGTGGCACTGTTTGAATGTGTTCAGAGAAGACCATCGAGGAGGATGTTCAGGGCTCTGTAAAATATTACCTGAAAGGATAAACTAAGATCAATTGGGACTGATGAATTCAAAAGAAACCAGCTGTGAAAGGGGAGAAATGAGTGTCTTTGTGGATAGGAAAGGATGTCAAACAAATATTTGGAAAGTGTTATCCGGTAAGAACAATGAAGCACAGAAATAGAAGGGCTAGGAGAGTTGCAGAATCTCACCCAAAGATTAGACCAACATCCCTCAGAAATGGCCTAGGTACAGAGAAGCTGCCTTGAGGCAGGGGAAAGAACTAGACAATCTCTAGCAGCCCTTCCATCCAGTGGCTGATTCTGGGTGCAAAGTAGCATGAAATTATAAGTCCACAACACTGCAACAAGAAAGGATGCTTCTGAAAATACAAAAAAAAAAAAAAAACCACCAACCCAAAAAACCAGTATCTTCTACTTTTCTTTTTGTTCTATGCAAAAATCAAGTAAAAAATAAAACATTGCTGTGAATAGCCATCTCCTCTCAAAGAGTCTGTACTCCAATTTCACCATTTGCTGCCATGTGCATCTCTCACACAAAGGACTTTTACATAACCCTCTCTGCACTGCAAGTTTTGATTCGGTGCCAACAGCTGCTTCATGCCTTTCAGAACAGACTGCTGGACAAGCAAAAGCAGAAAGAGGCTGGCATAAGGAAAACAGCACCTTTGTTTATAAAACAAATACTACTTTGGAATTTGCAAACTTTTCAGTCAAAGAATTTCCTTGTCATAACAACACATGAAGTGCCCCATATTTATAGGATCATATTAGGAAAAAAAAAAAAAATCTGGGATGTCAGATACTATTGGCACAATATTTGCCATTATTTCCGTGCAGGAAGAGGTCAATGGATCTTGGGAAGTCTCAAATAGTGGTGAGTTACTCAGAAATGCAAGTCATGATGATAAAGACTGGAAGTGTGACAATTAGCCCAGATGATGTTCAGGGTGAAATTTATTGTCCATTTGTTACCAAGCACATGAAACACCTTCGTGTGTTCCACGCATGAAACACATTCAAGCCCAATCCAGCAGTGGACATTAATTGTAAAGGGAACAGGATCATTTGCTGTGAAAGGAGGTTATCAATGGGTGTAGGCATCAACTGGACATCTGAGGATTAAAGGATTAAAGCTACTGACTGTGGTATGCAGTTCCCGTAAGAAGGAAAACAAATAGAAGTCTTGCAGCTTCTACCAAAGATAATGAAAATAGAAAGTAGGAGAATTAGTGATCCATGATGGTGATCAGAGAAGTACTAAGAGCCATCACAAAGACTGAAATAACACCTTGCCATTCATCTCTGTTATTTACCTCCTTACCAAAACCATTCCTAAAAGACCATTCTCTGAAATGCTGGTTGAACTGATCACTACTGAGAATTTTACTTAGCACTAACCATGCAAGAGCAGGTTACTAACAAAATTTTGATTCTTCCAGGAACAGTACACCAGGGCTTGGCTGGAGGATTCCTTTATGGACAAGGAACTGTCTTATTTTAGGGGATTAAAATGGAGCAAGTACACACTCAGGGCATAGACAGTGGCTTGGTGAAGGCAAATCTCGGAAAACACATTGCCCAAAATGACATGTTTAAACCGTAGCGTATGACTTCATGTGTCTATGTGTATAACAGAGGAGTCGCATGTTTTTCACAAAATGTGATCATTTTAGAGGCAGGCACACAGAATTAAGAATAAAAATCACAATTTCATTTTTCCCAGATCCTGTACTGAACTCCTGTTCCATGGTCCCCCTTCATTCCTTCCAGCTTGAGATGGTAACTTTTCAGTACTTATCAGCCTGGTTTAAATAAATTTGAATACAGCAGGAGAAGGCAGCATGCGTATCTGTGTGTGTGCCGGGAGGGACGGACTTGGAGGAGGCCTTGTAGTGGGGGAGCTCTGTACAGTGTCCAATGCAGGGGCTCTATAAATTACAGCCTTGTCTTTTATTTTGAGTTGATCTAATGCAATGTGTCACCTATAACTGCACTCGTTTCCATAATTAATGATGTCTAGGAAAAATATTCTAAAATTCTCCTCTGATAAGCACCTAGACGAACTTGATGTTTCCTCTCCGAGACGCAAAAGAGGACGTTAAACTGTTTTCACCCCCACATCCCTCAAGTCATGAGAAGTACCAGATCCGTCTCTGCTGGGCCAGACTAAGCCCTGGTTCACCACAAACTCAGTGCAGTACCGACAAATGATCTCCATAGTAAATGATGCAAATAAGAAATGTCAGCATGTTCCAAAATTCCTCACTTAATCTTATTGCCAGTTGTATAGTCTGGATAATCAGTAAATAAATCCCTCTAACTTTGCTCAAATCCTTAGGGGCTGAATACACAGAGAGAACTTTCTAATTCTCATTAACCTTCCCAGCTCTAAACAAAGCAATTTCTTACTTTTCTTAGCATTTGATTTTTCCACTGGCCTCTGCAACACCTGATTTAGCAGCAATGATTTCTCACTTGTGATTTCTGTTTCGAACTGGCATTGTTCTTTCTCCTCACACATATGCTTGCTTGAACAGCACGAATCAGCAAGATTTAAAACCTCCCATTCTCAAGTTTGAAGCCCCTAAAGGGAAATTGCAGTTGTGATGCCAAGGAACACAGTCGTACGTTATTTGACTTTTCCTCAGCCAGGCTGACAGCAGAGGGGGAGGGAGGGAGGGAGGAAGGAAAGGGGAAAGGAGAGGAAGATGGCATTTTAATAGCACCCACACTGATTTCACACAGTTGGATCGCTGTGCTCCGGAGCAGCACCATTTCCTTTCCCCTTTGCCTCAACTTCAGTCAATACTCCTAAGCCAGGCTCTACGGGAAGGATTCTCAATCTTTTTCCCCCAGCATGGACCACATCTTAGTACAGAAATCTGTCTTGTGGACATCTCCTCTCGCAGGCTAGCTGGCTAGCCCCTGCTTTACCCCGGTTTTTGACAGACCATTACCAACTCAAGCCTTGCACAGACCACCCCACCCACATCCCAGATGTGACTAAATGGGCCAACATTCCTGCCATGACAAGACGGATTATCCCCCCAACTCTTGCCCCAATTCTCATAGTCTCTGTAGCACCCCTAGTAACTGCTTATCTGAAAAAAAAATTAATAACAGGAATGCATTTAATCTAATTTAGCAAGTGGACATACAAAACCACCAGCATCTTAGGTAGATAAATCTACCTTTCCCAGATGTTAGTCATATGCCAAACACATCTTGGCCAGAGTTCTCGTCAAAACATTTCATTTGATAATTAAGGTCCTAAGATTCAAAACTCTCATACACATTAATGGGTTTTCCATAAGCTCTCCGTCAGCCTGTAACAGTGGTCTACAAATTCTGGCAGGAACTCTTACCCCAGTAAAGCGTCACCGATCACGACCATCCATACTCCACATTTAAGAACTCCTTTAACTTTACAAGTAAAAATTTGAGCTGCAACATTCCTGTGGCAGAAAAGCCTCCAAACAGATCAGAAGAGGAATCTGAAAACACCGCGAGCTTTACCAAAGTGTAACAAAAATTGCTAAACGAAAGAAAATCACCCATCCAGGAGCATTTTGGATTCATGCCACAAGAGCAGAAATTGAAAATTATTGGGTAAAATTATTTTCAAAGGAAGAAATGAGTTGTGAGGAACTATGCTGCACATAATCCTGGACCAAATGAAATTAGATACTGCTTTATGACACGGCTTCTATTTTGTACAAATATGTCAAAACCCTTCTAAGTATTCTACAAAATCCGTAGAAAATGAAAGATTTTTTTTTTTTTAAATCCTTAAAATAAAAGCAATTGTATTTAAGAGACAGTGAGATTTGGGTAAGTTAATACACATCTGTAAGCAACAAATATAAACACTTCATGTTATAAGACCACATGCTTGTTGGCACAAACCAAAATGACACTATAAAGTTTAAACCTTAAGTCGCTCTGATCTTCTTTCTATGGGGAAGGCAAAGGACATCACTGATCAGCACAATACCCTGAGCAGAAACCATGTGGAGTTTACCTCTGCAGTTGAGATCATCTGGCTTTATTGTTGCCACAAACAACCCTAACCTCATGCTTCAGTTGGAAATTTTTGCAAATTAACTTTTTAAATGACCTATGGCATTTTCAGTTCAAAGGTTTGATTCTCCCCCAACCCTTCTGTTACCAGTCAGCAGCAAAAGGTAAAGTCAAGACTCGTTTGACATCTCTCAATTTTCAGCTCTTGCACAGGAACGTACAATCAAGGAACTCTGTCCTTGGGGCAGCACGATGAAAACACAAACTTCTTTCAGACAGGGAACTGTAGCTGACACACACACTCCCAAGGATTACAACTGGTTTTGTCAAGACGACAAAAAAACTGCCACACCATTAGGGCTAGCCCCTCTCTTCTTAGGGGGTTTATGTCTGCTGGCAAAGCTGGAGAGTAAGAGCAGCAGTTTTAAAGTATCATCCCAGTGACTGAATGTCTCACAGTGCAGTTACAGACACAAAAGTTTCACTCTTCTTTCCCCGTGCTTCTAGTTTAAAATGTTTTCTGTAATAAAATTACTGTGAGACAGCTAAATCCAAGGGCGGGCATGGAACTTGAACCCATGGCCTTCTTAGAGGTGAGACTATTCCTAACTGAGCCAAAGTGACACATACATAATATGCTTTCAAGGTTTTTAGAGAGCTCTGTCATGATTTAAAAACACTAAGTCTTTGTGGTACAAACCACAGCACAGGAAAGAACTGGGGCTCCCTTTTTACTGCTAATTTTAGCTGATGAATTGTTTATAATCTCCTGCAAAATATATAAAGCCTTTTTCTGCCTTAAGCTAAGAGAGAACAGCCTTTCAAAACTGATTCTTAATTATAGTGTTCCCCTGCTAGATGGGATGGAGGCAGGATCCAAAATTGTGTCAGAGTATATGAAGTGATAAAATGAGGATGGGTGAGCTATATTTAAACACGCTCAAAGACTTTGAGGTCAAAATCCCTGAATTTATAGCCTTATGGCCATATTAAGACTCACAAAATATTAAGACCTGCATGGCGAGATTCAAACATCATTTCATCTGAGACACCCTCTGGCTTCAGAGCTTGTGTTCCCTACCAGTTTGCCTGCCAAACTGGGCCCCCCCCCCGTCCCGGGACCCACCTTTAAGTACAGATTATATCCCTACTGTAGACAAGCATTTGGGAGACAAAGGGGACGAGATGCTTCCATCGCAGCATATTCCCTCCTCCTCTCTTTTCCCAAGATGTTTTGCAAGTGAGGGGCCTGCCTTTCCAGATGGGCAGGAAGCGAGCGGGTTAGAGAGAGAGTCTGAGGAGTCTTAGGCAAAAGCACATAATTGCTCCTTACTCTATCCAGTCTGGAAAGGTAATACAGCCTCTGGCCCTGGTGATATTCCCTCGCTGCAGTCACATTTCCCATTTGAAGAGGGCAGCTGGGGACCTGCTGGCACTGCCAAGGGACCTCACTGCTGCAGGGATAGGACAGAGAGCACCTAAAACACATTTTAGAAATACTTTTTAGAAAATCCAGATTTGTAACAAAATCGTTGTTCTGCTTGTGGAAATAAACCACACACAGGCATGGCCTGGGAAGGAACTGGCACTGCCTTTGCCCCCACACGCTTCCCAGCACTGCTGAGTAACACTCCTGATCTCAGTTTTGACTCATGACGACATTTGGCTATGTGAAAGCTGTCACCCTCTATACGCATAATGGTTTCTTTCCAGTAATGATCAATGTACACCATTTTTTTGAAAAAGGGAAAAAGCTACCAAGTGAGGAGAAACCAACTGGACAGACATTCCTTGCCTTACAAGTCAAAATGGAAATCGCTTTCAGACCTTTTCCCCATCATTCTTGACAGTTTACAAAAGCTTTAGGTGTATCTTCTTCTGGAGGCCAAATCAGTGGCAGCAAAGGCTTTAGGGCCCTGACAACACTGCAAAATGATTTGCACCATTTACATTGAGCATTTTGTAACTGAGGTAAGGTTTTATGGGAAGCCATTGCACAGAGATGAGCCATTATTTTAGAAAAGACCAGACAGTGGTTACAAACATCAGAGGAACAAAAGGCTCTAAAGCTATTTTCAGGTGAGTGGATTTATTTGTCCAATTTCTCCAACTGCTTTTACCTAAGCATCATCCAAACTTGTCATTTTTTCCTTTTGAATTTCCATGCAGTGACACGTAACACAAAACACTAATGAATTGTAGAAGGCCAAAATAAAAGTAAAAACACTAGTCAAAACAAAACTCGAACCTCTTCTTGATTGCTTGTGGATTTATAAAGCAATAAAACCACGTATCGTGCACAAACCAAAAGCCTTGTAAAAAAAAGTTTAGTAAAGCCTAGAAAAAAGGCCTAGTGAGCAATTAAAAAAAAAATCCAGTGTTCTTGGTTCTGTTTGTAAATAACGTACGCTCATGTTCCAGTAACTCCTTTTGACTGAAATGGGTTCTGTATTATACCTATCAGAAGACTACAATGCACTTACTAGCATTAGAGGGTCTCCCACTTGGAGCAAAGCTGAACAGATCCATGTTCCTTACTTAGGCATTTTGTAAGTCATTTATATTTTTACAAATCCATGGAATTAGACTGTCCTATAAGCATTAAAGACTCATTCTTTCAAAACTTTCCTGTCTCGGTCTGAAAATCTTTACCATTACTATAGCAGTGTGGTGAGTTCAGAGACACTTTCTCTCCTTGAGGTCAAGAGACGTCATTCCTATATGGCCACAGACACCCATTAATTACTTGAGAATTGTTCCTTTTGGGAGTTGGGCCTTATCCACCTCCAACTGCAGTCACTAGGAATCTTCCTCCCAGCACCCACGAGCTCAAACAACAGCTTCCTTACATTTCAGGAGCGGCAAAACCAGTTTTAAAGCTTTTCCTACAGGTGCCCTTCACGAGTTTGATTTTCAGGCACACAGAATTCCTGAACTCCACTCTGCACCACAAATCATCCTTCAGCTACATCCTGTACTCCTGCATCCAACTCTGCTCCCAGTGAAGCCCCTGGCAAAATTCCCACCGAGTTTAATAGTCCTGTCCTATTCCCCCCAATCCCTAACCTAGGTTAATTTCTTTTCTCCAAGTATAAACAGAAATCAGCAGGTAAAAAAGTTTTGTCTAATGTGGCACTACAGCTGTGGAATTTACTCCCATGTGAGAATGGCACAATAAAGTCATTTGTTTAAAAGTAAATTGAAAACATTCCAGTCCTCTCAGGCTTACAACTATTAGCTTTAGTTTCTGCACAGCGCTGTAGAATGTCTGGCATCAAAGACACTTTGTACATTGCACTGAACTTGTATTGGACACTGTAATGGGCCATTAATCACCGCGAACAAAGATCCCATGCAAACACAGAAAAGTACTGATTTTTCACATGTTCAGCATGGACTAGAAAAGGTTAACACCACAGTTTTCTGGATACTACACTTTTTGAGACATGAAGTGTTGACAAGGCATCTGAGAGGGTGCAGATTTCAATTGATAATTACATATTCCACATTAAAAAATTTTTATTTGTGCCTAATACTCTCGAGAATCGGGCAGAAATATACCTCAGTGTAAAGGAGCACAATTTCAATTCTGATGCCTACAAATGCATGTACTTCTTTACACCCATGCACAGATACTGCGCAAGTGTGCAGGGGCAACCATTAATGGGAAGAAAACCTACAGTGATGTGAACCATGGTTCACATGAACCATGAATGACCATGGCTGGAGAAAGCAAAGGCTTATGTGAAGCAAACGCTAACAGATCAACTAGCCTGAGGGAACACAACTGTATGTTTGGAAGCATTGGAAGAGGAGTAGGAACTGAACCAGTATAAAAATGAAAAGACCTGAAAAGGGAAAGCAGTCAGTGGCCAGGCAAGTAGAAAAGGAAGCACAGAGGAAAGACCATGCTCTGGAATCGCAGGCTGTATTTTGGGGTGCAATTTACTGATAACATCAAAGGAGAAAACGCCGTGTCGCAGGAGTGTGAACTACTGCTTTCAGCTCCTCATGGCTGTCATGGGCACTTTCTTGTCATCCAGATCCAAGCAGGGAAAAATCTGAGTCATTGGCCCTGAAGCTTGCCATTTGACAAGATGATTTCCATCAGGTTCATCACAGCAAAGTATTTTGACTACCAAGCTTTGACAGACAAAAGTTCCTGCGCTCTTGCACCAACTGTCTCAGGTGAAACAAAACTTACTGTATCATTATCATTGTTTCCTAATCAGGACAGAAGATGTGAAGGGAAGCAGTGAGGGAAAAAACCCTCAAAAAAAGACAGACGCATTGTGCAGAATTTCCTAAAAGTATCATTGATATACACCCATATCCAGTCATCAGCTCCCAGTAACGCAACAGCTCCTGCTACTGCCCTTGGAGTGTGTGCCGAATCACAGCACGAAGGTATCAGCATGGTACTTGGGTCTGTGGAACAGCAAGTGCAGCACTCACACTCAACAAAATGGGAAGAAAAGTGATGCAAGTACAGGCTCATTAGTCAAACCGTGACTGTCTGCAAGGCTTTTGAACATGTTTTTAAAGAAAGACTTTAAATAAAATAAATAAAATGAAATAATAAAAGATAACAGAGCATGCCAGACTCAATAAGTTAACTGATTGTCTGACAAAGGGAAACTTGATGGATCTTTGGTTCAGCAAAACAATAGCCTTAGGAGACTGGCAGTTAAGTTGATAAAGATCCGTATTAATTAAAAAATGGTACAGTAAAAAACTAACAGATAAATAAATGATAATGTGAAGAAGAACTAGCAGCCTGGAAGGCTTTCACCATCAAAGTGTCCAAAGGATCAGTCCTACTGAAATAAAATAGCATGAACTTGCCAGTTAAATTTGTCTCTGCCCATAACACAAAATTGTGAGGTATTGTCAACACAATGAGGGATTGAACAGTTTCCTGGAAGACACGGATAACTTCAAGGATTGGAAAAACAGAAACAGGATAAAGTAATAGTTAGATGCTGACAGACTAATGACAGCTGCTGCGCTGGACCAGGAGCTCATCAGCTAGCAATAACAAAGGAAAAGAAAGCCTGAACGCCTCTAACCACGCATCAGGTAATTTTGAGACACTGATACCACGTGGTCATGAAAAGACTAAATGCATTGGTAGTCTGTTATGAGCAATGCAGGTCCAGTAGAGAGACCAACCATTTTGTTTGATACTGGTGTGATCTTGTCTGCATCACTGATGGAGGAGGGTATATGCCTTCTGCTTTACATTTCTCTTGTTTCTAGGGCTGCTGCACAGTTTTCTTAAGAGTCAAATGAAACTGCATGGCCAGAACAAGAGGATTTTAGCACAATCGCATTGAAACTGCTTTTCAGCCTCCACAGGGTAGAGCACTGCCGTCTTTGAGAGCCCTAGACAGTTAAATTGAAATAGCTCTGCATCTTATATGAAGTATATGGCTCTCTTCCTTCCTCCCCCACAGTCCTTGTCCATGTTCCAAAGCACACTCCCCTGCCTCCGACCTGGAAAGGGCTCTGCATCAGCTCCCCCATTAAGCTGGGAAGTATATCTGGGAGGTAAGAGCGAAGATATTTGGTTAGTAGTCTCCAAAAACTCACATGCACACACTGATCGACCCCAAGCTGCTCCTGCTGCTTCCTGGGCCTGGAAAAAGAGGAATGTGACCTTTGGAAAAGACTTTTCTTAAGAAGCCACTGGACGTGGGGATTGTTTTTTGACCACTTTCTTCTAGGGGTGCTGGAGAAGTACTGCATGTTCCACAGGTCTGTGCAGAGTGATTTAGAGAGCCTGGTGAAACTAGAGTAGAGAAGCAGTGTAAGGAAACAATTCCTGCCCTTCCAAGCACAATTATCCTATTCCTTTCTCAACTGAAGGAGCAGTTCTCTGATCTTAACCTTCCACAGGCTTGTATGTATGGAGGAGAGGGGCCTGGCCATAAAGAGTGAGCGATCTGAACAACAGGAGGAGCAAATGAAAACTGTCACTGCCAGTACAATGAGCTGGTCCCATGGGTTGACTCATCACCACCTTCTGTCATCCTTCCAGAAGCCTTTATCCAACTTGGTAAGAGTGTATGACCCTTTGCGAGAAGAGCAGGCTGCTGAAAAGGCAAGTGAACAGCTGACTAAAGATCTCGATGCTCCCGTTATCACGTGGGCTGCTGGTTACACCTTCCTTGTAATGGGGAAGGGGAGGAAAAACTTTATCTGAGACCCTTAAATTAACATTTAAATTTATAAAAGCAAGTTGGACTGGACCCTCGGTGCCAAGTATCACACCTGAGACAATCACCAGGTCAGTGACTAGTCTCATCTAGCAGAATGTTGCTTTAGATTTTTTGGAGGATCAAATGACACATTTGAGGATCTGCTACTCCAGCTAAATCTTCCTTTCTGTCCAGTGAAAACTTTTGGGGTGTTTGTCAAAAGGGGAATGGTAGAAGGGGGTGAGAGGGAGGTGAACTCTTTAAAATATAATTTATTTTCTAGCTACCTTCCTTTCCCAAGAAAAAAAAAGAGTTCAGCTTAAATTACAGGCATGCAGACAAGCGCTCTCAGCCCCAGAAATTCATCCTACATGTTGATTAATAGTCAAACTACTAGAGCTTTAGCATGAAAAATGGGCTAAACTTCAACTGAAGATTGCCTGTAGCTAATGATGCAGTGGAATGAACATTTTCATTCCAGCTAAACCATTCCTGTTCCTGTAAAAATAAAGAAATTCAATCTTAGGTTATGAAAAAGACTCAAAGAACTCTGCGTATTTCTTGGCTTAAAATAATGCCATGCATTTTAACAAATCTGTATATACAGGGTATGTTACCTGTGAAGTCAAACATACACATAATTACATACGTGCACACGCAGAGCGTAAATATCCAAAGTGAGATCAGGGCACGGAAGAGAAGTTGGTGACCACAATCTAGAATTTCACATGTACAAGTGCATTACAGAGTTACTAGATTTTAACATAGCTCCTGTCTCAGGCTGAAAAATTAAAATTTAATAAAAAAAAAAACGTCACAAGGAAGCGCAGTGGCCTCTAGAGCATCTGCCTGGCAAGGCTGCCTGACACTGGCAGGACTTGCCTGGAGATCTCCCTGTGGTTCAGCCCCTGGCGCCATCAGTTGGGCTTGAAATCAAAAGCAGTGGAAGGAGGTAATTAAAAGTGACTCTGCACCACTCCGCTGGCAAAAGACGATTCCACTGCAGCCACTGAAAGAGGGTGGGAAAGGGTTCAGGGGTCTGTAAGAGAAGGCATGTGTCTCTCCAGCTTTAGCGATTTCCATTACGGAAACGCAGCACTTTACAGTGTTTAACCTTTATGCCGCTGAAGTCAAGTATCAGCTTTTTGTTTTAATTTCAGTACATAAAATGCAAACTCCAGTTTGGCTAACACCAACAGCACATTCTCCCTAAGCCGCAAGGAAGGTGCAGAGTCGAAAAAGCACCACAAGGTAGAAAGCTGAAAAGCGGAATTGCACACAAATAGTGACTGCCACCAGCACTTCTGCTGGCCAGACCAGCGATTTTCAAGACTATGGAACTCAGAGAGGGTGTGGGGGAAGGCCATGAGGTTCAAACCATCCCGTTGGCCGCTGGAACAACTATTAAAAGAAATTAAGAGAAAAGTCAGACCCCAGAAGGGGCAGAAGACACTGTGTTCCAACTCTAACCAGCTGAAGGAAAGTTTATATAAAAACAATCACTTGGTCAGTGACTCATAAGGAAAGAATCTCTAAGCTTTCTTCAGGGAAACCCCAGTAAATAACATGTCTAAAAACACATAAAGATGGCGGTGTCCGATCCGTTACAATACTCAGTCCACATGATAAAACCTTTGGCAGCAGAAAAACCTTCTGAGCACAGTTCTCTTTGGGAAACCCCAAAACCAGTAAGAACTGCCGTGGCTGCTTGAAAAGTCTGCCTCGTATTCTAGCTCTTGTATCGTCTAACGCAAACTGCGAAGAAATGTGAAAAGAATGCTTTTTGTTACAGCATGGAGAGCGCTTCTCTGCCGACGACATGCAGTCGTACTCTCAGGACATATAAATGCCGGGATTTCAATACGTTCTGCATCTTTTATCACTAAATGTTATGGATTCAAATATCCTGCTGTACTATGCCCAAAGAAACTGAATGAAAAGCTCACTGCGTGCACAGCCTCTCTGGAATATGTTATCAGAGACACAGCAGGCTGTGCAAGAAATAGTACTCTATCCAAAGAAGGGACGGATTTAACTCGCAATGTATAACTTCTTTGGCTATGAGGTTTTTTTTTCTTTATTTTTCTTTTTTTTTTTTTTTTTAATTAGCATGACATTTTGGAAGTGTGTTGTGTGTTTTTAAGCATTTCTTCCAGCAAAGAGATTTTAAACTCAGCAAAGTAAGTTCATAAAAATAAGAGAAATTACAGTGGTTTCCAAACAAATGACCAGATCTGAACACCGTGACGCCTGAACTTGGACTGAGTAAAAAACTCTACTGTTGGAGATTCCAGGTAGGAATATTAAGAAAAGCATTCTGTGTCAAGCAGAGCTTACATTCTGTAGCAAAGCCGCTCACTTTTTGCAGGTGTCCAGGAGGACAGAGTGGAAGCTTGGTAGCAACTTCTTAGCCATTTTACCTCACTCTTTAATGAGTTTTTAGCTTGTTAAGCGTGAATGTGGACATTTTAATTTGCACTGGAAACCTCCCCTACTCAAAGTTACTCCTTTTCATACCAAACATAACGTGATTCAGTTTATGCTGCTCCCCGTATTTTCAGCTGCTGTAGATCCATAGCAGACTCCAGAGGTTTTCCAGGATATAGCCAGAAACTTGTCAAGAAAAAAACTGAAGGTTGGAAGCATTGAAGAGTAATTCCCAAGGGACTGTGGAGTTACCATAGTAAAGCAGTGTTTTTACCAAAATGCTCAGCAACAAAAGAGGTAGCATCACTGATATTTGAACTGTAATTTTCCATAGTCATTTGGGTGTTGAATTTGGAAGGAACAGGGCATTTGTGACAATCTTTCAGGTATTTGTGATTATCTGTGGACTCTGATAGGTAACTTAATGCTCCTCTACATACGATGAAATGTATTTTGTAAAAAGCTATGAAAGAGCAGCCTAAAGGCCATCAATACTGACAAAGCAAGAGCTTCGCACAGAAAAAATGCACCTGCAAGTAAGATACAAGTAACTGCTTTGAAACAGGAGCATCTTTAAGGTCAAGTAAACCATTTTGCCATCCAAAATGGAAGATTTATCTAGAAAGAGTACAGGCAGGAAGGACTTTGCCTCAAAACCCAGCAACTCACAAAGAGGAACAGGTCACAATGAGAAGTGCTGCGTCGTTTTCTTTTCCATGGATCAGCAACATTCCTGAGCCTTACCAGAGAAAAGATGTGTATTTAAGTACTCCATTGTAAATTTTAGTTCCCTTGCTTGTCTGTCATGTTGCTTACAGACAACGACCTAGGAACCTGGCACTCAGAACAGCTAAGCTTCTGCTTTCAAGGATCCACTGTCTACAAAGGGACACTGAAGTAGTCTACAGTCAAGAGATCCAGACTTGGAAGGAATAATCACAGATCATTTAGACCCAGATGCCTACAAACACATGCATCAGAAAAGATCTGAATTTTGATGGGAAAATGTTATTTGTATACACTAAAGAAAGCCTATTCAACGTATCTGAGCAAAGACACCAAAGTTCTTTGACCACACACACACTCTGTTTTGGGTAAAATCCTTTGAAATAATAATTTTCCAAAGATTTTATTTTCCTCCTTCATTAAACCAGCAAAAAGATGGAGAACCTCATATGCATGCTTATATCTAGGCTAGTTCACAAGGATTGCGGATTTTAAATCACTGGAATGACTGACCCAACAAAATCACTTGAGCAAATTTCCAATCATATTTGAAGCTGAGATGCTTCTAGGTCACCAGGTAAGGAGATACACTCAAATTAACTAGTGTCAAATTTTAGAGATTAACTGAAGAGAGTCTGGTAAAGAAGCAGGGGGATTAATCACCACTTGTTCTTCAAAGAAAGGCACAAAGAAATCACTGTATACTCAAAAGATGTTGGAATGAGGTGTTTTTAAAGAACCAAAATTGAAGACATTTTGCCAAATCTGCTCCAAACCACTCATAATACTGCCTTCTCAGGCACGAAGACAGAACTCTTGTGGAAAGAAATCATGCTCCTCCTTTACAGAATTCATTAGTAACAAAATAATCCTAAATGTCATGTCCTCTGCTAGTAAGACCAGTGACAAACAGGTAGTTTGCCTCAACACCCTCTGTTTACAGAAGCACTCAATGGCTAGTGACAAACCTTGAACAAAAAGCACAGACAGGACACTGTTCCACAATTATCCATTGATTTTCTCATGTCATTCTTTGACTGCAAGGAACCACATTTTTACTCCAAGTTTGTAAAATGGGATCCTGGTCCACAACTGCAGTTTCTAGACAAATAGTATCTATTCACAATATTAACAACAGCTGCTGGAAAGTCATCATGCTGTGGCTTACAAAAGAAACTGTGCAAATAAGATGGAACTAAATAAAAGAAATACAACATGGGGCAGAAATCACAGCCCCAATCAGACAATGCCAGGACTGGTTCTAGGGAGGGATAACTTTATTTAAACACAACACCAATCAGATCACAGAAAGTATAGAAAAAAACAAGTCCCCTAAAAACATGCAACACTAAGGACAACACACTCGCTCAAAATGGGTAAAATTTTAACCCTCTGGAAGCTGATGCCATGACTTCACTGTGCCCATCTTCCAGCCTTTCCATGACCTAGATTGGCTGCAATGAAACCATTTCTGAGCAAACGCATTCACTCCTCAGGTTAAGAGCTATTTCCTGCAGAGCGCTATATAACAAAGAGCACAGATGGAGAGTTGATGTTTTCAAACAATTGAAGACAACCAAGGACAAGCTTCCTAAAGCAAGAGTCCTGATTTTCACCACACCAAGGGCAACACAGATGATGTTAAAGACTGCAAGCAGCGTTGTATTTAGCACTATCATTTTAATCAGCAGCGAGCCCTTAACCAGAACCCACTGCTCTAGAAGTAAAGAAGTCCTATAAACGAGGGTAAGAATTTACCTTTGCATAGGACATTGGTTGCTTGTACATACAGAGACATACATTGGCCCACATTTAAATATGCCAGCTCTGGTTCATGTGTAATCCCACAGCTCTAGACACCGACGCATTTGAGGCTGCCTGCTGGTGTCACTGTTCACAGAGTCAGAGCGTTACCTACACCAAAGTCCTCGGCTGAGGAACAGCAAGGAACTATGCCCATAGAGCTCCTTGGTGCACAGAGCTGGCACGAAAATTTCACATCTCTTGAGTGTTTGCAGCCACATCTCTTGACTGACAGGTTTTGTGAAAGAGAGGTTGAGCTCTTTGAGGATGCCTGACTGTATGCAGTTGCAAAAGTGGATAAAAGGGCGGCCTCTGCCATTTTGTTCACTGCCTACGCAGCAAAGATAAGGGCAATCTAGTGCTCCCAGTGCTCCTGAGAATTTTCTACCTGGATCAGCCAAATAACCTTTAATAACTGTAACTTAGCGTTACGGTACAGCAGTCGTTTTCAGCCTGTGGTCCTGAGCAACTACACACTACTTCTACACAGTGCCTGCAGAAAACAACTAGGGACAACTGGCCTGCAACTGGAAAGGCTTCTAGCTATTAACTGGAGGTTTTCTGCTTCCACTGGAGAATACCTAGGTCTGCAAATCAAGCAGAGTTTTAAACCACCCAGCTACAATTGAATGCCAAATTACATTGCATAAGACTAATTTTTCTCATGGACTGTTATCTTCCATGCTCTGTGTTCATTCCTTTAGTTGATGTCCCTAAATGTCCTTAGGTATGCTGCCCAGCATAGAAACCCCAACTGTTGAACAGGTCAAGGTAATACTGTGCAGCAAATATGACTGAAAAGTCTGACTATCTGCTATTTAAATGGCTTAATACAGGCCTAACACCTCATCAGGCCCATATTAGACCATTTGAACAGCAGATAGCCAAACAGCTCATGGTGACCTTGTATCTACCCACCACAGTGCTTATACCTACCCAAATAATTTCACATATGTTATTTGAACTTAGTGGCATATTCAATGATATATAATTCTCTTTGAATTACAAATAATTAGATTATAAAAAGGGAAAAGCAGAGGTTGGGGTTAAAAGAGAAAGAATGTGAAGGAAACAAAGTAAGAAAACTTGTAAGAAACTCGTTTCTCAACTGCAGGAACAGGGGTTTTAGAAACAAGGGTATGAAAGTCACCAACAAATCAAACACCACAAAACGTCCACAGCCAGCTTTTCCCGGTGGGAAATCCCAATTCTTCAAAATTGGCACGGTCCGTATATCGAGCATCATACCACAGAACAAAATGAGAAGAAGTCATCAAAGTCCACAGGAGTCATCAGTCCATCAAAGTCCACAATGGACCTGGTAAACAGGTGGGCCAGGAGTGACCACAGAACACACAATGTTATGAAAGGAGAGTTACATGAGTGGAGAACGCATTTCCAGAATGAAGGATTTTACACAAAGAACATGGGACTTGAGTCTGACTCACCATATGGAAAGTAACTATAAACCTATCTCCACAAAAAACATACATAGCAAAAGTTAAAGAAATCCAGGATGAACTATGCATCAGATTAGACACCGCATGTTTTAGTTTTTGCCCAAAACAGAGTCAGGGAAAAAAGCATTCAGATTCTCCTGATCGTCTTGTTTTCCCCTGTAAACGAGAAAAAAAGGAGTATCTGGCTGTTCCAGCTGCCCTCCACCCTCACGTCCAATGACTACATTTCCTGTTACACTGTAAATGCTATGGAAGGGTGAGCCTGGTGACATTTTTGGCAGAAAAAAATCTTTCAAATTTTTATTTACTGCCAGTTATTACTCACAAGTAGATTTTTGTGCAATTGCTGACTTGGAAGGCAAGAAAGATATTTTAGGATTGTCCCCAAGTCTTGTGATACCTGTGAGTCCATTTCCCCTTCTGCTCAGTCTCCCTCGTGAGTGACCCCGTCCTGTTGCACTAAAGGGGCAATCAGACCTTCCTGACCTGGAAACACCTTTGTGGTGTCCAAAAGGACCTTGGTGGCAGAGGCTGGTGCAGCACAGTCCAGAAGCACGTTCCCCTCCACCAGCCAACTCTCAGCACTGGTTGACCAGGACTGGGAAAGCATCCTTAGAGGCTGGGAAAGCATCCTTAGACACTGGCCTGCATCACTGCCTTCCCTAGGGCAAACCTCACTGTATGTCCAGAACAGGGCTGACAATCATGCTTTATGATCTGAAACTTCACAACCAGAGAGTTTTCACCTTTCTGTAGAGCTTCAATGAAATCCTTTACCGGAGGAGAAGTTGTGCAAAAATTACCTGCACCATAAAGAACGAAGAATTTAAAAATATTTTCGATATGCAGATTCTTTGCCAAAAGCACAATAAAGAGCCCACCATGAATACATCACAGAAATAAAAAAAAAAAAAAATATGTCTGCTCATTTTAAATTTCCTGGAGTTTGCTTAATGTCAGCAGTCCCATTTAATAGCAGAAACGTAAAACCCTGTGACAGCCATTGAACCCCCGACCCCTGATAGGCAGTTACCAGCTTTGCCGGGACTGGTTTTGAAATCATTCAGCCCGTTAGCCTGCATCTTGTTACAGTCAGTGCAACTGATGCAATACTATATCAATCTCTTTTTCCCTCTGCATTTTTAACTCTCTCACATCAGCAATTATTTTACTCTTACACAAATATAAACCAGGGCTGCTCTGTTTCTCAGGGAACATGGTTGCATCCAGTTTTTGTTTGAACTAGCAAATATTTAGGAGAACAAGGAGATAGTTTTTATATGAAGCCTTGAAACAGTGAGGCAGCAAGGAAGGGACTGAAAATAGCTGCCATTTTGCTTCCTCCCTGTATTTTGGGCTGCTTTCGACCCAGCCTGTGTGCACAGGCACACTCACTCGCTTGGTCTGCTCCTTTACACCGTGACTTCATTGTAAAATTCAATTCATCTGTTCAAAGCAATGACTGAAACACTGTCTATAAAATTATAGCATTTTTCCACTTAAAAAAAAAAAAAATTAAACACTTCTTCATTTAAAAGTTATTTTTAAACCTAGTTGGCCTGAAGCCAATTTTAGTCATAACTGAAGTGGATTCTTCTTTTCCTAGAATTCAATGCTTTTCTTTTCTAAAATATATTAGTTTTAAAAAAAAAAAAAAGTAGTAAAACCAGTAAATGCAGAGTTTACACTTCTGTCTACCCCATTTTACCCTCTGACATACCAGCACAGTTTGCTTTTCAACTTCCTACTATGCAACAAATCCAAACAAGGCTTTACTTTTTCTAGTTTAGGAACTTAACTCGAACATGGACTTTAGCAATCCCAGAGCAGAACCACTTACTTTCAGTTTGAATCTGGCTGAGGCACTCGTTGAGCATCACCACAGCCAGTAAGTGGCTGAGTCAGAGTTTATGTCTCAGAGATAATCAAAGACACTTCAGAAAACATGGCTGAATTTGAAAAAGAAAGCTTCATAGCCTTATTACAATGCAAAGACACGTATGGCTTCTGGCACTATATCTGTATTTACATGTCAATAGTCAAGCATGAAGTAGATGAACTGAAAGCGCTGTTATCGTATACATAGGTAGAATGAGGATCCTGCCTTCATTAAGTTCCCATTTTCCAGGACTGTCTCAAGACAGTAGGACATTTGGTCTTCTTAATGAAGCAGTGATCCAGATTCTGGGTTTTAATAAAGCTAGTCACCCCATCGCTCCAAAATTTAAAAAAAAAAAGGGAAGAAAAAATGAAAACAACAACAAAAAAGACAGACTTGAATCTAAGCAATTAACATGTCACCAAGAAGTATTTTAAGGAATAACATGCAAACTGACCTGGCAGAGAGAGTATTTTCCTTGTCTTTTCAAATGGAATTATGTTTTTCTCAAGAGAAAATTCAGACTAAATTGCACTAAATGAGTTTATATTCAATGTTCACATGTACAGTGTTATCTGCACTGTGACAACTCCACTAACTGAGATGGGAATATAGGATTTATATACTTCAGTTCTACATGCTTTGTAAGGATATCAGCACAGCAATGCAAAATAATTAGAAGATAAGAACTTTGTAGTCACTTTATCCACACAAAGTAAATTAATCAGATTTTTATTTTCCAGATTGAATTTTCTCAAGTCCGAGCTCAGCATTAAAGTGTTTGATCCTTCAAATTAAGCAAAAATGAGCGGCTAAATTGAGGCTTAAGGATGACAAAGGAAAGGTGACTTGTTTATATTAAAAAGTGTCACTTCAGGTTTTTTAAGGTTTTTTTGTTGTTTTACTTCTTGAGTGCCTAGGGATTTGGAATGAAAACTTCATAAGGACACAGCATCTATCTAATTTTTTAACCTAACAATGTTAGAAGCCTACTGAAGATGGACTTCATGAGAACATTACAGGTTTTGCTGTTGTTTTCAAACAGCAGGCTCTGGGGGGCTGTTTTGGGGGGGATTTTTTTTTTTTTTTTTTTTTTAATGATAGTAATGAAGATGCATAGGGCAGGAAATGGAGGATTAAAACACTCAGAAGCATTCAGCTCCTCTGTCTTCAGCACCTGGACTGAAGCTACAATGCTCCGCTCTTCCTCTGCGCAAGGCTGCGGAGTGGAGTTCAGTTTTAATATTAGTAAGATGGGGCTTGCCAACATGTGCTTGCTGAATGAGGTAGGTCTCCATTACCTCATTCTACACGACCCTTTTACAGATTTTATCCAACAAAGCTTTTGAAGATATATTTATCTTTAACCATGTGAGAAATCTCACTTACGTTAATGATTGTGCAACAATAAAAAGTAAATATAAAAGCAATTAGTAGTCCGCTGACAGTTATAAACCTTCTTCACTTCCCTTCCCTGCTTTTTCTTAGGAACTCATTACTCTAATGTTTATTTTCACTTTTGTAAATCTGTGAGTGCAAAGCTAAAGACAGAGGTGTAAGAGCAGGCACAATCTGAATGGGTGGGTGGGTACAGGATCTTTACATATGTATACATGACAGGAGCCACAGTACGAATGCCAGTAGGAGAGTTACAGCTCTGCTAGGTACCCAGTAAATCTGCATCTGGACAGTAAGGAAGGATTATGCAGCTTTGAGAAACCACCATGATCCTCAATCTGCCACTCCTCTCCTCTTCCGACCCCTTCTTAAAAACTCTCTTGTAACCTCTCATCAGGTTTACCCATTCTGTTTTTCAGGTCATTAAGTGTAGAAGTGTCAAGATGTCTGTGGGGTTCTGACTTCCTGCAGGCAACTTCCAGTTAATGCTACCTGTCTAACTGGGATAATGTAACCTCCAGAATCCAGTATGAATGACCTGTGTGAAGGAGAAGAGAGGGGGGACAGATGAGGATACAAGGATCCTTATACAAGGAAACGAGTCTGAGAAAAAGATCTGGATGGTTTTCATAGGGATTTCTTTTGCAGTTATGTTCTGGTTGACAGCCCAAGCCAGAGGAAGAACGTTTCTGAACATACAGCAAGAATTGCCCTTCGCTCAGAGTAAAAGGAGAGCTCGCAGATCTGCCAATCCTCACATCTCACAGGTTTCTCCTGTACTTGCTATAGGTAACCTGACTTGTGCTTGTAATTAACTCTGTATCAGATGCTACTCGTCCTGATCTCCCTGGGGCGCCCCACAGCTCAGGTCTCCAGAGAGCAGAGCTGGTCTGTGCAACTCCTGACCTCCAGACTCCGTTTCTGCCAGCCCCAAGAGTTCTTTGGTGCCCCACCTATCCCCATTATCCTTGACAGAGCATCTACAGTCTAACCTCTCTCCTCTGGACATCAGATCAGCATCCGCTGCAGCAGCAAAGCCTTAAGTCAGCATATCGTAAAGAAACATCACAAACATTACCTTGACATTTTAGTGTACACAGTTAACATTTACATTTCACACCACCTCCTATGTAAAGTCCCTCTCTCCATGCCATCAATACACCACTTCTCTTAACCCCTCCCCACCCAACACTACAAGCCCCTTTTCTCAGGCAGGCTAACAAAACAGAAGATTTTTAGTGATTCTGAGCCCAGCCACTATGAAGACAGAAATGGTCAAAACCTGGTTAAACCCACAAAAATTAAAAGCAGACAAAATTCCCCAACCTTGAGAACATTTAAAACCCACCTGGGTCTTTCCCAAATACCCCAGAAATGCTTCACGCTCACAATGAGATGCTGTAGGCAATATTTCAGGGGCTACATTCAACATTTGCTATGCAGTATCTTTTGATGCTCCAGATACATCTTCCTAAGGGTTAATATACCAACACAGGAAGGAAGGGGGGGGGGGGGGGGGGGGAAACAACAAAAACGCAGCACAAAAGCTGTGCTTCTTTCCGTGGTATGACAAACTCTCTCTGCCTCATATTCCAAAGTGTGAGATGTGCAATTTCCACTCTTAAGCTCAGTAAAAATGGCATAAAAAAAGTACTAACCCTGGGAACTGCTTGATTATTAGTTTATCAGATCAACATCAGCAAAACTGTCTTTTTATGTGCTGCTTACTTTCAAAAAAACCTACCACGCATATTTCAGCTCTCCCTCTCCACACCCCACACCCTTCTGCTGCTGTCCAGCTGGAACACATCAAGGGTCTAGAAGCCAAGTCAAATGTTGACCCCACCCTCCTCCATCCATTTTAAGGCACCTTCAAAGCCAGTACACTGATCTAGTTCAGCTTAGCCAACAACGCCAGCAAATCTGTTATTTAAGACTTTAGTGCTGGGTTTTTATAACTGCCCATTAATACAAGCTTTGATGTATGGTCAAAAAATCCAGCTGTAATGAGTTTCATCAGACTGTAGTAACCTTTCCTCAGAAGGTCTTTATTACTATACCTTCATAATCTTTGGTCCCAATACTGTTTTATAGTATCATTCTTACTGAACCGCCTTAAAAAAACAACACTCAGCAACACTTAACACATCTCTTTCCCCAAAATTAAAACAAAGAGCTGTTAATAGTTTCCTAGAAGACAGTTTTGCACCCACATTTGTAATAGGAGTTTGCTGTTAAGAATACGCAGGCAATAGTTGTGTGACCCAAAAAAGAAACCAATTTTCCTGATAAAATCCTTGAGATAGGATATGAAAGAATTTTGTAAATGGACAAAGAACTTACTCTGTTGTTCCCCTTTGCAGGATGCAGCAAGGAGGAAAGAAGAAAAAAAAAAAGAAATATTAGATACATTTATTTTACATGCAGTCAGTCTAACTTGTACAGTTCTGGAAACAGCTCAAACCAAATGAGGAACTGACTCAATGAACATTCACTGAATCCTTTAGTTAGACAGCTTCCAGGGGAGCGTAGGACATTTGCAAAGGATTTAAAACGTTCAGTGAAGTTGTAAATTCACACTGTTCTTCAAAATTTCCTCTCTACACAAACATTCTGATTCCACTTTTGCTTCCTCTAGTGTAAATCAGGAGCAGCTTCAGGGAAGTCGGTGGACACTAATACAAGGGAGAAGAAAATGAGGCCTGAAATGATCTAGGGATGGGACGGAAGCCAGAGGGATTTTCGTGCTTTGGTAATACTGAACTTCCAGTACGCAAAGCAACCCACTAAACATGTCCGCTTACCCTTGCATGACAGCCCCTCCCTACAACATGCCAATGAATGGAAAGTTTTAAGATCCAAGGCTTTTTAAAAAGCAAATATTGAACTTTTAGGTCAGTAATACAAATAAGGAGGAGATGGCATTTAGGGGAGAGGGGAAAATGAATGGACGGTGCTAGCAAGGTAAAGCGTGCAGAGCAAGTTACGACAAACATCTGTGCTATTATTATTTTTTTTAATTGCGAGTTTTGCCATGAGCTGGCATGAACAGCGCATATTACGCAGTGGGAAGTCAGCCAAAATAAACACCAGCCTACAGTTGAGAAATACAGTCTGGAAAGGTTAGTCACAAAGTTGTAGTCGTTTTTTAAAAAAGGAGGTTTTTTGGATGCATCAGTCCAGAAACCCAGCAGTAAAGTCAGCTGGTAAATGGATATCCCGTTTCAAAGTGAATTGGCCACATTGTGATTTATATCAAGCAAGCTGACTTGCATATGGGTTGGAAAAATAAAAACACTGATTCATTGCTATCCGGGTGGCTGTCAAAGCCCACGTCCTGACAAAAGCAAATCTCCCGGGGGAAGGAGGTGACTTGGCAATCCGCAAAAGAATTTGGGGGCTCGTAGAGCAACACTGAGGGATGATTAAAGATCGTTAACAAAGGAGTGAATATATGAACGTGAGTGTGCATCCCCAGGTGCAGAAGGCCTGGGAAGGCAGGCAAAATGAAGCAAGGAAATGGAGGAATGGGTGATATCTGGTCTTTAATTTTTAATATATTAATGAGATTTGTTTAGGCAAAAAGAAAAATTAAAAATCAACAACCTTTGACGTAGCTTACAGGATTCAATTAACAATGGAGACTTCATAGTAGTGGCAGTAAGTACTGAGACCCATTACCACTGTAACCACACAACTGTAAGCAGCACTACTCAAAGAACAACAGAAGAATCAATATTCTTAGTTGAGAGATTTGCCCCTGGTGAGAATTCAGAACGAATCTCTTTAACTCAGTGACAAATTCCTGCTTTTCCTGCCACTGCAGAAGGAACCCAGCTAGGGGCAAATGCGCAGGGTTTTCCATCGGCGTCCTCGTACGCGAGCCGCAGAACTGTTAATGAAAGCACGCAGCTTCGCGTCCCAACTCCAGGCTGCGCGCTGCTCTGGCAGTTACAGAAAGCAGGCCAGCTTCACCACTGCTGCGCTCCGGGTTTACAGCACTATTAATCCATTTTTCATGTCTAAGCTGCAAGTTTTCTACTTCTGGTGCCAAAGGCTCGGATACTCAGAGTTACCAGCTGTGGCTCGCGCACGAAAAAGAGCGAGAAGGTCAGTGTAGGAAGGGGCGAGGGCACCGCTTTGCCTTTTTAACTCCGGGATCACAAAGCTGTGGGGAAGCACTGGAGTAAATGTTGCTGCCATTTCCTGGCAGTCTCTCTTACATAAAACCAGTCTTTAAATCTTCGAAGGAGAAGAAAAGACTGGGGGCCGTGTCTAGAACTATTTTATATTGTCAGAGGAAAGCGTGAAACTGAGTATGCACAAGATTTCAATGAAACGCTGCTGATTTTTATTTCAGTTCCACTGAAGTTTCTCAGGTACCCTGGGCCTTGCGAGCTTCTGCTTTACGAAATTCAAAACTTTAACAGCAGACTTACAGCCCAGGTTTGGATCTGCAGCCCTGTAGGAACAAAGTGCTTTGCAAGACTAGAGCAGCATCAAGCTTCTTTCCTGCACAGCTTGACAGACTACTGGGTGAATTTCAAACTACAGGGGTTTGGAACAATAATATTCACTCTTTTTGTAATGTAAAGATAATTCCAGCTCAAAGGAGAGCTGACTCCCTTCTACTTCTGTCTTTCAAGGAAGTCTCTCATCTTATGTCTAAGACTTCTTTGACAGACTAACTTAAACAAAACTGAGAATTCTTCAGCAATTGAATACAAAATATTTTTAGGGGGAAGGGAGAGACAGGAAGATAGAAGAGAAGTTTAGAAATCCAACTCGTCTGTCTTGTTTAAATATAAAGTAACAGATATATGAATATGATAAACATGCCACAGAATACAAGATTAAACCAGAAGCAGCAGCACACTCTTTTGACATCATTATTAAAACCTGAGCAAGAAAACAAAACAATACACTATTTTGTCCCTAGTAACTAATTAGGCAACCTCTCGAAACTAATAATTGTAAAATGACTTCTGATGGTCTTAGGTAAGAACTGACCTACTGGGACAGGCAATATACTGAACAGTGATAAAAATTTATTTTTTTAAAAAAAGGTAGCCTCCTGCTAAATTTGTATTTGACCTATTTTAAAAAATCATCATCACCACTGTTCATTCCAACAATAACTGGAGAATCCAGAAGTTGAAGGACTCTCTGATTTATCTTTTGATGGTAGCCTTGAAACAGGAAGCTGAGGGTCGTTTGTGTGCATAAATAGCAGCTGCAGAGGATGGAGGCAGAATTATACTGGAAGCCATGGAAGTATCACAAGTATAAGGGAAATTTGAGGACCAGAAAGATGAAGAAGGTGGGAAGACAGCAGAAGACCCTGGCCTCAAGGGGCCTGGCCATCTCATGGAAAACAAGCAGTAAGAAGAACAAATTCCATTGAAATCAAAGCATCTTTTCTCAGAACAAATCTGCTGAAGGAATCTAGCAAACCAGCAGACTTACTGAAGAAAGGTGAACCATGCATTAGAGAAACTTTCAAAAGCTCCAGTGATAGGTATTTTTGCTAGTCAATCTTCTCTTGGGATACATCTCCTCAAAACTTCATTCGATACTAAATATAAAAATAACTTAAGTCCAAAAAATATGAAACGGTAGATGGGCAAATTCTGTTTCCCGACTTTCTGACTTTTCTGTTAAATTAATAGAGGCTTTTTTTTTACTGTATGCTGTTCAATTTGCTCCACATGACGATTAGCTGAATAAAATTGCCTTTGGAAAGGTTTAGCATGTGTTTCATACACAAAAAACATGCAGTGAATCAGTAAAATAAATATACATGATTGCCTGGAATGCTTCTGTCCGTTCTGTAATACAGAGCTTGAGGGAATAAACTCTTCAAAGCCCATCTTTACCTTCGAAGACATTAATAGAAACAATGAAGCTCATGAAATCCCAAATTGCTCAATGCTTTTACCACACAGATACAATTAATAACATTTTGGAAGGTTTGGTTGTGGTTTGTTTGTTTGTTTTTTAATATTGAGGTTTGACACATAAACTGATCTTAAAATATTTCATTACAAATATTTCAAAATTATGACAGAAGAGTCCATTGAAAAGCCCACTATTTCTTGAGGTATTTGCAGACATTGTATTTTCCCAGATGATACAATTGCTTTTTCTGACTCAAACAGAGTAGCTACTGGAAAACTAGTCAGCTGTTTAACTTACTGAGGATTTATCAGGATAGACACCGGCTCGTAGCAGAGATGCCTTCCAGCTATCCACCTCCTCTTGGGAGTCACAGGCTAGCTCAAGGAAACGGTAATCCTTGTAAACATTCCTAGAACAAAGAGCACCACATTGTAAAATGAGCATTTTACTACTCTGCATCATGCACACAGCATTTTAAATTAAAAATCCTTTGGGATCAGAAATTACTTGGTAATTGTTTTGGACAACAGAGTTTATGGGACAGGTGCTTGTTTAATAATTACATGAAGTACTTAAAAATATCTCAGAATGCTACAGCACAGCTCTGGAAATAATAATAATCTGAAAGCACCGTGAAACTACTTAAAATCAATTTTCCAGCTTTTGCCAAAACGGAGCACTTCTAAGAAAAAAAAAAAAAGCTGTTGTGATGCAGGGGACAAGCACATAAGACACACCAACAAAACTGTAGGTCTTGTGACTGATTGCTGCTGTAACCAATAAATATTGACATAATTAATCATGCAACTTTTTCCCATATTAGGTCCTTTCAGTGCATTATATACTCTTTCTAGCTTTTAGACATTATCAGTAAAAGGGGAAAAAAAACAATGAGAATCAGATATTTTAAAAAAAACAAACCAAACCTCTGATGCCTGCCATCGTAGTAAGAAAATTGGGACACGTTTAAATAACACCTCTTGCAGGTAATTCATATAATTAGATAAATATAGGGAATCACTTAACGGAAGAACAGAGAAAGGAGGAAAAATACATAATATGTAGGAAGGCGGTACTTGTAAATTCTCCAATAAACAGAACAGATTTTCCCCTCACGGTTTAGCCATTAGTTTCCAAATTCAAATTCTACATACAGACCAGATCGCTGTAAATTTGTCAGCCAACAGTCTTTTTAGGAAAGGCCACAAGCTTAGCTGATGAAGGTTAGGAAACCACATTTTGCTAGATCTTAACGATTGCACAAGCACCAATCTTGCATCGCAACCGGGCTGTTTTCTTTCCTCAGCAATCTATGGAGAAGGAGGAGCAGGGCTGGAGAGGGGACTTGATGGAGATTGCTGAACTTTCAAAGACAGCAACGACAAGGGGTTCTTCGGTTTCATTATCATAGAATGGCATAGGCTGGAAGGGACCTTAGAGATCATTTAATCCAACCTCCCTGTCATGGGCAGGGACGCCTCTCAACTAGATCAGGCTACTCAAGGCTCTGTCCAACTTGGCCTTGAACGCCACTACAGAGGTCATTTCTACCCCATATTTTGAGAAAATCAATTTGAATACACTATAGAACCAGGAAATAAAGCTATTATTATCCCTGCCTAGACAGATTTCTTTAGCATTCAGGGACTAGTGGGATCTCACCATCACACTGGAGGGACACAACCAACTTGATGTAATTCCCACTCACAGAAGCGCTTCTCCCTTACCAACAATGTCACCAGACAGCTCCTAGCCCTGCTTTTTGGGGCAGCCTCAGGAAACATATGGGTAGAAAAATTGTAACTGAACAGTAAATGTTCATGCCTGAGCATGAAGAAGCCATGACACTTAATCATTAAATTAGCAGCTGTGAAACCACAGTATGGCAATCTCAGTTTACCCACCTCTGAATAGAGGGAAATCAGATTTTTTTAGCAAGCTTATGGATGGCTTCAAAACCTCAAAGAATAAAGGACATACGCAGGTTTCCTTATGTCAGTGACACTCTCACCAATTCCAACGGCTACATCTGAGCCCCAAGGCAGATGTGCTCAGCACCAGGCTTGCACCACCTCTGAGTGTCCAGATTGCAGATGCCACTGGAACATGCTCCAGTGCTGCTCAGGGCAGCACACACGTGTTTCCTCCCCAGAGAAACCCGCAAAGGGATGAAAAGATGCTAAAGGGTCAGGTCCCATAGTTTAGGCAAAGCCACTGACAGTATGAATGACTGAAAGCTCTGTGGATAATTTTATTGATTAGAAATTTTAAATTAAGGCTTTTTCTTCTCTGACTCCAAATGTACTAATCCTGCCTTAAGGCAAATAATAGCCTGGATGACCTCCTCAGATGTCATTATCTTGAACTGATGAAAAAACACTTGATTTTTATTCAGTTTGCAATACCGTGGAACTCCAAGTCAACATTTACCAAACAAAATAAAGACCTCAATAAAAACAAAAAAGAGAAGCAAAAATGAAATCGCCAGAGAAAAATGCTTTAATTTATTGTTAGGAGAAACTTTTACTGAGATAAGTTTTTTGGCTAAGTTAACTCAGCAGCCCTAACTTGGAAGAAATAGGAAGCTGAAACGGTAAAAGCACACTCTCAGAAAAGATGACTAAAAATAACAATAGAGCAAATAAAAGCTGTAAAACACAGCAATAGGGAAGTTCCAAAAATACTTATCTGCGAGAGCAAAACAACATGACACCAGCTTGTGAAAACATTTTTTCAGGACTGTCATGTTATATATTAAACTTTTTGGCATTTTGTGACTTGCTACATCAAGCATAGCTGTACGAGAAGGGATTTTAGCCAAACGCTTTGAATGCATGGGAGCTGACAGTCCTGGATTCCTGTCTCCCTATCAAGACTTTTCCTAGGTCTAGGAACACCTCATGACCAAGTGATGGATGTCCCCAGCTCTGCAAGTGTCCTCTCCCTCAAGTATCTGAGAGCTCCACCATTTTAGTGTAGCTAATCTTACCTCTCCACCACCACAAAGGAACACAGGTTCCAGGTTCACAGCACAAATAAGGAACTGAAGGACACACGCACTGAGCCAGACCTGACAGGGAGCTTGCAGCAGGGTGAGTAAATGGATGCTTGCCTCCCAACGCAGCTTCCTTGCTACTAGACTCCCTCTGCCTGCCTTTCTTCCAGAAAGGCTGACAGGCACAGGAACTCTTCAAAGCAAAAAAAAATGAAGTAACTTCTGAAAACAGTGTGTCCTTTTTCTATTACTAGTGGAATCCTACAAAAACACATTAACATGTTTTACTCATTAGGAATCCACTGGCATCTCATGGAAAGCTGTAAAAACGTTCTTGAAAACAATTCAGATTTTCTGGTTTGTTCTCTCTTCCACTTTCCAAAATTGCTGAAGATATCAGCACAGAAACAGTTACTACTCAATCCTCACCTAGTTAATGCATATGGAATACAGCAAGGTGACGCTACCATTCTCATCTCTACAGCAGCTAAATGGGATGTTACGCACCAAAGAGAATGATATACTACAGGATACCAAGAAGTTAAAAAGATGAACTCTCAACAATACAAATCCTGTTGAACTTCAGGCATCTTTAAATCTAAGGGATTGTAGAAACAAAACAGATACAATAAATGGGAACGTGCCTAGAAGTACAATTCATGCGTAACATTTCCCTTGAATATGTAACATTTTTTAAATGTGAACACACAACTGGGGAAGCTGTGTGCAAAGCTATGTGCGTATATACATCTACCTATGCTGCTCCCTCCTGTCAAGTCTCATTATTGTAATTTAATATCCTGCATAGTACTTGAAAATATATCTATAGTGGCATTACTGGAAATTAACACAATACTACTTTTTTTCCAGAGTGAAAAATACAAAAGGTTACTATTTGTTATCTGCAGGTTTTATTATACTCTAGATAAATAAACCTCAAGAACCGCATTCCAGAAAAAACACAACATAATCGCTTATGGAGATGAACAGACAATTGGACTAAAAGGATCATTTCCGATTCCGGAATGGTTCCACATTCAGGACATACCTTCTCTAGGCCAGGCCCATTACTTGAGAGTCCAGCAGACACTCAGCTGTAACTTTGCTTACCCAGCAACTTCTGCACTTCATTATTACCTTTGTTTCCAGCACACTGGATTCCTTTCCCCCATATACTTCAGAGCCCAAAGTGAACTTTCTAATGCAGAAATGACCTTTACCTTGTCCATAGGTATTTCTTTAACCCCTCCCATCACAGGAGAATCATAACATAAAAATGGAGAGGAATAAAGTATTTGAAAGTGATATAAGAAAGATGAAACAGAGAAGTGCCAGATAAGTTTGAAGACAGCCTGGCTGAGAGTTACTGAGATTCCTGTCCCAGCCGGGGTTGTCAATGTTGCATAGGGAAGGTTTGATTGCCTGTAAAACTGCAGAACAATACAATCCAGGACCAACAGGTGAACAACACACAACTGAAAATCTCTAAGAACGAACTTTCTAGTTGCCTACTACAGTAGAGGCAATACCAGTAGGTTTCCCTCTAAGCAGCTGCACATCAAAATTGCTTGCTATCTGAGCAGACTCAACTGCTAGACCTCAAGATGTATGGTATCCCTTGCAATTACTTAATATTAAGACAAAGTTAAATATTCATCTCCAATAAACCTGTAAAGAATTTAAGAGCAACCACTGCGGACACATTACAAATCCAGTTGATATATGTGCATATATTAATGCGTCTCCACAGATTAACTGTATGCATAGACAGTTTTTAGATTGAGTTGGATCTGGAACATTTCAGTAGACAAAGATGTACTGTATGTGCATGTAATTTTTTTTTTCATATATAGAGAAAATACAAACCAAGATTAAATGAAGACTCGTTTATTCTTGCCAATATGGGAGGAGTCAGAACAGCAACTATAGAGCAAGAAATTTTTAGAATTGTGCCTATAAGCCACTTCAATGCTCCAAAGAACACAAAATCACATTTGACTTAAACAGTCACACTGAAACAAGTGAGGCTACTCACAGACTGAAAGATAAAGGAATATCATCTTCCAAAGGGATTTCAAACAACTGTGCTTATCATCTCATACAATTTTTTGGTAAATGTCTGGTCTTTTTATTAGAATGCAGAATTAAAATTAACATTTAAAAAATCTGGAACCAAATGCAAATTGGCCCAATTTTATTCTGTGAAAATCATAAAAGATTTAATTCTTAGATACTTCTTATCTGATTGAAAATGAAATAATACAGAATATGGGTTTCATAAATAGTCACCTAAAATGAAAAAGGCAGAAAATAACACAATCCATATACTCCAAATATACATGCACAATTGAGAAAGATAATCTTGGATGAAACTCTGCTGTATGTTCTCTACTTATTCAACCTGCAATTCCACTGTATACACTCTGCTTATTCAATCTTGGTCTTAATCTACCCTTTTTAGACACCTGTAATTACACAATGGCTGAATATAGGCATTACTTTTGCATATAAGAAAGCTCTACTAGAAGCTCTGCAAATCACATATTGTAAAGAAACATAAATGACCATCTGCTCTGAGTTAACAGCAATGACTAACATTTTCTATCAAGGCGTGCCATTTCAGATTGGTCCAATGTGAATGCTAATTAAAATTAATTACATATGTCTCTGAAGATTTTTGCCTTAACATCCAGTAAAACCAAAGAGACGATCTCTGAGACAATGTCGTTAAATAATACCACTTACACATTTTACCACCTAACTCATGCAAATGGTCTCCCAGAAGTATATGGATCTTCTCAAGTTCACACACACAAAACCACACAATTTTAAGGTGAAAATGAACAGAAGATACGCTGATCAATATTATAGCCAAGCCTGGACGATGAAATATGTGAAGTTCTATATGTAATCCAGAACAGAAATGTAGCCAAAACTAACGCCACATAGGCCAAAATCTGCAGTAGTAACAGTAACTGGCACTAAAATATTCCGTAACTCCCTGTTGAAGAAGGTTGGATCCGTTTTGTGGTGAGGGGTGGAAGCCTGTTTCGGAATCTGCGTTGGGGCCACACAGGCGCAAAAGCTGCTCACAGCTGTCAGAGCCTCACCACGCACGGAGGGAGTACGTCTCCTGCTCCTGCTCCAGCCCTGTGCTGCTCTGGATGGGGCACAGCGGGACCCAGACCTTGCTGGGTCACAGTGAGCATGCAAGGAGAAGCTGTCCTGCAGGCTGAGACAAGTTTACCAGCCATGACCAACGCTTACAACACCCGTGTCTCTCGTAGGGGTCACCAACATGTCAGATCCCACACAACCACTTTGGGAATTTTGTTGATTTACAGTGTAACTGTCGTATTTAAGGTATGGGTTTGGCATTGCTGTTTCCTTTCCCTGAGAACCCCTTTTCCCTCTGCAATACCAGTTTTAAACCTAAATAACTGCATCACCTATCCACCATACTATGTTTTATTTATCACACAAAGAATTCTTGTCAATTATGTCAAAAAGGAAAGATTCCAGAAAAATAAACACAATCTTTTTTTTTTTAATGGAATGGACTTGGTGCATAAAGGCTAGTTATTGCTTCGGTTTGTATATCTTTCCTTTTCTTAAATATTGTACTCACCAGCATCTTAGAAGTTTGTTTACAAATGTTAGCAGCTATATTCTGGATTAAAGTTGTGGGATTTTTTAATTAAATAGATTCTCATTCTTCCATTTCTAACAGAGAGGGCTCTGAATAGCTTACAGTTCAGCTCTTCCTGGGGCTTAGCTTTCTGAGTAATTCAAAAACAGTAACTAAACATACGTCTCATCTTAGGCTTTCTCCTTCAGCCTGGCTTCCATCCAACACCTCCTCTGACCCGGTCTCCTTTCACTAGTTCCCTTTATTTTGGCTCTTGCCCAATTTCCCTTATATATGGATAGCAGTTAACTAGTTGTTGTCCATTAGAAGAAATTTGGTGCTTAAAGCTCTAGTGCATTTGGAGTCCCAGAGAAGATTTGTTGAATGGCAACATTCAACCAACAACGCGCACTCAAAATAAATACTGTCATACCTTTCACTTAGTACACGTATTATACTTTCCTGGGTCCTACCAGACAAGCACAGTTTCTTGTGCAATACAATTCCTGACAGTCAGAGTGTATCCAGGAGTCAGGAGCGAAAATATATCATCTGGCAGTTCTATTTCCAGTCCTATTGTGTGCTCTCAAGCCTTCCTTTTGATCTCTCTCCTCTTGACATTCATCTGTTTCTCCAATTAAGGATCTGTTTCTACAATAAGCCTGCCCCAGACAGTCAGCTCTCATGCAAGGATGGTAGGTTCTGTCACACTCTTCATGATTATTGAAGAGCATTCAGCTCTCAGGAACCTATTATTTGAAGGCAAACAGGAACAGTTCTGTGCTTTGAATTTGTTCGTCGCATCCCTCTATCATACAGAACCACAGAGGTGAGGAAAGCAACACCGTTACTCAGTTTTATCTGGATCCTGGTTGGGCAGGAAAGTAAAAGACTCTGAGACCTGGTGGGATCTTCCTCTGCAAGGAAGGAAGAATTTCACACACTTGTTCTGCTTCTTTGGCTCCAAAGAAAGGAACACGTCTGAAAAGCAACAGAGCTTCCTGTATGAGACAGACTACTGATAAGGGACTCTCCACTAGGTAACTCTTCCTCATTTTACACTTGCTACTTCCAGTATTGGTAGGAAAGGCTTGAAAATTTACCAACTCAATGAACAGTCTACTACCATTTCATTATCCCAAAAATCTTTAACTAGTAGAAACTCTTCTGCCACAAAAGAGAAAGAATTAAACTCTCCAGATTTGGAGAAGAGGTGGAAAGGAAGCTTTTTCTCTGTAACAAAAGAAGAGACTTTTTGCTCATCATTCCTTTACTTAAAAGAGAACTAGTATTTAGATGGCAGTTGTAATACAGTAATACAATTTATTGACCAGCAAATCAGGAAAAAAGTCTAACTACTCTACTGCAAAGGCAAAAGACTACCTCAGAATTACACAGAATCTAGTAAAATAGTGCTATGTGGATCCTATAGTCAACTGAGCAAGATCATGAGAAATAATGACGGCTTGCCCTTCTTAATTAGGGGGAGATGGGACTGTTGCATAGATTCCAAAAGGAGGCAAATTGATGACTACAGTCCTTGTTCCAGACTACAGTACTTAGCTAAGAAGCACCAATCAGCAAATAATTTTTACAGGAAATTACGTGGGGAATAGACAAAGTGTTTGGAATGAAATCCTAGAAGGAAAGCAAACTTTCTGAGATGCACAGAATTTGTTTTGTTTGTTCTTAAACTCTGCACAAGAGTCTTACACATTCATCAACGAGGACATCACAGGTTAATCTACTGCATGTAAGCATAGGCACTGACAAAATCCTCCCTCCTCCATTTTTAGCTCTGCCTAAGAAAGTCAGTCAGCAGCTACATCTACACAGCTTCACGTTATGTTTTACAGCAGTATTGCAACCAATAGTTTTTTTCCTACAATATAAGTATTTTCAAATACTTTTAATATATTTGATCTCTTTTCCAGTCTAAAAGACTTGCCAGCAGTTTACTGTGGAGGAGAAAAGGATGGTTAACCCAAAGGAGCACTCACTTTCTTGACAGCTTTAGGTTTAGGCACATATTGCTTGACCCTACAGCTCAATTTCAGTTGCTTAAAAGCAGGCTTATGCAGAAGGACATGGCCAAAAATGATCCAGGAATCAAAGGGCCCTCACTCTAATATACTTTGTTTCAATATCTAGTACTGCTAAGGAAAATAAACTAGAGGAGTCCATCTCCAAAGGTCTTCCATGGCATCTATAAATTCAGTAGATGGGCCCACCCGAAAACTTTAATAAATTACCTCGTTTGCTGAAAAAAAATCCTCACCCCCCCCATTCTTTAAGCAATACTACATCTATTTCTCACCAAGAGTTTTTATCCCTCTCCCTTTTTTTTAAAAAAAAAATAATTACAAAGTAACAGGAAAAGAATTTAATTATTTCACAATGCAGCCTTTTCATAAACATACAATTATGTTCATTTCATGAGAATTTATCTTCACTGTGAAATCAATCATCACAGTCTCCATTTACTATACATTACCAAGTCACATTTGATTCCTGTCAGAGAACTGTTGACTTCTGCAGTAAATCAAAATGACAGATACTGTTAGTTTCCTTCTGCATCTATCCCCAAGTCTCAGCTAGCTCAAGATGGTTTTTCCTTCTATGCACTGAAATGAGCATTTTCCTGGTAACTATATTTCAGAACTGGAAAGGTTTTCATACATGGAAAAAATGCAGTGCATAATCCAGGAAACTATTGAAATGTACAGTATCAGAAACATATGGCTGTAGCAAATACCTATGCAGTGAGGGGCGAGGAATGAAAAAGAGAACAAGCTTATTAAATTTTTCCTCCTAACGGGATTTTGCTTGAAAATTAAAATACTTTAATTGAACATAAAGAAAGTTTGCATAGCCAATGAAAAAAAAAATGCTGGAGATTATGGGAAAAAGAGATATAGAATAATCTCCATGCTGTCATGGAAGCTGGAACAGATGATTTTGCCTTTGTTCTTTAATGATCTACATCTTAAATAGCAAAATGGTTCCATAACCAGAACACTCAGTGGGCAAACTCAGAAACAGAAAGCTGAGTTCTTTCTCAACTGCTAGGGCTTTTTTTAATTAAAAAAAAACCAAAACAACAACAACAAAAAAACCTCAGCCTGAAACGAAGTTAATTTTCATATGAATTTTGAAAAGCAAGTCATATTCATACACACATTCAGAAATCAACGCAGTAGCATAAGGTAAAACAACAATGAGACTCCTTATTTCAACAGATCTTTACTGATTCCCTGTTTCAGTTTCTGTAAGGATCTGGGCCAGGGAACAAAGTCCCAAGTCGAGGGCCAGGTCACTTCACGCGAGCCCCAATATCCCTGCTTCTGCTGACACAAACTATGAATTTAGGATTTCCACTTTAGTGCAAGTGATATTAAACTTGTTTTGACCAATATGTGCCAGCAGGCAGATTTTTAGAAATATCAAAAATCAGCTCTTTTATAGTAACAGAGGAATTGACGCTGTAAGAAGAATTCAATAAATATTTTTTCAAGAACAAGTTCTGCCTCTTTTTAAGGTGGAAGACTGTCCTCACAAACAGCCTCTCCCAAGGCAAAGTCTTTTTGCCGTCTTATCGCTGTACTGTCAAGTCTTAACATGCCCGTATAGGTGTAAGGATGTTTTTAGAGCAGCTTGCGGATGCTGGAGGGTCCACTCGCAGCCCAGATGGGCTGGGTTACTACAGACATGGCAAACATTTCAGACATCTGATTTTGAAATCCTTGCCGTCCACTGCGTGTGTGATTCAGTGAAAATGTGAATGTGCAGCTATATAACACCCAAATAAATCCCTAACTTGCCAATGGAAATGCATGCTTCTCTTGGATTTTCACAGCAGTTCAGTGAGTAATATTTAAGATGATGAGAATATTCAAAGCCATTGGCCAAAACAAAGGAGAAACAATGAGCTAAAATTAACAGATTTCTCATGGAAGCAACTTAATATGTACAGCTGATATTAAGCCACCAGGATAAAGTTATCTTTCTTGACTGATGTACATGGAATGTTGGGACAATTCACACGTATCTAGAGCAGAATAATCAGAATTACATTAATTTCCAGCATTTGAAGATCATTTATATTTTTAAAAACATGAAAAGTTTTTCAAAGCTTTTTTCTGTGCTCCAGAAATGCAAAGGGTCAAGCGCTTGAAATCTTATTCCCAGCAAGTATGTGTGCAACATACTTTTAAAGGGCATCTCCTGGCAGACAATGTCCACATGTAGGCTAGCTGAGATGTCAGCAGATGTAGGCAAGGCCTTCCTGGGTAGTTCAGAGCGAGACTCACATTGCGTCCTCATGTTTCTGGGGCCAGCAGAAACTTGACAGCCCAGAAATCCTGTGCTTTGCTTTTGCTTTGCAGGAGGGAGGGGCATTCTTTGCTTCTGAAGGGACTATTTCTGGCCAGTTCAGGAGTAACAACAGCTGGCTCTGCAGGGAGCCTCATCCAGCCCTCATCATCTTGAACAACATCTGAATGTATTGCCAAGCTTTGGCAACGCAACGGGAGAGCGAGTGTGAAGGGACTCAGCAGAAGAGAAGAAGAAAACAAGGGCATCTATCCATGCTACCACTACAATTAATTTTACTTATTGTCCTGAAAAAGAACTTACAGAAATTGCACCTTATCTGCTGAAATGCAATTCCACTGAGACAGCTGCAAGTGCAACTCTCCTCTTCAGTAAAAAAAAAAAAAAAATAAAAATTTACAGGTCACTTGTATGTCTTTAAGTGTTGTCATGTTTCCTTGACTTATTTGTGCACAGTAATCTGAACTGGCTATGCATCAGCAGTATGCCAGAGTACCCACACAACTTAAATCAGAGCATAGGGTCTGAAAGGAAAAGTATAAGGCAAACACTACAAAGCAAAGATTCTAATTAATTAGGGAGGCAGAGGGATCTCATTTGTTCGCCATTCAGAAGTATTGAAACCCAAACAAACAATAGACCGACTCCCAAGATTACAGACAGGCAAGATTTTCCACTGGAGAAAGTGAAAAGCAATGACGCTTTTGTGATTTACACCAGTTGAATCTGGTCACAAGGTACAGAAGTCATGAATGTTTTGGTAAGCCTACGTGATTGCCAAACAAAACAAAAATAGGATCAGGAGATGATTATTCAGCCATACAGGAAAACTAGATGACTAATCATGGAGCTGTTTCACCCCGTGAGTGGCTAGGAGGACACTAACCTTTCATCCCACAGTTATGCAACAGCAAAGAAGGAGATAAATCAAGAGTATCAAGATCTTTGTCCGCTCAATATAGTGGCAATACCAGAACTGCACTCCTAGTTATTAAAATGCTAAGCTAGATACAGTTTTATAGAAGTATTTGCAAAATAGCACATTTTCTTACCTCTGCTCTGTGTTAAACAATGCAAAGATATGTTTGCTAGACATAAAGCTCTTCTCAACATCTCGCACTTTCAAGTTGTCCAAAGGAAGCATATACTTCTTCTCTTTCTCCTAGAAAAAAAAAAAGATTAAAATACCATGTGAGAAGTCTCAAAGAAGCCTGGTCTCAGCAAGCTCTGTTTTGTTGGTAATACCTTCAGTGCATTTGTTATCATAAGGCAATACTCAAAATTGAAATCTTATTCCCAGCATCTTTCACAGACATATCTGCAAGAGAAACCTCAATTCCAGTTCTGTTTTTCACTGATTTAAAATATTTCCTAATAAAATTCCATCTCAAACGCATAAGAATCTACATTTATTCTTCTTCAGACTTAACTAAAACGGAAGTACCAAATCAATACAGAACTCTTTTACCATGTCTGTGTAGCAACTGGAGTAACCTGTGCCATAAAATTAATCTCTATCTAGAATGACTATTATGAATTATTTAGAGGTGGCATTTGAAGATCCGAGGGATAAATTTTCATTCCTTCAGTGGAAAACACAAAAATCATACAAATCAATCGAAATCATACCAACATCAATGTTTTACATACACCATACACAGAAAAACCCCAGACTCTAATCTAACCAGCTCGTTTTCCAAACAGCAGGAATGATCTACTCTTGCTGTAGCCACCACCTTTCACATTTTTTCCACAACTCTCATTTACAGCACATTCTCATCTACAGCACAATCACTATAATTTCACCTTTTCTCGGTTTCTTGCCTCCTGTCACTTCAAATTGACTAGTAACTCTCTTAAGCTACTTTATGATGTCAGCACAAAAAAGCCCTAAGATAATGAGCTGTTCCTATTGTGTTAAACTTCTTCGAAGTCCTGGTTTATCCATCAGTACCAGGGCAAAACTCTCCATTTTGCTTTGCAAATACACCTGATGCTAAGCAGATGCCATTCAAAGACAAGAAGGGCAACACTTGCATCCTCCTACACCCAATCTGGTTTTGCACATCATGATAAAGTTGCTAATGATGGTACTAACACAGTACAGAGTTTAACAGCTTTCAAAGGCCATTAGGATACTGTTAAGGCTAGTGGCATTACCATGGCAGCAATGGAATGGGAAGAGGATTTATGCCCTGGAATTTGTGCAGCAGATACCAAATGGAGTTGTCAAGAATTTGGCTACCCAATGACTCTACGTAAGTTCATTAAATCACCAAAGGTGGAAAGCTCAGCTTTCCGTACAGTCCCTTATCTGCCAACATGAAGCAAGACTGACTAGTCTCTGTTTAGCCATCATCAGAACCAGCTGTAAAGTCTAGCACGCCTTGCACTTGCTGGAGAACTGTGAACTGGGACATCACTTACTGTGGTTGTCTCAAGTAAAAAACATGCATATGATAATAGTTTATTGTATGCCTTAAAACAGAGCAAGGGGGACAAACCAAAGTAGGACTCATTTTTCTCACAGAAGTAACTTGCACTGCGCAGAACTGGAAGAAGTCCTAGCTAGACTGAGATGTGTGTACTGTGACGGCAGATGCAATTCGACTTGGCTAAGCTTCAGCAGATTGCAAAACAAAACTGGATGAGAACGTACCTAAGAGTGAAACTATAAAAATAGTGACGTGTCCAACAATGGCTCGCTTTCCTAGACAGCTTCATAACAGGCCTCCATAGAGGAAAAAGTGTATTTCAAAGGCCCTTCTGGAAAAGCATGGTTTCTACTGTCTTGTTTGTTGAATACAAAAATTACCAAATCTAGTGTGAGAGTATTACATAAAAAGTATCTGATGGATTTTCAAACTGTCTCTAGCTTAGCCATCCTAGAAATTATTACCCACAAAAGATCATACACATGTATACTCTTCACTCTCTCATTTAACCACAGTTCCGATGAAGGAGTCTAGTTCTGTGCCAGTCTATAGCTATTTATCACAGTTCACATCTATATTCTGCTTCCAGGGAACATAGACCCTCTGAAGCTTTGGAGCTCTCCCTGAAGGGAGAGTATCCTGTCATCCATTCAGTAAGTATTACCACTGAGATAAATAAAACTAAGCAACATAAATTCATAATTTACCAATAAAAAAGTAAATAAATAATAGCCAATGAAACTAAATAAAGAACTTATAGATCAGATAGTTACGCATAAAAACTAGAAGTACACTGCCCTCTAATACTGAATTTTATTGATATGATCTGTTTCGATATTAGAAATATATGTCTAAATAGCTTTGGTAGCATTTACAAGGTAAAAATGTGTTAGCTTTGCTGCCATGACAAAGTGACACAGACTTGAAAAACATCTTAGCATATAAATTCAAGAGAATATATATTAAAATTTGTATTAAAAGCAAACATTTTTTTTCAGTTGAAAGCTGGACTGCATGGTAATGTAAGATACTTTGTTTTCTATTTCAAACATGTAAGACAAGTTACATACAAAAAAGAAGCATTTAGGCAGAAATATCAATGTTATTTATTCCATCATAACTATGAAAAAACTTAAAATTATCTTCATTTTTATTCTTTAAAACTTACCTTTCACTATTACAGAATATGCTTATAATGATTTACTATTTAATTACCAGAAATCCAAGAAGTTTCTGATGAAGTGTTTTTTCTGACAGGCACTATTTACTGACAAACCAAGCAACCACAGATGAGTAAAAATAGAAACCAATGAAAAAAACTATACCAAGAATTCGATTGTCTAAACAAAAATTCCACAAGCAGGCAAGTTTTATAAATGCTTGATGCCAAACTGTGAGAAAGTGTTTCTTCTGTAGCCACCAGGAAAAAGGAAATGCCTACTGAAGGCTAAGAAGTGGTTGGTATTTATTTACATGGCCTCCTACCCACACGCTGAGACAGCGCCGTTTCCAAAAACGGGAAATCATAGGGTGCCTATGCTTGAAGCTAACAGAGACAGTATGTAACTTTTGGGAGATCAGACTTAAATACTGCTTAATTCCAGGAGAAAGGTATTACTGCAGCATTAAAGTGTGGCAGCAAAACCCACAGCAGCACTTTTTCAAACAAAGAGGAAAAAAAAAGTACATATAAATGGAGCATGAGCTAATTCAACAGCAGATGAGCCCGACATCATTTCAGCCTTAGCTCAATTAATATTATGTTATGGTAGGGTAAAAAAAGCTCCAGCCAGGACTATCTGTGCGCGTTTCCCATCCTGAGAGGCTGACAGCATAAGAAATAGGGAATGCATGAAGCCTGGGAGGAATGGGGCTAGGCACACTTCTACAAGTGACGACACGCACATAACTGTGGGTCCAGTTTGCTCCCCTCAGCATTTGTTCTTTTTTATTTATAGATTTTTATTTTTATAATGGGGCAGAGAACTTAAGCGTGACACGAGGGGAAAAACCAGCACATGCTGATCTCATGTAGAGACTTTGCTTCTCTTTTTCCTACACAGTGCAGAAGGAAAAAGTGGGAGGTAGTGTGGCCCATTCCTGTCTTTTTGACATAAAAAAAAAATTTTCCCATAATGCATCTTAGAAAAACAAACCAACCTGCTAGCCTGGGGAGGCCTTCCCACCCTTGAGACGATGTTTCACCACTCGTGGGCATAAGTAGCACTCACATCCTTAATGGACTAGTTCTGTTCTCTGACAGGCGAGTGAGCTGCCAGGAACTGACAGCATGATGTAAATATGCCATATTACAACTGCCCCTTCCTTCTGCTGTGTTTAAACGTACTAAAAATAAATACTGCTGAAGTCCAAAATGGCACAAGGGATGCAAAAAATACAACAGCAGCTCCCCTTCCCCCAGCAACGTCCCAGCCAGCACTTCCAAGCTCATGAACTTCATTTTCAGCCAGGGGCAGAAATCATTCTCCACTTTTGGAACTTTGTAGGCTCTGTCAAAACAGCAGAAGAAGAAACCTTGGACACAACATTAGCTAACTGGATTACAAGGGGAACAGAATTCCTTTGCTTCCAAGAAAACAGATTGTTAAATTATCTTATTCCAGTTATCAAAGACGATCCTCATTTTTATTTGTCACTTCAAGATGGCTACTGTGCAACTGCAGCATGCAGGACAAACTCCTCATTTTGTATCCTGAGGAACAGAAGCAAAAATTCACGCAGGACAGTTTAAATATATGATGCTCAGCTGCTGCAAGGCAGGTCTGAGCCTGAGCATTGGCCTAACCCCACTTTCGGTTACGTCATGGGGAATTGAGCTTGTTGGCTCACCACTTTGTAGTGTTTTTTACAACACAAGCTTCCAACTGGGGCTTCATGGCACCAACCAAACCTTGTCTGTGCCGACTGTGGGGACCACAAGTCCAAAGAAATCAAGCTCCCAACTGGAAGTGCAGGTGACGCCGGGTAAGTTGGAACAAAGGCTGGTTTACAGCAGGATTCATCCGTCCATTCAGTACATCATTTGTACTGAAAGTACAACTCTCGAGTAACTGCTGCGCGCTGATAGCAAATACAGGTATCCGTGAAACGCCTCTGCTATTAGTAACAGGCATTAACAAGTATCAGCATTAATGGGGTAAACCAGCAAACTACTTTAAAACCATAAACTGAGGAAGGACAGCATTGAATTAAAGCTTGGGAACAGCAGATAAAAAGGTTGGCATTTCTGCCCCTGAACTAGATTTCCGGACTGGCACTGTACTACTCTCTGTATTTGTTTCCAGGTCAGTAACTCTGGCCTAATACTTCCCTGACTCACAGACGTTGTGCTAGACCTTGTTTTTCCGAGCTGCTGGGTTTGTGATGGCAAGGCATGATTAAGGTATTCTGCAATCAGAGTGCTAAAATGTGTAGGTGGAACACCAAAGCTGAGCAACTACTTGGCAAAGCAGTTAAGCAGTAGAGTCAAAAAATAATACCAAAAATAAGATGCTCTACAATACTATACTCTCTTAGATGGATCCCTACCCCCATTTTATAGACAGGAATAGACACAAGAAGCAGTGGCTTGTGAACCTGCTGAGCCACAGTGATCTATATTAAAGAAAAGAAAAAAGTAAGAAGTGTGAGGAAATGCTGGTGGTGGGCTGAAACTATGCCTGTTTACTCCTGTGAAGGAAAGGCTCAGACTTGTTTACACCTAGGAGCTGCTCTCACTGCCAGTGCAGAATAGCCTACTCTGTGGCATCTGATGAAAATGCAAACTATGAAGATGTCTCATAGCAACTTTTATAATATTTAAATCAATATCCAAGAATTAACCATATTCTAACTTAGAGTATACCCAAGAGAATTTTACTGTGTTTCTATTTCCATTTATTTTTCTCTCTCAGTTTAGAAAGCCACACAGCATCTTCAGAACGGTCTCTGCTTTACCACACTTGGCTTTAAAGTATACCCTGAAAAATGAAGCATGACATACTTAAATATTACTGCGAACTTTTGAAGAAAAACAAAGCAAGTTACTTTATTACAGACAGCTTAGCAAAGAGATTCAGGCCTGAACATGCTCCTGGGTACAGCTGTAGAAAACGTAATTCTAAACTGTCTATAAAATGAAGAAGGAGCTGCTTTAACAGAAAAACAGTGCATACATAAACATTCTAACATTTTTATGAAAGGCATAGCAAACGAATTCTAAGTTGCAGATGAAAAGACCATGTTTCTTCTACCTCTGCACCTCTCCCTCCAGTCTTCTACCATCAACTCCTACACGGCTTTAGCTGTTGATAACAGAAAGCATTGAAGCCAAGTGCTTTTTCAAGTTTCTTTTCTTTGATCACTGAAACCAGATTCAAACCACCACAGATTCTGATTCTTCAATAAAGCCAACCACACGGGCATCAAGAAGGACTCTCATATGTACAAATGATTCCCTACACACTCAAGTGAAAGTTTTCAGACAAAAACTTTAGGCAAAAAATGAAAAATTATTGTCTTGCTCCCTGAGACTCCTCCAGAGGCAGGTGGATTACACCTCCATGATGCACTAGCATCTCTGCTCTCACCATGTGCCAAGGAGAACTCTGTAGCTGTGCTACACCACAATGGATGCGTATCACCTAGAGAGCAGTTTTATTACATGCATCTATACTGACAAGAATAATCCAGCATGGCATAGTAGAGAACTGTCACATATAGACATGTATATATAATTAAATATCAACAGAGACATGTAAGAATCATTATGCAATATGTAAGAGAGACAATTCTAGGAAAATGCTAAAGAATAAAACGAGCTCCAAATCGAAAATCTCAATACAAAAATGTGACAACAGCTTAGGGCGATAAGCCAGACTGTTAGAAGAAAGGAGCACATGGCACAGAGCACAAGTACCAAATCTTATATTCCCTCAGCGTTACAAGACTTTATCCTCTGCCGTGGCAGAGATAATGATTTCCTCATACGACTCGAAGCTGAAAATGTCAAATCTGAAACTGCAGCTGAAAAAGAGAGATCTGACGATAGAATCGAGCTATTTCAGGTTTGAGTTATTGTCTTTTTATATTTCGCATTTGTAATATCTTTCCTAGGCAATGATGCATATTCCTGGCACTTGAATTTTTTCCCAATCTTTTGGTACCTTTTCCTACAATATATTATTAAAAAAATTCAAGAGGCGTGTTATATTTCTGATGTTTCTTCTGAATTTAACTATGGGATTAAACCTGATGCTAAGGTTAAATCAGTTCTAAGTCTGGTCTTGTCATTCATTTACAGTGTGGTGTTCATTTCCCACAGTATTTTTCTCTCATAAGAACCGGTATTCTATTTGTTTCTACACTTTCCTTCTGCTCAAACTTCTTCAGGAATAGAACCACAAGACTTCATAACTCTGTATTTTAAACATATAATCCGTTCAAGAAATGTTCACTGGTGTCTTTCTTGAAACGAGTTTACTATCCTGCTACATTTCAAGACTTCACAGAAGGATGCCAATGTAGGATGTCCCTACATCGCTATTTTACAGCGCAGCTGTCCAACTTTAATGGAGGGTTTACAAGGAGCTGAAGCTGCAGCTTGCATTCCTGCAGCACTCACCAGAGCCCAACCTCACAGCCCATCTGCTCAGAGCTGGGCAGCCCTGAATCACTGCTCCTCCTTGCCCGGAGGAGAGGACGGGCACAGCACACAAGGACAAACAACCAGAATCCTTGGGGAGTGCTGTGCTGAGCAACCAAGCTGGTCCTTACGTGGGAGCTAACAAACCTGCTGCACCAAGCTAACTCCGCGTGGTTGCTGCCTACACAGCAGTCCTCACGTTACAGTACCCAGATAAACAGCCTTCCCATTGTCCACATCTCATTTCCCTCAGTAAAGAGAGATGGCTGAGCAGTCATCGTATAGCACAGACTCTGAATGGCTGGATCAAAAAAAAATAAATAAGTAAATTCTACTTATTTCACGGGTACTCCCTGTGCCTTTACACAATCAGTGCCTCAAACAGAAGTGTAATAGTTTCTGGAATATAGAACAAATTCAACATGATTTAAGACTGTCCCTCTTCAAAGAGGTGTTTATTATCACAGGTGGAAGGGATGGTCTTTCACTGGTCCGTGCTGTGGGAGTGTGCTGTCAGTAAAAGGATCAATCTGAGAAAGGGCCTGATGAAGAGGAAATCTCTGTTTAGCTCCTATTAGTTAGGATCTTGAAAGGTCATTTTGAATTTGGGAAATCTTGTCTGGGAAAGCCGCCAATAATTCCTCTGAACTGAAGTGGTGTTGGCATTTAAAATCGAGAGAAAGCCCCGACTGATGAACCAGTTGACAGTCTGGAAAAATTCCGCTGGATGCGTCTAGTGGCTGCTCTGAAGGTAGAGGGGAAAAAACAGTATCCTTTGACCTTTTTATCCCTTGTAATGAAGCCTGCTTATGACAGCTTGTTTTTCTCTGCTGGTGCTCAAGTTTTTATTTTTCACTCTTCACCTACTGCGGACCGTCCAACCATCACATTAGTTTGTGGGAGCGATAGTGCAGAACAAAGGGCTTTGGTGAAGCATATCTGTGCTGGCAGAGGGCACGGAGTGACAATGACATACCAGTTCCTGGGAGATCTGGCTTGTCGTTCTGGTACAGCTGGGAGATCTGAGTACAGCTTTCCATTCATACAGTTTACAATTTTGCTTTTTACATATATATTAGTGTGTATAAAAATATTTTTATATATACATACCTACACACACACACACACAAATGTGCGCGCGTTTTGGTGGTGGGTTGTTTTTTTAAAGAAAAAAACATAATTCCTGAAACCTGTTCTCTTTGAACAGGAGTGCAGCTCAGATTTCAGACGGTCTGGGTGGATGAATCTCTCCAGTTCTAATGATTTCTTATATTAGGAATATTAAGTTAAGACTGAAAAAAATCTCATAGGTTTAATTGTATTTTCAGCTTCCTGGACTCTCTTAATTTGCACAGAAAAAGAGAGCCTCTCATTTATAAGCCTCCCAAAATTCCCTGGTAGGTATATGAAGATGATACACCTTTGCTACAGCACCTTCTTTTCCTGCTGGAAAACTATTTCTTAAAACTCTTTTGAACGCACTTCAGTTTCTATAAAATGAATCCTAGAAGAGTTCAAACTCAGGAAGCCACCAGACATTTTTCTTTGGGTACCAACTCAAATATCTGGAGGGAGATGGTTTTTTTAGATGCTTTGTGTGCGAGTACATGCATGCACGTGTAGGAGGGAAAAAAAAACAACACCTTCTTACTAAAATCAAAATGATAAATATGGAATTACATAGAATCATAGAATCGTCTTGTTGGAAGAGATCTAATTAAAAAAATTAAGCAGGATTTTCCTGAGGCAACACATCTGTCTCTGAGAGACTCCTGAAGATGCAACAAAACACACACACACGAATTAGTTCATGGCATTTATGCTGCCCTACTTGCTTGTTATCATTAAAAGCTTTCAGACAGTAATCAATTTCACTGTGGTGGAGATTACTGCAAAATGCATTAAGAAGTTCACGCCTGTGGCAATGGTCACCGAAAATATTTTGGAAAGCATCCCAGAAGTATAAGACTTTTTCCAGACATCCGAGAGAAACTTTGCTATGACAGAGCTTCTGGTGTCAAGTCTTCTCCCCCAACACCCCCTCCTTTTTTTTTTTTTTGTTTTTAATAGCAGCATTTTTTGAAAGGTACATTTCAGCTTTTTTTTTTTTCCTTTTTTTTTTAAGCAAGCCAAGATATTTGGGTCACGAAAAATACTAACTTCTGAGACAACCATCTGAAGGTATCTGCTTCCTTGCTCTACATAATATGTATAAATATACTCTGGCTTCTTAATTTCATCAAAGAAAAACTGTTGAATTATAACAAAAGAGTAAAAAAAACACCTGCTTATTCTATCGTTAACAACGTTTCTGTTTTTTTGTAAAATAAGTAGCCCTGGGGATGTTCCTATATTAAATTCAAAGAAAATTGAATACACCATAATCATCAAGCACTATTTCTACTTTATATCAAGAACATTACCTTCAAATGCTAGGTGACATACATCATCAAATCTTCAAGGGAGTGGGTTTTGAAATGTGCCTCAAAATTTGACAAAAGATACCCTAAAATAATTATGGTGATGTGCAGGAAAACTTGCAACCCTCTGCCCTTGGAAATTAATAGCTATTAGATCTAAGTCTGCTTAGGAACTTTAACCAGGAACTCTGTTTCCATGAAACTGTCCCAGACTAAAACACTCCTGAAGCTCATAGCCAAAGCTGTTCCTCAAACTAACCTTAAATTCTCTTGGACTGTAACCCTCTAAAGACAGAGGTTGCTTCTCAATGTACATCATCTGCCCCAGTAGGTACCTGAATGTGAGCGGGGATTGCAGACTTCGTTAACTGAATTCAGAAAAAGGAACCTGACAAGGATAGGCATGGGAACATGGAGAAAAAGGTTAGTAGAACATTCAAGACACCATGAAACTGTTATGCCTTAGAAACAATTGAGCTAGGGGACAGCAGCAAAAGATGCAACATTAAAGCATTCTTTAAAGCTACTGTCATTAAAAAGTAACTGCGAGGTGCCAGGCACAGTGTTAGTCTACTACTGACACTCCTACCAGTAGGAGGTACGTGAGGGGAGAAGTGTGTATGTAGGAGAGCTGGCAAACACGGTAGTTTTCAATCTGCAGATGCTGCACATTAAATGCGTGTTAAAACATCCAAGTGTCGCTCACCCACAAGCAGCTCTTTCCTGATAACAGTATGTTGGTTTTTCACACGCGAAAGCGTGTCCCACGAAGGACACTTGACCCATTGCTAGCTACTGCGATTGTGCCGCTCGGCTGTTCACTTGCAGCAGCATACGGAAAACAGAGGTCCTGTTCCTCTACCACCCTAAGGGAAAAGTACATCAAGTTTACAATGTATCTTAAAAACACACAACTGAAACAGAGGGACACATTCTACTGCCTTGGCCACATGCTCTCCTTAAATGCCATGGCAGATGGTGAACTCGGACAGAAGTCAGCAGGAGGTACCACAGTTTGAGGAAGCTTAGAGCAGCACTTCTGGAAGGGCAGAGACACCCTCAAACAGAAATAACCATGACTGTTCAAGTATCACCACTGCCCTTTTGTGTGACGGCAGAATTTGATGGCCTTCCAGTACCTGAAGGTGCTACAAGAAAGCTGGAGAGGGGCTTTTGACAAGGGTGTGTAGTGACAGGACAAGGGGCAATGGCTTTAAACTGAAAGAGGGGAAATTTAGAGTAGAGAAATTTAGATTAGATATAACAAAGACATTTTTCACTCAGAGGGTGGTGAGGCACTGGAACAGGTTGCCCAGAGAAGCTGTGGATGCCCCATCCCTGGAAGTGTTCAAGGCCAGGTTGGATGAGGCTTTGAGCAACCTGGTCTGGTGGAAGGTGTCCCTGCCCATGGCAGGGGGGTTGGAACTAGATGATCTTAAAGGTCCCTTCCAACCAAAGCATTCCATGATTCTGTGAAACAGACCAGTGAAGCGCTCTGCGAGCATAAAAGAAAGCAAATCTTCAGGCACGTGGTATTAGTTTCACTACATTGGAGGTGACAGCTAGAGGCTTCTGCCAAGAGACAGACTGTGCGCTGCTGCAAGCAAGACCTACAAACAAAGCAGGACTGCCACTGCGCCGTGTGAGAGGCACCAGAGGGAAGTGGGGTGCTGAAGTCAGGAGACAACATCTGTGATGCTTCTGGCTGCCAGATTAATTTCCACCAAAGCAGCCACAAAGGCTCAGTCAATCAGAGACTCCATCATCATTGCTGTGAGCAACAAGCACAAAAACCTGACAATGAGACCATATCTCAAGAGTATCAGCACCTGGGAGGAGGCGGCGTTTCCCTTGCTTCTGCTTGGTGGATGAGGTCTTCAGTGACTGCCAGACTAAGAATCTTGCAGCTATATTCTTTCACTATGACAAAATAACATCCTTTCTAATAATAAAACAATATTTTATATTGTTTTTCTACTTTCCTCTATATCTCTTCTGATGCAAACTAATGCCAAACCTTGTCTTTTCTAGCTATGACATTTTAAAATATGTCATTTCTCCTCTGTATAAAATAACGTCATCTTTAAAGAATTCCAGTTCTGCCTGGATTCCTGCAATCAAGTATCATTCTGATTCATACCTAACATCCTCTTTTATTACATGCTGTTTGCTTAGGGAGGAAAATACAAATTGAATATACCATTGTGTAGTCTAGAAGTTGTGTTAAGATGACAAACACCTGCATTCACTTACTCATCTCTGTTAAGATACTGTCAGTCGGACTGCTCAAGAACCCAATTAGGGAAGGAGCTCTTTCCAAAGGAAAAAAAGAAACAAAACACAACTCTAACCAATGATCAAACTAGCTGGAAAGTATCTTCATCATGCTCTAACAATTTGCAACGTGCAGCTTGGATAGCTATTGTTGGTGAAATGATATTTTGAAAATAAGGTTTTAAAAGAGTCAATAAACAAGATGTAAATTTTTGCTCCAGCAGAACTGTCTATACATGCTTAACCTCAGCTGTTTCAAAGAACCTATGAAAAGTACAATGTCTTAGAAAGTCTCCAGGACGAGAGTTTCAGAACTACAAAAAAAAACCAATGACAACCAAGAGGTAATGACATTACTGCAAACACAGAAAAGACAACAAAAAAAGATATACTGAAATCTGAAAGTTGAAACACGCCTGCAAAAATATTGAATTTTTATAGTACACAGTTGTATTACAGACGAGAAAGATAACGCCTCTTCTTCTCTGGAAGAAAGTGAAATATTTATTAGGAAACCTGGCACTTCCTCAAGGATATAGGTCTTCATGAATGCTGACTCAAAATATTGTAGACTATCAATACACTGGCTCTAAACTTGCAGGACACTATTACATTTGTAAAGAATCACTCCAAAGTACGTACAGTAATTCTACATAACATTGACATACGGCACTGAATTCCCAGACAGACAGTCAAAGTTCTGGGCAGGAAACCAAATTCCATGATTTTTTTTTTCTTTAAACATTATGTCAAAACACTCCTATTACTCGTTACTTGTACTTTGAAAGATATACTCCATTATTCCTTAATGTCGTTAGCTTTTACAGATACTGCAACCAACAAAGAACTGCTGCTGGAAAAAATGTATCACAACTGTTTTCTTACACTGACACACTGAGATTGTTTCGACGTGAAAGACACACGGTGACAACAAAAAATCCAAGTAAAAAGAAGATAACTAACTTACAAACATAGGTACAAACTCGAATTTCAGAAAGGAATCTATAATAATGAAACAAACTATCAAGTACTAAAACTCCTAAGTTTATCATTTTCCACATATAAATTCATTCTAGGATGAATTCCAAAACCTGAATTCATATAACTAAGCCTTACTGGTGTAAATCGTCTCATTAGTAGTCAATGAGCTAATTTCACACGTAGTGATTCCTAAAATCAGAGATAATCTTTTAACACGTTCTAAAGTAAGAAAGAACATTTTAGACAAACATTTTTTCCACTCATTTTGTTTTTAAGACACTCAAAGATACAAAGCAGGGAGGTCAGCTTATTGCAAAGTTGTCCGTGCAACAAAAGATAAAAAATACAATACAAAACAAAGCAAGCATTTCAGCTAGTTCCCCCTCTGCCCTCCAAAAGCCTCGAAGATATTGAAATAAAATGTTCATTAAAACTATTCCTAGTCTGCCTAAGAGCTATTTAAACATCGTATTCAGCAATTTGATTTTCTGTAATTCATTTTTTACATTTACATTACCCACACTGAATGTGTATTTTAATTATTTTCTCAATTCATTCATTTTGCTGAAATAACATTCTATTCCCCTTTGAGAGTATTCTCAAGGTTACAAAAACTAAATTGTCCAGCAGTTTAGATTTGTTTTAAATGTCTAATCATATATTACACTGAAATAGTTTGAAATAATGAGTGGTTTATACTAATGCATTACCAAACTATATAATTACTAGTAATTCCCAGAAAAAAAGTACATGGCAATAGACAAGGCTAAATGCATGTATATTTGAACAAAATACATTACAGAACTATTGCCATTACTAGAAAAAAAAAAAAAATCCTACCAAAACCAAGTGTTATAGGTCTGGAAAATTTACAGTTAAAAGAAATTCACATGCCCTAACAGAAACACAATACTTCAAATACATTCCAGTCTGCCCTGAAATTGCACTTTAGAAATGGGGAAGGGGAGAATCTAATTTGGACAGAGGAAAAATACACTTTAGTCTAAGAACACAAAACTAAGATTTTAACCCCAAATTCGTCTGGCAGCTGCACAGAGCCTTTACAGGTGACCCCCAATCCCCCTTGCTTTTCTGGCATTCACTTCCATTTCCCCACGCACTTCTCACACCTCCTGCTGAGGACGTTTGGGGCAAGAAGTGTTTCTAAAGATAGGAACTACTGAAACGCAAAGACAACTGTGGCCACAGATCGTGTGTGGACAGAGACCACTACTTCTGGGGACATTTTGCAGAGAAGGTCACCGTTTGTAAAGGGACTGAAGCCACATGTTGCAGTCTTAGAAACTAGACACTACCTCCTTCTTCGAGGTAGGTGAAGCTGGGAACGCAGTAGCCTCCGATGTTTTCAGCAGGCATAAACAAAATCCCAGGCCCTTTCAGAACACTAGTACACAAGATCATCTCGAACAGAGGCACATAATGGAATATTTTTGTTACGCTCACTGAAAACAAGGAAAATTTTATACACAATAACAGGTGCAGGCACCTTAATCTAAAATAATTATACTCTAATTACCATTGGATTCTACATTCTCTGAGCTTAAACAACACAGCTTAAAAGATCTTCATTATTTCATTGTTGGGATCATTTAGCACAAAAATTGATTGATGTCCAAGTGCTGAGTTTTATAAGAACACATTTCTAATTAATTTCAATTGGGCTGTAAGTTCTCAACTTACTCCACAGCCTAAGAAAACCCTCACACACACATCCACTCAGAAATAGCACTGCTTAAAAAGCAAAAAAGCTGTTAATTATGGAATCACACCACTTGTTCCCTATTTATCCACATCCTAAAGGGGAGGGTGGGGGTGTGAGGGAGAAGAATCTAGTGAGGAGGACTTTAAAGCAGAGTATCTTAAAGATGAAAATGTAGAAAGACCTACTGATAAGTATAGCATACAGGGACTGGGACAAGAGGCTGTAGAGGTGGAAGTAAGGTTAGGAAAGGGTTGTGGAAGAAACTGCTGCACAGGTAACTAAAGTATCTGTAGACTGACTTACTAATGGCACCCAAAACAAACCAGAGAAGTTAGACATCTTCAATAAAGAATCAAAATCATTACTTAATAGATCTAACAGAGACCTAGTGGGATAATTCACATAATCTAGAAAAATTACATATCTTTATATGCTTGTTTAGGAAGCCGGAAAATAACTGGGAAAGCGTCATCTTTCACATTAAAAGCACATGTATTGGTGTGGGGTTGACATCAAACAGGGGGAGAGATGTTCTGAATGTTCTTGGAGGCAATTAAGGAACAAAGAACATGTGCATCACCATCACCAGGACTTTCAGTGATCACTATAATTATTCATGGTGCAAGACTTGATGATAATGAGGTATTTTAACTAAAAGAGAGACACTATAGAAAAAGCTGACTCACTGTTTGGTTGAGGGGGAAACCTATTAATAGGCAATGCTGGGAAAGCTCCACTATCCGATCCTTCTTTCATATTACTTTTCACTAAAAAGTCTAAGAAGCAGTAAAAATTATTCTAGCTAGATATAGGGAAAGAAAAAGGTTAAAGAAAATTAAGCACTAGAATAAATTGCTAAACTCAATAACCACCCCCCCCAATTATTTCAGTTTACTCAAGTGCCTCAGTTTTGAATCAACAGCTTAAAGTCAAAGAGTAAAAACTCTGTAACTGATGTGTGTAAACTTCTTATCTAAATCACACAGAGTGAACAGAAAAGCAAACTTGACTTAAAAAGCACAAGAGTTCCTTGGAACTAAGCCCTACTCTTACTCTGCTATTTACACACTGCTGCGAGCATCTTTGCTGTACAAGACGACACATAATCTTCACTGAAAACACCGCCTAACTCAGAGATTCTCATATGTTTTTCTATTTTAAGCACATTCTCTTTTCCTCTCTGCTCTGCCCCAGTGCAGACACTTTTGCATACTTCAGGCCTCCATCCCCTAGTTCCTTCTCTCCAGAACTGCTTTTTGAAAGTCCCAGCTCCCATGCCATGCTCCTCAGGAACGTGCTTGGAGTGGTGTGTTAGATGTAGCTTGACAGAGGTGCATGATACAGGGGCTCCAACGACAGAATTGAATAACTCTTTACTAGGAAAGGCAACAGCACCCCATGCTTTCCCAGCATGAGAACTGCCAGTCTCTACAGAATAAGCTGTGAATACAAACCAAACCCAGAGAAGGGAGGCGTCGCTTCCCACCACACAATGGCAAGCCCAGCTGAGCAGGAGACTCAATTCATAGAGGCACCTTCATCTTCCAGAGAAGAGGTCAACATCTGGCTCTGCTCCAAAAACAAAGGGATCAAGACTCTGGGAAATAATGCACCACACCTTTTTTATCCCCTCCTGGCTGGGTCCCAGCCTAGCCCAGGAGCAGCCAGTCATCTTTTCCATTTGGTAGGGTAGGGTGTTGGTCCATCATGTCAGTGGCAAATATCTGCAGAAAAGCATCATTTCATGTGTCTTACATGAAGGCTATAGGAACACATGCACTGTACACAGCAAAGATCATCATTATGGAAATATCAGAGAACTTCAAATTCTAAGTTTCATGTAACATGCCAATAAATTGTTGGTTATCCCCAAATTAAGCTTGCTACATAAACTGTCCCTAAAGTGTTGAGATAATTTTTTTCATAAGCAGAGAGAAACACAACTGTAAATGTCTGAAGTCCTTGTTCACATTTTGACCTCAAACGCCTAAAGGCACTTGTTCTGCTCCCACAGTGTGGAATGCCCTCCCACAAAGCACCCATGCGGAATCTTCAGAGGCTATTTTTGAAAAGCATAATAAAAAGGCATTTCTTCCTAGAGTTTCTGCTGTTAGCCGACCAGCTTATTGACCACCTCTGTGGATGCCTACACTTTCCATAGTTTTTCATACAGATGGATTTTCTTATGCGTAGTTAATTATTTACAAAAATCTAACTGAAAATTTATAGTTGTCAACAATGAGACAAAGGAGGAAGCAGCCTTCTTTTTATGTAAGGATGTACCCATCTTCACAGTGAAAAAATATTATTTCCACGAGGTTTACTGCAAATTTATTACAGCAATTAAACTGTCCAGTGAATCTCTGTATCAACTTATTTCCAGATTCAAAACCAGATGTGAAAACCATCTCTCATTTAATTTGATTATACTAACTTGGGTAGAGTACGTAGAAACAGATATTTTGGCAACTGGTTGCTAATGAGCTTTTCTAACTCTTTAAAGCTGTTCCTGCAATGCTTTTCCTACAGTATTTACAAGAAAGAGCTAGTGATTAGAAAATAGTTAAAATCCTTGCTCCTCCTGCAGCAGAAAACACTAAATCTCTTTTGTGTAGAAAAGGTTTTTAAATAGACTTCATTAAACACAGCTTCCTGAGAATCCACTATCTTGCTGGCCATTACTTCAGTCTTTTCGTATTTCAGCTGTACAGCAAAGGGTTAGTAAACCCATCTACAGTAAAACGCCCATTGCCATACTCCACCCATCAGGGCTTCTAATGTTACCAAAAATGTGCAGTATTTTTAACCCATTGTTGAGCACTGGCATTTAAATGCTTAGGCAACATTTATTTTCTGCCTTTATGCATTTCATAAGCACTCTCTATAAACATTAATTATTAAATTGAAATCTTCAAGGGAAGATGCATGATATTTTGTGGGTGAGAAAGTGTGAAGAGACATTAATTTGATGTTTTCATTTAAAACAAACAAACAAAATCAATACTGTAGTGTAAGTTTCTACCTGTTCCTCTAAGCACTCAACTACCATTCTGTAGCTTTAAAATTAATTTTCTGTTTGTGAATATTGTTTTCTCCAACATAAACAGAAGATGAAATCAAACAAGTGACTGACTTTTGCATTTCCTCTGTGAAAGCTGATAAACAAAAGTTTCTTTAAACAAAGTACATACTTAAGCTATGACCTCCACTGATGCCAAGCATCATTGAGACTAAGAATTCAGTGTGATTCCAGGAATCCTTTCCTACGGATGCCCCTAGCTGAATTAGAAAATCAAAAAGGAACCTATGCAAGGAAAATAAAGTTTCACAAAGTCAGAGAACGAACCAAATACTGCCCAACCGTCTGCTGTGGGGACTGTAGTAGTCCATTAGATTTAGTTCCTCTTCAGCATCTGACATTTGCTGCTTTCACAAACACACTGCTCTGATTCAGGACAGGAATGCTACTTTTCAAAATGCTGTCAAATACACAATGCCAAAAGCAGAGCTTTTTTTCCTTAGCTTTTTCATTATGGTAAAGTTTTGTTTACATTTAACAGATAACAAAATTGCAGACTGAAGTCTGATTTTACATTGTCAGTATCTCCTTACAGTGAGTTTAACAAGATAGACAGTAGGAACAGCAACCGAATCATAGCTTTTAACTTTTTGTCCTGTTTTAGTTACGAGACTATTCTTTCTTGGAAAATGTTTAAACTATTTCCTTGACCTTACTTCTCTCTTGTTAGCCAGGTAATAAAATTAAAAGGGCAGTGCAAAAGTGAGAAAACAAAAGGAAATACTTCAGATAAACAGACAGCACATTAAGGCATGCTTGGAAACATGGATTAGCACATGAGATCTCTCGTAAAATATGATGTATCACACAAAAGCTACTCACACCAACAAAGGTTATAGTCTGTTTTCACGACCTTTATCGATAGCCAAGGATTGACTAGAAGTTATATAAAAATAAATGACAGAAGAGATATGTTACAGGACTGGGCACGGTATCTCATCTGCAGTGATTACTCCCACACTATTAAATCAAACAAGAACAATCCTATTTGTACAACCCTTATTTTCAGACTGGAGTCATCATCATCTCTTACATTGTTGCCTTTTACCATCCTCATGCCTTCTCCAGTCTCTCTGGCTTATTAAGTGACTCCACGGATGGGAAACCAGCAAATTTCACTTTAACAGAACACAAGCATACACCAACTCATACTTTAATGATTTCTTTCTGATCCTGTTTCAGTGTGCTAATTTTGTTGAAGCCCCACATTCTCACAATCAGTAAAACACATGTGTTCCATATGACAACACCTCCTTGGGAATACTCATTTACCCCCATGGAAACCTCTCCTAACTGGAAAAGAAGGGTCATGGTCACTTATTCAGGAAGCCAGGTAGCCTAGTCAAAGCTCTTGCAGACAGACTGCACGCACATCTGTAGGAGACTCCATCCACAGGGCATGCATAGTGCTTCACTGCACACGTGTTCTGCAGTAGATATTAGACCAGCGTTATCAGAGTTACGAGGTGCGCACTCACTACCTGCCTGGCTTTTCCCACTTGGACCTATGGGAGCTTCAGCAGGGGCAGTCAGAACATAATTGCTATTCCTGCTGACAATGGCATCAAGTTTCAGAGACATGAGGTTTCAGGAATATTCTCCTTCTACTCCAATTAGACACGCCAAGATGGCCATCATGACTAAAATCCACTGAGCTACGGATCATAATCCATATGTATTCACTTCCCCAAGAAGAGAGGACATTAACTCCAATGGTGATGACAACCATGTATACAGACAGACAGCAAGACCTGAAATACAAGTGAGCTAGTAGACGATTCAACAACTCTGTCTATTGCATGGGCAGATGGTGGTCTGCGCCCTCAGTACTGGCAGAGAAAGGATATTAATGCAAAAGAAAGCATTACGGTAATTCTTCCAAAGTAAGTGCATTCAAATATCAGCCTCTCTCATTTGCCATTATAAAGAAAGACAGAATGATTTCAAATACCATTTCTTTAAGGAATCCACCTATAAGTAAGATAATCCCCAAATGAATGGAAAACAGGAACAAAGGAGTGTATCTACTATACAATTCCCCAATGACAGACATAGAATCATAGAATGGCTAGATTTGGAAGGGACCTCAAAGATCATCTAGTTCCAGCCCCCTGCCATGGGCAGGGAAACCATCTCCAATAGTGATGCCTTTTCTCTATAGCCCAGGATAAACCTGTCTTCAAAGCTGTACAAAGGGCAAAAAAAGCTTCTGTGCAGAACACAGAAACCTTCGTGACAACTAACAGTCTGATGTACTAATCAGTTTTCTGATCCCCTTCCTAATAGCTTTTGCCCTGGTACATATGTTGTGCTCTGACTGCCAAGACAATAATTTGGTTGCCTCAGCTAATAGAAAATAGCTTCCAAAAATCAAGTTATCATTTATAACTACTGGAATATTTAACAGGCTAGCTCACTCACCTAAGCAACTAAAATAAGCAATTAACAAAATGTTTCAGCCAAAAAATGCTACAGTTATTAGATCTTTTACTTGTTGTTAATAAAAAGAGTGAGCTCAGTAGAACTCAGTCATATTCTGATTACTGTTAAAAATATACATTCAAACGTGTGGGTCTACGATGCAAGGAGAGCCAAAGAAGGTAGGCAGGTCTGAGAAATGCAGATATTGTCAATCTACTGCTAAACTCAAGACTAGCAACAGGACCATTATCATCACTTGCATCATGGTAGCGTACGGAGAATATTTCAAACTGGCATTGTAAAAATACTTAAAACATTTCTTGCCCCAAGGGCTAACAATCCTTATCACCTTGACTGAAAGCTTGGAGGTCATCTGGCAGTCTCCCAATAACATGCTCTTTCCTCTGATGTTGCAGCTAGACCCTATTTCAAAGGCTGCAAAACCATGTCATGTTAGGAAAATGAGGATTATTTACAAACTGATAACTGTTTGTTAAGACTTGCCTCCATGCAGCCTCACTTATACAAAGCGTCAAGCTGTGCAACTACACAGCAAAACTGCATCTACTAGGAACAAAGCAGTGCTTGGGCTAGATAGTTTAATAGGCATTAAAGTCTGCTTTAAGGAAAGATTCCTCCCTCATCAATATTGCTTCGGTTTCTTCTTCCTGGTCTTCAAAATCCACAAACATCAAATATCCTTTGCTAGACTGACCAATACTGGAAAAGAGAATGCAGCATCATCTGTGTTAAGGACACAACGGAACAAAATGTAGGAAGCCCTGCCAAATTGATTTTCATCAGCGTGGTATCATCCTGCACAGGGCAACACAGAACGAAGACAGTCAAGCGCAAATCTAGAAGTAGGACAGATCCGTTTCCAAGGGGCTGCACCCAGGTTCGCGAGCCCTGACTTTCAATAAGGTTATCAGCACAGGTACCTGTTCAGGTGTGATGGCCATGTTTTCAGTTCCAGAACAGCTGTGAGCTCGTCACTCAATGAGCAGCATAATATGATACAGGCAAGACACAGCTTGCCCTTGCTCCAAGTGTGGGAGTTGAGCAAACCATACCCAAGGTCACACCTTCAGCCTCTCTTCTCTAACCAGGACACTGAACATCCAAGCCAGTCCCCAGAAATACAGCTGAGCAGGAGAGATGCCTTCTGAATGCCCTCTGATTCTAAAGAACAGCAGCGGCAAGTGATTGTGACAACGCTTAAGTATGCTACAAATAACTTTTACAAAATATTCTATAGCTCGATTAGCTCCCAGGCACAAAGAAATCATGTAATTCAGATCTGGATGGCATGCCTAAAACCAGCTGAACCTACACAGACCATGAGATCACGACAGGGCACAAATGCTACCGTACTTGCCGTTTGTCAGATAGTTCCAGAGCTCAACACTAGAGGCACCAAATCCCACCAGTAAGAACATACAATGGACCTTGAAAAAGCATGCAATAATCACTGTGGTATGTATGAACCCATGAGAGGATCCAACAGCACTGTAGAATCTGGGCCAACTCCAAGCTGTGCGCAATAATTATTAACTAGAGCTTTGGGCAGCATCTCGCAGGTTTGTTTTTTGGACATTGCAACTGATGTCAGTTCTTCTTTAAGTTACATGGGACTCGCTACTCTAACCAGGTGGTTGTGATTTGCAGGGTTTTCACAAACTTGCTCCTCTTGCTGCTTTTTTCTCTTCTGCTTAAGATTGATACCATGTTTTTCTTTATGGTTTTTTTTTTGTTTGTTTTCAGATTTAAGTTGCCTGGTTTCTAATTAAAGCCATCTAAATATCACAGCCCAAAAAAAAGACTCAAGGTGATCTGAATCTTTGTCAAAATTAACCAAATAGTAGTGAAATAATGGTGAAAGTAGGTGAAAGAAATTTACATGACCAATCACCTCAATAGGGGACACACTTGTTAGTAAAGAAATGCTGAAAAGAGCCTTGAAGACCTTTTGGAGGCTACTGGACTGGTAGAATAATACATTTGAAGTTCTCTAGCTGAATATATGATACACAGGGTGGGGCACACAAACAGATATCCCTTGTGAACAACGCGGTTGGAAGTGATTATATAGTCTATTAAATCAAGCAGCTGTGGGAAGCCCAAAGGATTGGAAAGCAAGCAAACTGGAAAGCAAGCAGAGCACCTAGGTGTCCTCAAAAAAAAAGAAACCTCACCATTTGAATCCTTTAGGGATTTTACCCAAATTTGTAATGCAACTATAAAACCAGGCCAATTTTGTGTTTTTGGGGCTTCCTCTGCCGAGTTTTAATAGATTTTTCTAAATACGTTCTGATTTCATTACCCTGCATTCAAACAGTGAAAAAAAAGTCAACTCTTGCTTGTAATAGAGGGTATAAAAAGGAAAAATGCATTTACAGACAGCAGTAATTCTGCATTGTGAGCATGAACATATTTAACAAGAACAGTTATACAGAGACAGTTTGACTTCAACGTTTAAAAAAAATACAAATTAAGGATTCCCCCCCAACCCCTCTCCATTTCTTCACCAGTGTTCAGCAGCTGAGCTTTCTGGGCTTCAAGGCAGCTAAGCTGGGTAAACTCAGCCAACCACTAGGTTGAAAATGTAGCAGACGTATCATAAAAATTTAGTAATGCTTTTAAACTACTTCTCACCTCAATGGTTTGATGGTGGTGTGGTACTGTTATACAATATGTGCTGTTGCCAAGGCAACTCGATCTCACCTCGACAGCTGCTGCAACTTCAGCGAATCAACAGGATGAGCTGTGGCAATTCAGAATTTTTTTTTTTTTTTTTTTTTTTAAAGAGTCTTTCCAACTAGAAAGTATTTTCAGATGAACCTCTGGGGCTCTTTATCCAAGGAATATCACTATTTCTCAAAAATATCTTTCACTGTATTCTAGTGGAAACATTATGACACTAAGTTCAAAACCATATTCTGTTAAATCAGATTTGTGCCTGGCAATTTTATACCTAGTGTAAAAACAGTATCATTCCTCAGTGTTCATTCAGCTTAAGTGCAAGAATTTTACATCTTTGCCAACAATACGAGCCTGCTTGGACAGTTTAGCATGTCCTTTTCCATTAGAGCGGGGTAAAAAAAAAAAAATGCCTAACTCCTTGAGGCACAGAAAGCTCAAGATCTAACCCATCCTTTCAACAGAATCCTGTAATATTGCTTCAACTCCATTTTAAGCAGAGCTGAAATAAAGGTTGAAATCCCAAACACGATTTTGTGAAAAGAAATTCAGTACAGAGTGCTTCTGTGATAAAGGCTTTTGTGGAGGGAGGTGGCTAGAGTCTCGTGGTCCAAACCCCAAAGAATTTTTTTATTTTCATGTCCTTGGCTTCAGGCACACTGCTGTGTGAGCAAGGACTAGAAAAAGAATCAGAACATTACGAGTCTTCCCCGCAGTAAGTATCGATTGCAGATTTTAAGAAGGTTCAGTACTATTTCTTTCTTTTTTTCCTCAACCTATTTGGGTATAGAACCAAAGTAAACATAGACAGTAGAGCAAGCCTGTGAGGGTGTTTTGTGAAACTCAGCCAAGGTTCCTGCTATTTTAATTTGGGGAGAAAAATAAGTGTTACAAAATGTAAAAGTTTGTGCTGAGAAAGCATACAAGTATTTAAAGGTGAGCAATGCAATTTATTAAAGAGGAAGAACATTAAAAGTGCATCAAAATAATTAGGGGAACGATAGATTATTTTCTTTTTAAATCAACAAAGCAGTAAAGCAAAAGTTGACTTTTTTTCCAGTCTAGACTTTTGTCCTTCCCTTCCCTGTTTCTTCTCTTCCCATCCCTGTTGTAATCATAGATCTGTCAGAAAGTACACAGTCGTGGCTGAGAGAAAAGTCGCTGGCCCTAACTGCTTACACTGCGATAGTTCTCTTTTACTGAAAGCCAGTGATTTAACAAAACCTGTGTAAGACTGTTTGCTACCTTCACTTCTATGCCAATCTGCAAATAAGACATGAGGAAGGGCCATTTCTTTTTTTTTTTTTCCAGTTTAGTAAAGTCTCACTGTATAAAGCCTTTGCAATGTCTCTCTGCCTCTTAACCAGCCTCCACTACAAAAATATCCTGATAGATGACTTACAAGTGCCCAGTGCTACTCATAAAATTTACAATGAACACACACACTCATACAATCCTTGTGATTCTCCTCTTCTATCCTGCAGCTCAAATATTTGTAGCAAAAGCTCCAGCTGTAACACTGAAACTGGCAACAAATCTGCTAAATTCAGTGATAACCCAAAGAGTTGAAAAAACCCAAAACAAAACATAAAAAAAAAAGGAGCAAAGAATGTACCTAATTACAACTAATCCTGCCTATTAGATTTCATTCAGACACCACAACTTCTTTCAAATAACCCCAGTTTATTTTTGAAAAAATTCCTTTCTTCAGACAGGATATGGGGGAGGAGTCAGTCAGTGATGTTTTACACATGCACATCTGGATACAGTCCAATTATTCCGCTTATACATTCCTCCAGTTGTTTTCATTTTGCTCCATGCTCTGGCATTCATAAATTTGTGAGATTAATTGTGTGTGAGCGTCTGCAGTCTTGGATCTGGGCATGGGTTTAGCTGCAACACAGCTAGAAGTCAACATTAAAGGGAGCTCCAGTTCAGAAAACACAATTTACATTTATACATCTTTGGTACAGTAAAGATTGAAGCAACCGTCATCCTTACCACATGCATCAAACTGGTAAGATTAATGCAATATCAACTACATTTTATTGCTGCACTTAGTTTGAGCCTCATGGAAAGTTATTCAGTGTAAACTGCAAAGGAAGGATTTTTTTTTTTTTAATTTGTTGGGGTTTTTTTAGTTTTTCTTGCTATGAATTCATTCATCTTTGGAAATGATACGCCATCACAAAGAACAGAAGCATTGTAAAACCTCAAAGGGGTGCAGATAATCTAGCAGATTACGCCACTCTGGCCACTAACAGGGTCCATTCAGTTGGCAAATCCAGAACTCGGAAAATCCCTGTATCCAAGGTGTTCCCATGTGAAGCTCGGATGCTTTGCTGCTGTAACTCGCTCTTTACAATCCTCAGCAAATGCAGACAGGAAGGTTGTGACTGGGCTTCTGCAGTGCTCTGGCTATTCCAGGCTGCTAGAACAACCCCCTTCGGGGCCAAAGGCAAGTGAGCTTAAACCAATCACCAGAATAGGGAAAGCAAGAGGGCTAAACACCGCTTCTCCTCTCCTGGGGCCAAGACTTCCATTTACTGATGTTTTGTATTTTATGTGCAATTTACTAACCAAAACCACCTGTTTCCTCAAGCTCTCTGCAATTTATTGTTTTGCAAAATCAGTTTCACATTACACTTCTGATCAGTGCAGTTCCACATGAGAGCTACAGAACTGAGGTGATGTACTAAAAAGCGAGGGGTCGAAGGCCAAGAATCTACTCACTTCGCTGCAAGCTTTCTGACCCAAATACAGTGCTGGTTGCACAAATCCCACTTGCACTCCAACGGCACAGGCAGTTCTACGTTGTGATGTAGCTGTCAAGGCAGGGCGACAGGGGAGCTGAACTGTGCCCAGTTTACAAAGCTTTTCCAAAAGCAGTTAGCCGCTGGCAGGAATAGTTGGAGAGCTATAGGTTGTTTTCGGTTGGCTCATTCCGTGCAAGATGGCTGTTACATTTTTAAACAATTATCCATCAGGTTTGAAAGGCTATTTACGAAAGATAAATGGAACTGAAACCTTACAACCACCTACTCTCTTCCAAAAATCTTGATGAACTGTAAGATAGTCAATCCGGGCACACCATTTCAAATTTAGCAGATGATAGATATCCAGAATATTTTAACTCCCTCACATTTCCCATTGTTAATCCATCTTGTGGACTAATCTTTGAAGACCTCTCAAATCTGTGCAGTTTGTAGTAGGCTCTTGATAATACACGGTAGAAAAATAAAAAACAAAAGCCTTCTCAAGCCAGATTATTTTTTTTTTTTTTCCCCAACCCATGAAATACCGTTCCACTTTTCTTCACTCAGAATGAAAACGGATTGAGTTTGGCATTCCTCATGCCCACAATACCTGAATCTAGTAATCAATCGCCACTGCACAGAGACCATTTTCTTGTCCTGGTAATCTCCGCAATTCCTCTGGCAATGATTTCTATTGCAACGCTGAAGGTAGAAGGTCCAAATGGCAGGGAGAGTCGTTACCGTTGCAGCAGGGTAATTACTGGGGCAAGCATAGCTGATGTCCCCAGTGCTGCACTGCTCCAATCTAAAGTACTCGCACTGTGTTCCTTGAGAACTGGACCAGCTGTGGAGCTCAGCCCCTTACCCTGAACTTCCATCCTTAGAGTTGCATCCAACCTTAACGGATGCATAAAGTATTTTAGCCTTTTCCTTTTCAAAGTTAGGAAACCGCACCTAAAACCAACAAATGTTGCAACTTAAATGAAATTCTTTCAACATCAAGTACCTGAGAGTCAGGGAATGTCAGATTTATAGTTGCACATATAACCTTAATTCCGCTCCATATGGGTATGCACTGTGATTAAGTATCTGATTACGTGATTGCGCACTATTTTTCTCCGGGACTCCCGCCTCATTCAGTGTGCGGAAAGCACATACAAGAGCAGAGAATTACATTTGCATGAACAACCATAAATCCAGTATTTCCTAGCTTCTGAGTACTTGACTTTGCAAACAATGTTCCTTTCATGTAGACTTTTTGGTTGTAATATTTATACAGCATACACCTAAAGAACATTGCAAGAACTTACATTACAGTATCGTCTACGAGTACATAATAAGTTTCTGAAACCCTCTCATTTTATGGATGAAACATTTTCAAAAACTCTCATTTCATGGTTGCACTATCATGCTTATAAAAGTCATATTTTCCACACAATAGAGGCAGTGTAAAAATTAAAACAAGCTGCACACTGATGGACCAAGTTGTCTGAATTATTCTCTTTCTTCCTAACAATGAACTGTGTTCTCTGAGCTCCAAGTAAAAAATTAAGACGACTGGGAGTTGGAGGGCAACCTATAGAAAATAGCATTTTAATTATACTCTTACAAAAAAATATAAGGAAAATAGTTAATATATAAAATAAGCCCTGTTTTCCCTTTAAAGCTACGGAGAATGTGGTGCTGTTCTAGTGAAGCAGAAGTTCTGAGCTGCAGGAGAGGGCACAAAGCTTGCCCAACACAACTTAAAAGAAAAACTGAAAGTACCGCTTACAAATTTCCAGAAACATGTCTTCAAAGGCAGTGGCTTTTATACCTAAGCTAGACTAGGAGAGGGTCAGCTGGTTCAACGCAACTCTACGATCAGAAAGGACACAGTGCACGATGCAGTTGCTGGCTCAGCAGGTGGCACTGGATTAATGCAGATATGATACTTTACTCCATAGCCCCCAAGCAGATTTCTTAGGCAGCTAAAAGCACTGGTTAGTCAACTGGGGTTCTACTTTGAAAAACAACCATAAAAATAGTACTGAAGTGTCTCATATTACTAAGTCTTATTGATTCTACCTTGAGAGACCATGGAAGAAAACCCTGTCACCTCAGCCAGGGATCTCTGCCGCATCTCCAGAGGTCATACCCATCCTGCAGTTTCAGGTACTCACCTAAATTTGTCTCATTCAACTCCTTTAACCATTAAGGCACTTGTACTGGGTGGGAGCAAACAGAACTTCGCAAATTACTGTTTCTACTTTACTCTCTCCTAGCTGTGCAAGCAAGTAGGGCAGCAAGCAGAAGAAAGCAGTAAAATTAAAATCCAAACCCCAAATAATTAAGTCAGCACTGAGAAGAATATAAGCAGAGGTGTGATATTTGTCTGAACATCTATCTCCTATTCTAGTTGTATCCAGCACTTGCAGGAATTCTTAAACTTTCCCTTTGACACTGGGAAGATGCTGGGACAAGGTTCTGAAGGAGATATCTCTCAGCAAATTCATGTTTTTCACTAGGCAGACTAAACATTCAGGTAAATTGGCACTGTCATTTCTATTGGAAACAGGTAAGCAGGTCTCCAATATTGCAATTCATTCAGGAATTTTCATATCATGGCTTACAGTGGGTCTTAATGCAGATGGAAACCAGAATGAAGCATTTTCAGGTAAAATGTGACTTTAGTACAAAAGCAGTATGGAAACAAGTAGAGATTTTTCTTAATATACATAACCATCGCCTTAGTGATGGCCTCAACACACAACCTCTATGCTGGAAAGTACAGAGTCAGTCATTTTCAGAAATCATAAGAGATGATTATAGGCCAGGAAAGCAAGATTTGTCCACACACACACACACACTAGAGCAACATCTTTGATTCAAAATAAATATTGTTCAGAACAATATTAACAAACCAGTTTGAACAGTAAGTAAAGAACATACAAAAAAAGCTTAAGGCTAACCTTTAATCGCCTAGTAAGAGTGTTCAGGCAATGGCCCTCACATGCTCAAACCAGTTCAATGTAAACATCTTCAGTTACAACAGACACAAAGTGCTAATTTTGATGACCTGTGTTTCCACACAACACAAGACAGAACTAGAGTTCATTAGTAAGCAGCCACCTAGCTAAGACTGAAGGATTAATTAAACATCAACAACTTCATTTCTTAATCAGCTAACTAGGTCTTCAAGCATATCTACTCGAACCTTTGGATACTCTTTCAGGGTCTAACACCTGCATTTGTGCCACAAACCCTTAGAGAACTTAGCTGCTATCAACAAGTTTAATTTTTATCACTAACCTTACAACCATCACATGAAGATTTCTAGAAGGCTGACAATATTATTTAGGCTCCTTATGGTCTGCTAAGCCTAAGGTCTTTGTATGTGTGTACTGGATTACGAGAGACAATACAAAACTTTGGGAGAGCAATATCTTCTAACAACATACATTAAGCCTTATAGGGTCACCTGTTCCACATGAGAGAGTTTCTACTATGGAGTGTGCTCCCTCTCCAACTCTTCCTTCTCAAGCTTGCTGTCCCATTTCTCCAGTCTCCTTCCGTTTGATAGTATTTGCTCAGCATCTTTTCTGCTGTTTTTCCTTTATTGTACTGACAGAGGCTCCACTTTCCCTCTCTTCACAGATGTATCCCAAGACTCAGAGATAAAAGCCTAGAGACTATCCACAAAATGAGACTAATTCAGTAATTTACTCTCATAAGACACATTGAATAATTTTAGTTGCCTCCTCTTGGGATCTGGTAAAATTCTTGGAAGAATTTTCTAAGTGTATTTACAAGCGCTTCTAAAAACCATCTAGATTTATGAATAGCTTATCAACTCAAATTTTGCTAGGAAAAAAATAATTCAAATTCCCTTTCTAGGAATAGAAAAAAAAACTTGATAGGAACCCATTTACACTTACAGGTTTATCTGTACAGGTAAGAGCAATAAAAGTGTGCTTAGGTATCCAGATGGTTTGAGGGTTCACCAGGGATATCCAGATAAAAACTGAGATGGCCACAGTATGGCATTACTCCTCAATTCTTTTGACCTCAAATCAGGTATATCACTATCATTGCAAACCAAGTCACAAATTATCTTGGGGAAGATCCGTCAAACGCAGTAAACAAATGCAACACAGTTATGATTTACCTATACAAAGGAGTTATCTCACCAAAGATCATGAAAGATGGTTTTTGTTTTTAATATAGACCCAGTCAGATAAGCATGTTCAGGTGTACTATAAACAAGAACAAAATTCATAGATAGTAGCAGAGCTACATTAAAAGAATGAACCACTAATGCCTTCATAAACATAAGGAGTGGAGCATGACATAAAATATCAGATTCTGCACAGAACACTATATATTGAGCATGTTTAACAGCTCTCCCTGATGTTACCTTCTGATACCATAAAGTAAGGCCTCACTTCTGACTTCCTGGCTCTAGAGAATGTTTTTCTTTAATTATATGCACATACTGCATGTAAAAAGAATTTACTGTTAGTCTTTCTGCTTTAGCAGACAACTTTATTAATTATTTTTAAATACTGAAATTATAATAGGTAGTGAAGATAAATGCAACCTCTACGTAAAAAGAAATTCTGTGAGAGATTAGATTGCAGCTGCAATTAGATGAATAAACTGAGCACGATTTACACAAGTTCCTCTCCTAGAGGATGTTCTTTCCAAACCCAACTGCATGTGGTATAGCGCGGTCTCAGATTATGACCGATTGGTCACAAACTAAGTTTTTCTTCTGTATGATCAGTTGAGTGTAAAGCAACAAAACAACAGAAAAAAAAAAAAAGGAGAAATAAAAAACAGATCTCCAGCAGAATACTCAAGTCCATCACAAGTAGACACAACACCATGTGGACCAAAGCCCTGAGAGAAATGTTCTTTGTTTAGAACAGTCACTCCTTATTTAAAACAATCTTTTGATAACCCAATCTTATTTGAGAAAAAAATCCACACCTTTTTGGCATATTAGTAGTCATTTGCCCTTGAAATACATAGTTAAAGGGACACATTAATATTTCTGGTCGTGTTTTTTATTTCTATGCACAGTGAATGAACTGACTATTAATCCCATCAAACATACTGGTGAGATATCTGCGGCGAGAGTAGAAAGAAGTTTGAAAATAACGAGAAGATTTGAGAAGATCGTCCTTGGGAAATGGAATAATGCCACAGGCAAGGAAACTTTGGTGAAATACTGGTGAAGGATAACTAAAGCAACAGGAGCTATATGCCGCTAAAGTCTCTGATGCGACTGAAACACACTGGACTCGAAGGAGAAGAGTACAGAAAAGTGGGACTAGACTGGTTCTGGGGAGTAAAGGGACTGGGCGCAGAAAGAATTGCAGTATTATGTCTGTTAATTAGGAGGCTGTGCCTTGCAGATATGACAGTGGAAGAGAGAAATTAACTAGAGGCAGGAATTGAAGGTCCCTGAAGTAAGGGATTGATAAATGGGATGGTAGTGTGATGGAGATAGTTCGAAGGGAAGGAACTACCGAGACCTGCAGGAAACCACTCCTCACCTTTCGGGCAAGGAAACACCTCTCTGGTTCAGAGCGATGAAACAAAGAATTACCTTGGCAGAATCAGTTCAAGAGACTCTGAGAGATGCCACTGGCAACATGCTTTTGAAAACACAAATTCAGAACTGTGGCCTTCAAGACACATAACAAAGGAGACTCTACTGAAGTTCCAAACGGAATCCAATTCATTGAAGTCCAAAGTAGTCTTAGCCAAATTTTACAGGTGTAAGGATCCAGAAGCACTAATTGACAGTCTATATTCCAAAGACAGGCTGTATCTAAACATGATCTTTCTGTAAATCTCTTCTCCTAAAACTGAAGTAATATATTGCACAAGGAAGGTTTTTTCCTCTCTAGTTTTTCAATCCCAGGACTTGTGAGAGTTATCCTAAAGGGGACACTGCAGAAGATTTTGTGGGACAAAGCTCACTCTTAGAGCAAACAAAACATATCTGAGTATACACAATCCATCTCTCATTGCACACTTAGCTAGCGTATCCTGCATAAATTCAAACATTCCCTACTACCTGTTTTTGTTACTCATTTACTGCAGCTCCAGTTAAGTACTTTGCATCACACTGTAACACAGTCTTGTTCTGAAGGCTTTACAGAACAGCGAAAGAACCCAAAGCACAAAGAATTTGCTTAATGTCATAGAAGTAGGTGACGCAAAGGCAAAATAATCTCGATTCAATTTCCACTCTGATCATACTGCTTATTCCCAACACATTATCATCAATAAACACATTTAATTCCTCTAAATATATCCAACGCTGGTGAACGATGAAGTTCCCTTCCCTTCTATCTTTATTAAGCTACTGCTTTTTCAGCATCTCCTTCAGTGGAAGGAATCATTATCACTGTGCCTTTAAATCCCCAAGTCTATATTATAGTAAAAATTAACAACTTGTGGAAAAAAAATCCAAAACACCAAACCAAAAACCCACAAGAGATCCTGCTGATTTCTTCATTATATGAAGCACCGTACATATACACACGTGTAGTCTCAGAGGTTTACACAGACCTCACATCGGGCTACAGCCTCTCTTTGGAGTACCACCTGCAATCAGAGCCAATTCCTTCACTGATTTCTCCAGTTTGCTTTAAGAACAAGTTGATTTGCAGTGACGATGTGGTTGCTGGGAGGACAGTGGCACTGTTGCTACTGAGCAGGCTGTGTAATCTGTCACATCTGAGTCTGTTATGGTCATCCCTTTTCAAGTAATTGAATACTGCCTTTATGCATTACTCTCTCTCTCTTATCACTGATCAACTCAAACATTTGTTTCAGCTCCTATGTTATGATTCCATTACAACTGCAAGAGATGTGCATTTTTTAAAAAAGGGAAGCTAATGGTGCAATAAACAGACAATAAACTGCAGTCACAAAGAGAAATACTCACATTACATGGAGATTTATACAAGCTTGCCATCTTGCACAGGAAATTTTCTATCAGCCCTTCTACGAATGAACAAAACACTAACAGCCCTGGAATTGAAGGCACAGTATATTTAAACACAACTGGGACTTCCGAAATAGCAGCATATTGACTTTACATAATTAAACGCCTGGCGAATCTTCAAAGTGAAGAAGAGAAGGACACCACCAAGAATGGGGTTTTTTTAAATGCCCATGATTGTTTTTCCTAGTCCAGGCAACAGTCTGTCAATACCTCAGAGTACGCCAAATATGAAGTTTCAAAACGAGGGCTTGAATTATGAACAAGAGTTAAAAGAACACCACAAATATTTCTCAACAGGTGGAAAGCATATAAATAAAATTTCAGATAATTCAAATACATTCAAACAGCTAAATTTTCCACAGAACATGTTTCTCTCCAGCTAACTGGAAAACTTCAGACCAAAGATAGCGTTGTGATTTATCCAACCTGAAAAACAAAATATGTCCCATTCCTCCAAAACTAAGGAACGAAAAAGAAAATTTCTAAAAACAAAGCACAAGCCAAATGTTAATATTATTGTCAGTAAATGTTTTTGCTACAGCAGGATCCGAATGCCATAAATTAGATTCATATCTTTTACACTGCGATTTGCTTACACAGAGACAATCAATATCTTGAAGTGCTTACAGTTTAAAAACACAAGCAGAGAGTATTCAATGGGAATGAGATACATCAGGCAAATACATTTAGTAAAAATTAACATCTCTGTAAAAGTTCTTTGTTTACCGTGGGATTTTTGAGGAGTGAAATACGTGTACAAATTATTCTATAGTAATCAAAATAAGATCTTACATACTTTGCCAATAAAACCCAAGGATACAATAATTACATCTCCTGTCCCCTCAGCACTTTACTACTACATAAATAAAAGTATCCTTTTTTTACCCCTCTCAATGCATTGTTTCCTATGATGTTTTAGCTACGCCAACCCCAAATTACACTGTAGTTACTCTCACAGGGCAGGAATCTCAATGTATTCTTAAAAAATAAGCGAATACAGGAATTAGGTGTATCTCATTAACACCTTTTAAAAAAAAAAAAAGTAGAAACAATTCTCTCCAGTATTTACTGTTCAAAAAGCAGGAATTCTGAATTACATTCCACTGAATCACATTTCAATTTCTTTTCCTGCTCAGAATCCAAATGCTCTGAGAGAACATTTGAGTTGTGTGACACTGACAAAACAGCAGAAACATACAATAGCTTCTCTGACTTGCTTTTCGGTTCTGCCCTTATGTGCTTTCAGGTCTTTGCTGTTAATTAAATCAAGTCAGATTTCAACCAACTGCATGACAGCAGCGTCATCAGCATGCAATCTGCTGAGGCTTTCTGAAAGTCTCTCTAATTACTTTTGTGAGTTTAGTGCCTCTTTGTGCAGTTCTTCAGTGTATAAAGTGTGTACTATCATTTGATCCGTGCATTTCTAGTGCTCAGAAGCTGTTTTAACATTCTTATAATAGTCACATTAAAATACTGAAAGTCTCTTTAAAGAGATCTAGCAACTGAAACTGGTCCTTCAACCTTCCTTAATCTGTGCAGCTGACAGGAGGTGCAGAAACACTTTTGAATGCCTGCAAAACACTTTCTGATAGTGTTATTTCTCAAGCAGATTTAGACAACATTATCCTTGGAAATCTAAGAAAACTGGATCTAAGGATCCATCTCCTTTGCTTAATTTTCACTCCTACCCTGAGCAAATGAAAAAGATTCCTTACCACTGTTTACATGGCTGGATAGCACGGCTTGAACTCACTGGACAAATGTAGGTGTTTACCACGCGCACACGTACTGCTGAGCACCTGGTAATTATCACTGAAGATCTCAATTTTGTACAGCTTCCAAAAAGTCCAAGAGGCAGAAGATCTTCACGACTTCCCTTTCAAGCCAGTTAAGTCCTTCATTCACAGACTGAACTTAAAGTATAACATATCCAATACATAAAAAAGCTCAGCTTTTTTTAAAGTGCTGTATTCTATTTTATTTGTCCTGCGGCGCTTCTTTTCCCAGGCTCTGTGTGAAAAACAAGGGACTACCTCGGCGCTAAAGAGTCTCAGTGAACTTTTAAAAACTGAACTTCTGTTCAAAACTAAGAAAAAAAAAAATCCAAACCCTGAGACTGAGTAAATCTACTGGACTGTTTCAGAGATGGTGAAATTTTCCACAACTCCACACGAGATCAAGGATTTTTTGAACAGTATTAGAAACTACTACATATTTTAGTTCTGCATGCAGAGTTCATCAAAACTTTGACATTGTGGCACCACTACTAGAACAGCACAGCTCTATTAACTCAGCAACCTTGCAGTTCTGCTGATATCATATCAATTCAACCCACTAAAACTTAGAACAACAGATGTTTCCAGCATATTACATACAAATTGTCCTCTTTCCATAGAATTCGACGTGAAATTATAATACTGATCAAATACCATTTTTCTTCAGTTTATTTAAAAAAAAAAAACAAACACACAACAAAAAACACACTGCCTTTTATTTTAAGCTCCGTACTATTCATCTAGCAGTTTGTTTCTCTCTCTTCTACTAGCAGAAAATATAATACAGGAAAAGATTTAAATTAAAAACAGATCTGTGTAGTGAATTGCATATGGTTTCCATTTTCCTTCATGCAATGTTTCATAGACAGTCAACGAAGAAATCCCTCCCACAAATCCGGACCTGAAGTCCACTTTCAGAATCTTGTCAGCACAGGAGTTAGAAGACAACTCTCTGTGCAGGAAAATGCTGCAATACGTCTGTGCTCTATCTCGTTAGGGTAAATCATTCCTAAAAAGTACCATTGGATCTAGCTAATAAATCAGTATACATAAAATATGCACCCTCAAACGATGCTGGCTGTGTCTGTGAGAACCTGCCATAGAGTTTTCTGGTTTCAGGCATAAGAAGTTTGGTCCACGCCACACAGCTTGTTGCGTTTTATGCCTGTTCACAACACAAGGAGTTTCCCAGTGCTAACAACTTTATACCTAGTTGACATGCTCCGTGCTATACAAAACCCAGCCAATAAATACTACTTCTGCCAAGACAGCTCCATAACTATTATATTCCATCAGCTTTCCTAGCCGATTTAAACAATTACTTCCAAGGTCTTTCTGATTTTGTTTACATAAAAAGCATCTTTTCCTCCTATTCCTCATAGCCTATACTCATTATTTTTTCTCCTGCATTCTCAGCAGTCCATGGTGACAGACAAACACCAAAGCAAGCATGCCATGTTTCTATCAGACACCAAGAAAGGTTTACAAAGCAGCAAGCTCCTCCTTTCCCTAGACACTCTCAGGAGATTTACATGTCAATGGAAGAGAATGAATGATGAGTTACTGTTTGTCAGATGCATTTGTTGTTTCCATGAGTTAACAACTGTTTGGATTTCCTCCCCTTTAGAGATTGGCTTTAAGGGGGCTGAGTGGGATACAGAAATGAAATAGAAGAAAAATTTGGAGCACCTTCCCTTTTTCCTCTTCAAGGTAAAAGCCACATAGGAGGGGATGTTTGTGGAGAAAAACAATTACTTGGTTAGCACATCAGAACGACACAGCACTGATCCCTGTAAAGATGAGACACAAGCTCTGCGTAGTTTCAAGGCAGAAGCAAAGTCCAGGTTTAGCAAAACTTAGTAAAATCATATATGGCAATATCTTGTCTTTGAGAGAATGCAGGCAAGTATGTGATGAACACATCTTGTCTGATAGACACAGCCAGTCTCTGCTTTAAAAGATGCCTGTTCAGAAAAATCGAGAGCACAAAGGTTACCTGTTACGCAGGTCTATTTTTGATGGACGCTTGTGAACTGAGAATTATTTGACATGTTCAAAGAAGAAAAAGAAGTTTTGCTGATTCTATATGTCCTTATATTTGTGCATAAAATTGAAAAATGTTACCTAGGGAAAGAAGCAGCCAGTAGAAAATGAAAAAAAATATGCAAAATATGAATATACGATATAAGTAATTACTTTTTTAAAAAAACTTATTAACCTGGTAAGCTATTTGTACAGCATCACATGTTCTAAAATCTAGTAACAAGCCTGCCATCCCCACAAAAGGCTATAGCTCAGTTCATCCTGGCACTTCAGATCTTAGCATTCTCGAGTACTGATCCTGAAACTCGGCCAGATCAGGTTGCTGAAAAAGCAGCAAGTATTCAAGGCTTAGGACAACACCTTCTATTCCCAAAGTCTTCACATTAAACTCACTTCCAAACAAAGCCAAATGGGCATGAACAAATCTTTCCATCAGTTATTCCCTTCCACTCTCCTATTACTTTTTTTTCCATCTTATTAAACTTTTCAGCTTCCCAAACTCTGAATTTGCTTTCAGAGGATTCTCAGATACCTAACAACTCTTTTCAGTTTGCTAATTTTTAGTGTTAAGCCTACTGTCAAATATTTCCTTTGTCCAGTGACTTGCACCTTCCAAAAAATACACAGGTCCGCATGTGGAGGGATGCCATGGGATAATCCAGTACATCTCCCTAGTCATTCTCAGTGAGTTCTGGTCTATGAGGCACACAATCTGAAAACTTTCTTCCTCTGTGCACAAGCACATGACACAGGTGTTTGACACTCTGGCTTTGGTCACTGAAACTGGGGTTTGGAACAGAATGCAAAAAGCTACACTTGCACAACACTCTTTGGTCACAAGCTGGATGGTGAGTGCTGTAAGACTCGATGGTGTTTTCTGATTTCCCCAGTGTAACCATCTGACAAATGGCTAAAACACATTATAGGTCACAAAAAGCTGAAATGATTGAACCCATGGGATATACAAGTTACGCTGAAGGCTAACACATCTAGTAACAATTCAAAGTCTTGTTGAAATATTCCAGAACAGAACACAGAGAACTACTGGAAAATAATATTGTAGTATGAAGTCTGGCTTTTTTTTTTTTTTAATACAGACACCAGTTATGTGAACTTTTTCAGCAGTAAAGATGCTCAGCTCAATTGGGCTTGTGAAACCTGCTTGGTTGCAGAGATTTCCGCAAGTGTACTTAGGGTCCATTATGTCTCAGGCATCTATACTCATCGTTTTCCTGGATCTCTCTTGAATTTACCCACTTAATTGCTTTTTCAGGTCTCACCCTACATGCATACCATTTGCAAACAATATTGTAAGCAACATTAACACATAAAACATTGTTACTTCTTCTGTATTTTCTGCAGTCCCCACACAATTCCCAACACAAGGGAGTATTTTGATTCAGTGTTCGACCAAAAATGTTTTTGTAAGACTTTAGGAAAAGGCACATTTAATAAACACACCTTATAGCTGGAGTAAAAGATGACAGAAGGTCCATTAGGGAATCAAGAGCATAGCTGTCTACCTCATCCCTAAACCTTGGGCAATCTTGAGAATATACTAAGATTCACATATTGTGTGTAAGTCTTTAGAGTAACAAAGGAAACCTCTGCAGATATGTGAAATGTCAGCAATGATTTGGGTGAGTTGATCTTGGGTGTTACAGCGTATCATAGCAGCATCTAGAGAGGGCTGTTGTAGGTTTTGGGGGTTTTGGTTTTGTTGCGTTTTGGTTTTAAATCAAGATCAGATCTTCAAGAGGTTAAGTGCCATGCGTAAAAGACTGATAAAGTATTTGCTATCTTAGGATGAAGTACTCAATTGGACAGCAGAGGGGGTAATTCTATACATCCAAGGAAAGGTCTTTCCATCAGCAAAAGGAAGGCCTGGGACAAAGCTGTGGAGACTGCCATGAAAGGAACAGATCAATACACAATGAAGGTTACTGTCAGCGAGAGACGACAGAGCATAGATCAGCATAGCAAGAACATGAAAGGAGAGAGAAGAGTCGTGAAAGATCCCACAGGAGAAAGATACTGAAGCAGAAAGACTTGAAAGAAGGAACACTATTCCTTTTTGGGTTCTATACTGCAACAGATGAAGTTATTGCTATGATTTCAGACGATAATGGGGAGGGGGAAGAATTTTCTGACCTCTGAAGCGTGCGAGCCAAAAGGCATCAATTGAGGAATTCGTAATGACTAACAGTTCTAAAGCATCTCCTGTGATTAAGAGGATCCATAAGGAAAGAGACCTAAAACAGGATCCATAAGGAAAGAGACCTAAAACAACTAACCATTAAAGCTCTTCATAGTCTTTCTCACATTGCTCCATCTCTCAAACTATCTCAGTAACTTGTTTAGTTTCTTTGAAACTTACATAAACATTTGAAAATGCTTAGTAAGTCAAGAAAAGGAAACTCTACCCTGAACATAACGAGCCTGAATAAACTATGTTTTACTAAACTCCTGGTTAGTAGCTGCAGTGAGTTTAGACAGTTGGATGTTGTCAAACACTTAAAAAATACCTACCTGACCAACACAATGGCTCACACGTTTCTAGAACACAACTTGTCTCAACTGCTAAGAGGACATTAGCAAAGCCACAATGAACACACATTTTCTTGTACTGCATGTGAAGCAACAGCTAAGGCAAAGCACTAAAACTTTACAAATAAAGTAATCAGGTGAAGTAAATAATAGAAAATCTCATCTTCATCAGAATTTTAAACTGACAAATCATACCTCAGTTCTGAATAACAAAAACCAACACATACTGCCATGAAAGCAGGACATGACCTCTTTTTTTTGTCCACAGAAGCTCAAGTGACAAGAATGTTTTGTTCTTTTTAACTGGAAGATACAGAGGAGTGATAATGAACCATTTTGAAAACTTTCTTCCTGGGAGACACTGATAAAAAGAGTAACAATAAATATCAGGGATACTTTAATAAAAAGTGATGACATTCTGTTGATTTATTAACTCTTCTATTTCACACATTTTCCAAAAACAACTACCCTAAAAAATTAAATATGCAAGTTATGCCTGGCAGCATCAGCATTCACCAGTTCATATGAAAATTTTGCAGAAATCAGATCTCACAGGACACCACATGAGCAATCAAAATGCTTTTAAGTTGACCCTTAATTATAATTTAAATGTTTATGCCTACATAGTCAAGACAGATAGTAATGGTGATTAAATCTTCAGAACCTACAGAGAAGCCAGGCAAAAATACTACTCACAAGAATACTCTTTGGATATCACTTATTAATCTTTGGAAACCTGATTTAGAACTCAGTCATAAAAGAGAATGAATGGTTCTGTTACGTGGGTACACTCAAAGCATTTCATGGAGCTGGAGCAACACAGCTCACTGAGGTTCTTTGACAGTCACCTCTTCTTAAAGCACACACCTCTGCACAGCATAAATGACTGATTTCTATATTCAGCCTCAGGAAAGTAACTCTCGATTTCACATTTAAGAACCTGGCCTGTTATTGTTAAGTCTTTATCAAAAGCAAGTCAACCTAAGAAAAAATTATATTACGAACAGAAGTTTTGGCAAGACAAAGACGAGACTTCATGCAGCAGTTAATATAAAGAGAGGATAATAGTTCTGCCAAAGACAATAAATACTAGAAGAAATGGCTTTTAGTTTTAGAGGCCCTGAGCAATATTGCTGGTGTTCATTTTAAGATCTGCTTCTACAACACAATTCCCTTGAGCTTATTCTTCAATGTGAAAAGGATGGATGTTTTTGTTTTGGGATCATTCACAATGTTGGCATTGCAAACCACAGGCTCAAACTGAGGTGAGAGTTAAAATCACTTTGCCACTAATTTCTTTCAACTGCATCTTTCTCTTGCTTGATCTTCCCTCCTTCCAGTAAAAAAAACTCCAGGCATCACTATCAAAAATATACTCAAGTAATACATCATGTATTTGCTCTCACGTGACTGGTATTCATTAGAGTCAAAAACCTCAAAGATCTGCCTCCAGAGTGTATTATGTTACTGAAACATAGAAATAGCTGCAATACAAAATTTTGCCAGAAAAAAAAAAGACACAAAAGTAACAATAAACTGTCTCTCAGTTGGGCAGAAGAAGGAATGTTCACAAAAATATGTTTGAGGGGTAAGTCAAACCCCAAATTCTAATTAGACAAAACCAGCAGTTTAAACCCAACAAAACACAGGATTTTTAATTTCCATAAAGTATACACTTCTTTTGGTCACCCAGGCAGTTCTATTTTCAAAGAGGGTTGTTGGTTTTTTTTTTATAGAAAGGAACAGGAAAAAGAGATAAAAACCACTGCAAGTTTATCCATTATATATCTTTGCTTTGGTTAAGCAGTGAACAACAGGTCTCTACACTCACTCAAATGCTTTGTTGCCTTCTATTGTCCAGTTATTTTGCTTTACTGAATATTACAATCACTTTGTAGCAGAAGTGACATCTTCTATGAGAGAAGCAATGATCTTCCAGTGATGTGGTAACCTGACTGAATCATTTGACTCTCAGTGGGGAAAAAAAACACTTGATTCAGCTGCACATCTGGGTTTTATAAAGGGTCCAAAAGCTTAACACTAACGTGCTTTAGGGCTAAAACAAAGGCTAAGGAGATCACAGCAGTCAAGAAAGAAGACAGTGTAAATCCAGGGCATATCATGCTCTTCACCACCACTGTGAAAATTAACTTAGCTCAGCTAATTTTGCATCTCCACTAATTGTGTGCTGTGTGTGAGTAAGCAATGACTAAGGAAATGTCAAAGCTATTCCATATCCTGTTCTCTTCCTGAAGAAAAACATGAGAGGCACAGAGAATACTTCCTATTAGGCCATAACAATTCAAGCTATTTGTTTTAGCAGGAATGAAATAACCTATATGCAATCTAAACATTGCCAGTCATTATAACCACTTGTTACCACTGTGCTGAGCATACATGGCTCCCCAGAAACAATTTACATCAGTTCAGACGTTCAAATACGTGCATGAGTGCATACACAAAATTCAAGCTTGAAAATACACAGTGAGCACAAAGTCACGCGTAAATGAAAATTCCTGCTCTGTGGTACTCTGGTTATTTTCCAGCGTTTCTGATTAGGCATTGGTAAACTTTGACCGCTGGCTAGAAAGGCAACAAAAATACTGAACAATACAGAACACAAAGTGATGCACACATTACAACCAGGACGAAAATAACAAGACTGCTAATCAGGTAAGAAAAAGTGGCATTGGTACTCAACCTCCTGTTCAGTTCCTCACATCTGCAAGGACAGAAATCAGCATGGGCTAACTATAGGTATCCACCTCAAAGGTGCTCGCTGAAGATAATGGAAACACAGGCTCCTAAACTTAGTTGTTACGAAGTTCAACTGTTAGATGCCCAAAGTGGCTGGACTGACCCCTTCCAGCTCCTCTTTCTCCCCATTCATCTCTCTCCTGCAAACTCAAACAAAGTGTGAGGCAAAGCACACATGCAGAGCAGAAAAGTGGCATTGGAAAGAGAAAGGTCGCAGAGTAGGTGGAAGAGAAAATATACTAAAGCATCCATGTTACATGTCTGATGAGGAGGGAAAGGAGGACAGAAGGGGCAAGTAAAAAAGGGGTAGTGGAAGGGAAAAGGACTGGGAACAGGGAACGCAGTGCTTAGAGGCTACAGTTTTCACCTGTCCATTATGTTGTACTCACAGGAGCTACACAACAGAGAGGGATTAGGCTGGAACATTATCCATCACATACAGAGCTGTACTAAAGTAATTTACAAAAGAGCAAATCACTACCTGCAATACTGAGGCCAGACTGCTCGGAAAACCGTGCAGCACATAGATGTGGCTCTCAGCAGTCATAGGGCTTTCATTCTGGGGTCCCTACCAAACAGGGCCTTCGATTAGCACTCATAACCTGCGACCAGCCTCATAATTTTTTCAGACATCATGAATAACCTTACAATAAATAGACGAGGATGACAGCACAAGCTCAAAACAAGCACCACGCTCCAGAATGTGTTCCCATAACAATGGGCACAGCTACTTATAAGTGCAGATCATTGCAACATGCATTGGCCAGAAGTAACAAATTTGCTAAGGGTAAAATAAAAAATTAATGAGTCAGATTGCAGCCAAGTACCAAGAAACAACAGGACTGCAAGATTGCATTAATCCTTGCCCAACCATCAGTGATATTTGTTGATTAACAGAAAGGTGACAAACTCTATAGAAGGAAGTATCAGATACTCTTGCCTCACATGTTGATACTTCCTCCACCTTCACCTCTTTTCTCCCCGCATTATCCTTATCTTCGTTCTTGCATCCATACCCCAAGCATTCTGGATAAAAGTTAACATGATTTCACACTGTAACTCAGGGGATTTTCTGCAAATTGAGACTTCTCCTTTGCATTTGTTCATTCTCATTGGCATTTAATTCTCCACTTACCTTGTTCACTCAGTGACAAAATCAGACCCTGGAGGTAGTTCTGCATGGGTTTTTTGCTATGACGGCAACGACAGCCTATCCATACTGTTCCCTGCGTCCTATGCCTACCTGTTTCTAATCCTCTTAAATTATGATTTAGCTTATTGAGTGCTGAAAAGGGTTAACCTTTACTGCTGGATGTGGAAAAAAAACTAGAACAAATAACGGCAGACAACTTTCTGTTGTAAAATTTCAAAAATAACTATGTTCAATTGTCTGCTATTATTATAACTCATTTATCAGCTGCAGACATCCCTGGATCGCATCTAGAGCTTTTGAAAAAATAGAGATACAAAATTTACAATTATCCAGACACTTTCTATAGTCATGTTTTTTAATGTAAAAATGCACATTAGTAGCAATTCTGCCACTTCACTAGTGTAAATGCAGCCTAGAATATTTACAAACAACAACATGCATATAGCTCCCATGCTAGCCACACACTTCATGACCATTTCAGATGCCCATTCCATTCACTATGAAGAATGGCCTGGCACTACATTGCCATGAAAAGAAAACAATCAAGTATAAATATAGCTATTTTCTTTTTCATGATAGCCCTCCAAACAAGTGTTAATGAGGTTGGACTTTTCAAAATCCCTAGTTTCCTCCAAGTTAAAAATCAAATAATATTTTAGTCTTGTGGAGAATAATTTAATCATTGGGCTGAGTTCATAGGCATGACAAAACTGTCAGCATGATGATAAACTCATGAAAAATGAAGGTTTATCATCACCTTTGGAAAGCACTTAGGACAAGCTCTGAGTAACAATTTATTATTGATATTGACTCTCTCAGTCAAGATTACTGCAACCATGAAAGTGGTCTGGCATTTAAGAAACTACAGTTAAGTGAGAGCCTTGGAAGTTGATCGGAAGCAGTTTTAAATCCCACAGTATAGCTGGGGAGCTATTTAGTGGAAGACTTCAAATATTTCAAGTAGAGTCTGAACGTGTTATCAGAAGGAATGGAAATGTCGACTGCTTTTTGTACCTATTCCTATCCAAATAGTGATCAAGTGGAAAAGGAGGGAATGGGTCTAAATGGCTAACACAGATGCGTGTAACTAGCTGAGCAGCCCTTAGGAAGGAAAGAAAACGTTCATAGGAGTTCTGAATAGCTTTGTACTATATTAGAGGTTCTCTCTGACAAGGCTCTAGCATCTTTCTGGGCACCCAGAACAACCCAGAACCCCTGTTCTTGTACTCTGTTCCTCCGAAGCTCTGCTTTTGCCAGGAAACAAAACTTACAGGGAACGAATTTCCAGGCCACAATGTGGTGAGCTATTCTGGTTCTATTTAACCATCTCAGGAAAACTTCACAGACTAACGCTGCTGCACTCGGCAGCAAGATTCAAAACTTTGCTTCCCTCAGCCCCTAGGCCTGCTTGGCTCATTAACGCATTGCCTCCTGTTCTATTCAGCCTACCTCCTCTTCTGCTGGTATGGAAAGAAGATCCCTGGAACACTGTCTTTTCTTGACAACATAATTTCTTGCTCTTAGTGGCACATGCAGCAATTAATCTCTGATGATTCCTCACTGGGGAAAATCTGACCTACTATACTGAGGGTCCCACTCACAAAAATCTCTCACTACTCAATCTTTCCAAAATCGTATTCTTCTTCCACAAGGCAAGCGCCAAGTGGGAATATAATAAAAAAGCCAGCTCCATAATAAAAAAGCCAGCTCCTACACATACAGTGATATGCAGACAAGGAGCCCTCCTGGTTTATCCACGGCGTGCTCTACTTTCTCTAACAGCTTTATCTCCAAAAGCTCTCACCCACCAACTCACTTTCTCTTACACACTGATGTGGTGCTGCTGTTTCTAAGGAAGCCAAGCACTCTGCATGTTAGAACTCTTTCTCTAGCTTCTTCAAACCTCTACCTTCGCTAATTCAAAAAGAAATCCCACCACTGCTTGGACACACACTAGCCCACTGTCATCTAAACGGTAGAATCAGATGCACAATTTGAAACAGACACACAGTGCTTGGCCTGCCACCACCACAAAGCAGCCTGAAGGTCACTTTTCCTTTTCATTGGCCTGAGACTCCGATTCCAACTTCCCCAGCATCCAAGTTTATTGCATTCATTCTCCCTGAATTTAGACTTCTACAACCTGCCCTGTGCATGCCTCTAGGAGCTATGGCTCTCACAGAATCTGCCATCACCTAGGAAGAACCGAATCACACAGAAGTTATTTAGGGCACCAGAGCTCACAGCACATGTTTAGATTTACAAACATTCCTGTCCAGGAACTTGGTGGAGATCTAGCTTTCAGAATATACTCCCAGTGATGACATTTGCCTCAGAATTGTAGGTGGAAAAGGAGCTACTGGCAACAATTCCACACAGTGCATATACAGACCTATACACAATCACCTCCAGGTTTGATTTCAGAAGAGCTAACTTGATATGTTAGCTGTTGGTTTAGACCACGGGCTAAGGCAGATTAAAAAAAAACCCAAACAAGTACAGCACTTAGGTTTGACAGCACGAGTAACAAAGAAAAGAAGTTTACAGGAGAACAAGGATAGTTGCCTGTGGGGAGAATATCTTAAAATCTACGGTAAAGTCATACTTGGCAAAATTCAATAGATCTGGTAAACATCAAAGATAAAATTTAGCAGAATAATTCCACCAAGCACCATTAAAAGAAAAATGGGACCAGCAGGGTTACTAGTGAAAAACAATGCCAGGCCTAATAGCACTGATCTACCAGAAGCAATTTATTATGACACCAGAAATAGCTATTTTCACAGTGGATGCTTGAAATGAAAACTTTAAAGCTTCTTTAAGTCTTGAGCTATAGCAAAGTATTCAACCAGCCAGCCAAAATAGCTGAAGGGAAATAGGAAGGCCACATGTGGAACTAATTACTCATGTAGAGGCTATGACAAAGAACATTTCTCCAGACTTTTCATGGGGGCTTCACTTTCAGGAAGTAACTCTAATTACTGTTCAAGTCTCGGCAGCCTGCATGCCGCTGACAGTTCCAAGAAAAAATGAACCTATTTGCCCTTTTCTTGGTCTGAAATGCCAAAACAGAAAAGCACAACTAGAGTCATTAAAAAGAAAGAAAATAAGCACTGGCTTATTGCATTAGTTTCCCGAGCAGAATCCTTTTCATAAATTCGGTTTTTCAGCCTTCAGAAAACAGCAAATTCCGCGTCTACATTAACTCGCTCTCCGTTGGCTGCAGTGAAACTGTACATCTTGACTTTTTACAGCTTTTCCATACTGGGGCCCACTTCCTGCCCAGTTGAAGAAAAAAATCTGGCCTGAAGATGAAATGACTGCTTAACATTACACTGAAACATCTGGTACCATTTTATACACAGACCCATGTCTGAGAGCAGGCAATTCTAGCGGTCTCACCAGCGGCACAGTGCATACCCAAACCTCCCCAGGGTGACATCATCCCATATATGGACTCTCAGGCCCAGCCCTCCCCCTTTTCCTGGTCCTAAATTCATTGCCAGATCCCCAGTCTGCTGCAAATGTGCCACGTCAAGACTGGAAATCACAGCACTTCAGTGTGTTTCAGTGAGTGCTGCAGAGTGCGAGGCAGAGCCGAGCACAACCCGTGATGCAGGAAGGCAGTTTTTCCCCGAGACTAAAAGAGGATTTAAAATAAATAAATAGACGCGTCCGGAGATCCTGCTCCGTCGCCCCAGTGTTCAGACTACCTGTTCAGGACAATGCTGTTGTACAGTAGTCTGCACATTGGTTAGACTGGGCAAGGGAAAGCAGCGGCATGGACTATTGGGGACGCAAGTCGCTATTGCCAAGGAGAAGACACTTACTGCTCCTTTCAGATCTCATATACAGTATTTTTCTTCACAGGTTTTGCACACTAGGGAATAAGAAACGCTAAGGGACACTGTGAAAAAGGAGGACTTCAGAATAAAGCGGGGAAGACATTCTGGTAAGGCCTACTTTGGAAGAACACCTGGCCTATGACCTGGCGAACCTAGGTGACTCCCCTCCCCCCTTCCTCCAGTCACCACTGCAAGAAAGATGGAGCTCTGACGGTTTACCAAAACCTTTGCAAGAAATGAGAGAGGTATATTGCCGAGAGGTACACTACCTAGAGAAGTGTACAAGAGTAGAGTTATAGTCGCTCTTTTTTTTTTTCCTTTTTTTTTTAATTTAAAATAAAGCTTTATTTTTTTCCCCACAAACTAAAAAGGTAAATCTAATTTATTTTTTTTTTTACTTGTAGCAATCCGTATAAGTATTTAAGCAGTATATAATATTTTTTAATGTAGAAAAGGCTTGCTAGAAGTATGTATTCTGAATAGCTCTTGTCGTGAACTAAGATCTGAAGATTGATTTTAAGCAATTATTTTATCTTAACGTAATAAAATAATAGAAAAGAATGCATGAATATTATTTTTAATTATTGTAAAATATATCACCTGTGGGAGAACTGTACTTAGGTTTTTATATGCAGCTGAAACTTCTTTGCGAATAACCTATGCTATATGTGCTAATGAAAACCGTGAGGGAAACCATAGGAAATCTATGACTCCTCCGTGCTAGGCTTCTGCCGTGTAGAATACAAAATCTTTGACTGTCAGGAAAAATTACCTCTGAAAGTTCAGGATGTGATGGAAAAAAAAAAAAAAAAACCAATAAATAAATAAAACGGAACGAACAGCTTTCCATCCCGATACCTGGCTGGCCATTGCCTATAAGGGATCAGCACCAATTGATTGTTGCCGCTCTCATGTATACTTTGCATCGCTGATATTTCTTCTAACATTCAGAATGATAAGTTACTTTGTCCTGAATCCCACTGATAAAAATGGAATTTGTAAACGAATGCAGAAGTTTGCTTTGGTGAATTTCCAGCTGTCCTGGTAGGGGAAAAAAACCCTCAGGCTGAATGAAATCCCCACGGACAAAATAATACAAAAAGTCTGGGCTGCAATTTGATACCAGCTGAACTCCAGAGTCAGCTCCCCTAAAGTTAACACTAGCAACAAACTACTGCAACCGGAAAAAAAATCCCATCTATATGGTGCTCATTATTGCCAGGAAGGCTTTGAATAGCTATACTATAAAAAGAATTAGCACAAATATGCAGCCATGAGTATTATAATCAGTCAATTTTGCAGAATGCCTGTTATATTTTAGACAGTCTTGATGCTGCGTGATTTTTTTTTTTAAAAATATGTATATCATTGTTACCTTTTTCATTGCTCCTTCCATAATCAATAGAAGTCCTATGGGGGAGAGACGGTCACGGAGCATTAGCGTGACTATGTCTATACTGGCTGTCTTAAAGCCTACGAAGCAAGAACTAGCACTGTCATTTCCCTTAGCCTCCCATCAAAGCTTATGTATTTTGACTTTTTGACTAAAAGAATTCGGTTTTAATGTATATGTACACTTATAGGTTATCCATTCTATCTTCCTTTATCTCACGGAAGATTATCTTCTGAACTAAATTAGTGGGGTTTAATGCATTATAATATAAGTAGACTGAATTTTTATTCTCCTTCTACTTTAGAGTTAGAACACATAGTTAAATTTAGTTATTAATATAAATTAACAGAAAACATGAAGAGACAGGAAGAAATTAAAGGATTCAAACTGGCATTGATATTTCTTAAGCTCTCTTAAAGTATTATTGTTGGTTTAGGCATAGCAAATCTGAAAAGTTCTATGACTTAGATTTTGTTTAAGCAGTAGAAAATGTTTTCAAATCTTGTTAAGAAACTTGCTCAGTTTCTTTCAAGGGGAATATGATCGTTTGCAAATATTTTTTCTATCTAGTGCTTACTTGCGTAGCTACTTTTATTTTTTTTATAATTCTGATCTAGAAATTAAGAAAGGAAGTATTGTTATCCAGTCAATGAGAGGCTCTCAGTGAAAATACTGTTGAAGACAGCCTGCGTTAACTTCTGCTAAATAAGCAAGGACAATGAAAACATACGGAACTAGTGTTCCTCTTATCTCTAGGCCACTATTTGCATTAATCTTTATTTTAAACGACCTTTCTGAATTTAGGAAGTGATTCCCCTCCCATACACCCATGACTCTTCAAAGTTACATTTTTAGACTATAAGGCTGAGATCTAGGAGGCCCCCTTGGCATGGGGCTTGGAAAGGAGGGGGCGGGGGGGGAATGCAGTGTGCAAAGCAACAGATACGGAAAGAAAGCCTGTATTGTTAGGAATGAATAAGGAAGTATATCTACTTCGGCTCAGTAATCAAAACATTTTCAAAGTGAATGAAGTGATTCTGTGGTTCCTAAAACACTGCTGTTTTAGTTGAAACCAGTTCTAGTTGATCATAATCATACAGAAAAGATTTCCACAGTTATAAAACAAGAGGGTTTAAATATGCATGTCAACAAACACAGAATAGCTGTATACAAATATTCCAAGAGAAAAAAAAAAAAAAAAAAGCACCAAACTTTACTTTTTTGCAATAACTAAAAAAATTAGTAGGATTCAATGCATATTAAATCATGGTGAGAGTTCTGTAAAACCAGGATGATATCAATGCTTAAGCCTATTGCATAAATTAAATGATACAGTTCATATCACCATAAAATGCACAAACCCAGGAAAAACAAATTAAAGCCTGTATGAACATTTAAATAGGTAAGTGTTTCAAAATAGTGGACTTTCTTAAAGAAGCATAATTTTTTTTGAGACACTCAACAAAATTAAATAGGGAAGAGGAAGAAAATATTTCAAAACTTTTCTATATATTCCTTTAATGTCAAAAAAAAAAAAGGAAAAAAGCAAACAAGGGTGGGGGAAGTCACCTAACTTTACAGAAATAAATATAGATCGAACAGGGATCCAAATGTGAAAAAAAAACTCGTTAGTTTAAAAAAAAACATGTCATTTGAAACTCTTCTGCCTTGTCATTAAGCTGCATGTTGTCTTCTGTATTACCGTTACCAGTGCTATTTAATGCATCTGTATTTTCAGAAGACTAAGACATTGCTATCCTCTCCACGCTCCTTGCCCCTCTTCCTGTACGAGCACCGTGCGTCCAGACTTTTCTGCAGACCACCCAAGTATCATTGCTAGATGGAAAATATTATAACCAAAATAGCAAAATACTTGCATAAAAATCCCAAGCTTCTAAACAGAATGTTAAATTCTTGTAATATTTTAATCAAAATCTCTTAAGCAGATTGGAAAATTAAAAACTCTGAATCTTAGTGTGTTTTTTAAAAATAATAAATCTCAATCAAGAATATAACTTTACTTTTACTTACAAAAGGCTTTGCTTCCTGAACTGTAATTAAGAAAAAAAAAAAAATAATTCTAATTGAAATACTACTAAGGGTCAGGTTTAAACCTACAAAAAGACAGGAAATCATACAATTAAGAATGAAACTTTCCTGAATAATGCTACTGGACCTCTCTACTGCATTTTATGCTGCACTGCAAAACAGTATCTAAAAATAACAAATTGCCCTTAAATAAAAAGTCCTGATCACAGCTGGAGAGAATACAATTCTCAACTCAATTTCCAACCTACCAATATTTAAAGTCAGATCCTTAATATAGGTTTCTGTAAATACAATACTGGCAATCGTGAGATTTTTTTATGTTACGAGTGTTCTAAAATATTTGAGCCCTTTACTGACTCAATGAATCAACCAGATACAGCATGCAAAAATGTTAAGCCTTTTTAACAAATCAACTACAATTTCAAAGAATATCAGTTTTTAAATAAGAACCGAGTGGAGATAACTATCCAGTCATCAGTAGTACCAAATGAATTAACTGAAAGCAAAACAAATTTGCCTCAGTTCAAGCTCTTTGCTGATCCTTTGATGAATTCTCCTTGTGTGCAGCTATTAGAAAGACCGCACAACCCTTCCACTTACGACTTTTACTCCCAGCACAACCTCCCTGGTAGTTGTTAATAGAAAACCTATCAATTAAAATGCATACTTTTGATCTTCCAATCTTTTTATATAGGTTGCCAATGAATTTTAGTGTACAATCCTTTGCTATTTCAAGAAGGATCCATAACACAGAAACTGAGACCTTATTTTCTCCCAGACTAAAGATCTTTGATTTCTTTAACTAAATGTAGCAATTAAATTTAATGAAATACATAAAACAAGCAGTGTTTTATATTTCTTTTAAAAGTACTTCTAATTTGCCACTTTTGTTATTCTTTAAAATGGTCAAGTGCGTAGGAAGACATGCCAACTTAAAATTTTACTTAGAGCTACAAAAATTTAAGTAAAGATATTCTGAAGTCAAAGTAAGACTATTTCATGTCTTGGAATTAATTTTTCTTGTCTGAATTAGCTAGTCATGTTTTATGCTTGATCCATTTTCTTAAGGCACCTTATTCCACCTTGTTATGTTCAAGGAAAATTTTATTTTCAACTTCATTCATACACTTGAACTTCTATATCAGCTAAAACGTACCTTTTTCTTTATGGCAAAATAATTATTAGAGCTAGAACGCCTGAATAATTACACATTCATTTATTATTAGTCTCATTTAAAACCTCAACACTATCCCCACCTTTAGCTTTGCTTTTTGGTACATTCATCCCTTTTATAATCAGTTTTCAGGTTAGAACTTAAGTGTTTTGCTGCTATTCTGTATGGGGTATGTTTGAGAAGGGTTTGAAAGCACAAGTTTGTTGCTGACCTATGGTGGCACTAGCGAGCAACAGTGATTTAAGAACACCATTATAAAACAGAATCACTTAATCTGTATAGAAAAGCAATACGATTATTCTTTTCCCCTTTTAAGCTTCCAATGTGCTTTATACCTTTTGAAACAACACTTCAGTGATGTTACTAATGTAATTGCAAAATTAGTTTACAGTCACTGTATTTTATACACAGGAAAGTTTAGCAAAGCAGCACATCTCGTGATGTGAAATGATGCTATCTGCATGCTTTTAATCTATAGCATAGTCTATGTTTAACTGAAAAACTTACTGAAGCTCTACAAAATTACGTTTTCTTAATAAGTACAGATTTTGAGAGATACCTAAATTTAAATAATATGCAAAGCGAGATACTAAAGAAATATCATTGTACGTGTATAGCTTTAACATATTAGCAAAATAGATATGAAATGCAACCAATATTCTTTCCAGCAGATTCCCTTTAACTGGGTTAATATGCAAGTGGTTTCTGCCATTTATACGGAAAGATTCTTATTTTTAACATGCAAGATTATTGCACTTATCTGCTCCTAGAAAATATGTACTGTATAAACATATCCTTTATCTTGAACTTCAGTATTTCTGTGCTTCCAAGAAGAGTAAAAACATCTGGTTAAACTACTATGTGTGAGTACAATATGCAGGCAAAATCCTGTATGAATTGCATATAAAATAAACCACGGCTTCAATCCTTTTTGTTTTTCCAAATGTTCAGTGTGACCCGTCTGTTGAAATCGCACCTCTGATATATGTCAGCACAATAAGTGATGTACCAAAATGCTTCTTTTCTGAATAAAATCAAGTTCTGTTCTTGTTCTACAGCTCCCAATGTTTTAAAGTTTAATTCTGTTATGTGTGTTCCCCCTCAAAGCCCCCCAAACCGGAACGGTACAAACTGTTGCACACCAGCGGTGATGGCTCCAAGGGACTGGCTGGACGGAGTTGTCATGTGTCTGCCTGTCTACACTTGCTGTGCAGAACATCCTCTCACCTGTACAGCAGGCACAGACAGGCAGTCGCATGACAACCCAGCCTGAGGGACAGCCGCCAGTGGGAACCCGCTCTGACACACCAGAGCGTCTTCACCAACAGCTCCAGCCAAGAGTCACTCTGGATCTCAGACGGCCGGTCAGTAACCAAGCCGCGTACTGCAACCCACCTAGAGTCAAACCAACACTGCCTATAAAATACAATAAAACCCACTGCTGAAATTTTTACTGTGCTTCCTATAGTACTCTTTTCCTAGTTGTTCTCATTAACTCACTAACAGTAAGTTTTATTTGTACGCAGCTTTGCGGCACCATTGTATGTGTTGTCCTCCCATTGACTTCTCAGGCAGAACTCGAGTAACTCGTGTTATTAGATTATTGACGGTATAAAAGTCACTAACATTCCTGCTAGCCACAGAAGCCGAGAGCAGCTTGTTGTGTGGCAAGCTAATTCCATAAACAGACACAGTGTTGTTAGACCTTAGAGTAACTTCTCCCCTTTGCACTCTCTCACCTGCTCACTTATTTTCATATTTCCCCTCCCAAACCACACAGAATTTTACAATTGGGAATAAACTGTGAAATTATAATACAAACTGCATCTATCACTGGATGACAATACGATCCTTTCCTATTGAAACAGAACAGAAATGTTTTATTTGGAAATAAGACTACGGGGATTTTTCCAATAAACGTAAATTTCACATTTTTAGAAGTTCTTCTCCTAAAGCCCAGCTTGCATCCTTTGCACACCAACAATGTCAGTGAAATCTCTGGATGCTTTAGAAAGAACAATAAAATCACATTCTCTGACCACGCTCTGTAAAAACGCTACACCACTTCACGCACGGCATCCTTTTGTTTACCACAAAGAGCTTTTTGATTCACAAGCTAGAATGGTGTTCCACATTCCCATTTATCCTAATGTAGAAGTGGCTAATTCACAAACTTCAAATTTGCAGGTTGACTCTCAAACGAACTTTAGCACAAAAGCTCACAGCTTTTTGTGCTACCTGAGGTGGTAACAACTGAGAGCTAAAATGCTCAGATTTCATCTTTTTTGTTTAGGTATGTCTTGTAATACTTTAGCTAGTATTATATGGAATACTCTATGAAATAAAATATTATTTGTGAGGTCAATGAATGTGCTAATCTTGCTTGATTTTAAGCAAGTGGAAAAGCACAAAGTCGTGGTACTGGTCACGCAACAGAGTTATGAACACAAGCAACTGTATGCAGGATCAGAAACTAATCCAGATTAGTATTCATGTAACTGATACCGTAACTGCTTTACCCACACTGTTTAAACATCAACTTGACATTTTCATAATTATAAGCCTAAAAAGCATTCTTAGGCACTGATTCCCATCTCATCAGGAATAAAATCTGGTTATGTGTTTGAGCAGCAACAAAACTCCGTCAAGAAACCAGTCGTTCCTTTGGTAATACTGATATCACACAACAAATTTTGAAATCTTTCGCCAAAGTCACTTGCTTCAAAACACATTCCTCTGTGAAGTCTTCACTTACAAAAGCTGCAGCTCACAAATAAAGGGAATCATTCACACGTCCTTCTAATGGCACTAGCAAGCAACCGCTTGCAGTCAGAGAGTGGTTTTCGTCTCACTTCCAGACTACAGAAAATGGGCTCGGTTTACACTAGAGGGGGTACACAGCCTTCGAGGTCCTAGCAAGCACTCCAGCTTCGTAAAGCACACTCGCAGAGCTCACTGGTAGGCGAGCTGCTACAACATTCCTTACTCAGGGGTAGAGGCGCAGGGGGAACGAACTCATCGCTGTGGCAGGAGAACAAAGGCGAGACCCGACTTTCTGCGTCTTCCCCAGCTGCGACGGAGAGGCGCTCGCTACTGTGCAAGGACTGCAGAAGTGACCAGCCCGAGCGGGAGGCACGGGGGATCTGAACTCCCTACGACCTCACGGCGTGCACAGCCGTGCTGAGCCTGGGCATAAACACGGGTATCACTTCACACATCACTGAAGGCTTCGTATCTGACCAGGGTGGAAATAAAACAGCACGCAGCCATTTCAATAATCATCTGAGAACAGGATGTGACAACTACCAAACCAAGCTGAAGAGTGAGGAGAACATTTTAAGGAGACGAAATGTAATTATAAAAATTGGAATTCAGCCAGGAGATCAAATATTTACTACTTTATTTTCAGAAGCCAGTAGGTTCTGTTTCTGAAACAAGTCACTCAATTTTTGACTAATCTAATGGTCAAGCTGTGGCTTTGACCTTCTTCAGAAAGCATCTAAAACAGACTTTACTAATCTTTTAAGTTCTACTGAAAAAGGCTCAATAAAATAAAAAAAAAAAAAAAATCCAACATAACTTTATGAAGTCTTTCCCAGGACAGAATAATCAAATTATACAGCAAATCTGTACTCAATGAGGAACTTCTTCCACCAGCAAAGCATGGAATAGTACTACGCTATTATCATCTCTTACCACTCTAAGAAATTCCTGAGTGATCTCCCATATTGGCCCAAATGAACTACTGGTATTTTCATGACTCAAAACAGAACTGTTTGGTAATTAAGAGACATTATCTTAAAATATGCATATAGAAATCAGAGAGTGGCCACTTCCCTTCATGTACTATTCTGAGATTCCCAGGTGACTCTCCCTAGCAGACTATCAAAACAAACAATTTATTTTTAAAGTTGCATAGCAGAAGACATTCCGTAAGTATTTTCAGGAATTTTTACATTTCACACTAAACAAAGACCAGACTCAAAAAAGCAACACCAAAGCTACCTAAAAAATTGCCGCAGCGCATCTTGGATGCACGTCCAATCGCTTGAGACAGAACACAGAAAGGGGTGTTAATCTCACCACATCATTTTAAATTAAAAAAAAAAAAGATAAAATAATGGATTTTTTTAAAAAAAAACGCAGTCCAATTTTTCTATGAACACCAACACAAACCTTAAAAACACCACAAGGGCTCTACTGTAAAGCTGACAGTACACATAATGCCATCTTAACCTTCAAAAATTACCGATAAAACTGCCAGAGGTTTTGATACAGTGTATCATTACCAACATCGCTGAAAAAATAAACAAAACAGATGAGCTGTCTAACAACATCTGCAATAAAGTGAGCAACCTGGATGTCTTTATCACAGAAATGCTTTTTCCAGTTCTCACATTACTTACCTCACATTCACTGCAGCAGCAACATTTCCTACCAAGGTGCATTTTTGTCAAATTTGAAAATCCATACCAACCAGCTACAGAACTCTGCAGACAGGCTTTTCATCCTCTCAAAATATGAGGCCAGAGAACAATTGTTATCATTAAATCAAGTGTTGTAGATACTTTTAGAAGTAATTTTACATCAATTTACAGTTGATGCAAAAGCAGTACATCCAGGCATGGGACAATAAGCAGAACACTCCAAAAGAGTTTTGTTTTGGTTTTTTTTTTTTTTTTTTTTTTTTAAGACCAATGTGTGGAAACCACAGGAAGAGAAGAAAAAAGTAAGCCAAAAATCAAACAAAAACACCCCACACAACACCCTGTATTTATGTTATCAGCATTTCAGCAGAAGTCTTAGAGAGTCAGCATTCTCCATGAATCAAAACCAGAAAATTTAAAAAAACAGTCTTTCAGTTCAAGTCTGTACAAGCTGATTTAATATTTTAAAGCTGTTATCAGAAGACTGAATAAATACTGGGTTTTCTCCCCAGTAGGAAAAAAGTTCTTGATTCCTTACCTCATCATCTTTATACCAGGACAAGCTTTCTGCAGTTAGAACGAACCAGTATTCCTTGGATCCTCCTTTCATGATGCCAATATTGTTGATGGTCAGCCAGCCTTTCCGGATGACCTGTGCAGAGGTGCAGTCAGGCACAAGTTTAGTTCATTACTCACTTAACATACTTCTGCTGCTGCATTCATTCTTTTAAATACAAACTCACTAAATAAAACAAGAACAGGTACATTTTTTCAGTCTCTGGCAAATTCAAGAGGTTTTGCAGGTTCCTATGACTCAAGAAAACAAAAAACGTAACAAAGTGAATATAGTGTTTTCAGCCAAAAAGTTGGAGAATGAGAGAAGCCTAAGTATTATTGTGTCGTACTTACAGTAAGTATGAGCGTGTTAAGGATCACGTAAACCTGAAGATATTTATTTGCTGTATAATAGCACATTGCAAAAGTACATACAACTTTATATGTGACCACTCTGCTCTAGTCTAACCGTTAAGGTCATTCGTAAAATTGGATCCCAGGAAAAGCACCTACATTCTGGCAAAGCGAGTAGCTTCTGGCATGCACTCAGAATTTTCAGAAGGGATTGAATCAAGTGAAAAAGTAGAGAGGTCTCCTACAGTTAATTTGAAATTAAGATAGGAAGTGGTAAGGAGGGGTATAGGAGAGCTATTTTCTTCTCATAAGGTAGAAGAGAAAAAAAAGTGGCAACAAAAATCACTGGGAGATTGAGTAAAGCAGAACTTTATAAAATAGATACAAGACAAAGATGAAAGAACAGATGAGAACAGCACATCTATAAATACTAAGGCAAGGAGGCTGCCTCATGCAAAGAGAAAGAGGGACAAAAGAAAACTTAAGAGGAATGAGACAACTGCAGATGCGAAGGAGAAGAGAGAATGGCCATGAGAACTAGTTTACAGATCATACGGATAGAAATTTTCAATTTTATTGGAACATTTACAGTTTTCTAATAAATACATGAGAAAGCAAACATTCCTTCCTATCATACTCTGAACAAGACAATAGAACTCTCCCAGCCACACAGATGCAGGGAACTTCAGCCACTCTGTCTCTCTCTACAGCAACACCCTTTGCTTGCCTATGACGTATTGAGGTAGAAAGAAGAAGTGCTCAGGGAAGCCCTTCAGAAATCCCTCAGTAAGTCCCACAGGCATGGACTTGTGTGATCACACGAGTTTCTTCTTGCTTTTAGGGAAATATAGAAGACTATGACATTCCTCTCATAGAACTTTACAAGACTAGTAACTCTGACATCAACAGATAATCAGAGGAAAAAAAAAAACGTTCAATATCTATTCCTTGTCATCTATAAAATGAATCGGAATTCCCTCCCACTCAGCATGCATGTTAACGTAAGCTCCCTGAAGAAACCAGCTTTGGTATTGCACAGAGCAATGGACTAAGGTATATTTGATAACTAAACCAAAGAAAGAGATCAGAAGCTGCACCTGAAAAGCTGGTAAAAGTATTGGTAAGGCACATAATCCAAGAGCATCGATTTCATTTCAAAGAAGTAAGAAAACCACTGAAGATTCAAAACCAGTCTACCGGTTTTCAATCTGTAAGAAAGTTGCTAAGAAAGCGTTAATTTGGTTCTGAAGACTGAGTAAGCTATGAGAGAACTGGACATGACGCCTGCAGAGAGACTCAAAAGGTGTGGCCCGAGAAGACTGGATAGAGTAGCCTGTATCACAAAGGTAGAACAGCCCCTATCACAAAGGTTTCTGCAGAAGTTTGTCATTATTTTTAATATTCATGTTCATTGGGGGGGTTGGGGGGGAAGCGCGTAGAGGGAGCGCTACAAATAGACATGCAACGCTTGTCCAAGTGAAGCAAAACATACTGGTATGAGCTTGATTACTGATCAAATCCTGATTTCATTTTACGATGTTTATCGAAGTAAACTTTCAACAGGAAACGCGCAACGTGTACATAGCCGCCTTCAGGCAGCTGCCACAGAACAAGTTGTGGAACCAAGCTAATTTTTTTTTTTTTTTCTGTGCTGAACTACACAAATGCAAATGGAAGAAAATTCAGGAAAAATCTAGGAAATTAAGGTTCCTCAACCACTTGAATTTAGCTCCACAACAAGGTGAGCTATATTTGCACAGCAGACTAAATACTTCACAGCAAATGTGCAAAGGCGGTTATTCCCATGTTGTAAAGCAACTAAAAGGCTATGGAGAGTACGCTGTTGAACCATGCTGACTCCAACTGAAAATGCTGTGTTGCTGCCTATAAAGCATATAGCCACACACAAGAAACACAGGCAGCCAGGCCAGCACATTACTGAAAACTTGTTTGGACACACTTCATAGAGACAGTAAAAAATTTGAAGACAGATGTCACAGTGAGGCTAAAGAGATGCTTTCTAGAAGCAAACCAGTGAGAAACACTCAAGTGGCATGTTGAAGAACCTTACAGGTGATGAGCACTTAAAAGGGAAGTAGCACACTCTGTTTATTCCTTTCAGTGCTTTCCCTATTTGACAAGAATACATTTGGGTAGAGGTCCCAGAACAGACAAAAACAAGATTTTAAAATCTAAACTATACAAGCCATTTAAGAAGTAATGAAGTTTTTAGTACTTCTAATGTAGGAACTACATTAGTTACACAGCTCCAAAAGACCATCTTGCTCCAGTCCAACACATCTCTCCATGGATGCATAACCATCACTGGGTGTGGACAGAAACAAGCTGACTTGCTAATACAAACATTGGTCACTGTCTTGTAAAGGAAGGAATTTGCCAGTTGTTTCCTCAAAAATCCTGTGTGCTGAGGATTAGATCCAGCTGTCATTCCCACACAGCATTGCATGAGGAGCAGGGCAGGGCATCAAGCTGTAGGAATATCTTGGGTATGTGTTTTTCATGTGCAAATCTCTAGACCTATTTATCTATACCCCTCTGGGAAAACGAGGTCCTGTGTTCTATAAAATATCCTGGACACTACAAAGGATCACAATTATCCAAAATACTTGGAAGCAGCTCCAGGGGACATCAAGAGAGAGAAGATGAGCTTGGTGTGCTAAGCCTCATGTTCTTTTCATTGAATTGTTCCTGTTTCCCAGGCACATTTTTTTGTTAACTACAAAAAACTACACTTTCAAAATACTCAGTAGCAGTGTTGGGGTCAGGGGGGAGGGAGATGTCAGATGAAGGCGTAAGCGCAAAACAAAGTGAGATTAAGCAACATAGTTTTACTTTGCAGAGAAGCTGAATTATACCTTAGATCCAGACAATTTCTCAAAAAAATAACTCAAGCTGTATTTTAGAAATAAGTGTCCTTCCATGGACACTAAGCAGCAAAGATTTTCAAAGAGACTTTTGAAGTTAAAAAGACTCTGATGGGGATGTGTGGATGTGTTTTTAAACTGTTGTGTTAGCTATGTTATATAGTACTTCAGCTTGAAAATGCAAGTAGTGTGTTTCATTATTGTTTTCACTAGTTCATTTTCTGGTTGGTTTGGATTTAAGAGATCCATTTCAATATTTTCTACCATATTTCTAAGTGTCACTCTGTGCAAACCGGATATTAGTGACATGAGTTATGAACTTCAGGAAGGTGAAAAATATGGGCATTGCCAGGAGCTAGTGAAGACAATATTCTGACCGGTAGTTGGACTCCACGTACAGGATGAACAAGAGATGACACAGTTCCTTCCTTCAGGGTCCTGATACCTAATCTGGGTGTCTGAAAAATGAAACTTAGAGGGTACGAATGCACATGAATAAGCCAGAAGGAAGTCATTTTCTGATAGTTCAGCTGCACAAAACCCAAATCATATCTGTTGTTCTTATTCTCCACCACTTCATGAATAAACAGGAAAGCAGGATTTGACACAGTAGGTCCATTTTATGTATTGCTGCATGACTTCTTCATTCCATTAAATCAAATAAGGTATTTGTAAAAGAAATATATTAGAAACTCTCAAAGTGTTCTATTTTTTTTTAAAGAAGTATTTGAAAGATGATTTCAAGATAAGTGAGAGGTAAGTGAAAGTGGCTGGGCAGACAAATATGCGTGTGAATATCATGAGACTGGCTGCTTCTGCAACGATACAAGAGGCAGCATTTGTTAACGTAACTCTCTACTAAAGTTATGTTACGTAAGTCCACTGAAATTATTTTGAACACACGACACAACTCCCAGCACTACGCTACCTTCTAACTGTGACAACAGCACACGTTACCAAATAGTAAGCACACTGGGAAAACAAAAGTTGCAAAAACTACTCTGCGAGGCATCCTCACAAGCCATTGGCCCTTTGGGTTCAAATATGAAGATTCTTGCACTACAGAGACTAAAAAGGAAGACCAGATTAGAGGGGAAAGCTAGTACAGTATTTCACTGTAATTTGCCAAATGTTAGAGCATAAACTGATGAGATCTGTTCCGATACTGAACACAAACAAGACCTTGTGCTCAGTATCAGAGCAGATCTTCTTGAAATGATGTTGCTTCCCTAAAAAACTGCACAATATATTGCATAACTTAAAAATAATGATAGCAGCTTAAGTCCTAAACACACTTCTACTTTAAAGAAAAATTTATTCTTTACTGAAGCAAAACGCTCAGTAGAGAAAAGTTGAAATATGCTTCCAGATGTAGTTAAACAAAGATTGAGGTGATTAATCCTTAATGAAGGAATATTAAGCAAAAAAAAAAAAGTATAGTTAAGGGCCATTTAGAACGGCAATACTTCTCTAGTCTTTATAAGGTGAGAATTCAACAGCAGCATGTCTCATTCAAGGATATTTCAAAGTTTAACATCATGTTGCTGTCCATGGGCACCACCTCTTTTGCAGAAACACTGACATATCTTAACAGAACAACTTTGTCATGATTTTTTGTGATCATCTCACTGACCATGTCGCAATTTTCCATGTACATCTACTAGCTTAAAAAAAATCCTGTAAACGTATTTTTTTCCTGAGTCATGCAAGGTAACAGAATTTAAGTATATCTGAAGAAAAGAAGCAGCAAGGTACGCTACAAAGCAGGATTAAAAAGAAAAAAGGGGTTACCAGGGAAAAAGTTACTTATTAGCACAATAGTTCAGGCCAACTGATGGGGCTTGAATGCTACTTGTGTCCAGAACAAGCGGACCAGATTGCTGGCGTAGCATTGTAAAAGAGGCAGGTCAAACAAAGTCTTGGAACTCAAACCTCCAAATCATTTGGATAGTGACTAGAAACTCATAGTCCCGATTAAGCCCCTTCTCCAACTACAGGGGCTACTTCAAGCAAAGCAGCAGATTTTGCTGCAGAAGTGAAACAGAAAACAGAATTTCGTATAAATTATATATAATCCTCCATAAATTAATATCTTGCACTTTCACACACTGAGCATCAATTGGGCACATTGAGCAATGACACCTTCATCTTTGAAAGTTTATCATGAAAGGAGCTTTAAACATTACATTTCAGTCACCAAAACAAGTCTCAACACACGGAATACACAGTTACGAGCGAGTCAGCTTTCAGGAACCCGACCTTGCTCGCGTGCTGTGTAAAACCAAGCATTACACTGATTATTTCAGGCAAATTAGAAGACAGACTAACCTGCGGCTTAAAAAGAAACTTTGTGGAGTCAGGTCAAAACCTCAGGCGGTAGCAAAGAAAAGATAAACAAAAAAGGCCAAAGATTAAGCGTGAGAGGATAAATTAGTAGTAGAGGAAAAAGGCGCAAAAACATGTTAAGAGGAATTAGGCACTACACTTCTTCGAAAAAACGCAATATTGCTGTACTCATCTTATTTCTGAGATACACAGGAATAGTTAATAGTTATCTGCACCATTCCAGTTCAAAGCAAGCTACAAAAAAGAAAAGCAATGAATTGCAACTGAGCATCCCACTATTTTGGGAAAACTTAAAGATCTTGATTTCCCAAGAGATTCAATTTAACTGCTGTTACAATCAGTGCTGCCCTAGTCCTTTTTCCTTTATTGAACGCTTAAATTTGTTTGAAATGGTAACGAATATAATTTGATGATGTGGCAACAAACTGGAAAAATGTATGCGTTCTCATCATAGATATTACCAAAGAATGCACAAGATAGAGATTTACTTTTTACACCTAACCACCACTGAACCAGGAATAACTTGTTATCAAATTAACTGCTGTTTAGACAATTAATTCTAATTAGTAATATTAAAGGCATTCACATATTTATTTACTCATGAGGTGGAAAGGGTTAGAAAGGAGTTTGTCCATGATGTACTGATCCTCCTGGTGCTATGAAAAGAATGCTGAAAAGTCTTTAAATATTTCTAAGTCTATTAATAAAACTCACTTTTTCTATCAGAAGTAATTCCTTAGTACAAACAAAACACCAATAACAGTACCTGTACCCATAAACAGCACGTTCATTTAAGCAATAGCTAATGTTTCCTTTCGGTTACCAGAAACTTATTTGCCCGCCTTTCAAAAAGAGGTTTCCTATGAATAGAGGAACTTACAACAGATAAATAGTGCTTTCCAGTTATATAATAAAACAAACATCGATTAGTCATTTTAGTTTGAGAAACTCAGTGAATTATAAAATATTAATTTTATTCAAAGTTTTCTATAACATTGTTATACTAGTTCATACTTGTAACAGCAGGTTAGTAGCAGTTAAGTGATGAACTGCAATTACACTTTGTTGAGGAAGTGTTACAGACAAGACAGTTAAATATTAAGTAGTTTAGTAGCAAGTATTCAACAAACCAATGAGTTAGAGACAAACTTTGCCCTCTGAGAAGCTAAATGAAAAAGCAACAATAAAGCTTACAGAACTTAGCTCGTACAATTTGCCTTGAAGGCGGTAGATTGGTTCCCTGAAATAGCAAATTGCAAGAATGAAGTTTTATTTCAGAAACATTTTCTCATTCTTTTCAACTCCATACAATTAACTTACAAACATCTGCTTATTATCTTTTAAAATAAAAGGTTCAGCAAAGTCCTTTATACCAAAAGTAATCCAGTTTCAACATTTTATTTAAAACACCAAGCTTTTTCTCCACTTCTTTAGAGAGAAAACATTCACTTAATTAAAAAATCATTAATTTTATTTGTGTATTTTTGAAGAGTCAGATAACTGGTCAATTTTCCTTTTATGGGACACTCCAAAGCAATGACGGTTGTTGTGTTTGACACGTGTTCCGGCACAGCTAGATAAGAAGGAAATCTGTCCTCAGAGGGGAGAGACTAGTCTTTGAAGCCATTTCAGTGTTTAGACCTTTCAACTTTTTTCATTTTAGTCCAAACCATATATTACATCAAAAATGCCACTCACACTGGTCAGGCTCTGGGGGACCATCACATCCAAGAAGTTAATGGATCATTTTAACTAAAGTCTCAAAAATAACTAGCAATTTCTTGGTGGGAGGAAGAGTTTGGATTTCTATCCCTCAAAAAAGATGACTAAGTTTTCAAAAAATGCTAGTACTCTCATCTACAACAGCAGAATAGGAGACTTTCCAAAATCTCAGGGTTATCATCTGAGGGATCTAAACTCAGCGGTCACATTTGAAAACCTTGACCTTTCACTCCTGAGCATTGTTTGACCAAATTGCACAAGAAAATATAAGATAGATGTTCAATTTGGGTAATGATTTATACAAAATTTCATTGTCTTATTTTTACTAGAATTTTTTATATCCTTCTAAAGTATGTACTAATTCCATAACATTTTCTTTCTGTTTAAGACTTTGCAAAACCCTCAAAGTAGAGCAGAAATCCTCAAAGTTGTAGCATTTTCATTATTTTCATCTCATATAAAAAACAGGACTGATCCTGTCAAGTACTGAGCATCCCTGGCCCACACAAAAGCAAAGAAAGAAGCAAAGCTTGGGGAACACTTAGCCTCTTGCAGAATCAATCCCATATTCTTATGTGATAAAAAGAATCCAACAAGTAATTTCATTAATGAATCTCCATGAAAATGCTAAATAATCTGAGGCCATCAACCAGTAATTCTTTGTTTATATTGAGAGAGGCCTGTGGCACATAGTCAAGATCTTTGTTAAGTCAACTGAAAGTTTTCAGAAGAGATAAAGGCAAAACGGCTTTTGGTTGCTGAATTGCCCCCTCGCTGCTATTAAGCTGTGAACACGTAAGAACTAGTAAAACAACTATGACAAAAGCACAGCAAGTACTCACCAGAATTTTGGATTCTGAAATTCACAAGTTTACAGTTAATGACAAAATATGTTGATGTGTAACGTGAAAGATTCAATGCACTAAATGGCATGAGAGGGGAGACACAAACCAGCAGCGCAAGGAGCAGAGGGATATTAAATGATAAATGATAACAATGAAAGTCAGGTGGCTCTAAAATAATTCAGTAAAACAAGCCAATGATGACGCATTTGATACATGTTTGAAGCAGAAAAGGTAAGTGATGCACTTACAACAAATACAGCCAAGAAAACCAAACAGCTTGGATTAACTTGCACATGCCATTATCCATTCTCTGTTAGGTGCCTACCTGATTTCCCACTGCACTTTTGTTAACCTGACTGCTTCTTTGTTGGGCACTAAGGAAAGCAGAGGAAAAGAGTTACACTGAAGAAACTCAAACTAAGTCAGCTCCTGAGGAACAAATTTTAGCGGTAATAGTTACATCTGATTCCAGCACAGAAAGCTAGAGTAACAAAGAAACAGAGCAAAATAATTGCACATATGCACGTTTCAACTACTTTTTCTTACAGTATAAGAATGCCTGCCTGTATTTGCCTGCTTAGGGCAGAAGGGACATGCACAGCAGACAGCTCTTACATCCCCTTTGTAACAACATCCTACTTGGATTGGTAAAGGTTACTAAAAGCACAGCCAAATTACGGCTCATGTGGGTCATTTTGGAAACATTAGCCTCTATAAATATTCAAAAGAGACAAAAAGCAAGCCATTTCTGTTATTTAGTGCAGTACAACAAAATCCTCCCCTGCTGGAGGCTCCTTAATAGCTTTGTTTTGCCAGTTTGGTTTGGATATTATTCTAATATTTATATGCATGTTGAGGGTGTAAATATAACCAATGGATGAAGCCATCACAAAGCTGGTTCAAAAAGCTGGAATCGTGTAAGAATGGAGCGTATTTGAAATTAAACCATATTTAAAGTATTTTGCTCAATTCTTCATCTCTAGTAATCCCAGTTCCTGAAGCAAAACGCACTCCTGTCTCAAAAACATGCAAGTTGCCCTTCATTCTAAAAGCATTTGCATTATGTGGCGGTTTGTGTTAGGCCACAAAATTAAAATACTGCTGGAAAGAGGAAGAAAAGCATTCAGAGAGCAGGCTTTGGCTACTTAACCACCAAAGCAGCCACTGGTGACAGGAAGTTTTGTTTGGATTAGATTATACCATTTCACCAGGCTTCATTAACTGAAGAAAAAAAGCATACATATCAGATCAGCTACAAGCGCTGCTCTGAAAGTGTAAGAAAAAAAGATGTCCTTGGATCACAGCCTATGGGCCAATCCTGCAACTGTTTTGTGCACAGCTGCTGTTCAAACTGAGCCCCATTCCAACTCTGATTCCGCACTTTGGATCATACTCTATCAAACCAGCAGCTCACATGGTGTCCGAGAAGATCCACAAGGATGTTTATTCCACGTGCCTATTCACTGGGCTTAGCTCTCAATCATCCAGATCCTTTTGACCAAGTAACACTGCATATGTCTCTGGTGCACCATGAGTTACATAAGCTTTGGTGCATGAATTATGATTAAATAACATGCACACACAAAACACAGCACTAACATGAGATGGGTTTAGGAAACCTAATTGTCGTTCTTTAGGTTTGGTTTTGGTGGGGTTTTTTAAACTTTATTTTATTGCCTTAGGAAAGCTAATTAGACCACTAGCATCATACTAAGAAACCCACGCCTGTTAGACACAGCCAGCAATTAGTCCTCTATTTACTGTTCTAAATACAAATTACTCTTTATGTAGATTGAAGCATGTAGCTATGTCTGAGTTACACCAACTGGAAACAAACCCAATCCCGTTTTACCACTCATTATGCTAAATGAGACAAACATCAATATTCTTAGATTTCATAATTATGCAACGTTGTTCTAAAATTTGCCATTCTTAAATCCTTCTCAAGTCAATTCACATCACATTGTACCTGCCTTAGGCCCTTCAACACTGCAAGGTAGTTTGAAACGTCTTGTGCCCTTGTTCTTGTGAACAAGGTTCACGGAACTTACACTTATAAAACACTGCAGTCACATGAGACAACTGGCTAGAAGACTCAGCAGAAGAAAAAAACCACTAGGGAACCTGAAGAATTTATAGTCCAGGACATTCAGATACTGCAGAAGCCCATATGCTACCCAAAAATTGTTTCATTTTCCAGTTATAATTGCTATAACATTATAGTTTAAGATGTGTATTTTCTACTGTTTAGCTCCTAAATTAATATATTTTAAATTGTTCTTAGCTATCCAAGTTGTCTCTTCCAGTTGAACACATGTCAACAAAGATACTTCCCTTCTCATCAGTTTCAACCTATAGAAATACTTGCTTAAACTTATCTAAACTTAAGCGAAGAGCTATTTGTTATCTGCTTATACCCCGCACACGGCGGCCGGGGATTTCTGTATCTCAACTGGCGAAAGAGGAAGCAGCTTTCCCAAGAAACTGAACTCAGGCATTGCAACTTCTTGGAAAAGATGCAGCAGTGAGGACCATGGACTGAACTACAGGCTACCGCAGCAGCATCCCTGAGGGGGATTTTTCCAGGGGAGGGACATAATGAAACAGCTCCAGATACACCTGACATTCCAGAATCCAAGACTGTAAGACACAGAAGGTTCCAACTTGATACAAGAAAAAGTCTTTTCACAGGAGGAAAGGCAAGCATTGGAACAGGCTGCATAGAGAGGCTGGAGAATCTCTGGTTTTGGAAGTTTTCCAGATCTGACTGGACAAAGCCCTGAGTAACCTGGTCTGAACTCAGCATTGACCCTTCTCTGAGCAGGAGGTGGGACTATGTGACTTCCCAAGGTCACAACACACACCATGAATACATATGGAGTGTTTTTAGCAGGCTTTTTCCTGTCAGAAAAGGATGAAGAGAAGTAAATAGCAGGCAGGTTGTTATCTTGACCTCTAGAAGGCCAGCTACCATTCCTACAACATCCTGCCATTTGTCAAGAGAACTGATAAAGATATCTAGGACTTGCAAACAATTCTAGAGAAAGTTGTTCAAACCAAACACATAAGCAGTGCCTAGCTTTGCCTTCTCTCCTTCCCAGCTTACTGAACTCCATGTTTTAAACCTTCAGGACATACTGCCAAAGATGTAGGCCTTCCTTCACAGTGCTAACTAGAACATGCCATAGTACAATACGTACTGTGGTGTCAAACTTTGTTGCCAGCATCCCACATGGATGAAACCTGCTGTGATTCCAAACACTTTTATGGCAAATATGGCATGAATATGACTGAAGGAACATTCATTCTTCAAAGAGCGAAGACATCTTTAATGTTTTTACTGGTGTCAAAACATTGGTATGAAGTCCCTGAGGCACAAATTGCTGGAAGCTGAGGAAGAACATTCTGGAGAATATTCTCACAGCCTCTTCAATTAAGTGAAGAGAACATCAAATCAGGCCCTGCAGGGCATTCTGCTACTATTATTCTTTACAGCCAAACAGCAGGCACACTTATAATTCAGTGACATCCATCTCTCTGCACAAAACTGTTTCACACGGAATCACAGCTCCCAAAACATGCGTTAGCAACAATGTGGAAAGACCACCAATATTATATATTTCTTGTGGTCCTAAAATGGATACAGTGAGGGCATTGGCTTGCCAAAGCTGCTTCCTGAGACGTATGGGATCCCAGACCAAGACATAAGCTTCAGCTTCCACAAAACCAGGCTTGTGAACTGGGGTAAAGAATGCCCTACAGGTGGGACAGAGTTCAACATTGTGTATGTTGAGAAGGAGCATGCTCCTGCATGCTTGGGACTTTGCAGCTTGCATCTTCACTGTCACGCTTCAGGACTTATGTTTCAAACTTAGTAAGAAAAAAAAACTCAAAAAAATGACAGTGTCTTTATAACAAAGTCTCTACATACGTACTTTGCAAAGCCAATGAAGTCTTCGTGGTTGGTGTTGATGTAAGAAACCTGGATATCAATCAGTAGCAGCACCTATTAGGGCAGACAAGAGAGAAAAAAAAAAAGATGGGTAAGGTCAAGAAGAGAGATTGAGGAAAAGAGAAAAGAACAGAACTTTTGAGATTTCTGCATTACTGAATATTACATTGATAATCATTCAAGCCAAAAGCAACAATATTTTCTAAATCTCACCACTTCCATTTGTGTGCTTCTTTAATAAACTAGACTACAGAAGTGCAATTCCCTCTTCCTCTTTTTTTCCTGACAGACCTCATTTTTCAACATCTTGGCCCTTGTCCACTTCATTAGATCAATCATACGTGGTCAGACAGAGCTTAATAATATCTAACATAGATTTTAGCTCTACGTTTTGCAAGATAAGCAAAATTCTGTCTATTTGTAGCATTCCAGCCAAGCCAGCAGGGAAGACAAACCTTAAACCTAAAATCAGGATACCTAAATTTTCTTTAGGTACTACACAAAAAAGTCATAGGCAAGCTAGCCCTGGCCCAGAAAATGTACAGTCCAGGTACACTAGACAGTCATTCTGGTGCACACACCTAGCTTGAGAGATGGGCTAGTCAATGAAATAACAGAATGAATGTCTAGTGTACTTACCACTTGCCAGTCCTTCAATGGCTCAGAGATAGAATTTGGTTTGAACTTGATAATTTAACTTGGCAAAGAACTTACTGAGACATCTAAGAAAGCTTACTCCCACCCCTGATCAGCTTCTTGAACATACATGAGACTGCACTTTCACTCCATCTTTTCAGACTTCCATTTACCAGCAGGGAACAAGGAAGAAACCTATTGTTGCCAAATGGTAGCATTTAATCTCCTTAAAGAGTACGGTTATTTCTGTACAGCTCCTCAAACACAGCATCACTCCCAAATTCTTCACAATTTCCAGAAGATATTAAGTGCCTCACTCAGAGCAAAAGATAGCAGGGGTTTGGGTCTAGCTCTTACCTCTGAAAATATCCTCACTAATGTTTTGATTTATTAACAATAACTGCTAACAGCATAAATAACGATGTGAATATGTGACAATAACCTATTTGACCAATTCTTGGCATTTACAGAAAGCTGGTATTTTGTACTTTGTTCTGGGAAATTGCCAGGTATGTGCACACAATGAAGAATGGAATAATAAGAAAAAAGAATCAATTATTCTAAATAAGTTGTATCTTCTTCCAAATTTTGAAATAACTGAGTGTGCCAACTAGAACTCCCTGCAAGTACAAGCCCAGCAAATACATTTTTTTTAAATTATTTTTAAGACTACATTCACAGCACAGCATAAAGGAAAAGAAGCAGGACACGCTGCACAGCTCCCTAGCTCACACAGGACTAGAGAGTCAGGAGTCCAGAACAACTTAGGAGCTCTGCCTAGCCCTTCTTCCTCAAATATTTCTGTTGTCACACTCAGCACTCTCCAGATAATAATTCCTGTTTCCACATCCAGTGGATTCCCTCACATGTAATCTAAGCTTTGAAGTTTCCTGGATTTGGAGTGCTTAGCTGTTCTAATGAAGTTTCTCTAAATTATTTATTTTTTAAAAAACTTCAAGGAAAACAATGCTCAGAAAAGCTGTACATCCATGAACCTGGAATTGTGCTGGTTAACAAATGCTTGAAATTAACAAATGTTTAAAATATCACAACCTAAAGTTATCAGCTTGATAGCAGTCCCTGCCTTTTAGAATGGCCATAGGAGGAATCTTTTTCTTGCTGCTTTTAGAACCCAAAGAAGAAATTACTTTATTAATTTTCAGATTTGAGACGCTGCCTTTCAAAGCACACAATAGCCCACAGTTCCAGCCGTTCTACACCATGCATCTCAGCAAGCCTGTCAACATGGTCAGAGACAGACAGGGCTAAGTTACTCAGCTCAACCTGTGTGCTGACACTATTGTTCAGCAACACAGACCTTCAGCAGCAACCACTGCTGGACCTCACGCATCCGCTACATGGCTTGTCACTCCTGAAAAAGTCCCAGTGCCATTCCTGTGGGCCTCACTGTAATTAGAACATGGGATTGGTATGCTTAAAAAAAAAAAAAAACAAACACCAAACAGAAATTAAGTAGGAAAAAGACTGGGTATTTCTATGTCCGTTTGTTTAATCGTGAATCGATTTCCCACAAACAGCTAAGATGATGGCACACTGTGGCACAGGAATAAACCAATGCTACTTTAAAGCCACCAATCCTAATCTTGAAAGACCAGATTAAGATTTTCAGTAACAATTCTAGTGTCCTTTGTCAAAGCTTAATGGTAGATGAGCAATTTCTCTCCCCCTCTAAAACGTGCAGCCTGCTGGAGGGGAAAATTTAAAAAAAAAAAAAATTTTTCATTATCTCACTGAACTTTGTATGTAACAACTCTCCTCCTGACACTTCCCCAAACTGTTAGATCTCCTATTTACTCTCACCTGATCCTTGGTCTTCTCTTCTCTTTCACGAATGTAGCCAGCAACAATTCTTTCTGTTTCCTCACACAACCTTGGATATGTTGCCAACTGAAAAGCAAAATTAGTAGAAATTTACACCTGCAGGGAGGCTTCAGTAGAATACAAACAGGGAAGCTCCAGCTTTTATCTTTGGAAGAAAGCAATTATTACAAATGCTTGGGCTAAAAGTTAACTATGCTACAAAGCAAGCCTTACTTGCTATTAATGATCATTTTCCAGAGAAACTAGAGAGATCAATTACTGTGCTTTTGCTCCCTTGAACATTGAGAAAAAGGCATTTTGGGCACGTAAACCAGTTTATCAGTCTTGGGGTGAGGTTTCTCCATGCCTCTCTCTTCTACTGTGCCTAATTCAAGAATGGCGATTTAAATAATGTCCAAGTTTCTTGTTCTTTGAAGGCTCCACCTTGTGGCAACATCTTTACATCGCAATAGCAATACTGAAAAATTCAAACAGTAAAACACAACAGTAAATTTGGCCAACAGCACTGGGAAAAGAGGCTGCACAACTAATTCAAGTGACATATCTTCCAAACTTTGACAAAAGTCATAAAACCTGGAAACTCTGCTCAAAATATTGTGATGAATCTGCTTCTCCATGATCTTTGTCAAAAAGATTGTCACCCTTTCCTTTTTTTTTTTTTTTTTAAGAAATAGCCCCTTTAGCTCATCATTGGTACAAAAAAAAAATTGCATTATTCAGAAAAATGTAAAGGATGTGTGACAGGATATTTCTCAACAACTTGCAGTGTACCTGTGGGCACATCCCAGAACCGTTCCTGTACTTCCTACTGTTAGAGCACCCTGCACTCTGAGACGGTGGGAGAGACAGATGAACAGAAAGTGCGACAACAAAAGCAGCCAGTTAGCTAAGAAGTCTACAAGGGTCAATGGGATCTACTAGAATATCAGAGAAGTGGGAGAAAAGAGAACTGAAAATCAGCAACTGTTAGTTGCCAATGTTCCAGACAAGTGAGTCGCAGTATTTAGAGATGGCAATTTTCCTATCAAAGTGAAAAGTGTGAGGAAAAAAAAGCTGCATAGTAACATATCTGACATGCTTCCTTAGTCACAGCTTGCAGCATTTGAAGTTTGAGGTTTCATTCTACGAGTATATACCAACCCAAGCACACACTTCAGGAAAACCATTCCCAAATGCTCACAGTAATGCTATGTTTAGTTTTGATGAACATATTTCTTAATTATTACACTTTCAGGATCTTGAATTAAAAATTTAATTGATGCACACAACTTTCACATCAGGAAGTTCAATGCTCGGCAATTCTTTCCACTTAAACGTTCAACATTTCTGTGCAGCAAGCTCATTTGTCAACACTAACGCAAGGATGTACAAATACAAGGGAGACAAAGTCTTCCTAGCTTTCTATTTCTGACTTCTTGACAGGAGGAGATCAGACATTTTGGGGTGGTGTATGAAAAAAGCACAGGAGAAATTGTGGACTCATTACATTGCAAAGAACTGTGGTGCTACTCCGTAAAGTTTCTATATTGAAAGAGAATTTTTCTCTCCTTGATAGATGTCTCTGAACACATTTGGGGCCTTTGCTCTAGGAAAGTTTCACCATTTCTTCCTCTTATTAGCATTAGAAAACTTGAAAGTACAATTTTTTTGCTGATTTACACATCCATAGAATCGCTGCCTACGTTCCATTTTCAGTATCAAGGAACCCATGATTTTAAAGAGGAAACTGGGGGCAACTCTTGACTCAAAAAAACTCAAATCATAAGGGGTGTGTATATATATATTCGAAATGCAGGAATCAAAAACTGAACATTTCCAGCATTACATTGTTTTGAGAGTTTTGCAGAAGCTGTAATTACTTTAGAGTCTTACTCTGTACATCAAGCGACTAGATCAGAAATCTCTTACAATACTGTAAATTGCAAAACAGGCTTTATATTATCTACTATACCATTATGCTGTACTTGCATTACCAGAGCTACTTGCATGTTACCTTTTTAGTGCACTTCTTGACGGTGTTGATTAACTCTTGCATCACCAGATCCACACTTTTTAAGCAAGGTCCTTTCAGCTTGACTATTTGTTTTTTAACAATGGCTTCAAACGCCATATCTGGAGTAAACAAACCTGTTCTGTGGACATAAAAGAATATGTAAGAGAGTAATATAAAAATCATCATGTAAGGAAGATATTTTTTTTTTGCTCATGTCTTCATTTCCAGAGTCTTACAGTTGAGTAATAACAATCCCTACGCAGACTTCCACAGAACTAAATTTGCTCATTTCTCTAAAAAACATTGTCATTGCGAGTAAGACTACAGAAACATGCCCTACTACTTGAAGATGACTGTGAGAACTCTAAAGGATACTAATATAACACAGCCAAGCCTCTTCAGCAGTACACCAAACCTTAGCGAAGGGATGAATGGCAGCTGCAGCACTCCATACACAATCACTTGCATAGTAAACCTGTAAGAATCCTAATAGCTGCACTTTTCTCTTCACGCACAAAAGAAAACGTGGTTCTGTTACTCAGAGTCCTGTATGGAGAATTTCACAGTTGGTCACTGCAGGGTAGATGAATCTATATAACAGATACCTCACAGAACCAGGTGTAAACAAATACACCTCACTTCTCTTCAAACACTGCTTGCAAGGGTCTAGCTTGGCAGAAAAGTTATATAAAAAAACCCCGAACTATAAAAACATGCCCAAAACTATCAGTTCACTACCATAAATTACTCATCAAGACCTCTCCATCGATAAGGCCAGAAAAGTTCAAATAGTGCACCATGGCTACTAGAGTTAACTATTTGAGAATTTACTATACAAGCAATGCAAAGAACATTTTCCAAAACACTAAGAACAACAATGCTTGTAAGCAATGCTCTCAAAAGATATTACATACTTACAAGTGGGTAGGAGGAGGGAGAGGAAAGAAAAAAAACCCACCAAAACCCAAAAACAACAACAGCAAGAAAAACCCAACCACAAAATAAGAACCCAAGTTTTTTGGGACTTATTCTACTGTCAAAAGAACAAAAAATGGGTATGCATCTGATAAAGCGTCCCTCCAAAATAGACTGATCATTCCAAAGTGAGATAATTAGGCCACTCCAAACCAAAAAACCAAATACCTCCTCTTCCCAAACCTAATAATATACTGCAGACATATCCACAAAGTGACACCTCAGCCAACTCACTTGTAAATCAGTCATTTCAAGAAACAGTTGAGATTAAAGGGGAGTAAGATAGTACAAGGAGTCTGCCACAACACAAGCTGAAAGGTTTTTTCCGTATCAAGACAAGTTTTCCCTCTAAAACTTACGACTTTTCAGGAATACAGGCTTAACAGAATGCAGACACTACCAGAAAAAAAAAAGTAATTGATTTTCTCTGTAAAATAATTTTCCAGGATTTCCAGGTCAACTAAACCTCTTTGGGCAAACCAACTGTTTGGCCCAAAATAGCTACCTGAAAAACAGACGTGTAAAGGAGTGGAAGAAAAAAAGTCAGTCGCTGGGAGCAGCGTGTTAGTAACGTAGTCCAGCAGTCAACAGCCAGAGTGTCCACCAGTTAGAGAGATCACACCCTCTACAATGTGACTGGGTTTGAAAACATGGGAGCACTTGCCTGATACCATGTATGTTCTTGATGGCATAACTTATTTCTCTCCGCAGTTCCTTCTCATTGAATTCCATCTACAGGAACAAAAGCATATGAGATCACACTAGGGTAAGTTTCTAATAAAGCAGCAAATATTACGTCTCCTAATATAACTGGAAAACAGGCAAGTTCAACTGGCAAAATATTCATTTCTAATTACGCTAAAGAAAGCATAAGTATCGTAGAACATTTTAACACTAAGGCTACAGGCAGCGGTAAGGATTGTTACTTTCTGTCCTTCCATTCCAGATACGCGATTTTGCAGAGTTGATAAGAGTTAGCCAGAAACAGGATTTGGAAGATGCAACTTTTTTTTTTTTTAAGCCTGACTTCCTAAAGTGGTGCAACTTCTATGATTATGGTCTGTTTATCCTCTCGTACTATTCTACTGTTTTTCAACCAAATTTAAGAGAGAAGCAGTCTTAGTTATGAAGTTATAAAGCTTTTCTTTAAGTTTCTTGAAAGCCAGCCAGCTGGAACAGAAGTAAGTGTGTCACAAACAGAAGGGTCATTACCTAAGACCAACTGTCATCTGTTCTGTTGGACTGCAAGTTGACCTACCACATTTAAACCCTGGAACCAGCCACAACCCTGTCCGGTTCTCACCCAACTGAAACTTAGGGGATGTCAAGGCAGTCGAACATAAAACAGGTGGAAAGGAAGCTTAGGAAAAGTGTGAAAGAATGAGGATGGGGGGAAGCTGAAGTCATTGCTGTGAAAGAAAAAATCAAAGAATATGTAACACAAATTCATAGGAAACCAGGTTTCACCAGTTCACACCCCACTGGACCTCCGTTTATTCTGTTACTCAAAGGATGGGTAAGCAAGAAGAGATATATCAAGAAGAGAAATGTTATCTCAAAACACCAAATTTGCTTCTGCTCCACCTCCCATTATGAAAGTGTAGGACTGAAAGCTGACTTTGGTTTAATACACTGAACGCAGGAAGTAGAAAATACAGAAAATACAGAAAATAGCTATTTTCCACAATTCTGATTTTAATAGGAACTAGCTACTTGAACACAACTTAAATTTACCAACTGTAGTTGTTTGCCTGCACTATCAAACAGAAGGAAGATGCCATTTGTGATAAAACAATAAAAAAGCATGGCAAATAGTAAGAACTGCGACTATAACTATATTGTAATCCCTATATTTCAGAATTCTTAGCATGTCTCAGTATCCCAAACTAGAAACTAAGCCAAATGTCTCAGCTGCAACTTGATGTAACTTCTTCCAGTTAAGAGCATGTTCTTCTAATCAGACCATATCTTGGCTTTACTACTATCAGCATGAACGTAAGAATACATAAACAAAACACAAAGCACACCAGCAAGATGGATAAATACCTTCACTAGTTCAAAAGGGAAGCGTTCATGGAAAATACGATTGATTTTGGCACCTCCTGAAAGTTCTAGTGTATCAACTTGATCTCCTGATCCTTCAATTCTTTTTTCAAAGTCCACTGAAAACTGTTGCACCATCCTAAATTTCAAAGGGGCGGGGAGGGAGAGAAAAAAAAACAACAAACACAATCATTTAAGCATGTCATCTACCAACTCTTACTTCAGTACTATGGTGACTACTACTGCCTATTAAAACATGTTTAGAAATTGATAAAAGTATCTATAAGAATAATTCATTCGGTCAAGCTTCCAATCCATAAAATCCATACCTACATACACATCCCAACACCCCTTCTCTCTTGCGGGACACAGCTCAGGATATTGTTTTCTATCTTCACAAATGTTGTATTTTTAAAAAAAAAAAATACCGTTTATTAAACTGTATATTAAAGTCAGCTGCAAATACAGCAGAGTACCAGGCTACATTTGTGTTTTATCAGTGATCACAGAGTTGTAAATGCTACCATTATTTGTTACATAAATTGTAAAATATTTTCTTTTTTTAGGAGAAGAAAAAGTGATAGTGGCCTTTTTAGTAGGATAGGCAAATAAAAAGTCCTGATGTTTAAGTTATAATACTTACTGTATTTGAATAGAAAAGCACATCCATATTTAGATGCTGTTACAGAAACCACAGAGCTCAACAGGGCAGACTCCCACAAGCAAAAATCTTCGATCTTATGGCAAAAGGTACTGTTTGTGGAGAGCTTACTTTTCCACAACAACCCTTTGATCTTTTGAGTATCTTTCAAAAAGATACACTCCAATAACATGATGTGAATCAAGCCACCAAGCTGATCCAGTTCTGGAAAACTTGGAAGAGATTGCTAAGAAACTTACTTTCCCATGCCAAAAAGCTGGCCCAAGAAGCAGTGGTAACAAGTCAATGTGGCAGCTGTTGGTACCACAAGCTCCAGCTTACTCAGTTGTGCTTAGACTTCTCCAGCAGGAGCATTTAGAAGAACACACATGAGGATCCCTCCAGTTATGGAACATTCATGGACAGCTCTATTTTATTTTATTTTTTTTAAGTAAGTACAGGCATTTGGTCATAAGATGTGAAATGACAGATTCTACCTAAAAATAACGTTGCATATCAACTGTACATAAACCTCAGATACCTATATGGTCAGCCTAACAGAATTATAGAAAAAGTCTAAATGTAAGGCCCCAGACTCAATTTTTGAAGAGGACTGCAGAAACTTAAGATCATCTCATGAGGTGAGGCAGATTTATTTTTTTCTTATATACGTTATGGAACTTGTTCTCAAGAATCAGAGGAAAGGGTTCTAGTTGTTTTACTTTCCACATTCCAGAAGAAAAAGGGAAAGTAAGGAGAATTTTACTGAAAAAATAAGTTAATTTCTCCTATAGCAGCGACTTGTAACAAAGAAATTAGAAAAAACTATGCAGAGAAGTATCAAGTTGGATGACTTGGGCTGAAATGTAAAGAAAAAATAATTTAATTCCAACATGTTACAAGAGTAAAACAAACATGAGATACCAGCAACACTTAACAATTCACAACACTTCCTATATGGGTTTCTAGCAGCTAAGTCACCAAATATAAAGTGAAAAAGTTGTACTGTCACAGAAGAGTCAAAGGCAATGTCCCTCTGTTTGCAACCAAAACGTCTGAAGTCAAGTCATGAGGGACAGACTTATGCCTACTTTTTTTGGACATAGTTGTTACAAAAACAAGGAGTAAATCAGGGCTTTCAGCTGATTCAAGAAAGCCTCTCTAGTTCAGGTGACCATTTCCCCTTCTGAATTCCAGACTTCTAATTAGAAAATAAATCCTGCCCAAAACTTAGGCATTTTCACAATCCAGCACTATTACCATCTATCCCAGAGAACCAAGGCGGCTGATAACCTTTGAAATCAGTCAGAGTAGGAATGTGACAACAGTCATATAAGAGAGAAAAGCTAAGTACATGTTACATGTTTCTTTTTCTTCCTCTAATTTAGATGCCTCCTCTTCTAAGAGGTAAATTTTAATTGCATATGAACATAGAAGTGACTGCAGAGGGCTACAATTTAAAAAAAAAAAAAAAAATTAAAGAGAGGGAGAGAGAAAATGTCAGACCTTTCAGGTGAAAAGGTACGTAATACTGAGTACCAAGTGTCCCTGGAAACAGACCGAGTAAGGAAGCTACATGAAGCAAAGCAGCAGGTGCCAAGTGGGCTTCAATCTGAAATGTCAGCATCTCCCTTTTTCCTTAGTTGCAAAACCACAATAAGGAAAGGGCGCTCTGATTCCACTTCTACTCGATTCAAAGTCAGATAACAGTCACCTCTGTTCCATCACTTTACAACAGTGCTATCAAAGTCTCATCAGACAGACTTATTTTGCGGACCCAAACTCATCAGTGACTTCAGCAGCGAAAACGCTTTCTAGTTCAGAACCCAGGATAATAACGTAACTCCAAAAATGGTTGCAATTCCTCTGACAAACAACAACAGTATTCAGTCCATGACTTCTTGAGCCCAAAAGGGTCCACATCTGCCAGGTCAGTTTTAACACAAGCACAGGTAGCACATGACATCACCTATTTTGCTGCTAGTTGTCAGATACATGCTCAGAGAGGCAAACAGCAAAAAAGGGGTTTGCACTGACCCCAGTACACAAGTACTTGAACACAAGAATGGCTGCACGACAGCCGAAGAAAAGCCATCTCATGACAGTCACCAACACTAAGTGTCCAGGAAAACAGAGCAAGCATACAGTAATATTTCTCCAGAACACTCTCTTGGCCTCAATACATTGCTGTTTGTGGATTCCACACAGCAGGAATTTGTTCTTGTACTTATTAACCTTAAATGTCTGCCCCATTCCAAGATTTTGCCTAACTGCTTTCTGAAAGCACATGGATTTTTAGTATCAGCTCCTGCAGCAAACAGCTCTGTGGCTTAGATGCACATCACGTGAAGAACTACCATCTATGATTAATTTTGATCTTGCCATCTTCAAATTCTTTTGGATAGTCAAATTTCTATACCGGAAAAAGAAGCATTCCCTATTCTCCTTTTGGACTCCTCACCTTACAACTTCTAACACAGTCTTCTTCCCCTGCTTGAGGTCATCTTTTTGGCAGGCTGAAGAATGCGTCTGCACAATCAGAAGCAGTTTTCTACCTTTGATCATATATGTTGCCCATCTTTGTACCTTTTCCTGTTCTCCTTTCTCTCTTTTCAAGGATTATTACAATTAATTTAGGGAAAATTTTGCTGAAATTGTAAATTAAATGTTCTGGAACATCAAGCACAGAATTCTTTGGAGTTTGCATATAGAATCCTTAACCATATCCTAATCTTTCGATTTAAATCAATTAGAAGGCGGGGGGGGGGGGGGGGGGAAGGCAAAATGAACGTAAACAAAGTGGAAAAGCAGACAAAAGACACTCACTGCAACAGGGCTTTCGTTTTTCTGGTTGGATCTTCCGGTCTGAAGTTTTTGTATACCTCTACTTCATGTTCTATAGAAAGCAGCTGGCTCTGGAGTTTGCTTCTGAAGGCTGGCAGCGTGTCCCGAATATGATTGGTGAGTTGCTACAAAGCAAATAAAAGACCTTTTATACTCTTAATAAAGATGAAAGAAAGAGCACAACCATTTCCTTCGGACTGCCAAGCATAGCAGCCTTGACCTGTGCTACCTTTTGATCTTTGAAGCAATGGAGACTGCTGAAGAACAATACAATATCGCTTTTGCATACGCATTATGAGGAGGCTTGAAAAATTCCTTTATTCTCTCACTCACTGAACCCTGTTACTACATACTTGTTTAGTTACACACGAAAAAGTTATACACACTACGTATGTAATTTGAAAAGACCTCGCATCACTCAGCACTGATGCCACCACTCCCATTTTGCTGGTTTTCCTAAGGGTGTTTCCCAGTTCCCTATATAGTTCTTCAGCATGATGACTCCTTTACTTTACAGCCACCAGGCAATGTGGGACAAAGATTCTGCGCAGAGATTCCCGCAGCCCACTGAGAACAGAGATGGAGAGAAGTGTAGACGTACAGAGTACCCACTTGGCACTCTCCCGTCATTGTGAAAAATCATCTCCACATGATTTCTGCTGCCTCCTACAAAGTACACTAAAGGGAAGAGATATTGCCCTCGTATTAACAATTATAGAACTTCACATTTTTTAAACACTTGATTTTTCACTGAAAAAGGTTTATAGAATCCTAGATTCTACAAATTTTTTAAATTTTTCTGTAAACTTTTTAGATTTTATAAATAATTTTAATTAATTTTTTAAATTAATTTTTAATTCTATAAACCTTTTAAATTTAAATAAATAATTTTCTATAAACCTTTTTAAATTTTTCGCTGAAACAGGTTCTGCCACTCAGGACTATCAGTTTACATTTCTGAACATATACCTAAAAGTACTGGAAAACAAATTGTAGGAGAGTAGAAAAAGGCTTACTAGATCTGTGTTACCAGATCTGTGTTTAACTTACCTCACTCATTTCTGCATATATATGCTGTAATGTGTTTGGACAGCACTATCAACATCTTACCTGTGCCATAAATTTCTCATGTATTGTACCGATTCCTTGATAAAAACCAAAGTGGACTTCTTGCACTATGCTGCAAACCCTCTTCCCAACCCCAATCAGACAAGCTATAGATTAAGAATGTCATATACCAAACTATGTGTAAACTCAAAATGAAAGTTATTCAGCAGACTGACAGGCACAAAATCAAAAGTTGGTGTTTCCCTGGAGCACCACCTCGTGGATGCAGAGAAATGGAAATATTACCTGAAACCACAAACACTAACAGGTCCCTAATATCTTGGGGACGAAACTTAAACAGATCTTCCCATATATAATATTCTACACACAGTAATAGCAACAGAAGATCAACAGTTCATACTGAAATAGGTAAATTTACATAATAGCTCACAAAAAAGTTAATAGTACATAAAGTAATGCAAGTCAGGACAGATAAGACAGTCCAAAGGCAGCTCATGCTTTAGTCTCGAAACTAAAACATGTGGATTAAACTTTCAAGACACAAAAAGAAGCAAAATATCCTAAATAGATGAAATTGCAAGATACAAGTGAGTTCTTGCATCTTGCTGAAGACTTTGGTTCTAAGGCACAAATAAGTGGCATTAGCATTCTTTTTGAGCGAATCCAGAGTATGCCATAACGTGGCTGTCAGGTTACAGCTGCAAAGTCACTGTAGCAAGAAATTAAGCAGGCCAGCCACTTCGTTTCCTACCTTAATCAATAACTTTTCTGCTGTTCCCAGCTTCTGCCCAAAATGGACAAAGCCAGGCTTACATGGTCTTTGTCTATTCCAGCTGGTCAGCTGATTAAGTTAAAAAAATAAAAAATAATAAAGAAAAAAAACATAGCATCACCAGTAACTTTAGAGAGGCACACATGACTTGATCTTGTTCTCTTCATACTTGCTGAGATGCATCACCATTAGGGTCACACGCCATTCAAGTTAAGGGATGGCGCCATGAAAAGAGTGATACCCAAAGACACAAAATGGGGAAGAGAATCGTGTACTCCCCCAAGTCTGCTGAAGACAGTGTCTTCATTAGGACGGTAAGCTATGGGTTTCTCCTCCGGGTAACTGGGAAGTAGACCTCTATTTCCCCCTGAAGGAAGCTGTGATCTGACACGGTTTGGCATGGACTTTTAGAAATAAATCAAAGGTTTGGCCAAAAACAAAAGTAGTGTAAACAACGTGTTCCAATTACTGTGTTTTTCATTTATATCATTAGTATACAGCACGCAGTTTCTATTTAAAACTACTATAAAGTGTAGATTTTGAGGTCAAAGTACAGACACACAGTGAACCCTCAGGATACATGATTTCTAAAAATGTCATCTTTTTTTTTTTCCCTCAAATTACCAAATTTGAATTCTAAAAATCCTGTTAAACTAGAAGAAATTAGATAATTGATGAATAGGATGTTATACTTCCAGGAAGGGAGATAAATTTGATTTTTTTATGTTCATATTCAGTATTCAAGAGTACAGGGGAGTCCAGAATTGTCAGTAAAAGTCAGAAACTACATCTCACAGTAAGCTTTCGTATGCTACATGTAATACACAGCTTTGTTTATCAACTTGTGAAAATTAAAAAGGTTAAAAGCAGGAAAGAATCAGTGACATTCACTGACCAACATTCACTTTAATAAAGATTTTATATTGGTCCTTTCACCACAAAGGCTTAGAGTTTTACCTGGTTTAGAACTTTTTGGAGATATGGTGTTCCCATCCGATCTGCCATGTGCCTATATGCTGGGTGGGAAAGAAAGAATTTCCTTTCTGCTAGAAGAGCTGCCTTTATGTCCTTCTTCCCATCAATGTCTTTCTGGCTTCTGTTTACAACACCAATATAACCTAAACCAACACAAAACCAATGGGTAAGTCAACGCAGCTACAGCCTGAACTAATGAATTCATATTAAATAGCACTAGACTGCCTCAGTTCAAACAAAAACTTTCCAAATTAGGCATTTCGGATACTGTTTACAAGTACTGTAATGACATTAACACTGTCTAAATTGTTTATCCTGCTTACGTTTAACAGATATATTTCCTTTTAAATCACTGATTCAAATACAGAAATATCTGAAACTTTGGTGTACCTCAAAGAAACCACTTTAAAAATAAACAAACAACTCCAAAACAAAATCAAAACACACATACAGGCCTATATAGATAAATGATATGACATCGGCAAAACACAGGAAGAATTTCTTCTCGTTTCCAGGACCAACATGCCCCATGGGAGGAGATGGTGGTCTCATCAATAAATTCTAACTAGAATCAAAATTCTTGATATTGTTAACAGTATGAGCAACTAGGCAGTAGCTGCCAGAAAAATCACATGGAGAATTTCTGGAAGGGGTCAAAACCTGGTCTACAGTGAGATCACCAAAGCTCTGGTGCTTGCTTCCATCATATGCAACAAAGAAAAGATTCTCTTGTTACAAGCGACAGCAACCTGGCGCAGAAGACAAAATTGGATAACAACTTGTGCTGACATTTCTTGCATCCTCTGGAATATGCAGTGTATTTTCCAGGTCCAAAAAAAAAAAATTATTTTACTTGCAGGGTATTTTTAGCACAGCCACCTTTTGTTTGCTGAATAGATAACGATAAAAGCTAGGAATTCATCAAGTCCAGCATAACCATTGATCAACCTCCAGGACTCCCAAACACCACCCTTATCCAAACCACTTCTGGAATGCAAAGAATATAGGCAACTTAACATCCTCACCTCTACGAAGAGGGAGTAGTTTGTTTTCTAGAATTTCTCTTGCATCTGTTCCTTCATCCATCAGATCCAATTTTGTGATCACACCGATGGTCCTAAGACCTGACCAGGGTGGAAGCAGGAGGAAATAGATAGTGAAGAATCATTTATATTCAGGAAGAACAATTACACTTTAAAATTACATAACAGACATGTGATGTTCTCAAAGCTTGTATCACACAATACCAGCTACAACTGCAAGTTATGGTATGTCTAGAAAAGAAGGGATCATCTGCCAGTGCTGAAATGCGTTCCTCAAATCTCTTTAACAAGGCTCAGCATTCCTATGATATGACTGTATAAAATTTATGATGCAAGTATCCAGAAATCCCATCAGAACCACAGTCCATTTGGCTAGGTACTACAAAAGTTTCTAGATAGGCATTGCCCCACTTGCTTATAACAGATAGTGACAAAATTTAAAAAATACATTTACAGTATCACTACCTGAATGATACTGAGCCTACAGTTATTGTGATGTTGAAGCCTATATGAGAATGCATATATACACATCTATGTTATATACAGTATAAACTATATTTCACACCAGACTTGGTCCGTTACTTCCAATTATGTTATTACACTGGAGAACAAAAAGTGGTTACGTTCAATCATGTTTACCTTGAGGGTCCACTTCCTTCGCTAACTTCAGTGCATCCGAGTTGGCCAGATCGGTGTTAGCTGGAGTCACAGCCAGTATCAGACAGTTTTCTCGAGAAATGAACTGCATTATCATGTCTCTGATCTGTTGCTCAATATCTGGAGGCTGATCCCCTACTGGCACTTTCGTAATTCCCGGCAAATCAATAAGTGTCAAGCTTAATACTATACGGAAAACACAGGATCATAAAACTGGTTAGCATGCCAGACATGTCTAAAGAGGTCTACACATGCACAGCTGCAGACAAATTTTAGTCACATAAACCCCTACATAATTACTTTTGTAGGTATATAAATATTGTCAATGGTTCAAATAAAGTGCCTGACAATCTGAGAAGTACACTTGTTTCCCTGTTGGTCTTTCATCTCTGGATTTATTAGTACTATTCAATATTTTAAACATTACAACTGGCATAGGAGAATGATACTTACACTGAATATCCTTGAAGGCTTTTAGACAAATGAACATGGCTTTCTGAGCTTTTTCCACCAACAGTAGCACAGACAACAGACCATTCCCATCACATCTTTCAATCAAACCAAAACAGGCTTTTTTTTTTTTTTTTTTTTTAAGAAATTCCAAAAAAAAAAAAAATCAATAGCTAGCCAAACTTATATAGCAAAATTGTTGTTCAGGGGTTTTGGGGAATGTTGTTGTTTTGGGGCTGGTTTCTTTGTTTTTTTTTTTTACTCTGTAACTTGCTAAGAAAAGAAAGAAACATGAAAAAGTTTATCCATTAAGAAAACCAGTCTTTCTCTGGCATGATTTCCCCAGTACAGGCCACAATGCCAACTAGAAGCACCCTAGCTTGTTCAGCCACTACTGGGGTAACAGGGTATCCTTTAGATGAATGAGAAAAAACGCGATTCCTAGAGAGGAAACACCAGAAGTATATTTGGGGCCTGGCTAACGCAGACAACAGTTGCTGAACTAAAAGACTGATCCCAATAAAACAAAGTAAGAGCATTAGATAGGAAATTTTCACTTTCCCCTGGAGTCAGCATGTTCAAACAACAAGCTTTGAGGTCAGCCATTTAGTTCAGCTCCTCTCCAGTTGGCTATGGCACATCTGTATGGCACAGAAGGGCTCAGGAGCATATGTTTAGAGGCAAGACTGCTCATGGTGTATCAAAGGGAGGTTCAGCATCTCTTTAATTACTTCTCCTGTTATTTTAATCTTTCTGTCCTTTGATTTGCAATGAAGACATCAGATGAGGTGGTTAGAAAAATAAAAAGCTTCAGCCAAACATACCACTTTTCTACTGTATCCAAAACAGATTCAATGCAAAACATTTCCTCTAGATTGCCTTCATTAAATTGGGCAGATGGCAACCAGAGGAACTAACTTTGATCTATACTGGGGGTCTACAACAGAAATCGGCTTCAAACACCATTATTGTCTAAATATATTTTTAGTGACAGCAAACAGTAAACATCCAATAGGGCAGGGAGATATCATGACTTTCTAGATTACAGATCAGGGAATCCATCTGGAGGGTGGCAAAAAAGTTTTGCCACTAAGTGTCTCATCTCCTATTATTTGTCTTTACTAGTGAGCTACTAACTAATAGTATATGTACTGGGGGAGAGATTGGTTTCATCCTGATGCAGAGTGAGAATATTTTTAAATCACGAGCATATTAAATGGAACAGAGAGTCTGCATTCTGCACAGCTCTAGTGGCAACAGCTCTCCACCGTAGAGTGGTTTCGTAACACAGGAGAAGTTGAAGATTCTTCCAGATGTGTATCTACTTTAGGTTCAACTCAATCTCAGAAGTTTTTTCATCCCAGAAGACTTTTGATGAATTAATGAGAACACATACAAAAGGAGACAGCTAGACAGATAGGGCTAAAAAATATATTACATGACAGAAATATAAAGTAGAATTATTTTACCTACCATGTGGAGAATATATTCTTAAATTAATAGGAATTGAAGAAATGCCTTTGTTCACTCCCGTTATTCTGTCTGTTTCTACTTCAATTTCCTGACGAACTTCATCAAAATCAGTAAATTTCCTCCCTTTGCAGTGCAGAAATTCAGCATACTCTGTGAAAAATATCAATAGCAACTTTCTATTTCACAGGGTTATAGATTTGGACACCCACTTTCAAGCCCCTAGTATTCTTCAGATGTGTATGCACAAAAGGATGTCATCAGGGATGCCAAGAAAGCATTATATATGAGCACATGCTATAGATATGATTGCACAGATGAAAACCAGCCTAAAACAAGAAAGGGTTAGTTACAAAGTCAAGCTGACTGGATACAATTTACTGCTTTTATCTTTAGCATGTCATTTTCTGGAACAACCTGAAAGATTCAAATAGATATCATTTACATTAATAGAATACAGAACAGATTGTGAATCAGATTCTGAGTTTTCATCTGATTACACTTGCCAGCAATACATCAATAAATTGAAGTAATTCAAGTTCTGTATCATGAAAGATTATCAGCATTTGTTTTCAAAATCTAACAGTCCATGTTACACATGATTTTAACAAAGGTGTTCCGTATGTTTTTACAAGTTCATCATGAAAATAAGATCACTTGAAAACACTGTAATGTTTTTAAACACAACTTCGTATCTCCTAAAGACTTCTTGTAGTCTAAATCCAAACCCTGCTTAAGAAGTTTGTAAAAGCTTTTATAGATACAGCTGTGATTTTGCTGAAGTGGGAGAACACAATGAATTCCTAAGTCTTCAGTATCCTGCAACTCACCCTCTTACCTTAAAAGGGCATCAACCAGGAATCAGAGACAGATACAGTCTAATTTGTTAAGACTCAAACTTGACACCAGGTCTGTGTTTTAACTCTTGAAACCAAGTACTGATACTGATTATTGTATCCTTCTAAATTTCCTGCCCTAGGAGCGTGTAACCAAAAGCACATCTCAGGATTTTAAAACTGGAGTTTCTTCCTTCAAGCAGGGCAAAACAGAGCATGAAAGCTTATCTCACATAGCAAGGCTGTAATCAGAAATAATGACATAAATGGTAATCACAGATATAAGCTCACATCCTGTCCCCACAAGATCTAAGCAGCAGGACTGGAGAAAGGCTGGACAAGGTTGTGTATGTTAATTTCATCTCACAGTCAAGGTCTGATCTTGAAGTTGCTTATAGGTGTTTCTTCCTTAGAAAACGTTTCTCGGTAAAAGCCTTCAAACATCAGGACAAAGAGCTTGCTTGGTACTCAAAGAAAGAACAGCAGCTCAGGAGACCTCATCTGCGAATACGGATCAATAGAGGGCCTTATGTATCAGTACTGAAGTCTGTTTCCCCAAAGCCATTTATTACTATTATTGATGGAGCTGTTAAAAAAAACACACACACACACACCCCCCACACCTATCTTTATGTGCTACCATACCATAATCTCTCCTGATTCAGACCATGAAGGACAGGGAAATCCACCCTTGTTGAGACAAAAAATAACACATCTCTGATCCCATAAATAAGGGAGCACCTAACAAAAACTTCCGTCTTACTTTCAACGACTTAAGAATTCCAGAATATCTTATATTCTTTTTGAGCTCTAGCAGCAAAATGACAACAAATGGGCGTTTTGTATGGTTCGTTGTCAACTGTTTACTAAAAAACCAAAGGAATATTCAAATATTTCAAAGTGAAAGATAATATAGTGCACAAAATAAAATATCTCAGTTGCTCTAGCACATTTGCGACTTCACATTTGTAAAATTTGTCATCTCAAAGTTGAAAATTAGCTACCTACTGAAAAAGAGCTGAAAAGTTGTTCTTATTTTGTCCCAATTCTTCATGCATTGCTCCTGGCATAAAAGAACATGTATTCTTCTTAGCTCTGGGGCTTTTTTTCAGTGGTTCATCAGATTTACTCAGAAAAATATTTCAAAATTCAATAATTAATACTTGGTGCAGTTGTAATCAGTTGACTGATTCAGCTGACAGCCAAGAAAGCTTTTCTCTCTGCTCCACTTAACACTCAGTAACAGAAAGAGTCCCCATCGGAAATGGCTTCAAGGTAATTCCAATGAAAACGTTTACTACTTTTTAGCCTTGTTCATATTTATCACTAGCTCACTCCTCCCAGTGACATCTGTGGTCCCTTTAGCTCTGAAGGAATAGACCTTACAACGGTTCATAATCTGTGGTGCCACGCACAGCCTACGGAATGAAAATTCAAAGGAACAAGCAGCGCTTTGTTTGGCTCCTTTCAGCCCTTAGCCTGCCCTTGGCAACGACGCCTTTCGCCAGGCTGGATAAGCACATGCTTCAACACAATCTTCAGTTCTCAGCTCTCATACGCAGGAGACGACTAGGAAAACATTTTATTTACATTTTTGTGGGAACAGACACGAAGCCAGATCCTGTCTAATGTCTAGTTTTCAGACACGTATTTTCTGTATAAAACTGAAGATACTTTAAGAGAAAGGACAATTAGATACAAAATTAAAACAGTCTTTACATGTAGAATACTTTTTTTCCCCAGACTCATTCAAAGCACCTTGGGTAACACTGAATGAAAAAGCTACCACAACATAGCTCTCTTCAGCACAACCAACCACAAGTGTCATGATAAGTGATAATTTCTCTCTTCAATTTTGATTAAATTAGACAAATCATACAAACACGTGCTATGGGATAACATTTGTTAAAACGCCCCTAATTTTTCCTGTGAGTTTTTTTCTCCCTATGCTTTTCTGATTTAATCTAGCACAATGTTACATTGTTTTAACAATAAATAGTCATTGTTGCTTTCAAATTATTTAAATTACATACACACTTCAGATCTCTCATAAATCTGTCTCTAAGCTAAAAAGAGTCAAGTTACGTACGTCATGTCATGAGACATGGAACAGCCCTTAGAAATACATGAGATAATTTTAAAACCCCTACTAAACCCAAGATAAGAGACACCTACCACACTGTTACTTACAAGTCTGCTACCCTCTAATAAAAAAATAAATTAGACTGATATGACAGAGTTTTTTCCTTTGACAAATTTGTATTGGCTGCTATTAATATCAGGTACCTTTCAGATTGTCAGTAAATAACTAATTACAGATTTATTTTTCCTAAAAGTGAACTTTGATTTTTCTGTCATTTTTCTTTATTATATTTTTGAAGATGGTCAAATATAGAGCCATTTTTCAGTCTTTCAACAAGATTACATCTTTCCTGATGTCATTGAGCATCAACCTGGCATCAAGGAAACAAAACCTTCCAGGCAAAACCATTTGGAAAATCAAGTTTTCATGGGTATGATCCATCTGTCCCAACATGAGCTGAAGTCCATACCCTGTTTGAGGGCGCTGATGTGAGAACTGGCTGAGCCCTCAAATCCACACTGCCAGACTCAGCAGTTACTGCTGATCAGCTCAGGTTACTCCAGGCACCATTACTTGTACACACACAGAGACAGCAGTGAGGAAGATCTGCAGTTACAAGAAAGATTTTCAGTCTCTGCAACCTTACACAAACAGCTGAAATCCAGGTTTCAGACTGGCAGCACTATCCCTCTTTCAGCTTATCAGTCCTATTCGGGTGATGAGTTTCTCACTGTCTCAGGAAGGGGTCACCAGTCACTGCCACCTTTTCCTCATGGTGATATCAGTTTTTATCTTTTGGGGTACGCACCTCCCACATCTTTACTGGTCTCTATAGCATCCCTGTTCATCTTCTGAATGAGTAGCTGCCAGAGAGTGGGATCCAGAAAATGGCATCCACTGTCTTCGTTTCCTCCCTGCAAAGTGTCCAGTCTCTCCCCTCCTATTGGCACTGTGGCACCTTTCTAGGTTTTGTCCTTGAAGACCTCCAAACGCCTCCCTGCTGAGGTAGTCTCTAAGATCATTTGTATTAGCTGAAATAACCAATCTAAATACTTTTTATTACTTTTGCTTTTCTGTTAGAAGATTGGTTTTGCCACCAGATGGCAATAAAAGACGGGTATGCTTGAGGAGTAGTCTCACAACAAAAGATGCTTAGCATTAAAGCTCAGCAACTTCAATAGAAGAGAGCATCTGCAAGACTTCTGAAGAAAGTCAATGTCTTTTGAACCTTATGGTGATTTACTTTCCACTTAGTATTCTAATTAACAGAACTGGAACAAATGTGGGTATTGTGCATATGACTCATTAATCTAAAAACGTCCACCTCGATAACAGTTTTCAAAATCTGTTAATCTGTCACTTCTTTAGCAAAGAGACTGAAGCAAGACCATGAAGCAAATCTGAAAGTCCTCCAAAAACACTTATCAAAATGAGGAAAATAACCCTCCTATAGACAAGATATTTTAACATATAAACAACAAATAACACGATTCATATAGCAGGCAATGTATTTTTAAGAAACAGAAAACCTACAACAAAGGCTTTACCCAAAACCTAAGTACATTTTTTGTCGTCACTGCTGTTTAAAAAACACTACCCAGTCTCAAGAAATCTAGGCAATTATTTCACTTCCACAGGCAGGAGAAAGCTCAGCAAGAGGAAGAACAGATTGTCTAAGGTTATATAGAATATGTGGCAAGAGGGAAAAAAAAAAAAAACAAAAAACCCACCACCCACCTCTCAAGACTTTCTCAGTCATTTCAAGTCATTACATTCCCAAAGCTTACTCAGCAGCACCATCTACTAACTCCTACAAAAAGTATTTAATCTTGCTGATGTATCAGATCAAAGAATCAGTCTAAGTTTCATACTGAAAGTTGTGAAACAAAAACTTAGAATGTTTAACAAATAGGTTTTAACATAGAAATTAAGGCATATCAACTCAAAAGAAGAAAGACCCCCCCCAGCTCACTGGCCCTCCTTTACGAAATTATGGTAACACATGACAAACCACTACAGGTTAGCACGCTTACTGGCAAAACTTGCAGAGAGAAGATTAAGAGTTGAAATCCAACTACTGTACTTTATGCAGAATTCGCTTCTGTTGCTCTAAGACTACTGAACATCAATGCAGCCTTAAAACTCTTGTCCCAGGTCAGCTGTGTGCCAACACTTACATCTTAAAGATACACGGGGCAAAACCCTGGGAAAAAGTACAACTACAGCAATACATACTGCATTCCTCCTCCTGAAAAAGAATCACGAGTAAGAAAGTAAGAGACCAGCACTGCACACTCATTGGGAACTCCTGAAATATCACAACAGTTTAGCATTTAAAACAAACGCTGTCTGGTGAGAAAGAATGAGCTCCCTGTATTTCATGCAGCAGTAGTCAAATACTCAAAGAACCAGCGTGTGTTTCGCCTGAATTTAGACATCAGTCTCTCCCAGAATAAACAGCCCTCGCATCCAGCTTCTCACCCCGGAAAAGAGCAGGTGGAATTCCTCCCATGTACATCCTCTGAATGGCTAAGATAATATATCTCAGCTATATTGCCTGTCTTGTAAAACCTAATTTCACTGTGGGACAGCCTCCCAGCTAACAGCACTCTGTCCACACCTGTGCCTTCCAAAAACTCACTGAACTGCATCTTCACAGATGGGACTGTTTTCCCCAAAACCATCCTCTACTCTGAGCTCCTTCAGAGACTAGTAACAATGAAGGCACAAGAGTCTTGTTAGACCTGACACTACACATTCCAAAGCTGTGGAATTGCCCAGGGACAAATGCAGTAACCAGAGAGAACAAAAATCAAGCTGCACCTGGATTGTTTAGCATGCTTGATGTCAGATGGGAACTCTTTCAGTTGTGACTTCTGGGTGGGAAAAAAAGCTGCATTACCAGAATTTAGGTCCGTTTATTACGGAACAAAGACTGCATGCTTATTTGGTTCAACTCTCTCTTTCAGCAAGACATCGTATATGCCATTTTTCTTCAGTAGAAGAGGAGCAAGTGAACTGAAATGAGATGAAGAGTAAGAATGAACAAATGTGACTTTACCTCCAGGACTGTCAATGAACTACTTTGGGACAAGTAATGAGTATCTGCCTCTCACTGCGAGAAGAAAGCCACCTTGGAGTCTCAAAATATTTAAAAGATGGAGATAGGTTTTTTTGCCTCTCTCCTCTAGTCACTACAGTAGTTTACTGGACACAGGCCACATTAACAATTCCATTCGAAATGCAGCTGGGCAGTCCCAAGAGAGACTCAAAGTGTTATCCAGCAATAAAGGGGTTAAAACTTTTGTGTAAGAATTTCATGAAGGGTTTAGTAAGCGGTTTACACATACCTAAGGAATATAACAAGATGACCATCCTTGAAGCTGCCAGAAGTGATTAGAAGGGAGACTCTCTATCAAGAACTGTCTGCCCTTGGAGGGAACATCCCAGAAAGCGTAATAAACTTTGTTCTCGTGTTTTTCTGAGCTGTGAACACGCGCAGCAGTGACGTGGGGAAAAGGTAATTCCGGCAGGGGGAGATCGTGACCACCGACTCATGGACCACCGACCTTAAACATACCCCAGACCCTAAAGAAAGGGGCGGAGGAAGAAGACTGAGCACGGGAAATAATTTACAGGTAAAGCGAGAGAAAATTAACCAATTGTTTAAGAGAAAAACAATGGATATGTAAACATGGTATGAATATGGATGACTGTAGTGTATAACTAAGTTTCTGTCCAGGGGCCAGGGGTGCAGCCAGGAGGAGATATCCCCCGTGCACCTGGTGCCACAATAAAGTAATGCTGCTTTCTAACACTGTAAACCGTGTCAGAGAGTTTCTGTCCGGACTTCAGTGACAATAGTAGTCAAGAGCAAGTCAGAGTCCTTATCAAATAACGTCCATATTTTGACTTATTCTGTGCTACTAGGTATTTCTCACATTATCAAATTCAGAGGAAAATAGTCATAACTACTAAAGACTGCCTTGGCAGTCGCAGCACTTAATTAAAACCTTTGTCTTTGCCTCCAAGATTTCAGCAGAGTACAGTATTTGCATGGACGTGGAAATGCAAATGGCGTAAGGCCATTTAGGAATTGTACTGTTCCCACCAAAAAAATGTTAGTGATTAAAGAGGTCAACAGGTCACTACAAAATAGCTTTGTACTAGTTACACAGAATTTTTTACAAAAGAGGAAGCAAACAAAATTCTAGAAAAATACTCCCCATCTCATGAAACAAACTTCTTAGTATTGAATTGTTTCACGTTACCCCTTGTATATTCACATTTTGGAAGGGTTTAAAGAGACTGGCTCTTTACACCAGATGTCTCAGATCTTTCAGACGCTGGAGAGCCCCTGACAACTCCTCACAACCAAACCCTGCTGTACCCTTCCATGACACGCCCAACCTTAATAATAAGCGGTGAAAGTCTCCCCTTACTTGGGCATGCACAAATGCCTCAGCTGCCAATCTTTATTCCTTAGTGCAATGACTCAAAGTCAAATGAAGCTTTAACCTCCTGTGTCAATCAAATTCACATTCCAAAAAGATTTTCAGCCAGTTCCAAAATGTCGCTAAAATATTTGCAGTCGTCTCTGCGTGCCTATATGCTACAGCATACAGGAAGTGCCCCCTCCCTCCCAAGGAATACTGTAAGATTAACAATAGTTACTTTTAAGAGAGTCAAGAAAGATCTTAGGATTAGAGATCAGTTAAGCTTGCAACAGCAGCAAGAACCTGATACAGTCCTCTAATTACTTTCTATAATTATGGACTTGACAAAAATCAGTCCAGCATGTGCTTCCTGTGAAAGAACACTGTGCTTCTCTACGCAGTTTTCTTTATTTTCTTTTTTTTTAAATTAGTTCAGAAAGATAAAAGTGGCTTTAAAGATAAAGTTATTCGGAATTTCACCACCAAAAACAACAGAACAAAGTTTAAAGAAAGTAACAAAATAATTAAAGCCTGCGTTTGAAGGTCTTGGCATCTAATCCCAAACAAAAAATACACAGCATTTCCCAAAGGGAGAAATATGTTTTCACATCCAGGAAACATGAAATTAGGCTCAGAATTTTTAAAGTTTTTGTTGCGTTATTTAAGTTATAATGAAGAACTACTTTTCAGCAGAGAAGGTACCTAGATGAAAACCTAGAGGCCTACCTAAAGCTAATAATGCTGTGTGAACATATTAACGGGGAAAATACCAGAAGGAGAGAGAAGCCTTTTCATTGCCCCCTTAACCATGGGACACTGATGATTTTACAAAATAGGGCCATACAGATCAGCCGGGGTAAGTTTACGATGGATGTCTAAGAATAAGCATTCAACCACTTGAGGTTAGAGTGCAAGACTTTACTCACTAATTCATACGTCCCTGCAGCTCAGTCGTTTCGTTAGGAATGCCAGCATGGAGCTTGATTCTTTTCTTCTGCTCTTACATGGTGCTGGGAAAATGAGATGAAGATTCTCCATAGCTAGGTCTTATTCATGCATTTCTGCATGCTCTGTCAGAGATCGAAAGCCAGAATTGCAGAAATGGCAAGTGTTCATATCTCCAACTAAAACAAACCTGATCTTTTAATATATATATAAAGCACTATAAGCACACTAGACACTTGAAAATCCTGAAGTTTCTAAGCTGAGCATACAGAAATACCAGATTCCATGGTTTTCCCTTTCTTTTCTACAGTATAAACACTATGGAAAATTTCATAAAGGCATTTATGAATTTTATTTATTTACGAAAATATGAATGTGCTTTACAAGCAGTAATTCAGAAAAAAAACTGGAGCCTAGGCAGACTGAAGCCCACCTTCCTGCTGAACAACAAAAGACCTTTTAGAAAAAAAAAAGCACACGAAAACTTGATTACACCTCACATATAGCAACAGACTAAAGTTCTAGAGGCAGCTTCAATTTTGTTTCTCTCCCAGTTTTGTCATGTTCCATAATTTAAAGAGCATTTTTTAATTTTAAATGCTGTTTTGGATGTTATTCCATTTCTTTTTACTATTTTAAGTAACCAGTGATTTTGTTGCTTACATTGGTTTAGAAGCAACAATAACAACAAAAAAAATTTGAATGATGGAAAACCGTAGCTGCTTTTATTTATGCTGGGGAATTGAACTACACAACAGTAGATTAAGTGCCCCTTGGAGGAGTACAAAGCGGTGAATTCTGATGAAAGATCTCAACACGTCACATAGCTCAGTGGTATACACAGACTGTATTTTTAGTTTTGACCAGACAAACACACAGAAGCCTTGTTCTCCCCCAGTCTACCTTCTGCTCTACTTCGTGCAGTGAGCCCAACCAAAAAAGACAAGTCACAAAAACAAGCTGCGTGGAATCAAATCTGTGTGCACCGGAGCAAGAGTTAAAGGTAGAAGTACAGCAATTTTGGTGTGTTAACCAATGCAACTGTAAAGCTCATCAAGAAATTAATAAATCAAAGCTAATTTCTAAAACACTTTGCATGGAATAATGTTTCTCCACTGCTTCAAGTTTGATCTTGGATTAAATTTACTATGTGCTCTAGGATTTATATTCTACTGTTTTCCCAGATAGGACAGGGAGATTAGTTGGCCTTGTGCATATAATTCTGAAGCAGCAGGCCTTCATTGCAGACAGTCTAGTTGCAACTTTCTTCACACTGCTTAAGTTTTCCTAGAAGTTTTTTTCCTCTTGCTGAAGTACATCAGCACTTTGTCCAGGCATTGAACTAAAAAGAGAGAGAGGTTACCTGTTTTGGCAGTGATGAGTTGCAAGACTAACGGTCGTCTCGTTACAATTCCAGAACCTCGTGGAAGAAAATCCCTAGAAACATTAACAAAAATAGTTACTACCCAGAAAGTGCTGTCCAGTAACATAAAACATTAGACTCATTTGGAACCTCCTCTATACCTTCAACTGCAATGAAAATGAAAAGTTGGTGGGGATGGATTTACATCAAACACTACTTTAAAGTAGACTTGTAATTTTGGTTCGAGATAGCAGTAGGCCATTAGACAAATGCATATTAAAACTAAATTACTGTCTCGGGACATTACCAATTCTCTTTCTTCATGACCATCACATATAACACCTCAAAACTCATCTTGCATAGTAAAAGCACCTGAAGGTGCTCACATTTATTGGACTGTGTAAATAAATGTGCCCCCACCCTATACTTGACGTGAAGAGGATAGGGACATACAAATACACACACTCTCACACACTACACCAAAACTCTTGTCAGACCAAGCTGCCAGCACTTTGCACCTACTCTTTCACGTGCTTAACTTCTGTCAGTTCAAATTCCCAAATAACTTTTCCAGCAACACATCCACCCAGAAGTTTCTGAATGAAATCTGAACCCCAGAAGTACTCTGGGACAGCAGGAGGGAGTATCCTTGGACCAGAGAGCAGGCAATGAAGCAAAGACAGCAACTCTGTCATATCATTAAGCATCCCCATGACTCTTTCCATGCCTTCAAAGACATGGAGACTCCCTATGCAAGTGAAACCCTAGAAAAACTTTGAACAAATTGTTAGTTGCAAAACCAATGACCAGAAACCCAAAGCAAAATACGAAAGACTTTTTCCCAGAGTCTTTCCCAGTTGCCATACCTATTCAACTTTGCAAACCTTGAGATGAGGGTTCAGTGAGGGGCTTTGAAGAGTACTCCCTTCAAATAAGCATCCTCAGAGGAATAAAATTCAAAGGTAAACCGTTCACAATCATCTTAAGCTCATTGAAATCCCCTCCTTTTTCCTGCCTTAGCAGCGTTGCTAACTCACCTCTCCAGCTCAGGCAAAAAGCAGCCCAGCAAATGGCTAGGGTACAAATTTTAAGCTAAATAGCAGAGCTGATCCGGGTGGTCCTGTCACATGTGCTAGTGCCAGTATGAAGGGTGAGGCAGGAACATGCAGTATGTTTGGCAGGAGTGGGGAGAAGGACAAAAGAGCTAAAGGACGAAAGACACAGCCCTGTCAGCTCTTTAGACAGAACTGCTTAGATGGGTCTGCTCAAGCCCCTTGAGAAACCACATCTTACCTAGAAGCATTGCATGTCTTTATACTGACCTTGTGTTACGTAACAGATGCCTGAGTCTAGCAGTTCCTTTAAGGCAGCACACAAACCAACAAGGTTTAAAACAAGTCTAGAGGGTACAGCTATGAAAAATAACACACACAAAAATTTCAAACTTCAGGATATTATTTGTGCAAATCAGAAGATACTAGGCCTGAGGAGTCTGAGGTCAAAACAGGCTCAGGAATGCAACAATGAACCTCCTTCCACAAGCGCCAACAAGGTAACGAAGCTTCAGCAGCCTGCGGAAGAAAAATACTGCAACTCTACTCAGAAATTTCCTTCCCAATCTAATATCTTAAAAAAAAAAAACCAACCACACCACAAAAACAAAAACCAACAAACAAAAACAAACAAACAAACCAACCACCTAAGCATGCAGTTCTAAGGCTCTGAGGAATACGACTGGCTGCCAGCTGTGCCCAAACCCAGCAATTTGAATGAAACAATGTTAATTTCTTGATGGAACAAAAGTCTCACTTTCTCAGCACCTGGTAATGTGTGCTTACAGTGTGATTACTCTGCAAACTAAAGCTAAAGCACACCATAAAGAGAGAGGCTGTTCAAACAGAAGCTAGCTCATTAACATCTATACTCGAACACAGATCTGCAGGCAAAAGTACAATTAATTAGGATAAAACAAAGATAATGCAAAAATATCATGCATACTGATTTAAATCTGCTGCAATGCTTTACAACACTTGAGACAGCAACAGGATACAAGAACTAGCTTAAAGAGATGCTAAAGGTCTTCAAAAAGTCTATCACTATTTCAGTATTTACCAATGGAGAGAAACCTGTGTCTCAATGAAGTGCCATCTACTGGCACTTTCTCATGGGGAAGAGGAGAAAATTTTAATAGGAACATATCCTTTTCTCTGTACGCAGTGAAATGACAGTAGTCCAGGATGTAGAAACGCCTATAAAGATGAGTTTCATACTTTGACTTTCAAGCATTTCAGATCTTATTAAAAAAAAAAAATTAAAAAAAAATCATTTTCCTGTCAAGAAGCTAAAAGGAATTGCCATTCAGGACAAACTGATCACACAAAACAAACTAGGGTCCTCTACAACACCACAGGAGGCAGTGAAATCCTTCTTCAGGGAGTTGAAGGCTGAAAAGACCGATTGATTTTCTGCTTCAGACTAAGCGCGTTCAGAGATAAAAAACACTGCATTAATGCGACTCCTAGTTACACAACTGACCTTCCCCCGACAGCAAAACTAGAAAGAAATGTGAGACAACAATTTTCCTTCAGAATATTTTCTTAACGTGTCCAAAATAATAACGATAAGCATTCGATAACCCTCTCTAACAAATTGAACTATTGTCCAAAAGACCACTGTCTGCTCAGGCAAGCACCAGCACAGAGAGGTTCCTGCTCAGTGCGAGGGCATGCCGTGTTGATCACATAACATGCAGCAGAAGGACATCAGCCTTCTGCTTCAAATAGATAGTTAGAAGAGGAAAAAATGACAAAAAATGAGAATAAAGAGGGGTTCATGTGGAGAGTTCAGGAGAAATCTCCCCCCCTCATTAACTGCTGAATAGGTATTTTACCTCTAAGAAAGAGGCATCGACCTCAGTCAATAAATCTGCCCCCACAGAGATAGGAAATGTTAAAAAAAAAAAAAAAAAATCAGCTTCAGCCACAAGGCAATGGCATCTGTGCACTTTCTCTGAGCAGCCCAAATCAGATGTTACAAATAAATATATTAACTCTACTTCTAGAAAAAGGCAGTTCTTAAAACACACACAGAAGCTTTAAGTCAAATCTGAGACATAACTTTCATTTTTTTAGGAAAAGCAACATAGTACCACATTACAATTCTAGCACCAAGGGAATCAGATGAAATAACTCTACAATTGCTTCTGCAGAAATGCCTACTTTGACATCCACAAGACAGGACGCAGGTCTTCTCCTCCTCCCCTTGATATGGAAAGCTTTCTACACAGGGTTTGTTAGTGGTGCCAAAAAAAAAACCCCACACACAACAGTGTATTAGAAATGAGTCCCCACACTCTCATTTTTCCCTAAAACATCTACCTAAATAAAATATTTCTTAAAGAAGGAGAAAAAAAAAGCTTCAGCAGCAAGAAAGTAATACGACTGAAGACAGCCGAGTCACATAGGTTCCTTCTGACCAAAAGGATGATGTCCCTCAATGTCCTGGTGGCACACTTAAACCTGTCCTTTAAAGAATGTTGAGATAGCTGCTTTTCCAACCCTTTTGGTCAGCATGTACAGATATGCTTAGTGAGAGCTGGGAGAAAAATCACATCAGAGTTGAAAGAGCTGCAAAGAAATCCATCTAGAAAAACAGACATGCCTGAGAATTTGTGCACCAAGACACCAACAAGGGAGAGAAAAGACTATCTTCTGCGGCTGGGGGAGCGAGCTTGCAAGTACCTGTGTGCACAACCACAACACCACTTAACAACAGCAAGGTGCAGGAAACAAGAGTGAAACACTGTGCAAGAACAAAGCTGGGAATGAAAGATTTGCTCCTTTAAAAGACATGCATCCTACATTAAGGATCAAGCTATTTTTACATGCTTATTCTCAGAACATTTTCAGCAAAAGGTAACTCAGCAATACCAGCTCAGCAGCAATGCTGCTGGGACAAGACAGTTTGGAGATGGGCAGCAAAGTCTCCCCAGTGCTGCCTAGTCAGTACTGAACACACCACAGGCAAATAAGATGCAAGATGCAAGTCTTCCAGAACATCACTTTGGTAACTCTTCAAACTTGGAATGCACTCATTTATTAGAATACCATTATACATTTTCAAGAGCAAAATATTTTCAGGATCAAATAATTTTTACCCTAAAAACTATAAAATTTCTCATATCTCACCCCACAACATTAAACTACACTGCCTTCACTCTCTAATACAGCTCATGTCCAGTATCAGAGATCTGGACAAGCGTGTCTACTAAAACCTTTGTGTACTGTGTAAAGGTAACAGATACTACTTTAAATTTGACTTGCTAAGACCCAGGTCTCAAAAACTGATGTCACAGGATGGTGAACGAAATTATCAGTGGCCATACCAACATCTTAGTAGTTTGTAATAACATGACAGTTAAGGGTCTGATCTTTGCTACAGTAGATAACTTTACTGAAAAAAAAAAAAGTTTTTTAACTGTAGAAAAAAAAAAGGAAAAGTTCATGGCTCTATGTTATCTTTCCTTTATCATACCACCCTCTCTGACTGATGCTTAGAAAGCAAATAAGCTGAAAAAGTAATTAGACAATTCGTTAATGGGAAGAGTCCCATGGAAGAGATGGAAACACCCTTTCAGTTTTCAGAAAGGACAGAAATCATAGTGAAATCGTGAAAGGCCAACTAGACAGGGGCTCCTTCAGGGAGGCTGTCTCATCATAATGCAGGACTATAGCTTACAAAGAAAAGAACATGTATCAAACAAATAAAATATAAACACAATGTGTTTGTGTAAAGAGTGATGATGCACCACCACTTAACCATGGTTTCAAAAGAGTAACTTAAATGTGCTTTACTTTGCCAGTATAGTACTGAGAAATGTTCTGCCCTTTGATCAGTTACATGGTCAGTATTATACAGGATAAATGGTGATTAATCTACATTAATACCAATATAAATAATTCACATAAAACATAGGGGGGGATCCAGGAAATCAAATAATGGAGGAAAAGGTCAATGATTACACAGTAAGTGCATTAATTAAAGAGCCAGGAGCAAGTAATACTGTGATAGTGATAAGTTGTAAAACAAATTAGAAGTCCTTCCAAAGAAAAAGCCTCCAGATTTTTCACAAACAGCAGAAACAAGACAGGCTCAGCATAAAAGCCATAATTCTTGTACAGAGGAGCCCAAATGACCCATCTATGTCTATTTCATTTTGCCAAACAACATTGGCAAAGTTACTTCCAAAAGTTTTTCCACTAACCTTGCCTCAAAAGCAGAAAGGCCATATTCCATGGGCTGCTCACATCAACACCGCTTCTGTGGTAGCATTCCACACAGGCCTTTACTCCCAAGATTTGCCAAGGACTGCAACGCAGCTCCAATTGCAATAGGAAGCAATTACGCCAGAAGTCAAGTTTTTCTGGGCTTTTTTCCAACACAGTGTCTATTTTTTTCTAGAACTCCAGCCTGGCACACTGGGAGCACTGGTAGCACTTGTGGTTTGCACTGGCTGCTGAATGGCCAAACGTCGTGCAAAAGAACACAGTTTCACAGTGAACACCTACATGTGCACCTCCCGGTGCTGTGACAAATGTACACTGTACAGAAGCACTACAAAAGGCTGCCATTTTTCTTGCATTTTTCACGTTTAGCCTCAAAGCATAACAAAAAAAACAAAACAGGGGAAAGCATGGTCCAGTGTAAGCATACAGAAAGAGACATCAATAATTTCAAACTTCTTTCCTCAGGTTCACTTTTTAAAACCCATAAACCAAAACCAGTCTATTTATAACTGAAGACTCTTAATGCTGAAAACACACATCTGAAGACCTATTTTGGCAGACGTGTTCATTCTCTCTCACCTGCTTTTGCTCCCGTGCTCACCAGCAGTAGATCCTTCCTGCAATTTTGTTCATTACAAAGCAAGGTATGCCCATGTGATGGAAAATGCACTTTGTATTTAAGCAGGCAGAGGCTTTCTTAGGAATTAAATTCGTAATGTCAGGTGAAGTACTTTCTCAGAGAAGGCTTGACATCACTGACAGTAGACATCACTGTATTTATTCTTCCTGAGTGGCTTTGGAAGCACAATTCCTCTACCCTCCAAACGACAGTACAAAGATCACCCCAGGACACATTTTCAAGAAGTCATAAAAGCTTTAAGGCACTACCTCTGTTGTGCTTTGATGTTCTCAACCACATACCTTTTTTTTTTTTTCAGTAATACAGTAGTAAACATCACTTTCTACATCACTCTGATGTTTGGCTACACATGCTCTTCCTTGTTAGCTTGAAGTATAGAGACTAATTCCTATTATCAGTCATCACTTGATCCCTCACCTCCTTTCATTAGTTACAGAAAAGTAAATGCTTTTTGTTTTGGCACAATGTCTGTCAATCAAGAGAGTCTCCCACAGCTTTGTTCAATGGCTGCAAAATCTCAGTCTAACATAATGGGGCTTACGTAAAGATGTACAAAATAATTAATCCTCTTCACTGAAGACCAATGATACCTATCTTAACGAGGCCTACTAAGCAAGCTAAACGCATTAAGAAGCTGTGGATTTTCAATGATCCCAGATACATTAGCTCCTAAAGCTCAATACCAGGCTTTCCAGGTTTTTTTTTGTAAGTCACACAGCATGGATACTGGCATCCTTATCATGACACTTAAAGCTTAGTTGAAGTTCTCTAATGAAGTTTGGTCTCAGTTTGCAGTAACCATTCTTTCAAGGTAAACCTTCCTTCAACTGAGAGATCATTTCATTACCTGAATCAAAACAGGAGTCGTAACTACACATTGCAGCCCACATGGTTTCGGCATATCTTTAGGAGTGAGAAACTGAATATCCAGACATCCTGGGGCTGATAACTATCTCATCCTTTCAAGTAGGGTGGATAAACCTGGTGTCTTTGAGAAGCCATTTTCCAACTCAGTGGCTGGTCCTTCATCACCATTGCTGAACTACTGGAACTGAACAGCCAAAGCAGAGACTCCCCAGTTGTCCTATCCATCACTTTCAGGGAAGTACAGAAGTTGAATCAAGAATAATGAAAAAAATTTTTCAACTCTTGAACAGCACTACAACCTAGGAGCCTAAAATGTCTCTTTGGGTCTCCCTTCCCGCACTCCTTTATGGAGTTGAGATCAACTACACAAAAATCCAGAGGGGAACGGTACAAAAAAATCCACCCAAACAGACCTAAGCATGGGAATATGGTGAGCGTTGACTCTAAAGGTGAGAAAAAAGGTATTTTTGAAAAGCTCTTGAACTTCAGATATGGTGGCAAGGGATTTCGTTCACACTAGCTGGGCACCTCCATAACAACTAAGTTCAGTGACAATGCTTAGGCACCACTGAGGCGAGAAAGCAAAGCTTGAGGTTTCCTCTTCATGCAGAAGACTGGAGACAGAGCAGGCTTAAAAACCACCGTCATTACACTTCTCTTATATCTAGAAGATATTTTCTTTAAGTAACAGCAGCACTTCTACTCAACAAGCAGCCAGAAATCATTACATCTCTCCCATTAAAGTAAACATTATAGGGCTATGAGAATCAGTGCCAAAAATTACTCCAGTCCCAGTGGTGAAATTTTCCATTAAACATGGCTGGAGTCAACAGTTCTCCAAAGCAGGGGACATTTGAACAGGAGTCTAAGAAAGCACAGACCATTACTAGTACCCCAAATCTGATGTCATATTTTGACAGCAGTGAGTGCCTCACACTCTGCATTTCTGCACAGAAAATGGCAAGCCTGTTCACTGAAGCAAGGAAAGAAAACGCACTTCCTAGTATTGAAAAAAAATATATTTTATGTGATAGAAAGTTTTAAAGTCTCAATAATGTTCATAGGACTGAAAACTTGCCAGGCAAACCCCCAAAAGTGGTAAGATGAACAGTGCTCTGTTTGCAGTGACTATGCTCGAGCTGTAGGCTTGCTGTATTACCAGATTGGGAAGCTGCCCATGTGCAACGTCGTCGGCAAGCCACTGTATGCACCATGCATCTGTCCTCCCTGGCAGGCATCCAAAACTTTGCTGCATCATCCTAATTCCATTTGTGAAAATGCCCTCTTTCTCTTTTAAGATTTTACAAAAGCTTCTGCTATTTCCTGCCCAACGGTGCTCTCCATTAATTCCAAGCAGAGGGTGGGAGGGGAAGAAATCACAAAACACACAAAAAAAGCCTCAACAATTCTCAGAATTTTTGTGTCAGAAAGAATAAAGCAGGCTTTACAGGGCAACTGTATTCTCCCTAATCAGATATGTTTGCTCTTAGGAAAGGACTAATTTGCATAGGATGTTGGTGCATAAAAGTCCATCCATTCTCAGGATGAATACTAATGCAGCAAGATTTTGTATCTCAATACAAGAAATGAACAACAAAAAGTCTTTACTCACTTTAAATTATTATCACTGCTCTAAATAGTTGTTGGGGTTTTTTTTATCACTTACAGCTGCCAAATACTATTACCAATGTTTCTTTAGAAAAGATTTGAGTAAAACGTTTTCCTCTGTAATATAATCAGATATAAACAGAAGAAAATGCTGATTGCAAGAATCAGAAAGAAAACAACATGTCCCAAACACTGCAGGCGTATCAGCCACACGAAGCTAACTACTATATAATTACTTGTGTTTAGCAAATAATTCACCTCTGGATACTCTGTCATGGCAAAACTTTTAGATATTGCAAATTTCAGTGCCCTCATCAAACACCCAGACAAAATAAGCTCCTGCCCTTCCTCCCAGATCACACTGTCCTGAGCTCAGATCCATCAACACAGACTTTTTAAACAGCAGTATAGCACACAATCAGTTATGCCACGTCCTACTCAAGTCCAAAAGACTTTGCCTCTTCAGAAGCATTGTGAAAAGACATTTCTCTCTTTTGTGGGGGACAAGGTGTCAAACTGTACAATTACCTTTCTTGGGACAATACAAGTCATTTCAGATTATTTTGCAGAGCTGGAATGTAACTGGATTCAATTCTTCTACTCTCTCCAGAACGTATACACAACAGAAACTGCAGTGTAGAGACAGCCTGGATTTATAGACAGAAAGACAACTACAGAAGGAAGGGGGAAAGGAGTATGTTTCCAAAACAAGTGATCCAAGTCTCTCAAACAACTGCTATTCTATAGCCATTTTATCCTTTCTCACCTGCCCATTTAGCCTGCTTTGAGCCTGTAGTATGTGCAAATGAATATATTTTCCATTATAATGTAAAGTCTGTTTTAACTAAATATTGAGATTTAATATCAGCCATGATCTCCCATCTCTCTGCTCACCAGAAAATGAATTAGTATCATGAGAAAATGTTATACTAAAAGTCTGACCAAAACAGTGTTTTACGCTGCTACTTCCCAGAACACTAACAATAACGCTGGAGGTCTCAGCCCAGATTCCTAAGGTTTTCCAGCCCATTTCCCAGATCTGACAGACATTGGAGATCTTCTGTCAACATTTGTTTAGCACCTGAACAAACTAACAGGTGAGCATGCAAGGGCACAGCACTGCCTCTGATGGATTATGCTAAAATTTCTTCAGCAGCTTCCAGCTTGGCTGCTGAATAGATCTGGAGCAGGTACCATTTCATCCGCTGTCGTGTGGCAGAGGCCAGAGATGCCTTACAGTCGTTCCCGTGCTTGCCGTGCACAGCCCTGCCTGTTCTCCGCAGGCGAGTTACACACAGGCCACTTTGGATCATCTGCCATAGCTAAGCACCACGGATTGCATGTGCACATTTTTAGGCACCTGCACTGTAGAGAGTAAACAACATACCGAGTACTTAAGGTTACTCTAGCTTTGATTATGTCATCTATGAGGGTGGAAACCGAGCTGTATTACAGCAAATTGTAAATCTCCTGCATATCTGAAGAATGAAACTTTGGTGATTTTGCACGGGAAGTAGGATGCAGAAATACCATGCTAGGTATTGAACTAAAAGCATAACTTCCACGTACAAATTGTAAAAGCTGACATAATCGCTAGACACTTTGGTTGAAAACCTCTCTTATCTACAGCTACCGTCTCCTTTGCATCCCAGAGGCTATCAGAGACAACAGTACTTGGCAGTACATCAAAGCCCAGCATGCAGTTAAACGGGATTTCGCTCCTCTCTAGTTCAATAATGCTGCCTTGTTCATCTCAATGCAACTTGCTGAAGAAAAAGATGCAAGGTCACAGTTAAATAATGCTCATTTCCTGTTCTCAGCATATTTACACTACAGGCTTTACACTGCAGACACACAGCATTAAAAGGATTCCCAGTAACCCGTTACACATGAGCACAGCAAACAAGGGGAGCTCGCAGGCTTCTATTTACTAGGTCTTATTCTGAAATGCATTGTTTAAAAATAAAATAAAACAACAGAAAAAGCAAAAATGGCTTCTGCCCCTCTGTGCTTGCAATCTAGGCAGATATTGTTTAAGAAACCCATGAATACTTGAAAGAATTTCATCAGTTTGCTCACTGATCAACTGACGGATAGCAAATCACAAACACCATCTCTCTCTGACTAAGCTATGAGAGGTACAAACTAAACACCAGCAAGGGTCCCTTTTTGGGAAGAAGAAACGCTGCTACCTCTCAGCTGTTGGAAGCAGGATCCAATACTCAGTTTTGGTGCCATATGGATATCTAAAGCATCCATTACACAAAGCAGAGAAACACACAGCAGCAAGTTTCAGACTACAGTCACAGTTATCCCACACTGATTTTAAGATTATATGCTAACTTCTTCCTTTACAAATAGAAGCAACTTAAAAACAAAGGAATAAAAATTCAAATCCTAAATACAGTTCAGAGAGAGTAAAGATTCAAAGCATATACATGTGGATACCAATGCAGGTAATGCTGAAAAATCAATTTAAGGTCATACAGTAAATCAGTGGCAGAGAACCATGTGTTTACTTCTATTTCTCTGCTGCAACCAGTAGCAGCATCACTCCCTGTGTTTACAGGTGAATGTCCAAACAATCATGTTGTTAGCACCTATTTATCTAAACTGGAAAGCCTTGTTTTCTATTTCATCTACAAAGGCTTGAAACATTAGCAGGAGCAATGCCCATAAAGAAGCAGCAGGATTTATAAAGATATACAAGAGCCTAGAGAGTCAGACAATCTGTTCAATTTTCAGAAATGTCTCTGTATTAAAAATCAGGAAAGTTTAGATAAAGTTAAGTGGATACCTATGGTCTGGGGAAAAAAAAAAAAAAAGAAAAAACCACCACCACACAAACCTCTCACTACATGACCTTTAAAAACGATTAGAGGTGCGCAGTCACGTTCAGTACCTCGATGGATTGAACTTCCAGTAACAACTGCCACTGAACTTGTAGCACTGATTTCTCAGAAGGCACTCAAGACCAGACTGGGGTTTTTTGAGGGTTGCTTTTTGCAGGGTTTTGAGGTTTTTCTGAAATCTACATCTCAGACTTCAAATACTAAGCTTGTGTTCACTAAACCACTACAATACCCTAATCATATATAGTATGCCAAAGACTCTATGTACATGTGTTCTCGCAGGTACAGCTCACAAAAGCATTAAGTATTACTTACTGATTTAGCATCTCTGCAAATTGCTTGATATGCTGAATTTGCATGCCAGAATATAGGTCAGGACTCCCTACACTATGCCTCATTACGGAATACAACTTTTCTTAAAATAGAATAAATCTTTTAATTGGTAAAATTTAAATGCCAGAAATAAGAGACAAGGATCCTCAAAACAGTTTTAGAGGAAAACTTTTACTTTGCATGTAGAGAAAGAAAAAAAATCAGCATATCTGTTTGCACATCTGTTTTTAACTACACATTTGCTTTACTTTGCATATATCAATTCTCAAGACTTGATATAAAAGTGAACTTAAAATCCACATTGGAGTTACATTTAAGGACAAAAGTAGGTCATCTATATCCCATTTAAACGGCCAAGTTTGTCCTTCGACCTCTAAATGTGAAAACGTATTTGGAGAAGAAACCTAAATGAACCACTGTCTCATCTGCTGCTGTTTCTGCTTAATGGAATAGCCAGAAACAATTCTTGCTTTCAGCGCACCAGAGTATTCTGCTAACTAGACTAATACACTCAATACAGCTGTACAATGGCTTAATTAGTCAGGAAAAGGAGTGGTTGATTCTCATTTCCAGAAGATCCTTAAGATTAAAAAAAGAATACACAGCACCACATTTCAGTTTGTATCTCTGACTGTTTAGCTTTTCCACACCTCTTTCACAAGAGAGAAGAATTTTCTGTAAAAAAGTTTTTCTGTCTATGACTAGCAACTAAAATAATAAAATATCTGCAGCAATTTTAACTGTATCACCCCCAGGAAGCAAGCAATCTAAGTATGTGTCTACTTTCTTTGCAGAAATTCTCTGCTTCAACAGCCGGATTTAAAGTCCTTTCTTTTCCTCTAATGACTCAACACAGCCTTTTCACAACCGCCATCTCAAGGAAAAAGAATGAGCTGAGTGCACAAGGAATCGTAATTTGAAAAAAAAATACAATAATAGTACATATGTCATAATACATAGCTCTACAACATGCAGTGGCCGTAAGACTATCAAAAGCATCTCAGATGAAAAAGCTGTAAAGCTGTGTTACAAAACCAGACCGCAGGCTCTTAAAACGAAAGTGCTTGCTTGATTATGACTGACAGGCTTGCAATCAGGAGTTCAAATCTCTTATAAAACAATTATTTGGCCACATGCAGTTTGGATTATATTAAGCAGGGAAGGAAGCAAAGAGCTTTCAGCTTTAAAATCTAATTATTAATTTCTCGCTCTTTGTAAGAATAAAATAAGGTTCTGATTCAAACCTGGAGAAAGAGGCCCTGACAAGGTAGCCTGCCCTCTGTGCCTTTAGTTACATTAAAAGTCCATTTGGATATATGAAATAATAGAAAATGCTTTCTCTATTCCAAATACAGTTTCCAGGGATTGCTTCCTGCCATTAGTTTACTTTTAAGTAACTCTATCATGACCAAAAGCAAGATGCTTAAAAAGCACAAACATCATGTAAGACCGTGGTACTGTACTCATCTGCAGCAAAGAAGTAAGAGCAGGTGAAGTGCCTATCTCCCACTGGCATTCTGCTGGAATTAGACATTTGACTCCTCTTTGCGCTTTTGAATCTCTCTCCCACCAACTTCTACCAGGAGATCGCACTACACCCTTTGCTTCAAACGTACTTTAAGGGCACATTTACTTCTGTTACAAAGAGAGGTAGGTAAGAAGAATACTTGCTCTTCAGACAATATCGTTTCCTCAAACAAGTGCCATGAGCTCCAGTTAGGAACACAGGAAGGTCTAATTCGTAAATGGGAATGACTGTTGTCCTCGGATGCTCTCTGGAATCTCTGTTTCCATCTAAATATAACCAAAATCCTGAGAGGAAATCCTCCAAACACAGTCCTTGACTACCAAAAGAAGCAGCCTCTTTACACACAAGAGGAGCGACAAGTGAAGAGCAAACTCTCCAAACACCCTAGCGGATGAAAATCCAAACAGTAACGATAACAGCTATGTCGGGAGATTTGACACCACCCCACTCCAGCCTTGTTCCAAGCCAATCTACAACGACACATAAGTAGTTCCGGGTGTCACACAACTCCTGGAGCAGGTAAACACACAGAATTCGTCCTCATGCAACATCAGCACGATGCAGATCAAACATGCCATCTAATCCCAACATATTCACTGACTGTTGTTAGTAATTAAGGATGCCATGTGCACCTACAAGGCTTGGTGCTGCCCTAGGGACAGTGATGGATGCATGTCATTCAGCAGCTCCAGAAACAAACAGGACTTGAATCCCGCTTCCAGAACCACCTGTTAGCCCACAGAACTACATCAGAGCCAGATCCCTCACAACCCTTCCGAAAAATTACAGCAATGCATAAACTCGATGGTGAGTAATGCAGTATAGCCCAACATGTTTCCTGGGCAGTTAGGCTCCACAACGAAACTTCAACTCTGATACCACCTGCAAGCTAAAAAATAGGTTTCCTTTGTCCAAGCAGACAAAAAAAAAGGTCATCCTTGTACAACCAAAGACCCAGTGAAAGACTGAAACAGCCACAACAGTCTAGCGGCTACAGGCAGCAGAGAATAACAATCCAATCCCAGAGTTCAGAAGAACCTTACTAACCCCACTAGAGCTCCATTAACAAATACTCTGGTTACCAACGAACAGCATGTTTGTAGCAAGATGCTGTCCTCTACATGGAGGACAGCGTGCCTTCCTCTCATCAATTACAGCTGTTCCTGAAGAGAGCAGATCTTGAATGCCTCTCTGAAGGCTCAGAGTTGAAAATCTACTAATAATAACGATGCATGTGGTAAAAAAAACCCAACCCAACAACAACAAAAAACTTCAACACTAAAAACCCCACAAAAAAAAACAAAACCAAAAAACCCCAACAAAAAACCATAGGAATTAATGCTCAAACTTCAGAGCAATGCTGGGACTATTTTATTTTGATGTGAATTTCAAAGCTGTGTTACTATTAGTTAATGTTCGCCCTGTGGTTAATTGCACACATCATGCAACGCACCACTAACAAAAAGAAATAACTCCAACATCTCTAGAACGAGATGTGCTACCTCCATAAGCCATATTAAGACAGATGTGCATGTAATAAACTTCTTGTTTGCAGAGAGCAGCTTCATTATGCCGTAAAAACAGGAATGTCCTGTGGCTTACTAAAAAGAGCCATAAACTGTTTTGCCCACCAATCTGACACGCAAAACGCTCTCCCAATCTCCTGGATGTTTATTAATCTGGTTCCAAGGGTTCACAACCAAGTTCTCACATCTTAGCAAGTACACATCTGCTGACCACTCATACTCACTCAGTTTGGAGGAAAGGCACGAGTAGAACACAGTTGCTTGAGTCTCACAGAATAGGTTTGAAGTAATGCATTTTAATGTCATATTTGCAATAGGCTCCAAGCTTGCAAGTAGGGAGGGTACTACAGATCAGCTGCTACTATATCCCAAGAAGTTACTGCACAAAACAACGATGTGGAACTCTGAAACTGGGTTGAAAGAACCCAAATTCCAGATCTCGTGTGACAGAGATGCCTTGGTACCGGAGTCTATAAGCTCTTCTCTGAAGAGACCCTCTTGCAGTGTCCACAAGCTGCATAGTGCATAATTATATAGGTGTAAAAAGTCATGGCCCTTAGCTTTTCTTCATAATCCTTCCTAGAAACGTCCATATCTCACTTATACAAGTTCCAGTTCCTTGTCTAAATGGCCCAGATTAGCACCACCTGCTCATTTTCACCTTTTGCTCCATCCAGGTGAACCCGGGCACAGCAGGGGCTGTGCTTGGAGGAGCAGCTACACCTGCGAATCAGACGGAGCAGATCCCCCTAGCAGGGGAGCGATAACAAGCATCCGGGAGCAGCAACCTCTTCCATCAGCACAGCTGAATCCAACGAAAGAATCAGCCCACAGCCCGCCACACAGCCCCAATCCCAGGTGGGTGCCACCCCAGACGAGCCTTTGACACAGAAACCAAAATATCCTTATTGACAAGGCAGATGAGGATGCCTTTGCTCCCCAGCACATGTGCTTTGCACACCTTCACGGATACGCAGATCAAAAAGTCAAAAGGTTACAAAACCACTTGTTAAAGACTAAAGAAAATTCTAACAATTTGATGGCCAACAGCGATTTCTGAGGACCTCACTTGTACTTTTAAACTCGAGAGACTGGCAGTACTGCTAACATCAGTAGTTAGCTAGAAAGATCTGATGTTTAACACAGTAAGAGTAAATTCTGAAGTGGAGATAAAAAACGACTGTACAGTATTTTTGTACTGTATGTCAAGAGGCGTTACAGTTTGACACGTGGCCAGGTTGTACAGAGACACAGCATTTAATATTACCTTTAATGAAGATCTCCACACATCAAAGTTCCCCCATCACTGACATCCAACAGTACTTTTGATCCTATATGCAGGAAAACGACTGCAGCTACACGCTCAGAAAACACCACCCCGCTCCAGAAGCCCGCGCGCTCTTTGCGGCAAACGCAGCAGAAACTTTATGAAACAGCACGTGAAGTTCATGTTTACCTCCAGAGACCTTCAGAGGCATAGTCTGTCCGTCGAAAGGGACACCTGAATCGTCACACCAAGCTTCCCCTTCCTTCTTTCAGCAATTTTAGAAAAGATGCAAATACCCACCACACACACGAGGACGGCGAGAATTGTCAGCAACGGTACGAGAACCACCAACCGACCAGACCCAGAAACCCCACCGTCATCAGCATTTGGGGGCTTTGAACACCTTTTTTTCCCCCCGACGGCGGTTTAACCCCCGCCAACCCCCAACCAGCCGCACGGACGCGCTCGCACCGGAGCCGCGGCGGCTTCCCCGCAGCGCGCAAAGCGAGGACGCTGCCGCGCCATGGCCCGCCGCGCCGCCCCCCGCGCACCGGGGAGCGCACCGAGCCCCCCGCACCGGCGTGGAGCCGCGAACACCCCCCCCACCCCCCCCGCCTCGTCCATCCCCGCTCGCCACCGGCCTCCCTCCGCCGCCGCGGGGGCGCGGCGCTGCGGGGCGGGGGGTGCGCGCGCGGCGGGCCGTTGAGAGCGGCGGAGCAGAACCGTCGGAAAGGGCGCGCGCAGCCGGGGGGAGCGGAGCGCTGGCGGGGGCGCCGTGCCCACCGCCTCACCTTGGAGACGCAGTTCTCCAGCACGGAGCTTTTGCCGGCGCTCTGCCCGCCCACCACCGCAATCTGCGGCAGGTCGAGCAGGCAGCTCTGACCAGCGCCGCGAAGGCGTCCTGCAGCCGGTTGACGAGCGGGATGAGCCCTCCATCCCGCCGCGCCGTCCCCTCACCGCTGCCTCCGCCGCCGCTGACAGGTAACGCGGCCGGCGCACTGCGCACGCGTCGCCCCTCGCGCCTGTGGCGGGGTCTCCACAGAACGGCCACGCCCCCGGCCAGGGCGGCCCCGCCCCCGCCCGGTGCGGGCGGTACGGCTGAGCGCCGGCAGCCCGTGGCGGTGGGGTCCCCTCTGCCGTCACTGCGGTGGCAGCGGCCCCTCCGCGGTCCGGTGCTGCCAGAGCTTCCCGCTGCTGGTCGCCAGCAGCTCGCGGGGAGCATCCATGGGGCTTCCAGCAGCCTGGAGCCCCCCGCTCACCTACTGCCCACTCAGTCCCCTCCAGCGGCTGGGTGGGCTCGTCCCCACACGGGGACAAGCCAGCCTTGGCGCTGGGACCCTTGGGCATGAGGACCACAGTTCGCCCAGACACCGACCCATGGGACTGCCATGCTGCCCCCTCTTCCCTGAGAGCCTTAACTCCAACTGATCACCCCGTCCCGCTACCGGAGAGGGCTGCAGTGTCCTGCACAAGCCCCTGGCGCAGGGCTGTGCCCGGCTGTGCCATCCTTTGGCACCCAGTGGAGATTTGCATGCACTCGTCCTCTACGACTTTGGCACCAAACTGGGAAAAGGGCCAAACTGGGAGCACATGGAGGAGCTGGGTCCTGTTTGCCAGCACAGGACCTGGCAGACAGCTGGCTTCAGCACTTCCCAATCTGCCGAGCAGGGTATTTTGGAGCAGCCGCAGTGGATGAACTCCTGCCGGCTCTTGCCCGTGATGGGAACAGGAGCAGCGGGAACCACGATCCATCCCTGCAGCACATGAGGCGCCCTGGCAAACAGCACTGACCCTCAGCCATGGGCAGGAGCGCTGCCAGGGTCAGACATGCGTTCAACCGGAACCGTGGCAGTGCAGGCCCGAGAAGCTGGGTCCGGCAGTGCTGGCAGCAGGTGGGTGGTTCGGGAACAGGCTGGGAAGTGACAACGAGGTCCGAGCCACGTCATTGCAGTGGGTTCAATTAAAAATGCATACTGAGGCTGAGCTAAAAGCACAGGCGAACAACAGAGATGAGATTTATCTGTGATTACTGGCAGCAGTCACAACACAAAAATATCCAAAACAGAGGCTTTGGAGTCCTGCAGCGATAAGTTTTCTTCCGTATTAAACCCGACACCGGCCTCGCTCAGCGTGAAAAGCAAAACAAAGGGAACTGCGAACATCCCGCAGGCTGACAGATACTAACGATCTGGAGGATTATCAAAACTTCTTGGCCAGAGAAGCACAAAAAATAAATACAAAAAAATTACTCACTACAACAGGCTGACTTCTACCCCTGCAAACAAGTGAACAGTTTTGCTTTAGCTCCGGCTAAGAAGTTTTTAATCGGCATAACGCAGAGACGGCTTCTCTAGCAGCAGCTTCACTGATGTGGTTAGATCACCTCCCCAGCATCACAGCCTCTGGGAGAAGCCTCGTGAGCATTTCTATCTAGATGAGGCCTGGGGGTTATTGATATAATTATGCCAATTAGCAGCACGATTAATTTTTTTTTCCCCACTCCTGAGCAAGCGGGCTATGCCAGGAGGCACTAGAGTAACTGCTTGGCCTTCCTCCAGTTCATGGGTTTCTACAGAGGCTGGAAGTCGGGAAGAACAGTATCGTGTTCCGGCCAAATCCGCCCCGTCTGAGCATCAGAGCATTTTGTGCTGCCCCAGTAATTAAGATCAGTAGGAGAGCAGCCTGGCGACAGGATCACATCTCCACAAGAGACAAACAAAGATTAAAACAGGCAGGATGCTCCAGGAGCAACGCTACGCACACCTTCAAATTGATGACCTAGGGAACTGTCCTTTCCATTAGGTCTTCAAACTACATCATTGTTTACTTCCACAGTTTGAAAAAAGAAAAATATCTATGAGTAGGAAAAGTTTGAGTTATTTTCCCACATCTGGAAAGCTTCCAAATGAACCTTTTTTTCCTGTTGAAGGTGAGTTAAAGCCACTAAGTGACCACACTCACTCTGCTACTCCATCACTTACAAAAACCTGCTCTCCCCCCAAAAAAAGCCCCAAGCAACCCAGTATAGATTTCCCACCTCCTGGAAAAAGCAGGAACATTTTCATTATGCATGCCCATGTCATCACAAGGGCCCTCGTTTTTCCAACAGCTCCAACAGAGCAGTGAAGAAGAGAGGAAGGGCACTCAAGTGTATCTTCAGGTCCCTGCTTTTTCTGACTGACTTCTCCAAGCAGCTTGTTCCAAACCCCTGTGCGGAGCCCAGCCTTACTTTCTGAATTTGTTGAGATTCAGAGTGGCTAAATTAAAGGAAACGGGCAGTACTAGCAGAGACCATTACAAAGCTTCTTGTAATGAATAACCCTGGGGGAAAAAAAAAAAAAAAAAAAAGACCTAAACCAGCATCAGGGGGTTATCCAAGAGACTGTTTTTCTGGGGAGCACCAGGTGTGCGTTGCTCACCGATTCGCCACCTAAACATGCTCTGTTTTTACCCAGCACTCAGTCATGCCCCATTATATTTATCATTTCCTTTTGCCACGTGCCAGGCTCGAAAAGGAGAGAAGACCTTCACCAACCACCTCTCCCTGGCACGGTGGGAAGGATGCCCTGCTCCCCAGGGTGGCATGCTGGCACCACAGTGTCCGTCAGCGTGGTCTGCTCACTTCCAGATGTCACCGGCTCCAGCACAGCCTGCCTGGGGCCCCCAGCCATGCCAAAGCCTCCAGTGCAGTTCAGATCAAGCCTACAGCAAGTTTGTCCTGCCCTGACTTCCAGAAAAATCTAAGGCAGAAATAGTCTATTTCAGGGCGCAGCTGTAGCATTCGATCCCACAAACTTACTCACAGACACTTCTCCCTAGCCAGGCAGTGTGATGTTAAAACCGAGGACATTTGGATCAGGTCCCCAGGCTGCTTTATAAACACACACCAGTGTGATTGCCCTCATAGAATATGGGTTATATATAAACTACGAGAGAGGAGATTTGCAGATGCCTGCAGCAAAGAGCCAGGCACGCTCCCCTGCCAGGAGAGCCGGCAGGACCCCGGGGGGAGCAGAGCACAGAGGAGGTTGCGTCCTCCCCGCAGGAAACATTTAGAAGAGGCAGGCTCCTTCACACATGATCTTCTCTCCAGAGACCTTCTTCACCTCCTTCTCAATTCAGATACAAACCTAGAGTCTTGCAGAGCTTTTCAAGCAGCTGATGGGCACGAAGCAGGAGGAGATGTGGGCAAGGAGCCCTCTGCACGGATTTGCTCCCAGGTTCTCAGCAGCACCTGACTCCGCATTGCTGGCATGAAGGTGCCACTCAGCATTATGGCTGCGTATCTGCCAGGAGAAGAGCTCAGACCTTGAAGCTGCAAAAGACAGAATTAAAGCCAGCAAAAGCAAGCCACAGCGGCTGCAGAGCTGTGATTAGAAGTAGCGGCTGCGGCATTTCCCACGGTAAAGAGGAGGTGCTCTCTGCCTCTCCCCTGCAGCCCGTGGCACTGCTGACTGACAGATCTCAGGATAGTGACACCCTGATCCCTGTCCCTTCCAGCGTGGTGGACTCTCTCCTGCCCTATGACCTCCAGCTGGATCCTTTAGTTGGGTGCATCCAGTTGCAGGGTAGAAAAAGGCCACAGTGCTGCACTGGAGCCCACAGAGATGTTTCCCTGCAGCCCTGAGCACCCCAAGAAAGAGCCGTACTCGCTCGCTGCAGCCTGGCAGCACGCCTGCTCCCTTGGTCACAAAGCCAGGCAAGCCAAGTACTTCCCCAAGGGAAGATTTCATGGACAGAACACTTCCCAGGCACTTCTACCCTCCGGGATGTGGCTATTGCAGCCCTTGCTGTGCTGTGACCCTGCCATGACCAGGCAGCAGCAACATCCCCAGCCAGTGGGGCCAGGCTCACCCTGGCAGAGCTCTTCCCAGCTGGAGGGAATCAGCCTCAGCACTCAGTCTCTGGAGCTTTTATTACTGCAAAATCTCTCCCAGCTGCCTGACATACTTTTAGCCAGTGACAGCATGTCCCCCGTCCACCTCAACCCTCCTCCTGAGAGCCCAGCCACTTCCAGTCCTTCCGCAGAGCAGGGATCCGGGCTGTCACACCTAAGGAGGTTACACCATGTGGAGTATATGCATGGCACTCCAACGCTGCCTGCCTCATAGTGTCACTATCCTGCCAGCTGCCTGGCCACAGAGCAACCCTGGGCCAAAGCATCCCCACCTCTCTGGACCACGAAACTCACGGCTGACCCATCAGCTCCCACTTCCTCGCTCACTGGAGCAGCAGCAGGACATGGATGCGATGCTCCAAGAGTGATTCAGACTGGACCAAACTAAAGCATTCCCAGCTGGCTGCAGCCTCACACCTGAGCCATGTGATAATTTACGTGGCCACCTCTTTTCATGCTGGGAAATCCAAAAAGTAATAAAGTCAACATCTCAAAGCCAGCGGAGGTTGCTAAGTGACAGTGGTGCTTGTTTCTATCCCACCACTTACAGCGTGCCTACACTGCAAAGGAAGGAAGTGAGAAGTAAGGGATGTAAACATGAGTATATTGCCAAAACACTCAACAGAAACACAGTTGCCAAACATATACATTAGCTGCCTGTTTTGGCTGCCAGGAGAGAAATATTTACTACACATCAATTATTCCAGTCTCGGAGCATTTTACCTGCAGAGGAGGATTTCAGGTATTTGCAGCACTCATGAATCTGCCAATTTTCCAGCTAAAATGTATTTCCAGGCCAAACTTGTAAGGCTGTCAGAAGCTGCAAGCGCAGCTGCAATGAACTGAGATTTCGTCCTTACGTTGTTTCTAATAGATGGCTTTTGTTTTTCCACCAGGATGTGGCGTTACGCAGCGATTAGGAAGCACAACAGAAAGGCAGGACTGGACAAGGGAGGGATGAACACAGCCTTTGTACGAGCTCCTGGGGAAGAAAGGAGACGGTTTCGGTAAAATAAAGAGCACGCACAGAAACCTATGTCATTGGAATTATGTCGAGAACTGAAAACTAAGTTAAAAATAGACTAAATGCAGCACTGCTGATCCAATTGAGAAATTTGCCATTGCTAAGCTGGATGCATAATGGATATCTTTCAAAAAAAAGTGCTCATCACAGAGGAGCTTTAGAAACTAACTGCATGGGGCAGGCAGACTTCCAACCAGCTTGAGCTCCAGCCTCGTCTTCCCCGTTGACCAGTGACCACATGCTGTCCCAAGCACACTACGGCGCAGAGGAGCGACCGGGCAGTGGGCAAGGTAGGGAGGGCACATGCCCACGCTGCTGTCCTTCAGCTGAGGCAGGGAGCAGGCCAGCCCTGCTGTCCAGCACCAGGGAACCATCAAAAGCACTCATTTAAAAAGCATCTGCTCCCTCTGCGTAGAAGCAGGCCAGCCCAGGGAGAAAGTAGGGCACTGATTTGTCCCTCTGTGTGGCGGGAACCAAGGCAGGGAGAACCGGAGAAGGGATCTGAACAAAGTAGTTTCCAAAGCAGAACCTGCTGGCAAATTAAGATTAAAATATAACGACAGCCGCTGATCAGAGGGATGTGCCGTTCAGCACAGCTCCTGTAGTGACTCCTGGGCACAAACAGCCCCGCGTCCTGCATCAACACAGTGGCTGTGGTCCCCATCAGTGCAGGGGCGAGAGCCCTTGGGGTGTTCTTTCCATGGCTCCCACAGGGCTGGGGAACTGCACACCCTTGGGCTCACATTCCCTCGCTCAGCTTTCCAAAGGAAGGAGGATTTTCCGCAGGTGAAGGAGGGCTGGGTCCTGCTGCGGAAGGACCAGACCATGGAGTGGCAGCCCACCAACACCCCGGCAGGACAGTCAGCGGTGAGGCTGCCCAGTAAGACGCACTGGCAGGTGCTTGAGCTCCAAAGCAAGCAATGTGGCTCCAGCAGCAATGCCAAGATGTGGCTGCTGTTGTCTCCACGCCAATACCCAGGTCAGATCCCACCTGGAGCTGCTTCTGGTGGGTCGTTGTCACTCCTGGGCTGCGGAAGAGCGGCTGGGAGGGTTTGCTTTGGGAAGCAGCTGACAAAATTATATTGTTGCTCAGGGTGCCAGCAGCAGAAGGGAGCATGGGGTGAGGGTGTGAGGTCAGTGGTGAAGCACTGTGGTGCCTGAACAGCTTATCCCTCGGACTCCAATGTGCCTTAGTGTCTGCAAGCCACTTTGGTCCTATGGCTCAAACCCATTTTGGTACCGGCTGTTGCAAGGGGGAAAGGAAAGCCCCTCCCAAATGACTTCTCATGAACAAGGGACTGCTGACAGGTCAGCTCCTCTGCAACCAGCCAGGACCCATGGGTCAGCTCTTCAGCTAAACCTCGCAGGGAGGAACCAGGGTTTGAAACCCTCAGGAGAGACAAAATAAGCCGCCTAGGCAGGAATGGGGTGCCATGGGAACACCCCAATGGGTGTTTTCCTGCTGCCTTTCACCCCGCAGGAAGGCTGACCTGCACCAGCTGGGTGAGCGGGTCAGTGTGTCCAGGGGCCCAAGCACAGGGCTGGGTCCCTGCTGGCCCAGGGGGCATGGGGAAGAAGGGCTGGGGACCCCAGGGGTGACAGGTCCCAGTGTACAGTGGTGATGGCTGGAGAAACAAAGAGGAGGAGCAGCCATGTGGCAGGGTCCAGTTTGGGAAAGGAGTGGAAAGGGGGCAGTAGGGTACAAGGGGAGCTGCCTGCGCCCAGGACGTGCCCTTGAGGAGTGGAGATGACCATACCTTTTCCAGGGGTTCTGGGCACTCCAGAAATAAGCCTGGCAAAGCACTGTGGGCCTCACAGCATCCCTGAGCACTTTATTTTCACCGCTCAGCCCACCCACACACATCTGCGACCACGTTTGGGGCGGCACTGGGGCTTTGCACAGACACCTCTGACCAGGGACGCTGGAGACACAGGTAGAGGCAGCATCAGAGGGAAGGAGCTTTGCTGGAGGGGAAGGTCAGAGCGATGTTTTTCCCACAACAGGAAAGCAACAGAGACGAAGCCAAACACGCAGTCCTGCCAGACCCACAGCACCTTCTGCCCCTCACCACCCCAATGCTGCCCGGCCCCCCCAGTCCCAGACACCTCCCCAGGGAGCCACGCTGTGGGGAGTGCCTCTCCACACCAGTCCCGTCCTCCAGGCAGACTCAGGCCACCACCAGCCCCCCAGGGGTGGCAATCCCAGCCACTGGCACCCCTCCACTGTGGGGCTGCAGACCCACATGGAGACACCTCTCTTGTTCAAGTAGCATCAAGGCCCCTCTCAGAGGATCTTGACAGCCTGCAGCATGTCCGCCAGCACGTATGAGCTGTCCCAGGGGTGCCCAGGCTGCCGCAGGGCCTCCTCCAGCGCCCGGGCACGTGCCCTCAGCTCTGTGGGGTCCCGCTGGCCCTCGGGGCTGGGCTGGCAGAACAGGATCTCATTGACCTCCCCTTCAATGCGGCGTGTGTAGAGCAGTGGGAAGACCTCCCTGAGGGTGGCCAGGACAGACTCCTTCAGCCGGGCGTCACGGCACACCAAGTTGAGCACGAAGACTCCTGCAGCAGAGCAAGAGGGGTAGGAGTTCAGACCAGCTCGCACACACCACCCTGCTCCCTGCCTCCCTGCGGGAACACAGCTGAATCGGTGCTGCCCTGGTGCAAACAGCTCCTCTGCAGCACACGGAGTACCGGCACCCCCCCCAGTGCCCTTGGCCCAGCTCCACCTCCCTGCTACCACACGGGTTGTAGGCTGCCATGCGATCTGTTCCCAGATACCACCTACACCCTCTGCCTTCCCACAACCTTTCTTCACCCCCTGGGGATGTCTCAGCCTGCCTGGCACAGCAGCATCGCGGGCCACCCACTACACCCTGCTCCCTGCTATCACAACGCCCACTGAAACACTCAGATCTGGGACCCGCCAGGAGCGGCAGATGCCACACGGAAACCCTGGCCGCGGCCACTATTCTCCAGGATGAAAAACAGCGTCCCCATTACCCAAACCCCACACAGGACCAGCCAGCCCAGCCACAGGGACGCCACCGGATTTCCCCTCCTACCTTCTGGCTTGAGGATGGTTTTAACTTTCCGCAGAAAGGGCTTTTCCACGAAGGCTGGGGGCGGGCAGCTCATCCCCACCGTGAGGTCTTTGCTGTCCACGTCAAACATGACAGCGTCATACTGGGCTGGGGCTGCAGGAGGGAGTGCAGACTTGTTATCCCGTGGGACAGAGATGAGCCATGTACGGTGAGGAGGGAACAAATGAGGTGGTCAAAACACCTCCTCTGCCATGTTACAGACACTACTCTCTCCCAGGGTTTCTCTTTCCAAATGAAACTCATGGCAGCAGCCCTCAGCACTGTGGGAGGCAGCAAATCTAAGGTGTCCTGCATACATTGGCAAGGACAGGCCTGTAAGCTGCAGAGACCTGGTGAGGCTGGAGCTCATGACACGTGGCAGGAGATAGTGTGGGATGGGAAGTGGCCCAGGACTTTGGTCCTCAGCATGTCACCCACTGGGCTCCATGGGGCACCCAGGATGCTCCATGAGACAGTACCTTCAGCTGCCAGCTTGGCCACGTAGTCCAGGCCATCGGAGACGTGCACTCGCATCCGGTCACCTTGGGAGAAGCCGAACCAGCGCGTGGCCACCTCCAGCATGGAGGGGTCAATCTCCACCACGGCCACGTGGGCCTGTGAGAAGTAGTCATGGACAAAGAGGGGCAGGCTGCCCCCGCCAAGCCCCACCACCAGCACCGCCAGCGGGGCTCCTGCCAATGGAGAGTGCTTGGGTGAGCTGCTAGGACAGCCATGCTCACATCACCCATCCCAACCCCCTGCCCAGACTGCTTTGGGAAGGGCACATGGGGTGCCCAGGCCAGGAAAGACCTTTCCCAAGCACGGGGACATCCACACGACTGCCCCAGGCACAGCCTCCCACCACCAACCTAGTCACCTGGGAGAGGGTCAGGGCCCCCCAGCAGGCAGAGCCCTGCGACCATGGCCTTGTGGTGCTCACAGCACAGGTAGCTCCTGTCGATGGTCGCAGGTGGCTCAGTGAGGCTGGGCTTCTTGTCCTTCCTCCGTTTCTTCTGGCCTAAACAACAGGAGGCATTGGCTGGTAAAACAAGGCAGCAGGCAGACAGGGCTGCTTTCTGGCGATCAGCCACCGCCAGCTCCTGTCCCCCTACGGAGCAGGCAGCAGAGCACGAAAACACTTCCAGAGCTGCCCAGGACATGGCAGGCAGGTCCCAGTGGGACTTTTCCTTCCATATCAGTCTCACTCTCTGACCCTCCAAAAAGTCACCCTTGGCCCCTGCCCCTTCCCGGCTGCTCCACATACCTGGGAGAGGTACAGAGGCCAGGAGCCGAGCCTCCGACTGCACCACGTTCCTGTTGCGGAGGAAGATGAGGCGTCGGAAGTAGCAGGTGCCGTCCCCCTTCACGTCCTCCACAACATATTCCCCGCTCAGGGGGCTGGTGTCGCAGTGCCGCACCGTCCGCACCCCGATGTCCCCTCCCACAGACAGGAAGGGCACCTGCAGGGAGGACAGGGAACAGTGCAAGAAAGGAAAGGCTACAGGAACAGACCAGACCCTGGCACTCCTGCTGTCCTGACTGTGGCTAAAGAGCTGGGACAAAGCGGATACGTTGCGGGAGCAGCAGGATGTGCTGTAGGCAGCCACAGGGCAGTTGGGGATCAGTGTGTGGGACACCAGGTTCCCACCCATACACGTATGTTGGGGACAGGGAGCAAACACCCCAAGACCTCTTGCAAGGGCTGAGGTTTGGGGAGCTGGGCAGGAAGGAGGAGATAGAAGGGACAGGAGAAGTTAAAGCCAAGATTAAGAAGGGGCTGGGTGCTCCCAGGGTTTCGGGATGCCTAGCTTTCTTCAGATGTTGGGTTTTGGAGCGCAATGATTTCACAGTGAATCCTGCCACACAGGCACCCAAAATCCTGCCTCCAAGCAAAGGCAGCCTGCTGGAGGGAAAACCAAGAGGAGCTGTATCTGAGGCCAGCCTCCTCCCTCTCAAGGCAGTCAGGTTACACGTTGCAGCTCGGTCTCCCTCGGAGAAGAGGGACTTGCTGCTGGCAGAGAGACAGCCTGGCCCTGGTTTCAGGGAAGCTGAGCAAGAGGGCCAGGCATCAGGGCTCACCTGCTGCCGGGCAGGGAGGCCCGGCGGGGCCAGCTCCATCACCTTCCCTGACAGTTCTGCCTGGATGCCTGCCATGCCCTCGTAGTGCTGCTCCCTGTGCAGGGCCACGGTGACCAGGCGCCTGAAGCCCGCGCTGGTGGCCAGCTGCCTCCGCCCTTCCTCCGTTCCAAAGAGCCACTCGGTTTCTCTGCCCTGCGGGACTGCAGAAGGGGTTGCCATCAGCCTTAGGCAGTCCTGGTTCCGAAGTGACCACCCTGGCCCCAAGAGGGGAGCCACAGAGAATGGTAAAACATCACAAAGAGGTACCACTGCATGCCTGCAGCCGTGCTCTGCAACATCCAGAGAGCCAGGACCTTCCCTGTTTTGGGCAGGCTCATACGGGAGGCTGGAAAAGCCATGTCTCATAAGAAGTGGGCATCCAACAGCATCATGACCCATCTCCAGGCTGTGCTAAGCTCCAGCTTTGCGGGCACGCAGGGAGGGAACAGCGCTGCTGGCAGAGCAAGGTGCTTGCGAGGTGCAAGCACAAAAGCGAAGTGCAGCCCTGAGCAGCACGGCCCTGGTCCATGAAGACCAGTGACGCCTTTCCAGCTGCATCCGCTGCGCCCCAGCTCTGTGCAGTGGTGCACTACAGCGGCTGTCACTGGCACCGAGGCAGGAATCACCACCTTCGAGGCAGGAATCACCACCTTCGAGGCAGGGCAGGCAGCATCCCTCTGCTGCCATACCAGTATCTGCTCAGCCAGCAAGCTCTGTGCCAGATCTCTGCTTGCACCACCAGACAAACACGTGTCCCACCACAAAACCAAGGTGAAAACATCAACCCAACCCCACACAGGTGCCTTATTTCCCTCTCAAGCCCAGATTTTAGCAAGGGCAGGACAGCTGGCCAGCTCCTGACCAGAGCACCATCTCATTGCAGGCTGTACTCACTGATGAAGATGGCGAAGTGATTGTCCCGGGAAGGTTTCACTGAAGGGCTGTCAACCACATGCAGCGTGTAGCGAGGCCTCCCGCTCTCTCTGTCACACAGATCCAGGGAAACCTGCTCCCCACAGGGGGTTTTGCTCAGCTGGCTGCAGAGCAGGGCGTAATGCTGCCTGTCCTTCACCGCTGCCACCAGCCGCTCTGCGCTCTCCACCCGCATCGGCTTGTCCTGTTCCTCAGGGCAGATCTCCAAGATCTGTGGTGCCGAGCCGGGGATCTTCCTGAACTTTGTCATGACATAGACAAAAACAGGTAGGACAAACTGCTGCTTGTCCCCGCTGCTGGCCAACCTGATGGACACGCACGACCCAGCCTTCCTTGCAGAAGTATTCCACTGCTTCTTCAGCACGTGGGCTTGAGCCAAGGAGACGCAGAGATAACGCCCTCCTACCTGCAAGACCCGGCTGATCTCAGCAAACATCTTGTCCACTTTGGCTAGAGTGGCCTCCTCTTCATCAGTGAGGATGGCGTCCAGCGTGCCTTTGTCCAGGACCACCTGGAAGTGGGCATCAGAGAAGTCCATCTGAAGCATGTCCATCAGCAGGTAGCTCATTTTTGGCCTCTTGCTCCCACTCCGCTCTTGCATCTGGCGGATCACAGCATCGCTGATGTCGATGTTCACGATGTCCTCGCACACGCCCATGTCGTACATCTGCTCGCTCAGCTCCGAGTTCCCACAGCCCACCACCAGAACCTGGGGGGCGGCACAAGAGCAGTGCGATGGTGAGGACACCTTGGAGACGTGTCCCAAAGCGTTTTACGAGCAATATCAGCCACGGCCACGAGCCCTCTGTGAAACCACACCCGCAGCACCGACAAATCCACTATCTGGGACCCTCAGATAACTTTCCATATAGAAAAGCGACGTGGGCACAGAAGCGACGCATCAGTTACACCGCTTTTGGGGACGATCCGGGTGCTTTAACCCCCGGAGCTCCTCGTCCCACGGCAACTCGTGGGTCTCTCCCGTTCCCTTGCCACGGCACACCGGGAGCTCCGCATCGCCTGTGTCAGCGCACGACACAGCAGCTTAAGCCGGGACGCGGAGGCACGGAGCCCGGGAGGCGGCGGACACGAGGGAGGCTCGGCCCGGGCACACGGGGGAGGCTCGGCCCGGGCACACGGGGGAGGCTCGGCCCGGGCACACGGGGGAGGCTCGGCCCGGGCACACGGGGGAGGCTCGGCCCGGGCACACGGGGGAGGCTCGGCCCGGGCACACGGGGGAGGCTCGGCCCGGGCACACGGGGGAGGCTCGGCCCGGGCACACGGGGGAGGCTCGGCCCGGGCACAGGGCGCTGGGAACCGGACAAGGCTCACCTTGTCGCGGGGCCGGACGTACTTGCGCAGGACGGGACAGAGCTCCGGGAAGGCCCCGTACCACTCGAAGGGCCGCTGCCCGCGCTGCCGGAAGAACCGCTCCCAGTAGCGGGCCGAGCCGAACTCCGCGGGGCTCCGCGGCAGCAGCTCCATGGCCGGGCGGGATCCGCCCGGCGGCCGCTCCCGCCGCACGTGCCCCCGCGCCCGGCGCGCCGCGCGCTGACCGCATCGGCGTGCGCAGCGCGCCCATTGGACGCGGCGGCCCCGCAGCCGATTGGCTGCCTCTCCCCCACGGCCGCTTCCCATTGGCTCGCCGCTCCGCGCCCGCCGGTCCCGCGGGCAGCCCCGGGGCTCGGTGCTCTGCGCTCCCCGCGCCTCTGCCGGGACCCCGGGCGGAAAGGGCGGCAGGGACTGCCCGGGCAGCCCCGGGCCGGAGCCCTCCCAGACCCTGCAAGCTTCCCGTGAGGCGCAAACGCGCAGCCTAGGGAATCTAGACCAGGCGCTCCAGGAGCAACAAAACCAGCGCGGAGAAGGAGGTGCCAGTGGCTTCAGAAGGAGCAGCTTTAATGGCAGCCCGCGGCAGAGCACGGCTCTCCCGGGGCAGCTGCAACACGGCCGGCGCAGGGTGCCCGCAGGGCGGGGAGGCTAGCTGGGCGCGGAGCGGGGCTCCGTCGAGTTGCTCTGAAGAAGGAAGGCGGAGAGCTCGCTCAGCGCTCTGTACCGGTGCGAGATGGAGTTCTTCACCGCCTTGGGCAGCTCAGCGTAGCTGGAGGGGACAGAAACAAGTCTCAGCAGCGGAGACACTAGGCATGTGTCCCCGAGAGCTCATCCCCTGCTTGTGGTCCCCCTGCTCAACTACACAGCAGGGGCATCTGTAGTGACACACCGGTAAAGCCAACAACCCCCATCCTGTTCCAGAAGTTCCTTGTAACCCACCACATTCAGATCCAGCAGGGTGTTTTCTCCCTCCCGGCCTTCCTCATAAGCAGGTTTCTCTCCACGCACCTCGACCCCGGCGTTCCTTTGGTAAAGAGCTGTAGGTAAAACGCCACTTACGTCTGGTTGTAGCCATCCGGCTGAAAGCAGGGATCCCAGCCGAAATCTCGAGGGCCTCTGGGCTCCACTATCAGCCCCTGCCACGAGACAGCAGAAAACCCCCGTAAGCTGCGACTCGGCAGTGTTTCCCTCGCAGTCGCGTTTCAAGCATGGGCTGAAGAGCTACACGCAGCCACAGCTCACACAGTGGCCAGCACGGGCTCGGTGTGGTGCTGTCCTCCTTCCCAGCACCTCTCCGGGCCGTAAGCAAAGTTAGCAGCTGCAAAGTCAGCGCTCCATCACGCTGCCCTACGCTGACAGCCCCTTCACCCCCTCCAACTGACAGGGCCAACAACTGCGCTGAAATACAGCCCTGCCAGAGGGAGATCCACGGAGTCAGGAGTCTGAGATAATATGCGAAGCTGGGCCAAAGGGCTGCAGCTCTCAGCACCACCACCCACCAGCTCTGCTCTCCCTCAGTCTGTTCCCAACAAGCTCTGAGGGCGTTCAGAGCCACTAAAATTGTCCTCAACAGAGCCAATGCTGTTACAAAATTCATGTTACAGCCCTCCGCCCTCAGCACGTTCCCTTCCCCAGGCACAACACCTACGTGGGTCTGGCCTTTGAACAGCTTCACGGGCTCCTCGGGGTTCCCAGTACTGAACGCGAAGGTACAGAGAGCGTAGGCAGACTTGTCTTCAAAGCCAGCCAGCAGCTTGTACAGGCCTGAGCGACACAGAAAGGATCCCAGCATTACCATCCTTCCCTGGGAGTGCAACACACCCACCTAGGGACGGACTGAGGGAGCGTTCTGCATTCGCATCCGCAAGGGAGAGGAAGAACTACAGGAGGTGACAAAGCTCAGGCACAAGGATGCTCTTGGCTGGGTCCCCCGTATGACTGGAGCCAGCACTTCAGACCCAACACAGCATGAGCTGCAGGGCCCTGCCACTAATCTGGGAGTGGAACCAAAGAAGCACACAAGCAACACCGGAGAGGGCTAAAGCCCACTCTAAATTCGCACGATTAACCCTCATGCTCGTGGCGCCAGTGACTGGCAGTCTTGCTTTTAACTGCGGCATCAAAGGCAGTCACTGCACGTCAGAGGAGGTGAGCATTAGTGGAGAGGGGCTTGCACAGAAGCCAAAGGGAGCAGCAGGTCTTCCACAAGCTCTGCCACCAGCCTGTGGAGGCAGGAGTCTGAGAATCCAGGGATGATGCTGAAGCTACTGGGGGAAACAACATCTTGTGAAGAAGGGCACAAAACAGGCTCAAGAAGAGAATGAGAACGGACAGAGAGGAAGGGAATCAACTACAAAACGGGCAGCGTGTGGGCAAGCACGCTCAGCAGGGCCCAGCATGGGCAGAGATCCATTTCATTTGGGAAGTACTGAGTTACAGGCAGAGCAGTAACACGGGAGGCAGTACCTTCCGGTTTGAGTTTTTCCAGGAACCATTTTCTGAAGGAGAAGAAGAGAGGAAAGATTAATTTTTGCTATTATTTCTCAGAAACACAGGATTCTTTGCGACACTGTTGCCTGCATTTTCACAGCCCTTTGAATCCCTCTTAAATGTGCTGTCAAATCACCTCATTCTGGACTCTTTACCAATAATGACAGACTTAGCTCTTAAACTGAATGGGACACAGTAAAACAGCAGTGGGGTATTTAATTTACTGCAGTACTGGGGTCTATGTAAACAACTCAGTTCTCACTCGTGAGCACTGACATGAGAAATACACTTCTCAATTCACCCGTTCACATCTTACACACAGTTCTAGTGTCAACTTCATCATACGAAGCTTCTAGGTCTCTGCTTTGCTCAGCAGAGACAGTTTGGAAGAATTAATCATACTAAAAGTTTACTCCAGGAGCTAAGGCAGTATTTTATTAGAGGAGTTGCACTGTAATGTAATAATCTTGTTATCTACTGGATTAAAGCAGTGCCTTTGAGAACCTGTAGGATACTCATCCCAGAGTCCTGCTGAAATGCATGGTGCCTTAACTATGCAGAGCCTGCTGCGGGGTCAGGTTCCCAAGCCAGCTCCAGGAGCAGGCACCATAGATTGTAAGGCAGAGCCAACTATTTGGATCTGTCTTTCTTATCCTGCACCGTGACTTACAAGCTCAAGGAGTTCAAATCCAGCCCCTGGGGTGCAGGATGAAGCCAAGGACACAGACCAGAAATCACCTCCCTGAGCCTATTGCTCCTGGAGCATGGAGAATTCACCATCCTGCCAGCCTGCACTCCTCACTCTAGAACATGAAAGGTGAAGCAAGTTCCCTCCTACTTACATGTATGGTCCTGGCAGCCCCCCCAGGGCATTGAAGCACAAGCAGGTATCCTCTACTATAACAGGTCCCTGAACCTACAGCAAAAGCCCAAGAGATGGAAACATCAGACCTAGAGAAAAGCAATGCCTCCAAACTCAGTTTCTTGCTCTATTCTATTGCCATGCTTCCATGATAACAGGAACATCACAAAAATGCACCAGCCACTAGAGCTCTTCACCTCAGAGGCAATCCATACCCGACAGGCACAACAAAACCCATGCTCTCCCCAGGCGGGCAGGAGTGGCTGAAGCATGGTGGGGGAAGATTTTTCCTGGAGAAAAACCGAGCAGAGCTGAGCACCCCTTGACCTCTTGGCAGGCAGGAATAGTGGGACAAGGAGAAGGAAAGCTTGTGCCCTGAAGGCACGCCTGCATTCTCCTCGACTCTCAGTCCTTACTCGGTGCTATTAAGACACCTATCCCAGAGACAGCTCTAGAAGGTAACGCATCAGAAGCTCCAGCTGACAGAAAACGCCATGTCCCACAGCTGCTGGACTGAAGGAGCTGCCATGTCCTCCTGCTGCTCGAGGGACACAGGAAGCCAGAGGAGCAGCAGCAGGACTACCTAAGCACTGCGTCCCCAGCGAGCATTCACCATCACCCAGCGCAGGCCAGAAACAACCGGGCGACAGGAGTGCAGCGAGGCCAGGCGAGGCCCGGCCGCGTCTCCGAGTTTCCTGAGGGCTGGGCCGGCTGCCCCGATGGCCATGGCTGCCCCCCCCGGGGCTGGGGTCCGCCCGCGCCCCCACCACCGCTCCGACGGGCAGGAAAGGGCAAGAAGAAAGCGAGCGACCTGTCGGGCGGCTTCACGGCACTTCTGCACGGAGATCTCGTCCGGCTCGCCCTGGTACTCTGGCACTGGGGACACGACAGCCGGCGCTGAGGAGGCGGCCAGGCGGGGCCGCGCCGCCCCGGCCCGGCCGCCAACTTACGGTCAATTTTCCTCGCCACCAGCGCGTAGAGAGAGGCGTCCCCGAGGATCTGAGTGACCTGCGCAGGGGGAAGGGAAGAGGCCGCCCGTCAGGCCCCAGCCCCGCCAGCCGGGAGCTGCCAGACACCCCCCGCCACACACACACCTCCTCCAGCTTCTTGGCGTTGCCCGTCACGAACACCACGCTCCGCCGGGCCGGCGCCGCCATCCCGGCCCCGCGCGGCGCCCGCGCGCCGAGCCGCCAATCACCGCCGGCGGCAGCGCCGCGCTCACCACGCCCCAACCAATGGGGAAGGCTTCCGCCGGCACGTGAGAGAGGAACGCCCGGTCCCCCGAGGGGAGGCGCTCGCCGCTCGCCACTCGCCGGTGCGCGGCGCGGGCGCGGTGCCGCGCAGTCTCGCGAGAGGCGCGCGGAGGGCGGGCGCCGGTCGCCATAGCGGCGGCGCCCGGTCTCTTGCCACAGCCCACCCCGCGCTCCCGCCGCTCCCCGCCGGCCGGGCCCGCCCTGCAGCGGGCACTGGCACCTCCAGCGGGGCGGGGGCGGCCGCCTCCCTGTTTACTGCCCCGGCGTTTGGCAGCAGCCGCCGGAGGATCCCTCTCCCTCTTTTCCCTGAAGTAGAACCACATGTAGTTGGGAATCGGGCAGTGGACTGTGCTCCAAGCGCAGCCGGTATTTACTCCCTGACCTCTGGCGCGTCTGCGCCTTCTGACACCAGATTTCCGATGTGGGAGCGACTCCAGCTTCATCGTTCCGAAGGCAGCTGCGGGACCGGCTGGCGGCTGTAGCAAAAACAGCGGTGAGGAGAGCTGGGCTCAGAACGCCGGAGACAGTCCCCGCTCCCGGTGTCGAGCCCCAGGGGAGCGGGTCAGCACAGCCCAGCGCTCCCCAGCCCAAGGGCAGCGGAGAGCAGCGCCCTGCGAAGCAGCCGGCTTTTTGGAGCTCTCCCTCCCACCCAGCCTCTCCCAAGGAGCTGCTGTTCTGCACGGGGGCTCCCCAGAGGGGACTGGAGGAGGGACGCCTCTCCCCGCCTACATCAGAGCCGCAGACATGCAGCCCCTCTGCCCTCGGGCGTGGCGACCCTCGGGTCTCACCAGCAAGCCTGGGAGGAGGAACCAGCCCTGCAGCAGGAACGCACAACTCCAGCCAAAACATGCTGTTCCCTGTAAAAAAGCCATCATGTGGAAAACAGCAGCTAACGAAGAGATCTGTCTTCTGCACAAAGAGGGAATGGAGAAAACAGACCCCATGCTTGGGTGAAGGAATTGTTTTTGTTGTAAAATCTCCTTCATAACCTCTCCTAAGTGAAAGCCAACCCCAAACCATGCAGGTGCTGCTGGAAACAACCACCACCCTTTCTGCTCACTACAGCTCTCCCTGCCACAAGTCTAGGGTGGGACAGCACCCTGCAATACAAAGACTGTGATATCTCAAAAGAACGTCAGGAGAACTGCTCTGTAATGTACCTGAGACCAGACAATGTAATGGTCTTTTCAAGCCTTGAAAAAAATCTATAAAAGTTGCTCAATAAATTCTATTGCTGTGAAGTTACTGACCAGAATTGTTGATTTGCTGCTGCCACTCACAGCCAGAGCTGGTACCCTGAGAAGGTCTGTGCTCAGGACGACCTCAGCATGCAGTGCTTGAACCTAAAACCGATCAACGCCTAATCCTGGCAAGTCAGGGGACTTTGGCCATGGCAGCTTTCCCTGCCCTGCATCTCAAGTACAACTGTTTGCACCCTAACCTCCCGGAGGTGCTGCAAAAGCACTATGACAGCACTGTCAAGGAAAGCCAGCTTTTCCAAGGTGAGAACCTGCTGCCTGCGCTCGGCTGCCTGGGGTGGGCCTGGTCCAGGCCCTTTGGTAACAAAAGATGAGTCTGAGGCAGGCACAAAGACACAAACAGTACAGCGTCAGGGGTGATAACCTTGCCACCTCATTTTCCATGGACCTGGGCCTGCTGGAAAAGTGTTTGTGCCTGTCTGAAGCAGCACAGTGCCAGCATAGTGATAACAGCAGCACTTCTCAGTGTGGTGTGCCAGTGTCCGCACTGACAAGAGTTCAATGCCACCTGGAAACTCTCCTTAAGGACATGCTGGTGACGTCTGCTGAACCCAGCAAGGACATGGCTCAGGAGGCTGTAGCAGCAGCTCCCAAATTCAGCAGCTGTAAGCAGTTCTTTGAATCAGTAGAGTTGCCATGAAGCCTTCATCCTACCAGCATCCATTTTCCAAGGTCCTCAGCCCAGCTTTGAAGCCAGGCTTGGCCTCTAGCAAGTAACTGCAAAACTAACTTCTTTCTCAGACCTGGTGCCAGCAGAGATTTGAAGTCCTGACACGCTCCTGTGGCACCGAGGTCCTTCTGTGGGTGGCAGCAGCAGCGGTGGCAAGATGGGGCTGGGAGAGAAAGCCAGAGGTACTGGCAGGACTCTCCTGGAGCAGGACTAAAGCCTGCCCTTGCAGGCAGGCCAGAGCAGGCACAGCACAGCCCTTAACGCAGGCTCACAGCATCCTTAACTCACTTTCTAGTTGGCAGGAAAAGGCACCTGACAGCTCAGCAAGACCTGCAGCCCCCCCTGAAGACAAACATAGTCCCTCTTCATCCATCCTCTTGATCTCTTGCAGGTGGAGAGTAGCCAAAGGCATAGGCAGGATGATTTTTATGCCTTCCACTGAGTGCACAACTTCAAAAAAACAGGCTACACTTCAGGAGGAAAAACCCAGCTTGGCTTTCTGATTCCCACCTGGAGAGACCAGGGCCCCCAGAGGGCAAAAGCCCTATTTATATATTCCATCTGGGCCAACAGAGCTTGTAATCACATCCGACCCTCCAGCCTGCTGTGCTCACTTTTAATCCCTCTCTCTGCATGGAGCAGCACCACCACTCAAGTGGAAACTGTGTACAAGGTCCCAGGGGCAGGTTCAGAAGAGGAAGCTGGGACGTGGCACAGAGTTCTCTGGGGCACCACTTCCCCTCTTCAGCATTACTTCAGACACATGCTAAGCAGGACAATGCTTCTCTCATCAGAACAGAGACACAAAAGAGAACCAGGAGAGCCTTTTCTGGGCTCAGCTAAAGTCCCAGGCTCAGACCTGGAAGGAATGGGGGTCCCAAAATTGAGGGCAGACAGAAGCACCGCTGACAACTGAGACCAAGGTTGGAGACAGCCAAAACGCAGCAGTCCCACCCATGGATGGAGGAGCTCAGCTCCTGTTTAGTTCAGCACAAGGCCCCCTACACCTCCCTAAGCACCCCAACACATCTGCCTGGGAATAACCCCCAGATCATAGGTAGGCAAAACGGGCTGGTGTTTGGGACCACAACCACAACCACCACATCAAGGTGAAGGGCTCTGAACGCGAAATGAGCGTGTTCACCCTGAACTGGTTTCAGCAGAGCTGCTGTCCTCCTTCTGTGTCTTTTATATTGTTGGGCTAATAACTAGACTTTACACACACTTCTCGCTTTTGTTTAAGAAAACACTAAACAGTCCTTTCCTGGGAATCCCGACAGCGGAGAGCTGTGAATGTCCTCCAGAACACTGTGAAGGCACACAGGAACTCCACATGTACAGTCAAAAATAGGTTTACTGGAATGTCTTTAGTCACAGCTGTAAGCAGCGATACTGAAAACACTGAGCTTGTGCATTCCCATGGCAGGACCAGAAAGTCTTCTGGATTGTAAAACCTAATTATTTCTTTTTTTCTGAACAAGAGAGAAACAACACCCTTGCAGTTCTTCACAGAAGGGACAGTTCCCTGTAACACAACGGTATGTTTCTCTTCAGACGTTTTCCCCTCTTTTGCTCCGATGAAAGGACAGTGTTCCCTCTGCCTTGCACAACAGGCAGCAGGGAACTGCTCAAATGGTATTATTATTATTAATATTACAACTCAACAATATATACAGATAAACTGTAGTGGCAAGTAGCCAGCTCCAAACCAGAGACCCAGAATTTCACAAAACAGGCGGTTTGGGAACTGAATTTTCTGTTATAGAAAAAGTCTGACAGCAGGAGTAGCTACTCGACTGAAAAAAAAAAAGGGTCATTTGGCAGTTCTTAAAACACTCTGTTAGAACTGGCTACTTGCCGCTGCCTTCTCACTCCGTGGAGAAAAACAGCTTCAAAGCTATGTACAGATATCTCACTTAAATTACACAGCAGTTTGGTTATCCCAGAGCCAGCTCCGCCAAAGCCTCCAGCTGCCCCGTCAGGTATGGTACTTCAGGACTATGGGTACTGGAAAACACAAAGAAACAAGCTGTCAGCCTCATGCCTTCACATGCAACATGGATCCTTGCCAGAGAGATCCCCCCTGTTTCTTTAGTGACAAACACCAAGCAGCCGCGAGGGAAAGCGCGTTTCCAAGCTCAAGCTAATACAATCTGCTGCCTGCACACACAGTAGACAACATTTCCTGCCACCTTCATCTGCTTCCAGCTTCCCAAAATTAAACCAGATGGGATTTTCCATCAGTCTCTCTCTCTCTCTCTCTCTCTCTCTCTCTCTCTCCAACACTCCCACCCTGCTGCCAGCTCTGCCTCTCCCGTGGCAGGCTGTGTGTCAGCAGGACAACAGGCTGTGAGGGTTTTGCCAAAGCAACGAGAACCATTACAAAGCTGCCCTCGGCCACGGTTGGTGGGAGGAAAACTCTCCAGACCCAGTGGCATGGAAGAGCTGTGCTGCCATGCTGGGCTGCCTGGATCCCTGGGGCCCATCATTCTGCAGGCAAAGGGCTGAGTTACTTCAGTTACTTCTTCCGCCTGGAAGAAACATGCTCTGGTTGTTATTACCTGTTTGGTAGGAAAAGCAGTGACATCTCTGCTCTGGGGAGCTCCAGAGAGACCAGGAAGGGCAGAGAGCAGGGGAAGGGACAAACAGCAAAGCCACAACAGCTACCTGCTGAACATTAAGCAGCCCGGCAGCTTTGGGGAGGAGTGTTTGCTGGGAGCAGACCTATTGCTATATGTGGAGAGGCCTTTGGAAGGCGTTGCTCTGTCTGAAACTCTTTCATCTACTCCCATCAGCCTTGGGATCAGTCAGTGCCAACATTGAATCAGTACAGCATTGACAGAGCAGTGTTGGCTTTCTTCAGCAATAGTCAGTAGGACTTGGTTTGAGCCTGCTCCTCCGGGTGTGTGTTTAAACCTTGCAGAAGAGCTGCAGGGAGTGGGCTACAGGCACCAGTTATGGCTGCTTAAGGCAGAACGGAACTTGACAGGAGTGGCTCCATTGCTCCCTTCCCCAGGGACACCAGCACCACAGTGTAACTCAGTATGTGGAGTATGAGCATGTCAATGCCAGACATGACTGGGGTGACCTGAAGCTACTCACCAATGATGACAAGCAAGAGAACGACCGCCACCAGCGCTATGATCGCCTTCATCTGCAAGGGGAGCACGGAAGCATGTTACACAGGGAGCCACGTGTAGCTGCTTCGACCTGAAAAGAGGCCTTTGCCTCCCAGCATCTTTTCAGGTAGAAAGCACAGCTTCTCCAGCCCCTTCCAGGGGAGGGCAGGTAACCTCCCCTCCACAAACCCACCCCTGCTTCTTCCAGTTCTCACTCACCTTGCAGCCTCGCCACCACATCTGTCTCCGAAGCTGCTTGGCTCTGCTGCTAAAAGCTGTTGCATTGTCTGATAAACTTTCTGTTGAAGGAAAGAAAGGAGGTCATTCAGCAGCGTGCACACAGTCAGAGCATCCACTCATTCCACTGAGTTTTGAGCAATAAACTCAGCATTAGGGGAACAGACCCAACCACAGCGGGATTCACCAAAGCCACAGCAGATGCCAATGTGACGCCCTTCGCGAGAGCACACACAGACCTGCCGAGCCCCACTGAGCCCCCTTTGTCCTGCCTGCCCTCTGAGGACAGCAATTCACTCTGCAAGCCAGCAAGCGAGCAGACAGCTGAAGCACTCAGGGCTGTTGGGAGACAGACCAATCTACCTTTGCTTGAAGGACCAACTAGATCATAGCACCCAAATGCCTCCAAACTAATGCCTCTGTACAGAGCAGCAGAAGGCAAAGGTGGAAAAAGGGGAACGTCAGCAGAAGGTCAGATCTGCAGCCCAAGGCTGGGAAACACCACCCCAAAGAAGGACAGAAATACAAGCCCAGGTCTGTCAAGGCACTTTCTGAACTGAAACCAGGTAACCTTGCCCAGCAACAGGGAAGAGATGTTGGGAAAAGTCCATCGGAGCTGCATTTAGCATCACACCTGATTTATCCTGCAGGTCATCCAGCCGCTCGCCTCTTTCAATCACCTTCGTGATGTTCTCCTGCATAACATCGATGACTTCGTCCACCTGGTTCTGGACACTAGAGCAGAGCAAAGGGGAGCATGAGGAGCAGGAGCAAGCATCACCAGCTGCACTGCAGCACCAGCCCTTGCTCAGAGTTGCCCAGGCTAATGGGGGTCAGAGAGCTCACTGACAACAATCAAAGAGGACAAGAGCAGAGGGAGGTTGATGGGATGCCAAGAAAGCCAGAGGCATGGCATCACCTGGGGTGGGTCTCTTGCAATCCCAGGAAGGGCGAGGGAACACAGGGGGCTCAAAGAGAACACTGGGGAGTCCACAGAAGCAGGACACCCTCTGTAACACCTTTAACACAAATGCAGAAAGGGAAGGCACTGACTGCTGCTGGGGGGCACCTCTGCTGCAGAAGAGTTCACATCAAAGGGAAGAAATATGAAAACTGCACCTCATCTTTCCAGATTTCACAGAACCTCACACTGCACCTTTGCTAAACAACGTGGGGTGAAATCAAAGCAACTGAGTTGCTAAATGAAACCCACTCTGCCAAGGGCATCAAGAGGACAGTGAAGAAAAGGCTGAGATGAACTCAACAAAGTTATAATAATCTATCTTCTCACAGGTTACGCAACTCTGTGGGTAGTTGCTTCAGCAAACAGTAGCCTAAATCACACCCGCGGGGTTATTATGAATGCATTTATTCACTCCATAAAAAAAGCCACACTGGTAAGAGAGAAAAATTCTCCTAGTGGAAAAATACTGCTACATTCTGGTCTGTATTTTGGAGCTAATACACTTTTATTTTCCTGGAGATAGAAATAAGACATTTCTTGGGGCCTTGGGGAGACAATACATTGTTTGAGACATACTGTTCCCGGAAAGTAAACAGCAACACCGATGTCTTGGAGGCAACTACACACAGGGCAACAAAACAGAAATAGCTCCAGGCCGCTCAGTCTGCCTAAGCCTTAGGTCTGATAACTTCGGTCACATTGATTACAAACATTTAAGGACTTCAAACATATCGAAAGGCATCCAGCATTTCCCAAATACGCAGTGCAAATAGGCCACTTCAACAGCTCTCCATGTTACCAGAAACACACACTTCCTATTAACAGTGTGTCACCGGTGTCCCCGAGGGACAGAAGGATTACCACCACCTCATCGTTTGTGCCTGCTTAGCACCCACTCTCTCCTGCTCCCCAAATTTTCCAGTCACAACATCTTCCTCTCTGAACCCATGGAAAACCCTCTCCTCCTCCTCACTGGCACCTCACAGATGCAGAAGCTCAAAGACATTATTTGCCAAACCACGGTTTTTCCATCGGAACCACACCCATCTCCACCACTCAGAGAGCCATCGTCCAGCACCCAAGCTCCAAGCGCTTGGTATGACGAGGTATCCTCCACCACAGCCCTGGAAGCCAGGGCCAAGAGAGACTCAGAGCAACTTGCCCAAGGCCAGTCAATGGGGCACTGCACAACAAGGAACACAGGGCCCTGTCCTAGCCACGATGCTTCTAATTAGAGACATCAGTTCACATTAACCTATTCCTCCTGTCTCCCCACCAGCTACAAGCCTCTTGCCAAGCAGACATTTATGCCCAGATGCGCACACGAGGAGCAGCTGCAGCAAGCAATAGTGGTCGCAACGGAACAGTGCATGCCTTGCTCACGTTTACTTTTCATTCCAAACATAGGCAAGGAAAGTCATTAAAAGAAAAGGCTTTTTTTCTCCACACAAAGCTCCAGAAAGTGCTCCAGATGAAGGGAACATGAAGGGGCTTCCTATCTTAGCATTTCACATCAGGCTCTGTAGCACCACTGCACTACAGCTTCCAGAGCTGGAACAGCCAGGAAACCCCTCTGAAGCCAATTTCTGACGCAATAACCCTCGTATGGCACATGCCAGACTCCAGCAGTGCACATAAAAATTGGTTTTATTTAGGACACCGCAAGAAAGGAACCTGCTTTCCCTGTGCTGCACCGCAGAGTCCGTGGGAGCAGCATCTCTCTGCGCCCACCTATACTGTGTGGTGGCAGCTCCTGCCTTCCACGTCGATTGCAGCCGCCTGCCAAGAGTTTCTTACCTGGAGGGGAAAGGCACAGATAATGCCCAAACGCCTCTCAGCAGGAACCTGGCCATGCCCACAAGCCCATTTCGATCCACCATTTGCTTTACAAGGCATGAGGTGAGCAACAGAGCTGCCACTGTTGGGAAAGCACGGAATTTGGCACTGAGGACACAGGCAGATGCTGCCCAGGAAACACGTGGTGGTGCCCTGTGGAGCAGTGTCCACCCCATGCAGGACATGTACAGCCCCATGGCCTGCCCTTGGGGCAGCAGGTGAGGACGTGGGGAGGAGGCACGCTCTGCAAGGGGGTTTCCTTACCTCAGCACAACAGACAAGTCCCAGCTCTGAGCCGCCAGCCACACTGCTGTAGCTCAGGGCGAAAGAGGAAGAGCAGAAACATCTGCTATCCCAGATGAGCCAACTTGGCAAAAACATGAGTTTCACAGGCAGAAGGCTACATTTGCAGTATGTAAATGTTTGTAAAATCATTTACTGACTTCAAAATAAAGAGATTTCCTCCCACAACAGATTTGTAACCATCTTGGTACAACTAACAAGCAGGAGTACGCAAGGTTACAATGTGCCTGGGAACGTGCAGCGCAACGCAATGCCACCTGTATCCCCACCAGTACAGGTCAGAGCCTGGAGAGATGCTGCTGCAGTCCCAGGGCACCCTGCAGCGTTCGAGGCAGAGTGGGCAGGTATGTAACTGCAAGCTGCTCTGCTGCGAACCAGCATTTGGGAGAGACCCATGGAGCACAGACCCTTACTGCCCAAGCTGCATCTCAGCATCCCACCTCTTTTCACTTGAGCTGTTGGTGAAACGCTTCGTGCCTTTGCTGCCTGCCCCTAGGCTGGGCGTGCCGTTAGCCATCCCTCCAAGAGAACAAAACATTTCACAGATGGAGAACAGAGAAATCAAGACTTAAAGTCTCACAAACGTTGAAGTGTCTAACTCCCATGGAACACAGACGCATTTGAGCACCGCAATATCTTTTGGCATTTCATGTAAAAGATAACCCTGGAGAAAAAAAAAAACAGGAAGGAAGAGACCAAGCCAGGGAATGAAACTTTGATCTCCACACAGTGCCTTAACCAGACCTTAAGCCAGTCCTTGCTTTCTGCTCCCTCCCACCCATCACTGCTGCAAGAGATGGCTCTCCAGGAGGGAGCTGAAAGATACCCCGCCTGTGCATTAGCCCTGCAGCTTCAGAGCAAATACAACAATTCCCACTAGTCTGGCATGCTTGAGATTGAAAACTCAAGTCACATCAAGAAGAAAATATTTTCTTCTTTTATTTGGAAAGAGAGAATGAATCCTCTAATACAAAGTGTATTTCCTGTTAGGGAGCTGTTGGCTTCTCACACATACATTTCATGTGCTTCTCTCCTGCCAGATTTCCAAGAGAAATAAAGTAGAACAAACACCTGCCAGGAAAGAGAGCAAGACCAAAGCATAAAATATGTCTCCCATGACCCCTCTTACTATTTACTGCAAATATGATGCTCCTAACAATGAGAGCAAGTGCGCACTGTCAAAATAACAAGAGATCCAACAGCGCTTAGCCTGGTTTAGGCTCCTTCCTTGTGCTTTGCCTGGTCCAGAGCACGAGGAATAAGCCTTTCCATTTTGGCTGCACTGGGTTAGCTACTGAAAAACTCCCTGGGCTGGTCACGGTGTTGGGCTAACAACAGTACTGCATTCTTCAGGCACCGTAAACAGGCCATGCACGCACCAGGGGATGTGCTGCTCAAGGCTGCTTCTTGTCTCCAAGCCGGCTGTTTACAGCCAGCATGACACACTTATATTTTCCACCCCAGCGATATTAATAGCATGGCGTATTTTGGTGCAAATTACATCCAAACACCCCTCGTTGTGGCAGTAACCCAGGGAAGAGGGAACAAGATGGAGAGCCAAGCCGGACACAGGCAGGAAGCCAGCACAGCACAGTGCTCCTTGAGGCACGGCTCTCTGCAGAGGGGCTGCCCAGCAGATTGCTCTGCTGTACTCAACAATGAGGTATGAGTGCTGAACCGTGCCACAAATCCCTGGTTTTGAGTTGCTGCTTCATGATGGCTGCGAGGAAGGCAGCAGCCTATGCTTTTCTGAAGCCTTTCAGTCCTTGGATTACACCCAGCAATGATACCTGACAACACGGCCTCAGTACCACCTTCAGATGGAAGCCTGGAGTACAGATGGGGTTCACTGCATAACCAGCCACCTGCTACGAGCAGCCAGGCCGTGGGAAGTTGCTGTAAACTCTTGCGTCAAACCATTCCCCAAACCCTTCCTTCCTCAGAAGGTAATTTGGGGCTTGCAGCCAGACAGAGCCACTGAGGCCAAGCCCCGGGGCCGTGGATGCTGACCACTCCCAGCAGAGCAATGGGGGAATCACTGAGACCAAGACCTGGCTCCCAGCGAACCACAGCAGTGTGCCGAGCCTCATTGCCAGCATGAGCGGGAACCTGAATCCAGCAGCACGGTTGCCTGAGAGCAGAAACATCAGCGGTGAAGAAAGTCAAGCAGTGCAGAAAAGGGGGAGATTTTGGTAGCATTTTTGAAAATATGACCTGTGATGAGAAGCTCCTATTCTAAATAAAACACCCAGGTGGAAGATGGAACGTCCCACCTTCCCCCAAAAAGGCACAAATAGCTCTCACAACACACATTGAGGATTTCTCACAAAGCCTAGAAGCAAAGGCAGAGAAGAGAGATCAGCTCTCCCTTACCTGTTGTTTGTAACTTTGGGAAAAGGATAAAAGCCCGTTAAAAGGTCCCTTTCAGCTCCAGCCCACCCTAGGGACAGGGATGTCTCAGAGGGAGCCTACGGGACCCCATGAGGCCACTTAATTACTGGGGGAGCGTCCGTTCCAACAACAGTGCCTGAACTTCCAGACCTATCAGGACAAAACACAGTATGAAGGGGACTGGGACACTTCCTTCTGCCACTATTACTGAGTCTAACTTCTCTTACGAGGTTTGCAGTGTTCCCCACCATCTCTTTCTGCAGCTGAGCCAGCCTTGAGGGTCTCTGCTGCCAAACTCTCCACCCCTGACCAAGCCCCTTCGCTGCCAAAGACAACTAGAAAAAGTTTCCAGTCTTGCCCCTCACATTCAACGTGTTTCACATCTCTGCTCCCATAATCCCATCACTTTTGCCTCTACCCAATCCTCTATCCAGTTTCCTTCTACGCCTGTCTTCACACCTCATTCCTCCAGCCCCATGCAGCTATGGTCTCTCTAGTTTTGTCCAGCTATGCCTCAGCTCTCCAAATGCTCAAATTCCTCCTTAAAAATGTCTTTTCCTTACACTGTTCCAGAAGCAATCCAACTCTCCTTTTCCTACTCTGTTGAAACCAGAGCAAACTGCATCATTACAAGACCAGGCATCAATCCATCCAGCACAGGGGCTGGTCTGATCAGAAACTTAACCATAAGCTCCATGACAGAAATGACGACTGCACCCTGTGAGTGCTTATTAAACAAAGCAACCAACATTGATGAGAGCAGAAAATAGGATCTATTTTATAACAGATCCTCTAGGTACTAGATAGATGTAGCCACTTGCTACCCCAAGGGACACATCCCATACCAGGTCTACTAGACAGGTCATCTCTGGCAACGGGCAAGCCTCACGTGTGTTGGGCATTAGTCACACCACACCTATGAAACCACCAGCTCCTGGGTGAATTCTTCTTTCATTTTTCTTCTTCTTCACAGCTGCAGTGCTATCCTCTACCCAAGCCCCTGCTCCCTTCTGCCTTGCCAAGACAGTGGGAAGAGAAGAGCTTCTGTTTTCCCCAGACACACCAGGGAGGCAGAAGCCACTCTGTAATTCCTTTCCAGCAGAGGAGGACGAAGGGGTAGACATCATCTCTTCTCTACCTTTTTATGGGGGCGGGACCCCACTCATAAAACTAATTCTCATCCTTCCCATTTGCTCCAGGCCAGTGTGGCACTGCCCTAGAAGGGAGGCTTTATCCATGCTGGTGTACTTTAAGGACCAGTGTGCCTCTACTGACTGCATCCTCACACCCTGGTGGGAACAGAGACCCCTTGGAAACTCAGTGGGCATAGTGGCCGACCCACTGCCTCCTGTGTAACTTGAGTGCACTTTGCCCCTCAAGGAAATGTGGCAAGTGGGGACACAGGCAAGCTCTGCCTAACGCTGACGTTGGCAATGAGTCATCTCAGAGCTGCACTGGCTTCTTCCCGGCATGAAAAAAGTGCCTAATGAAGAGCAACACTCAGGCTCCACGCAAGACGATCCAGTCTAATTAACACCTGGTCATTAGTGCCCACACAGATCTGTTCTGGCTCCACAGAGGTCAGCAAAGGAAAGAGCATAACGCAAAACAGGGATCTGGGAATATCACCCTCTTTCCACTACATACCACCATCGCATCCCTCATAGGAAAGGACAGGGCAAACTGGAGCCCAGACAAGCATCATGCAGGAAATGACTCGATGGGATAAGGATCCAGGGTGTGCACCCCTTCCTTCTTGCCCTATTACAGTCAATAATCCTCCTCCAGCTGTAATGGTTTCCTGTTTTCCAGCTGCTTTGACCCCAGTGAGTCACTGGTCATCTCCAGGTCACCTATATCAGGTTTTTATCTGGACAAGAAGCAGCCAGAGGACCTGCCACTGCCCAAAAAACGGGCCTGGTGTGCTCCTGACCACTTGCTTTCTTGAAACATTGAGGAAAAGGTTACAGGACAAAGAAGAAAGCAATGAAATAATAAAAAGGTGGTAGTGAAGGTTAAAATTCAGGGTTAACACTCTAGGAAAAAAGCCTCATAAAAGCATGGAACACGTCATCACCAGAATACAGCAAGGGCTTTAGAAACTCCACTAAGCTACTGTGATACAATCCTACCCCTTCACAGCTGCCAAGGCACAATTTCTTGATAGCCTGAATCAATCTGAGATTTCCCTTAGCTGTGGACACATAGGGTAAGAAATGTCAATTAGAAGAAAGCAAGCACGAGCCATGTTCATCTTCAGAACTACACAGAAACACTCTGGTAAGACAGAAGCAGGAGATCGCAGTGCCAGAACAAAACATTATCTGTGTGACACTGAAGAACAACAACTTACTGCCTGATCTTGTCATTCCTGGGTCCAAATCTTGGTCCAGAAGGCCCTCTCCTGCAGGCAGAAAAGAGAGCAATCAGGATGGAAGATAAGTATTTAAACCAAAGACTCAAAGACAGAAACAATGCCTTGTGGATGGAGGCTTGTTCTCATGCCTCCTGTCAGTTCCTCCCACGTCTTAGGATATGTGGGACACCCCACTCTTACACAGGTCACATCTATTAAGTCTTAATTCACACTCGGTGCCAAGGCTCCGGGAGATCGTTTCAAAGGAATCAAAGGTTTTGATTCCCAAGCCCCCACCCATGTGGCAGGGAGCAGCTTTTGGTATTCTACACCTCCAGTCTTGGAGCTGTAGGCAGTTAGACATCACATTCCCTACAGCAGCTGTTCAGAAACTCACAAGAAAAAGTCTTCCTCTTCATCCGAATCTTCCTCCAACAGGTTCCTCTGCAAATACAGAAAAAAAACAAACCACCTTGTCAATAAGCAGCCACTGTTTCACACACACACACACACACACACATTTCCAGACCTTAGGATGCAGTCAGCATTCTCCAACTGCAGTTTACGCGCAAGCTCTCCTCTGGAGAGCACCAATGGTACTTTTCAGGTGTCTGGAGTCGAGCTGTTTCCCTCTGCTCGCAATCAGCGGCCGAGCTGGATGTCTCTGTGCCATTATTCTCACCTCAGCAGTGTTTGCTAGCTCTGTACAGCACAGACTGACACACAACTCGCACCTCTGCCACTGCACCAGACTGGATTTGTGTCAACGTCCAGTTGCCTACGGAGGTTCAGATCCCAATCCTAGGGATCAGTGCAACTCCCTACAATGCAGAACCAACCAGTGCGTCAGCACGTTGAGCCCTGCCTTGGGAAGCAGCAGGCAGAGCTCCTGGGCAGGCCAGCTGTGGGAGGAAGGCCCTCTGTGCTCAAGGGACAATCCCCAGTGCTGCACTCAGTCAACGGGAGCTACTCAAAAAACATCAGCATGGCGTACCACCACCCTGGGGTATCCCACCCACGTAGGAAGTCAGATCCACTCCTCAAACGTGGCTTCTCCAGCCATATGGTAGCAGCATCATTTTCCCAATTGAGCGGAGAGCTCCTAGTAACATCTACTTAGGATCAAAAATAATCAAAGGGGGGGAACTGGTCCCCTAAATGTGTGGGCCTAGGAACACACAAGATGGTCCTTATGGTACCAAAAACTGCTGCTTCCCCTGTGTGTAGATTTGGGCTCCCACCTGCAAGTGTAGTGCTCCTGTTTTGAAGCTTACCTACGTTCCCATCCTTGTCACATTTGCTCCATCAACTAAAGCAACCCGCCAGACCGTGCAACAGTTTCAGCCATCGTCTCCCCCAAGGGATGAACGAACCGCTCTTGGCAACACGGGATCTTCAGCTCACTGACAGCTGTCGTGAGCTGAAGAAACGTTTTGCACTACAGTCCAAACTCGGTTTTAGCACAGCATGACCCCAGGACAAACGCATCAGGCTGAGTTTGCTTTGTCTAAACCAGGCGACTGCATCACTTTAACCGGTGTTTCAAAGCCTGAAACATCAGGGGACCTTGGTGACAGGAGAAAAATTCAGCTGTAAAGCTTCGCACGCATCCTTCAGCCAGCAACGTGGGGAAGAGCACCGCAATGCTCCGAGGCCACGCTCTGCGAGAAGCAGGAGACCAGAGCACGCAGGGATCTCACAGACGCAGCCCAGAGGAACCAAAACCGGTTCTCAAAACAGCCGTATCTCCTGTCGGGGTTTGGTTTAAAGCACGCAGATCAGGTTTGCTGTGTGGACAGTCCCCGCTCTAACCAAAAGTCGCTGTCGACAGCAATATGGCTCCTGGGCTCACAGCTGAAGGCCGCAGCAGCGAGGGCCCCTTCGGCAAAGGGAGCTGTAACGTGCCTCGCACCGGCGGTACCGGCGCTGGTAACGGTGCCACAGCGGGCTGCCACCTGGGCCCGGTGACGGTGCCACAGCGGGCCGCCCCTCGGGCGGGGGGTGCCCGGGGAAGGGAAGGCCTGCCCAGCAGGCAGCCATGTGTGACCGCACTGGGGGGCCCCAGGGCCGCCCCGCGCCCTCGCACCGAGCCGCCAGCACTCACCCGCTCGCTCTTCACCGAGCCCGTCACCTCATCGTCGTTCAGGTGCCGCTTGAATTTCGGAGGCATGATGTCTACTGGCGGGAGAGGCGGCTTCGCGCCCGGGAGAAGCAGCCTGGAGGAAGGGAAGCGCAACGAGCGGCCCGGTCACCTCGCTGCCCGGCGCCCGACCCGCGCGGCCCCCGGCCACCCCTCGCCGGGGCCCGGGAGAACAGAGGCGGGCCGGCTGAGGAGCGCTCGCACCGGTGGGCTCGGAGGGATGGAACGAAAGGGGGATGGACCCCAGGACGGGCGATACAGCGGCTCCAGGGGAAGGGGGATGCAAGGGCAGCCGGCGCCCGGGATTCGCGCTTTCGCCCGGCCCCACCGTTTCGCTCCAGCCCGACAGCGCCCCGAGGGCCGCTGGCGAGCGGAGCCGAAGCCCAGACAGCGGCACACCACCCCCGCCGCCCCCTGCCCCACTCACCGGGCTGCGCTCCGGGCCGGGCCGGCGGGAAATGGCCGGTGCGGCGGCAGCGGCGGCGAGTCAGCTGTCCCATCGACCGCCTCGGCGCTCCGCCCGCCGCGCCGAGCGCCGAGCTATCGATGCCGGGCGGGTCGTGGGCGGGGAAAGGGCGGAACCGGGGCCGGGAACAGGCTGGGGCGGGAGCCCAGGGGCTGGCGGCGGTCCGGGCTCAGCCCCGCTGCTAGCAGCGGGGGGGTCCGGCCGCCTCGACTCCCGGCATCGCCCCTGGCACACGGCCCCGGCAGCAAAGCCGCTGGCGGCGGCCGCGGGCTGCCGGAGCCCGGCCAGCGGCCTCGGGGAGCCCGGCGGGGGGAGTGCCGGCTGCCGCTGGGCAAAAGCCGCCGCAGGCGTCTGGAAGGTTCCGGCTCGTCCGTCCCCCTCCCTCGCCGCCCCGACCCTCTCCTCCCGCCCTATAAATGCGGGCGGCAGCGCCCGGCGTGCGGTGGAGCGCAGGCACCGAGGGCACGGGGACATGCTGGGAGCCTGGCTGCTGCTCTGGGCGAGCCTGGCCCTGGGCTGCCGGGGTGAGACGGCCTTTCTCCGGCGTGCCGATGACAGCACCGGCCGTTGCACCTACTCCTTCACGGTGGCCAGCCCCGTTGAGGCCGGCTGCCCTGATGCTGGCGGGGTGCCGGAGCTGCGGGCCGAGCTGACTGCCCTGGCTGCCCGCCTGAGCCGGCTGGAGAGCCGGGAGCGAGGCTCGGGGCCGCGGGGTGGCGAGGCGGGGGGCACACGGGACCCCCAGCAGGCAGCCCCGGCCGCTCGCCTAGAGGCTTCCTACGGCGAGCTGCTGCGGGCCAAGTCCCGGCTGGAGGAGGAAAAGGGGCGGCTGGAGCGGGAGAAAGAGGAGCTGAGGAGGCAGCTGGAGAGCAATGCCCAGGAGATCGCCCGGCTGCGGGCCACCCGCTGCCCTCCCGGTGGAGACGGGCCCGGCCGCGATGCCCTGCGTGCCCCTGGCAAAGGTAAGTGCCAGGGCCGGGACCCACGGTACGCCCCCACCACCGATTCCCTGCCACTGCATCTCACTCGGGCGCTGGTCAAGTCCCTTCACTGCCCCCCACATGGTGCACCCACGCTGCTGCCCGCTCTTGGGCACCCCAGCCGGACAGGGCTCAGCCCTCCTGGGGGGTTGCAGCCCATTGCACCAAACCCCCTCCCCATCCCTAAATCAGGGCTGGCAGCTGGAGCCCTCCTCATCCCGATATCCTTCCCACAGCAGAGGGAGGACGCAGGGGACCAGGCTAATCCAGAGGGATTAGAGGTTTCCCCCCAAGGCACATTAAACCCTGCACGGGGAGGCAACAGCGGCTGTGGAGCGGGGTCCCCATCAGTGCATTGTGGATGTTCCCTGCTGCAGTGAAACAGGGCACTGGGCTCCGAACCGAGGCATTGGTGTTCTGGGGAGCAGTGGTCCAGCGTGGAGCCCCTCGAGGGTGGTGAGGGCAGGCATGGTGGTGAGGGGGGCTGGCTCTGCCCCTGCTCATGCTGTGCCTGCCCCACCGCAGCCCCTCGCTGGGACCCGCAGCCCCTTGCCTACCAGGAGCTGCAGTCGGAGAGGACGGAGGTTCCCGCGTCCCGGCTGCTGGAGGAGACCGCACTTGGCCACCCAGGGAACGAGGACTCAGGTACTGCCACCAGTACGGCTGGCCGGCCCCATGCTCCACGGCTCACAAATACTGCTTGGCCCTCCCGAGGGGCTCGCCGGGCACTGCTGCTGCCGAACAATGACCCCTTTCTCTCTCCTGTTCCCGAGCAGGCTGCGGTGAGCTGGTGTGGGTGGGGGAGCCCGTCGTCTTCGGCCGGGCAGAGTCCATCGCCGGCAAATACGGTGTGTGGATGAAGGACCCTGAGCCTGTGCCTCCCTTCACACGGGAGACCACCTGGCGTGTGGACACAGTGGGCACGGAGGTGCGCCAGCTCTTCCAGTACGAGGCAGCCGAGCAGCTGGCCCAGGGCTACCCCACCAAGGTGCACGTCCTGCCACGACCCCTGGAGAGCACGGGGGCCGTCGTCTACCGCGGCGCGCTCTTCTTCCAGCCCCGCCGCTCCCGCGCCGTGGCCCGCTACGACCTGCGGGGAGAGGCCGTGACGGCCGAGAGGGACATCCCTGGTGCCGGCTACCACGGGCAGTACCCCTACTCCTGGGGGGGCTACACTGACATCGACCTGGCGGTGGATGAGACAGGGCTCTGGGTGATCTACAGCACTGAGAAGGCCAGGGGGGCTATTGTCCTCTCCAAGCTGGACCCTGAGACGCTGGAGATCCAGCGGACCTGGGAGACCAACATCCGCAAGCGGGGGGTAGCCAACTCCTTTGTCATCTGCGGCACCCTCTACACCGTCAGCAGTTACTCAGCACCCAATGCCACCATCAACTTCGCCTATGACACAGCCACTGGCACCAGCCGGGCCCTTAGCATCCCCTTCGAGAACCGCTTCCGCTACCTCAGCATGGTGGACTACAACCCTGCCGAGCGGCAGCTCTTCGCCTGGGACAGCTTCAACATGGTCACCTACCCCATCCGCCTCTCCCGGGTGTGAGCCGGGGCCGGGGCCGCACTGGCTCAGCCCCTGTGACCCCCCGTGTGTACCTCAGCATCCCGCTTCGCTCCCCAGCTCCCCCCAGCACAGCTGGGAGCGCCGGCTCAGACAACCCCAGGCGATGGTGGGGACCATGTGCTGACCAGCCATGCCTCAATGGGGCCCCCAGTGTCCCCGCTGGCACCTCTGGCAACATCCTGTCGTGCTCAAGTGCGGCAGAGAGAAATCAAGTGCTTTTCTAGAGCTTGGTCAAGCCAGCAAAATGCCTCTCCCCGGCCTCGGGTGGGCCACAGCAGCACCCAGCCCTGAGCCACTCCAGCGTCCTCTGAGTGCACCTGGAGCACAGCCCAGCCTGGCCATCCCAAATTCAGAGCAGGGAGGGGGCTCAGGAGCAGTGAAGGCTGGGCAGGGCAGGCAGTGGAGGTGGGGAGAGGCTTCCCTGGAAGGTCCCACCTAAAAATAAATGCTTTCCCTGGTTGCAAGCAGCAATCCCTTCGTAGGCCTGGGGGTTTGTTTCCAGGCTCTGGCTCAGTGCCCCCCTCCCCAGACCCTCCTCATAAGGCAGCAGTTTTTGGGAAGCCTCCCAGTTTACACTAGCCCCACTGAGGAGAGCAGCGTTCGCCTGCCCCCAGCAGAGCTGAGGGCCCCTGCTGAGACCCCACAAGCTCTGCTGCATCCCACACTGCCAGTGCCCGGGGGCTTCTCAGAGCTCAGCCACCTCCAAATAATCATCCGGCAGGATCCAAAGCAGCAGGGAATAGGGACACTTATTGCACAAGCCTAGTTTTTATTGGGGAAAAAAAGCAAGAGAGCAATGGTGACAGGTGCTGGCAGAGCATCCCGCAGCCAAGCGGCCCCTTGGTACACCTAGCTCCTCTCGGCCACGCGCTTCGGCTTTACAGCCGTGCCCAGCCACTGGTCCCGCCTGGCTGCCAGCACTCCTCATGCTGGCCAAAACACGCCATTTTAACTATTTATTGTAGAAAGTTCGTAGGAGGCTTTTTCTTCCCCTCCTTCCCAGCGTTTGGGACAGACGGGGCAGCAGCAGCCACATCCCTTGGGGGCTGCGCAGGGTCCTGGCCCAATAAATGTTGCCCACCGCCGCTGCCTTGCACCTCGTCTTTCCGAGCCTGGGTTATCCAGAGCGGTTGAGAAGCATGAAGAGGGGCTACGAGACGCCCGCAACACTGAGTTGGAATAAAAGTGAGAAAGCTTCAGAGTTAAATGCTAGAGATTCACCAAATGGGAAAGATTAGTGAGCTCCGAGCGGCAGGGCTGCAGGACGGGCTGCCCAGTGCTGGGGGTGTGTGTGCAGAACAGGGTGGGATGGATTGGGGTGGGGGGGGGGGGTGGTGGGGGAACAGAGGCAGCCCCCACTTTGGTGCCGCAGCACCAGGGTGTTTGGCTGCTCACCAAGGAGACAACACCGTTCAGAGCCGGGAGGCCATGGGGATGGGCCCTGGCTCAGAACTGACCCCATCCTAGAAGGGCAGGAGAAGCCCTCTGCAGTGAGGGCTGCCCTGGTGAGTCCGGTCAGGGGAACTGGGAAAGACCACTGGGACAGGCTGGGGAGGGTCTGGGATGGACACATCCCATGAGGGACTGACCTGGGGCTGCAGGGTGGGTGGCTGGTGGGATCCCAGCACATCGAGGCAGGAAGCTGAAAGACCCTTTCTCACACCCCAGTAGTCCCAGTGCAGGGCTGGGCAGCTCACCGCAAGCGAAGGCACGACGCGGCCTGTGATGTGCCTGTGAAGCTGCCACGGTGCAGCCGGGCACCCCGGTGGGGCAGGGAGGGCTTGTTCGGAGCTCCCTGGGGAGCAGCAGCACCAATGGCTTCCCAGTGAGCAGAGACACCAAGGGCAGACAGCCCCAGCCATTCCCACCGCCCCGCTCTCCGCCAGCACCGGGTCTTTCCAGGCTGGGAAGCCCATCACTCAATTGCCTAAAAAAAATAAACGAAGCCAAACCAATGTATGCCGATTTCCAGAAAGCTGGGCTGGAGCTGAAGAGCGCTGAATACACACACAGCCTTACTTCACAGGCTTTGCAAAACTAGCCTGGAGAGTCCCTCCCCTCCCCTCCCAGCAGGAAGCCAGCCTGCGCTGAGGGGGGCTGCTGGATCTGGCCCCACTCACATTAACCCCCTTCAGTTCTCGCCCTTGAGAAAAGTTACTGTCTTTTCCATTAAGAGGTTAAAAAAAAAAAAAAAAAAAAAAGAGTGAATTCCCTGAACAAAGTAGTTCCCTAATTTATAGGAGATTCAGCACAATTATTTGTGAAGACCCGAGTCCCAGAAAAGAGATTACATATAAATCCCGCTCAAATTTGAGCAGGATCCATTCCAGCGTAAACAGCCAGAAGCAAGTTATCCAGTTAAATGTCATACAAATATCCAATGGAGCGGGGTCGGTGACTGAAAGCCCAAAGTGGCCGCGGAAGCAGCCAGGGTGGCTGGGGCAGTTCTGGGGAGGCACACATCAAATCCCAGTTATTCAAACGCACTAAATGCTCCAGCATCTGCTTTTAATGAAGTTTCTGCAGGAATCTTGTCCTTGTTCTGCTCAGTGCAAGAGCCAAACGTTGGTACCTTCTCACCGCTGCCTGCAGGAAATTCGTCTGACTTTTCCAGCAGCTTTGTTGGAGAGTTTAAGATTTTTAATCCTTTCAGCAGCATTCTCTTAAAAACAAAATAGTCCAACGAGTGATTTCCCATTTTTAGGGGGTCCTTCCACGATGAAGCAGGAGACAGCCTCAAAACAGGCAAACATCAGCACAACTCAGTTACCACTGAAACCATCTCTTCCACAGCAGAGTTCAAACCGCTGCCGGCCGTCACTCTCTTCTCCTACCTTCATCCTCCTCTCCCTGAGCGTTCGCCGTAGCTGTGCTTGTACAGTCCTGTAAAAAAGGCAATTTACCTGTGGTGTTACCTACTCAGAGGTTTCTCCTGCCCATCGCTCCAGCTGTGGATTGCAAGCACCTGTATTTACTCCATATTGCTGCAGTTTTACTAGAAATCCCCCACAAGAACCAACACCAGCTTCTCTGGTGCCCCCAAACCACCACTTCCCCCCTGGCAGGTCTGCCTGCTCCGACCCACCGCGGGCTGGCAGCAACACCCCTGACCATTGGTAAATCTGCACAACTCCCAGCAGTGCTTGCAGAGCCACCTCGTTGGAGGTGCAATGTTAGCCAGCGCCTTCTCCCAAGGCAGGAATTACTTCTCAGAGACCAAACATGAGGTTTCCTGGTGTTTATTACCAACCAAGTTCCCTCTGGTGCCCGGCTGACAGCATCCTACCTCTTCCTGACCCCACTGCCCCACGGCAGGGAGCCCAGGGAAGCCTTCACCACTGCAGCTGAAGGACTAGAGGAGGCTTAACCCTTCATTCTGCCCTGTGCTCAAGGGCATGAGTCAGTAATTGTGGGATTCGAATGTGTAGCACCAAGTGTGTGTTGCCTTCCATGAGTTGGGAGGGAGCAGCTGAGGAAGGATGGCTCACGTCACGGCTCACCCGCCTGCTCCCCCCTGCAGGGACACCTCTTGCTTCTAACAGCCCCTCGCTGCAGGGTGCCCGTGCCGGCGGCGCCTGTAGTCACCCACCAGCTAAACTGAGAGTAACTGGCTGAGCTCATCCTGGTCTCCTCTGACGAGCGGCTCTTCTCAGGACACACAACACAAGCCTCCAGCACCAGGCAGCTCACCAACATGCCAGAGATGGAACGTCTTGCAAACGCAACCGGCAGGCTCCTTCCCGAGCTAGACGGAAGCCATGTCCTGTGAGACCTTCGCTGGAGAACGAGATGGAAAGTGCCAGGGAAAACAAAAATTAGCTGTCTCAAACCGTTTTTCTTTAGCAGTCCGTTTTCCCAAGCTGTAATACGCACTCTTTCCTCGGCGCACGATGTTCAGGAGCTCTCCTTGCATCCTGCAGCACTGCACTAATCATGAGATTACCCGGATACTTTATTTAGAGAATACTTTATTAGTTTCTGTAATCAAACCCATGTAAATAAGACCGTACATATTTTAATACAGTGCGTTACCCCTGTACAAATGGAAAAAAAAATTAAGTTTAACATTTCTAGACCAATATGGCTGTTAATTTCTGTACAATGCCAACTCACACTACAAGTGGGATACTTTTTTTCCAAAGTTGACATCACAGCTAAAGTTTCCAAAAATTCAAATTATATATATATTTATATAAAAAGATAACCAAGAGCGATTCACTAGGCATCAATAGCAGCAACAGCCTTTCCAGCTTCTGCAGTCATTTGAACAAAATTATACACATTAGACTTTCAACTCACTCTTCCTTCCAAAACATGTAAAAAGAAAAAAAAAAATCCCAGAAGAAAACAGCAAATTCTGCTACTGATGTGGTACCTGGTGCTTTTTATTAGCTTTTTCAATCATTGTCTGGAAAAAAACCTCTAGAATAACATTATTAAAAACAGCTCCAGTATAGCACAGTCACTACTACATGTCATAAGCAGGTACAGGATATCTTACATTCACAGAAGTATCATACAGTACTGTCCTACAGCTATAATACTAGAGGATACAATTAAAAAGGCATTTATTTGACTTGATTCTACTTTCCAGCACACTGTGGGCAAGGAGGTGGTGCGACGCAGCTCTGACAAAGAATGCACCTTTAGATAAAACTCTTTAATCCGGTAAGGTCTCTTTTATTCTCGTGGCACAGTTCTAAGTGCTCGTTGCTGTATACAGACAAAAGCTGGAAACCGTTTAAAGATCACTCGCATCATTTAAAGATAGCTGGACAGAGGTGAACAGAACAAACTTGACTATTGATGCAATAAACCTTTCAACTCCAGAGGTGAACGACGGAGGGGGGGGGGAGAGTGGGTGCAGAGAACACAGGTGGCCAAGTAGCATTTTCATATGGTGATCTAAATACAGAATATTGTCATCCAAGAAGCAGCAGCCAGCAAAGCACTGCCTTCAGAGGGAAATTCAACATCACCGGCGTACTCTGCGTTACCTTAGGTTAGATGTCACATGGCAAAGGCAGTTTTGCCAGCTACGTGAATCCCTCTGTTTATTACAAGATAGAAGCTCCTCAAGTCACTAAAAACTTAACACACATTACTTGGCCCAGCACCATCTTCAGATCTGCATGTTCTCATACTCATGGGTTTATAAAAAGATAAATAGCAGCTGAAGATCAGAGCCTGAAGAAAATAAGAGTTTTCATCTCGTCAGCTAGGAACATGCCTCCCCAACCACCTTCTTCCCCGCCGCTGCCGTTTCTCAACTTTTTCACGTGGGAAGCATACAGGCGTGTAAGCCAAAACACGCGCACACGTGTAGAACGTGCACACACCAAAAGCAGCCTTCATGCTGTTAGAGAAGACACAAGCCCAAAGGAGCCTAGTAGCTCAGATGGACGCGCAGCAGTTTGCAGCTGTAACTGCTGGTAGCTTCCATGTCCTGTTCAGAGCCCTGCAGGGAGCGAAGACTGCCGTCTCCTCCCTTGGGCTACAAATTCATGCTGCTGCCATCTCATCCACCCTCCCCCCCTCTTCCCTACCCGCCCCCGCCCCCCCCTCCCCCTCCATGGAAACACAGCCTCTAAGATTTTGTTTCTTCGGTTTTGATTGCCTGAGGTTTGATTGGTCCAGTTCTAACAGGTTTTGTGGCTGCAGCAGGCGCAGGGGTAGGCTTCTCCTCCGTTTTGTCCTGGCAGACTGCTGCAGAGTCAGCAATTGCCTCGGCAGGTTTGCTCCCGTTCTCGTCCACCTTCTGTGGCTTGCCTCCCACGGGTTTGCTCTGCTGCTGCTGCTCAGAAAAGAATCTCTGGGTGGACTGAAGGACCTCTGCTCTCTGCTTTGCCTTAAGAAAGGGAGAAAACATGTTTACTGAATGAAAAGAGGGCACTGGAGTAAGAGTGACTTCACAAAAGTACTTTCTAAATGAAAGAGGAAGGACTGACTGCAGTGGCCAGACTTTCCTAGAATGGCAGTGTCCGTTCAGTTGCTTCCCAGATGGGGTGACATCTGGGCGCTTGGCTCCTCAGTAGTAGCTTAACGTCATGCCTAGGCTTGCCTCGCTCTTCCTAATCCTCACCCCAGAAGAAGAGGATCAAGGACAACGGTTTGACACATTATCTAACATCTTTTTCTGCCGAGCTTAAAAAGGACAAGCAGTGCCTGCAGCAGGCTCAAACCGAACCTTCGCTCCTCAGCAGAAGTCAGACATGACCAGAAAGTCTGCGTGTCTGCACACTGCCCCTGCCCTGACACTGCTGTCAGGGCCACACCAGCTGTCACATCTTCTGCACATTGCCTGGACTTCCTGAGCACACGGGCTGCATCACAGCAGCAAAATCTAGTCTGGGCACCCAAGTTTTTTCCCCCCGTTGTTCCAGACACAGACCTCAGAGTCTGCAACAGGGATGCAAGTGAACTGGGCTTAAGGTTGTTTTATATGTAAGCTGAAGCCTTGTCTGCTTCCCACATAAAGCAGACGCTCATTCCAGGAAGCACAAACTACTGCCTGGCTTTCTTCATGTCCCTCCCTCTGAATCCTACCAGTAACCTTGACTTGCACCTATGAAATTCAGCCTTTGTGACTACATGTTCCAGTCACAGTTTTACACTGGACCTTTCATTTGGCAGTGAAGCACTGTGCTGACCAGATGCTTTGGACTGAGCACTTGGTTTTCCCGCCCAGACTCAGGCAAAGCAGGAGCTGCGTTAAGAGTTCAATCTTTTGGAAGCTGCACAGTTAAGTCCAACGCAGTCAAATCTTAATCTTAAGACAAGGGACCACAACTACAATAGACACTAAGCCTCCACGTATCTCTCCAAGTATTTTATGCTTTTTTTACAGAAAACAGGGCCAGGGGAGGAGCGGGGGGACAAAACAGCAAAAGTCTGAAACAAGAGGTCTTGGCTTTAATACTGTGTAGTTGCTCTAAGTAACTCAATTAGCAACAGAACAGAAAACAAATCTGTGAACTCTGGTGTGCAGGATTGCAGCACACTGATTTTACTGGAGCCAGGCAGACACCTAAAATCTTTTGCATATATTTCAGCCGATGACTTGATCACAAGTAACCAAGCGTGACAGAGAAATTCACGTTCTTCTGAACAGGGTTTGCAGGGAGGTTCAGAAAACCAGGACTGTGTTATTAGTACTTGCCATGGATTCAATTCATCATATAGACTCAAGACAATATACTAAGCATCACCTGGTAAGTCTACATCTAGCATAAACTGGTGGTAGAGATGGACCAAATACCTAGAATATAAGGAGCAATCAATTCTCCTACAACCAGACATAACCAGGAAAAACACACTTTTGCTTTTATACCTCAATGCATGGGTTACAGCAAATGACAGTAGCTCCTTAGTACCATCTATTCATACAAGCAACTCACTCTGCAGAAAACAGGCTAAGTGTACAACTGTGTCCCTACAGATGTCCCATATTGCAGTCCTGCCTTGGGAAGAAAGGTTTGTCTCAACCTGAAGGGTCTCAAAAGTGCTTTAACAAGTTAGATAACTCTCATCACCTGCTACTGAAATGCAGCCACCTCTTCTGCAGAGGGTATCATGTTACTGCATTTTACCACAGAGAATTAATCACAGGAATTTCAATCTCCAGGGTCATCAGGGAGGTAGCCTGGCTGGAACAGGAGGGTTCACACTGCTGCTCAGAGCTGGGGAGGCAGATGTGAAATGATAACTAACAGCCAGGTGTGCAGGCTTCATCACTCATTCAAAAAACCCAGGCTCTTGAAAGCTAGTTGTCAGATTGCCTTTGACAGCAGTGGCAGCTCCCAACTGCTGACCACAAGACCAGCTGAGAAAGGAAGCTCCCCACAAATTTTTATTACTCTAAAGTTCTTATTAAGAAAAAAAAGGCTTAGAGGAGGTCTGTGTTCAGCTGTTAAAGGCCCGGCTACCGGCTTTAGGTCCAGAGGCAGTTTAACTCAGACATGACTTGCAGACACATTTCTGCCCTACGAGCTGTCAAGACTGAACTGCTGTTCAAATACTAACCTTCACGTCTCGTTCAGCCTTCATCGCAGCCTGGGCCTGATTGCCTCTGGCTCCAGATACTGATCCACAAAGACCTCTGGCCACACGTGGTAAATGAGGGTGGCTCATAAGGCCTGTGGTCATCTGAGACGGCATCTGACTAGGCAGTACTACTGGCAGCCTCTGAACAGGCGCTGGGAAGGTGTTAGTATATGGGGCTCTTACCAATGGAGGGAGCAGGTTAGGTTGAGAGAGGATCTAAGTGGGGGAAAAACAACAAAAAGAGACATTTTGCAATTAGAAAATTGCCAACTAGATTGCATGTTGGCATTATCTTAAAGGGGAAAAATTTGCTGCTCTGCTGTCAAACTGATGTCAAGAAAACAGGCCTTTATATTGAGAGGCCACGCTTGAACCTCAGAAAAAAAACCAGCCCTGTAGTGTTGCTGTGCCTGACAGTAGTACCAACAACTTAAAACCAGCATGTAACAAAGGAGAAGACCCATGCAAGGCAGTGGAGGAGTCACTAGTGAAAGGCAGCTCTGGAAAGGCTAGGTAGTTTCTGCTAGGGGCAATCCAAAAAAATCAAATCTCAAGTCCTGCAGTCAAACACTCCGAATGCTACAAGACAAACAGAAGTATCCTGCATTTTTACAGAGGCTACATTTCCCTAGCAGCCTGGCTGCAGTCACCTGTAACAGGGACACACCATCCTTGTAAGCTGTGCTCCCTGGAGTGCCAGAAGCAAACCAAACTCTTTGCCATCAGCCCTGCTTTGTATGACCTCCAGGGATCCTTTCCAACCTGAACTGTTCCATCAACACTTCAGAGCTGTATCTCAGACAAACAACTGCAAACCTGCTTTGTCTTTAAACATTTAAAATATGCACTGGGACCCTTCTCAGACACAAAGTCTCTCCCTTTCCCCAACCAAATGATCTGTATTTTCAGGATGAGGTGCATTACAGCTGCATGGGGAATCCAGCAGAACAACCATCTGTTCTACATCATTCACAACTTGTATTAAACTCCTCAGTATGCACAGAACTCTCAAAATTAAACATGCCACAAAATCTGCACTACTAGTTAGCAAGATCAGAGGGTATTTTTGGCTTTGATCTTGAAATCAGTTTTCTCACACCATTACTTTAAGGATTCCATTTTGTACCTCCCCATGATAAAGCCTGAGGAAACACAGCTGAGTGACAGTCACCAGGTCATATAGAGGAACAGACTTGCTCGTAGGAAGCCACAAGTCACCTACCTGTGGTGCAAATTGTGCAGGAAACGGCTGTGTCATTCTCACAGCAGCAGCTGCTGACTGAAACTGCTTCTGGTAGACAATACTGTTCATTTTATTGGACTGATTGTTAGGACTGGTAGAACTGGCCCTAAAGAAAAGAACATCAGTCAAAATCATATTGCTCTCATTCAGAGGATATTTCTACCTTTCATTAAAACTTAACTAGAAATTCAGCATTGGTGGGGAAAGAAAATAATCTCTTAGAGAAGCTGTTATCAGATATTCTTCTGTATCTACCCTTAGTTTGAAATGCAAACAAACTCATAGTTCAAGCACACAAAGAAAAACCATAAATAGAAATATTTAGGATATGAAAAGACTCCAGGGTAAAGTCTGTATGAAAGAGACCTTTCCCGAAAGTATTCATAAGACAAATACTGATACTAAAGGTATTAAAAGTGTGCTGCCCTTCCCATCCCTGCTAGCTTACTTTCAGTCCTATCCCTTTACACTGTTTGCTCTATCGTGTCAAGTCCTGAGCTTGTCACAACAGGCTCTAAGCATATGCAGCAGAAGCTGCTGTGTGCAGCTGCTTCCACTCTGACCCTGTTGTCAAATGTTTCAAAATGCACTTGAACAGATTTCAAGAATTCACAGAAAATGCTGTCCCCCTGTTTCACCTGGCTAAGAACATGACTCTCCATTAAAACTTTGAAGAGATGTTGAATCACCATGAATTAAATGAAGCCTGAAAGATTCTCTGGGGGAAGGGCACCAAACAGCCCTCAGAGACTTGTATCTCAGAGAAAGATAGGAGAGTGAACAGCCTTCTTCAGGAATCAGAGCTTGATTTGCAGAGAGTTCTCATGCAGAGTGTGGGGGTGATACGCTTACTTAAGGTAAAAGGAGCAGCAGGGCACTAGTAGCAAGGAAACCCGCTAAACTCAATACACACCAACATTTTGCAAGCTTAAAGAAGTCTCTGTTTAGTTCTCACTTTGAACTCTTGAGATCCATTATGTTTTTGTCGATCTTCCCAGTTATATCTACACTTAAAGAGCAGCAGCTTTGATAAGCCCTGCTTTGGTTGCTAGAAGAGACATCTCACGTACAATCTCTAAGAGATATAACCCTGAGTCGATTGCCCTAAATGCTGGCTAGCTTGCAAATTCAAGTTTCTTCTTCTCATTCCTTCATTTTTTTCTTCAGTGAATTACTGGAAGCACGACTTCAGCATTGAGTTCAAACTCTCATTTCTACTTCGCTAGAAAAGCCTGGACAGTCAGCCTGCCACAGTGAAAGCCATCAAATATAGTTACTGTGCACAGGAGTGCAGCTTTCCAGAACAAAACTATCTTGTAGCAAAGTTCCATTTTCAAGTTCCTTCAGCCCGCTATTAATTTCACCCACAAGCAGCTCAACAGGTTAACCATGAAACGCATCTGCACATGAGCAAGATTCTGTTAATTCTGTCAATTAACCAAGCAAACAGCTTACTAATTTTACTTATGAGAAGCTTATAGATCTTAAAACAATTCTTAGTTCTCTAACAGAGTTCTTACCACAACTGTGGTGTAAGCCTTTAAGCGCTTTATCTTAATTTCAGTGCTCAAAGTAAAACTGTCTTACAAGTTTTAGCGCAAAGTACATCATCTGTCACTTCTGTGCTTTCCTGGTACAATCCCAGGTCATTTTACATCACTTGTTTAGTTTCGTTTGATCTAAAAAACATTTCAATGTTTTACTTCAGAGCTGTGTACTTCTGGCCAACTATAGCAAACCTGAGGACCTACTGGAATGCAGCAGCTAAGCTAAGATTAAGCATTGTATTTTATTAGTAGCCCCTCACCTCATACCTTTCAGAATTAGCTGCTCATGCATGACTAGGTACATTTTCTAATTCTGATTTCAAGGAATTTTGAGTGTAAGAGAGATTTACCGGAAAGGACTGGAGGTTGGAGTAGTACTTCTACCAGTAACTGGTGGTGTTCCAGGTTTAACATCAATGCCACCTCCAAAGGCCTTCAGGTCCATTTCCGATATCTGAAAAACACAGCAACTGACACGTTAATTCTAATTCAAAGAAAAATTATATTTACTAAGCAACTGTTAGCTTACCTCACATTTTTCTCAATAAAAATAGTCACTTATAGTGGAGGTGAAAGCCAGATCACAAAACGACTTCTTATAATTAGGACAACCGCAGCACCACAAACACCTCTGTGTACAATTTTCTTGCACTATTTGGCACTCCCAGCAATGGTACTGGCTTTCTAACTTGATCTTCCTGCATAATGGAAGGGGATTTGTGACTCATTTCACATATCTGGCCCTAAAAAATATTTCAGGGTTGAAATTTCCTATCTCAGGTATCACATGAAAATACTTAGATATAATTCTGAAAAACTCTGAAGTGAAGAATGCCATACAATAATCCAGTTCGATAAAAAAACCCACAAAAGTACTGCAAAAATAGAGCTGTCATTCATGCAAAAGGTCTCCAGACTAATTGGAGCAATTAATCTTGCATGTTATTTTGCAGATACACGCAACAGAATAAATTATTTGCTGAAACTGCATCTTTCCACACATGGCCATGAAGCACAGCAGCAACAATAAATCAGTTAAAAGTGAGTGGCTGTTTTTAAGTTGACTTTCTTTAGCAGGAACACGATGGAACCCTTAACACAGGGCAGGAAATTGACCTAAAGCCATCATCCCGCTGCAGTTCTTCCTCAGTTCTTGTTGAAACGAGTGATCATTTTCCAATGACAACTGTAGCAAGAAATACACTGCTGCTTGGAAGATGGGCTCATAAAAATTGTAAAGGTGAAAAGGTTTGGCCAGATCCTATGAGGTTAGAAAACTGCATGGTGCAAAAATCACCATATACTTTGGTGGGTGACAGGACGAAAACTTCATCTAGGTCATATAGAGTTCTGGTTGCCATTACCATTCCAGACATGGAATTAATGCCTGAGAGGGAGTTTTTTATCATCTGTAAACCATTGGGACAACAGGGTCATTTTATACTCAAAAGCACCCTAAAATCTAAGCCACAAGGTGTAAGGACTTCAAGTGCAGCTCCACAGCTAGATTGCTCTTTGCACCAGGGAAAGATCTTACTGTGTCTGACAGAAAGCTTAGCTGTGTTCGCGTCCAGTGTTATCACCCGCTGCTCACCTGACAGTATGCTGCAACCACGTTGTGCTGCACACTATCCGAAAATCCCAGGTGCCTGTAAATCTGTGATTCCATCTAAGACAAGAGACCTTGTGATTGGAAGCCAGATCCACACATCTCCTCATTAGCGATTACCACAGCAGCTCCAGATAAAGGAGAGGAGACAATTCCCTCCAACGTATTGAAGTTTCTTGCACTATTTTGGTGTTCTCTCCTTAGCGGAGCTGTCGCTTATGGAGAGATTTCTTCAGCTGTCAAGACCAGCCTTTTAAAATTTTTTTTTTTAAACACATCAAAGATCCTGCCTTGCATACAATGGTATGTTCTCAATATGCACCTTTCTGTGCTATTCAAAAAAGCAGACCTCCAGCAACATTAGCAGAGTTTAATTCTGGTTTAAGTTCACAGCTGATACAGAATCCACTGAAGCTCCTAAAACTCCAGTTTGTTGCACTGGAAAGACTTGATCCCATCCAACATGGTCTAGTACGAGACCAGAAACAAAGTGACAGACACAGGCATGACTAGAATCAGAAACCGACCCTGACAGTGTGATGTTGTTTGCCTGCTTGCTCTAACAATGGCTCTGTACCATTTTCTACATGAAATATCCCACGAAGTCATTATCAAACCAGGTATTCCTACAGTGCACATGCACTAGTAGCAAGTTAGCTACAAAGATCTCAGCTAAACCTTTACAAAATGCATAGACTCAGTCACTAAAGAAATAACCTTGCCTGGCTTTTCTATCTTCCCCTCCCTATCTCTTCAAGTCAAGGCAGACTTTCAGATGCAAGAGTCAACACGGGTTGCCACGCTGGTTCTATAAAACAGCATACAGCTGTGCTTTGTATTATTTTTTGTACTGTACCTCTACCAATATTGTTACCTTTCCAGTTGCAGCAATCATGCTGTGCTGAGTTCCTGCTGGAATTAATCCTCTGAAAGGCTGAGTTACTTGTGCAGGTCTGCTCAGATTTTGAGCCTGTGCTTGCGGTGGTGTATGCTGTAGTGGTGGTTGTAAAGACTGGGGTAGGGCAATAAGTGGCTGTGCTGTGGATCCAAAGTTGGGCAAAGAAATTTGTGATCCTGGCAAAGGTACCGTCACCTGGAAAAGAAGTGCAAAATCACCAGTAACATATACACAAGGGCCATTATTTAACTTTCTTTCCCGGCTCTATGGTTTCAGCTGTATTCAAGGTAAATGGCTTAATGAGTTCACACATTTAACCAGGGAGCGGCAAGCAAATAAGTGAATTTATTGTTTAGCTTGTCTTTATATTCAGTTCTGATGGCATTTGGGTCTTTGCTTTTCAGAAAAAGTTGCATGCTAGCTCCTAACTCGAACATCATTGAACATGATGAAATGATGAACAAGAGGAAATGGGCATAAGCTTAGTCAGGGGAGATTCAGGTTGGATGTTAGGAAGTATTTCTTCTCTGAAAGGGTTGTCAGCCACTGGAATAGGCTGCCCAGGGAGGTGGTTGAGTCCCCATCCCTGGATGTGTTTAAGAATAGGGTGGATGATCTACTTGAGGATATGGTTTAATGGGGATTAGGGATGGTTGGACTCGATCTCTAAGGTCTTTTCCAACCTAGAAATCTATGAATCTATGAATCTATGATTTCACTGTATGAAGAAGTAAATTTAATTCAACTCGGAAAAAAGTAGAATGCAATAGTCAGTTGGCGGAGTGTGTGGGTGCGGATGGGGTTATTTACTTCAAATAATTTTAGTCATAAGGACATTGTTTAGGATGAAAAGTAGATTTTACTTTCCAGGAGTCTCAACAGCCAGTAGTCCAAGCTGAAAAAAAACCCCAAACATCAGTCTGTCCCTTGCATCAACAGGGAGTGCTGCGGCTGAAAACACCACAGAATGGTAGTGATCAACATGAAAATACCTCAGCAGCGACCTGACTGGCAGGAGTTACTGCATTTCCTAGTCTGACCATCAACACACATTCTGAGTGTGACTAGAAGCATGGTATGATATTCTCCAGATGTGAAAGACTTACTAGGGTTCTGCTCTGAAAGATAACGGATTACAAATATAGAGACAGCCAAGCTTGAACACATTAAAAGCACCAACCCTTCTAAAAGGTCCTTAAAACTTTAGGCTAGATTTCCAGCACATTAAATCCAAGCTTTTTAAACTCTCCTAGCTTTCTGTCTTGGCAACTTCTCATGCGTATGAAATAAGCTATTACAATAAAACAGTCCATCATAAGTGGGTTTTTTTGGTTTTAAAAGCCACAAATAAAATAAATTAACCAGAAGACAGAAACCACTAGATAGCATCCAGTAAATACGACAGAATGCTTGCACACACAGCAAATTATCAGTTCAAAATAATTCAAAAAACTTAAAGTCACTGCAGTTATTTTACAAACTTTCTGCTGTAGGTTACTGACTTCACTGTCCTGTTTGCCTGTGTGATCTATCTGCTGACTTCTCCTTTGTTTTCTACATATTTGACATCATTGACATATGTAGCAGCTCTGAGGTTTCATCTTGATGAGATCTGGAGTTAACAATTAGGCTGCACTAAGCACCTGGAGTTTGTGTCTCTGTCTCCACCATCACTAACTGACAACTGCCCCCATAAAGGCAGCATATGCCCCAATTAGCAACATCACTGTGCCAACTAAATCTTTGCCTGCCACTGGAAAATGAACTATTTAAGAGAAGGATGCCAGAGATAAATGATCAACATGAACTTGTAGGCCATCCAATTTCTCAGCAATTTAGTTTTTCAGTGCTGCTGCAGTAGCTCTCCTTTGTTATCCATTTTAACTCTTGAGTTTTAGAAGAATAAAAGATTGTCTCAGCCCCCACCTGCACCCCACAAAAACCATCAACAACAACATGCTTTTAAGAAGAATACAATTTAGGAAATTTACCATGCCATAGTTTACCTGCTGGAGAGCACTGGGAGACTGTGCAGTGTTGTAGAAATTGCTCTGGCCAGGCTGCTGAACTTGCCCAGAATACAGATTTGAAGCCTGAGTGAGCGTAGCTCTGGCCTAGAAAAAGTGAGACACATCATTACATTAAAAATACTTCAGAGAGCAGTTCCGAGACAGCATAGCACACCATTCTGTATTTCAACCAGTACAGTAGAAACCACAGCGTAGGAAGTTGACAACCTGAAGGTTTTGGCTTGTCACAAAGCTCTCATGTGCAAGTGGTAGAATAACCCTTTATCATCTACCATAGCAGATATTAAACCTGAAGCTCCAATTACTTGATAAAGTGCAAGAAGCCCTGTAGTTTGGGGAACAATCTTCAATTCAGAGATTATGCTCAGTACCTCTATGAAATTAAAAGAACATCCTCTTCCAAGGGTCATAAGTTTCCTACCACCTTGACTATCATCTAATTATCACAGAGGTGGGCTTATCCCAAGCTGAGCAATACTTGACTTATTATTGCATTATCTGTATCAAACCGCTGCAGAAGTTTTGCATTTTGGAGCGTTTCCTACCTGGAGAATGTGTGTATCAATAAGCTGAGAGCCTCCCAGTCCTGAAGCTTGACTAAGCTGATGTTCGTACAAAATAGGAATAGGTTGTGTATTAGAAGTCTGTTGAAATGCCAGACTTGACTGTGCCTTAGCAAGCTCCTGGTGTTGTACGGCTGGGAAGTTGTGCAAGGCTGTACCAGACAGAACTACTGGTGATGGCTGAGACAAACCGCTCTGCATAAAAGCTTGCTGGGATCTGAAAGAGATTGAAGCATTATACACAAAAACACAGAGCTCAACAACGAGCCACCAAAAATTAAGAACACAGGTTATATTCTTTAAATGGAATCAGAACGCTTAGCTCTACTGAACAGATTTTCACCTGAGAAAGGTAGATTTTTCCATTTACTCTGCACACAACAAAATAATAGATGCTACTAAAGGCCACAGGGAAAAATGACTAGGCTTTTTATTTAAATCTTGAAGTACACTTAGTTATTTAGGTGGGCATGCTAAAATAGTTTTTGTGTAATTTAACTGTAACACACAGAAGCTGCCAGTTCTTGGTTCCTACGCTATAAGACAGGACAGCGGGGAAGCACCACATGTGAGTAGTTTCTCTTAGTCATAAACCGCTTTGTTCTCTTGACTTCACAGATTGCCATAGTCCAACTTTTAATACATAGAGGTTGAATCACTGGGTGCTGACAATTGTAGCTTCCAACTGAATGTAACAAAGACACCACAGCCTTTATTTTTAACTAGGCATTCAATTCCCTTGTCACAAGTATGGGGAAGTTGCAGTTTGCTTGAAAAGCAAAGACCAAAACCAGTACAGCAAAGCACCACAGACAGGTCCTTTTAGTGTTTTTACATCACGAACACTCTCCTCTGAGCTGAAAAGCTTTGAGAGGGGCATTTATTTAAAACCTGATTCTAAAGGTGGCTATTCAGACTCTTAATTGGCATGTTTGGATAAATACTTCTGACAGACTAAAACAATCTGTCTGTGGTGTTTTCAAAGAGAAAAGTTTTATCACTTGGTCGATAAGAATCAGTACAGCACTGGTCCTGTTAATCTGTCAGCATAGTGGCCATGTGCTTTGCCTGAAGAACACCCAAGTTAGCTTTGTTCTGTACCTTTCCTTAACTGCAGAACATTCTTACAGTTGCACTCTGAGCACTGGAGAAACTTTCCCAGAATGGATGCAGAGGACTGTCTTCAATGTAGCCCAAAACATTTTCACAAGCTTTTTGTTTTGTTTTAAACCAGTAACCTGTGTATCTCAAAGCTTATCCTCCCCTGAGCCTTTAAAGAGGTGGGAAAATATTTGTACTCTTATAAACAGCACAACTCAAAACTCTGTTAATACGGGTTTGTGTGTGACTAGATCAGCCAGAAGCATTTATTTAATCTGGACTGCATGCCAGACTGATTGTGTTTCTGCAACTAGTCAACTGTTTGCAACAGCTTTTGTCACTTGTGGCAGGACAAGCAGTATTCGGTCCAACAAAGTCAGGCAAGCACAAAGTCAGGATACACAGGCAGTCAGCTAAACCTTCTATGGCTTCAAGCCTTCTACTTTAGAACAAGTAGGTTTTTCTACAGCACATGCAAAATGCAAATTTCCAAAGAAACTTTCTCAAAGTGAAACTAAACATTTGTCCGAATCATACCATTGTGCATCAGTTTTGACAGGAACTGCAACGAAGGTTTGGAAAGGCCTACAGTGGAAATTTGTCTGGCTGTCAACAACCATTTGAGAGATACTGGTCTTCTATTATCTTTTGTAGCAAACAAAAAATTTGTTCTAAAACATATTCTGCTATCCCCTACGCATCTGAAATTAAGTTTCTACCACCTAAGCAGTTCAGACTAGAATTACAAAGTGTTTCAAGAGTCCAATGTTGGTTTGATTAGAAAATAACCAACAGAAATTACTGAACTAAAGGGACAGACTCCTCTTTCTGTTCTTTTAGTATGAAAGACTGATGTTGTCAGCTTTTTAGCTTGGTTTCCTAAAGATACAAATATTATGCATTATTTTTGAACGCACGATTTCACAACTACATCTGCACATGCAGACTAGCCAGACAACCAGCATATGGAGTTCTCAGTCAAACAGACAAAAGATTTTTTGGGGAAGACGAGGCAGCTATTGAGCACAGAACACAAATCTGCAGGGAAGCAAGTTCTATAAATTTTGCCACTCAAAATCCAAAGAAATTTGCATATGCTACCTACCTATAAGGTTGTAATGAGGAGTTGAACAACTCTTGGGCTTGTGAAACAGCTGGTGCTGCTCCTAAACTCAGCTGAGCTTGATGCTGTCCTTGCAGAGGTGCATAGATGGGGATGGGGATCTGCTGAACTGAAGCAGGCTGCATAAAAAGGAAACCATTAAATTTCCAAAGACAAAAGTCACATAGAAAAGCCAGGTAAGTGTGTGCCAGGATTTGTATAACATTATAAAAAGTAAACAAAGAATGTCAAATCCCAAGGCTGCATACAGAGCTGGTATTGCTCCCACTCAGAAAATTACTTTCTAGTTGAATTTTATACTTTTACTTGCAAATAACCAGCAGAAACTGAATGAACCATTTAGATTCACATATTAAACAACCACGCAAGGTTGCACACAATTTTGTACTACAAAAGTTGAATAAGCCTGCGCTAACATGGCCACATAAACACGTCCCATGAACATGTACTTTTACATAAAGTATGTTTGTGAGTGAAAGCTTATTATCTCAACTTTCATGACAAGTGCTTTCGTTCTCAGGAACAGCAGAGATCAAACACCACCTGCACGTGCCAGAATGAAACAGCAAGGGCAGGCATGACTTCATTTTTTCAGAGTCTTTAGTCCCACTCTCCCCTGCCCCCATTAGCTTATTAGTAGAGCTTTAAAGGCAATATGGACAGGGAGGGGGGAAAAAAAGAAATATCAGAAACCCCCACATACCTGAGAAAGCCCTGGTTGAAAGCCTTGCTGTTGGGCCAGAGAAGGTGGTGCCAAACGCGCATGTTGGGTATTGAATAGATGACTTGTATCCATATAAAATGCTGGGATTTGAGCTGCAGCACCTCAGAAAGAGCAACACAATTAGTACCTGATTCCAAACATCTCCCTGCTGGAAAGGTTTTCATCAAGAGTTAGAGATGCAGTCGCTGTCAGTACTTCCCAGCGTGACAGCTACCAGGGAGACTGGGAGAAGAAACAGAACTGAAGAGCTGCGTGCTTTATCAGCTTTGGTGTCTTTTCCAATTCACACTGAGAATCTATCAGTCTTGCAATATGCATCTCCAGTTCCATGCAATTCCTGGGGTGCAAGTAACAGATTTTGGCCAAAACAGGCATTTGGGTGAAGGAAGGGGAAGAATGTACTATACTGTCATGTCATTTAGGCTAACTATACATAGGGTTTCTTTAAAGAAAAATGCCATGATCCTAAACTGTTGTAGCACTTTTAAGAAGTCAAGACTAAGTCATTCTGGGTTTTAAACAGTGATTTACAATTCTGCAAGAGAAAAATGATACACCAAGAGATTCAAACTTACTTTCCTCAAGTTAACAACACAGCACTATATTTATACTTACTGACAGGAACTTGTGTATTTAGAGTAAGACACAATTAGTGAATATTTGCTCACAGAACACTCTCCATCACTCTGTCTTTACTGCAGATAAAACCAGAACTGAATTCGACTCTCCAGCTTCAGACTCAAAAGAAGCAGACATGTGGCTTCTTAGTCACAAACACTATTACCTGCTGCAGACTGAGACACATAGACCTGGGGACTTTGCTGCTGCTGGGCAATGAGGGATGGCATGCAGCTCAGCTGGGAAAAGTGACTGGCAGAAGCTAGGCTGCTTGTCTGCAACTGCTGTGGTTTCACTTTACATATATTAGGAGGGTCTGAGGTGCTTGCAGTCTTCGTACTCAGTGAAGAGGTGGTGTATGTTCCGGCTCCTAGAAGTAGAGAAGCAAGTCAAATGTCACAAACCAGCTAATTATATTTCAAAGCCTCATCTTTCAGCGGTCGAAGTTTTGAGACAGCTACGCGAGCACAGCCACAACCAGTTAAGAACACTGAAATCTAATGCAGCTGTTTCCATCAACATAAGATGGACAGGGAGGACAACTCAAGTTCACTATAGGAAGCACTGCAACCATAATACATCTTCCTTTTCAAGTACAGGAGCATATAAAAATACTGAAGTAGACATTTTGGTTAGTTATGCAACAAAATACTGCAATGTACGGTGGTAGCGCCTCTCATGGTTGAGAGCCGGGCTCCAACTCTGTATGTATTTTGCAAAGCACTTCAGCTGAGATTTGGGCATACATTCTAATATTCCAGGGTGTAAAGATTTAATCCAATTTAGCATCTTTTGTTTGCTGCAAAGAACCACGGTGGAAACCAGCACTGTTTCTGAAGAGCAGCTGGACATTGGCTCTGCCCAGTGTGAGGGGGTCTTGGTATGAACTGTCGAAGCTTTGATTCCAAAAGCAAGAGCACAAATGCAGTAAGACTGTGACTACCTGGATATCAGAATTACCTGCTCCAGAACCTACTTGCTTGCCAAAACGAAATCAATAAGGCAGTCAACAGGAGAAGTTCACCTCTTCTTTCAAGTCCATGTAACTAACATAGGCAGAGACACATCATCTTAACACTATTTTCAACTGATTGAAGTGAAACAGGTGAAGTATCTCCTTTTTAATCAAAAGGTATTTGGGAAGCTGCTGTTCAGATCCAACACTTCACACCAGCATAAAGCTTCTGTTAGCTTTGCATTAAACAATTTCAAAGGGAATATAATAACTTGAAAAACATAACCAAGGAACAATACAACAGGCTACTACAAGCTTGACATCCAGTACCTGACAGTGAAGTTGTTGGTGTCACCGAGGCCACAGGAATAGGAGGCATCGATGCACTAGAGAAAGAGCTGTAGGTACCGCTGCTTGGCCCAGCGTTGCTGCTGCTGCTACTGCTGCTGCCACCAGCAATGGGAGATGCTGCTGAGGTCACTGGTGAACTCTTCTCCCCCATGTTTGGGGAATTCTCCCAGGCTTTGCGTGCAGACTCCATCTATTTAAGAGAAAACACAATTTCCTCATCTATTAGGAAGTTCCAACTAGTCAAACAGTCTTCCTCTTTTAACAGTTCTTTTTACTTCAAAAGGCAATTCAGGCTTCATGCGAGCCTCTTTTTTAAAAGTCACCATAATCGTGCAACTCTGTTCATGCAAAAAGCATACAGCCTTAAGTTGGAGCTTCTTATCTGTTCCAACTGCACACGTGCACAGTTCATCATCTTAACATTCAATGCTCAAAAGAGAATTCACTCACACTAATTTGTCTTGGTTTTGTTTGACATGAAGAGCAAAACACACGGTGAGCAAAAGAAAGATAAAAAACCCTCTAAATATTCCCATGAAGTCGATTACTTACAAGTTTTCGGACCACTTTAAATGAAACAACCCCTTGCTTTCTTGGTAAATCATCCACTCTGAGTGTCCACCAAAACTATCTAATGCACACCTCAGTAAACAGGAAAGTAGTCAAGATTAGATTTCCAAAGCAAGTGCTGTTCAAGAAGCAATCACAAGCTGACACAGCTTGTGCACGCTGCTTTACGCTAACGCTAAAAATGCTTCATGCTCCTCTATTTCTATAATAACTGTAAGTTTAAGTCTTGCACAGCAAGGAAGATGAAACTTTAATTTAAATATTTTACATACAATTCTCTTCCACCAGAAGTGGAAAGAACTATTGCTTTACTGCACCCAATAACAAGCTATTTACTGCTACATTAGACACGCAATGCCAAATCTTTGAACTGAGATGCTTTTGAGGGTCTATTGAAAAGGAAATATTAATGCTCAGACTACACCCACTAATTTAAAGGCTCAAACACATCCATGGACTTCTCTGCAGCCTTCAGCTGTCCTCAGCTGAAACAAAGACTGATTTTTCTAGCAGAGCAGAATGCCATAGGCTGAAATTGCTCATCTGGCAGACTGCAAGCTTCTCAAAACCAGGTGCTGTCTTTAATGCTATGTGTAAAGAGGCAAACACACATTCACCAACAAATCTGACCTCACTGCCTGGATCAACAGAGCCCTCTAACTGGGACCTGCAGTCTCTGAAAGTCACACTTTCAACCTACCCTATTTTACGTGAGTTAGACGCAGTCTGCACAGACCAAACAAGACTTTGGTTATTTGTCTAGATGCTTCACAAGTGATAAAAAAAGGCAAAGCAATATACAAAGAAGTGGGTAACAGGTGATCAATACACACCCACATGGAAAGTGGAGTTCTGTATTGCTGGAGAGTAAAGGGGAGGAGGGAAATTTTGTTACACATTAAATGATTTGGAGGCAAGTCACCTACTTTCCTTTTTGAGACCATCTTCCCTGGCAATCATTCCCAGGTTCTCCTCCACAACATTTTCCTGCAAATTGGTTGTACTTCTTGCAGACAAGGTAATCTTCAAAATTTATTATTTATCTGCTGGAAAGGCTTTTGCCTAAAGGTGGAGTACAGGTAAGACTACAGGCTCCTTTCTGAACACCACAGGCTCTGGTTAAGACAGGGTAACAGTCTTGTACTGCACTGGTATGAAGAGAAAGTGAAGACGTACCTGTGAATGTCTGAATAGAGATGGAGTAGAAGCTTTGTTCAATGAGTTTCATGATGTACTGGAGAAACTATTGATAGCAAAAGCTATAGTCTACTTACTGCATTTTGTCTTCCAAATCTAACCGCTGCCAAGATCCCAGATCATCCTGCTCCCCTATCAATTTGCAATAAAGGGCATATAACAGAGTCCTGAATTTTCTAACAGCTTTGCTTTTAGAGAGCTCCTTCACAATCTCTAACTTCTTAAGCCAGAAAGATGGAAAACTGATTGATACTCTAGGAGCACCTATGCAGCACCATCTAGAGATCAGATATGAAGGAGTAAGAGGCTCTAAACTAAGTGAGGTTGCAGAAAGTGCTGCAATGTCGCTGCTCGCTTAGGTTACGGTAAACTATTGCAATAATGGTCCAGTACGTATTACCCAAAACCAAATATCAATGTGCATATCCGTAAGTTTTCCAAAGTTTAGGTGATCAGAAGAAGAAACTCTAAAGGTGTCAGATTATGGACCAGATGCCTACATAGGAATTTTAGATGGAACCTTGGAACATGGAAGAGGGCTTTGGACTTTCTTTTGCTCAGCTCCTTACCTACCAACAGCTCTATCAGCCAAGTCCTTAAGAGGATGTCGTCCTTAGTAAAGGTGTCTTTAGCAAAGTTACTCCAAGGAAACAAGACAACTCAACGAGCCTTCCCATACGAGTGCCTTATATCTACACCCTGGCAGAACGATGCCAAGCAGTGGGAGCAACCGTGGCTGAGTTCCCCTGCCAAGTCTCCTCACAGACAGATTTCTGTGATACGGGACAGAGGAATGAGGAGGTGCAAGGATTATTCCTTCATGGAGGCTGAGCCTGGAGATTTTGTTAAGAGAAAGAAGGAAACGCTTTCCTCTCTGCTGCTCCAAAAGTATCTTTGTCAAGAAGCAAGGACTATATTGAAGTGGATGACACAGAGCAGCTCTGCTCTATCTGTACCAGAAGGCCTACTGTGATAGTCTCAGTGCGTGCTTCAAAACAAGTTTGTTGCCTTCAACATTTGCAAAAAGGAGGTAAAGCTCCAGTGACTGGAATAGAGAAATGCGAAACAAAGCTGCTTCCAAATGCCTTTCCATTCAGGTTTTGGTCAATGTTCTTCAAGGTAGCTTCAAAACATGGATCTTTGACATATTTTGTTAGCACACATCCAAGGTCTTTCATCCACTGACAAAGCAACCAAATCACTGACACCAGAACAGCAGAAAAAGAAACTGCAGGATGAACGACAAACACCGCCGTTTGCTTTGTAACTGAGCAGTGTCACACACTCTGCAGCATCATGCCGTAGTAACATTCCTACCTGAATTTCATGTGAATCAGATATCCAGCTGCTAAACAATTAGAGACTGCTATTCTAGAAAAATGCTTTCAGGCGCCAGAAAGTCAGATTGTGGTAACTTTTTACACCAGAAGTCAATAGAAAACCAGGTGGAAACTACTTATCCCTCTCCAGCCCTCTCCCCATTTTTGCTGGTCTATTGCTTTAAAGTGATGTTACATTTTTTCAGGAAATAAAGTGTTAACAAAAGAAAAGCAAAGATTCAATAAGAGATCATTAATAACTACCACCTGTAGAGAACACAAGCAAGCAGCTGTCAAACCATGCCAGTGAGACGCAAGTCTCACTGGGATTGACAAGCAAGTTTCTCCAAAGTGTTAGTTCTGCATACAGTCCCTAGTTTCCTTTCTTCTTTTAAAAATTTAGAGGAACTAAGTTCAAACATCACTCTGCCTTAATACTAGAAGCAGCAACAAGATTTCTACTGGTTCAGTCACCTGTAGTCACAATCACAAAGCAGATCTAGGACACCAAAAAAAGAGACCAGAAACTTCTAAAAACACAGTAGCAAAGCTAGAGCCCAACTCTATGTTAGTGAGTTATACAACGCACACAGTCCAAAATCCATCAAAATGGGAAAACATAATTCAAAATACACACTTGCTCTACACTGGAAAGTAGAAAACAATGGAACATTTGTAACACAACAAAACACCTTCTGACTAGCTAACCAAACTGCCCTTCCCAGCACCAACACACCATCTGCATTTAATGATTTAGAACTTTAGTCATCCAACTCAAAACACTGCACCAAAACCTTACAGCTAAAAAGAAATCAAGCTCGGCTTACCAAGCAACTCCTTATAGCCTTTAATACCAAACCAGGCAACTTTAAGTCAAACTCTCAAGAAACCTCAGTCAGATTCTGATGGTTTGTCATGAACACTACGGTACAATGCTAAAATGCTAGGATTTTTTTTTCAGGGCAGTGGGAGCCAAGATTGGTTGAGATGCCAAGTGTTAATGCAAAACGGGGTTAGAGATTTATAACTTAAATGCATCCTTTGATAGAGTCTTGTGTTTCAGCCATCCGTTTATATGCAAAAGCAGTTCAGCAGAGGAAACAAAGGAAGGCTCTAAAAAAAAGGTTCACCAGCAAGTTCTCCATTATTTTTTTCCCCTGCATGCAAGAAAACGACCCTTAGAGGGATGTGGTACATACCTTGAGGGTGAAGTCGACGGTAGCGGGAGAAACTGGAGTTAGGCTGGAGCTCTGTTGTAGAGTCTCCCTCCTAGGGAGGGGAAGGGTGTGGGGCAGGGGCACCTGAAAGGCAGGCAACACACATCACATTCTAACTATGTCTACCACAAAAGCCCCAGAAAAGCAAAGCTCAAGCTTTATTAAGTGAGCTACAACTTTTTCAAGGCTTGAGCATTTGGCAGGGAGATTTTGATAAAATAAGGTGAAAATTTGGTAGACAGGGAAAGGCCATTCAGCATGTGCTGAGATGCTTCTCACCTCTAAGAGGCTGAAGGCTAAGGTTCTAAAGTGTCTATGTCTTCTCTATAAACAAATAGCAATTTTCTGCTTTGGGATTTATTTTAAGTACCATTTCAGTTTACTAATATGCAAAAGTTCTTCGCAAGCCAAGTCTGTCCCCTTTGTACCAATATAGTACATGGGACTTAATGACCTTGAGTTCTGAGATGCAGTCATTAAAAAGAGGAAGCTATAAACCTCTAAAGTCACACAACCATGAAACAAATCAAAACAGATTTGCCATCCAATAACTGAATTCAGTTATCTTCTTTCAAAAGATGAAATATGTGAAACTTGAGGAAATAAGACATAATGCTATTCCTATCTTTGCCTAAGAAAACACTGATGGATTTCCTAGAAGTTTTAAATGAAGTGTATCAAAAACATTGCAGTGGCCAGTCTATTACTTCTAACCATTTCTTTCTCCATTCAGAGCACAGCTAAAGCAACTCCACTGGATGAAATAAGGCTAATCAACACAGATACTGAAGCTTTGAAGCAGGTGATAGCACAGATCCTTTGTGGCCAGGAGCCCCTATTTCCTGTGCTGGAAATCACACCTCCAACATGCCACAGGGGAGCATACACTAAGATCATTAACAGAAAAGAATTCAGTCTTCCACACTACCCAAAGGCAGAAATCACACCACCACCATAAAATCCAGTAGATGAGTAAGTTCAACCAATATTGCTTCAAAAACGCATTAAGGAATGCTACAATAAGCTGACATGCATTTCTTAGATGGAATTCACAAGATGTCTTCACAAAACCTGAGATCCTACTGTATGATTCTTTCTTCCCTCAATCAACAAGTGACTCAACTGTGGGATAATTGTATTTCTGCTACTCAAACAATAAAAATCACAAGATCCAAGATCCCAACCTGACATCTCAGCACACTCAAGACAAGCTTGATTTCACCACAAGTCACAACCCAGCTGGTCCTCTCAATCGCTACGCCACGCTCACCCAGTTAGGATCATTGGCTTTACAAGGATTGTAAACATCTCACATCCATAGCAACTGAAAACCTGCTGTCTGCTTTCAGGAACCATTAAGCTGCTGCTTCCTTTACATGCAGTTGCTGAGATTTCAGACTGCAGTTCAAAATTGCTTTGTTTGTAAAAGCCTTTCTTCAAACTCACCTACAGAGCTTTGCTGCACGTACCAGGTTCAAGTCCCAACTGCTGCTGAGAGCATACTCCCTCATTATGTCTATCTTTGCTTTTTCAGATTTGTCCCTAGAAATATCTTCTCCACTTTCTGTACTCTTTAGCTCACTGTGGTTGTTCAAAAGACAAGAAAATACCTGAAGAATTCCAGGACAGATACTAACCAAATCGAATGTCCTTCAGAGTAAGATTACTGGATAATGAACAGCTACTTAACATGAAAGAAACTCTAGTGACTTGTTTACTGAAGGCACTATTTTGTGCTTTAAAGAAGCGTGAAAAATATTTTCTTGTCTTCAAAGTCAAGGCGATCACTGCAATAGACTTACGTTCGTCACCAAAGTCTCCTCCATTTTTGTACTGCTAGTAGCCACTGTGTTAGGATGAGAAGAAGGTGTAGTGTAGTCTGTTACAGACTCCTGCGAAGAAAAATAATTCCATTAAATTATCTCCCTTACCTAAATTTGATTTAAATTTGTTGGACAGATGTCAGCCTTTCTACAGGAGGAGTTCACCAAGCAATAGACGGTAAGAATTTCACAGCAGTTTTTTCTTAGAAGGCATGTCCAGCAATCCTTATTGCTGAATTTCTACTGAGGTCAGAAGAATTCTTGGGAGATTACAGTCTGCCTCATGACCTCACAATGTACATCTGGAGACATGTCAAAATACAGTCTGTACAGCAAGAATATACAGAGCGATGTACTGCCTGGACACTAGACGTATTGAACTGAGTGGTGTAACCAATTATCATTTGTCACCCAAGATGCTTTAGCCACCTGTAGGCACTTTTAGCCCATTTAAAAATCAAAATATATTAGCGAAAGGTTTCTGTAGCTTTAAATACTGACATTTCTGGGGTAAACCTATGACCAGTAAGGCCCTTCAAATTAAAAAGAATACATAGAGATGGTCGCAATTCGCAAAACAATTTTCTTAAGTCTTGTCTCAAAGTCACAAGACTCAGTTCCTCTGGATGGTGAAGTCTGCCTCCTGATTTCTGCACTGGGCAGTCATTTCAAGGAAGAAAAGGACTGAAGTTTCCAGTCTACTCAGAGGTTTTCCTTAAAGCTTTTTTGTCACAGTTAGGTGGACCTTAATGCGGCTGATGAACAAGGTCCACTTTCACAGACCTAGAGCTGTAGCCAGTAACTACTGTAGTTGTAGGTATAAACTGCCTGATGAACGTGTCTCGTGGGTAACACTGCCAGCTCTCTAGAGAATGACCTATAATGAACAAAAAAAGGCATGGGTACTTCTGTGAAGCCATGTTGAGCCCTATTTTTCAGTTCTTGTCACTGGTTGTCTACAGAGTATATTCTGGACAGGTAAACAGGTGTTACTGAAACCTGTCCCAGAGACTTGTTGGATAAACAGTGTGACCCTGAATTCGCCAAGATTTGCTCCCTAGCAAGCACTGCAAACTCCAAAGTTTTACACATCTGAAGCCCAGAAAAAGTTCTATCAGTTTTACGGAACCAAACACCAAGAAGGAACTCAAGGACAAATTAGCAACAGAACTGTTGATGTGTGCCTGGGACTTGCCAACATACAATGATTTTGAAGGCACAAACCACATAATGCTTATCTAATTGCATCTAACTGGTATGATGATAAGTGTGACGATAAGCTATTAAAAATGCACACAATTTACTCCTCAAGCCTATGGCAGTGTCTTCTAAAAAGAGCAATTAAAGCAACAAGATACTAACTGGCAAATAACAAAGAATCCTCCTTAAAAGGATGAGCTCATTTTGGTAAAAGACTAGGACAACAAGCTAAACCATAATGGGGTGAGAAAGGACACAATGTGCACATTGCCTTATTTTTGTATTTAGGAAGAAAACACAGAGCTATTTTCTCTGTTTAGTTATTTCCTTTACTTGTTAAACTGGTGAAATATGAGATATATGATGTTTCCCACAATTCCAACTACCAAATTGCAAGTTGCACGTTTATATTTGATTCCAATAGGCAACCTTAATTTGGGGAAAACGAGGCAAGCACACAAGGCTGCTTTAATCACAAGGTCCTTTTAATTAAGTAATTAATTGGCTTTTTTTTTTTTTTTTAAGATGCTTTACTGCATAAGAAAGAGGAAGTTCTTAATATAATGTTATTAAAATTCCTTCAAGGTTTGGATGCAAATTTTACAGGGTCTCAACACTAAAAACGCCTCACAAAAAAAAAAAATCAGATCAAGACTATTGCTAGGTTTCTCACTTTAGAAACTTACAGCACAAAAATGCTTTTTCACTAGAATTAAAACCAAACGACCATATCAACTCTGGTGCCCTTAGAAGCCTATGTGCAATGCTGAACCATCCTACAAGGACGAGTTAGATGCTGAACGTGCAGATAAGACAATGCTTTAGCCATAAGAACATCATTCCATAAACTGTAGGTTAACCATCATTCTTCATTTACTGGTATAGAAAATCTAGAAATGCATTAGATACAGCTTATCACCATAAACTTCTGTAATTCAGTTAGTGATTCTCCTCTACAACTGTTCTACTGAAGAAACCAATTGATTACTTCATTATAAGCTAGTAACAGTAATAACAGCAAGAGCAAAAGCTGTACGTGCTTTTTTTGAGTTATCTACAAGTTATTTATACCTGAAGAAAAAGAACAAGCAAACTTTTTATAACTACCTACTTTGCCCAAAAAGAAGCGATCACAAAACCTGAAGTGACTTTATGAACAAAAGGACAAGGCAGACCTCAAAGCTGACTTTGCTATAAAGGATCAGGGTACTATATGGGATTAATTAACTATTTGATTTGTTCCTGATTTACACAAATCACCCAAACCAGAGAGCTTGTCAGATACTCAAAATTATTGTCAAGTACAGCCTGTGTCCTTTTAGGCATAATCTCGGTAAGACACGGCTGTTACCAACTACCTGTGCAAACATTCCATTGCCATGTCCTCAACCAGGTATTGATCATTTCAGTGATGAGAAAAAAAATCAAAGCTTTAGAGATGGTCGGGTGGGGAGAGGCAAGGGGTAAGGTGTTTTACCCGATTCAGAGACTTACACACCAGATCGCCTTTGCTCCAAAAATACTGCAAAACCCCAGAGGAACAGCTGCAACTGCTTCGGAACGTCACGCTTATGTTCTAAACTTAAACATCTCACCAGTGTGAGTGGATTTATATTTACACAGTTTCTAAAGTAAAACAGTCTTGTATGATTAAATGCACATGCCCTTAAGAGGTTTGTTTTGGGATGGATAGGGCGCTCTTACAAAGCTTCTGCTGCTGAAGGAGGACAGCTGGCTTGACTTTTACAGACATTTAAATCACCAAGTACACCGAAGAAAGTGTACCTTCCTGGAAGCTGAGCAGTAGCCTCTGAGAAAGATGTTAAAGAGTGTCAAAAAAGAAATCATTTAGGTTTGCTAAAACTTCAACACTTGACACTGAAACAACAGATTAAAGATGTCTTCACTTCTTCCCTCATTAATGAGCAATGGAAAGAGTACAGATTCAAGAGAAAACAGTTACAATCCAAATCAGTACAGAACTCCAAGGATGGAGCAGTATTTGAACCCATTTCAAAAGCCACTTTAAAAAACAGCAAGACCGATTTGTTCCTGCAAAATCTAGATGAAACTTATCTCGTCCAATAAATCTGCAGGTTGTTGGCTCAACTTCCATAGAATTAAATATAAAATATGACCACCCTCTCCTAGAAAACAACCACAACTTACTGATGCCCCAGGAACTACTCCTGACAAAGGAATTCAAAAGCAAACCTGGAACTGTTGAGACAGGAATATTTAGGCCTATTATTAAAATGCTTCTATTAGCAACCACTTGCTGAGGAAATTATTGGGAATTTTCATATCCAGCACAAACTGCAGTTTCCTTTCACTCTGGTCTTCCTTCCAGAAGACAGAATCTTGGCCCTTTAATACTGTAGTTCAAAGAACCTTGCAACCCATGCTTAACTAAGGCCAGAAAGGCACAAAATCCAGACCTCCCTTTTGAGGATCTCATACAATTATAGAGAGGAAATCAGGATGATTTAGAAGAGCTACTCTCTCTCAAGTTAGCTTGGAGTAATCAATGAAGAGATACTTCCTATTCTGTATGTAGCTTAGAAGAAGCATCTCCTTATCTTAAGCTCTGGTCACAGGAGCTTGAAAGACAGTGAGAAAGCACATGACACTCATGATCAGCCTTCTTACCAAATACTTGAACATGCTGATCTTTATGGCTCTACACTTCTGATTCTGAAGGTACAAGAAGGGCACTTTATCTGTTGCTAGTATCAACATAAACCATTCACATCTACTTACAAGATGGAAACTGCCAGGAAGGATGAGAAATCCCAGCACTGAATTTTCTTATGTATTTGCCATTCCACTCAAAAATCAAGTTTGCAGCTACCATGTCGAACACAAATATCCTCAACGCTTGCTCTGTAACAACACCTCATTGAGATAGCATCTTCTCCTCGCATGACACCTTGGCAAGAAAATGCCAACTTTTTTTTTTTCAACTGCAGGTAACAAAGACAAGTTGTGAGCATTGAATCTGCATTTCAGATTCTTCAACTATTAATGTAACTTCTGCAGAGGATGAGTTTTCCTAAACAGCATCAGAAAATTTCTGCTTAAGACCAGAAGAGGAAGATTGAGACAGCGTGCAACAAACTTGAATCTAAACTCAAAAAACTACTCCACAAACATACAAGAAGCATTTTTTCTTTACTAAAGCAGGTGTAACTACTAACTAGTAGCTACTCAAACTGCATGGTTTCTCTACATTCAAGAGATGACAGCCATAGTTCTTGCTCAAGACACAATGCTGCCCTAACAAGGGCAGTCCCCACACAGGTCCTTAGGCAAAAAGGAGAGTGTCTCTGTGGATGTTTTTCCAGTCAGCGTTGCCAATGCACCACAGCTGAAAACTGAGCTGTAGAACAATGAATCCCAACAGTTATGGAGAAGCCAGGGGAGTTCCACGCAGACAACTATGATGAGTCCTCAACATCCTGAAGTTCTGCAAGGGATACCTTGACGATATCCAAGCCAACAGGAGCTGATATACAGATCCCTTAGGTAAACGGAACGAGTCTTATCCAACGCTTTGGCATATTCCTAGTTTAAAGATTTATTTTTTCACAGAACAGCACTTAATTCACAGCTTCAGGTCATCCATGCACTCAACCAATGATCATGCACACTACCTTCAGTTCTCTCCTTAAAGTCAAGCGCTCACCTTGCATACATCACATACACCTGAGTTTACAGAATCTGCCCATACCAGGCTACAATGCCACTCTCCACAGCAAGGCTCAGGACAGAGTTTTCACATTCATAAGTCAGCAAAAACGTGTAAAACCCTCCAAAGCTGATCTCTGCACACAGGTATGACAAACGGCATGTCTCTACCACTTGTGGAGAAGTGTTTAATTCAAATAGCATCAATGTTTCATATCTGCTATTCAGTGGGCTCTGCTGTGTGGGCAACTACCACCAGCAGGCAACCAAGTGTCAATTACATCACTGTAATCACATTTCACATACAGTGCCCAGTAATTTGTTAATATTTTTCTTACCTTTGTGTTTGTTCCAAACTCTGGAGCAGAAACAGATATCATCGTTCCTATTTCCGTGCTCAGTTCACTTGCTGCTTTGCTTTCCTTTGTAGTGACGGGTTCTGGACTTCTGACAGAGGTGGGAGATGGCTTCTCCTGTCCCTCAGGTTCTCCCTGTTGGGCATCTTTCACCTTCCTGTTCTTTAAAGAACGTTCTTTCCCAATAGGACCAGGTTTATACTCTTTGTTTTCTACCGGACTCAAGTCTGGAAGCTAAGTTAGTGTTAACTTGTCAGTTATGTCTTCCCCCCCATGTCCTATCCCACAAGAACATTCTAACATGCTTAAAACAATTTTGTTTAAATCTAAAAGCTTTCCTGAAGGGGAAGCATTTTCTAACAGACAAATAATTTGAGACTAAGTTAGCAGTACACACACAAAATTTGTTTAGAACATTAGGAATCTAAACCATTGTTTTCAAGCAATAAATAATTTATGTGAAGTAGCAGAGTTTAACTAATATAAGATCTTAGTTAAAATCTACAGAAGAAAGCCAACTGGACTCTCCTTACAAGAAAAGCACAAAAAAGCATAGAAGCCACAAGACTTCGTATACATACACGTTACTTTAATTTTCAGAGAATCAGGATTTTGCAGGGCTTCAGGAAACTAGAACAGAAGACTCTACCTTCATTTGAAGATATCTCAATACACGTTGGCAGCATTTATCCCTAGGATTTGAGCACTAAAGGATATCCAGAAAAAAATAAAACACCTATGTGCAAGTGTTGCCTATATTTTGCAGACACTATGGCTGGAATAACTGCTGCAACTGAGTAGTTTCTTTTTGTGCAGCTGAATTAAAGCAGAATGAAGGGCCTCGGGGAACCTGAATGCTCTGCTGTTTAAATAGCCATATCCTTTCTGGCTTCACTACAGAGCAGCACAAAAATTCCTTAAAATCCTATTCCTTAAGCTTTGATAGTGGAAAGACAGAAGCTGCTGGTATTGTGTTGTCTATAAATACAAACTAGCTGTTTTAGGAGTAGATGAAAATTCTTTACAATACAATGCCTTTGGGCTTTGAGGAGGGTGGAGTTTCCCAAAAGTATTTGTTACCCTCGGGAGGCCAGCAGAGACTAGCTTTCAGAGAAGGAAGAAAACAACACTAGAAGCAGATGACTCTGCTCTGCAATGCAGCAATCAGAAACATCAGACCCACCTAATCCCAAATATTTTTTTTTTTCTCTAACAGTTTAGAGAGGCAGCAAGTCCTCCAGATGCTTTAAGGTCACATTGGGAAAGGGTAAATTGCTTTGCTTCAAGTATGGTCCTCTTATATTGCCCGTATTGGTTCAAGGGGCAATGTAAGAGTACTAACCTCCAGCCCTAAACATAAGTTCGTATTTAGGCTTCACAGCAAACACTACCACCATGGGGGTGGTGTGGCAGGTATGTAAGAATTGTTCGTTTGTTGGGATTTTTTTTGTCATCAAGACATTTAAAGGATTACAGCCCTCTCATTCAGAAGGGTACACAAAAATGTTACTCTCCAATGAATTTACCATTTTTAGTCATACATTTGTCTTTCAACAAAATCTACAGGGGTCTTGATAGCTATAACCAGGGAGAAAAAAAGCAACTTTCTACACTGTGTAAAGTAGACTCTATATATTTATTTAACTTTGAAGTTCAGTATCTTTAAGTGATTTCATGAGGACAGTTTTGGGCATGCTGCTAATATATCTGACATACGGGGTTTGAATTGTTACTACAACTCACCAGCAGTATTAACAACTGCACATTTCTCTGCTGTACGGGTTTTATATTTTGCAATAAAGACCATGCACGGCAGCACACCCACTGACTGCCTCATGTAGCAGAAGTTAAATTCATTCTACATGTTACCGTGCTTTCAGATTTCATCTTTTTTTTTGGAAAAAAACCCAAACACAACCAACACAAAGAAACACTCGGTCTTCTAGAAAGACAAAAGGATTTTAATTGCATCAGGACCACCGCCAAATCTCAGACATCGAGAGGGACTGAAATAGCTGGTTCTGTAAGTCAACAGCCAAGTTTATCTACTATAACCATCTCTTTCTGGGAGTAAAAGCTGGTGCTGATTGCTAGTGATGCACAGGTAAGTGTGCATGGGAGGTGGAAATAACAGGACAGCATGTTTCATTAATGTGAAAGATCACTAAGTGTAATCTAAATGACAGGATAATAAAATATTACTCCTTATGAGTAATTGAAATACAAGATGATGACTGCATGGAGCCCCTAGATCTCTGGAGGGCAAGTGATACATGTTTTTTTAAAATTGAGATAAGTTTGATTACCTATCCAGTCTTCCTAGATTAGTTGCAAAAAATTAATTATCCATACATCTGTGTGTTTGAATTTGAGACTTCAAATCAGCAGCTCTAACACTCCCCCCTTTCCTCAAAACCCTCTTCTGGCAATCTGATGTATTACTCATCTTGGTAACCTGGCTACAAAACTAAGCAAGGCACCACGCATCATTCGGAGGGGGGCAAGGCAGGCATGGTGGCAGGAAGAACTACTGAAACTGAAGACATAGTCACGGCAGAAACAGAATGGCTGCTTCAGCTCTTAGCCTGAAAGAAGTAAGCTCAAGAGAAAACCAAACATTCCAAACTAGAATCCAAAACCAAAACACTCTACCACATCCAGAGTCTCCCAACAAAGCTACCGCAAATCCTTAATCCCACCCCTGCTCTAGCCACATCCCTTGTTCCAAACACAGAACCAACAAACGAACTCTGCTGGGCAAGGATGCTGTTCACCTACACTTGCTTCTCAAACTGAATTCCCCATCTTCTCTCCAAGAACCAACTTGTTGATTGTTTTAGGAAATATAAAATGGGAATTGAATTTTTATAGGTCAAGTCCTAAGTGAATGAGTATTCTACTCCATTATTTGTAACCTCTTTTTGACTGAACTTCTCAAAGTTTATAAGTTTGTACTGAAGATAAGACATTTTACCTTTTGTGCTTTGATGGGCCCAGCCCGAGGCTGTTTCTGTCTTTGCTCTTTCGGTTCTGGCAGCTTGTCAGTGGACTTCTCAGAAAGCACAGGGCCAACTTCATTGTCACTGCCACTGGAAGCTGGGGCTCCAAACTGAATAGTTTCTATACCAAGATCGACTCCACCTTCTTGCCCAGGCTTTGTCCCCTAGTTAAAAGGTAAACATTTAACACATTTCAAAAGATGAGTGCAACGCCAGTGGTTCAGAAAAAAAGAGCACAAAATATGCTCAGCTGAAAAACACTGAAAGGTTTTCAGCTTTTACCTTCTGCCAGCAAAAGTATTATTTGTGACTCCAACAGATTTGCAAGAGTAAACAAGACATGAATGTACACTTCCTCCTCCTCAAGTCCCTACTGTGTGTATACAAGCTCAAAAGCAACTAAAAAAAAAGCACTGAACAGTGAAGCAATATGTAAACAGGATGATGAACTGGTAGAGAAGGAGGAGAGGGACAAGTGCAATATCACAATGTCCAGATTCAGGTTCACAACATTCCCCTGGAAGTTCAAAAATTAGTTTCAATTCAAGAGGAACGACAAGACATTAAAAAAGATTTCCAGATCTCCTTATGCAGTTAAAATGGTCTAAAAGAGTTATGTCACATTCTTACAGTTTAAAACAATAAAGTTAAGACCAAAAAAGCCCAAGAAAACAAAGCCACAAGACTCTAAACATAAAATTTAGGGCTAGGCAAATTACATGGGATAAGTAGAGCTAATGTAGTCAGGAAGCATCTACTGCTTTTTTTCATCTCTGATTTAAGGAGGAACACAAAAATAACATTTAGTTCTTTTGAAACATCCTGTTTCTGTCTACATTACTGAACTGTACACAAGTGTTCACATGCAAAGTGGGCAGTGTTTTACTTCAAAAATGCAATGAATAACAGCCATGCATAGAATCTGTCAACAGCTAAGATTGTATTAAGAGAAGTTTTTCCAAGCTGCAATCATAAAAGCACTAGCCTGTATCCTGTGTCTCTGTACTATCTCCCGACTTCACGGAGTTCTACACGTACTAATTTAAGTATGTGCACGCCTGGATAAATCGATAATCTGTACCAAACCCAAGTGCAGTGTAATTTGGGTAAACTTCACATATAGCTACTCTCTTTTCCCCTCTGTTCTTACCTCTGGAGATGTAGCTGAACCAAAAGATGTCAAAGGCTTGTTCCAAGCACTGACTGAAGGTGGCTGAGGTGGGCTAATGGGTCCCACTGAAAATTAAGGAGAGAGTGTTTAAAAAACTCAACCCAATGTTGCTAAATGGATTCAACTAAAGCTATCAATTGTCTGAGAATTAAATTATAGATGTCTTGACTAAATAGCTTTCGTTAAGAAAGTGTTAACCCATTCAGCAGTTAACAATATGCTACCTACTTAGCTGCTTTCAAGAAGGGCAATCATGATATTTGGAAGCACGACCAAGCCCGACAAAACGCAGATTCCTGAAGGGAGTGACAGCTGCTCATTCATAGCGAATGAAGAACATGACAACAATGTAAAATACTGAGTAATATACTGCAAAAATCTCTCTTCAGAGGTATTCATAGGTTACGACACTGCATTTGGGAATGCTGCCCTCTGTTCCCTGCGTAAAATACATTTGCAGGTACAACTGAGACAAACAGAGCTGGCAATCGGCATTCTCTAGCTACAATGCTTGCCCCCTGCCCCAAATCCAAAAAACTCCACTTACGTTTTTTGGAGATCTCATTTAGAACTGCTGTAGGAGGCACCTTGCTTTCCCATAATTCGGCTCCTAGACCGTTGTGAGCCTGGGTGTTTTGCAGAACTTTGCCTGACACGGCATATTCCGTGCTGGCTGTCCCTCCTGCAGCCTGGTTTTGCGACGGAACAGGAGTCTGCGGCTGACCTGGAGTCTGCGTTGTGCACGGAGGCTGCGCCTGAGCTTGTGCCTGAGCTTGTGCCTGCTGCGCAGCTGCGGCTGCGGCCTGCTGCTGCTGCTTTTTGGCAAATCTGGGTGGAAGCTTGGAATTCTGACCTCGGCCTTTTTCGCTTGATCCTTTTTTGGTCCAAACCTGTAAGCAGAAGTCAATTTTATTCCCACAGCTGATAAATCTGTGTGGACAACCAGCTGTATTCTGTGTAGCAGCAAAAAGCAAACTGGTTAAGCCAGTCTCAGAGAACTTTTTGTTAGGGGTATTTAACCACAGGAACAATGATTTATTTCTCATTTATTTTCCTCTTTGAATCAGGTGATATACAAGCAATAGCATAAATCTTTATCATAGTATGAAAAATGGTGTTTCCAGTTTGCCAGTTCCATCTACCTGATTATGCTCAATCACAGAGCACAGAATCCTAAGATGACTAAGTGAAAATGAATTTCATTTACTAATTCTGAGCAACTTAATATTGCTACTACTATCTAGTTATATAAGGTGAAAACATAGCTTCTTGGGAATGAAGATTCTGCACACTTCATAACATTGAGAATGTACTGCAAGGAACTCTTTCCCATTATATAAATGCTGGTTTTGTACCTGCACTGTTTGTTCTTCCTTCTTTCTGCGCTCTTCATCTTGCAAGCGTTTCTGTTGCTTCTTAGACACCACTTCTGTGAAACCATCATCATTCAAGTTAGATTGAGAGTCTTCAACTACTGTCACTTCAGGGTGATCATCAATGATCACAACACCTACAGAAAAAAGAAAGGTTCAGATGCTGCTGTTTTAACCCCTCAGGTGCAGTGCACCAAGCCAAGATCTGCTTTAGAGTGGAAGCTATTTCCACACACACACAGATAGTGGCCCTGATTAAAGGTAAGCTTCTGCTTGCCAAGTGCTTTCCTGTTGAGTTTGAAGATGAGTTAATCTGTAAGAACTGAAAAAACTGACAGTTCCTGTACCAGACTCTCCAGGAAATAAGAACTAAAACATAATAATGAACAGCCTTCCCAAACATTAGCCATAAGCTTATCAGTGATGTGCCTTTGCTTATGAAGGTTAAACAAATTATTTGTGTGGTGGGAAACGGTATGAATGACAGAGTTAAGATCAGGAAATAGAACCAAATTGATTTTATCTATAAATACAATGAGATTTCCCACCTTTCAAGGCACAAATGTTAATTAGTATGACAAAGTTAGCAATACTCGAGTACACAATTAGTCTGGTGTTTAAAAAAAACCCCACTTTTCCTCTTTTCTAAGTTTTCAAACATCTAGCTCTATATATAGGAAAGCAGGATCACAAATTCTTCTTAGCATAATACCAATACATACTTGCGTAATTATTAAGATCAAATTGAGACAAGGCATCCACTTTTTCCTTAGGCTTCTTTGGACCAGCCTTAGGTTCTTCTTTCTTCTTGCCACTTGCATCCTTGGTGCTCTTTTGTCCTGCAGCAGTAACTCCTCCGTCCTCCTGATTTAAAGAGTTGCTGTTGGTGGGATCAACAGTCTGGACAGCAGTTGTCTGCTCTTCAAATGGCCTGTATTAGGAAAAAAAAAAAAGGAAAATCAATGACCAGCCACAGAAAACATTCAGGAAGAAGCTAACAATTTAATGCAGATCACACTATAGAGCTACAAGTGTCTACTGTGCAACTCCATAGTAGGCTCCAGACTTTTACTTTCAGCTCCTCAATGAGCAGAAGCTTAACAACAAAAGCTGTTTTGGTGACGCATCAAACATTCTGCCATCAAAAGGAATCACACTAAAAAAGCGTAATTTTAAGGTCACCCCTGGCTTGGTCTATGTAGTTAGACACACCAAAACTCAGTAAGTATGCAGTTCAGAACTCCAGTAAAGCTTTCCATGGAAAAAAAACAAAAGCCAGAAGCTTACAGTAAGCAACGTGAGCAAATATAAACAAGGGAGAATATACTTGCTCCACAGGCTCACTTGCCAAAAGCTATCTGAAGCCGTAAGAATCAGATTTGCAGCATTCTGACTGCTGTGGAACCTGGAATACCCAACTTTTGCTTTAACATCACCTTTGAGTAATTACCCAAAGAAACTCTTAATAGTTTTAACTCAGAGGTTAGAGTATTGATCCCAAGTTTTTAAGCCCAGGCAAAACCTGACCTTAGCACACAGCAACCTACAAGCACAAGAGTCCTAGAGTACAGGGCAGGCATCCAAGGAAGAAATGTCTTGTCCTGCCTCCCACTTATCATGCTACTGTGCACTGCGGCTACAAAACAGCAGGCAAACAGTAACGTCAGATAATTACCAAGTTTCAACCCATTTTAGCATATAGAGAAACAAAACTTAGTCTCAATGGCAAGCAGTTCTCAACTTGCTTATCTACCTTAGGTGATTGATCCAAGCACCAAAAGCCAAAGGCAACGCAGCAGTCTATGTCTTAAACTGCAAAACTGTTCACATTAACATTTCAGCTTGCATCCAAATCTTGAGAAATGTAGCTCGACTCTGAGTAACGGCACTGCATTTTTTTAAAATTAGGCTTTAACACTGTGCATACATATAAGAATACTCTGCATTTAGTTCCATGTTCCAAGTGTCTGTATATCAACAGAAAGTACACAGCTCCAGGTGCATGTGTTCGTTTTATTCTCTTTTCTAACAGTTATTACAAATCTAAAATAACTACTAATGATTTTGAACCACAAGAGAACAACACACGACTAAGACCACATTTGCTTCCTAACAGAAGCTGGTACTCACCCTCTTTTTCCACTTCTGGGTGGAGGACCGCTCCGTCTTTCACTCCTAGGCCCTGAGAAGTTCCTCCCTGGTTTAGCTGGCCCATTGTTGCCACGTCGGTTCTGACGGTCTATTCCAGGCCGCTGACTAGAAAAACTTCTCTTGGCTATTTCCCTTTTTGGAGCTCCAGTGTTTTCTCCTGCCTTTGCAGCCACCTGTGCTGCTACATCTGCTGTTTTCTTCTCATCCCTCTCCCGCCTCTCATTGAAGTCGCTGCTTTCTGAGGCTGTTTCCCACTCTTCATTTGCCTGGTCTGAAGAATTCTGGTTGGACAAGTCTGGTGTCTTACTTCCCGACACATCCAGAGCAGTGTTGGAAGGCTCATTAACTGCATTACTAACTGTGGCACTCGTTGATGAACTGGTTACCGCCTCATTTATCTTTGATGCAGCCTCTCTTTCTTTCAGGCGCCGAAAGCGTGGTGGCTTATCTTGCCTTGGAGGTCGAGCAGGCCTTTGTCTTCGTGGCCTCTCTCTATTTGGATCAAATTTTCTCTCAAATTTTGGAGGTCTTTTATCAACTGGTATAGGACCATAATGCTCATTTCTTCTTGGAGGCTCCCCATCTTCTGGTTTAATGATCTCTGCTTGCCTAGGGTTCCACTGATTGTCTCTGTAGGCTGGTCTCCTTATTGTAGATGGACGTGGAGGACGCCCACCAGGATCCCTGCCACCACGTCTATACATTCCCCCTCTGCCTCGTCTAGAAGGCTCTCCTTTAGGAAGAAATCCTGGTTTGGGTTTGTTCTCATCATCTCTTATATATGTTTTTTCTAGGGATCTGTTGTCTACTCTGATACTGTTTTCAGGTTTGAACGACAGGGGCTTTGAAGGCTTCTTGACATCAACTCTCTCTTCTCTTTTTGGGTGCTTGCCTTTGATTAGACTGTCTTTGTCTGAAAGCAGCGTGTCACTCGCACTTTCATGAACTTCGCTGTCAGAATCCGTCTCTGAACCATGCTGTCGCCGCCGTTTTGGGATTACTTCAAAGTCTGAACTCTCACTGCGAGTTTCACTCTCTTCTCTTTGCCTAACGGGAGCCGAAGGCACGTGGTCTGATCTAGGCTTAGGATCTCTGTAGTGTGGGTACTCTCTATTATGGCCTCTACTGCCCCGACCACGTCCTCCGTAAGAACCCCTATAGCTACGACCTCTAGAGTAATACTCCCCACGACCTCTGCCTCTGTATCCCTGATCTGGGAACCAGTCTCTATCCCTAGCCTCTTTCCAGTATGTCCTAGGTGGTAAGCCAGGCTCTCTTTTTACTGGTCTGGTTTCTAAGCGTGGTTTCTCTACAACCTCCTTACTAACTACCTTCTCAGTCTGCTTTTCTTCCTTCACTGCAGTAGCTGGCTGCTGCTGCGCGGTCGGTTGAGCAGGTGGCTGCTGCTGTACTGCAGGAGGAAGCTGTGGAGCTGCAGGCTGGGCAGCTGGGAGCTGTGGCTGGACTGGAGGTGTGGGTGGCTGAACCGGAGCTTTAGCTGCAGTCTCGGTTTGACTGCTCTCCTGACTTGCTGGTGTCGGAGCGGCATCCTGGGTTATCTTCTTAGCCAGAGGAGCACTGCTGGAGGCGGATGTCTCTGGCTCAGCCTGAGGCAGTGGCACTTGAGGTGCTTCCTTTTTGTCGTTTTTCTCTGACTTGCTAGGTTTTTCACTAGCTGTCTTTTCTCCTTCTTTCTCCTTTCTCTGCTCACGCTCTTCTCTCTGTTCACGCTCTTCCTTCATATCTCTAAGCACAGGTTTTTTAATAGGACCTGATCTTCTTACTGGTCTATCACCACCTTCATCTCTCCTGCCATAACCTGGCCTAGGACCCCATCTTGTTTCAGACTTAGGTTTGAAAGTTTTTTCAGGTTTTGGTCCTTCTGATGTTCTATTACTGATCAAAATTTCTTTTTTCGGCTTAATCTCAAGTCTCTCAATTGTCTCCTTTGTCTCAACAGGCCGGTTGTTTAATTTAGAGATATTTGTTGTTGTCTCATTCCTCTGGTCTTCTGATTTTAGAGAGTGACTTGAACCATGGGAAATGCTTCTCTTCAGTGACGAGTGACTTTCTCCCATAGGCACCAATTCTTCTGGAGAGCTGTGTGTAACCTTCTCAGTTACTCCTTCAAACTTAACTGCCGTGTTAGGTGTGTCAGTTTGGAGAGGTTGTACATCTTCCAAAGGCCTGCTTGGGAACTTTTGTACCTCCACCTCTCCTGATTCTCTGAAAAAGTCTGTCTTCGGATGAGAGTCCAACTGGTTGTGTTCTACAGGATAAGCGGTGGCAGGGACAGCAACTCGTTCTTGCTCCAAGTGTGCCTCAGACCTAAGCAGCAAGTAATTAAGAACATTAGGGTGGTGGTGGGGGGAACTTATTACTCAAATATTTACTTAAATAATTTTCTATTTCTATGAAGGATTAATGTCAGCTCTAGGAAATAACAGGTATTAATTTTTATAGTGGCTGTCGGTTGTCAATTTTATTCTATCCTGATTAAGAGTTCAGTGTCAAATGTACGATTAGCTATAGGAATCTATGTTGTTAATGGCTATATATGCAATTTTAAATGAAGCCTCCAAGTTAGCAGGCTAATATCGCAAGTATTACCCCAACAGCAGTATAGCAAAAATCATTTCTAGGTACTTGTAAGTTGTAGAGGAAGCCTTCCTGACCATTCATCATGCAGCAAAGGTCAAAAGTGACTGTCTTTCTTTATACCACTTCTACTTAACACACCACTTTTGAAACTAATATACATCAGACAGAAGTTCTCTGATATGGGGAGGATGGAGAGCAGATGGAGAACAGGACAACACTGCAGGAGTGTTCCACAAAACTGAAAATTCAAAATATTATGGCAATCACCATTCATCAAATTAGGTTAAGGATCCTAAACAAGGGGTAAATTGTCTTTCTACATCCTACTAGGGAGCAGGCATGTCTTGTTTTATACAACAGCACCAACTATACTGCATCCCCCCAGTCACAACTCCTTTTTAAGTTTTGTGTGAAGAGCAGCTATAACTCTGTCATTTTAAACTGGGGTTTGCAACATAAGTTACACAGCCAAGTGTGCAAGTATGCATGGCTTGGAGAAACAACACACAGGAGTACATAACTCAGGCTTACCTCCTATCGTCAGGCTCTTCTAAAGCTTTGGCAGGAGAACTAGATTGCTGAGGTTCTGCATGGGGGTACGGGTCTGACCCCCACATCATGCGGGGCTCTGACAAAGGAACAGTGTGCTCTCTTGCTGAGCGAGCCATGTGTTCAAACGAATCTGAACTAGCTGCTGATCCCTCTATCTGGTCTCTTCTCATCAGTGGTTTGGGTGGCATAATTCCTGTAACAGATTTAGGTTCAACAATTGAAACAAGCTTAACATTAGCAAAGAAACCTACCTCAAGACTAACAAAGCGTATCAGGAGGTACTGAAGAACACTATTCTCTCTCCTCCAATCTCCTTTCCTTCCTACCTTCTGTTGTTGAAACCAAATGTCTATTCACTGCCAGTTGACCTCAGAATGACTAAAACATTCACCACTAGTAGCCTATGTACCAACAAAAGGAAAAGCTGTCTGCTTCCACTACAATAGGAAGTCAGGTCTGCAGATCTGTAAACTTGTGGATGAAGTTTCTGCCGTAAGATCTGAATGGCAAAAGGCAAGATGAGTGTACACACAGGTGTTTTTTTTTGTACTCTATTCTGGGTTCTTTTTTTTTGGTAACATTGAAAAGAGATTTTACAGTTTTCACTGTCTTTGCCTAGCCTGCCATCTCCTCCACTCATTCCTTGCACTCATTCAGGAAAGTAATTCCCTTGCTCATTAGCTGGATAAGTATCTCTGTTACATTACAAGCCAGACTTGTATTATTTATGCACAACAGCTTTCCTAACTGCAAGTGAGATGGCCATTCCACAAATTAAAAAGGACTTTTTAGTGCCAAGAATACGAAAACACAAATTTAAGACTCGAGGTGCTAATACATAATATAAAAATTACAAAATTTCGTGAGTTTTTTTAGTAAGGAGTATAGTATCAAGTGCTAACATGTAACACAAATGGTAAATACACTGTTTTTCTCAGTTCAACCTAACTTATGCCAGCTTTAATATCTGTAGCAAAGCAAGACTTACGCTGACATTCTGAATACATCCTTAACTGACACTAACACTCCTGCAAAGCAAAAGCTGTCATTCTACTTCATAGTCAAAGATACACATTGACACATGACTATCATTCTTCCAGTATTACTAAAACCTGTTTTGTCTCAAACAATAAAAGAACGTAGTTTTCTTTTTAAAACACCCACCCATTCCCTGTTACTATACATAGCATGGTTAGGGAAAGACTTCTATTTCAAAACCAAGAAAGTTCAACAGTCAAAAAGTGACGTCAGATTTTACCTGGATGAATCGGAGGCATATCCATCGCAGGTCTTCCTGACATCATTCGTGGGTCCATGTAGGACTGCATCATAAGCCACCGTGGATCAAAGCCCATCGAAGCTAAATGCTGAGGATGTGGCTGCATGGGCTGGTAAAGGGGTCTATGCTGGGGAGGTGGGACAGGGCCACTAGAAGGCTGTGAGGGAGCAGACTGCGGAAGCACACCTTGCTGTTGTTGCTGCCACTGCTGCTGTTTCATTTGCTCCTGCACAACAAAAAACAGCATTAAGAGACTTTTTGTTAAAATGAAGACCTTAGGAGAATTCAAATAACCCTTGGAAACAACAAGTACAGTTATTGTCAGGACACTAAGCATTCCAGAAGTTAATTGCAAATGTGTGTCAGGATGAGATAGGAGAAAAGGGGGAAAATCAGACTGGACAATTTGGAATAGCTACAGTTTTGCTGGTGTTCAGCTGAGACATAGAAAAATTTGTACTTCATGCATGCCATTAATGCAAAGTGCTCTTGAGACCGTAGGACCCACACACAAGTTACATTTGTGAGTGTAACATCCTTTAAAAGCTGCAGAAACAACTATCATCAGATCCCAGGTTCCATAGGAAACCACAGGGCAGTACTCTGCTTCCAGAAACTGATGCAAAACCAGCCAGTATCAAAAGCTTCTCTTGCTTCCTGCTCACTTATGCGCGTTGTAAGCGACAGGAGTGTTTTATGCAGAGCAATTCCTGTCTATACCGTAGATGTTACAGAAGCTGGAAACAAACAACACTCCTACGGTCACGTTCTTATTCAGAATGAGAAAGAAGACATGATTCTTTTAATGAGCTTCCTTCTTTTAATGAACTGGTTAGTTACCTGCTGCCTCTGAAATCTTGGTGGCAATGATTTCTGGAACTGTTTAGAATAGCCCGAGGACACAGCAGGACGAGGCTGAGATCCTGAATCTGGCTCACTCTCGTGAGCCACCTGTGAAATCTCTTTCTCGTTCCGACCACTATCTTGTCGGGTAAAGACTACTTGATCTTCTGGGGAAAAGAAAAAAAAAAAACAACAACAAAAAAAAAAAAAAAACAAAAAAAAAAAAAACCAACCCACACAAAAACAAAAAACACATGTAGGAGACAACAGTGAATCTTAAAACTATGACAATTTCACCAGAACATCAGATAAAGGACGTTGTTCCAAAATAAAAACAGTGTGCCTTCTCTAACCTCATAGTCTTAGTTTCCAAAACAATAAAGGCAAAAAAAGTTGAGAACAACCCCTCAAAACGGAACAAATGTTGTTAATGCATCTCTTGGTGTCCCTTTTAAATGCAAACACCCTGCGTAATCAATCACTGTCATTTAAGCTGTAACTATCATGTGATTTAAGAAGTGCTGTATCAATGCTACCTTATTACATTTGAATCAACCTTTTTTATGAACCAAGGTTTGGTTTTACAATTACTTTCATCCATTTAAAGGATAATCCAACCTTATTAAGCATAGTCTAACAGTCCTCTTGTGGCATTCGAGTTCCACTACAAAAAGTGCACCAAGTTTAAATACCTGCTCTTTATGTCTACTTCTCTAGGCTTGCTGAAATAATTTACATTGCTTTTCAGCAACATGAGTTGCTGACCCTCCTTTAGCAAGAAAAGAAAGCCTGCTTTTCTTTCTGTATTCTTCAAAGTCCAGCCTAAACCACAGAACCCAATTGTTCCTTTAAAGTTTTGATGAGTTGGGCAAACAGGTCTAGCTGAAAGAACAGTTAGCTGCTATAATGTGCCAGGAAAATAATTGTCTAGATGCACTAGGCTAATTAGATATGCAAATTAGACTCCTAGATTATAACTGTGCTCTGTGGCTCAACTTTAAGATAACACCTACTTGCGTGCAAGCATACCTTTTTCTTCCTTGTTATTCCTGGTTTCACTTTCTTGTTTTTCTACTGCAGGTGTTGCCACAGGTTCAACAGGCTCAGGAACCTCATGTGCTGGTTTCTCCTCGTCTTGCTCTTTCTCCTTCTCCTTCTCTTCTTTCTCCATCTCCTTTTCTTTCTCCTTCTCCCTTTCTTGCTCTTTTGCCTTCTCCAGTTTTTCTTTTTCTTCTTTTTCCTTTTCCCGTTCCCTCTCTTTTTCTTTTTCCTTCTCCCTCTCCCGCTCCTTTTCTCTTTCTCGCTCTCTCTCCCGCTCCCTCTCCTTTTCCCTCTCGCGTTCCCTTTCTCTCTCGCGCTCCCTTTCCCTCTCCCTCTCTTTCAGAGGGTCTTCCCGGGAGGGTTTCGTCACACAGCCAAATTTCTCATTTAACCGTTTTAGCTTTTCGGCACAGGCTGCTTTTCGCTGTTCTTCCATTCTTCTTTCTTCCTCTTCTCGCCGCTTACGGGCTCGCTCAACCGCAGCAGATATCTCTGACTGCTGTCTTCTCCTCTGTTTCCAAATTTCATCTTCATCTGGTACTGGTTTAGGGGGAAAGGGTCCCTGCCTTCCAGGTCCTACCTGGCGATCAGGAGGAGGAGGGTGCTGCAATATTAAGATCAGTTAAGTCAAGTTGAATGCGTATTATTTAAACCGCCAGTTGAAAATACTACATTTTAAGTATTTGTTGACACATGTATTTGCACAACACTTTTACAAAGCAAGATTCCGAAGAAAAAGCAAGCCCCCACCTTCCTGCTCCAGTTCAGACTCATGCAACCTGAGCTCAGAAAGGAGAGGTAAAGATTCAGTTGGGCTCATGTCATACCTCCTTCCCATCACCAAGGCAAAGCGACAGCAAAGATAACAAGCATCCTTTAGATTTGGTTACAGGCTGCTCCAAAGACTCAGGGCAGATCTCAGACAAAATCCCAAGGAGCCAAAGAAATTCAAGGTACTTCATGATAACAGACATGTTAATAAGGACTGTTGAAAATTGGTAAGAAGCTACAAGGTACGCACTTCATTTGTGACTTCGACTCCTTGCCTGCCTTGGCAGCCAGCCCTCCAGCACTGTTCCCATTCCCCTGTCCTCTCTAGTTCCCACATGGGGCTGAGCAACTGAAAGCTCTTGAAGTTCTCATGCATTTCATATGCCACGTACAAGATGCGGCTGCTTTACGCAATTACATTCATAGAATGGTTTGGGTTGGACACAGAATATGTTGGACATAAAATTAGCAGTGCAGCTGTGCTGGGGTCCCATTCTTACTGGCCCCAGGCACACCGACAATCATTTTACTTGTTAAAGAAAAGGCTTATCTGTATGTGAAGCATATTTTTACTTTTCTTAGTCTAAATCCCTCCATCACAGAATTAAAGCATTTAACTCAAGGAAGTGAGGACAAGTATATTTTTTCTTACTGGTGGTAGAATAGATTTTGGATGAAGAGCAGGGCCACCTCTTTCATGTATAGAAGGCTGTGCTGGACCCCGATCCTATTGGATCAAAACACAGTACCTGGGTTAAGCAAGTTCATAATAACAGTCAAGCTGAAAAATTTTAGACTTACTGTTTTCTACTGGGTTAAGATACCACACCTAATGAGCTATCTGCATACAACAAAAATTTGCATGCAAAACATGAGCAAGAACATTTCCACTTTACATACTGACAGCTAAGCAATTACTTTAAAAATTCACACATCCAAATTTCAGAGTTTATGGTACTGCACTGTTTTTCCTCAGATTCCATGCATCATCAAACCCTGAAAGACAACATGATCTTTATATATAAAAGTGCAAGTAAAATCAATTCAAGATGCCCCATCTTCACTATTTCTGGTGTCAAGAAAAAACATTTCTGAGAAATTTTCAGAGAAAGTCAACAGCAGCTTTTCCTGGGGGAGAAAAATAATATAGTGCTGAAGCAGGCATAAACTGAGGTGGTTGCCTATGTTCCTCTACTAGAGGACAAATCAAAAACCAAAATCACTGAGCTGATGAAGTCTACATGGTCTGTATAAAATCTATCTGCCTAAGATGTCAGAAGTGAGCTGACACATTACTGCAAAGCTGCACTGAAGAAAGTGGGTCATGACACCAAAAGAAACCCCTACACTCAGGAGAAACGTGTGGGCCAACTGGGCACTATTTACTCTGTGTCACTATAAAACGTGACCGTCACCAGAACGGCTTCATTCACTGTTACAGGGATGGACAAAACAGAGTATCAAGTTAAAGCTTGTCAGTTGAGTCAAAGTAACTGACACAAGAGCTCTCCCCCCGTCACAACTGTGGATTACAACACACTACATAAAGACATGCTATTTTTATTTTTGCTACCAGGAGCAGTTGACTAGGCAGCAGCCACTCAGTTACCACAGCTCAGATAAGCAGTAGCTAATGCTTTCACTCATCTTCGTAACCTCAATTGACCTGACAGTTTGAAAAGCCACCTGAGTCAGACCTCTCCTGATGAGGCTGTTGCCGTAAGAGCTGAAGAGAACACCACACAAACCTGATCAAGTGGAGAGTTTTTGCCATAAGACCCTTTGATTGCTGCTGTGGAAACCTGGGTGGTAGACTTAGTACTTGTCTGTTCTTCTGCTTCCTTCTGGCCATCAGGACTCTGGGAATCTTTTGATGGTGTTTGTTCATCACTATGTGCAAAGAAGTAAGAAAAACAGGTGTACTCCACACAGGTACCTGGTGATTTATCTTCTATCCTCAATATTTCTTAGCAAGAGCAAAAGTTCCTCACAGCAAAGATAATTTCTACTACATGTCCAGTTGACTGGAGTCTGCAGGCAGTCATGCAATTTAATAAAGTATTACATTACTAGAATAAAAGTTACTGGAATAAAAGTAATTTCATTCAACCTTCCCAGAAGCTAAGCTAGTTAAGTGGCATTCACACCCAACTGGCAACACCAACTCACCCACTTTCCTTCTCTTTTTGACTACTTCCTTGCTCATCATCATCACTGAAGTTCAACTGCTCAGTGTAATCCACTTCACTCTGAGCACCTGATGCATAAGCAAATACTCCATTAATATTTCGGAAAGATTCAATGTACAAATAACAGAAACCATTAATCCCATGTTCTTACCTGCCCAGCCTTCATCGGCCTCAGCATCTAGATTATCAAATTTATCAAGTTCTTTAAGTTCACTAGCACTAAGAATAGATGGGCGCTCAATAGGTTCTGAACACCATGAAGGTGGTCCTCTTCCCCTTGGCCCTCTAAAAAAAAAAAAAAAGAGAGAGAAACAAAGGCCACTGTCACTATTCATCCACAAAATGACAAGGTAAAAGGTCAACTTGTATGACAGTTATTTCAAGTATTCAGTACTGTTCTCTCAAATACAGTATAAAAGTGAACTATCATTTACAAGCGTGACTACTGTAGTTCAATTAATTACTGCTACACCACTAGATGGTTCTTTATGGAAGAGAAAGTTTAGATGTTATAGTCTTGCTTGCACACTTCATAAACAAGTCAAACATCAGCTGACAGTAGAAAACCACATGCCTTGTAGCTTTCAAACACCACATTGCATAGATCTGGCAACCTTCTTAACACCAGTTTATCCACCTCGGAGATATTTCTTCATGCCTTCCCACTGTCAAAGGTTCTGTACCTTCTCCCTACTCCTATACTCAAGTTGTCCCACTTGTCCCTCTCAGCCCTTCTGTCCTCTTCCTGATCCCAACCACGGATCATCTGTCGAAGTTTGTACTCTACTGCTTATAGCATCCCCTATGTCCTCATGGATGCTGACAGCCATCCTCAACTACAGAGAAATGCACAGAAAGGAGGAAAATTAACTTTATAATGCTTTACAGTTCTACTTTAATTGGCAAGCAGTAGAGCTGAGAATCAGGGTTTAACTACTTTCATTGTAACAATGGAAAAGTCCTTTTACAGGCAAAATACTGGTTGAAGTTTCAAAGGTGCCCCCAAGTGACTCCTGCTCTTCCCAGTCAAAAACCCTGTAATGTGCAAATTTCCCTCAAGTTTTGCAGTTGAGTTATCAAACACAAATCAATCCATGACACTGCTCCACACAGCTGAACTTGAGAGAGTGGCAGTTCTTATGCAGTGTATAATCGTAAACAAGATACTCAGTGCAAATGTGTTTTTTTTTTTAATTCACCATGTCAGAATTCATACCCGCACAACAGTAACACTCGCACAGTTTCTTACCTGCTAGGTTCAGAATTGGGAAACCTTGTTGGACCTTGCATGGAAGGAGGATATGCCATTCTAGGATACTGATTAAACATCTAAGGTTTAAAAAAATGAGCCATTTGTTAAAAAACACTGTTCCATCAAAGGAATCATAAAGGACGTAAAGCAAGACTCTTCACTCAAGACAGTTTGCTATCAAAGGACAAATGTGTGACACAAGCCACTGAGGTGGAGCGATTACAAGTGTTCATCAACTCCTGACAAGTTCAAACTCAGGGTAGCAGGAGTGGTAACAGGTAGCCACATCCTTTGAGGTTGTGATCTCACCCTTCTAGCAAAGCATTCCATGGAGAGAGGAGAAAGGGGCATAAGGAAATCACACCAGCCAATAATCAATCTCTGTTGCTTAAAAACTTTTCAGGTAGCCATCACTTACATAAGGTGGCGTCATTGCCCTGTACTGAGATGAGATAGGTGGCTGCTGGCCATTCAGTTTGGGCTGCGGGATCTGTGGTAACCGCAGGTCCCTCTTCTCGGCTGCCTTCTGGCCATCATTTTGTTCTGCTGGTATAGCATTACCATCTTCCTGCCCAAGAGCCTTAGCTTCTTGATCAGTTGGAGAACCGGGAGAGTTGCTCTTACTACCACCTTCCCTCCAGCTAGTAGCATCTGCATGGACAGAATCAATAGGAGGAAAAACAAGAACAGACTTTATATTACAGATTTACAAACAAGCATGATGAAAAACACATTCTTCCTACCCAGTTTTCAGTGACTCAGCAATCTGTGCAGACAGATGTTCACATTCGGTACAGAAACAAGCAACGGCCCCTGGAGAAAATAAGGGCTGTTTTTTAATCCTCTTCAGCCCTACATCCAGCTGCGCTCCTGATGGGTAAGAGTTAAATTTATTGACTGCTCTATTTGTCCTACTCTACCTTTCAAAATACAATGCAATTTAGGAAGGATACTGATCATAGTGCAGGAGAGAAAACAGCTTTAGCTGTGGTAAGTGGGCCACTGCTGACTCAGTGTGAAGATGCTGTCAAGTGACAGATGAAGCTTCTTAAGCAGCAAGGCCTACCACGAAACTCTCAAGCAGCTCAGAACGATATATACCTGTGCATTATATTCCTAAGTGAAGACAGGTATCCAGAATCTGGCTTGTACCTCTATCTGATAACGACAGAATATAAGTGATGAGGGCTGTATTTCTGGGGGTAAATGCCTAAAAACGTCCAGGAGAAGTAAGTGATTTTTATGACCTATTACTTGTGCCAGGCAGTCCATTCTTTTAGAAGTTTCTGCCTACAAAGCATGGGTTAGGACAAAAAAAAGAGTAAACTTAGGAGCACTGCTCAGATCCATGAGGATCAACAACAATTCACAGACCCACACTGTAAATAACGCTCTTTTAGGGGCACAAGCCCTTTAAGCAGTGCTAAACTATGCTCCTAGATATCCATTACGCTTCTTCCACTTATCTTTGCCATGGAGCACAGCTGCTAAAGGGGCAGTACTTGCCAAGTTCATTCAGCTTCCTGCTGCCAGACCTGAAAGAAGGGCTTAATATAGCATGTACAGTACTGAGCAAAACTACAACTGCCCGCAGGAGGCTGGAGCAGACACACGTAGCTATTTCCCTAACTTGGTGTTGGACATCTCAAGTTTCTTGAAAACTTATTCTTTATGTCAAAATCAAGCAAGGACTTGAACAAGCCCACGGCCTTGGTTTGCAGGACCTGACCGAAACAAATCAAGAAAAATAGAGGCCTGTAACACAGAAAGGAGTTAAGGATTCCCTTAGAGTCCAAGCCCAACAACAGCAGTGCACACCTTGTCTACCACTGCCACAAGATAGTGCCAGCTACAGGGCAAAAAATGATCCCTACTCCATCAAACCTCATCAAAACCAAGTTTTTGAGGAAGAAAGGAATCCTGGTTTTCAATGGCAACAGGCACAATCACGAATGCCTCCCCACTAAAAGGATCTGGGGAAGCAATACGCATTTCTTCACTGAGACTTGTAAAACCAGCACTGTTATGGTCTTTTTCACTAGACCTAATTCCTCACAGCTGAAAGATCCAGCTGGTCAGAGCACCTCAGCCATGAGCTAAAGATGCTTCAGCCATTTGAATCACAGTCCACTCTTCTGGTATCCTGTAGATTACACTTCCTATTCAGGATTTTTCAGGCTACTCTCTTATGAGTACTCATCATTTGGGGACAAGCTTAATAATGATTTATGATGATCTATAGAACTAGTTAATATCAGGAGATTTCTTTACATGGGTATTTTAGCTGTTGTGACATCTAGCAGCTGGAAGTAAGAAAATTCCAGTATTGTGCAACTAACAAATGTTTCTCAGAGCACAACTGGTGTACTGACTAGGTTGGGAAAACAGAAAGTGAACCACAAGACAGGATTAAATACCCTATTTTCCACACACCAGGAATACAGTAAAGCAGAAGAAAGCCACAAAAATTTGTCTCTTCAGTGCCGGAGTGTGTTGATTAAAATCATCAGTTCATTTATTTTGCATGAGGCACAAGTAATCTTGTAATGAACAAGTTCCACACAAACCCATGCAATTTCACAAAAATTTGTACTATATACTTACTTTGTGGTCGTAAGTTGGGTCCTGATCCATGGAGTTCTTCAGATGCATCTTTCTCCTTGCCTGACTTTTCCTGATCCCCAGCTGCCGGCAGACTGGGAAACTCTTGCTGGAAATAACTATTTACTTGAATAGCTGGACCTACACAGTAAGATATTCACAAAGTCACAACTTTCTGTAGTCAAAACTGTTCAGAAAGTGATAAAAGCCTGATAATCCTCAAAAAGCAAACCTTAAAGCCACAGTAATTTGCTGGTAACATAATTTACATAAGCAAAGAGCAATCCTTGTAAAGCACTCACGTTTGCTACCAAAGTTTTTAAATTTACTAAGCCAACTATCACACCTAGTGGGGCTGAGAAAAATCTAGAAGCACCAGAAAGCAATAATGGACAATGGAGCAAGGCTTAACACAAGGAGTACCTGAACCTCCTCAGCTCTGTTAACACTCCCCCCCACCTCCCTTCTGTCCAGACAAAGATTTCCCTCATTTTGTTCTATAGGCAACCCAAGAATGGGTAACTATGTTACTCCAAAAGCCCTAAAGATGAATTACTATTCTAATAACAAATAAATCTTCGTGACTTTAAAAGGCCACAGCTTTTACATTATAAGAAAAGTATCAGAACTGCAGCATTCCTTGATTTCTAAAACCCATGAGATCGTAATTCAGGATGAATCGTAACTCAAGACTTCTGTTGTACATAGTAGGGAAGACAAACATATAGATTGTCTTCTCTTTAGAAGGTTTTGTTAGCATCTTCTTTGAAACAATTTCTCGCCCCTCTACACATAATAGATAAAGACCTATAAGGTCAATAGCATTCTAGTACCAAATCACTGACAATCATACTGAGGGAAGATTTCTATTCCAACAGCCTGAGTAATGCTCTGTTCCTACATCTGTCTTTACTACTGGCTACTACAGGAGACGTCGTATTAAGCTACACAGACTATAAGGCAAACTCACAAAAAAGCATCTGAACATATGCCATCCAAAACTCCCCCAATCCCCATGATATACTTTTTTTTTTTACCTAACAGCTAGAAAAGCTTCTGTTGTCTCTGATCCATGAAAGAATCTTTCATAACAACAAAATGCAGGGAACCTGATTTTTTTTTTTTTTTTACCGATTGAGAGTGAAGCACAGAATGAACTCCTTACTCTTTGTACTTTCTTTGTAAAAGCATGACAGCAAATGCCACTATTTATCCCTATGTCTACAAGTTGCCTTGAAATCTTTCAGTCTTCATTCCAACTTCACATACTACAGATCACATTAACTTGGGTTTTTTTTTCTAAACGGATGTTGGACTCTTGACATTCCCAAGCAGCTAAATCCCACGACTTGCTTAACGGGACTGAAAACCGCAGTCACACTAATCAGACAGCCTGCCAGGCAAGGCAGCCTATTCAGAGGTCCTGTGGCATGCAACATTCATTTTTCAAGATTCCTAAAACTCATGATTTTTGCACAAGTCTACACAGTAACAATGTTTTAATTGCAAAGTAATAGCATCCTCAGCGATCAGCTTGACAGCGACTAAGCTATCAACTGGAAATAACCAGATCATCAGCCAATAGCTCAGAAAAAGGTTAAAGAATTCAAAGATGTTATGGTAGCAATTAACCCCAACTTTTAGCCAATGCATGAGCTGAAAAATACATGCTGCCATCAGATTTTAGAAGTCTTTCCCTTCTACGTGGCCACCAACAGCATCAGAGAAGGATTTAGTCCTGCCTCACTCAACTGAAGTCTTACAAGAGCATGAAGCAGCTGGCTGAATAACTGCTGGAATGCATACAAGGCATCCGGAAAAACTACGAGTTCCACCAGCCAACTGCAGATCAGGAAAGCATGAGCATAACAGGTGCATCCCGGGTTTCAAACCACGGAGGAGAGCAAGCAGCTGATGTCAATTCACATTCCGTATTTCTCTTGAAACAGCAAACCCACCACCGCATTAATTGAATGAAATGAGGGTGCCATCTGGGCTTGGCACGCAAGCTGCCATGGTAACTACGAAATAATTAGCTAAATGCATTTTGAAGCCACTGAGCCAAATCACTTTTTCCTGTGTCAGAGAGATGATCTTATCAGCTTATGTAGAAACACTGGTATGCAAATCACTTTGCAGCAGTGTTGATTCTTTTTTTTACTCTAAAAAACTCCTGCAAAAGCTTAAAGGAAGAGAGTTCCTATATTTGACCATGAAGGAAACAGTGAATGTTAGAGAGAAGCGAGAAGTGGAGAATCTAGAATTATCACTTGTAGTACTTCCTGCAAAAAAAGGCAAAATCATCAGCCACACCATGTTAAACCCCATATCATGGCTTAGAAATTACCTTCATGCAATTCAGATTTTACTGTTCTAAGATCTCTACCCAGAAGAGAGCTCACCACTTCAACTTGGAAGCCAAAACTCTACTTGGTAGCCACAGAAATCTCAAGTCTTAAATTTAAGGAATAAAACATGTTGTAGGTTATTTTTCATAATGAAGATACAGGAATTCTAAGTAATCTCTCATTCTACATGCAATTTTAAAAAATCTGCTGAAGACCTAGCTCTGATCTTGCATCTATAATGAAAATGCTCAAGCTAAGAGTCATGCTAATGGAAAGATTTCTCCATCCTTTCACACAATCATGTTAAAAAAAACCCCAAAATGCACCTTTAATGCTTTTCCCAGAAAAAACCCTACTTGAACACTATCACTTTCAAAACAAAATAACCAAGGAATCTATAAAATAAAGGGAAAAGCATTGCTGTAGCAGATATTTAAAAAGAAGAAAGATTACACACCTTCTGCACAAAATGATCTAAAATTATGATGAGAATGACCACGAACTGTTTATGGTTCTCCTTCCCATGACAAAATTGTATGCATTATAACTACCGACCGAGATTTTTCCCTCCTCACCACATCCATGTTCAAGAACTTACACTGTCATCACCGTTTTCCTGTCAATCCAAAAGAGGCAACTATGTCAGCCCTTCAAAAGGCAGTCAGACCTGCTGCTAAATGAGGCTGGAGCTCACCTGAGTGACAGGGGACCAGTTCACCTTCCAGTCTGCTTCCACAGCATTCCTAGTCTCAACTGTCCCAGTCAAGACTCAAATGGTTGCTGGGTCTGGGGGCGTCTCACAGCAGCATTCACTGCTAGGCCAGTCAAGAACCCCTCCACCTTGAACATCACTTACCATCTTGTCCACCTGGTTTGGTGTTGGCCCAGGATTTGGCAACAGGAGCTGCTTCTGGAGGAGCAGGAACAGCAGGTTTTGGCTGCGTCTGCGGCACGTCTGGCTGTCTGGAATTAGAGGAAAAGTACTTATGAACACAACAGGGTGAGCACAGAATAAGATCGTCAAGATCACTACCACAAACAAGTCAATGAAATGAGGTGTCTATGCAGCTGCAGAGCCGATAACTACTTTTCTGCAGAAAATGCGTTTTCTTGTATAAAAGGAGTTGTTATAGTAACAGTTAAAAGTTGGAATAAATTAGCTAATTCTTTCAAGAGTAGATTTCCCAAAGTGGAGAGGAATGAATGAAAACGGCTGGGCAGAAAATGCAGTCAGGCATGAACAGAATTGTAACTTTTGAAGTAGCGTATTGGACAATCAAAAAACAATCAATCTACAATCACAGAAGGGAATAATTTGGAATAATATTCTCTTGCCTTAGGAGCCAATAGAGAAAAGCACTTAAAGAACACCATGAATTGAGAGAAAGAAGGCAAGTATGTGTCAGAAATTACAAAGTAAAGGAACTGATAAGAAAAGCTAACGACATAATGAAAAAGATTTATGAGTACCATGAATTGGAGCCCAGAAGTTTACGTCCATTAAGAACAAAGTCTCAATTTCACCATCTTAACAATGAAAAGGCAAACACAAGCACTCATTTTGTCAAATACACAAAACAGGCATATTCTTCATATTCTTGAAGATCTTTCTAGTCTACAGATTCAATGATGTTAACTTCTTTCAAGAACAGCTATTTCTGAAATCTACATATTCAGATAAGTTAAGACTCCAAAGCATTAGTGTCTACCGGTCAAGACCTCCAGCTCATTAGTAGTAATTTTCAATAAAACAGGAATTAGGGGGCAAATGCAGTAGTCTAGAATCGCCTTCTTATACCAGTGAAGAGATAACTAGTGCAATATCATGTCAGTTAACTTAAAGTAAAGAATTGTAAATGCTTTAAATAGATCCTGAAGAAATCCTAAATTTCTGAGGACTGCCACTGAGAAGTCAGTTTCATTTGGGTTCTGCAGCGATCAGCCCAAAGCCCTATACAGCAGTCTCGAAACTGACATAGAATGAAACATCAAAAAAAAAATCACTGATGGGGAGAAACACACTGGCTTCTCACAAGGACATCCAAATACAGTTTTGTTTCCATGAATGGCCGGAATTAAAAAAAAAAAAAAAAAAAATCAATCTCATTTTTTTCTGTTTCCATTTAGTTGCATTTTCTTACAGCAGCACGTTTTCTAAACAGACTTTAGGGAAGTTGTAACTCACACAGCTGTACTTTGTCACACACAAGTGAAACAAGGAACAAGACTATAAAAGAGTTTATTCCTTGCATTTCTTGCAGTTCTACTCTGTTGCAAAGTCAATCCCATTTAGAACATGAGTTATCCAAACATTGTCTTATAGGTGTGGGTACTGATGAGGGAAAGAACTCAGCTTGGTGTTAGCTGAATTAATCAAATCAATACACAACAGGCTGCATTATCCAGGGAAAAAGGGACTGTCACCTATAGAAAGAAAGACAACTTGGGAAAGCAGCAGAAAAAAAAAAAGTAAATTACAGGGAACAACTCACTCATGTGAACTCCAATGCAGTGATATAAGAGAAAAAGAAACAAACTAAGGCAAACTTGTATCAAGACGTTACCTTTATCCACAACACTTGAGAGGAATACTAAAACGCTTTACATGTAAACTGCAGCATTTGTAAGTGTGTTTGTAAGCATGTTGAAATATTGGCAAAATATAGTTACAGTTACAAAAATGGTCTGAAGACTTGAGTAAACGCATGAGATAGTCTGAATTTAGGAGAATTTACTTGTGGCCTGGGCATAAGTGCCTGTTCCCAGGAACAAAACCCTACCCCCAACTAGTTTCACTTGTACATGGTCATCGAGGCCTTTATCAGAATAAAGCATATGAAAACACAAACACCTTCCAGTTGCAGGTATGGGACAGCTATTTCTTTTTAAACGCAACATCAACTACTGGAACATACTTCTAACACATGCAGCAGGCTATGGAAAGGCAGGTAAATATGCAGAAAAAGCATATTTTAGTCAAGCTACTGGCTCAGCACAGATTTAACTAAACAAAATGCAAGTGATTTTGAAATACAGGAAGATGTTGTTAAAGTACCATACAAAACACTGGCAGGAAATTTTTAGTTTGTAGTTTCATAAGCTTAAAATAAAAAGCTAAAGACAACACTATACTCCCGAAGTCTAAAAGCTTTTCAGAGAGATACCAAAAATTGACATTTAAATGTAGGAAAGTACACATGGAAAAATAAAGGGACAGTAAGAAGGAGAAGAAAGCCTTTGGTCATCTTTTGCTTTCACAAGTGTTAGTGACATAACAATCAGTGCCTCTATCTTCAAGCATTTTTCAGAACAACTTATATGTTCAAGAATAAATAAACTCACTTCTACTTTTGTACTGAGTCCTATTTTAAGCTTACACGGCAAAAAAATTGCTTTAAAACACTTTCTAATTAGATACTGCAAAGTTTTAATCTCTTATTTTCCTTAGCTGACCTCCTGTACAAATGTGAAACTTAGCAGATGAAACGGTACCGAGCATGGGAGGTTATATTATACACAATATTCATCGCCTTCACCTCTATTCTGTTTATATCACATTGGAGGAGTGTGAAAAAATAGTGTAAAGTTTAAGACAGAAAAAATTTTTAAGTCTGTAGAATTTATGGCATACTAACTAAACAAATTGAAGTGTAAATATTGAGAACGATTAGGAAAATAAAGCAGAGATTCAAACAAATGTATACAAACCAAGAATTTCTGAGCTTTCTCTGCCATACGTCAGCACAATCACACTAAATTAAATGGATTTTTGCACGCTCTCACAAACTTGCAAGTTATTTAATTCACTCCATACCTAAGAGTTCCTCCTAGAGTTTCAAGAGAATTTTATGGTGATTACACATCTTACAAAAATATGCTATAGTATTTCATTTAAACAGCCTCCAAAACTTACAAAAAGGTAGCCATTTCAGGTGGTTAAAGGAAACTCATCCCCTCATACAGAATCTGTAAGCATACTGCTGTCAAATTAAGTGTGGGGGGTTTCGAGTTTGTGGTGGTTTGGTTTGTTGTGGTGGGTTTTTTTTTGTGGGGGTTTTTTGTTTATTTGTTTTTAACTATCACCCCAATAGAAAGATTCTTCCTCACAAAAGTTAACAGAAGTGCTATTTCCTCTCTGGTAGCTATCTTGAGGACAGTCAGATCTAGCAAATTTCTTCCCAGGCCGTGCTCACCCCCTAGGTTTTGGAAAAAATGGAGAGAAACGGCACAGCAAAACAACTCAGATTTCCTTGGTCACTTACTTTTCTTCTTCATGCTGTTCTTGTTTTGAAGCCCATCCTGTGCCATCTTTAGGCACAATGTTCACATTAGGGTCATTGCCCTTGTTCTCTGCTTTGAGACTGGGGAGGTTAGCTGGGGGAGGCATCCTCCTCGAAATAGCAACTTTTCCAAGACTCTGTAATCCATGGCGTGCGGCAACTGCATGCAAATACAGAAAGTGCAAATTAACCCTACTGTTTAGCAAGTAGCATTCACGCAAAGATACATAAATCAATAAAAAGGTTTTGCAAGAAACTCAGAAATTTAAGAGTATAAGAATTAGAAATCCAACAGTCTTCATAATTATTTTTTTTTTAAAATAGGGAATTAGATATACTTGGTTTGGGAAAACTTAAGTACTTTTTCAATAGTGAGTCACTATGGTTAGCCTGTTCCAGAGATTAACAAGGCTATATGGCCCCAACTTTATACACATGCTCAGTGACAGAATGCTAGAGGAGCCATTTAAAATACGATGTCATTATCTTCACATCCTTTAACACGTTGTCAATCATCATGCTCTTTCTTGAGTTTAATGTACCTTGATGTGTCCACAAATACCCACATGGGTCCAGCCCATTTCCTTTTTGCTGCCAGTTTCAGTTGGCAGATGCTGCTCTTGCGAAAACATTGCTACAAATTGCATTTACTCCAGCCCACAAGTATGAAAACAAAACATGAAGATAACGCACTACACAGGACATTCAGCCTACCAAGGAATCAATTCAGGTGAACAAGTACCAGATATTATTACCCATGGCATGTTGTATCTTTACACATCTCCGTTTCAACCTTTAAAAATAATATTGTGGCAAACTTTAAGAAAGTTTGAATCCACTTCCCCTTCTTCCCCTGCCAATTTAGCCAAGTATGTCAAAGCAAATTCAAAGCCTTCAGAATGCCATTCGTTCCAGGTTCTCAATCAAGTCACTCATGAAAAAGCAGGCCCACAGCAGCCTTATTTGAAACATCAGTATAAGTTTCACCCAGTGTTTGTCTGCAAAAAGGACAAAGCACCTGATCTGAAAGTAAACACTGACTTCTTGTTAATCCAACACCTCCACTACCAAAAATGTTTTCTGAAACACCGTAAAGAGCACAGCTGGGGAATGGCACGTCATATGCTGATAACGAATGGAGACTGCAGCTACAAAACAGTATTTTATTTATCCATATTCTACTTCCTACTAGATTGTAAATGCTGTCTCTCCCTGAACTGACAGTCTTGTTTACAGCTAATCAGAAACTGTACTCGACATTGCTTTCCAGAATTCTTCCTCTTAACTGTTGTATCAAGCACTTAAAAGAATCTTTCTGTGGTTAAGTGCTCACATACTTTGCACTCTTAATTAGTACTACAGCAATGATGAAACAAAAAGCAAAACTGAAGTCAGTTTACTCACCTGTGGTTTTCTGAGTTTCCAATGACTTTCCCTTGTAAGTATTAAACAGACTGAGCGTTGCATACTTTGTTTTCCCATCCTTTGCTTTTGTACTCTGGCCTGACTTTTCCGACATTTCGATGGAAACTCATCGAGTCTGGTACCTCCTGTTCACTCCTTAAAATTTGCCTGAAAACAACAGAAAAGTAAAGTAATTTGAATATAAGTCAACACTTAAGACACAGTTCATAGGACAAAAGTGTACAGCATATTTAACACCATTAGCACTGTTTCATTTAAGCACACTGGAGATGCCATAGAATACATTAGCTTCAGAAACCCCTAGCCTTATGTAACACTTGTGATTTTGAAGCATTTCTCTCTCTCTACAATTTGAATTTCACAAAATCAGGAGGGTCAGCATTTAATTAACATCAAACCCTGTAAAAGTGGCAAATATCGTCCGTGATTTCACTAAAAAAAACCCCAAAGAAACAACCAAAACCAAAACATCCAAACATGCGAAGTTTCCAGCAGCTAGCTCCCCACTGGGGAAGCTCAATGACTTCATCCACTCCCAAAGCCAAATGCTGAGATATCATTAACTGTGGTACAGTATTTCTGTTCCCTCCTCCACCCCAATTAAAATCACCATGAACTCAGCAGCTGGAGAAATTAAATATACCAAGTCGGAAGTCTTCTGTATCAAAACTAGGAACACAGTATGCTCAGACAGGGAGGGTCAGAATTCCTTAAACCAAAAGTTACACTATTATTCATGCAGCAGAAAATTACAGGGCTGTTAGAGCAGGTCATCTCTCCTCCCTTCTTCCCCCGGAATAGCAGACCTTGAGAAAAAGAACCCAGTAAGTACCACTGATACTGCACTAGAAGTTCTTAGAAGGAACTTGCCAGAGTTGCTGCTCATCATCAGGCAGAAACACAAGTGAGCATTCACTTAAACAGAACATTTTTATATAGCTGATTTATCTTAACAACACTCAAAACCCCTGCTATCCTCTTTACAATACCAATTTTTTATATGTTTCTGTATGAATTCCATAATAGTTACGTACGCTCAAATACTCTGGTGTTTCATTCTAAAAGCAGACAGCAAGAAGCAAGACATCCTGTTCAAACCCTTTGGTGATCAATGAACTTCCTGGTCAAACTCAGAGCCTCAGAAGATCTTCAAAAGGAACTTGATTCACACAAAGTCACTCATGTATTAAGAAGAGTCTGCAAGGACAAGCAGTCTAAAGAATAAAGCACTTAATTTGGTCATGACAGACATTAACCAATGTCAAAATATCAGAGAAGTTCAATTTATGTAGGAACAATAACCTTCTTACTCTCCTCTGCCTTCTATCTCAATTTACAAGTCATGATTGAAAAGATTAATAAATGAAGATGGCAAACAAGCTTGGGATGGACCAGCTTCAGCAAGATCTGGGCCAGACACTGTTCTATTACAATCCATGCAGACTATCCCCTTTGCAACAGTCTTCATATGGGACCACACGCATGTCTAAGAAATACATCCTTCCCTCTCAACAAGGAGAAAGCAACTTCCAGATGTTTTTTGCCAGATTGGTCAGCATTTGGTTATTTCAACAGTGTGTGTTACACCAACAGTTATTCCTCCTGTCATCCAAAACCACGACATACAGGATGGAAGCAGTGTGTGAACCCAGCCCACCAAGCAGACCATGTAACCAGAACACAGACCTCAGATATGACTGTCAGGTCATCCCTTATCTACCCAAAAAACTACATACTGAGGCTGCTAGGTTTCAATGGAAGCCACAGCTCACTACTCAAACATCATTACAGGCACAGGGAAGGAAAAAATCCAGCAGACAGATCAATTTAGACAAGCTTATCTTTGGAGCTATCAGTCGAGCAGATTTCAAGCAACCATACACTGTTCATGGCTGCCCCGGTACTCATTTGCAATTCAACAACATGTCAAGCTTTGCCCATTATGATTATTCATGGTCACGCAAGCACTTTCACAGCTAGTCTGGAGACCTGAATCCAGGCAGACTAGTTTATCAACCTGGAGTCTAAATCAGACATTAGGCCCTGCATTAGCTGCTTCTCCTGTGAGGAAACTCAGTTTTATCACAAGGTCTTCAGTAAAATGTCTGTGAAAGAACCTGGCAGATTTTTTCCCTTCAATTTTCCTGTTACACTCTGCTCCCAGACTTTTACTTATGATAAAGAGTCCACCACAATCAGCCTGGAGTATCAAACAGAGGAGAAGGTATTAGGCAGATAATTACCAGGAGCACATGGGTGGCAAACAAGCTTTCAGGTGTGCATATAACCATATCAAGTAACACACTGTAATTACTTGATACTCAGCTATGCTCACACGCTCTTTCAAGAGAGAACAATTCCTACACAGTTTTACTTTTCAGCCAAAGGCTCATCCCAGCCCAGATTTTGTAAACAAGAAGCAGCTTCACGATGGTGAATAATCTAAAAGTTGGCAAACAAAAATTAAAAAAAAAAAAAGAAGAAAAAGAGATGACGACTCAGGTAATTTCTTGCCCCTCAATTCACAAAAGCAGTGAAGCCCTAAGACACAGGCAGACTGAAAGCAGTTTGAGGATGGTAATCTTGAGTTTTTGTCATACTTTCCAAAGCCTGTACCTCTGGCAGAGCTCAAACATGGAAATTCTTAATCATAACTCTCTTCTTTACAGAGTAAGACAGAATTCACACTTGGACAAATCTCAATTGTTCTTTCTAGAACATTGAATAGCTTAAAAAACAGGAGGCAGTGATCATGTTCCCCAATAAGGCTTTTTTATGTCAAATTTACAAAAGTTACTCTGCTCATCACAGTTAAGCTCTGTGCCTTTTATAGTATTACAATTAATACTGTCAAGTTTTTCCAAAGGTACACTACAAAGAAAAATAATATTTTAAATTGATTAAAATTGCACATTCCTCAGTAATCTGACTTGTAGAAAGTAAATTAAGTACTGCAAACAGTGCTCTTCTAAATTAGGCCAGTCAATATACCCATATTTAACTATGTTTAGACCTGATACTGATTGCCAAAAAGATATACTTGCAAAATTAGACTTTAAACCAGGCACTCAAGCCAGGGATGACAAATCCTCCCTTTGAAGAGCCCATGTGGCCCTCTACAAACATACCTGCCAGGTCACACATTAAACAAGCACCCAGTGACATCTAACAACAGTTATAAAGAGATAATTGCATGTTTTTGAGCCATATGAAACGTATCCAGCTCTAAGATCTTTGCCTTTTCACTCAAACTTTAGTTGTATATCCTACATTCCTACACTGGAATCACCCCTCTGTAGCACCACCTACAAGGTTTTTTAACACAGGACAGGTTTAATTTGTGCATACAATAGGCTGGCAAGCACTAGACTCACCAAGCGATTCCAAATTTGCCCTAATATTTATATCTTTTGTTGTAGTCAGTAAGGTAGCTATTAGTCTGAACTCTATTAGCCAAACCCTTAAAGTGCTGCTGTCTGGTAGGTTTAGACTTGCTGTCATATAACTAAGAACACGAGACAGCTGTACATCTCTGAACAGCAGCAACATATAAAAGATGTCAGAACTACTTACCAAAATTAAATAATTGCCACGATAGCAAACAGGACAGGTAACAGTACAAGCAATAACAGCAGCTGGCAGGGTTCACTGCACTATTAAGAAATTTAAGCAAGTCAGCCATTCATTTTGAATGACTACAGTTACTATTATGCATAACTACAGAAGGCACAATGCTCCCAAAATTCTGGAGCAAAGTTTACCTTTCAGCTGCTCTGTAACATTATCAAGTAAGTTCACTGACCTTTACTGTGGCCTTAAGATTTTAAGGCTAAAATTATTACTGTAGTTTTTGTACCAGACTATTTTTTCAGACTGCAACTGGCTGGCTTATTTAGAACCTGCAACGAACTCAGAAGCATGTGTACAGAAATTAGCACAGTGAGTAGGTGCCACAAATTCTAGATATCCTGGTCTCTGTTAAGAAATATTTACTTGTAACCTCTTAGATACTCACAGTTGGTAGAAGAGCAAACAGAATGCATTATGTTCCAGACTGTAAACTCATATTTTAAAAATAATCAAACTCCAACAAACAAAAACCCCATACATACCACACAGACCTTTTCCACTAAGTTCTGAGCTCTTCTGATAATTTCAGAATTCCCCAAAATGACTTGTTTAGAATTTAATGATACTAGTACATGAGTCTGTAAAATTTGCGCAGTGTTCCACTATAGGACCAAGTGTAGAGTAGAAAAGATCTCATCTTCGCTTCCAAAAAAAGTTCTCATATGATTAAATAAGGAAGAAAGCATTACATATTCTGAGGTCACTTTAGAGGACTGGAGTGGTAAGAAGTTTAAAACATCTAACAACGTCACAATTCTTGTCTGGTTTGCTTTCTTCTCTCTCACCATATCCATTTCAGTATTCTGTAGTTTTATTATACATACGAAAAAACACAGTTTTAAATTACATGTGAGAACAGAACAGCACTCTGTAAGCTACGATATTTCGTTGCCTTAGTGAAGAAGCATAGACAGGCATGGAAAGGGGAAGAGCTGTGTAAAGGTTCAGGCAGAAAGTTAGCTTCTTTATCCAGTTTTTGGTAGGAGCCCATCAACTCTTACTATTGCCATGTGAAATAACTGTATTCTTTATGTTATGGTCTTCCAATTAACACGTTTCTGTATATTTTTGAGGTGCAGCATACACCATTCCTCACCTTTGGAAGAAGATTATATTCCCTGTATTTTCAGACATCCTGTCCTAGCTGAGGTAAGCACAGGCGACCACATGACAAACTCTCTATATTCGTATTTTACATGCTGTATTTTTAAGCCTCTAGACAAAAGAAGTCTTTATATTTTTACACAAGTGCAACATGTCAGGAGACTTCAGCAATATTGCAGTTACCTTTTATGTAATCCTATCTTCTTAAATCCCACTCTCCACGTCTATTTAGCCTACAACCACACAATCAGTTAGGATAGGTAACCTGTACATTAGCTTCCCAGGACTTAGAGTCTTAAAAACACTAAGTAAATACTAGAATAATTCCCATGTTCCCTATTCAACACAGCTAGGATATCTAGTCCCTGCCACCTCCACTCCAGGGGCTCTCTTTTGCCTAAATTTGGAGAAGGATGAACTGGAATGACTTAAGACACAGAATACCATTGAAGACTCAAACCTGCTGAAGAATTCCTAGAACCTTCAACTCTTGGTGCCTCAAAGGCCCATCTGTGAAGTGGGAAACATCATAAAAAACACTACGTGAAAGTTGATTCATAAGTGGGGCACATCAGCACCTCTCTCAAAGCAGAAAACAAAAAACAAATCCCAAAAGACTTTTCATACACTATTTTAAGCACAATGAAGAAACTGGTTAAGGGGCAAAAAAAAATCATATATAAATTTGTCATTTGTATCCAGTCATAATTCCACTTTTCTTAGAATAGCTTTGTTTCTGGTGTACTGAACCAATGTGGTTCCATTAAGTTCTGCAACTAAATAATACAACTGAAAAGAAATGAAGCTTTTGTGCCACAAGCTTGATTGATGTTCGAGGCAGATGTTCCCAAATTTAGTGTTACTAATTTCGAAAGACCATTGTGCTCAAAACTCCAGATAAATAACGTGGTCTTAAAAATTTCAGCTAGAAAGAGAAGGTTTCATTTCAACTATGAGTCTGACATATTTATATTCTAGAACTTCACTGAAGAAGTTGCCTTTTAACTATAAAACTTAAGCATAATCTGCAGTTAGACACTAAATTCTGAAAAACAATTGTGTGATCTTCAGGAAAGAAACAATTTAGATGATTTACAGAAATTTAAAGCACATTTTAAACAGAGAAACATAAGCTACTGGAGTCAACGTACTTGGAATCCAGAAAACCCTTCTTCATGCTTTATTTGTAGCTCATTATCAAGGAACCCTGTTATTTTTAACGAACACTGAAAAATATTGTGTAATTATTGAATACACGGTTTTGCACAGAGAATGTTGCGCACAAACAACAAATGCAATCACAATTAAACATACTGACTTCACTTCTCCAATATGGATGTTTATAAACAACATACACTAACAATCTCTTATTGATGAGCTTATTTACAAGCTTAAGTGTCCAAAGCATCATTCTGAGACTGAGGTTTTCAGGCCCACTTTTTATTACAAAAAAAACAACGAATCATATTTTTGTCATTAATCCCACTATAAAGAATTCTCACTAGCTTCAGCACTAGTTAGCTTAATATGGCATAAAAACAAGCTTCAAAAACCTCCACTAACACTGAAGTAGCAAAAGTCTCTGCCAAATCAAAGCACCTAATTAAAAAACCCTCTGAGGTCAGGATTTCCCTCCTGCTCAGAGCAATTTGCAACAGGGCTCATTGTCAAGTAGGTTGTTGCTAAGCAGGCTGAAGATTGCAGTAAAGATTTTGGGGACTTTTGAGCTTCTATTTAATGTACCTCAGACATGGCTCTACAACCTACAGGAACAGAAGCTCTCCAGATCTTCAGAGTTCTAGGCAGATCTCGCTACAAATCATTCTTGAACAAGATCTATACTAAGTTGTATATCAACCTAATTTTCTAAGAAAATACAATTCCCTTTTTCTTCCCTGTATCTAGATTTTAGGGTTTATTGGTTCTCTCAGCAGAGCTTGAAGGAGGGTAGACAATGCAAAGATTGCATTGATTCTCTAAATTCTGTGAAGGTAGGTGGCAGAGTAGGAAAAGAAAATACCTTTTAATTACCGTCTCTCCTGCACCCATCACCTCAGAGGAAAAACTGTAGCACAGGCCGATCCCTCAGGCACTAGACAATCTATAGAGCAGTACTGTTAATGGCCAAACGGAAAACCAAAATGAGTTTTGTTCCTTAGAACCAAAGCACTCTGTCATGAGACAAAGCTGTAACAAAGCAGGCTTTGCTAGTTCTGTCATTCTTCAAATTACTCTCCTTTCAAGTCTAAGAAAGTCTTTCCAAAACACTACCAAAACTAGGTACGTCAGGTGGAAAAAGAGAGCACAACAAGTCATTTTGGGACATTATCCCACAGATGCGTCTTATAAAAACACAATCTGTGGGTGCCAGAAATGAGCATCCAAATACATCTACTCAGTTCTAAGACACCTAACAACAGCCTAAATAGAGCTACTAAGCTAAGCAATGAAAAACAACCAAAATTAGCCACTCTCAAAAAAATCTATACAGAAACTAACTCTACCACCAAGCATATGTTAAACTAGGAATTTATAGAGCAAGCAAATCTTTTGCTGCCTCAGAAAGATGAGAAGGCAGCATGTTGAACTGTGTTCTGTGAGAAATATTAGTCACCTAGGATATGGCCTTCAACAGGACAACCAGCAACAAACCACAACATCTCAGGGAACTTTTATTAGGAGTCTCTCAAGTCTAACATGGCACTAATAGCAGTGACTAACACTTTTAAAATAAACTTTTAAGGACACATCCTGCAGCAGAAAAATATTAGCACGGACTAAAATAATCTGCCAGTTCTATTCAATTTTTTCCCAGTGCATTCTTGAGAACAAAAGGAAAAATGAGTTAAGACCAGCTGGCGAGAGCAAAAACCCACAGATTAAAGGAGAGCAACCATGCAAATCTCAAACTTGTCTCTATCCACAGATTTGAACATATATTTAATTCTGTGTGCATGAATATTTCATTTAATATGCACAGGAATCATATTTCTGTGGCACAGCCCTGCCAAAAGGAGCTTGATCCATAGGATCAATCAGAATCAGCATGTCTTTTAAATGTGCCCGTAAAACAAGGGATCAAAAAGCCACAGACGGGATAAACTCACACTGGCAATAAACTTGTCAAAAATGCATTAAATATTTTCGTGTGTCACACAGCTTCTTTCTTTTAGCTAAGACAATTTCTGATACCTGTACTGTTTACGAAATCTTCTCCTTCTGAAATGACCTCAGGTTACAGAGAGGTTACGGTCCCCTCCCCTCACAGGCAGAACGATGCCAGCACAGCTTGTTAAGAACTCTGGGAAAAGACAGGACAGTTGCCACTTCATTTAATTTGAGGATAATTTTTCTGCATGTTTATATTCAGAATATCAAATAAAGCTGTTCAACAGTTTGACAAATACTATGTAAAGCAATACTGTTACCCAGGGATTCAATGCTTATTTATGTCACTTCCTTCCACGCTTTACACCAGTGGTCCAATTCTGGTCTCCCACTTCCTACTGGATACGAGACACCGTTCATCAACACAGCTCTTACACTTTTGCCTTTTACAAAGGCAAACAAATACAGCTATTCTTACAAATAGAATGCTGAAATTAGTAAGCACTTCCCTAAAAATTTTATCCAGTTCTCAACTATTGTATGTGCAGAAGATTTAACACCTCTGACTAGCTTTATAATTACACTTTTAAGTGCTCTTCTGGCTGCAGATTCTTCCACATTTGAGACAAGCCCAGTTTTATCACTACAGGAGATTCAAATCTAAAATGTACAAAGTGCTATCAATGAAACATTTAAAATAAATAGTATGACACTGGCTAAAGAAGGCACATTAAAGGTTGATGGGTACTAAATGACAACCACAATGACTACCTTATTTTTTTAAAACACTTTCTTGTCATCTTTGTAAAGCAATGGCCACATACTGAAGTAAAGCAAATTCTCTTGAAACTAAAAGTAAGGTTCTCTCAAAGCCCTGCACAGAATTCTTTCGGCTGTGATAAGATACAATGTAGGTCTTCAAATCCTTATCACATCAAGCAGAATGAAGATAGTAAAGAAATGGTTCAAACGAAAAGAGAAAAAGGTCTCTTTTCCAAGGAAAAAACCTGGAAGGACAAAGCACTGACAGCACCTCTTTCACTGGAAGAGCCTGATGAGCTGAAATTACATTTCAGTTTATTTAGCATCTATCTCCGGCTACAGTCAACGGGAATGAAGTTCCTACAGGGTATTATTTCAAGTTCCCACCTTGTGACTCAAATTAGCAGACTGGCTACTAACTTTTATGGCTAGTTTCACTGTTACCATCACTAATCTCACCAAGAGCCAGCAACATATATAACTTTTACTTCGGAGCTACTAAGATACAAATAGACTCACTGGGGCTTCCCAGGCAACAAAATTTTTAAGTAGGCAGCACATAACAGAAGAGGAGACCTAAGAAAGCAAGAGCTGCTCCCGACCACCAGGCAGAGAATGAGGTCTGGAGTGCAGGCAACTACTGACCAGCAGCAGATTAACAGGTGACTTAAAGGGAGGAGTTCAGGACCAACTAACCACCAACCCCCTGCCCCTCTTCCCAGCAGGGAAAAACATCTGCTCAGACTACTGCTCCTATTTCTTTACATTAAGGTCTTCACTCTGTCTAGTCACTTTTCTAGTAAATTTATGCTCTCTATAAAGGAAGGACAATAGCTTTGTATTTTAAAGATAAGTTTACAATAAAATAGAAATAAATTTTTAAAAGTATCAAGTATCAAATTCAGTATCAAAGAAGGTCAAATTAAGAAACTCCCTTCAATGTATTTCATGTCCTCAACCTAAATACAGATGATAAACTCGAAGCTCCAAAGCTCCCCCCTCTTTTGCTTGTCATGCTAAACACTACTTCCAGAATTTCAGAAGAAAACAGTAGAATGTAATTCTTTGAATTACCAGAAGTTATATAATGAAAAAGGGTAGAATTATCACCAGAGAGTTCTAACAAAAAAGCCTCTCCTATTGCCTACAACTTCCTCGTCTGGAACATCATTAGACTTGTCACTGCACCTCCATGTTCCACCACGCACACTCTCCCTCTGAACACCTAAAGCACAGCTAAGGAAATACAAGAGTAACTAAACAGCTTATACTAAATTAAATACACGAGCTCCCTAAAAACTATTCTTTTTAGAATATTTGTATCACAATTCTGAACCGAAAATCCAACATCTGCTATCTCCAGCAGCAGGCCCTTTAGGCACACAAGACTCCTACAGAAATCCTCTCCCATACTTACTCTAGCATTCAAGTACCTTCAAAAAAGTGAAATACGCCATGTCCAGACTCAGCCTTAAGTATCTAATTTTCTGTGTTGTCCAAAAAAATTATGACTGGCTTAAAAGATCTAGACAGAAGTGATTTTAATTTGGCTTCTGAGTTTAGAAAATTTACTTTGGTCATTTTTTTCAAACTTATTTGCAACATGAGGAATAGTTCTTTAAGCTAATAAATGACGGTATTTGCATACAACCAAGTAACAAAGAGAATGGACTTTGAAGGTTGAAGTTATACAGTATAGTTGCATACGTCACAGGTGCCATAAAATTATGAGAACCAGAAACCCCGTATGTGCCACTAGACCAAATCCATGTTGGGTTCAGCATTCACCTCTACTAGAACAGATCAGAATGATTTTGGTCTAAACACATCAACCTCAACACTGATCCAGCATACCCTGCTTCAGTCCTTACAGTCACAGTTTTGGAAGGCTCCATTTGCCCCAGATAGCTTCCCATCAATGACTGAAGTAAATGCAGACTCATGCTTCAAGAAGTAGTTCCCTGTATTTCTGCTGGCAAACTCAAATAGTAAGGACTGACAGGCTATTGGAATGAGCTTACAATTCTTTTCAGAGCAACTCGCAGTTTAGGCTGAGGTACAACAAAGCAGCAATGCAAAACGTATCTTGTTTCCCACTGATAAATGAATAAAAAGCTTCCAGAGCCTGAAAAGACTACACTCTGTATTATATGAGAACACCACAGCTACTAGACTAAAATTTCACCAGTGGGGCACAGCGATCACGTAAAACACACTACAGCCTTCACTGGTATTACAAGCATCTAGCTCCTTTACTCACTCGCTGTACATCAACCAAACCAGTAGAAAGAACTTTAATACCATCACCAGAGCTCACATAAAAATGACACAGATTAATAACTACTAATAGCTGTACTGTATGGGAAGCATTCCTTCAAGCACCAGCCCATTTTCAAGTTATCAAAGCACATTTAAACAGCTTCTTTGCCAGAAAGGATTTTTCAGGATATCCCAGTGAAGAGACTGACAGTGCGTGCCACACGTAAGCCAGAACTAGCACACCATAAAGCTAATGCACTAACACAGCACAGCTATTCTTGCCATGTTCTGACAATCTTCAGATAGAAATTAGAATAATTTAGATGTTTTGCACCCAATACGTTTCTACTAAAAACTTATTCTTTTCTGAAAATGTAAGATCCAAAACTTCTTTGCAGCTCACCTTTAAGGCAGGCTATTTTATTCCTTCTTAGCCTAGCAATTTCTTTACAAGTCTTTGTCACTAAGCATTAGAGCAAAATTTTGTGCAAGATAGATTTTTGATTTTTCCAGTTTCATGCAGTTGGTTAAGAAATGTTTTTAAATTGTAAATTTTTTAATTGTGGCAGCAGTTTTGAAGGGCTGGAAGGAAGCCAGGACCAGGAAAAAAAAAAAGAGAGAACAGTTTCTATACAATTAAAGAGAGCATCATAATGAGATGCGTTCTCATTACTTCTGGGAACAGAACAATGTAAGTGCTTTCGCCCAATTAGCTTTTCAACTTGCAGACACCAAATGAAATTTTTATTTTCAAGATTTGCAAAAGCATTTATTAAAGAAATTTCCATTATTTAGAAGAATGGGAAAACTTCAAAGCTCTCAAAACTGAATTGCTGCCTATTTAAGAAAAAGATAAGGGAATAAATTAAGGTAAATTCTTGCAGAAACAAGCCATGTACCTGGTATCAAAGTACAGTGTTCAAATAGCAGGTTGGGAGGCAGCACTTTTCTCTGAACACAGAGGACTAATGTGACCTGTCTTACCCATCAGAATTCTTTAACTGAAAAAGTTATAACTATTCACCAGGCTTCTTAAAAACTAATTTAGGTCAGTTTATCCTGACCACAGCCACTTTCTGTAAAGGCATCTGTTGATGTTTAAGAACACAACAGGTCCCTTAAAAAAAAATACAAACGCACTTAGCATGCTGTCACAAGCACCACTTTACTTCTCGCTCAATTTCAGAAGCCTGGAAAGGCAAAAATGCCAGCACACTCATTGTGTCTGTCCGTGTCCCCCCCCAAGAAAGTGACATGGGGAGTCTCCTCCTTAGTGGCACCCTGAGTAGTGGTCACTCTCTCGGGCTAAGAACAAGGGAGCAAAAGGAAAGTCCACAGCGCAGCTGCAAAAGAAGCTACACCACTTACAACATACAGATGTTCCCATGTCTGTTCAAACGAGTGTGCTGAAAACATTCAAGTAGTCAGCACTTCTCTGCACTTGCTACATTTAGATTTAATGGCATGGAAAGAATAATCAGAACTGGTGATGAAGGTGGGTTTGAGGATCCATTTGCAAGCATAATGGCAGCAGAACTGCTTGTACCCTGCAGCCAAAAAAGGCATGAGCAAGAAGTCTCCACATTTTACTGGATTTTCTCTTATTTCTACGTATACAGAGTAACAGCAGGCTGCAGTTCCCTTTCAGCTGCACTTCAGCAGACACGACTCCAGCTGCAGGCTGAATGCTGCTCAGGACCTGTTCCTCTGCAGGCGGCTGTCTGGGACAAGCTACCAGGAACAACAGCTGAGCTGAACAGGAGTTAACTCCTTAAGTTGGTCACGGTGTTCGGTGCAAAACACTTCCTTTTAGGAAGCTGATGAAAGAAAATCAAAAGGTACACGAAAATAGACCAGATTCTCCACAGATGAGCAGCAGAAGTTGCAACCATTTAAAATTATTCATCTCTCCTGTTTCATTTTTCCCTTTTATTTTAATACTCTGGCTGCAAAAGCCCTTGCACTTTATTACAAACTCTGAAACAACATCATTTAAGCCAGTGGCATATTTCCAACCCTCCCCACCCACCCCATGTTGAACTGGACAGTGGAAGATGGCAGGACAGATTAAGAGACAAATGTAAAGCCATTCCTTGCTGTGAATAACTCAAAGAATCCTTTTAAAGACTCCCATTTCCTGATTCTTCACCACAATTTCCAAGCCCCACTGTAATAATTAACATTTCTTGAAAGAGGAAATGACACATAGTTTCAGTGTTCTTCCCAAGGAACCACAAGTCACTTTCAGCAGTGGATTTCTCTCCACACCATATACCTTTCTGCACCTTTAAAGTATCCCTGACCTCAGCTGCAAGTAAGCAAAGGTTTTTATGCAAAACTTGGTTTTCAAAACTCCTACTCATTCATCAGTCCTTAAGTAACATAAACAGTTACATCTAAGGTTTTCAACTTCAGAAACTGGCTAGCTGCTGCTTTGAAATAAAGTTCAGGCAAGCTCTTCTGCTCATGAGCTTTTTCAGAATATTTCGCAAGGGCACCAGAACCACTCTAGGGCCACATCCTTAAAGATTTTCATTCCTCTTTAGAACTGATGTGCCAAAATGAATTCCCTCTTCTCTAGCTATTTTTTCCAACTTTTTTCTGTTCACCTTCTCAAGATACTTTTGTTATTGAAGGGTTCAACCCAAAGATGGAAGCACAGTCATCAACAGTAAGAATCTACAGCACAATTTTATACAGACTTCTGCAGAAATTTAGCACAGTAAAAAAACCTGTTCAAAAACAGTAACCCTAATCAGTTATGTAATGACTTAAGTTACTTGTCATCAAATTCAAAACGTCCCTCCTTGCTCAATACCCAAATTCTGCATTGCCTGTAACTCCCACCATATTCCTAACCCAATTCATGTATATAAAAAATAATCATTTCTCCTCTTTATTAAGAGACATTACAGTGTATTTGCTTTTAAGGCTATCAAAGATACTACCACTATGATAGCAAGACCCACTTGCCAAATGTACCAGCTTAAAACCCACCAATTTCACTCCTGTGCATACAAAGGTGGCAGAATTGCTCCTTGGTCTGGTCCAACTCAGAAAGAGCTCATAGCTGCTCACAGTCTCTTCTACCTGTTGCCTGTTATCCTCTGGATCTTTGGTCACATGTGTTTTTCCCCAGCGACTTGATAGCTTCCTGGAGCAGAGACCATCTCCTCCTTCATCGAAAGAATGCTCAGCACCTAAGACATGCAGCTGTGAAAATCACACTGACAACAGCTCTGGACAACACTCGTCAATTACTAAAGGTCAGCTTTGGCCCTCTGCTTTAGACTGGATTCATTATTTTTATTTCATTCAAAATAAAAAAGGATGAGAAGTTAAATTAGAAAAGCCTTTATCAGCATACCCAGCTTTACGTATCTGCCTTTCAGCATTACAGAAACCATTTTCCATGAAAGTTAACTCTCATCTGCCAAATGGCTACAGATGAAGTTTAACATGTTCAGTTGCTCTCGCTTCTTTGTTTATTCTGCTTAGAAATAGAAAAAAATCCCGTGTATCCCTTGATATTCCGCTTCCAAGATGCAGTAGGTAAATAATTAAGGCTCAATACATTATCTTACCAAGAAACTTTTCTTTATCCAAAGCTAAGTGAATACTACAAAGCTCTGTCTATGCTGATAGCTTGATATTTTTTATGAAAAATATCTCCTAACCAAGAGGACTCCAGCAAATTACCCCAGTAGCTATACCACAAGCCAAAGGCAAGTTTTTCTTACTAGGATGCATCTTTCATACAGGAAGAACAGATTGTCCTAAACACTATCATAAAACAAGTTCTGTAAACACAATAACATTTTTTGCAAAATGAAAGCATCAATGCACTGATCTAAAGACAGTGAGGTCATTCAGTGGAACATATCGTTACTTTGAAATAGAAGATACATTTAAGTCCTAAAGCATATTAGGTCTTAAATTGGGAGAAAACCATTGCTTCTCAAATAAAATGAACATGTTCCCGCACTTCCGCCTTAGCTGAAGACTCAGATCAGTTAAATAATGGTTCTTGTGCCAAGAATAACTTAAACTATTACTTCTACAAATACAATTTAAGTCTATAGTCATTAATTTTAAAGTATATGTTAAAATATACAAACCCTAAAATCTAGGAATATTAAGGTCACACGCTTACCAAATATTAATTTTAAAACAAGCTGCAGCTGTTTCATGATCTAATGAGGGCAGCCTGAAAAGGTTTGCTTTTCTATAGAAAGTTTGATTTGCTAGCTCAGGCAAACAGTGCAGCAAAAAACAGGCAACTTGGCCGTTGCTGGTTTTACTATGAAAAACCATTTGGTACTTCTGAGCGTGATGAGCGACATCTTATATCCCAACTAACTAAAATTGAGTAAAACTGCCATTTCACTTAGGAGTCAGTTGTACCTTGATCTAAAGAGATATTTAATAGACCTTTCTTCTCTCAGTCACTAGGTACTGGGTCGTGCCTTCAGACACTACTTGTGCATTCGATGTACATGAATATAAAGTGCAGTAATTCCTGTCTGTGGTGCTGTAAGCCCCTGAAAACATAGTCCTCATTATTTTCCAATACATACCAGTTAAAATTTATCACCATCATGCTTCAGTTTGAAGATATATAATGTTGATTCTGCACTATAATTTTACCGTTAATCAAGGCAGTGTCAGACACACAAAAACATGAACAATACACAGCTTCTCCCTTTAATACGTGTTTGCGATCTGCAACAGACTAGTTGTTAGCATTTAGTTAGAATGTTATGTAATGGCTGAGGTATTTGTAATAAAAACAGTCTATTTCTGTTAGCCTGTTCTTCATAGACATAAAAGCTGTCTTCATCTGATTTTTATTAGGACTTCATCTTCCTCTGCTCTTTATGCATTTTTTTAAAGACTTCTGTCCATTCCGTTCTCATTTCACCAACACGCACACAGTATTATTTCCTCCCACCTCCTCACACAAATCTCAGCTTTTATTTTTACACCTGCTTTCACCCACGAGAAGTGGTTTTGTGGAACCCAGATCTGAAAAAAAATGAGGGCATGAAGCTGAGCAAAGAAAAAATTTCCTACACAAGATGAACAACTGGTTCTACCAGTAAAACACCACTGGCAGTCCCGTCATTACAAGCCCAACATCCATCCCCAACTAGTGGAAAGGTGGTGCATTTTCAGGGTGGAGGTTGTTTTTTTCCCCTCAAACCCTCCATTACTGTATACGGCCTCTGAAGATGTCCCACTCTTCCTTCAATAGAATGAAGAGGAATATTTTTCCTTTGTTCACATCTCCATTACGCTATGCAACGGTTTATTCCTTTGCAAAAGCACACTATTAAAGGGTTTAATCCTTCAGCAAGAGCTACCTTTTTCTTTCTATCTCCACATCTAAGCCTTTTATCCACGCCACCCTTATATGGTATTAGATTACATCTTCTGCCCTCTCTCCACTTTCACATCACTCCTGTTAGCTGGCCTGGAAGATATTCTGGAAAGAAGGGCTTGCACTTTCAGTAACCTAGGACACCTGGCAGAAGTCAGCTCCATTCAACATACCTACTGCTTTGACTTACGTTATTTCTCTTTACTGACATACACCATTCATTCAGACAGAACAAAACCTACACCAGAGCTCCCTTCTGAACTGCACCATCTTTTTCTTGCTCCTTGTGGCCCGTTTCACTTTTCCCAGTAGACTTCAGGATGTGGGGAAACAGGACCTACAGAAGATGCATACCATAAATCTGCACCATTGAACAAGGATGCCAGCAACCAAGTTAAAGCTCTAAACTGATGTAACCATTTTTACATATATTTTACATATATTTTTACTATTTTCTTGCTCTACAAGAAGCTAGGGTTCCTGTTATGAAGTCTAAATGAGAGTAAAGAAACTGTAAATCACAACTAAACTGCAATGGGACAGAATATTTCTACTAAAGAAACTCAAAGAAATGACTCGGTATTGATTTGAACATATTTTACAAGCTATTTTTTACTGAGGCAGTACACTTTATGCAGGGACTAGACATACACTAAGGCAGAGTTCTAGGTGACAGAGAAATACAAAGAGGCCATAATCCTAGTCTACACACACAAACGCTGCCTGTGCCAGTTCTCACTTCAGCTTAAACAGCCACCTCTTAAGCACACATCTCCACCAAGGCAGTTCTACTCCTCACTCACTGAGCACAATATCCTGAGGGACAAATTGCCTTTTCATTGAAAATTCACCAAGTTCAAAGAACTCCCAAAACTTTGAGATTCCTCAGTCCCAAGGAGACTGTAGCATATTCTCTGACTATGTAATTCAAAGCAAACTGATAGCCATGCAGCTCCTGGTAGTCAGCATTAAATGGTAATCCTTTTGTTTCTCACTGATGGACAAATGAGATCATGTCCTGTTTCCTCCCTCCTTCAAAAGCAGTTTCTTGTCTGAGCAGAGCTCTTAAGACTAGGTAACGGGTAGGTCTAATGCCTCACTACAGAAGAAACAAAGCTATTAAAAGCTAGAGTCTGGTTCCTTCTGTTGGAAATAATGCTAACTTCTACTAACGTTCCCATCTGACCCCAGTAATCACAGAGCGACAAGGAAAAACAGTCCTTCCTCAATGATACAGAGTTCAAGACCTTTCACAAAGGAACAAGCTTACAAAACACGTGTGAGACACAAAAAAAGAAACAAATACAAAAAAGAAAGCGTTCCATTCAACACCTAGCACCACACCGTCTTGCATGCTCCCCTTCCCCATAAATAGAGCCTGAACAGGAAACTAACTGGGCCATCGTCAGCCTCAAGATTTTCAACTCCTGCATCCCTAGATGATGGCTCCCATTATGCCCACTGCAGACAGGCTGCCTGAATTTTAGCCGTGTCATCTAACCATGCTTACACCATCCTTTAAGCGCTATCAATAAGAACACCCCTGACTCTCTTCTCACTCCACCCCTACAAATCTTGTCCCTAGAAGCAGAAACAACACCTTCCTGAACGGTACTTCACTCAATCCTACATAAAATAACCCAGGAATGGCCTTTTACTGTACACCTCAGTAACTGTGGATGAATATTTCAGAGTTAGAAAAAGAAAGCGCCGGGCACCGCATGTGCCTACGGTACCCCATATGAAGAGGCTCTGGTTTCCCCACGTTTCTGGAGAAAGAATCACAGCCACAAAGTGAGTGCAAACGCACGATGGGGACGGCACGCTTCTCGAGTAATCTCCCTAGGAGAGAGATCTGGAGGCCTTAAAAAATAAAGAAAGGGGGTGGGGGGACAAAAGACAGGCAGGAGAAGAAAGCAGCACACCCGCAAGAGCGCTCTTCAGCCGCCCCCACCACCGCAGCCTCCTCCCGCCGCCCCCGGGCGAGGCCCGGCGCTGTGCCCGGCGCGGGGCGCGGCCGGCCCCAGGCGGCGATGCGGCGCGGCCCAGCGGCGCGGGGCAGCAGGGCCGGCCCGCCCGCCCGCCGCAGGCCCAGCGCGGCGCCGCTTCCCTCCGCCTAGCCACGGCGGGCAGCGGGGAGCCGGCCCCCTGCGGCACCTCCTTCCCCACCGGCCGCGGGCCCGCCACCGCCAGGCCGGGCGGAAGCCGCCCCCGCCCGGGGCCATGCGGCGCAGGCCGCTCACCCGCTCCTCCCAGCCGCCGGTCCGCGCCGCAGGCCTGCGGGGCGCTGCGGCAAGCGGAGGCACCGCTGCTTACCTGGCACGCAACGCGGCGGGCCGGCGCTCCGGCCTCCCCGGGGCTCCCGGACTCGGCGAGGCCGCTGCCGCTCCCGGCGCCGCGACGCCTCGCCTCGCCTCAGCCGCTTCCACACAGGGGCCAAGATGGCGGGCGGCCAAGCCGGCGCCAACGACGTCTGACCTCACCGCGCCGCGGGCGCGCGCGCACCCGCCCGCCGGCTCCGCCCCCGCGCCGCCGGTCACGTGGTCACGCTGGTGCCGCAGTCGGGCGGGCGCCCGGCGCCATCTCCGGCCTCAGGCGCGGGGCCCGGCAGTTCCCGGAGCCCCGCTGCCGCCGAGCGGGAGCTCCGTCGGGGCTGGGCGGTTGGGGACACGCTGTACCGGCGGGCGGGCGGGCGGGCGGGTGGAGGCTGCAGCCGCGGTGCAAGTGCGCAGTGCGCGTCCGCGGGGTTTGCAGCACGATTCCCACGTGGAGGCACATCCTGCTGCCTGCGGGCTTCGGGATTCTCTGCGAGGCTGCTCGGGCGGTGGCGGGGACGCTCGCTCACCGGCGTTCGTCACGATATAGATATTATTTCTTAGGAAGGGGCGCTCCCCTCTGCCACGACACGGGATACCCAGTCCGCTTGACCGCCCTCCCTCCCTCCCAAATAGTAAACGGTCAATAAAACCATCAGAGGAGACCAAATCCGTGAGGTTTATTTGTGGCTCCCTGCTTCGTGCCCTGAAAGTTACCAGAAACATGCAAAGCTCTCTGCAGTTACTGTTGCAGAAAATCTCAAGGTGGCGTGGCTCTTGCTGAAATTTCAGGGAGGAAGCTCTGGGGGAGCGGGAGGGGAGGAAGGCTGGCCCCTTGCACACCAGCCCGTCCCAAAATGGCTCTTCCCAAAAGCTCTCTGGAGATCCAGCCTGGTGCTGGTGCAACGCGGGCATGGATTGCGGCAGGTTTGGGGTAAACGCTCCATATGGCCCTTGGTGGGTGTGGAACACGGGCAGGAGGAGGCCGGGCACCAGAGAGCGCTGGGGTCCAGGCTGCTGCTGGTGCTGGGCTGGATCCAGTCCCGCCGACAGCACCCGGCAATGGCACAGCTTCGCAGTGTCTCCGGCTTGCCCAGGTTTCTTCTACAGCTGGGGACCTGCCCAGGGGCTCCAGCTTGGCCGGGAGTATTTAGAAAGGAGGAAACCCGCCACGAGGGCTGCTGGCAAGGCTAGGAGGCACATCCAGTGCCAGCCGTCGGAGCCATCAGAGGAGTCATCCACCACTCGAGTTCGCAAGGGCTTCAGTGTCCGCTGCCACTGAGTCAGGATGGCCTCTCTGGCCCCGCTCCACTTCCCTCGTCCCACCAGTCGGTACTGGTAGGGCGTGCAGGGACCAAAGAAGATGGCCAGGGCCAGCCGAGGGTCCGTCAGGAGCAGCCTCAGCACGCTGGGCTTTACGCCAGCGCACGAAGCAATTTCGTCGATGTAGCTGATAAAACTTAGCTTCAAGTTCTCCCTCTTGGATGGATTCCTTCATTTAGACATAAAAGAGACAAAACCAAACAGCATCATCCCATCTCAGTTCCCAGCTCCAGGGAAAGCAAAAGCTTTATGCTCAGATATCAGCTAAGCCTCGGTCTCCAGGGCTGAGCTCCCTCTGCCCCAAGTAAACCCAAAGGCACCGAAAGAGCCTTTTGGAGTTGGTCCCCAGCAGTTACCTGTGGTAGGGAATACCCAGAAGCTTGTTTTGTCTCTGCAACCTAGTTGTGGCCTCAAAAACAATGCTAGCATAGTACTGCCATTGTTGTAATGCCACAAATACCCACCCGACGTCCTTCCCCAAGGTTCACAGGTGTGAATTTGGCTGATTTTGAGAGGAAGAGCAGTAGACATTCACAGATAAGACTGCCAAGGGGACTACAAAAAAGTGGGAGATGCAGAAAGCTTCCCATGCTGGGAGGCACCTCCAGGATTTTTCTGCTTTAGGCTTCATCTCCCTTGCAGGAGTGGGGGACGTGCTGAGTCTACTTCTGCAAATTTGGGAAAGCCTGGAGTTTAGCTCCGTTTCACCTCAGATTCCCGTATTTCTGTGTAACAGCATCGTGCCTGCAATCACTGGCTCTGTTTTGTCCCAGATTTTCATCAGTGTCCTCTGATCCAGCTCTGCCTGAGGTCCCCCCCTTGCTCCTGAAAGCTGCTGTGAAGAAGCATGTTTAACATCACCTATCCCACAGCCTTGAGGACAACATCCTGACCTTCCATAAAATCCCAGCGCCAAAAGGGCAGGACTTTAGCTCTCTCATACACGACGGATGAGTTCCAGCCTTGTCTAATACTCATTTTGACCTGCCAAAAATTGCCACCAAACTACCTCCCACCCACGTTGCCCAGCTCCATTGGGGTTTCTGGATGGGGCTTGGCCCTGACTCCAGTCAGTGCTCTCTGCTGCCTGGATTTGGGAGGGAGAAGCCACGAGATGGCACCCTTAGTCTGGAGGAATCCAAACCTCCATCTTGACATGCTGGGAATGGGGGCATGGCTTGGAGGCCTGGTGGAGAGGACCTGCAGATCTCGGGTCTTGCTGTAAGCTGCTCCAGAGAACTGTGCCCTTGGTGTCTTGGTCCATCATCCATAAAGGAGCCACAACAGCATTTCCTCACCTCTCTACAGGTGGCGAGGGAATAAATGCATCCGAGAAGAGCTGGGTGTCCTGGGAGGGTACCTCCCACGACCACTGTAGGGGCCCCCTTTCCCTGGGGTTATCCTGACATACAGTGCCCATTGCACCCCAAGCACAGGAGCTTCACACACCTTTGGACCGGTGGCTTCTTCTTCAAAACATCAGCCATCATCTTGCTGGCGGGAGGGAGCTTATTCCAGCCTGAGAAGAACAGAGAAACCAGAGACCTCCAGCAGCACCTTAAGCTGAAAAGTTCACCCCCTTACCATGCTCCCAGCCCCTTTACCAAGAGCGTTCATGCTTGCTGGTTAGGGCAGTGTGCATGGAGCAGCAGGGATCTGGGAATGCGGTTGGGAGGCAGAGACTATGGTGCTACTAATGACTGTGGCCACCACAGGCACTGCCGCAGCAGCTGAAATATGCCCTAGGCTCTGTGGACAGCAGGTCAGGCTGCCCCAAACTTCTTACCCCAACAGATCCCCCCATCCCTGCATCTCGTCTCTCACCTGCAAAGATCCCTGTCACCCAGCGAGCCTGCATTTCTGCTCCCACCATCACGGAGCCCGTCAGCTGGACTAAGCCAATGATGGCCAGCGTTGGCTTTTCCAGCTGGGGAGGGAAAACACGTTTATAGAGGGAACGGTTATCGTCGAAGAGGCTGCGAACTGACTCTTCGAGGAAGGGAAACGAGAAGACGTAGCCCGTGGCAAAGAGCACCACGTCGATGTTTTCTTCGGTTGTCCCGTCTTCAAAAAGAGCAGAGCTTTCAGTGAACTCCTTCACATTTGGCTTCAACACGATGGTCCCAGAGAGGAGGCAAAATGGCAGCTCTTCATTGATAATTATCTTAAAGTTGGAGCTTGCAGGTGGAAAAGAAGAGGACTGGAATATTAGCATTTAGGAGAGACCCAAAACATCTTTTGTGGTCAAAATTCCCCTCCAATGGTTTGCTATTCCACAAATATCCCCTGAAATTAAACATTGAGAATTTCATGCCATTAAAACCCCCGGATGAACCAGCAAAATAGTCAGAAAGGACACCTTTTGGTAGAAGCCAGGCCGTAGTTTGCGTGGTTAAACCATGAATTGAACTTCCGAAACTTGATCCACTTTGTGAGGGCTGGGGGGAGTAGCCAGTCGAGAAAGTGGTTGAAGCGAGTGTTGTTGACCATGTCAGTGGGGAAGCCGTGGTTTGAGACCCGGCTGAACACCCACGTGTTGGTCCTGATGCTAAGGAACACCTGAGGGAGAAGGCAGGTCTCAGCCTCCTGCCCACACATCTCATTGCCAATTTTTGCCCCAAATGGCAAATCCCATCTCCTGCACTTGGGAGCTGAGAGGGTTTTCCCGAAAGAAGGAGCCTGCGACCGAATGAACCCGACAGCTTGTGGTAGCTTCTGCAAAGTTCCCGCAGCTGCTGAACAACCACTGTGCTCCTCAGGTAGCCCAAACCCTCCAGGAAATGCAGAGCTTCTTCAACTGCCTCTAATCTGAAGGTCTATTTATTAAGAACTCAGCGGGCAAAGTCTGCTGCCTGTACCCCAAGCCACCAGCTCTCATGGTCCCCGGCCGGGCTCCGCGCTGCCACAGAGCCATACCTTCGCAGCCACACGGCTCAGCTCCACGGAGAGATCACCGCCGGTGTTGCCGATGCCAACCACGAGGACCCGCTTTCCCCGGAAAGCCTCCGCATCTCTGTATTCCTGGCTATGGAGGTACTGGCCTTTGAAGCGGGTCTCAATACCTAGGCAGAGAGCATCTCCTACCACCAGATACGTTTGCTTGCCCCAACCTCATGCCTGAACCTTCTGCTTCTCCTTGCAGCTGAGAAGCCCATGGAGGTCTTGGCTCCCTGGGCGATGCCACCCTCCTGCACCTCCTTGTCTAGGTCCTGCTTTGCAAATTCTTATGCCTGGCTGCCTCTTTACAATGCGTTTTTCCCATTCCCAGTAATGCTCACGGCCATTCCCATGGGGTGAGGGTCCAGCCTGCCCTGGCATGGGGGCTTCGTGGAGCAGGCAGGCTCACAAAGCAAAATGCAGCTGAAGGACCCATGGATGCTGGGTGAAATCCCAGGGAGCAGCCCCAGCCCATCCCACTGCCGAGGCAGGGCTTACCTGGGAAAGAAACCAAAGGTAAGTTGGGCTTCTGGTAATGGCCGATGCAAACCATGACGGCATCAAAGACGTGTGACTCCTGGATGCCGTCGGTCTCAGTGACCACGTCCCACTGGCCTGAGGTGTCAAAATCTGGGCGCTTCCTCACGCTGAGAACTGTCGTCTTGCACCAAAGTCCAACAAAACAGCAGTCAGGGACTGCGCTGCGTTTCAGAGGACCTGCCTGCGAAGGGCAGGGGCTGCCAGGGGCAGACCGGGTCCCCGTGGGGCTGCGTGTCACCTCTGAAGCTGTTAAATCCCATCCTGCACCTTTCCCCTGGGGATGGCACTGGGGAGGGGATGGACCAGGCAGCCCACATTTGAGCAGCCCAATTTAAAACAGGGAGCCGAAAAGGCCGCGTTCGGGATGAAGAAGGCATGTGGTCCTCGTGGGATCGCACCCGGTGTTGTCTTATCCCGCCTGGGCAATGCCCTTGTATCTGCAGCCACTGATGGACCTTCTCCCCGTGGTGTCTTGGGCCCCCACTCACCTTGAAGCGTATGTGCCGCAGCAGGTCGAAGTGCCGGGCATACATCCGAAAGTACTCCAGAAGGAGATGGTGGGGTAGGAAACTGGGGAAATCCTCTGGGCAGGGGAAGTCGCTGAAGCAAGACATCTCCTTGGAGGTGTTGGTGATGATTGAGCGGTACACACTGACCCTCCCGCCATCTGTGGAGTCCTGTGTGAAGTCAGCCATGCTGTTTGCAGGTGTGCGAGAAAGGACTTTCTCCCCTCAAAGTATTCAGGTATTTTTCCTCCTTGTATTCAGGCACAAGGAATAAACCAGGACTAGCTCCTGGTGACCATGGCTTCTGCTCCCTCCATCTCCTTCTCCACCTGGGAGCTGGTGGGAGCCCCGTGCCTGGGACAGGGACATTCCCTGAGGACATGGCCACCTCTTTGCTGCAGGCACAGGGCATCCGAGGGAGGGGACAAACCCAGGGACAATCCTCCCCACGCAGTCAGAGCCCACTGACCGTGTAGCGCCAGAGCCCCCCGATGTCCTCGCTCCTCTCGAAGCAGATGGGCTCCAGCCCCTCATCCAGGCAGCACTTGAGGGAGGCCAACCCGCCGACCCCGGCCCCGATAATGGCCACACGCCGCACCATGCTGTCCCGCAGCAGGCGACAGGCTGGCGTCTGACCAACTGGAAATAAAACAGCCCAGGGATTAGCAAAACGTCAGTCCCTTCTTCCCATCCCTGGGAAAACACCCCTTGTTTTCTGTGGTTGCAGGTGTCCGTGGAGGAGAACCATCCTTGGAGAAAGCCATCGCTAGCTCCTGACTTGAACGTTATGGATGGAAGCTGCTCATTACCCTTCCTGCTGTGCTAAACCCATGCCGAGGGCCCAGCGATTCCCCTTCCACAGGTAGGGGAAAAGGAGGCACTTTTAAACCTTGTTGAGCTGCTGCTTCTATTTATTCCCTTTCCTGGCCCAAACCAGGGCATGCAAAGTCAGGGAAAGGGCTCGCAGCTTTCTGCCTGTGCAAAGTGATCCTCCTGAAGCCTTTTCAAGGAACAGTTTCAGCTAAGCTGGCTTGTTTTCATGCTTCCCTTTTTAATTTCCTGTTAAAGGGCATTTTTTCGAAAACAAAAAGGGTGGGTTTGGGTTGTTGTTTTTTTTTTTAAAAAAGAGCAATGCCTGACTGAGCAGGAGTGCGGCGCAGCGATTCAGAAGTTAGACAGCACCGTGACGCCGCAGCTGGGATTACAGAATTCACAAAAGGTAAGAAACCCAGGAAACGCAGGTTATAAATGGGAGGAACTCAAAGCTCGGGGCATGTAAACTGAGCTGCCCAGAGCTTGACTGGAAAGCAGAGAAACTAGGGAAAAAATGAACCTGTGTGAGCTTTGATTAGATAACAAACACTCCCACTGCAAAGCCTGAAAAAAGAGTTAGTTATAACTTGGTTTTAACCCATTTTTGTGTCAAAAAAGCAAGTTAACTTGAACAGGAGCTGGAGGAAACTGCAGAAATACAGTGAAAAGCAAAGGGGACGCAAACCCACCTCCCCGCATCCAAAAGCTCCCAGCCTGAGCTGCTCCTCAATCTGCAGGAACAAGACAGGACATACCCACACTCGCCTGCTTCCCATTTCCGGAGCCTCCCTTGGCTTTGGGAAAGAGCAGTGACGTGCCCGGGCTGCTAAAGTCACCCCTCTTTCCCAGCGCTGCCTACAGATGGCTTTGCTCCGGAGGGTCCCCGCGATGCCCCCTCTCCCCCCACCAGCAGCGAGGTGAAGCCAGCGGCGAGCACCAAAACCCCGGCGAGCTGGCTGCTCGCTTTTAAAGCCTGCAAAACCCAGCCGGAGAGAAGCAAGGAGCAAACCTCGGCGGGGCAGTGCCGTGCCTTCGCCGCTCAGGCTTCCGCCGAACTTTACTTCGAATTTGTCCAGCTGCAGATTTAAAGGAAAGGCTGAAGTCCAGGCAGCTCACCACGGCTCTTGCACCACTGACCTTTACACCCGTGCTCCTGGGCTCTGCTCTGCTTAAATGCACTGGCAGAAAGTTCTCAACCTCCCCGCGGTGGTGCTGGGTGGAAATCGGGGCTGTAATCCCAAGGGGGCCGCCCTTGCAAGGACTGCCCCACCTCAGCTTGCCACTGCCCCAGCCCTAGCAGCAGCTTGGGGTTGTCCTGATCTGCCCCCTCCACGTGCTGCCTGCTGGGCAGGCGCTCGCTTGGCATCCCGGGAAGTCAGCAAAGCACATTCTCTTTGCCCACATGCCAGCAGACAGCACAGGTGGGTGACACAGAGCAGCCTCATTTTTGATGGTCAGTGAAAGCTTGTGGGTTGCCCAAGGGACCTGCTGGCACAGCCCCCTCAGCCCAGGCACGGGACCTGCCAGCTCTTCCCCTGCACCCAGGGAGACAATGAGGTGGCAGCCTGCAGCACGCTCCTGCCACAGTCAAGGAAATTTTATTGATTGAAAGTCCCTCCATGCACAAAACAAAGCCCCAGGATCGTTCGGTGATGGGGAGCACAAGGAAGTGGAGGTGGGAGCACTCAGGCGTGTGGGGTACCAGCACCAGCCTTAGGGGTGACAAACCACCACAGCCAGGGCCCCTCCGCCAGAACAATGCACTGTTTCAACCCAAACTGGGACTTTTGGGTCATCAGGTTTAAGGTCGGAAGAAGGGACAGCCTGACCTGCATTACTCAGCCCAGGTAACCCCTTGCTGGACTAAAGACCCCAAATCTTGGCTGATTTGGGGCAGGACTGGATACCCATGCTCCTTCCTGGCTGTGACACCCAAAGCCATTTTTGCTGGTCTTGTCCCCGCTGCCTCTTGGCCAATGTGGTCCAGGCATGGCCATGCCACACAGCCGTGCTCCGCCCACGGCAGCGGGCAGGAGAGCAGTGGAGGGGTGATAAATGCCGGGGGGAGGCTGCCATCCCCGGCTAATCGGGTCTGCAAAGCTGTGCTTGGAGGTGAGCTGGAGCAGAGAGAGGTTTGTGCTGCTGGTTAAAGTTTCAGATTTGTTGTGATCTGCTGAAATCCCTTTCCCCCTGTCCTGTGGGACCCTGTGGTACTCTCTGACCTGAGATAACATCCCCAAGGACAAGAAAAAAAACAAAACAGACTCTAAAATCTACTGGAAAGCAAAAACTATGGCAGCCAGGAGCAGGAGGAACCCCATCACAATCAGGAAAGAAGGGAAGGGGCTGGAGGAGCCAGCAGGGACTCGTGTTCTTGTGGGCTTCAAGGTCCGGTCCCACTGGGTGAGGATGGCTCGCCGTGCCCCTCCCCAGCACCCAGGGCCCACCAGCCGGTACTGGTAGGGGGTGCAGGGGCCGAAGAAAATGGTGAGGGCCAGCCAGGGATCTCTGCAGAGCAGCCCCAGCACACTGGGCTTGGCACCGATGAAGGAGGCGAGCTCGTCCATGTAGACCAGCCAGTCGGTTTTGAGGACTTCATCAAAGGACAGACCAAACCTTAATGAATCGGAGAAGAAAAAGAGGTGGGAGAAGGATTGGTGTCAACAGGGCTGAGAGGAACCAGAGGTCAGATGATTTGCATCGCTGTTATTATTGTGTCCGAGTGCAACTGGGTTCCTCTTAGGAAAGGAATGGGCGCAGGTGCAGTGGGAACCTGGGTCTGTCTGGGCCCAAATCCTGCCTGTGACGCAGCACATGTCAGGTGGTGCTGGCCCAGGTACACACCTTTCTCATACGCATCAGTCAGACTTTCACTTCATCACCCACAAGTTGCATCTGCTCCCCCCAGCCTTCACCTGGATGGACTTTTTCTAAAAGACTTTGTCAAACCAGTTTGGTTTTTTTTTAAAAAAAAAACCTAGATTTCCCTTTGCTCTCTGCAGAGGAGTCACGTGCAGCAGAAGAAAGGCAGCACTCTTTAGTTTCCCTCACACTCGTTTCCACCAAGTATCGCGAAAACGCACGGCGAACTGGGGGACTGCTTCCAGTGCACCTTCTGTGCAGAATTCACAACGTCGTGTCCCACCTTCAGTGGGCTGAAAAAAAGCCACGTGTGTTCAGCCTTGCGTTGTACAGCGATTGTTCTGTGCAATGCTGTATTTCACTCTTCTACACCTTTTCTATTACAGCGATCTAGGTGAACCAGGAATTAATCTATCACCTAGTTTCCTGGGTTTATCTCATTCATTTCCTAATGTTTCTTAGCCTTTCATTGGAACTTTCGCCTGCCCGCGAGCTGTGTGCTGGTGTGCTGAGACACCTGTTCACAGTGAGTCAGATCTCCGTGCTGAGGGGTGAGACAATTTGTAAGCACTTTTTTTTTTTACAGCTTTTTTTTCCCCCCTCCCTGCTGAATTACTTTCTGTTCATTACCTTTAATTTCTCTGCCATTTTATCTCTCAGTCCCTGGGGACCCTGGCACACTTCCCCGACTCCCGAGCAAACTTTAGTCTCAACTACCCTGAACTAGTTTCTTCCTGTCATCCACAGGCAGAACATCAGTGTTAAATCGAAGGTTGCATGGGCTCAGTGCAAGCAAATAAAAGGGTGGCCGGACCCGGGCATCCCCTCCTCTTGCCTCTGCTATACATGTGGGGAGCAGCCACAGGGTGTGAGCTGCGTTGCTGCCCCCCAAACTCCAGGGCCTCTTCAATCCACCAAAAAACCTTTGGGGCTCTGGGGAATGGCTTACCATCGCACTCGGATCTTTTTCGTCTCATTTACTTCCTTCTCCATGACAGACTGAGGAGGCAACCAACACAAGCCTAGGAGAGAGAGGAGAGTGTCCTGCAGAGTTTAATTCCTGGGGGGACTTGTGAACTCGTTTGGTGATGCAGAACGTGGGAAGCCCTTCCCTGGGAGAGCAGGAAAGCCTCGTTGCTGGGATTTAGCTCAGCAGTGGCAATTCCGCCAGAGTCCAGCCCTCCGCAGTGCTACAAATTCACCTGCACTTTTTCGTGCTCTTACAGATTTGTGCTGTCAGGGCACAGGCAGATGATGTGGGGTGAGACGGTCCGTGCAAGCCCCAGAGAAGATCATCCCAAAGAGAAACCCCAGAGCTTCCCCTGGCTCTGTGGAGGAGCCTTGATGCAGCCCTCCACACCAGCCCAGTGGGAAGTTGATGTTATTATTTTTATTTAAAAAACAAACAAACAAAAATCCAGTTGTTTTCTTTCCTTATCCCAATGATTACAAATAATTCCTCTTGTGGGGCAATAGGACTTTTCTCCTCAGGTAGCCGTGGTGGACAAATCACCCTGTCCCTTAAAGAGCAGCAAATTGTGCCAGGATGGATCCACCACAGTGTCTTAAAGACAACTCTTACCTGTACATATCCATTTCTGTGCTCTGACTTCTAAAATATTTTATAGAGAAAATATTGTCTTAGACAACCTAGTTTAGACCCTGGTTTGTAGGCTCAGGTGCAGGACTGTACATCAGCTGAGTCACAGTAAGGAATGGAGCGCATGTTCTTGGCTTGCAGCAGACGAGGTTCAAAGCATTAGCTTAAAACCAGCAGCTTAATGGAGGAAGAAAAAATATTTAAGGTAGATGTCAAAAACTTGCATGTAGCTTGGACCAAGTGTGCACTCATATTGCTGTAGCTCAGCTGAAGTGAAATAACTTGGGAAGTCTGAGCCCTAGAACACTCCCTTGTCCAGTTTAAAGTGAGCTTCTTAGCTCTGGGGTCTCCAGGGACAGAAATCCCTCTTGGCACACAGAGAGGACAAGACATGTTCAGTCTGAACTGGGGTTTGGTACACAGGAGAGCTCATGCTTGCTCTCCTACCTTTGAAGATGCGAGTCACCCAGCGTGCTTGCATCTCTGTCACGGGCATGATGGCTCCTAATGGCTTGATCAACCCAAGGACGGCCAGGGTGGGCCTCTGCAGGTGGGTCGGGAACACATATTTGTAGAGGGATGCGTGCTTGTTTTCCACCTTGACGTCTGCTTCTTCAAGGAATGGGAAGGAGACGTTGTAGCCCGTGCAGAAGACAATGATATCGATGGGCTCCTCTTCAGGGCAACTGTGGAAAACAACTGAGTTGTCCTTGAACTCCTTCACGCCTGGCTTGATGGTGATCCTCCCCGTCAGGATGTAGCTTGGAAGGTCGTCGTTCAGCACGGGCTCGCGCATCAGGCAGCTGTGGAGAGCCAAGGGGCTCTGAGCGTTGGAGACCACAAAAAGACCTGCCAGTGCTCTTGCTCCTCCTCCCGCTGGGCCCTCCAGCCCCACTACCTCCCTGTGTCATTTGCTCTGAGCAAGTAGCCCTACATCCCCCCTCTCCAAACACTGACGTGTTTCACACTTGCAGCAACATTACCCTGTCCCACATCCTGCCTGACTTGTGAACATCACCTGCCTTCTTCCTCCATTCACTCAATTACTCTTTAAATCGTCTCTTTTCAGAGTTGATCCATGCTTTAAGCCTCTCTCCTCCTCTTTTCCCAGGGATCCCCATGAGAAAAACCCCTTTGATCCTTCCTGGGCTTTTCCAGCGTGCTCCATCTCACACCACCTAAGAGGGCTACAGCTTATCTTCTTCTGCTGGGCTATGAATTCCCCGCTGGAGATCACCCCAGTCTAGGCATTGGTTGCTGCATTGGCTGATGTTGGTTGCTGGAGATCTCCTTCCTGCCCTCAGCACAAGCCCTGTGACACCATGTAGGATGGGAGCCACCAAGAAGTACCTCTTCTCTGGTTGAAGGCCATAGTTTTCATGATTGAAGTACTGGTTCACCATGTAGTTAACCAACCCACGTGAAAGGGGTCCGGGGAGGCTATTTCTGATCAGGTTCATAAGGCGAGTGTTGAAAACCATGTCCCATGGGTAGCCATGCTGAAACACACGGCTAAGCACCCAGGCACCTCGGCTGGTGCTAACAGTCACCTGGGAGAGAGCGGAGAATCAACAATTCGGGTGATGAATTTGCTGCTTTGCCTTTGTAAAGTAACCCCTGAGGGGCACAGTGCCGACAGCTATGCCATGAAAAAGCAGCAACAGCGTCTTTAAGACCTCTCAGCAGCTGGAGATGGATGTGAAACAGGAGAGAAGAGAACAACCAGATTGCTTTCAGGGTAGGTTTTTGACCAAGAAATACACGTTCAGAAATACTGTTTGGGCACCGTACAGGGTAAACCCAGCGTGCTCTCCCTGCAGTGATGGCAAACTGAGCTATTGCCCCCAGCATCACCCTTCCATGCACCCCTGGGGTGGCTGGGTGGTGGGTGGTACCTTTGCGGCTACGCGGCTGGCCTCCACCGCGATGTCTACTCCGGAATTGCCCATGCCGACCACGAGGACGCGCTTCCCCTGAAACATGTCGGGGTGCTTGTACTGCCGGCTGTGAAAGTACTGGCCTTGAAACCTCTCGATGCCTTGGGGAAGGAGAAACAGAGTTTTTAATTATTTGAACATTTGTGGGTTTTGTTGGGAGAACTGGGGTAGAAACAATCCAGATGGCAAGGGTGAGGAAGCACAATCAGTGGCCCCTGGGGACTCGGGGAGGTCCAGCCTTCCATCCCACACACCCAGACGTGGTGCTTCCTCTCTAAAATGGGATCTCGCAGATGCCTGTGTGGCAGCGAGCAGGGACACATGCTGAGTGGGACTCGGAAGACAGTTACGTGCAAGAGCTGTGCTGGTGCACTCTCGGGATTTGGCCTTTACGAGATGAGGATGCAAAAGTTCAGAAAAGCCAGTAAAACTGTTCTCTCCTATGAGCAGCTTCAGGAGCACCTGATAACACTGATGAGAAGGCAACCCTCTCCATGCTGACAACTGGGGAGATTTGTCACAGCAATGATGAATTCAGCCCTGCCAAAAGTGATGGAGCTTCACTGAGAGGACCTTGTCCCACCTCGCATGCTGTGCAGATAGTTTCTCCAAGGCTAAACCATCCTGCCTTGGAAGTTTGCTCTGAAGTGGCCAGTGTCTACAAAGACAAAGCTGCTGAAGCATGAGAATGTATTGCTGCCCATGCCAGGGAGTTTGAAAAGCAAAAGCAAGAGAAAGAAGAGTTTTCCCTGAGGAACTCCTAACCCTTCTCCCGCCAGCCCCTGGAAGCAGGTAACAGCTTACTGTACCGGGAAAACAGTGCAGGGGCAGGGATGGCTCATAGAGATTGCCACTGCAAACCATAACAGCATCGAAGATGTGCGACATCTGCTTCCCATCCGCCTCCGTAACTACATCCCACTGGCCCGTGGTAGCAAAGTCAGGGCGTTTCCGGATGCTGACAACAGTGGTCTGAAACATAAGAGCCAAGAGGGGTCACCACCGGCTCCTGGTGTGCGCGGGGAGTGGAGCAGCATGGAGGCACCCATCACTCACCCCAAACTTGATGTGTTCCCCGATGCCAAACTGCTTGGCATAGCGCCGGAGGTAGTCCAGGAGCCGGGCGTTGGGCAGAAACACTGGGAAGTCCTCAGGGTAGAGGAAGTCGGAGAATGCTGACATCTCCTTCGAGGTGTTGCTGATGACCGATGGGTAGAGGCTTGGCCGGCTGGCCTCGATGTGCTCCTGGCATGGCACCCCGGGGTGCATCAGCCCTGTGCCCGGGGCGGGGACCATCCTCCCACTCCCCTTCCCCTGGTCTCGGGAAGCGCAGCTGGGAGAGGTCAGCACCCAGCAAGCTCTCGCACCCCTTCGCTCCTGCTGGAGCCTGGCTCGACCCGCTCCCCAGCCTGAAAAGCTGCAGCTCCCACAGAAAAGGGGTATGGGTGCTGCCGGCTCACCGTGTAGCGCCAGAGCCCGCCGATGTCCTGGCTCTGCTCGAAGCAGGTGGGCTCCAGCCCTTCATCCAGGCAGCACTTGGTGGCTGTCAGCCCGCTGATGCCCGCGCCCACCACCGCCACTCTCATCCTTGCCATCTCTGCCAGGCACCCGAGCTGTGAACGGGGCTTAACCTGGGAGAAACCCCGCAGATGGTCACCATGCTCTCAGGAAGCAGCTGCTGACACAGCCTCTATGGGGGGTTTCTCTCTATGCCATCCCCAAACCTTCATCCCCTTTACCAGCATTCTGGGCTCTTAATTTACAAGTTAGATTACATGATTTTAAATTTTCATTATCTCTATTTATTTTTTTTAAATAAATCCATCCACCTTTACAGTGTGCTCACCAGGCTGCTTTCAAAACTCCGCGGATGACCTGGAAACTCGTTTTGAAAGTATATCGTTAAGTCACAAATCACTGCCAGGTTTTGTTTACAAGTGGTGTTTAAACTATCCCTCCTTATCGGTCTTGCAAATATTTCTATTTTATCTTTGGGGATCTGCCCCTGCCTTACTTCGAAAAGAAAACAAAGGGTGCACTGGGACTGTTCAGTCTCTGCATCACTGACTGAGTCCTGTCCCCGGGGCAGATGCTGCTGACTTGGACACAGCCACGGAAGCCAGCGAAGGGGCTGCGGGTGTAGCACATCGTGGCTTTAGGGGTGCTTTTGTGTCCGTGTCCCAGATCCGCCTGGCTGGAGAGGTCTGGGCTGGACAGACAGACTGTTGCAGGGCTGCAAATGGCTCAACGCCAGGGCTTGAAAGGCAGCAGCCCCAGGGTCAACGTCCACTCCTGTCCACCCCTACAAGGCTCCCGGGGGGTAGGTGATAGATCCAAACCCTTCCCAATAGCACTGGACAATGAAACAAGGGATAACAGGCAGGTGTTGTGGCTCAAGGTGGACATTGCCAGAGTGGGGACCACCACACAGGTACCCTGGGGGCTGGTGCAACCCCTGGTTTAAGCCGTGCACTGCAAGGAGCACCCTGCTCGGCTGAGTTATTAACCTGGCATACCAGGCCGGTGCTATGGCTGGGGGGGCACCCGCTCCCCTGCCCCGAAAAGCACTTTCAGCTTCTGCCAGACACAGGGGATCGTGCATTTGCCAGAAAAGGGGGGGGGAGGTCGGAGGGAAGTCTTCAGTAGAAAACTGGGGTGGGGTCAGGCACAGTTTTTTTCTGCAAAACACCAAATTCCCTGTGAACAATTTCAACTTTCAGTAGGAAGGCAGCACCCAACGAATGCTCGGCTTCCCAAGGTTGGAATGAAAACTGGACTTTTTCCCTTTTTAAACGCAGAAAGTGCTAGTATGCGCTGCTCATTGTTTCACTGGTTTGAGTGGGTGTTGTTTTTTTTGCATATTGGGAGTTAACTTATATCACCAACATCTCCCAGCTGCGTGTGCTATTTAATTCCCCACCCTTTTGCAGGGAAGCTAGAAATAACATCCAGGAATCACTGCCTTGGCCACCCCGTGCCCATTGCTGCCAGCTCCCCATGCTGTCCCTGCAGGTATTGGTAGCAGCTAACCTCAGAGGTTAGCTGTGGGGTTTTTCCATGGGGCAAGGAGGGATGGAAAGATTTCACAGACCCCTGGGGACGCGCCGCTGGCTCTCGCCTTACCTCCCAGCCTTGGCCGCCCACGCTCCGTCTCACCGCTGCTGTGGGTCGAGCCTCTCCTGCTCCTGATTTATAGGCGAGACGTGGCACTTTGGCAGCAGTTGGGGGGGGTGGGAGACTCCCCTCGTCCAGTCCCAGCCCGACCCAGCCACCCTACTCCCACAGCAGTTGCACAACTCGGGTTTGCAGTAGGAGGAGCAGCTGGACGCTCCCCGCTGCAGTGCGAGGTGAGCGGGACAGCCTGGCTGAATGATCCCTAAAGGGGATTGAGCAAGCGGGAGATGCCGGAGTGATCCAGATGTGTCTTGCAGTCGTGCAAGGAGGACCCGTGTGTGCGAGGGATGGCTCCGGCTGTGGGATGTTTTCACTTGCCTCATGGCTGCCTTCCAAAGGGAGATGAAGCGGCTGACGGACAGCTGGGTTTTGGCAGGACTTTGCACCCAGGGTGCCTTCCAAAAAAAGAGAGCTGGTTTTGCGGTCGCTGCTCACAGGGCACAGAGGCTGCATCGTGCCATCGGCTGCCAGTGGTGGGCAGGAGGCTCCCCATGCAAATCAGGAGAGTGTGAAGTGGCCACAAACACCAGTGTACGAAGGTTCTAAGCAAAAATAAAGTGGAAATGTTAGCTGAAGTATCAATGCAGGATGTAGCACTCATGCAGGTATCTCTCAGAAGTAAATGATCATGGAAAGGAAGAGGACAAAGGTGGCTTTGGACCAGGCTTTGCCCTCAGATACTCAATATATTTAGGGGTGACTGGTGAGAAATCTCTGCAAATGAATAGACCTGTACACAGGCTGTGGAGATACTGTTGATAGAGGACCGAGTCTTTAGGAAAACCAGTTTTTAGAAAAAGACCGTGATATTTGTGCCATGGGGGTGACAGTGGATGGCTCCCTGAGGCTCTGCAGCGTGAGCGCAGGGGACACGGTGGAAGCTGCTGGCCCCATCAAGGCATCACCTTACCACTGACAAAGGCACTCCTGGTGCGACGGGCCCAGATTTGATATCAGGTCTTTAAGCAGTTTGAATAACCGAGGAGGCTGCAAGGGAAGGGGAGAAAAACCCAATCCAAGGTCTGCAGAACAGAGGGTAGTAAATAAAGCAGCTCCATCCAACAGAGACATCTGCATTCAGATCTGCAGAGGCATGAGGTGGGCCAGCAGCTGGGAGTCGAAACTGGAAGCGGAGGTAAGATGCACATTGGTACCGAAGATAATTAACCATAGGAGAAGTCTGCTAAGCTTTGTGATAGACCTGGGCACTTGAAGAAAACATACTTTTTTTTTTCCCCTACCAAGAATCTTCCACTGTTTCTGCCCAATGCCTGGCTCCTGGGAGCATGTGCCCAGTCTGGTGCTGGCTGTGCCAGCCATGCTCCGGCACAGCTCAGCAAGCGGTGGCTGAGCGCGATGTGCTTGCAGGTGCTGGAGCCTGTGAAATCAGACTCATTCGTTTGAGTGCAGATTTCGGACCACTGTCAGCAGCACGAAGAATCATTCAGATTTTGCACTCCCAGGCCACTGGGACACTGTTACTGAGGCAAATGGGCAACCAGCCTTGCACATCTTTGACGGTGTTGGGGTTGCACAGGCTACATCTCCCAGCTCTCTCTTCCACTGGCCTCTTCTCCAGATGTACAAAACCTCACACCCACAAAGATACCTGCCAGCACTCAGCAAAAAAGCGTAGGGAATCCACAAAGGCAAATATTTTGTTCTTCATATGCTCCTGCTTTTCTGAGTTTGCCAGCAGGCACCCGAGGGACTTGCGGTTAGAGGGACACTGCGGCAGCTTCCAGGATTGGCGTTAGTGCTTTTGGGAGAGCAGTTCAGGGAAGATTTCTAAAAGAACAAGTTGTATTTTGGCATAAATGAGCCACTGGCATAAAAATGGGGCCAAATGCCTTTACTGCAGCTGCTTATGGCAGTGGTGGTTGTGGCCATCCCTGATGGGCAATTGGTCCGGACGTGCAGGACAAGATGCAGGGAGTGGTACTGCGTGAGTCTAGGGTAGAAACACCTCCAAAGCCTCAGTGCCCTGGGATTAAAACTCACTTTCCTGTGATCTCTCTCAGGTCTGTGGTGTTCCCCACCACAAACACCCCTGCGCTGGTCTAGACCAGGTATGCAGAGCAAAGCATTAGTGGAGATGGACAGTGTGATAGCAGGGAGGTAATGACTGTAATTATGGACATGAACACGCATGCCTAGAGCACTAAAAAGCCCTTCAAAACACACAGAGAAATTGTGGTTGCTTTACTCACCTCTGCAGCTGGCACGGCAGGGGATGGCATTCTGGACCAGCCGGGACCCATCTCTCCAGCTTTTCTCCAGGGACAGTCTGTGCGGAGCAGAGGAGAGAGTAGAATAGATTAGAGCAGACAACACATCAGTGGGTTTTTAGATGTTCTCAGGGCTGGAAAAAGCCTCCATGGCCTGGCATTCAAGCAGAGAATCCCTCGGTACGCTTGCACCAGTCTCCCTGAATTTCTGTCATTGTAAAGATGGGAGCAGACACAGCCACAGAGGTCCTTGTCCTCATTTCTGAGTGAGTGTTGACGAGGGAAGGAGGGCCCTGCCATGACCATCATGCTCACAAACTGCTGGGGGAAACGGGCTTTCACCAAGGGATGGAGTGAGGCCAAGTGAGGGCACATAATTTGGGGAACTGTTTTGCCACCTTCTCTCTACCCAGCCTGGGGCACCAACCAGCTGGGTTTGTCCATGTCCTCACATGCTGGGGCATAAGCCCCATTAGGTGCCAGGGCGGTATCGGTCATGGGGGACCTTGGGGAGAGCCAGGAGCAGCAGATAACCGGTGGTGGCTCAGGACGAGAACCAAGAAGGGTATGCTCACGTGCCTGCCTGCTGGTGAGCCAAAGCTCCCTGGCACCACGGTGCAAACCTGGGCTCTGGAATGGGCTTTTTATCCTTAAAGTAGAGGGAAAGAGAAACTTAATATATCCGTTTAGTCTTAATCAGATGGGAAAGGCACCTTCTCTGCAAAACTCCAGCACCTGTTTTATAATCTCTGTTTAAAATAACACTTTAAGCCAAGGAGGAGCAAACCTGTGTACAAACAAGTCTCAGCACAGCCCACTTCGCTGTTTTCTAGGCACATGTCAGCAGCTTTTGGCATGTCATGGTGAAGGGGGACAAGAAAATAAAAGAAAGTAGTGGAGTTTCTTGTTAAGCCACTGTCTAAGTAAAGAGGGGTGCTCACCATCAAGCAGCCGCCGCTGCCACATGTGCTCAGGAGCTGATGGGATATGGGGTCTAGGCTCATCAGGGAAACAATTTTCATAGAATGGTTTGGGTTGGAAGGGACCTTCAAGATCGCCTACTTCCAACCCTCCTTCCATGGACAGAGACACCTTCCACGGACAGGGACACCTTCCACCAGACCAGGTTGCTCAAAGCCTCATCCAACCTGGCCTTGAACACCTCCAGGGATGGGGCACCCACAACTTCTCTGGGCAACCTCTTCCAGTGCCTCACCATCCTCAAAGTGAAGAATTTCTTCCTTCTATCTAATCTAACTCTCTCCTTTCAGTTTAAATCCATTGTCCCTTGTTCTATCACTACACACCCTTGTGAAAAGCCCCTCTCCAATTTTATCACTGCCTCCTCTTGCTGACCAGGCGGCTTTAATCACCATTTCTTTACTGCACATGGAGGTGAGGCTGCCCCAAAGGTGACTGTTGCCTCCCACTGCTTCCCGTGAGGCTGTGGGATACAGTGATCCACGAGGTGAACGGAGACTGCTAGTGGGAAGAAGTACTTTTTCCCCCATTTCTTAAAGCCTGGATTTTGGCCCTGGCAAAAATTGCCTTTTGGCCTTGGGGCCAAAGCATAAACACTTTGCTGCTTAAAACAAACAAACAAAAGAAGGCAAAACTTCTACCCCAAGCAGCAGGGGCTGTTTACCTATTTACTGTACTGTTCCCAGCACAGAGAGGTCACTGCTGGTGACAAACGCTGCCAGGACACTTATGTTTCTTTTTAATCAGAGCTAGGTACGTTCAATACCTCAAACAACTCCTGAAACATCTTGAGAGACGTCGCTGTTAAGGAGATCCAAAAGATGTGCTGGAGCAGATATGGGTTGTAGGAGCTGCTACAGGAGAGGAATTTGCTTGCTGGGCAAGGAGGTCCCGGCGAGAAGGGCACAAGTGTTTTTACTCTAACATACTTGGCAAAGTTTAACCTGATTTAATAATAAGTCACTCTGTTTTCCAGACATGTTACCTATGGAATTTGTCAAGAGGAACCTGCTGCCCTTGTTAAACCTATTGTATTAATAAATCCTGGAGAACTGCATTTTCTTAACTTCTTGGTTTTGGAGGTTTTAAAAGGTACATTTAAGAGCTTCCCCAGACGACTGCTCAAAAATCTTCACAACCACCACCCTGACGGACACGTACACCCTCCCTTGCTTGCCATGTCTTTGTACCAGGACTCAAAGCAGATAAACATATATGCTCCCCATGCGCCATGGGAGATGGACCCAAATAACACGCAGCACTAGGAAGGGCTTTAGACCCTCCTCAGCTTCTTCTGAGCCAAACCTCAGCATTAAGGGGTTTCTGTTGTTTCACAGGTAATAAAATGTAACTACTGAAGAGACAGTCAGAGAAAATGGGACTTAAAGTAACTTGTAAGCAAATAATCGTAAGGAAGAGGTGTCTGGAGAACACATGGTTAAGACATGCACAACCCAACCAGAAGGCACCTTCCTACCACCAGCTGAAGTCACCCATCAGCCTTTAAGCCTTTGCAAAAATGCAGTCAGCACAGTTGACCCCTTTTGGTAAATATTGACCATGCTCCCAGGCCAGGCGGTTCGAGTGCTTCCAATTCTTGCCTCCCCTTGGAAGCATCTCCAGTGGAGTTGTGCTCGTGACTGACATTCCTATCCCCCAGCCCAGGGATGTGGCAGCTCTCCTAATTCAGGCGAAAACACACTTCTACACCACCCCAGCCTTCCACCTCAGAGCACTTTTTTGTGTTTATTCCCAGAAATTATTTTATTTTAAGAGGACAAAACCCCCCAACACTAAGCAAGGTGTTACCTCTCAGGCCACTCAGAAGTACCTTGCTGAAGAGCTGCACTAGCTCACATCAGCTGGCAGATCTTCTTCCACCTCCCATAGCTTCACCAGACTGTAGGAGACAGGATGGGAAGGGATCTCAGGAACATCTGACCCATCTTCTCCTCCAAAAGCAGCTCTAACTGACCTCTTCCCACTTGTTTCCTTCCTGTTTTAAAAAGTCCTGGTGATGGAAACTCCAGCACCTCCCACACAACCTCATACTTGCTTTTGGAGTGGCCGTCAAGTTTTCTTTTCTCCACAGCAGAGACAAGCTGTCAGCAGATGATATTTGGAGATAACTGAGGAGATTTTGCAGCACCACCTCTCCATAAGTTTAAATGGGAACTTTCCAGATTAAATTGATAGAGGAGCTCTGGCTGGCTTCTGCCTTGCCTTGCTAATTGGTCTGAGAAGCTGCTAAGCACTCACAGGTGGTCCTGGGGCTGCTCAGCACCACTAAAGATTAAGCCCCACTGGCTGAGGTTTCCTATTTATATTTTGGAAATTATTTTTTTTTAAGAGAAAATTGTTCTGCAGGATGTAGAGTATTGGATTATTTCTCTGAGAGCTTCACAGAGCTGATGAGATCAGGCAAGGCCACCAGACTGCAAATAAGCCAACAGATCCGGCCACACCAGGAGTTTGGCAGCTTGTCAGGATCAGTCCAGCTCCTCCCTCCTTGCCTAGGCGAGGGGAAACCTTGGAGTTTTTGCTCCCCCGACCCAAGGGTGGGTAATTGGGCAGATGGCACATCCCTGTCACCCCTGGACAAACCTTGGAGGTGGCCACTGAGAGGGGCAAGCCAAGGCACAGGCGCCCATGGGAGCTGTCATCGTGGGGCTGGTGATGCCCCGTGGGAAGTGAAGAGGCTTGGAGAGGGATATCTCCAAGGATGCTCTCGCCATGGCTGCGGCAGCCCCGGCGCTGGGTTGCACAGCCCCAGCTGGGCCGGACGCTTTGGCTGTCAGACACAGTTCATTTCAGCTTTTGGATGCTCATGCATTCCAGCAAAGTCCAGATGTTGTTCTGAGAGCTGGTGGGCTGTTTATTTACATACCAGAGTATTCCTCTCCATATTTCAGTCCGATTTTTTTTCATTTGGGCATCCTTCCCCACTGGAAGAAAACAAGGATGTTTTTCTTTACTTGTTATGAAAATTATTTTTCAAAAAGGCCAGTTCAGGCAAGATCATTTTAGCTAGAGCACAACTCTACATCAAAACTTTTCTTGAAAAATCAAACAGTTTGACTCCAGTTTTCCTCTGGAGAAGGAGACAGTAGACAGGGAGATTTAAAGACACGTAGCAACGTACCACTACTTGAACACATTTAGGGGTAAAAAATAACCAACACTACTTACCAGGGCTGGTATTTACCCTCTGTCATAGCCCCAGCTGAAAAACATCTCGAATTTACCAGGCATGGAGATTGCACCTGATTTATCAATGCCATTTTTTAGTGATCTCCTGATGAATTATTTTCAGGGTAATGAGCAGGGCAGCAGCACATGTCACATGATGGGAGAAAGCATCCCATGCACACACACCGCTCGGTGCTCCTGCATCCCTCCCCATCCCCACCACATCCCCTGGGGTCCTCTAGCAGTAAAGGGTGGCAAGAAGGAGGAGGAGTGGGAGGAAAAGCATCCCCAGCATGACCAGGCAGGGGAAGGCGGTGAGGGTGACGCACATCTGTGTGGCTCGCAGTGTCTGGTCTCACTGGGTGAGGATGGCCTTAATGTCCCCACTCTGCTTCCCCAGACCTCTTAGCCAAAACTGGTAGGGGCTGCAGGGTCCGAAGAAGATCTTCAGGACCAGCCGCTGGTCCATCAGCAGGAGCTTCAGCACATTGGGCTTCACGCTGATGGCTGAGGCCACCTCGTCCATGTAGGTGATACAATCCGTCTGCAGCATAGCGCGGTTTCCGTACCTTTGGAGGAGAGAGGAAAGGAAAAGAGGGGTTGCTTTAGGATTTTCCCTTTATTTTTGAAATCTTTTTCTTTAAGCACAGTGAAGGCTCTCCCCTGCCAAATCAGCGCTGCTGTTAGTGGAGGAATCTGGCTCACAAGAAAACACTGAGCTTTGAAACTTCCTACAATGCAACGGTTTCTAAAAACAAAAGAAAACATTGCTTGGGCCACGTTCAGCTTTCGCTGTTCGTATTAGTATTTTTAAAGCATTGCTTCACTATAATATCGGATAAATTTGGTGGGGGGGAAAGCTAGACACTTCCATGAACTTTATGAAACAAAAAAGTGTCACTTTAAAGAATAATGATGGAAATGTTCTATTTCTGCTGGGGCCTCACCCTGATTGTGTGTGAAATGAGAAATGCTCTTTCAACCTGGTAACGCTCAGTGATGGCAAATGAGCACTTTTAGACAGGAAATATTTCCATCATGAATTTTCTACTCAAACTTGCCTGATTCAGGCCTCTGAAGGGCTGGTAGAGACACATCTACTGGCGCCAGCGAGCTGGTTGGGGCTTCCTCATTGCAGAGGTGCTGCCTGAAGATTAATTCTTCTGAGACATGAACAGGGGTTTTCAAAGGACCCTCCTTGGATGAGCTTCTCATCCCTTGCTCCCAAACTGCCTCCACAGCAGCTCACCCAGCGCCCACATCCAGCCCACTTGGGCCTTAGACAATGGCAAGGCTCTTCTTACCACTTGAACTTCTTCCCCATCTTCTCACCAATGTCATCCATCATCTCACTGACCAGGGGGAACGTGCGCTGCCCTGCAAAACACTTTTATGGAAAATCCTCTATTAAAGGAAACACCCTGAAATGTTTTTTTTTCCTAGGAAAGATCAGCGTTATCTCTAGTAAAAACACCCCTGCTTGGATACCGTTCAGATACTGGGTCTTTTTTCTTTAAGAAGATGTTTCGGTTTCCTGAACAGACCCATCTCCAAAAACATTGCTCTCAAGGGAAACACTCCTTTTAATGCTGAAAAGGCTTTCCCCGCCCCCCCTCCCCCCCCAAGGAAAAACATTGTGACAGGAGGTATCTGCCCAGCTGTGTCTTGGTAGGTGAATTAGATATGGGCAGCTCACCTGGGAATTTGGTACCACAGGGAGGTTTGGGTAGACATGATGCCCAGAGCAAACCACAAAATAGCACCTGCTATGTCTGCCCTGACAGTATGAAACACAGGTAATGCGTTTTCCTCTCCCGATGGCTTTGATGCCAGGACAGAGCTGGGAAAAACACAGTGAGGTTTCTGCTCTCGAAAATCAGTATTTGAGGTGGCCAAAACATTACCAACTCCCAATAAAAGAAAAAATCCTCAAGTCAGATAAGGAGCTGAAGTGGTTTTGACTTTTTCCCATAATGGTCATATTCTTTTCTGAAATTATCCATTATTAATATAAAAAAAGTATTGCCAAACTTTCTGGAGGAATTCGCTGGAGCCCTCCCCAGAAAATACAGAAAACATGTGATCTGTGTTTTGGAACGATCAAACCTTCCAGACAACCCAGAATGAGCTTTCTGCCCTCCCTCACTGCCCCAGGGTTTAACTCATGCAGCCTTAATTCCTTTCCCCAAGGGCACTCCAAGCTGCTCCTGTAACCGTGATCACACCCTAAACCATCCCCTTGGTCCCAGCCTGCTGGCAGGGACATGACATGGGACAGCTCTGGGTTTGACCCTCTAATTATTCATTCAGGCTCCTTTTCGGCTCCGTGGTGCATGACCACTATGTAAAATCACGCTGAGAGCTACCCTGAGCAGCAACAAGTGCTCCCCAAGGTGGGGTGACTGCTGGCAGCCCCACAGATCCACAGGGTGATTTTGGCATGGCCTCAAGACCTGCGTTTTGGAGCTGTCTCTATCTCCATGGGCTTGAGAGGAGCAGGAGCACGTCCTCGGTGCAGCCCCTTAGCTGTGGTGAAAGCTGGCAGCTCCCTCCATCCCTAAAGGAGAGAAGATGGCGGCTCAGAAGGGACTCGACTTGGCTGAAGCAGGTGGCTCAGTAAGCCAGGGGACGGCTGGGCTGTCCTGAGGGTAAGGGAAGGGACTTGGGGACCTGTACTGAACCAGCCAAGCCCTCCCACGTGCAGCCATCAGAGCAGATGGAGCTCCTCCAAAAGAGCAAAGCTCTTTTACGCTGTGTTGCACAAGAGGCAGGGTCAGCACCAAGGGGTTGTTTCGATGGGTGACTTGTGCTGGTTGGACTTTAGCAACCCTAGAGCTGTAACATGAGGAGGAGCTGCGGGCGCAGAGCTCCTAAATTAGGAAACAAATTGTTGAACTGAAATTATTGCAAGATAGAGCCCAGGGTCACTGAGCAGCAGCCGCCACCTCCAGGCCATGGGATGAGCAGCATCTACCATGTACGTGCACACGCACCCTCTCCAAAACATCACGGCAATGCCTGTATCATCAAGAACAGTAGGTAGGACCAGGCTGCCCAACCTTGTCCCGTTCTTCCACCCCAGCGCTGCAGTTATTCTCCTGCAAAGAGGGCAGCTGGCAGTGCCACCCCAGGGGTGAGCCACCCCGGCACTGGGCAGGTTCCTGTTCAAAGCCTCCAAGCACTTTTCCCCTTCTGATCAACACAGCAAGCGTGTTTCAGAGGACATCTGCAGGGAAGGACAAAGCGCAGGCAAGTGTGGAGGAGGCCGTTGGAAAATCCCAATCCATTTCTGCACTCTTCCTCTAAGTCTGATTGTGTGAGTTCATCCATCAAACCCCTGCCTCCAGGCAGGTCCTGGGGGAGAACCATTCTGCTGGGAGTACGTCTGGGTGAAAGCCTCCAGCCTGCAGTTGCTGGAGCCTCTAAAGCTGTCTAAGCTGGGCTCTTGATTCATGCTAAATTGACTTGAAATGAAATAGGGCAGAGAATGCCAGAAAAACTATCGAACCACCAAACTGAACAAGAACCATATCGCTAATTTTTCCCACTATCTGCCAAATTGGTTGGGCTTTCCAAGGGAACAGCTTTGGAATCATGGTTGAGTTGACTTAATGCAAATAAACTGTCAGGCTTTATGGATTCCCAGGCTAGAGGAGGTATGGATCCTCTCCTGCAAGACATGACCTGGAAGAGGAGAAGGACTTCTATGAATTAAAGCATTTGTCAGAAAATGACACTCAGGAGCAATGCACAGCAAGAGAGAACCTGCTCCTGGCCCTGGCATGGGGGTAGGAAAGGTCAAGCCAAGACAGAAGGAGGGGAACAAAGGTCCAGGAAGAGTCAGTCATTTACCTGGAGAGACACAGCTGTCAAGCATCTAAGAGAGCAAAAGGCCATGGACCTCTTGATTCATCATTTCTCAGCTACCATTTTCCTCTTGATTCATCATTTCTCAGCTGCCATTTTCCTCAAAAGGAGAATAAAATGAAATATTTTGGACATTTTTTTCCCTGTTAAGGAAAAGTTAGGGTGTTTTTCCCTGGGGGAGGAAAAAAAATCTAAAGCTCCAACATTTCTAATGGCACTAGAAGTAGTTCTGCCCAACATCTGCAAACTCCTGTTTGACTTTTTCTCATATGCTACAGGAAAGCGAGAGCAGAGGAGGGCTCCTAACTTGGTCCAAGAGAGCAAGAATAGTCAGGAAAAAGCAGTCTCGCCTACAAAATCCTGCCTTCTTCCAGCCCCACACTGCCTCACACCAGCAGCACAGCTGAGGCTGGAGGTGGCTTCCCGCAATGCTCGGGCGGGTTCCAGCAATCCTGCTGGGGACAACCTGCAGCAACAGGAGCCTGGAGAGGCTGATGGCACAGTTAGCCTTGGTGCACACCACAACACCAGCTCCATGCGCAGCCGGTGCGATTGCAGCTCTGTTTGTCCCGGCTGCCATCAGCGCCGCTGGCTGCACCAAGGGACACACATGTGTGTTCAGTAGCCAAGGGCCAGTGCGGATGGTGTGTAGGGGCCACCGGCCACCACAGCTGGTCCCTGTGCAGCTGCTCTCAACCCTCCTGCTGGCAACACTGGCAATGCAGAGTGTGAAAAATCCTCTGATTTTGACCTCCTTGCTGCACCTGAGGGCTGCCCAAGAAAGCGACCAGTGAGACCCTTGGCACAGACCCTACTGCGAGGCAGGGCAGTGGTGTGCCCACGTGCCACCCCACTCCCACTGCAGCCGGGATGGGCTCTGCACAACACCCGCAGCAAGAGCCAGATGCTTCCCCAAGGAGCATCTCACTCGAAAGAGCAGGGAAGAGGATGAACCCTCAGTGTACCAAAGGGGAATGAGCCCCAGCGCACGCCTTGATGGCAGCGATCAGCTTGGGGCCAGCTGGGCACCATGCCGGCCAGCAGCAGCCTTCGACCTGGTGGAGGACACATCCCTGGGGACTCCTCTGATCTCTGCTGGAGCACACCACCCAGCATGACCGCAGAGCTGCAGCTGGGCTCCCTGCTCCATCAGCAGCCAGGGATGAACCAAACTTGCTGGAGGTGCCGCTGGCCCAGCTGGGGAGCAGTGGGGCATCTCACCCTGCGGACACCCATGACTCCCGCGAGGCCGGCAAGCCTCGTCTCCTCCAGCATCCCTCCAGCTCCATTCGGCTCTAGTGTGCAGCAACATTGTTCGAACATCTTTGAAGTGTGAAATGAGAACCATCCATGCAAGAGGCCGGGCAGAGCCCTCTGGAGCAGGCGGCAGCCGCAGCTGGTGGGAAGACAATAAATGCGCAGCTGGAGCTACATAAAGCCAGGCAGTAAACAAGAGCCTTCACCTCGCATTTGCTCTGCACTAACCACATCATGGCACTTCCCAGGTGCACTTGTTTTTCTTGAACATGGCTAAACATGTTTCCACACCCCTCTTCCCCATTTTTGTTTGCAAGTAAAATCCTTCCAGGAAAGGGCTGCAGAACCATTCTGTTAGGTTCAGGGCTGACGGATGGAGCATCCCAGGGGAGGCAGCAAAGGTAACAGCATCTCTTTGCTGTCCTTAACCCTGTCAGCACTGAAAGTTGGTTTTGCCATTCCTTAGGGAGCTGCTCTGATCCACAGCCTTTCAGCAGAGGTGGGAGCTGAGAGCATCGTTCACCCTCAGCTTCACAGTTCATCACAAAGAGAAACCATCCCTCTCTGGGATTCATCCTCTCTCTCTCCTCCCTCACTTTTTCTCCTGCCCATGTGCTGTTTGCTAGCGGTGCTGCCTGGATGCAGGCAGGATCCTTACAGTGCCCAGAAACTGCTGAGAGCATCAGGCAAAACCTTGGGGGAAGCCACAGCCACCCCTATTTGCAGCATAATCTGCTCAAAGGTGCCCAGCTCCGGGGATATCACACAGGATCCTCCTTTGCTTGGGCAATCACCTGGCACAAAGGCACCCAAGTGTTTACCCAGCTTCTGCTCTGCTCCAAGCCTTGCACAAGCTGGCAGGCAGGAGCAGAGGAGCCCAAGGACACACATGTCAAATGCCTTCCACCATAACCCAGTTGAAGTGCCCCTCCGGCCAGCGACAGACAGCTCTTGCCGTGCAGTGGACCGCTGCCATGCTCGCAGCGATTGCTGCAGCTCACCTGGGGGCCAGAGGAGCTACGGACACAGACAACCCATGGGATCTGCTCCCAAACATGGGAATCATCCAAAGATTTACTCTTCACTCAAGAAAACCCCTTCCTCTTGGCTGCTTCTCCTACCCCTGCCGTGCCAGTATTTTGGCAGGGATCTCCCCAGGGAAAGGGCTGTCCTCCATCACGAACGTGCAAGCCTTGCTCGGAGCCCCAAGTCTCGGTGAGGTCCCAGGCTGCGATTGCAAGGTTTGAGCTGTTTTTCTGCACACCCCCACTGGAGAGGGAACAAACACAGCCTTTGTTCCGCAAACAGGACACCAGCAGCTCACATTTTTAGCACAAAATCTCTCCGAGGTCTTTTGTGACCGCACCTGCCTGGAACAGGTTTTGTGGATTTAAGTCACATAATTCCTGCTGATTAACCGTGTTTTCCCTTTTGTCCTCAGCAGAGAAACACCCAGCAGAAGGCATCTGGCTTAACCACCCTGGAGCAGGGAGGCAGTGACTACCCCCAGGGCAAACCTTCGTGGGCACACGCTTGTCCTCACCTCATGCGTTCCAGCCCCGGTGGCATGGACAAGGTGAGTTGCAAGTTGCCATGCAGGGGCTGAACCACTGCATTTTGCTCAGGTGCCTCATGGAAAAGCAAGGATCCTCTCCTTGCTTCAGTAGAGAAATTTGCTGGAGGTTTAGTGTGATGGAGGCTGCAAAAGAAGGAAGGCTGATCAAGCCCCGCACCTCCAGCTCTTGTCCCAACTCCTCCAGTGAAGATCACGAGACCCAGGGTGCAGGCTGGTGAAAACCCAGAGTTTGCAAGCCCTCCCCATGATGCTGCTATCGCCGAGGGCTGGCAGGATGAGCTGGTGCTCGGGAGCCAGAGGAGACAGGCTTTTGCAAGCTGGACATCTCAGCACTAGTGTGGCTGCTTCCTCCAAGCCAGAGCAGCAGCAAAACATCCAGCCAGGTCCTCCTGCTTGGCCCTCCCAGGGCACAGCACAAGCTCCCTTTTTTCTTCGCACCCACCTCTGCTCCCCAGGGAGTCAAGTTGCCTCATTATGGTTCTAGGGCTGCTAACTGCCAGCCACAAGAAACCCACCTGAAGAAGACAACATCCCCTCTCCTTTCTGAAAGGCTGCTTCAGCCCCAACGATGTGCCCAGGGGATGGTCTCTGGGTGCAGCAGCCCAGCTCCACAATGCCCGCCCAAGCTGCAGGAGGGGGATTTTTACAAATTTCTCCTCCCTGTGCACAAACTTGTTGTAAACATGGTCATTCGTGAGGGATGCCAAGGGAGAAGGAATGCAAATCCTCCTAGAAGCATACAGCTTGGAGCAGCCCATCTGCGGCATGGGAAGGAGAGCGGAGGAGTGTGGGTGAGATTGCATCCCAGTTCCCCCCAGTCTGGGGACAGACCAAATGCCAGGGTTCCAGCCCGGTGTTGGGAAGGCTAGAGGGGTGTTCCCCACACCAAGAGCTCCTGAACTAGCTGGTGAAAATGTTCTACAGCCTCACAAGCTGCTTGAGGCAGGAGCCAGGGAAAGCAGACTCCCTTAAAAACCAACCCACAAGCCTTAATCTCAGCCAGGCAGGTAATAAGAGCTTCGTTTGCAGATGATTTTGAACTAGAAGGGAGGAGAGAGCTTCAAACCACAGAAAATAGCTCTGGGGAGAGGACAAGCCCTGCTGCCTCAGGAAAGGCTGCTCAAGCCCCAGCTTTCAGGGGCCAAGCTGTTAAAGAGGAATATCAGCTTTCTTTACAATGGAGATTTCCAGCCTTTATGCCAATTGTGAAGGAAAAAAAAAAAGGAAAAATTTGACCCTCTACATCTTAAAGAAAAGCCTAAAGTTCATCTCTAGCTCCCTCCTGTGTACAGGCTGCTCTAAATCTGCCTTGGATACAGCTTTACTAAGTGGTATCCTACCGTCAATATAGGAATATTTATAGCTCCCAGTCATATGCTGGAATTACTTAACACACACATAAAGCAAAATACACCCAGACATTTAAATGGGCATTGGCATCAGACACACCATCCAGGCTGTCTGATTTCTGTGCCAGGCAACCTGGGAGAAACTGAATCAACAGGTGAAATCCTGCTACCTTTCCCATTCAAAGTCCAGGTGTATCACACAAAAGCTCATCTTGCATCCTAGTTTTCATATCCACACTTGTATTCCAGCTGGCTTTGCCCCTTCAGGATGCTAAATCACCACTGCCCCAGGGAAGGCAGCCTGAAGTTGCTGCCCCAGCCTGAAGGGCTAGTCTACACTTTATTTATCCTGTAGATTGCTTTGTCCACACTGTGTTTTTTTGGATACGTACCCCATGACTCTGAGCTGTTTTATGCATTTATGTTTTGTAACTTCCCCACATCACATCTTCAAAAGCAACATCCTACTGCTAACATGTCTTTATGCTCATAGTATTTATTCTGCTCATCTTTGCACCCACAACCCATCTGTGCTTCCCATGCCCCATTCCCAGACAGTCCCAGCAATCAGATCGATTTTGCAGTGAAAGGCCCAAATTCCTCACTGTACAGAGTGAAAGGCTTAGATCAGCAACGGGTGTAACAGCCCTCTTGTTCTTCGGGACCTGCACTTCAACACAGCTACACCCTTTTTCCCTCTCTTTCTCCACTGCGCATCTACTGAGTAGGAGCTGGCAGCTTTTGGGTAGAGAGGACTCATGGCTGTCACTTCTCTCTACATGCCTCCTCACGCGCAGACGCCTCTGCTCCGTGTGCTCGTAAGCCCCTTGCAGCCCAGGAAGCTGGAGAAAAAACATCTCTGCATAGCAAACCACCGCTGGGGCTGTTTCCCTGTGCCTTGCTGCCCCAAGAGCTCCTCTGTACCCAGATGGATGAGCAATTCTGTTAGCCAAGTCTATCCCAAGCTCTGGACTGGTGGGACTAATTCCTTTCCGTGCCAACATGCTTTCCCATTGTCTTCTTGCCATTGCTCTGCCCGTTGTGCAAAGCTTGCAGAAATAACCTCAGAACAGTTTGTGGCCTTTTTGCTGTAGGGATATTGCTAAATCATATTATTCTTGCTGTCATACTCGAAAAAAATTATCCTCTTCAGTACAACCATTAACCATAATTAGTGCTCAGTTGCACAGACAATCTGGAATGGGGAGGTCTGATCTTCTGCTACCAGTCAATAAATTTCTTCAAGTGCACAGGGAGCAGACAGCAAAGTGAGCAATCACTCATTTCTGCTCCTGTAACTACTTTTAAATGCCCCAGCAGACAAGCTCACAAAGAACGTTTTCCATGTTTTTTCCATACTATCAGTTTCTGTTCACAGCCAATGTCTCCCACCCTTGCATTTCCCTGGATCACCAGCCTGGGAGACTACGAGACGGGTTCTTAGGAAGCCCTGACAGATGCAGCCCTAAGATATTTGGGCATCTGGGGCAGAAAAGCCCCCAATCTCATAGCAGGCAGCTCCTGGCCCAAAAACCCTGCCTGCTGTGCACACATAATGCTGTGCCTAGGACCCACTTCATGTTGGGACTCACCGAGCTGCTGCAGCGTCTTCTGCTCCTGAAGTTGTTCATGACACTACTACCTGCTCCCACGAGGTGAAGGGCCTCTCCTCCACAGGGGTTTCAAGGAGCTGATGGAAGATGTTGCCTCTAGGGTTGAGTTCATTTGCATTAAAATATTAACTAACTCACCTGTTGAGTTTTTAGGCCTGCCTCTGGACTTTGAAAGAGCCTGGAGTCCTCCGTAAGTGGTGCAGAAGTTGCCCTTCATGGGTTGCTCTTCTTACACTGTCTCTACCTGGGTCAATCCAGGGACATGAAATGGGACAACAGGGTCTGCTGGTTGCTTTCCAGGTGCTGGATCTGCAGGCATTCAGGCTCAGCCAAGACAGCACTGGAGCACCAGGAGCCTTCAAAGTGCCATCCAGCCTGAATTTAGTCAAAACCCCAGCTCGCTTCCCCTGGCTTAGGGAGGCATCCTATCCCCTGAGAAGAAAAAAATCAAACTCAGTAAGAAGAGTGTCAAAACTGCACTTCCCTATTCAAAACTCAGTACAGGCAAAGGCTTAAGAAAATGCCCAGGAAGAAAGGAAGTGCCTGAGCCTGAGCTTAAATGGGACTCCTGGGCCCCTGGCAGTGGTTGTACGTGGAGGGTGGTCCCAGGTGAGGCCTCTTGGGGCAATTGAAGCCCATTAGTGCCCTCAGGGCCTTGACACTCAGGCTGATGAGGTTAGTTCTTCCCTTAGGCTTAATCATGGTGCAGGTTAAACAGCAGGTGAGAAGTGTTTTGGTGAAATTAATCTAGCTCCTGTCCAAAACAGCCAAGATGCAGCAAGAGATGCACACGGCAAGAAGTGTCAACAGCCCCAGACTGGTTTTGGTATGGATGCGACCAGCTCTCTGCTCCCAGCTCCAGGCTCACAGGCAGCATCCAGCAGATGCCCTGCATCTCGAGTTGAACCATTTGCACCCCAGCATCCTGGGAGATGCTGTGAAAGCACGTGCAGACTCCCTGGTGCCCAGAGCCGGGATACTGAGCAAGCCTGGAGCTGTGGGGACCAGGCTACGGGGAAACCTGGTAGCGCTGCCCCAGATCCCACCACACGCACATCCCGGGCACCGAGCAGAGATACATGGAAAGCGCAAGGAGCGTACACCCGCTTTCCCCCCTTTTCCTTCACCTGCAGGCACCAAGCACCCTACTCCCCGGTGGTGCTAAGATCCGGGCATCAGCTCCTCCAGCAGCACCAGCCACCAGACCCACGCTGGTACATCAGCAACCCCCCCAACCCACGCGGGGAGATCCGATGGTACCCATCTCGACCTGCTTTGCTCTTCAGCCTCCGCTGGCTCCGGGGCTGCGGCCCGGGAGGCGCCGCGGCAGCCGCGGGCGCTCAGCTCCCTCTGCGGGCAGCGAGCGGGCAGCTCCGGCCGCTCCAGCTCCGCCGGGACGGAGATTTTAACGGAGCTGCTCAGGGTCCAGCACGGAGCTGCCATCCCAGGGCTTGCGCCGAGGTGGAGGAGCGGGATGAGCCACCCGAGTTGGTTGCACACCTGAACCCATCAGTCTCTTAAAATGAGGGACAACGCCATGTCCCCCTGGGTGACAGCGTCAGCCTGATCCCACCATTTTCACACAAACAAGAGGAGCGAAAGCGCTAAGATTCAAGCCCTTATTTAAGCGCGGCAATGCTCTTTATAATTAACTCCTGGTGCTGCAGTGGCAGGGCTCTGCTTTGCCTCTGCTGTTACAGAAGCCTGTGAAAAACCTCCCAGCCCTGGCTTGGAGCAGCCCTCCAGGCTGGCAAGGTGGCCCATCAGCCACTTGCTCCTACCTGCTCACCTCTTGCCACCTGGGACTTCAAACCTCAACCTAACGCTCTGGCTGGCGCACCGGGGCTGCAGCATGGCAGCCCCTCTGCTGCATGTCACCTGCTCCCAACCCAAAAAACTCCCTCTCCTGAAGGTCACCTCCGAAAGACGATGGTGGCTTTGGCCAGGCTCGTTGCTCCCTCTCTGTAATAGGATCAATATCATCTATCGAGGTTTGTAAAAATGCTTTCCAACCGCAGGTCCTTTTATGGTAGCTCCATCCCACCCCAGGAAACAAAAAAACCCAACTCCTCATCAGCTCAAACTGCCTGCCAAGTCCGGAGTTTTTGCTTCAGAAGAGGGTTTCTCTTTCCTTTGCATCAATCTGTAATTTTGCAGCCCTGGGCAGCCACTGACCACATTGCCAGTCTCAGCCTTTCCTGGAGGACGTTCATGTGCAGGGCTGCCACAGCACCTGTCACCTGGGGATGGAGGGACAGAGGGACAGCACTGCCCCACCAGCCCTCACCCTCGGGGCTGCTTGGATGCGCACCAGCTCCAAGGACGGGAGACAAATCTCAAAGAGATGTTTCTGGGCTGATTAAAGTTAATTAGCTCAAACGATGCCTCTGAAGGGAGATGTTTCTTATTTCGATTCCCACTGACTTGGGCCTAAGCCTGGTTTTCATAAGGCCGGTAACTGCAAACAGATCGGGCCCTTTCATTGGAAACAGGCAGCGCAGGATATAATTAAAGAAGTATGCGCTGGCATCTCGAAGAACCGTTTCCAATTACTGCTATTTCAAGAGGATTAAGGGGAAATATTTTCAACAAGACCACTGCAAAAATAGATTTTGTTTGTCATTAGCTTTGAAATAATATTTGACTTAAGGGCTGAAATTTCCATATGCCAGCTCTGCCTCTGGTGGCACTTTCCCCAAGGGCTGGGAAGAGGGTGGTTCATAGCGGCACAGGAGCTGGGAGCAGAGCTCCCTGCCCACAGCCTTAGTTCCATATGGGAAATACCCTCCTTCTTTCCTGGCCAGTTTTGTCTCTGTGCCTGCCTGGAAGTGATGTACAGGACAGTCTCAGACATGAGGAACACACTGCAAGGGAATTGTTTGGTTACTAGCCTGCACCTGGGGTGTTCTAGGGACGCACTGCTGCTGCCTTTGGATGGGAATGCCCTCCCACGGAAGCTCCATCGATCCATGTGCTTTCCTTGGCCAGGCCAGCTGTACCTCCGACCCTTGCGATTTGCTGCTGTATTTCTGCACAGCATGAGCTCACGGGTATGAATTTAGGCTGTTCTGCTGGTGGCCACACAAGTAGTCTGGAAGATGCTGTTTTGCCATAGTCACCACAATAGTAAAAAGATGCTACCTCCAACCTCCCTACATCTCTGCCTCTCCTGGCTCAGGCTGTACCTTCAGAAATGAGATGAAATTGGAGCTAATCACAGGAGTGGAGCAGCAACTGTGACCCTCACCCAACCACAGACGTCTCTCTGCCATCATAGGACAGACAATCAGAAGTCAGTTACTATCCATATGAAAGGATCCCAGACTCACACCTGCAGGTTCAGCATCTAATTACCAGGCAACCCCAGTTCAGTGGGGGTCTCCAAGCTTTGTCTGGCATGTAAAGTGGGCACATTCATCTTCCCTCTGCAGGGCTTGGGTTCCCAGAGGAAAGGGTTGTTTCTCACAGCACCTGGGACAGTCGGACTGCCGGCTCCCCAGGGGCTCCTAAAGGCCTGTGTGAAGTCAAAAGCATGGGAAGGGCCTGGCCACGGAGCGGTGAGAAGGGCTCTCCACTGACATTTACCCAGGGAGCTTGAGAGGCTCAAGCAACAGAAACGCTGGTCCTAACAGGATCATGAGAAATCACTCCTCTGTGCTATTTACAGCAACCAAGGACATATTTTTCCTTTTGGAAACACCGCAAGGGGGATGTTTCTCATGGCTGTTGAGAAAGAGGGGTCCACCTTGGGGAATAGCATGGGTTGGGGTGCGTAAGCTTGGGGCAGCAAGGCAACACATCAAAGAGAGCCAGGGACACCAAAAACAGAGTTTGGCCACTTCCATGTCAGAGTGCAGGGCTATTGGCACCAGCTCAGACTCTTGTACGCAAGAGCAGCGTCAACAGCCTGCAGAGATGTCTAATGAGCAGAGGCACAAAGAGATGGCTCCTCTCCATGTGCACAGGCTGGAGGCATTTCCAAATCCATGGCTTCTGGGTCAAGGACACACACAACGGCTTCCGTGTCCCATAAAACGACTGATGTGCAACAAAAAGGCTGTAAGGGCAGGGCTTCCTGCCATACTGATGGGGCTAAATGACCCTAAGGGTTACCCAAAGTGCTTTGTATCTCCAGAGCTGCGGGCTTCAGGCAGTGCGAGAGGCTCAGAGCGCTCCATCTTGGTCAGAAAGCCTTCAAACACACCACAAGAACTGGTGGAAGAGAGAAAATAGCACAGCAAACAAGAGTGGGTCAAATAAGCCTAGAACCATGGAGATTTTACACTATTAGCATCTCTTGGGTGGCTGCTGGCCTAAAAGTACCTGGGAAGAAGCCACCAGCCCCAGGAAGCAGGAACCAGGAGATGCATCTTCTGCTGTGAGCTTAGAGCGTAAGCATAGCAACAAAGACCTGCATAAATAACGTCACCCAGAAGCCAGAGAGCAGGGAGAGGAGGACATATGTAGGAGGGCATATGTCTGCAAAGGTGAGGAAAGAAAATGGGTGATTCAAGCAAAGGACAGCACAAGCAGAAGGCTGAAGAAATGCCTCCTTTCCACGTGCTGTATTCCAGACCCTGTAAAATCCAAGTGCATTTCATTATGAGAGCAATCAATTGCCATGTAGGCAAACCAGCATCTTCTCATGGAGCCCCTGATGCCACTTCCAGTGATTTCTGGTCAGCCCCGTGTGCATACCAACAGGCAGCACAGCCTGGAGATGAGCACACAGCAGGATGGTAGCCAGCACCCTCCAACATACACCTTCCCCTGCACCCCCTACGCTGCTGGGTGCCACCCTGCAACATGGGTCCCTCCCAGCCACTGGTTTCCAGTGCAGCAACAAGCATCTCCAGACATTCCCATGGCCTCCATCCAGCCTTTTGCCATCGCTCTCGGAGTGAGGCAGAGCTGGGGCTGCACGACCAGCCTCGAGCACCCCAGGTCCACATACGGGCACTGACCCATGGTCCTGCATGCATTGAATCTCAGGGGGTCACCCACTGGCAGAGGAGAGGCGGACACAGCTGGGCAGGAGATGAACCATCCTCCCTCATCCATGCCCGCCTTCCTCCCCTCTTGCACCACAGCCCCTCCGGCCCCTGTGCATCACTTCCAGGCATCGCTCAATCAATGGATGTGCCCTGTACTATCCCTGGCATGGTCTGAGTCAGTCCTGGTGCTTGCCAACCATTTATAAGATCACAAAGCATCACCGCGATCCCTGTCGGCACTGATTCCTCCCACCACAGGGCCAAGCAGCTTCTCTCAAGACTCCTATGAGCCCTCCAGGAAATATCCCGCGGAGAACAAAATTAGATGTCAAAGAGCAGAAGGATTTCAGCTCTGGCAGGTCCCCAAAGCTGGGGAGGAGAAAAGTGTTATAAAAACACTCATCAGAAGGCGGTGAGAAATTAGACGTAGGTCACTTGAACTCCAACCTTGAGGAAAAGGGTCAAGCCCACAGGGTAAAGCCCAGCTGGATGGGAAGAAGCCAGCAGCTTTTTTGGAGGAGGAACTGCTTGGTTTGTTAATTTGCTGACATGTCCTATGCTGGGTTTTTCCTCCACTTGGGGATACAGGTCTGGACCCATGTGCTCGGTGGGGACGGCGGTGCCGCTCCTGCCAACACCACGGATCAGCTCATGCCTGTGTGTGACAGATTTTGGGCAGGGGCCACCCAGCCAGCAGCACTGTTGGGTGATTTTACTGCATGAAGCAAAAGAGCTGCTTGTCCATAGGATGGAAACAGGTTGGGCTATAATGACATGGTCTAGCCCAGGAGATTGGGACCATAGGTCTAGTCTAAGCAAGTGGCAGTAAGACGTGATCCTCCTTTTAACACATTTTGGGGATTGTGAAAGGGGTTTCTGTCTGCTATTGGACAGCCTTTTGCAGATGCCAAACTTCCACTTTCAAAACTAATTTATTTTTGAGCACATTGTCTCAAAGAGACTTTGTCTCCCAAGAGCATCTTCCTTTTGAAAACTCTCCTAGAGCACTTGGGGCACTTGAGTTTTGCTTTTATTTTACGATTTTTAAAGTGCCTTTAAAGGAGGATGTGAGGCAATGGATGGGACCCTGTGAACAAATGAAGTTATCGGCAGTCCTTGTGTTTATTTTCTCTGGGCAAAAATGTCCCTTTTCGTTTTCAAGCATTTAGAGTGGCTGATTGCATCAACAGAACTCACAAAATGTTTCTATTACCTGCTGCTGCATGTTTTGGACGTGCTACTGAGCAGATTAACTGATGGGTTGACCTCCTGAGTTCTTCCAATAATGTTGCACATGTTTTTTGAGAGATGCACAGCATCACTGGAGATGAAAGAAAAGTATTTGTTGGTTTTGATGGCTCGCATGCGTGAGTGTTCTCTCTGAAATCGTGACCTTTTGGGGATGGGATAGGTTGACTCCTAATAGGATGTTAGGAGACGTCCTGAGCAGGTGTTTGAACTGGTCCTGAATCCATCCCCAGAGACCCTCCAAAGTCAGCATCTCCTCATGCATCCCTCAGGAGATTGCTCCATCCAGGTCCACGCAGTGCTGATCAGCAGGAGAGTTTATTCTTCCTCTACTTCCAGCTCCAGTTTACCCTGGAAAGATCAGCATCCTTGTGTGAGCTACTTCTTGGGAGATTTATAGCTCGACTCGGCAGCCGTACACAGTTCAGAGTTTACGTAAACGCCGGGCACCGTCCCAGCGCTGGGTGCTGACTCAGGCGCCCGCCCATGCGATGCTCCCACGTCACCGGTTCAAATGGGTCTCACAGAGCAACTGTGGTGACATTTCACGCTGTCACGGACCATAACAGTCACTGGAGCGGCCAAATCACGGGGCTTCGCATCCTGGAGAGAAGGGGTTTTAAATCTTCCCCTCCCAGCTCCTGACCTCAAGCAAACACAACGTAATTGGGTTGTCCCAGTTGGCGGCGGGTTTGATTCATTTTCCTGCAGGGAAATCTCCCCAGCTGGTTGCACAAAGAGGCTCTGCAGTCCTGGCTTATTTTCCAGCGCCTGCAGAAGGACTGGCTCCCGAGAGCCCGCATCGTAGCCCACCAGCATCGATCAGGCACCGCTGGCACCCGGGACTCCATCATGGGTGATGGTGGGTCATAAGGCTGATGCAGAACGACGGTCTCACCTGTGCTTCAGGGGAAAACGTGTTCTCCACTGCAAGCAAAAGCAAAGTGCTAGAAGCAAGGGAGACTCCCAAGACAAAGGAGAAGGGCATCCTTGCCGGAGCTGCTGAAGGGGAGGGGAACAGGAACAAGACGCTGTAAATCCTCCCCATTACTGAAACACCCACTGCAGCTCCGTGGGTGGATTCGCAAGTTCCAGCCTGGGCACTGCTGTTGCAGACCATGCTCCAACTCAAGATGGAGATTCATTTGCAGCCTGGGGTGCTAAAATTGGGCACAGAAAGGCTTTTTTTTTTTTTTTCCTCTTTCTCCTTACCCAAGCTGCCAAAAAGCTCTGTTATTTCTTAGTCGTGACAGTACATGGTACTTCATTTGGTACTTCACTGCAAGTTTTTGAAGCTGCCTGCTTCTCATAAGCCCCCTGTGTACGTGTATCTCTATTTCTTCCCACCAAGAAAGCCCCCCCACCTCTTTCCTGAGAAGTGGAAGGTGGGAATGCCATAGCACCACCTGGCTGCAGCAGAAAACTGGTCCTTTCTAGAGCAACAAGGCTGATGCCCAAATTCCCTCAGCCTGCATCTGAGCAGACCCTTCTGTATCTGCTCTTCCCAACCATATCTCTGTTCCTGGAAATCCAAGGGAAAGCCAAAAGCCGTAGACCTGTTTATGACTTCTTGTACAAACGTGATAAATGGCTGCTCAGAAAACATCTCCTCTGGGCTGCTCCTCGTGTGTTCCTTGCCTGCATTTTAATAAGCTAACGATCGGGAATAGTTAAGTAGCTGTCTTGACTTGTTTAACTCGATAGCCACAGATATTTCATTGAGCTGACGCGGGATTTATGTCTCAATGATGCAATAATGTTTGGTAAGCATCGCGGGTTTGGGGAGATTTATGTCCTATCAGCAATGTGAGGGGGATTTATAGGGCCTGTCAGAGGTAGGGTTACTGGAGGTGCTGTCTGAGAGACACGGAGAGCCCTGTGTCTCACTGCTCGAGGGCGATTCCTTGGAGAGACCAAGTCCTGGAGTGTTGTAGCCTGCTGACATACTGCCCTGCTAATGTTTTGCATTAATAAAACTAAACACGAGGGCTAAGGGAGCTGCCTGGTGATGGAAAGCATTTGGTAACGCATTTCCCTTCATCCAGCTCTGTGACAAGCCAGGAAGGGTGGTGGAGAACCCACCACGACCCAGCACCCAGGACGGACGCCATCCACATCGCCTAGCTCATGTGCTCTCTGGGAAGATACCAGTGGTGACCACACTGCTGCCCCTCAAAGAGTCACAACCAGCCATCGGTGAGAGCCTGGAGGCAGCAGCAGGATGCCTGGAGCAGGGATAAAGCCCAGGAGGCAGTAGTGGGGCTGCGGGACATCCATGTCCAAGAGATGGAAAAGGACCATATCTCCCAGTCACGCTCCAAACCAACTGTTTCACAACACTAGAATTTAAGCACAAACTGTATGAGTTAAGGACAAGCTGCGTTACAAATAATCATAAATTCAGTATTGCAGGAGGCTTTCCAGAGCAGTTCCAGTATGACAGATCCCCTGTGTCTGGGCTTTCCCAGGGGATGCTGGCTAGGAAACAAATCCCCATCTCCAGCAAGTTCAGGAGATCTTTCTCTCATCTGGGACAGCCTACTTACCGTTTTTTGACTGCAAGAGGTTTGATGGGTGTCTAATTTCCTTGTCAGACGTTTCCTGTCAAAAATGAAGCCAAAGAAATCCTTGAAAGTCTAAGAAGGGGAAAAAGAAAAGATCTTTCCTTTGTTCAGGAGAGCTGGCAAAAGTCTGTATAAACTTCTCGAAGTGTGATAGACCTGCGAGAGGCTCAGCTGCACCCCAGAACATGAGCTCTGGGGCATCATTTTTCCTTGAGTCCCAATAGCTGATGTACTTCCCAAGACGAATTTCTTTGGGTTGAAATTGTTCCCTCTGGGTTCTCAGCCTAGACATACATCATCAGCAAGATTCATATGATTAAAATAACTGTAATAAAATGATTGATTTTGTGAGAAGCAGGTGCTGGAGGGAGAAACGAAGCTCCAGAGCAGTGTTGTGAGCTGCTGAGCTGAAGGACCACAACGCTGGGAGCTGTGTCATCTTTACTTTCCAGCTCTCATGGTAACAGAATAACACAGATCAGGTTTAATGAGAATTAAACTAGCTTTAGATGTTGTTTCACTCCTGGAAAGTTATTAGGACGAGTTCTGACTTTACTTCTGCAAACAATGCACTGAATTTCCTGTAATGAAGCTGTGCCATGACTTGTTCAGCCTCATCAAGAGGAGATCTGGGACACACGTTGGCTGATCTGTTCAGCAGCCCTTTCACTTGAGGGTAGCATTTACTAATTGCAGAAATGTCCAGATATTAAACCTCCTTCAACCAGACCATCCACTGAGCTGCTAGAGCTCAGCTGGAAGGAAAGAAACCTCTTTTAGGGTCATAAAAATCATAGAATGGTTTGGGTTGAAAGCGACCTTCAAGATCATCTTGTTCCAACCCCCCTGCCATGGGCAGGGACACCTTCCACTACATCAGCGTGCTCAAAGCCTCATCCAACCTGGCCTTGAACACTTCCAGGGATGGGACATCCTCAACTTCTCTGGACAACCTGTTCCAGTGTTTCACCACCCTCATTGTAAAAATTTTCTTCCTTGTATCTAATCAAAATCTCTCCTCTTTCAGTTTAAAGCCATTGCCCCTTGTCCTATCACTACACGCCCTTGTAAAAAGTCCCTCTTCAGCTTTCTTGTAGCCCCTTTAGGTGCTGGAAGACTGCTACAAGATCTCCCTGGAGCCTTCTCTTCTCCAGGCTGAACAACCCCAACTCAACCTGTCTTCATAGGAGAGCTGCTCCAGCCCTTAGATCATCTTTGTGGCCTCCTCTGGACCTGCTCCAACAGCTCCATGTCCCTCTTGTGTTGGGGGCCCCAGGGCTGAACACAGTACTGCAGGTGGAGTCTCATGAGAACAGAGGAGCAGAATCGCCTGGGTTGAGTGCATCCATACAACATCAGATACATCAGGATGGATACATCCAATCCTGAGATGCTGAGAGATGGAATAAAGCAACTTCTACCGCCTAGGAATAACAAAAAAAAAACAAACAAAAAACCACACAACAAAGGGTATCAAAAAGTTAAAGATCTCCTTCCTCACTGGCCAGTTCTTGGTCATCTGCTCCAAGTAGGCTCTGGCATCAGAAAGAGCTGGCGCTCCTCATGTTAACAAGCCAGCACACTGCACTTTGAAACCCAGCTCCTTCCAGCTCATGGCTTTTGTCATTAACATGGGAATTGCTGTTAATCACCAAGTGTATGCCTCCCTCTTACTCATTCATAACGAGACATGGATCATCCCAGCAAACCAGCATCTTCCAGCTTTGTTTTTTTAATGACCCATTCCTTGAAGATATCCCAGGAAAAACAAGCATAGGCAGAGTCTCCCAGTGTTGAACAAACCATAAAAGTTAGAATTCATTAAAACAGTGATGTTTGAGTATATAAGAGTTTTGGAGAGGGTTTTCCCATTTTCAGTCTTCTCTTGAAAGATTTTGGATTTGTTTGTTCAGTATACTTTTTGGCCAGGAAAACCCCCTTTTTTTTTTTTAGTTTTTAAAACAATTCCTTCCAACTCTTTTTATTTTTTTTTTGTTGTTGGTAGTAGTGGTGGTGTTTTTTTTTTTTAAACTAGGAAAGATGAACAGAAAACATGGAAAGAAAGCAGCTTTTCAGCCACTCTAACACAAACTTGCCCTTCCTCTCTTCCAGAAAACGATCATTTGAGACAAAAGCCCCCATTGCACCAGCCAGGCACAGGGACAGCAGGGCTTATCCCAGATCTCTCCAGTGAGGTCCACCTGCCCTTGCATGGTCACAGCATCAATGCACAAGAGACTCCCCCCACTCCAGGCTCTGCACACGCTTACCCCATCCCTCCACAGGGCCTACCTCTTCTCCATCCTTTTCTCTTTCCTTTCCCTTCTTTCTTTTTCTGCCCCAATGGAGCTGTGCTACCTCTTGGTGTTTGATGAAGAAAAGCACATGTGGAGGGGCCAGATGGGAGGGCAGAGCCCAGACCCTCAGAGATGGGGATATATCGGTGCTGTGAGGTCCGATTTGGAGGCAACGTCACAGCTCTGTTGCAGGTCCATGTGCAAACTGTCCCCCATGCAGCAACACATGCCTCCGCTCTGCTGTAAACATGCTGCCGAGGGATGCCCACACCGGCTGGTGTCTTTGGTCAAGGTCTCTCTGGTTCCTCCAGGCAGGATGAGAGCCCACAGAAGAGGAGACATGCAAAACAAACCAAATCTCACCTCTGCTGTCCTGACTCTTGCACCTACAGCTGTAACTCAAGAAAATACCTGCATGCATTAATGCAGCTCATGCAAACATTAGTTGCACACATGCAACACATGGTCTTCAAACACATATTTGTGGGTACAGGCACATTCTCACCACCATTCAGCATGTGCTTCTCCCTGTTGGTTTCAATAAAGCCAACGCATGCAATGAAATTAGCTTGAGGTTACACACACAGAGCAATGCCATCACCACAACAACAAGCTGTTGAGTGGGACCCACCTCTGCATGCCCACCTTCCCTGGGTTGTCTGTGGGGGCTACAAACACCTGTGTGTATGGCTGCATGGGCACATTCATGCTTACACCCTCCCCGTGCCACCTCACCCTCCGCACTGGGATGGCAGGGGCTGGAGATTGACCACAGCGATGAAGGTGTTGCGCCAGGGCTCTCATCCAGCAAAAGGAGAGCAAACGTCCTGGCACCATTAGTGGTCTGCTATGGGTTTTTTTTAATTAGGAGAGTAATAACTTTGCTGACTTTTCTATTCTAATCCTGATCCGTTCTCGGTAATGGCCCATACTGTAATAAACAGCACCGTAGCCCAGACTCGAAGGCTAATGACTGTTGATGGGAAATATTTTGTTTCATAACAGCGGCTGCAGCCAGCAGAGCACATGAGAACATTTTTTTCAGGAACATGGAAGATGCTATTTTTAACTGTTCTCCCCCATATTTACGGTGCTTGGAGGAAAGATGCGCCAGCTTAAACACATTGCAGCAATATATGCCATTTAACTCTGCCTGTACTGCGAAGAGGGGGTGTACAAAAGTCCCAGGCTGGTGGCTGGGCAGTGGGATGATCACACTCATTACAGGCTGTTTTCCTCACTGTTCATCCATCTATGGCTTTACAGCACCCAACACCAAGACTATCATCATCTGGATGTGACACTCTGTGTGCTGCCATCTGGCCCCAAAACGCACGTTTTGGTGCTGGCTCCAGGCCAGCACCGGGTCAAGAGCAGGTTCCAGTTGTGCTGAGTGCTGCAGGCATCCAGAGAGGGACATGAGAGCCTGGACAGTGTAAGAGGTGGTCGATGAAGATGGTCATGAGGTGGGTGCAAGTTGCCCAATGCTCTCCCCACTTTGTTGGCATCCTTCTGCCCCTGCCAGGATGGTCCTTCGCCTTGAGCAGGGAGCATCACCCATGCCCACTGTCTTTTCCACCTTCCTTCCTTTGGGATTAATAAAGCCCCATTCAGCCATGTGGCTTCTCTTCCTTAGTGCAGCACAGATCTGCTGAAAAACCATACCTGGAGAGGCTGAAGATGCTCCGATGTGAGGCTCCAGGTAGGTCTTAGAGCTTACAACCAGGGCACCAGACATGTTGCAAAGCCAACAGCATTAATGTAGGCAGAAGCAGCATGTAAGCACATGGTCAACTGAAATCACGTTTCTCCATGTCCAACAAAAATACATTCTTCGTAGTCGTGGAGCTAAGTGGAGTCACTCAGAGTTATGATTTCCTTTCAGCAGATATTTCATCTTCAGGCTGTCACTTTCACTCAGGCCATGATTAAAACAATAAACCTCAGAAGCCACCCTGCTCCCCGTCAACAGCTGCTTCTCCTCCACACACTGCGATGGGAGCCATTCATCACCAAAAAGAGGGAAGGAAAATTAAAGTCAGATTATTATTTATTATTCAGAGCTGCCCTGCTTGGCCAGCAAGCTCTCCTTGGTAAATTGAAGGTGGTCACAGCTGCCCCGTCACATATGTTGGCTGAGGAGGGAGAAGTCACCCTGTGGTGTGAGGGATCCGTTACTGCTGCACGTGCTCCACACCCCTAGGACCCTCATCTCTCTTCTCATGCAACAGCCAAGTCATTGCATTGGAAGGACTCCTCCTATCTACCTCTGAAAACCTTCTTGGATATTTGCATTCCATCAGTGAAACCCCACCTTGACAAAGAGCTTGCAAAGAGAAAAAAAACAGGTATCGGACATTACCAAAAGAACCAGTAAGTGCATCACTAACTCCTGGCCCTGGTCCCCATGATCTCAGGCAGCCTGTTCGCCTGGGTTTCTGCTCTTCCCACCCTGTATCTCAACCTGGATGGCACCGTAGGGTCCTCATGGCCTTAAGAAAGCTGGATGGTGGGGGAGAAGCAGGCACCCAGGTTGTCCTCTGAACCTGCAATGCAGTTTTGTCTGTATGTGCAAGTATTGTAGAGATGACGGGCAAGATTCGGCCTTTCAGGCTGACCACAGGGCTCACACAGTTGGAGGAGTCATCTAGAACCAGTCCACAGCAGAGACCCTAGAGACAACAGCCTACGTCCTGCCAAGCTCAGGACATGAAGCGTTCTGCTCAGATGTTTCCACTGAGCCACAAAGACAGGCATTGCAGAAACACAACGGTTTTCTTGGAGTTTGTGTTCCAAAGGCTCGACATGTTCCACTTCAGCAAGGCTGGAAAATCTGTCATGTCAGCGCTCCTGCCATGTCTGTGCATATTTGCATTTTCCTTACAGTACTTTTAGAGATTTCCACTCCTTGGCCTGATTTGGGATGAAGTCAAATATGTGAAATCTTGGAAGCTGCCACAGGAAAAAACCTCCATTTTTCAACCAGCTTTTAGATACAGCCTTCAGCCATGGTGATAAATCTTCTGCCAGCCTGGAGAACTGCACTCGCCTCCCAGATAAGGGCCCAACTTAGTCCAGAAGGTCTTTGTCCCCCAGCCAGCCCAGGGAGCTGCTGCTGTCCCACCCCTCCAAGGACAGACTGAAGCTTCCCAAAAGAGGCTGCTTCTCTGATGGGAGGCAACAGCAGGAGAGGGCATGTGGCAGAGCTCCCTGCCTCCTTGTCCCGTCGAGGTCTCCTGAGCCAGAGAAGCAGAGCTCAGCTATCCCCCTCATGCTTTTGTCAGCTCTCCTCCAAGACAGCCTCATTCCCCAAGGGTCCCATATCTGCAAGACTCACATCTTGTTGCTGAGGCAGGGGAGGAAACGATGGGGCTGGCTTGGGAGGAGCTCAGTTCCCAGCTCTACAGAAGGACAAGCCTTGGCTCAGCCACATCAACCCACATGTCCACTGAAGATTCCCCAGCACAGCTCCTCCAGAAACCATTTCTACCTGCACCACTACAACAACCAGCACAGTTTTGTGGGGTGCAGCCCCACAGGCAAAGCACTTGCCGTGGAAGTCCCCTCCATCTGCTACAGTGTAGACCTGGTTTGTCCTCCTGGTCAAACACACACCTTTCTGGTCCACACTGAGCAGTGCTTCCCCGGTAGGATGGCTTTTCACTTGAGCTCACCCTTCTGTGGAAAAGGAGGACTTCCTTGGCCATCTTCACACCCCTCACAGTAAGGGATGAAGCACACTCCAGAGCTGCATTTGTTTTTCCACTAACCACAGGGAGCCTTTCACAGAGCTGCATCCCATTAGATTAATCCTGTCTTCATCTCTTGTTTGACCATAGTCCACATGTGGTACCAGGGTCCAAAATCTGCATGCTTGCCAGAGGCAGAACCACTGTGTTAGCTCAGCAGTGGTATGAGGACCCACCTTGGAAGTGTGGTGTGACATTTCCTGTCCAGAGACAGGCTTTGCTGGGAGCACTCACCATGCCAGCCCTGTGGTGGGAGGCGGGATCCATGGGAAACCCACACATCCCACACTCACCTTGGGGAAAGCTCAACACCTCCTCCTCTCCTGAGGCTGGCCATGGAGGAACACTTGTCTTCTTCACATGTGGCTGAGCTTTGGGCAGGTGAGACCAGTCTTGCCACCCAGCCCTAGGGCAGCTGAGCCACCGGAACAGGGTGCTTGGTGGTGTTCTGAGATGTGTTTATAGCGTGGCTAATCTTAGCACCTCCCATTTGCAGGGAGGGTTCCACCCAGCCCCACGCTGAAACCACCTCTGGGCTAGAAAACAGCAGCTGCGAGACAACATCTGGCATCGCTTGGACAGGCAGAGGTGGGAAGCAAAGGAAAACTGTGTCTGTCCAAGCCTGCCGAGGGACTCCAGCTAGACAGAGAGCAGAATTTGGCCAAGACACTGGAAAGAGTAACTATAATCTTAAAAAAAGTTATTAAAAAAAAAAAAGAACGAGACATTATAAGATGCCGGTTGCCTTTTGTCATCTTTCAGCCTGCTGTTAACTCCCACTGTGTCTCTCCCTGCCGTGACATGGAGATGCCAACCCCTCCTGCCCCAAAGTCATTTGAGCTTCATCGTCACAGCTGGAGACCTGAGGGTCCCATCCCAGCATCACCCCCAGGACCCCAGCACATGGGCTGGGAGGCTGCAGGGGCACACAGGTGAGGGTCCAGCCATCTCCTGGCCCCACCTTGATAGGGGACAATCCCTTTCTTTTCAACTTTATTTAAAAATCAACACCTGTCTCTTCAATGATGCAACAACCTCGCTGGGGTTCCCCCCACTCAGGGCACTCTGGTCCCAGCAGCCCCATAGATGTTCTCCTGCCCCACAGCAGGCATTACAGGATGTGGAAGAGGGTTTGGGCACAGCATATGGTCCTCACCAGCCCCCAGAAAGTAATTGCTGGCCTTCCTTCCCTCCCAGAGACTATTTTTTTTCTCAGCAAGACCTAACTTCTGAACAGCCTCAGGTGCACATCTCATCCCTTAACTGCCTGCTGGTATGAAAGACAGGTGCTCCAAGCTTGTGAAAGGAGCCAGGGTTTCCCCACTCCTCTATTCTTCTGAATTTTGCTGTTTCATGCGATTTCATCACATTTGCTGAGGAGGTACAATCACACAGACTAACCCAGACGAGCCCCACTTGGCTGAAAGTAAAGCTTTTGGTGCTAAGCCCCAAATCCAGGCTGCAGAGACCCAATCAAACCACTGGGCAGCTGCTCCCACTCGACTGGGATAGCGCTGCAGGGGCAGAAGCAGGGAAGGATGAGCAGAAAAACCCTCACCAGCAAACCCCCCAGGCACAGAGACACCATGCCACAAACAGGGCGAGGGGCAACAGTTGTCCACTGCAACGGTTCAGGAGCCAGAGCTCCGTTTTAAGAGCAATAGGGATATTTCCATATATCCCTACAGGGGTCCAGGTCACTCAAGCACCTTTGAAAAGCTTCACCCCAAAGCCTCAGGTGTGCAAAGTTTACAAATTTAAGTCTAGATGGGGATTATTTAGGGACAACGTGCCCATTTTGTGAAGTAATTGCCAGCAAGAGGATGCAGAGATCCCCAGGAGCACTGCTGAGCCCTGCCCAGGTGCCACTGTCCCCAGCCCTGGCCACAGGCTCCAAACTTCTCTTCCTCCCCAGAGCCATGCTTGCACAACTGCAGAGGAAGGGCTGAGCAGCCTCCTGGACAGACAGCATCATCCAAAAAACCTATTTGGCACACTTATTGAATGTTTTCCTACAATCACAGAGCTCTATAGCTACACAACTTTTCTTCGTCTCGCTGATGTTTTAAGCATCTTCACTTTTCTCACTAGCACGGAGCAGAGAGGAAGGGCAGGGCTGTGGGCCAACCTCTGACTTTGATAAAGCGCAACCTCCCTGAAACCTCAGAGCCAGCTCCAACCCCTCTGCAAGGCTGGAAAAGTTATGCTCCCACTTCTCACAGCTCTCCAACCCCTCTGCACTTCCAGCCTCCCAGTCCCACCACCCCATCCCGTCTAACATCCAGCCCTATTGCAGGGTGGGGTTTAGGCAATGCAGGTTTTTTAGTGGGTCAGGAAGCTCTCATCCGAGTTCAGGGTCACCTTTGGGCAGGGGTTTTTGGAAGGACCCAGAGCAGCTGGGTACATCTTCATCTGCTTTGCAAATCCCAGTCACCTCTGAGCCATGGCCATCCTCTTCTTCCCTACTGGGACCAAGAATAAAACCCTCCATGGGAATGTCTCTGGGATGGATAGAGAGTCTGGCAGACAGGTGAAGGGAGTAGCTGCTCCACTTCAAAATATTCCTGGCAGCAGCAAAGGATGCTGCAGAGAAAGCCAAGAGGGTAAAGGATCCCCATGGCTTCACCTGGCAGCACACTGCAAAGGGCAAGCTTGGAGCCATGCCAAAGCTTGGGGAAAGAGAGGATCCAGGCACTTGTGTTCCTTGAGGCTGGAGAAGGCTTACGGCTGGAGGAGCAGTGCTGGCAGGACTTCAGCTCCTGACTTTCTAGGAGAGCCCATCTAGGTGAGTGCAAGCAGAAGCTACCAGTAAGAGAGCTGGACATAGAAGGAGGGTCAAAAACCAGGAGACCAACACAGACACACTCAGGATTCCCAACATTTGACTCAAATCTGAACAAAACACTTTGAGAACAAGAGAAGTTGCAGAAAGTCAACAGCCCCCAACCCCCAGCATCTTCCCCAACAACAGCTCCCAGCAGAGACCTGCTCTCTGAAGCACAACTCACCAGCTCCAGCCCAGCTCAACGTCTTCCCCTGGCACCTGCCTCACCCCTGCTTTAACAGCCTGCACCAATTAGCCCTCATTAGCCTCTGAGCAACTTCTGACCATCTTTCTTGCTTTGCAGTAGAGCATTTTCCCTTCTGAGCCCCTTTCTTTTTGCTCCCTGCACAGGCAGTGGGACTCAACCCTTACCTTCTCCTAATTTGTGGCCTAATTTGACCCCTCATCCCTCTGTGCTGGTCACCCACCCCCAGCACCTGTGTAAGGATGCCCGGCTTTCCCTCCCTTCCCCTCTCTGGAGGGAGACCCCCCTGCACTCCTCCTGCCCCACTTTCAGCCCCCACACTGGTGCAATGTCAGCCCAGTGGCATGGAGGGAGCTGAGGACAAAGCCACAGGCGCGCCTAATCTCTTCCTGAAAACCACCTCTTTCAGGAGAAGTCTTCATGGATGCTTCCTGCCTTACATTGCCAGAAGGATCCTGCGGTTCCAGCAGGGATTTGGATGCAGTGTCCATCTCTGCCTGGCTCACTGGCTGGCCCGCACAGTGTGTGCTGCAGAGGGGTCCCCATCTCTACTAGAGTCTCTCTGAGGTCCCCTCATCGGCTGCACGGCATCCACAGGACCAGCCTGCTGGGCAGGGCAGCCCTGAGCTCTGCTCCACTGACCCCTGTTCCCCACCAAAGGCTCCGTCGTGTTCCCAGCTCCAGCTGACGCTGTAGGACACCTCAGGGCAGTGACACGTGACACATATGTGGCAGCTTATAGAAAGGATTGGGGAGTCTTTTCTCCCTTTTATTGAAAATGATCATTTCTATTCTAGTGCAAACACTGTACATTTTACATCACGAAGCAAGAGATAATTTACAGGGTACATTTCCATCTGGGAATCCCTCCTGTGGCTTCACGTGTCAAGCTCCACCAGCCCCATTAATCATCCACCCCTGTCATGCTCAAAAAGCCCATTTAGAGGGAATCAGCCAACTATTCCTGCATCAAGAAAAGGGGGGCCGAGAAAACAGCGTTGGTACAGAGCAGGCGAGAGGAATGTGCCTCAAGACCATCTTCTCCCCCGAATGGTACCCAAACTCACTGATAACCAGAGTAACCATGGCAACCTCCTACAGCTGCGACAGAAAGCCTACTAAAACTCTGGAGAACTCCATGCTCACAGGATAAGGCCCTTAATTTGCACATATATTTACATGGTTCAATAAAATACAGATTAAACAGACACGATCATAAAATTTTGCTTTGGCTTGACAGACAACTAGACACTGCCCATTGGCTGAGGTCATCAGCAATGAAGAAACAAACAACAAAACCCCTCCATTCATCCAGCTGGACTCTTGTTTAGCAAATCCATGTAAATGAACCAATATTGTCTCGAATGCTCTGGTTTACATCTTGATGTCACCCAGCTCAAAGGTGATGTAGAGGTCTCATCTGGACTGACAACAGCCCAGTCAGCTGTGATGGCATCCCCAACCCAGCAGCCTAACCCAAGGCAAGAAGGCCAAAGGCCAAATCCAAGGCCAAAACTGGAAGTGTGAAAGCTCACACGACCTTCCTGCAGGAGCAGCCCCACGCAAGTCAATGCAATTCCTCGCGCGAATAAAGCGAGGAGGGTGAACAAGGGCCTGCACAGGTATTTACGCGAGCCCCTTCACGTAAACATCAGAGCATGGGGGTACGGATGGCTATCTCGGTCCACAGATGGGTAATGAGGTACCAGGAGGTTCGTGCTCTCCAAACGGTCTCCTTGCTGACTTTCAGAAGGTGTCAGCACGGTGCCTGTACAGACACCAAAGCAAGCTGCTCAAGGTGATTTTTCTGCTGCAGAAAAAGTGAGCAAAGACTAAGGGGAAGCCATGGGCCACCAACATCCTGAAGGAAACAGCTGAAACCTCCAAAGGGGACACTCAGGCAGGCTCAGGCCACCACAGGGGAGTACGTTCAGGCTGCTGTCACTGCTGGGATGTCGGTGGATCACGGAGAATGGAGACAAGGCAAGAAGAGGAGCGAGCACCAGGCTAAGGCACTCAATGACCGGCCCAACCTGACTAACGTTACATGGCAGTGGGTCTTTTTTCTTTCTGATCGTGCAGGACATGTTCCTAAATAGTTTCTCTGTTTATGTAGGCACAGAAACCAAGAGTGAGTTTCTAAGTGAAGGCTGAGATTTCTAACGTGATCACTTGGCTCTACGAGCTGGAACCACACTACTCACGATAGAAATATTTCGGTTTGGAGGTGTTAGCTTCTCCAGACTACAGGAGAGGCTAAAAAAAGGGATGAAACAGAACATCATGGATTTTTCAAAAGGCACTGCTTGTCCAGCCTCTCATCCCCTGCTGGTGTTCTGTCTGCAAACGTAACCTGCGACTTTTAGCTTTTCGTCCTGATCACAATTACATTTCTTTTTTTTTCCCCTCAAAACACCCACAAAGGGAGAAAAAAAAATCCCAGCAGCAACATGCACAATCACAAGCACAACTTACACCAGTCTGGATTTGGGGCTTTTTTCCCAGTGTTAGCTCAAATGCTTTGGCTGGATTTCCATTCATCCTCTGCCAGTTTTATTTTCACCTTCACTTTAAAGGGATTTATTTCTCATTTCCTGCAACATGCTATTTTGAGACTATCAAAGCCCACTGTCAGACATCTACATATGCCCACTGTGTCTGCAGCAAACACCAAGACAGAGACCTAAGCCACTCTACCAGAAGTATCCCTCATGACTGAGCTTCATTCTCCTTCCCTTATGGTCCAGACTGGACCACAGAGTAGCTCTGCTACCTTCAGTGGGACTATCCCACGGCAAAGCCCCACTCACTTCAGGCAGGTCCTCCGCACAAGCACTATTTGCCATAAATACGCCACCTCCTCCTCCCAAATTTGAGAGGCAAGCATCACCACAAACAGGAAAGATCCCAATTTCCTCAGGATGCTTGCATGGAAGAAACGTCTTTTGGGTTGCAACTCTTCTACACTTCATGGAGAAAAGGAAATTAGGTCCTAGTTAGCTCTCCAGACCCCAGAGGAGTGAGGACAGCAGGTAGGGAGAGCAGAAGAGAGTGGTTAAGGCTACAGGACAAGTCTCACTGGGTAATGTTATGGGCACTGGGTAATGATACAGTCTTTGTGTGGGATGTTCCCTGCTGAGGCACTACCTGTCCTCAGAAGGGCTGGCAGAGGCTTGCCATAGGAATGTCCTTGCGTGTTTCCCAGAGCCACATGAACCTATCTGACTGGAGAGGAGATCCTCACCTTATTTTATGAAGATGCAAGCGTGCACAAGAAAAACCTGCAAAGGAGCGTGGCTCCCTCCAGCTCCACTTCCTTGGGGTTTCTCACGGGAAGACATAAGCTGGTCATTTCAAGTGCTGCCCGAGGCTATGAGGAAGAGCTCCAACAAAGGTGAGAGAGGCTGCGGCTGGAATTTCAATGCACAGCTCCAGGAACCCGGATGCAGCACAAACATCCCAAACGTTTTCAATGGATTTTATTTTGTTTAATAAAAAACACCAACCAAGCTTGCATGTATATCTTATATATATAAATATATACAGTATATATAAAACAAATGCATCTGGACAACGCCTTTCCCTGTGGCGCAAACTGTAAGGCATAGAAAGGAGCGTCCTAACAGTCCTAATTCTTGGCACTACAGAGCGATCCCTCCCACTACATCCCCCCCGCTCACACACCCACGTTGGCTTTTCTCTCTTCTTTGGCTTTTCGAGGCGGCAGCACCAGGAATACTCAAGAAAGCAATGAAGCGTTGTGACATCCAAGGTGGTCTTCCTCACATCTTGGACTGGTCTAGGCAATCCAGGCAGGATGACCCCATCTCGTTGCACTAATGGGCTTCTCCCAGATTAATGGTAACGGTGCTGCCTCTGCAGCACAAGGGACGGGAGGGATGAAGGGTCAGGCAGATACAACGGAAAGCGGTGACCAAACAACTTCTTCTAGGGTGAGCTGGGGCAGGGGGTTGAGGAGCAAGCTTTGCATCTCAGCATGATGGCAGGTGGGATATGTCCACAGGCTGAGATCAGCAGAGGTTTCTCTTTGCAGTCCCATACAAAAATGGAAACCAACAAGGGTGAGACTGTCCTTTACTGAAGAAGCTCGTAGTATATTGAGCAGAAGCAATAAACCTGACAATAACAAGAAAAAAAAAAAAGGTGGCATTATCCCAAAAAGAAGGAAGAACCTTGTCGCTCGTGAGCAGTTCAGTTTGCTCCCAGTTTGGTCCCCACATTCAGTTCTGGGTTAGGGTTGGCTTTTTTTCTTCTTTTTCTTTTTTTTATGTGTTTTTTTTTTTTCTTTTTTCTTTCAGCACAAATAACTCGCGAAGCAGGACGGGTGCTGCTGTATTTTCTCCTTCTGCAAGGCAGCGGCCTCCAGTCGTTAATTGACTGTGGGCACTTGATTCCTCTGTAAACTATATTCCTTTGCCTTCAGTCTCAGGTTGGCAATACTGTTGGCCATATTCATGCCCTGCGCTGGGCTGGCGTTGGTACACGTGGCAGAGTAGGTGGCCATGGCGCTGCGGGGTGAAAAGAGAGAAACATCACGTCAGACGTGGTCTTCACACCACACAGAGAGCACATGAACGGCAGCGAGGTTAAACCCTGGGGTTTCCGTACCTACAGGATGTATTTCTTATGTGAGCAGAGAATCGTCACTACTTTTTATTTAACACCCCCGTAAATCTCTCCGCTGCAGTTCACTTACCCAGGGACAGCCAAAGCCAAAGTTGGTTGAAGTCGATCGGAAAATTTCCATTTCCTATTTCCTAACCCAAAAGGTTTACAATGAGGTCAGGATGCCCAGCCTGCCAGTTAGACCATTGTCCTTAAAAGTATTCCTACTGGAAGCAATGCCTTTTTGATGAGAGCAATTGCTGGTTTTATTGCTTGTGAAACCACGTCACTTCTGAAACACATGTTACATTAAAGAAACACGCTGGGAAAAACCCATTTCAACAATTGCGATGCTTTTTGGTTTCAGCCTTTAGGAATGAAAATTTCCATATTTTTTTCCCTCAAAACTTCAGCTGATCATAAAAAGCATGCCTTAAAGGCTGAGGGGGGGGGGGGTAAAAAAACAAAATATTTTTTCTCCCTTCAAATCATGACTTTATTCATGAAAAACATTACTTTTGGCAGCGGAGGCTGGACAAAGATCTCCGAGTCCTTTCTTATCCTACCAAAAATTTGCAAATCTGCTTTCCAGACTTCTAGAAAACTTGTTTAACCCATGTGTTCCAGGTTTCTGCAAAAAGCAACCCCTCCGCTCAAAAACCAGGAAATACCTGACGTGTTGCACTTCCTATATGTGGCTCTACAGATCAAAACCAGTTGAAAAACACTGAGTGAACTAGAGGCACCCATTTAACGCAGCCAGTGTGTTCAGAAGGAAACAACAAATGCTCTCCTGGAGGCAAGCTCAGGTCTGGTGCTGACCCTTTCCATCTTTCTGCCCGGGTGCCTCATGTCTGAGGCTCTGGGAAACGCTCTTCTCCTCCCACAGCCCAAGAAAGAAGATAGCTTGTTTGTTCCTTTCTCCTTTTCCTTTTTTCTCTCTTTTAAAAAAATTTCTTCCAGCGCTGACCTCCACGACTGGAAGAGCCTTTGCAACAGCAAATCTTCCTTGAAGGAAGTTGGCATTTGCCATGCAAACGGATCCAGGCTGTGGGTGTGCATGCTCGCCCCAAAGCGCTGGTGATATCTCTGACTTCACAGGGCACAGCTGACCTGCCAGGAGTTTAAATGCAATCCAGTGCTGTCTGAATCCTCAGCTTCCAGGAGATCCAGACCAGGAAATACTAGGCGGTCCCATTCCAGGCCAAATGACTCCTATTTCTCACTTTAAAATCAGGGAAAAGAACTTCCTCAAGGAGGAACCGTCATCTTTGCATCAGGACCACTGGAAACACAATAGCTTACACACACGGAAAGGACAGGTAAGACCTGTAGATATATAGCTGTGTACACTCATCCAGGGAAAAGCCCTGAAAACTCTCCCCAGGAAAGCAAACATTCAGGACACTTTGAGAGTATCTAACAGCTACTGGAAGGACATGGAGGATGGACATTAAAATACACACATCAAAACACAGACATATCCTTAAAAATACAGGCTTATTCTTTCTTAATTTATTCCTTCAGAAGAACCCAACACATTTTAGGAAAGAGAATTCCCACACAGCCACAGCAGCCCCAAGCAGAGGAGATGGTGGGGAGAGCTGTGGAGCTCCCCATGCATTCCCAGGGCTCAGGGGGTGTTCGACTCTGCCCAACTGCATTGGCTGCATTTCGCCGGGGTCCAGGACTCTACCCTCTCCCCTGTAAGCCAGCAGTGATGTGAGGAGCTGAGTGTTGCCTGCAGGCACGGTGCAAAGTTTTGCAGGATCTACAGCTGATGGCCACTGAGCACCCACTCCCACTCATTTTCTCTGGGTGCATCTCCCCTGTGTTTTTTGTGCTGGAAGAAATGAGAAGAGCCTCAAGGCTGCTCTAGCTTAGACAAAATAGGAATTTGCAGTCTCAGGTATAAACTATCCCCATTCCAAATCCATATATAGCTGCTGCCCAACTCTGGTCTAAACCTCTCGGGAGCCTCCTGCTCTCAGCTCCCCAAAAGTGTGGGGAAAATTCCCATTGCCCAGAGAAATCTATCTATTTTCGAGAAATCGAAAATCTACAGAAACGCTCTCTTTTAGCAAGCTATTCCACAAGGAGCGGCACTCAAGAAGGCTGTCTCCAAACATTGGTATGGTTTGAAGAGTTGCTCCAGAAACTCTCCAGGGTCTGCTCCATTCAGGCGCAAAAAGTCTCCTTCCTCTACTCAGCTGCTTGCTTTCATGAAACACAGAGGAAAATCATGTTTTCAAGACCTAAAATCCTTCTTTCAAACATGGTTTTCAATGGCCCGTAGAGTCAAAGGTTGTTGGAGTGGGAAGTGCAGGCTGACAGCGTGACTGCTAGTCTTGTTTTCTTAGGAACCTATGCTAAAAAATGTCTAAGCAAAACATTTCAACTTCAAAAAAATAATAGTATCTACTTGGCTATCTATGGAACACAGATCTGCAAATAGCTTTGGTTGACCTGTGGCTGAATGTATTTGGAGAATAAACACACTGATTGAAAACTTTCCCCAGATCTAAGAGTAAAAACAGCATCGGCCACACAGCTCTCAGCCCTCTCCCGGACCAGCCGTTAATCAGGGGCGGGTACGGCAGCACCGAGGAGATGGGGAGGGGGCAGAGGGCCATGCAAACACTCTGCATGGCTGGCTTTCACCAAGTGTCCAATACTTTAATAACCCTACCCAGTTCAAAGCCTTAACAAGGCTGTGACAACCTGGCCCGGGTGTCAAGATGAACGCGATTGCTAAGAGATGTCAAGCAGGATCAGAAAGCCTGGGGAGCACGAAGAGTCTGAGGGTCCTGACTGCCTCACATTGCAGAAACCAGCTGCTCTGCTCCTCCGCCAATGCCTCCTACACCTCTGCAGGGCAGCGGGAAGATGACAGCCGGTCCTGGTTCAGCGTGTCAGCCAGTGACAATGACTATAAGCTGCAAATGTCTTTGGTAAAACACGTCGGCCTCAGACAAGGGGAAGACATCAAGACAGTGAGGATGCGTCCTCGCACCATGAGAGGCACAGCCAGGTCTGGATCTCAAAGGGAGAAAACCATACCCCTAAGGCTTTCCCTTCTCCTTTGCTCTCCAAGTTCACACATCCCAGATGCCTTGGGCTTCCTGTTGCCCAGAGCATCCCCAGACAGGTCTTCCCAGTGTGACCCTGGAATTCACCTTTGTAGGGTCTTCTAGAAGCTGTTATGAAGCCCCTCGTGTAAACAACATCTTGGGAGGGATGATCTATTTTTAAAAGTGTGAGAGGTAGAAATAAGCCACAAGCATTCAGTAGGGATCTGGTACTGTGACTAGAGCAGTCTTAGCAGGGTGGGGAAGGACTTGTGCTTCTCTCCTCTGAACTCACCACTCAAGCTCCCCCCTAGGATGCAACGTCAAGAGTGCTTCACAGAAAAAGGAGGATTTTGCCAGAAAGCAGCCCTCAGATAAAATCCAAAGGATAAGGGCCATCTCTAAGACCAAACTGGTGGTCATCAAAAGCATCCTTTTCAGTACCTGGAGTGGGTGAACCTGTGACTTGTTCTTCTGGAGCTACAGGGTGGATGAGGAGGATCCCATGGCACTGAAGCAACAAACTATCAGGAAGGCCATGTGTTTGCAGACCTAACCGTGCAAATAATATTTGAGGTGAAAGAAGGAGATCAAGGTAACCAAAGAAGAGAGGTCTTGGGCATGGTATGGCTTCTGGAAGCCAGTGGGAAGTTGGCTGTGACCAAGACAGATGAACAGAAGAAATCCAGGCAAAGGCTCCAAGGTCCCGACCAACAATGAAGCCACTGTGATATAAAATACCCACCAACATAATTTTTAACTGCCTACAAGCCAGATGGCTCCTCACCAACCAACACATCCTGTGGATCTTGCGTCTACACCCAGTTCCTGCAGGGCTGTAGATGGCACGGAGGAGGATCAGGAGGCCTGTGACATGCATGGACATCCCAGATCCTTTGAGCAGACGGAGTTGCCACATCTGCACTTCTTTCCTGCCACCCTTTAAGCAGTGCTGGCCACAGGAGATGGACATCGAACACCGGTCTGCCACGCAGAGGTACTGTGGGCAAACCACAGCACTGCACAATGGCACAGCTTGTCCACATGCACAGCTGTGCTCTAGCAACTAGAAAGAAATTGCTCACCAGTTCAGTGCTGACCATTGAGGGAGGGTTGGAAGCAATGTGTATAGAGTGAATTCCCAGCCCTTCCTATATCCCAACCAGTGACTGCCATGGGACAGCCAGACAACTCCCTCTTCTGATCACTGTGTGCTGGCTGGGCCTCCCCAAGTGCTCTGCCATCACCTCCTCTGGCTCTATGTCCCATGGAAAGGTTTCTTCCTTACTTTAAACTGGGTGCACTAGGGAAGCAAGTGCAACTCCTTCTGTTTCCATGTATTTCTACCTGATCATCTTTCGAAATTTCCTGAATTGCAGAGAGAGATCACCAAAAAAGAAGCCACAACCTCCCACAGACCCAGCTCTTGGAGAGCCACAGTGATGCTGAACCAAGCTCACCTTGCAAGCCTGGCAGTGAGATGAGGTGGGATGGGAAAAGGGAAGAAAAAACAGTGGGGTGGTCAAACCACTGCATCCTCCAGTTGTCCCATGTGAATACAAACAGCCCGTTAGAGCTGTCTGAGGGTCACTCTCAGGATGCTCTATACTATCCCAGAAACTATCCACCCTAGAGGGGCTATTCACTCACCTGTAAGGCGAGGCGGTACCCCAGGAGAGATAGTCGGTGGGTCTTGGAGCTGGGCGAGGTACTATGGGCTGCTCCACAGCGGTCACATCCCCTGAGTAGGATTTGAGCAGAGAGGCGTTCTTGCTGGCCAGCATGGCCCTCTCATTCCGGCGAAACTTGGCTCTCCGGTTCTGGAACCACACCTGGGATGGGAAGCATACAGACCCACCAACCATCACAACCACTTCTGCTGCGACATTCACCCTTTCACCACACCACCTCTGCCCTGCTGGGCAAGACAGGACTCTGTAAAAGCAGGCTGCTTTGGCATGCCTGTCGCTGAAACTCTAATGACAAGACAATCCTTATGTCTGCCCTGCTAAAGCCCTTGTGCAAGGAACTTTCTCAGTGAGGTCCCTGTGGGATGGGGTCTGTCCTGTGCTGTAGGCAGCAAGGCCTGAGAGTGCTGTACAACGCATCATGTTCCACGGTCTGCTTTGACCTTCAGAAGGTGCAAGCTTGCAAGGTAAGAACTGAGCAGCCTGAGCACAGGACATCCAACGTCCTGGCCTTGAACGGGCCATATGAACACATCTGACTGGGCAGGCGGTAAGTATGGTGGCAGATCAGGCCTGGCAGCCCTCCTCAAGGCATGGCACGCTTGGGACTGCAATACAGTATGACCCAGAAGCTTGGTGACCCTACTGTGCCACACAGACCTCGAGGATTTCTACTGCCATACTGGAATGGCCTTATGACCTCCCCCAGGTGAGGAGTGTCTGGATGCAAGGTATGGGGATTACCTGAACTCTGGCTTCAGTGAGGTTGACTCTGCGTGCAAGGTCTTCCCGTACAAAGGCATCAGGGTAGTGTGTCCTCTCAAAGACCCTCTCTAATGCCTGGAGCTGGCTGCTGTTGAAGGTAGTTCTGTTCCTTCTCTGCTTTCTTTTCTTCTTCTCTTCTGAGTTCAGCTGATCATCTAGGAGAGAAACAATTGGCAATGTGAAAGGCTAGAATTCTCCTGGCTTCAAATTTCCAAGGACTGCCTTTACTGGGACATAATACAGCCCTCCGGGGTGAGCACAAGTCCTGCACCAGCTCTTGCTGACTACGAGAAGGTGTGCCCGTCTCTGTGTAACGAATGTGCAAGGAAACAGCTGTTACTCTGGGCTTGACTACAGCCAAGGTAATGCCGCTCTCTGTACGTAACTCCATTTGCCTTAAACGAGGACTGTGTTCTGTTATCCTCCCTGCTTCCAGACCGAGAGGCGTCACTTTGGGCAGAGACGGGGAGCTGCGAACAAAGACGCGTCAGACAGCGGCAACGAAGCGTGACTGATACGGGGCCGAACAAGAGACAAGCACAAAAGCCAGTTTCACTTGTACACTCGCAAGCCAAGGACATGGAAATAGAGTCAGACAGACATGGATAGCATTGCAATCGGGAAGCAAAAACCCAGTAAGAGAGATGCTGAGCACAAGCACGTTTGGATGCTGTCGACTGAAGAACAGTTGTGCACTTTGGCATCCCCGTTGCCTCATCCGGGCTAGCGACAAACTGTGCATCTCCTAAGAGCACGTATTGTTTTGCGCCTGGTTTGTATTTACTCCGGCAACAAACCAGTACATCCATACATCTGGAGTCGCGCTTATCACTCCTGCCTGTGCCCAGAGCCACTGGAGCAACACCAGTGCCGAGACAACTAGGAAATGGCTTTTCTTAGCAAGTACCTGCTCTGCACCATCTCTCTCTTTTTCAGTGCTGTTGCACATGCCAACGTAGCAGCAGCGACGGAGCTACCAACGTGTGGGCACTCGCAGGTACTGGCAAGCAGTGAGCGATGGCTCCGCAGGTTTCAATGCTCTTCATTACGACAAGCTGGAGGCTACAATGTTGGTTTTGCTTCTACACTACCCGTACTGAAACACGTTCACTCATCACACTTGTCACAGCACAGCAAACGCTTCTGTCACCACGGGAAGCCACACAGAAGGAAGCGGAGAGCGAGGCACCAGCCGGGAGGAGCGGGAGGCCACGGCTGCCTCCGTAAAACAGCCCCGTTGGGGCTGCAGGACTGGTACACCGCCGCCTTGCATTCACCCCTCTGCAAGTGCTCCACTATGTGTGGGGTCCCACCAAAACCATCAAGGCTTGTCACCCTCCCGCAGCCCCAGCCTTCCATGCTCCCAAGTGCGCCAGGCAGAGCCCCAGGTGGGCAACATCAGTGGCCCCACCGTTTTACGTGGAGGAACACCCGGGAGGATCTGAGCCAATATACATGTCGGCATGCATTAGAATGTATTGATCATTGTCCCTATAAAAATGTACATGGTAGTGAACTGTATTTTAAGTTAATCACTGCGCACCTTGGCCCAGATGACAGTCTCACCTCGGAGAGTCCAAGGTCTCAATCTGCTATTGCAGAATATCTCCTCAAGAGTCGTTTCTTTTGCCACATATAAATATGACAGCTCCCCTCATCCTCCTGTTCTCGAGTGGATATGTAAGGCACAGAGAGAAGCTGACGAGGAAATTAAAGTCTACAGTTGTTGTCCACACCACCTGTTTGTGTTGCTTTTCACAGCCCATCTGGTAACAGTTACTGCACCTGAACGCCATTGGAGCGAGGCCCATCCATTTGGGAACAAAAGGACATTCCTCTTAAATTAAAGTGGGTTTCTCAACTACCTGCAAGTTTACAGCTCCTCCATCCCCACTCCTTCTCCAACAGCCTGACAATCCCCAGCAGACTCCCTTCCAGCCTGGGGATTCCTGGGTGCAAAAATACACCCCCAGTTTTCTCACACCCAAGAGGAAGCATTTGGGGTCCAGTTTTTAACAGAAACATTGAATCGTAAAGCTGAGCAGGGAAGTGAACGGCAGAGGCAGGAAAGTGCAAGAAAAACAAACACGTGTAGGAATCCCAGGGCATTAAAATAAGGCTATGGGTGAATCTATCCTGCTCAGGTGGTGGGAAGTGAAGCAGTGAAGCAATGGGATGGGATTTAACCACTTGCTGGGAGGTTTAGCACCGTCACAGGGTCTGTCCTATATAAAGAAGCACAGAAGTCCTGCACATTCCTCTCTTGACTCACCACCAAAGCCTTTATAAAAAGGGTCAGCCATTTCCCCTGGCAATACTGGCGAGCTCCAACGTGTAGTTGTGCTGCCCTGCACCACGCAACACAGCAAACAGCAAAGAACAAGCCTCAGGGCACAATCGTCCCTCTGAATGGCAGAAACATTGCAAGACCAGCTGCCGTAGAGGCCAATGTCAACATGGGTGTCTGGCCTCCTTCTGAGTTATCCATCTGATGCTATTTTCCAATATAAACCCCGCCTACGTGGACTGGATGAATAAATCAATAAAAGCATCTAAGACCCCTTGGGAACCTCCTCCAGGCCTTTGAAGCATCAGTTCCTGCCCAGAAGATGACACCCGGCTGGAAGGAGCAGGAGCCCAAGGCTATCTGGCCATTGCTCAGACCTTGCGTGACAGTTACACATGAGGCAGGGTGAGCACGTCGCTCTGGGGAGCAAGAAGAAGGGCCAAAGCCTGTAAAACGCTGGAGAACAAGAATCCCTCCTGCCAAGCACGTTAACACAATTTGCCTGGTTTCCTCCCGGCGCAAAGCGAGACACCGGTGATTCACAGCTCACCTCGTAATTACCGGACCCAAAAATAGCAGGGCCAAGAAACGGAAAGTTGCAGGCAGTGGCCGCGTTGCAGTGACTCGCAGTCGGGTCACCGTTGGCTAATGCACCTCCGGCATCGGCTGGCGCGGAGCAGGGACGTGAGTCACCCTGTTTCCAGGACGGAGCCAGATGGAGGTGGCTTGACAGCTAAACACAACCCGCGACAGAGGGGACGGGATTTTGAGATCTTCTTTCACTGCACCCCTGGAACAGCACAACACAGCTAGAGCCAAACGCCTACAGCAGTTACTTGGGTAGCAGGAAAAAAAATAATAATAGCCGTATTAGCCCAGAGCGCCGGTGGGTTCATCGCTCCTTGCATTTTGCAATGTGGACATGCCATATGTTGATTAAAAACTGCTAAAGAGGGATTGCAGACACCTAAACCCCAGGTATCTGTAAATGTCACCTTGCTCACAGCAGTTACCGGCTGCCTTCAACATGTCAGCAGGCTATTTTTCTTTTTTTTCTGCCATTATTTCTTTATCAGGAAACAATGCTGAACACTGAAAAATGGTATTCCTAAACAGTGTTGACAGCACTAGTGACTGGAGTCAGCAGAAACAGAGAGAAGAGGAAAATAGCTCCACAGCTTTTTAGATGGGTCAGAAGTCTTTCATCAACATTCTTTTAATCAGAAATATTTTATTACAAGCAGCGTTCTCAAAAGCTGAGCTGCTTGCAAATGCGTCCCCCAGAGAGACTGAAACGCACGTTCTCCTCTCAGGAATTCGATGCTGGAAAATCTGGGAATTTCATTTCAAAATCCCAACCTTTCCTGTTGGGCCGGGGGATTTTGTTTCCTGTTTCCACATTTGTGTTTTCCTGTGTTATTTCTACCATTCACCCATGACATGCAAATCCTGGTGTCATACACCACCACACTTCCAGGATGCACCAAAGCATTTTTAATTGCTCCTAAATGATACAGTATGAAACGTCCTATTTTTTTCCCCCTCACTTATCATGTCTTCTCTCGCAACGAGGCAGATCTACGCTTGAAGACACTCGGATCTACGCTCCTTGTTGCACCGTGGCTGTCCCAGTGTCTGTGACTATCACTGGGCTACCATCAGATGGCTCCTGCTGGGACATCACGTTGAAAATATAACACATTATAGAGCAAAACAGAGTCGACAACTAAATGCCTACATGTAAGTTACAAGATCAGTACTTTTTCCACCACTACTTGCAACTGCAACGTATTTTGAATTTCCAGTTTGCAGGAATGCTTGTGCATACTTGCTTTCATTCCAGGTCAGAAGAAAATCTAATTTCCAGATGGGCTTTACATTGTGTGGGCAGTTTTGAAAAGTTTTGACCAGTTCTATTAAGTCCAGAACCAGCTGTTATAGTATATTAATCGGATCCGAACTGAAAGCAAACAATTGGATTTAATTAAGTGAGGGACAGAGACATTTAACTGCAATATCATATACGGTAAGGCAGGAAAAATTTGTCACATCAGTTATATAAAGTGTAAACTGAGAAAGAATTCCAGGAAGAAAATAACGAATCACACTATAATCACAACCTTCAAAATAAGAAGTTACCATTAAAGTTTGAAACCAGATTAAAGAAAAACAAACAAAAATTATTTCACAGGGAAAATAATAATTTAGAAACTAAAAGCCTAGCAACTAAAAAATATTTTAAAATAAAAAAGAAAAAACAACCTGCGAGCCAAAAAAGGAGAAAGTTTTATTCAGAACAGTGGGTAAAGAAAGGAAAAGCGAGAATAGAAGGGAAAGGAAAAATTTTTTCATTGGATTTAAAGTTAAATTTTAAGAAGCTTGAGTAGAAATATTTCTGCGGGTCCCCCCTGGCTCCGGCCAGACGCCTGTCCTCAGCATCAGCTGTCCAGAATAACAGCCCCTTGCAGGCTCATCTTACAGTTTTATTCATGCTCTTGCTTTGCTTTCAATTCAGTATATCCCTCCAAAATACTGGAACTCTTTGGGTACAGGGCAGCTTTGTCAACTTAAATCATAAAATAAAAAAAAACCAAACAAAACCCAACTCCAAAAAGCTTTCACTAAAGCTAAGACAAAGCACCAGGAAGGGGAGTGGGAAGTAGGGATGGGGACATACAAAATCCTCCTGACAACAAAGCCCTGTCCCAAGCGATGTGAGACGGGTCTCACGAGTGATCTTCCACGTGCGCAGGATGCTGGAGATGAGACGGCGAGCCGCAGAGCGGGGCTGCCCGTGGGCACGGCGTCCCATCACCATCGCTTGTGCCAAGACGAGATCGCACCCTGCCCAGAAATATCCACCAGACACCAACAGCGCCCAGCACCGAGCCTGGCCAGGGCGAGGTTAACCCTGAACGAAACAATTTCTACCTGAAAAGCCACTTCCCAGCCTGAAAACTCTCACTTTGGCAGAAAACAGAGAAAAGCCTCACATCTCTATTTTCCTTCAGCTTGTTTTCCGCGTCTTTGACCAGGCTGGACGGCCAGGTCCATCGCCGGTTTTGCAGCTTCCCTTCTCAAGCATTGCCTGGAAAGACCCCGTTCCTTGGAGCAGCAGGAGCCCATCGCCCAGCGGCATCTGTCCTCTTCACCAGATGTGAGCAGGGACAGAAGAGGGGCAAGAGGACCCCCACAGATAAGATTTCACACTCAGAGCTGCCTGAAACATCCTTCTAAAAGCTCCCAGGACAGAATGAACTCCGGTTTACACCTATTTCCATGCATGGAAAGTATTTCCAAGTGGAAATAAGGTTTAACTTCAAGGTATGCAAACACTACATGGAGAAATTATAATTACCCTACACCAGACATCACAAACGTTGGCAATATGGAACGAAGATGACACTTCAAAGAAAACTAAGCATGTTAAGGTAGGAGATGCCTATTCAGTCCCACACCGAAGCTAGCCCTGGTGAGTCTCGATACGAAGCTCGGTAACAGCAGCAGGTTTGTATTTGTGACTACAGGTCAGACCACAGAGATTTCTGAACTATCATTTTTCTCCCATTACACAGCACCAGTTGAGCTTTTTTCTAACCTTTACTGTTTATTTGTTTGGTTTTTTTCTGCACCATCTGTGCACAAGACCTCAAATCATTTCAGTTATACAGAAAATTCAAGTATCTGAAGTTCCAGTCAAGATCACAGGAAAAAAAAAAAAAGGAAGAAACCAAAGAAATAGATGCAATATTCCTTTTAAAAGCCTTTGCTTTCCACTATCTCTTAAACTAATCAGGTTCAATTTTTCCACACGCACAAAATAAAGTTATTTTGTGCACAGAGAACGGGACTTCAGAAACGTGATACTGAGTTTTTCATACAAAAACTGAGTTTTAATATTAAATGGAAAAGCGTATTTTCAGCGTTACCCGCGGGACTACGGCAGCTCCCCTCCGAAGCGTCTGCAATGTGGAACCTATCAGGATAATTTTTAGCTGACCGCATACAAACAATTACATATCATTACAGAGCTGTGAATAGCTTTTGCATGGATAGCGTGCCTACGGCCTCCCGTCGCACTCGGCTCTGCCTGCCAGTCTAGGGGAACTCACTGAGGTCCTGTACAACCACGGCTTCACCAGCGCTGACGGTGAAACTCTCATCATCTTCCAGCAGGACAGGCACTCAAGCAGAGAGACCTCCAGTCTGGACATTTCCAGGTGGGTTTCAAGGCACAGCATCAGCCAGTGACTCTCACCCACCAGGAATGAGGTCTTGGGGTTGTCACCTTCAGAGTGGAGAACCTGTGGATGCCTCTGAGCTCCTGAAGACTAGTTTGTAGCATGCTAACAGTCTTCACCCAGACTTAACAAGTGCTGTAAGGACCTGAGTGCAGAGGCATCCCCTGTGCTCTGCGCTTTTGTGGGTCTGCAGAGCTGGGGAATCAGGTTCCCCTGCAAACCCAACCCGCTCTGCTCCTGACCCATGGACAGGGCAGCATGAGCTCCTCCCTGGCAGCTAAGAGTCCTATCCTACGGCAAATGTAAGACAAAACTCCTTTTCAGGATGTTTTCAGCTCTGGTGTTCTGTGTCTCATCTGGTGGGAACCTGCAGAGCACGTGAGCAGTTATATCAGCTAAGATGTGCGTCCTCCCTAACCATGTCAGCGTTCCCGCTTGCTGGAGTTGACAGAAGAAATGATGTTTGGGGAAAAAAGAAAAAAAGTAATCATGATCCAATGGAAATCCAGACAGTCTCCCTGAAAAGACATGACGTTAAGTGTTAATTACTGGGAGAACAATATTTGCGGGGGCAAAAGTATACATCCTTCTCCAGAAATTGGCACGAAGCCATTGAAAGTCCCCCTAGATCCCATAGACCAGGCTGAGTTCTGCTGTTAACAGCTTTGCTTTTATATTCACTAGGGTTTTCCTTCTGGGCATCCTTCAGCTCATAAGGCACATGGCTTAGTACTGCTCTTCTAATAAGCCTTTCCGCTGGGTCTTGGGGTCAGAGTGTTCCCATAATACAATAAGTGCTGTATGGATCTCATAAGCTCCAAGGCACAGTATGTTATGTGTTTGGAATTCCTTGTATGCTTTTATACTTTGTTTTACATATTGTAATTTTTATATGCATTACCACATTGATCCTTGGAAAATTAATTTTAAAAAAAAAACATAATCAAAAGCAAACACATATTTTAAAATCCTGCCAGCGGAAAAATCATGTTCCGTGAGACTGCACTTTGTAACTGACAAAGAGACCAAACCACCAGACCGTGGCGGTGATCCAGCCGGGTGGATTTACCAGGCTCGGGAGAGGACAGGATCCAAGGGGGCTGTAGTCCCTCCTCAAGTCCCTCGTTAGGGTAGAGCGATGCCACAAAAGCACTGGACCGGTGACGGAGGAGCAGAAACACAATGGCACGGCTCCACCAGCCAAACCCCACCACCGTACCCAAAGGTATATCCAGAATGAGTCTGTGCGTCCCAGCGCAGCACTCAGCTGCAGCAGCGTCCAGCCACTGGTGCCAGTATGACCACCAGACCTTTCCTGGAGAGCTGGGGCACCTCAGCCTTCGCAGCACCTTCCTCACTCTTGGTTAGACCTGGGATCACTGTGTTTGGCAGGGCTGAGCACGTGTGAAGTCGCGGCTCTGCAAGGTCAGGGGGATGACTTCCAACGCTCACATCCTCTTCTCATCAGCCCCCCTTCCTATGCCATGTGTCCTGATGTTTCATCTTAGGAACGGCATTCATGCAGCCAAGATCAAACTTCCTAGCCTCCGCCCTGCTCCATCGGTATTTTCTCATTTCCAAAGCCGCCTCTCTCTGCTCTTGGCCCCCTCCCTGCCCTAGTTCATTCCAGATAACGTCCTTCTCCTCTCCACTCCAGCACCCTTTCTTGTCCTTTCCACAAAGGCATGAAAAGCCGAGTTGTGTAATGCCGCCCCTTTTAACCCTAACGTGTACATGGTGTATATCCAAACCAGCACAACGGCTGAAAGTGATCTTCTTAAGAGTCACCACTGCTCTTCGCTTGACCGTGTAACGAGAACTTCCCATGCAGGAACAGATTGGTGCACTAGGAAGGCCAGTATCCATGTCCACCAGGATACCACCAGCTGCCTCAAGGAGTGGCAACAAACCATCGTGACAATTATTTTCCAGCTATTTTCCACACTCATATCTCCCGGCAGCGAGCTCCACAGGGTTACATGTTATACAAAAGACACACAGTTAGGGAGACTCTCTCACCGTAGGGATGAAGCGTAGGGTGGATTTTGACTCCTTCCACAGCAAGGAGTCCTTGGGAGAGAGCAAAAATAATGCAGTGCTGGTGCTTGGGCCAGGGGTTAATGGGGTGTACTGGAGCCAGGAGCACAAGGCTGACAATACTGTGGTTGCTCCAGCCCTTCAGGATGCTACATCTCAGTCTTGTCAAGGTCTATCCAGACCTCAGAGTAGTCCCTGAGACCAAAAAAAAAACATAGAAACAACTTCCACTCTCTTCTGATGGCCACAGATTCAGAAAGCTGAGCCTCTCCGTTAGTACTCACGTAAAAGGATGCATTACCCAGAAGCCACGAAGCGGGGACCCTGCAGTTCCCCTCCCACTAAACACCCACCTGAACTCTGGGAAACACTGCTTTTATTACATTTTTCCCAATATTTAAAAAAAGGGACAAAAAAATAATCATGAATTTCAGCTAGAGAAACTTTCTAACAGGGAAAAACAAGATATTTTTGCAAGAAGTAGATAAGTGTAAAAAAAAAAAAGGGTTTTGCAAAGACAGAAAAGCGCTGTTTTTGGGGGGGAGGGCATTTTTTTTCAGTCCATATTCATTGCAAACGAACCCTTTGGCATTTCGGGCCTTTCAACTGGCTCATTTCCAAACGCTGTGGCAGTCATGAGAGCCTGCAAACGTTACACAGAAATCTGCTCGCACCGGGAACATCTGACTCGAGCTGACCGGCTTCATGAATGTGTCCGCTTGTTCAGGTCCCTGCAGAGGCCCACCGTGCTGCTGAGAAGTGCCATTATTAAACAGCCCCATCCCGACAGGATCTGGAAATTCACTTGGATGTGTTTTTTTGGTACGCAGGACCCGCGCGAGCAGACAGACGATGACCGGCGGGATGCGCGCGCCAGCTGGCCCCACCGGTAGGCAGAAACGCTGTTCTTGATGGATATTTCATCTGTTTATTGTCGAAATATCCAGGACTGCAAACTGCATGGCACGGAATGACTGTGCCAGGACCATGGGGCGCCACGGGCTGGGAGGAGGGGAAGCGCAAACAACGGCGAGAACATCAAAACCAGCTCTCCAAAGGCCGTGCTCCCCTTTCTTTAGCATCCAAAACCAAATGCGTTTCGACCAAATCAGACCAACACTGCCATCGCCCCTACCAAGCAAATCGGACTGGAGCTGCTGTGGAGCTTTGCTTAGAAATCCAGATTTTGACCACTAATGTACTTTATGGGCCCCTCTTGATCACGACTGGAAAAACGACAGCATCTGAGGTCCAGAAATAACAGAACTTGAGCCCAGCTGTCAGCATCCAGCCCACCTGCCTCTTCCAAGGGCTGAGCATCCCGACCGAGAGCGCGTTCCTGAAGTCGAGGATAAAGGACATTTACATGCCACATCGCTACAGGAGGCAAAGGGTTTATAGCGCGTAGGGCCATTTCATAACAACTCTTTCTCCTTCCCAAGTCCATAGCGAAAACTTGCTCTTCTAAGACCACAGGACAGGGAGGAGGGACAAGGCTGGGCTCTGGGGGCTTTTTGCTGGACATAAAAGCATTCAGCAAAACAGCAGAGCGGATGGGATGGACCATGGGCTTCAGCATGCTCCACGCCCCGGCTCTGCAGGATGCAAAGGGAAATCAGGCTCAGATGCTCACCTCCATCCTTAGCCTCTTCTGGATGGCAAATGCATTTCACATTAGCTAATAAAATTGCTACGTCTTATGTTTCTTAGCCTGCTGGAATGATGAATATTTTGGAATTATTTTGAATGGTTCCCTGCCAGAGTCAAACAATCATCTAGAGATTTTAAATCAAAGGCTGAAAGATGGAAACCTCTGTATTTCCACAAAGTTCACTGCAGTTTGAAAAGCACAACTCCCAGCAGAGGCAGAATAATGATTGTCAGAGCTCCTGTGAATTGGGGCAAACGAGGGATACGTTGCAAACAACACTCCCTAATAGGGAGTAATAATCTTTGCCTCCAGGTGATGAATATATTATAGGATAGCTGCTCATTGCTTTATATATTATTGCCTTTAATCCGGCTTAAATGTCAGATACTCTAACCCGGAGAATCAGAGAACTTAGGGGACCTGTATGGAGACATGGGCTGCCTCAGCCAAAGCACTGCTTTCAGCCTGGGGCAAGGCTAGCAGACGAACGCTGCTGTCCCAGCACAATTTATGAGAATTTAAGCCTTTTTGAAGGCTTTAGCTAATGAATCGCATCTGTTGCCAGACTAGGCACATCCTCACCTACCAGAGGAGCATCTCAAAACCAGCAAATGAGCTCATGGCTTATCCAAGGTGGCACAGTTGGGACAAACACGATTACGTACCCGTGCTCTGCTCCATCCCCCTGCTCCAACCACCGCATCCCGCCGGCTGCGGGAGCCCAAATCAGTTCCTGTGGATGACCAGTCACCACGCGACGAGGGCTGGGCAAGCTCAGCACAACCCCAAAGCTTGGATGCAAAGCCTCCATCGATAAAGGAGACTATAAGTGGTCTGGTCCTATCAGAGCAGCCACAGATGGAGCGGGTCCAAGAAATAAGCTTCTCTCTCCCCCATGGAGATGGGCTGTCTAGACACATTGGCAAAGCCGCACTGCCGAGTTTGCAGCGCTGCATCCTTCTTGTATACAGACCGTCAAATAAAGCAAATTCCTGTCCCCCAGCCTGTAAGCATGAGCATTTTTTCAAACTTCCTAATGTCAGGTCCAGAAACATCAATTATGTTTAATGAGAAATTTTTAAACGGAATTTTTTTCCCTAGGAAAACATCTGATAATTTTTTTTTATCAACCCTCTAGCAAAATAATTTTCTGGTTATTTCATTATGTCAACTTTTACTAACAATTAAAGTTAAAATAGAATAAGTCAAGTAGCAAGTGGTTTTAAGTCAAGAAACACTGATATTTGAATATGAATTGCAATGGAAAATCTGGGGGAAAAGAAGTTCTCCAAATAATAAAAAAAACTATTGAACAAAATCTATGGGAGCCCCAGGTGACGTTTTTCACTAGAAAAATAATGATGTTTGAGGATATTTAGAGAAAGTATGCCTAGCCTCAGGGCCACATTCAACACAATATGTAAGTTTAAAACCATCCCTCTCCAGTCCCTCTCCTGATGAACCGCAGGATGAGGGCTTTTCCTCCAGCTCAAAGCCCTCCTGAAATCAGTAAACGACCTTCCACCAAATTCAAGTTCATGAGGGTCATTAGCATGTATTACACAGATTTTTCCATCATCACAGATCCTTAAAATGAGCTAGAGGAACATATGTCAGGACTGGCGCAGGTCAAACAGCACGTGCAAATTCGATCTTGCCCTGGTGGAAAGGTAGACTGACACGATTTCATCAGGTCTCTGCCAGACTCCTGCTCCTGGAGCCCACCTCATGCTCCCAGCTCTCGGCGAAGCTGTATTTGGGGGAAGAGCTTTGGGAGATGGCAACAAAACCAGCACAAAAGCAATGCTGGGGACAGCAGATAGAGGAGCAAGGTGGGATTTAGCAGCCAGGCAACTCCCTGGCTCCAGCTTTCTAAAGGACTGCGGGCAAGTCAGTCTGCTCCTCTGTGCCCCCGTTTCCTGCCTTACTTTGCCTCTCCCGTCTGTTTAGACATCCCACACTTGGGGGACACGTTGTGCCACTCTCTTTGTTCGTAACACATGCAGTAGCTCCGTACTTACAGGGGCGCAGCCTAAAAGGAGATCACTCCGAAATGCACCAGAAGCGGGATGCATTCACACTACAATCGTGCCATTCATGCTGTTGAGTTTCACAGCACAGAGAATAAATTAACAGCAAGTAATTAAAACACTTTCAGTATATGGTCTAAAGGTACACAGCAGCTATTTCATTTCAGTTGCACATGCAAATGCTAGCTGGTATACTTGTGAGTATCGCAGAACCACAGTTCCTAGCCATCATCAGTGCTAACAGTGAGGCTTCACATCGATGCTGACTCTGCTCTTAACTCTTTGCAGAAAAACTGTTGGGTTTGATTCATAAATGAAGGTAGACGGACTTATTTCAGGTTAACGGGGCTCCACAGCAACGTTTAACAGCACCCCAGCAGCTGATGGGCACCACCACGTCCCTGTGCCGAGGCTTCCCCAGGCCAAGGCAGCGCTCAGCTCCTGAAGCTCAAACTCAGTACCCTCTGGGTCATCCAGAGCCACGGTGCGTGACAGCGGGTGAGTGCTGAGCATCGCCTGCACGGGGCCCCAGATCACCCCACTGCTGCTGTGCAGCATCTCCCTCAGCCTCATCGACCTACCAAACCATCGTCCTGGGGCCTGGATGTCTGGGTTGATTTAGACAGAAGCAGCCATGGGATGGGCTTTCCACTCTGCCCCACCAACGGCATCCCTTGTGGGGACTTCTGAAATCACCTCATCCCTAGGAAAGAAAGCTCAGCTGCTCCCGGCTGCTCCCAGAAACCTTGAGAGCCTTTGACTTCACTAAGGAAATCTCTGCCAACCTCTTTGGTCACAGGAGTAAATGCATTAATGAGTGTACAAGTGACTCTCTGTCAGAGGTGGCTTCCTCCTTCCTTGTGCAGCTCTCCATACATCTCCTGGAAAGGGGTACCGGGGATGGACACCATGGCTCAGGCTGAAGGCTGTCTCCTGCCAGCCTCAGGTCCCAGCCAAGCACTGGAAGTGCTGGCAGCAATCCCAAGCCAGGACCAGTGAGCAGCCATGAGCAGCCAGACACAAAGCTCCTGGCCACGGGCCACTGCCAGCGCGCGCCCCTGCAGGCACGTCCCTCTGACCAGCCCCGGGCCACTCACACCAGCTCTCCAGGCTCCCCCTTGGTCATAGAAATTGAATTCAAACAGGAAGACTGAGCTCCTAGCCTGGCAATGCAGTGTCCTAATATGCCAGCAACCATATCTGCAGCCTGGCTGGAGCTTGGACTTTCTGAGACAGGTCAGTTGGGAATACCCTCCAACTCAGGGCATGAGAGACAACTACAGAGCGGTGCTGGGTGGACCGAAACATCCCCCATGCACGTCCTGGAACATGCGTACGGCTATCCAAAGACCACTGCCATGCAACATGGTGTAACAAAGATCAAAGTACGCAAAGGGCAACAAACCAGCTGGGAGAGAACTAAAGCAGAACGGTCTGGTCCTGAAATAGGTCCTCTTTTTCTTTTGAGTGCAGCTCATTAAACATTTGCTGGAAAAACAGAAAAGCATTTTCCACAGAGAAGAGGACATCCAAGAAAAGCCCTTTCGGACATAAATTGGCAAGAGGCTCCTGAGCATTTATCTTCTGCATAGAATGTGCTCTGTCAGGAGGGCTGTAACTAACAATACGCTGAAAAACATGCCACAGACTTCCACTCTATTTTACTTGGCGCTAAGGGGTTATTCCTCAGCTCAAAGTATTCGCAACTGGCATTGGTTAAACAAGAAATTACAACCTTCAAGAGACCTATTTAGCATCAGCTGCAGAAAGTACGGAATTTGCCATCGGCTTCGATGACAACAGATTATGCCCCACAAAACGCTGCAAACACGCTCAGCTATGATGCTCGGCCAGTTCGGCGGGGGGGGAATGGGACTGGGGACTCGGCGCTTCCTGCCCCTTCTTGGGGGGGTTCCTGCCTGGTTTAGGACTGGCGACAACCTCCTCCCCAACCCTCCGGCTCACGTGCCTGCCAAGTTCAGCCCCACAGCTCCTTAGAGTGCTAAGGAGGAGTAAGAGGGAAGCACCTCATTCCTCCGTGCTGGACGTTCAGCTGGGACAGAGTGAAGTCACGGCACGGACAAGTCAACAGGGCATGGAACCCAACGGGTGGGTTACCTGGCTCTGTGCCCAGGGTGGTGATTTGGGAGCTCCAGCACCTCCCGATCCCCCACAACTCAGCGACATCCCAGTATAAGAGACAGCTGTGCTGCCCTGTCCCGTGGGATTATTCCCACTTCTCCGAAAGGAGGAAAGAGCTCTGCCAGCAAACTCCCCAGGCCCTCAAACCCATTTCCACTCAGGCTTGCCGAGTGCTCCAAAAAAGGAAACCTCAGAGTCGGGAAACCTCCCTGGTGTTTGCTCAGGACGAGCACCGTGTCCACGCAGGAAGTGCACACGAAAGCACTCTGCGGAGAGTGCATACGCCTCGGAAAGGGAAAGACCATCACTCGGCCCCCCTGTGCCTGGCCAGCACTATCTCCAGTTAACCTGGAAAAAGTGACAGAGATTCTTTGTCCAGGAACAATCACTGCCTCGGCTCTTCGAGCAGGCTCCAGGGAGGTCAGCCTGAGCTTGGTTTTCCTGCCGCAAACCCGGAGCCTGCTAAGCGAGCTGTAAAATGCTCCCGTCCCCGTGCTCTGCAAGAACTTTACGGTTTCCTTCCCCAGTCCGAGCAGCACAGCTACAGCAGACCTACAAAGACAAGGGTTTATTGAGCAAAGACCCTTCGCTCACCTTGCCCTGGCAGGATACTTAACCATTCATGGACTTGTGCAGCAACAACAAAAAGGAGAGAGGGGAAAAGGAGACTGCACATGGCTGCGGCCCGCAGCACGCACCGCTCCAGGGCTTGTAAAGCCCAGACGCCTTCGAGTTAACCGCTGCTCCTGCAAGCCCAGGGAATTGCCACTTGGCTTGAAATTAAGCGTGTCCTCGAGTCTTTACCAGCCTGGGGGAGGGGGGATGGCTTTGCCTTGGCTGTGCCACCCAGCATTGTTCGTGCACAGCAGGAGCCGCCAAAACAAGACCAACCTAAACGTTCAGGGACCATAAGCTGGACCTTTCCAGAATCGCACGATTGCGTCCACAGGCTCCAGACAGACTGTGCCTTCTCTTGGTGCACCCCCTTCTTTTTTGTTTTACCTTGAAGCTGGTTGAGTCTCATCCTTCTGACTTACACGCACTGCCAGATGTACTTTTTTACCCCAGGTTTTCATATGACCTGGAGCTTTAAAACAAAAGAAATAAAAAAAGTATTAAGAGGCATGGTCCTTCAAGGAGTCACAGTAATGCTGAGACCGGACTTCGTCCCACTGTACTGGCGTGGCACTCTCACGCAGTAAGCGACAGTCGTCTCAAAAAGGCTTCAGGCACTCTGTTAGGGAGCCAGGCAAAAGCTGGCATCCTGCTAGTAAAGGTCTATCATTAGCCAGATGGCCCAATTTTAAAAGCTGAAGTGTGACAGCTAAACCCACTGCAGAGCCCTTTGATGCTCAAGCCACTCGCATTCACAAACCTCACTACAGGATGAAATGCCCAACTTGAGGCAACTGCACAGGAAAATCCTGGCCATTTCCTGCTCCAGAAGTCAGACGGCATTTTTGACAGGGCAAACCCTGGAGTCCTCTCCTAGTTTTTTGTCAGGGAAAAAGAGGCCTTTTAAATTTCCTCTCCTCACACAGAGACTCACAGGGAGACCAAGCTAACATCGTCCAACGATTGTATCGGAATCATGTTTTATTTCCCAACGTCTGACGGGAAGAAGCGTATCAAACCACATGTCATCTGCTGCCGCGGGATCGTTCCTGAGCAAGCGCCTGCTAAATTCACAGTGGAGCAGGGACTGCTCCCAGCTTGGACGCTGCTTCTATTTTGCAGATAGTTTAAGTGCTCGTGATGAATGGAGATGTTTTCCTGAATCAAAAGCAAGAGGAAGAAAAACCTGAGTCTTCACATACGTTAAAAATCAAGTAATATTTCGACCAAATCTGTTCCCAGCATTAGAAGGATTGCTGGAGCTGGAGATGAAAAGCTCTTTTTAAGCTGAAGAATTCATCTCCTCATCCTTGATGAAGGACGGATGGGTTACTAAAACAAATACTACGTTTCATTCTGGCTAACAGCACTCTGATCTTGCCTTACATGAACAGGGGAGGCAAAAGCGCTCCCAAGGATTATCGTTTACACACAGATGACTTCAAGTCCTCTTGCTTGCTGAGCCCGGGCTGCGATACGATATGCAGGTTTCTCCCACAAACCTCTTCTGTTGCTCAGGCGTTTGTTTTGCAGTTGCTCTGGCAGTTTTACTGGATTTATCACCCGGGCATAGAGGTAATAAAATACTAAAACTCCTCACCCCTGGGCACAGGCTGTATCTTTCCCTGGTTACCTGCCAGTCTATGGCCAAAGTCAAGAGTCTCATCCTCGCTGCCTGCCTTGGGAGACCTGCTGCTGCACTCACCCAGAGCCATGTCCGAAGAGACGGGTGCCCACACCCACTCTAACCACACATTTGCCCCATAGCTCCACCACCAGCACTGGCTGAAACAGGCCAGGCTGCCCCAAAAACAGTGCTGAATCCCTGCAACTGCTCGGGTGGCTCTGGGATATCCTCTCCTACCTGGCAGTCCCTGGTACCTGAGCATCAGCCTTTCCGGCTTTCAGGTACAGCCTGTCACCAAAAACTCCCCATGTCCTCAAGTTTTCACACAGAAGGGGCTTTGACTTTTGTCAAACTATTAGAGAAAACGAGCCTGGGAAATTTCAAGGCTCGAAACCCAAGCACTTTAAAGGGGTAACACCTCCTGTGTTTGCTAGAGCAGAGAGTACATCTGCATTGCTGCCCTCTAGCTATTAGGTCTCCCGCTGTGGGTCTTGCCTTTAAACTGAAAAATAAAGTGAGGGAAATGTCAGAAAACCGCATTGAAGATCTCTTCCCGTCTCCTGGCTCTCCCTTCCCCTTGCTCCCCGTCCCAGCTGAGTTCAAGGCAGGCTGTGTCTTGCCACGTTAGAGCGAAGCGAGCCGAAGACGGGCCTCAGCCCTTTGAAGCAGCCACAACAGAGAGGACATCCTCTCCCAAGGGACATGCCACACAGGGCTGGCCCAGCCACCAGGACAGCAAAGCCAAAGCGCAACGTGCAGCAGGAGAGCAGCAGCGACAAAGAAGCTGTGGGCCAGAGCTCGTACCAGCCTCCCGCGGGAGCTGGGCAGCTGGAGAGGAGACCGTGTCCTTGGATGGGCTGCTCTGGGCACTGAAGCCCTTGGAGGTGCCTTCTAAAAGAGCAACCCGGCTTCCCCAGCTGGTTTCAACTGGATTTCTGGAGAAATCGCTTACAACACAATATGCCGCTTGCCTCTGATCACCCCGGCAGTTTGAGTCATCGGCCAATTTGGACCACGATTCGACAATGTGATCGGGAACTGCGACAATAACTCAGCTTCTACAGTTTTCTGGAATACCCAGTGGCCCGGTAGAAGAAGCCTTATTAACACCTGCAGCGAGAGACGAGGCAGCCAGCGAGCCCAAGCCCTTACAAGACACTCGAGAACCCAGACCAGAGCACGTCGCTGCTCTGACAAAGCGAAGGGAAACCTCAGCAGAGCTCAGTCCCGACCACTCCACGGACATCTTAACCTGGAGAAGTATCATCAGGAGAAAGCGGAGGCCAAGACGGTGGGGGGAGCGCAGCACCGACCCCTCCGTGTGCCCTGCGCCCGTGGGCGAGCAGCCCGCGCTCCTGCGGGGCCCCGGCCACGCCGTCCGTCCGTGTTTCCCTCCCGTCTCCCGCTGCTGCAGCCCCCTCGGTGGGCTCGGACCAGTAGATGGCACCAGAAGAACGGCGAAGCCCCTCGGTCCTGCCCGCCGCACCCCAGCCCCGGACACGGCCGGGCACCGGGAGCAGCCGAGGGCTTTCAGCTCTCTACTTTAAAAGCCTGGCTGGAGCTGACCTCTGACAGGACTTGTGAAAGTTTTAGCAAACAAATTCAGGAGAGGGGTTAAAAAAAAAAAAAAAAAAGTCACACAAAGTGGTATCTTTCCATTTTGAGGCTTATAAAACCTTCGCCCCTCCCCCCCCAACACAGATGCTGCTTTTAAATGAAAAATAGAATCTAAGTATTTACTCAAAGCATCTGCTTTCTCCACAATTGCTTTAATTTGGAGGTTTACCCCGCTCCAGCTGGAACTGACAGAAATTTCCTGTCTGCTGCAGCTGAATAGAATCTGCGTTTCTCAATGAAGAAGCAATTCACTTGGAAGTGCCTGGCTACGTTTTTAGGTAGGAAGGTGCTCTGCTCTCTCTTCAGCTGCTGTGACTGTCCACATCGTTGAAGGAAAGTCTAGTACTTCTTCCCAAGCAGCTTCTGCTATTAGCTGACGATGACATCCTTGACCCTGGTGAGCTGAGCATCTTCTCAACTCTCAAAACAAGCAACAGGACCAGCTTGGGTCAGGGTGGGCATTTTCCCCCAGCATTTGCCCCAGCCTCTCTCTTGCACACCAGGCATGCAAGAATTTTCCTCTTTACAGAGATGGTGCCCTAAAGCAGGATTAACAGCCAGGGCACAGCCTGCAGCAAAATCCAGCCATGTCACGGCCAGTTTAGGATGACCCTGCTCACATCCATGCCTTGTGGTACTTCCTGATCACAGCGGTGGATAGCAAACTTCCAGAAGAAGGAACTGGGCGAAGATGATGATGGTCTCCAGAGACCCTCTCCGCAGCACAGACAGGACTCCCGCAGTCCTCGGCTCGGCTGCGAAGTATGACGGGGTGCGCCCATGCACTGTGCAGTGCAGCGATGCCAAATACCCCGAAACTGCGGCCACCGCTCTGCCTGGGAGAGGTTTAACGTGCTCATGGAGGCGCCAGGACTTTTTCAGAAGCTTGAATCCTGCCTGGAGTCAATCTGGGACAAATTCAGAGACCTTCTGACTTTTCACACCCGGACTGAGTTTTGAACGTGGCTCAGCCCAGCAAATTTTTAAGAGGAGTTTGATTATTTTGATCTTTTCCCCTCATCCCCGTTATTAATCATACCGAAAGAAAGTGTAATTCCTCCAAACCAAACCATTTGCCAAATCATTTCTCGGCACATTTTTTACTTCATGTCCCTTCTAGGAATGAAGCACATTTGGAAACCTCTGCACATCCATCCTCCTCAGCCAGCAGCATGTCCGTGAGCACATGGCCGCAAGCATCGAGCATAGGTGCTGGGAAATGCCCAGTCTGGCAGGGTGGAGGAAGGCTCCCATCCCCACGGGCTCGGCAGCAGAGCAGAGGGCCAGCCATGAGGGCTTTGTGCTATGAACTCCCCCGGGTGAGCTGTCTTTCTGCGGCTCTTCAGCTATTCCTGATTTTAGTGGGCTCCCTCCTGACTGGCGACAAGAGAACACCAAATGGAGCGCAGGCACGGGCAGCAAGAGATGCTTGATCATTGTGGCCCTGCAAACACTTTTGCTCCCCTTCCTCAGTGCCAGCCCTGCACAGCTGTCTCGGACCTTCCCAGGGAGCCCACCCTGCTGAATTGGAGCCCCTCTGTCCCATGAGGGTGCTAAGCATGTTTATCCCTCTCCTCACTATTAATTAGATTTGCAGCTCTCCCTGTTTTCCTCATTTTACCCAAAGCCGACAGGGTTGCGATTACAAGAGACACCGTTCACACAGACTCAACCTGCCCAGAAATACCAGAAATCTCACGCAACAGCCTGTTTTCTTCAGGGCCACAGTAAACTCAGAAGAGGTCCCGAAATACAAGAGCAAGTTGGGCTCTTTCTGTGTCTGATGTTTGCCCCTCATAGCTCTGCAGAGGTTTTCCTATCTCTGCTATTCCTAACAGCAGGATTTTGAAGAGCACATTGTCCTACAAATGAGTGTGGCAGCTGGTTCACATAAGAGCCTGAGTTACGATCAGAGATGAGGACATTGCTTTTCTGTTTCTCGCTATGTTTTGGTTCAAACCTGTAAACAGACTCGCACCGAGTGGATCTGCGTTCCCCATCTGGTCCTGTGATCCAATTTCCTGGCAGGAATATCCCTGACATCGAATTGCGCAGGAATGCTGCAGCGTGTCCATCCGTCCCACGGCCAGAGCCGAGCTCTTCAGTTCGCCAGTTTCTGCGCGAGACCCAGCCACGGCGTTTCACCCACTTACGCCGGTCAGTGAGACCAATAACTCACGGCTGACAAAAGCAGCTCTTCCAAAAGGGCTTCCAGACGTTCATGGATGGAGAAGCCAATGCTCTCCTTCAGAGTTATTTCTAGTGATCACATAGCATCTCACAGTTAAAAAATGTATGTTTTCTACCTCCTTTGAATGCACGTCTGGCTTTGCTCCCAGCCACTGGCTCTTCTTCTACCCTTCCTTAACAGATTAAAGAGGAAAAAAAAAGACCTCTTCCTAGAAAGCCACAGAAACGGAGATTCAAATCCATTATCACAAGTGTCTGGAACGACTCTCAGCATTGCACTGCACGACTGGGACAGCGATACGTCACAAGAGCAAAACTGCTCCCACTCAGAGCAGAGACCACGGAAGCACAGCAGAGAGCAAAGCCCTTCCGAGGATGTCCGGAGAGCAGCGCAGTGTCTGTAGCAGAGGGGCTGGGGGAATGGGGAGCCCAGCACCGCTGCCAGCAGGAAAAATCAGGATCCAGCACCCAGCTCTGCAAAAGAGTGCTTCGACCCTTTGAGTACAAGGCGTCCTCTTCACTTGCTCTCTGTAACCTCCTGCAGACACAGACTACCTCTGGCCAGAGGAGCACACGGCATTTGCAAAGGCACAACCTGCCCCGATTGACAACGGGCAGCTTTCCAGGGCAGTTTTCTTGCTAATCCCACACTAGTTTGACTTTTCCATCACATCTGCTACTTCCAGCCCACAATGCCCAAGCCAAAACACACATCTAGGAAATCTGTTGCCCGTTTTCCCAGCATTGGGTCACCCCTAGTGACCATGACCTTCTCCATCCACGTCCTTTCCCTCAGCTGGATGGGTCCCTCTTGCCCCACAGGCACCCCAGTTGAACACAGCACAGCAACCTGCTTGGAAAGCAGGGGAAAACTGGAGGCAGCACCATTGTGCTGGCCAGGACAGATGAAACACAGGGTTAAGCACACAGGCACATTCCCATTAAAGACACGCAGCCCCCTGAGACTTGAGGGAAGGACTCCCTTCTCAAAGCAGGATGAGCTTGTCTCCATAGCATCCTCGCATGACCTCTTCCAGGGTTTCCTTACCCTCACTAGACCCGGGAGGGTTTGCCTACCACCTCACTTACATCTCCCTTGCTGCAGCAGAAGTAGGTGGGCCTGGAAATAAGTTCACACCCTCCTCTTCTTGAGCTTTAGCGCCTCTTATTTCCATCTAAACTGGGTGCTGAAGCTCCTTTTCTTCTCTGGACTTTTTTGATTTGGTTCGCATCTTCCTTGACATGCAGCATTCCCAAGCCGAGCTCACCTGGAGCCCTCTCTGCAGCCAAGCACAATGACGCTCCACAAACAAGGTAGAACTACAGGAGATGCTGGGGGTGAAAAACATCTGCCTCTCCTCATGAAGATGCGGCATTTTGCATTAAGCAGGAGAGCTGGTTCAAGGCCAGGTGAGCAGATTTGCAAAGGGCACAGAGCCATCCAGCACAGGGTCCTTACGCCAAATTCATCCCTCTTTATATGTAGCAGGTTGACATCAGTGGCTCCTGTGCCACCCTCCTTTACAGGGCACCATGCAGAAATGCACTGGGCTGTGACGTGGGGAAGACCTGCTCTGTAAGCTCATCAGAGGAGCTGGAGCAGCCACTTTGCCCAGCAAGCCCGTTTTCCCCACTGGGAATTGCTGGTGGAGATGAGACGGACCCGTCCCATTAGGCACCCATGACCGAACCTGGCAGAGAGTGTCCCTTGGAGGACTGGCCCTTCCACAGCTGGAGGGCTTGGCCAGTGGTGGGACATTCAGAGGAAGGGTTAGCACCAAAATAGGTCATTAGCGAGCGATGTGGGGTTCTTCATTCTTCTCCAGGCCCCTCGTTTTCCTAAGGGGAATGCCTCAGAAAACCCAGTGGGGGGGGAAGGAGGAATTTACAGTTCCCTTCCAAAAACCAGTCTTTGTTTGTTTGATTGTTTTTTTAAATGATCGAGTAACTTGTGAATACATTTTCTGATGATTCCCACATCCTCCCAGCTGGAGAACGGTTCATGAACAGACTCCAAGCTCTGTAAATGAGCTTGTTAGTCATAAGTCTTCAAACAGGCTTGATAAACAACTTTCAGCCTGCAGGATATTCATCAACCATTCTGTCTGCCTGGTCTCCTGACACTAATTTTTTATTTACAATGAGAGATCCTTCTCCTAAATCACAGGTGATTGTTTCTTTTTACTGATTAACTGATTTTTTTTTTAGAGGAAAAACAATTAAAAACAAATCACAAACAAGCAATGCGTCTCAAACACTTATTCCTGAGCAATTCCCCTAGTTTCCATGAGACATATCAGCAGTTGTCCAAATGAAACAAACTGTAAAGATCTTTTTGGCCAAACCTTTGCGACCAGGCAATAGCCAAGAAAAGGAGCACGACCATCCCAATCAGCCGCCAGGAATTTCAGTGCCTGCTGCCAAACGCTCCAGGGACCTTCCAGCTGACTGGCACGTGCCGCTCTTTGCGTCCTTTAGGTTTGTGGAGAGCTCAAACATCTCAAGATGTTCTGGAGATCCAGGTCCGCATGCAAAAATCTGCCACTGAAAACTGTTTCACCCCATGGATGGGTTCACGCAGCAAACACAACTTGCCCCAAGGGCATGGGGTGCACTTAGGTGCACCTGAGCAGAAGGTGGGTTCCCTGCAGGAACAAACTTGCTGGAAGTTGCTCCAGTTCATGGAAGGGGATCTCCTCAATGCTAATCAGTTAATTAACACAGAAGGTGGTCGATTCCACAGAGGCAGATGAAATAGCAGTTTGCTGGGGGCGATGCAGAGGGAGGAGAATCTTCTCGAATTGCTGTTAAAGCCAAGCTCTTATATAACACACATCCAGCAGATCTCAAAGCCTCTAATTAGGGGCCAGGATTGTACTCAGTTACACGGGTAGGAAAACTGAGGCACAGCAAGGTGAACTCAGTCAAGTTATAGCAGCAAGTATACAGAAAAAAAGACCTCAAGACTCTGTGGCCAAGACACAAAGGCATTTTGGAGCAATAAAAGCCAGGTTGGGTCATCCTGCTGAGCCATCTCGACCAAGGAAAAAAAGCTCCACTATTTCAATTTAGATTTTGGGTGCGAGTCTGTTCTGAGTAGGCTGCTCCTAGCATCAGCAAACGCTGCACCCTACAAACTCTGCCCTGCGGAATCCCCAAGCAGAGTGGCCCTACACTTCCCAGGGAACTCATGGAACAGATAAATGCCCTTCCCAGTAAGCTGCCTCATGTGTATGCATAAAATCCAGACCTGTGTTTCCACCACCACCTTGGCTCCCCATCCCTGACCCACAGAGAGGTACAGAATCCTGTCAGCATTCAGTGAAAGCAGAAGGACGCAGAGCTTGGCTCTGGACTGGTCTTGAAAGCTTTTTTCCTCTCTCTCGATGCAAAATCACCAATACATGTGCTCTGAAAACCTCAAGCACTCAAGATCAGACAGGCTGCGCTACCAGCTCATGTCTAGAGACAGCTTCCCAGTGCCAAACAGGAGCATACATGCTCAGGAAAGAGACACAGACTTGTCACCAGCTTTCTCCAGCACTGCCAGCATGGGAGTTGTCCATCCCAAGCAGGAACTCGGCACTGGATTCACAAACCTCCGCTCCGTACCTTCTGTCCAGGGGGAAATGCAATGCCGCGCAGGATGCAGAAGGATAATGGGTATGAAGTGTTACTGGAGTTTCAAGCCATGGGGTGGGGAGAGCGCTGTAAAGCTTTATGGGAAACCAGCCCAGACTTGCACGGGGACAGGAGCTGCCTGCAGAGCCACCGGCAAGGGCAGCCCTTTCTGCAGCACCAGGCCCAGAGCATTAACACTCTGTTTTCACTGTTACGGCTCAGGCACTTTCCCTATTGAAGTCCAATCCATCCCTGCAGAGCCCCGACTCCACTGAGCCGATGCAGAGAAGTGACAGCTCTTTGAAAGCTACAAGCATGATTTATTTTATTTATTTTTTTTTTTTAAATGTGGATTGTATTAGTGATGCTTCCAAAAAAAAGGATGATTTCCAGAAGCACTGAGCAGGTCTTCACAGCTTTGCCAGTACACCGGCTGCAGCGCAGCCCAACTCACCTGCCACTCGTTCGGCAGCCACAAACACAACAAAACCAAGAGCAAAGAGCAGACTACTAAAGGCTCCCATGAGTTCAAAACCTACGCAACCTTGACTGGTCCAGCACCTACACTTGCTACAAGAGGGCTGGAAACCACTTGGATGCTGCCTTCTGCAGCCACCCACCCTGCTCCATCACCCCCAGGCACCTCGCTTTGTTCTCAGTGTCCCTGGATGCCACTTCCCTTCTCCTGACCTGCCCACTCAGCAGCTGCTGCTGGCAATTTTGTCTTTCCCCAGACATACAGGGCTACGGATAACTTTGCTTTTACTTTGGTCAAGCAGGCCACAGGAGAAGTTCATCCACTGGTGGGCTCAGAGCAGGAAGCAATAACCCCAAGCTCCTATGAATTCTAGCTCTCGGTGCAAAAGCAGTTTTGCTGCCTGAGCAGCTCGTCAAAACGTGGAGAGGGTCCTAGCCAGATATTGAGCAGCTCTTTGGACATTTGCCCTGCCCAACAGTCTCGCTGACTGGCTGGAGTTTCTCCTGTCGGAAAATTTCTCTAGCCAGAAATGGAGGAAAATTTGGGTGGAACATGAACTGGGCGCTGCAATAGGATATAGTGACTTGCTAATAGCACAGCTGGCTCCCTTCACCTCTCTTCTACCCTTCACTTCCAGGAACACAAGGCACCAGGAGGTCCTGGGCTGCCACTCCAAGGCAAACGTTCACTTCATATGGGCACGACAAATCCAGCCTGTCTGGGACAGTGCTTTAAACACTGGCGTAACCTTTTCTCAGCCTCTGGAGGTGAGAGTAGAGCCCAGAAAGCTGCAATAGATGCTCACTGGCTTGCTCATCAGGCCTCCCCAGACTTGTCCTTGCAGATGCCAGGCTTTCCATTACAGGAGGCAGCCCTCAGCTTCGGCACCACTGCTCCCTTCCCCTCCCAACCAGCATCCTCCAGATGTTCTCTGAAAGAAACTTGTCTCAAAATTATTCCACCATAGCCCCTGCAGACACACAGTGCGCCTCTGCTGAGCTCTCGTCCCCATCTCACAGCACCTGCCAGGGCTACAGGGTAGAGACCAGTCAGGTCCAGTGCAGAAAGAGTGTAGGACAGGAAACGGCAGGCAGGTACATACCACCGTTCACAGATCAATGCAGGAATGACAAACATGAGCAGGGCCAGCAAATCAAAGAGGAAGAACTGCAGGATGTCCCTGGAGGACGTTCGGAGCCCTAGCTGTAAGAGTCCTGCAGTCACAACATGGGGTGATGCAGGACAAAATCCCTATGGACCTGTGCCATGGGACTGGTAGCACCCACGTCATAGAACTTCCACTGACAGTCTATAATGTGGAGTCCCCATAGAAACTCTCCAGTGGGTAGTAAGAGGTTGAGTTTACGACGCTGCATCTCCCCCTCAGGAGGAGGCACTGCTAACATCCTTCTCCACACCCCACCGGACAGCCGCAAAACCCACTGGGATGTCACATCCCATTGAGCTGTCTGCTCTCCCACCACAGCAGCCACTGGGTTCAGAAGATATTTCCCACATGCGGTGACCATACAACAGGTCTTTCTTGGGGGAACCAGACTAAAAACCTACGCTCTGTGCTCCACCACCCGAGGACAAGTTGAAATTTTTCTGTGCCCTGTGTGTAAAGCCGCAAGGACAGTTCAAACACAAAGTCAGATCAGAGCCTTGGACAACAGCTCCTCCAGTCAGGCTGTGATGATTCTCACTTCACATCTCCATAATCCACCCCGAAATCCAAACCTCCTTTAGGAAACGCGAGTAGGGTGGGGAACAAGCAATGCAGTGATTCATCCTCCCCAGAAACAGAGGCCCAAGTCTGGAATATTGTGACACTTGGTAAATACTCGTGATGTACTTCATTATGCAACAGAGGCCCAGCAAGAGCACAGCTCCCTCAAGGCTACTTAATATAGGTTTCAAAACCGATTAAATATATCATAAACAACTTCCAACCCAGAATAAACACCTATAATCCCATCAAGACATTCTGGTGATGTCAAAAACCATGGGAGCAAACTCAGTTACCGGGGGAAGGAAAAAAAAAAAAAACGTCCTCAAAAGAATTATGACCCTGTAATTCTATGTCTGCCTTCTCAAACGCCCAACCCTCCCAGCCACCCCTGCTTATACTCTGTCCACGCTCGTGCTTTTTTTCCAGGCTTCCTAACACCACATATATTGATGCATGTCACACCTCTGCCAAAAGGATCGTGCCCCTAAACGCAGACAGCAAAACTGTTTCAAGCCAGTGCAGAAATATTCCACCAGCCTGGAAAAAAAAAAAAGTTTTTTGCATGACTCAAAGCCGCTGGTCAAGTCTTTAAACGCTAATACTCATCAATTGGCATACATATAAGCAGCCCATTGAACTGCATGCAATGACTCGTGTGAGTAAGGATTGCACAAATTAACTCTGAGATAATATTTTCCCATGCGATCACCGCTTTATACATCATCAAAAAGATGGAAAATGGACTGGCTAGTAGTGGAAACTCAGTGCAGATGACAGAAAGCTGATGTTCATTAAAAGTGTTCTAGTAGTTTAGACCAAACCTTTAAGTTTTATGAGAGATTTCAAAATCTAATTTTCATGGAAATATTTTCATTACATTGAGGGGGGGGGGAGTAAAAACCTTCAGCAAAATCTTTTTCAAATTAAAAAGTTGGAAGCTTTGTGCGGATGGATTGAAAACACAAATACCAGCAGCAAATTAGGAGACCATGAGAACCAGGAAGCAAAACTGATTATGATCAAAAAAAGTGAAATTCACAAACAAACAGAAGTCTAGTTTTGCCCATCAAAAGGAGGGCAGCATGGCCAGCACTCCCAAACTGAGTCAGCTCCCTCCTTCACATGGCTTTTTCTCCTTTGTTAATACATTTTTGTTTGATTTTTGGTGCCTTTTTTTTTTTTTTAAGACTTCAAGCTTGTGACAGAGTCACATTTCCATCTTTTGTCTACATCCAGAAGGTCTAGAAATTTGTGAAAAGCACAAAATGGTTTTTTCCCTTTGAACTGCAGGATTCAGAGATGTAAGAAGAATAGCCAACGCTGTGAAATACTTGACAGAATAACCATGCACCAGCCAGCCTGAGAGTGAAATTAAATAGATATGGCCAAGGAACACGGATGAAAGAAGTTAATCAAACTTCTAACCACTCTGTATTAGTTATCTGTCTTGTTACTCAACCGTTACTCTAGTGAACATGGTTCACTTTTCCTGCAAGAAGCCTCTAGGATACGCGCAGCATAACCAGCACACAAAGATTACTCCCACAAGAAAAAGCAAGCTGTTTTTCACACAGATAACATAAACAAGTGCCTTAAAAATAATATTGACCTGATCCTCAATTTTTCCACATCAGCTGCTGGAAGAGGAGGATTGGTTCTGTAAAGTCGTTCTTGGCAGCACCTTGTAAGGATGCTCAGTGCTGCTGGCAGGGTTAAAGGCACTGGTTTCCCTTGCGCACCTGGGGTAACCTGTGGACTTCAGCAGCCGGCTGCTTCCCGCAGACTCTCCCTTTGCCCACCAGCTATGCAGGACAAGAGCGGAAGAAAATCGCTCCTAGATTTAATCAACTTACCCTGCATTCCCCCCCCCCCCCCCTTTCTATTTTTTGCACGTCCCTGGTCTACAGTCTGAGCATCTTCTGGGAATAAGGGCTGTGTTTTACTAACAAAAGAGCCACTTAGTACTTCGAGATAAAGCAAAGGTTTGCAAAGAAAACCCCCAAAGAAAACCCTGGCGCTCCCCCTCACCTCCACCCTCCATGCGACTCAGCAGCCCACGGAATTGCTTTTCACATTTCAAAGCAGTGGCAGAGCTTTTCCACCTCTTTTTAAGGAGGTATATTTTTTTTGTGAAGGGTGGGGACCGCAGACAACCTCAGGATCAGAAAAATAAAAAAAAAGAAATGGTTTGATATTTACACACATCCTTTTACTCTTGCAGCAACTTCATTTGTTCTAATTAAAAGAGGCAATTAAAGCATACAGAACAGCCAGGTGGGAGCAGACCAAAGGTTCTTCAGCTCAGGATCCTGTCTCAGACTGCCAGTAACGACAGAGTCAGAGGGTGTAAGTCCAGGCAGCAATGGAGCGATCTCTGCGCCAGCTCATTCTTCCACTCCCAGAGACTCCCGGCTCCGGGAGCCGGACGCTGCCTCCATACAGCGCTGCAGTGAAGAACCATCCTCAGGCCCCTCTTCTCCCCGAATCCCTCTTGTTCTTTTTTGAAACCGTTTAATTTCTGGTCTCTGCAAAATCCTGAGGCAACAAGATCCACCACTAAACAACGTGTGGGCTGAGAAAGCCCTTCCTCATGCTCTCAACCGGCTGCCTGAGAAGAGGAGGCTGAAGCCAGCAAAGATGCTCTGCCTGACCCAGCCTGAGCAAAGAAACTCACCTCCTCCCGGCCGGCTTCTGCTTCCTTTGGAAGAAGAAGCAGTGCCGAGGGGTCACGATGCCCGCCGAGACAGCAGAAGTCGTGGGAAGCCGCAGGCTGTGCCCCAGCTTTAATCACGAACCAGCCCTGACAGCCCGACGTGATCTGCCAGCCTGGGAGAGAGCCGCAGCCCCCAAACTGCCGTTGCTTTTATGCTGAAGAGAAATTAAAGGACAATAATAGCTCCAATATGCAGAACTGGTGCACGTACTGGACCAAAGCGGGGTTTGTTCATTCCTCACAAAAGAAATCCGAGCGTAATAATTTTTCTTTTGCTGCTCAAGGCTGCACTTCTCCACCTCATTTTACGAGCCATCAACAGCAAGACTCAAACAAACAAAAAAAATCAGAGGTCAAAAACGCTATCTTAAAAAAATAAAAAGCTAAAAGCTTACCAGCTCTGGATTTGGAGAATTAACCCTGCTCACAGCCATGAGCGCTGGGAACCCCAACGCCACGTACAAGTTTCTGCCATCCCTAAAGGACACAGGAACAAGAAGAGCTGATTGCTGGGAAGCTCTAGGGGTCCTCTCTGTTGAGCTGGGACCCACATTTTCACCCCCGTTTTAGCCAGAATCAGCGAAAGCCCTGCTAGCAAACCAAGAGTTGGTCATATCTTAGCAGGTGGTTTCGCAACGAAGAGGAAGTCAGATCACAAAGTCTTCCTGGCTAAGCAGCAGAAGCAGGGAGGTTTGCTGGGAATTCTATCAGCTTTTAGGGTACAGCTTTCAGAGCTGCAAGTTGAACTAAGTCACTGAGAGGGACAGCTTCGCAGCACCACTGAAAAATCAGCTCCTTAGTACGCTGACAGTTCTCCCTGTAAATGTTAAAATTGCAGCTACTCCCAGGGATATTGTTTTTTTTTCTTTTTTAAAAGAGAAACGTTTTCTCCTGAATCTTTTTCAAACGAGCTACTGGTGAAATAGTTCCTTCCACCTCAAATGTCCAAGTAAAACCTTCTGTCATTTGTGAAACTTTTCCCCCTAATTCTGGATTACAAAAATAGTGCCAATAATTTGGCTTTTCACTTTCGTTTGGGACAAAAATCGGTGACAGACTAGCTGACTTTCATCCACGTTGGAAGAACATTTTTACTATTCTTGAGACATTCCACGATTTCTTTTACCTTCTCTCCCTCACTAACACAGAGAATAACCGAGCCCTGTGTTAGCTTTTCCACTGAACCAGCTCTCATTTTTCACCAAGAAAAGCTCATACCTCTGCCGCACTGCCTAGCTCCAGCACAGTCCTCTTCCTGCACGGATTACAAAACACTTCACAAAACACATGCAACGGGTGGGGAAACTGAGGCACGGAAACTCACAGGATCTGCTAAACACATCAGTGAAAGAGCCAGAAAGCCCAGATGACAGCACTGCCCAATAAACCAGGGAGAATTTATCCTTTTTTTTTTTTTTGCTTACTTTAGAATACTTTCAAAACCTTCTAATTCACTGCAACGGCATTAAAACTTTTACAGCATCCAGAGAACTTCTAATTTATTTGAAGCTGTAGTTTGGTCTCTGCTTGGCAATACTGGCTGGGGAAGACGTTCTCGGACTGGGATTTTTGGTCCGTTTCATGGTTTCAGAGCAGGGTGGGTATCAGAGAAACACAGCCCCTCTTTTCCAGGCTGACTGGTCTAGCTCCAGAGAGCTCAGCAGTTGGCAAGGGACAGCATTAGGAGTAAATCGGGTCCATATAAAAAACGATAAACGAAATCGGGGAGGGAAATAGAATGAAAAAAAGAGTTGTCTACAAAACTTGTTGGTTTGTATCTCGGCAACCCTCTGGCCACAGCGTTGCGGCACAAGGAGCAGAATCGAGGAGGAGGGGGAGCAGCGATCACTGCCTTCTCTGCTAAAATATACACCTTTAGAGCCAGAAATCGCATTTTTCCGGGTCCTGGAAAGGGAAATTTTTTAAATCCATCCCCCAGTGCACCATTCGCTCCCCTCCCGACCGCGCTCCCACAATAAACCCACCCCGGGGTGATGCTTTCTCGCCCGGAGAAAATGCTTTGCCGCGGTTAAACTCGGGGATCCCACGGTGGCAGTGTAAGGAGTGGCTGCTTTTTGGAAGGCTCCCCACTTCCCCAGCCCGGTTTCCTCCGGGATAACGGGAAAGCCACGTCGGATCCGCAGGGAAAAGAGGGTCGGAGGCGGCTCCCGGAGGAAAAAAAAAAAGCAACAACGAAAAGCAAACGAAAATGGCAATTGCAATTACATTGCAATTTTCTTTCGCTTTTCTTTTTCTTTTTTTTTTTTTTCCCCCCCACCGGCAGCCGCAGGTCAGACCCCGGCCCAGGATAGGGGGCTCCCTCGAAAGAAAGCCCGTATTCGCAGCCGTGGCCCCTGCCCTCGGGAGGCACGGCGGAGGGGGCCGCAGCCAGCCCTTACCCACAACGAAAATCGCGTCCAGGGATATATATACTTCTTTTTTTTTTAAACAGAAAGCAGAAGGAGGGTAAGGGGAGGGGGGAACTGTTGTCCCTGCGCACCACCTCATCCCGCTCCGCCGCGGCTCGCCCTTTCTGACAGCACGGCTCTTGGAAAATAACAAGCGGCGCTCGGAAAATGCCGCGCAAAGCCGGCGCCCATCCCCGCAGCCGTCCGGCTGCTGGGCTCTTGGTTTACGGCCACTTGCGCTCCTAAGCGAGGACCCGTTAGGACGGACAGTTGAGAGGCAGGTCTGCGCCCTGCCCTGCCCGCCGGCCCGGCATCAGGCCCGCACCAGGAGAACCGCGGCTCGGGGAGGAGGGGACCGGCGGCTCCACTTTCCAGCCGCGCACACACCCCCGGGCTGTTTAGGAGCCGCAATGCTCCGGACAGGTCGTCGGACAACCGTCCGGTCCCCATCCAGATCCCCGAGCAGCTTCCCGGTGTCCCGCAAAGCACGGCACCGGTCCCAGCTCCGACGGGCAGGAGGGACGGGCGGATGGATGGACGGACGGAGAGCGGCTCAGCCGCGCCTCGCCCCGTCCAGCCCAACCCCGGGCTCAGCCCCCCATGGCAAGCGATCGAACACGGGGGTTTAGCCCGCGGGCCCGATCCTGCCCGCCCCGCCTGTTCTCCTCCGGGTCCCCCGAAGGGAGACGCAGCGGGGCAGCGCCGCACCCGACGAGCGCGGCACGGCGGCGACGGGCAGCTCGCCGCTCCCCTTCCCCGGGACGCGGCTGGGGGAAAACAAGCGCTTTCGCCCGCTGCGGGGTGCCAGCCCCGCTGGGGGGACGCGGGCTTCCCGCACGGCCCACGGCCAGCTCGGGGGGCGAAACTAGCCGGCCCAGGGACCGGCCGGCGGCTCCTCCCGCCGCTTCCCCGCGGGAGCCCCCTCGGGGCCGGCACCGGCCGCTCCGCTCTGCCCCGGGAGCTCGGCGCACGTGGAGCGGCCGCAGCGGCCCCTCGCCCCGGGGAGGGATGGAAGGGAGGGGGGGGGGTGGTATCCCCGCACTTACTGTCCTGCTGCGGGGTGTCGCTGCCGCTGGTCAGCCCGGGGGACTCCAACAAGCTCCGGCCGGGCTCCCCGCCGCCCTCGTCCGCCTGGGCGGCCACCATGTCGCCCGCCTCCTCCAGGTCCAGCAGGTGACTCACGGAGAAGTTCTTCTTGGCTTGTAAATTGTCCAGGCCGGCGGGGCCGTCGAGGCGGGCGGGCAGCAGGGCCTGCCTCTCCATGGCGTGGGCATAGCTGGACGCCATGGTGTCGAGCGAGGCTTTTCTGCCCTCGCCCCCCCCGGGCGCCCACCGCCCCCGCTCCCCCCCCAGCCACCGGCCCTTCGAGGCGGGGGGATGCGCAAGGACCGAAGTGGGGGGGAGGCGGGGGGGCAACGGGACGGGACCCGACGGCGGCAGGGGAAGCCCGAAGGGGAACGGGCAGGGCCGCGCTTAAAACATGCCGGAGGGGAGAGGCGGCGCGGCCGGCTCGGGGCGCCGGGGCGGCGGCGCGGGGAGCTGCCGCCGGCCGGGAGGCGCAGGGTGGCTGTGGGGCCGCTGGGGCGGGTGCGCCCCGTCCCTCCGCCTCCGCTGCCGGCGGTTCCCCTCCCTCCGCCCCTGCGCTGCCCTCCCCTCCCCTCCGCCCCGCACTTCAAACGGCGGGGGCGGCTCCGCGGCGCTCCGGCCGCGCCGGGCACCCGGGGGAGGGCGGCCCGCGGGGCCTCGCCGGGACGTGGCACCAGCTCGGCCCCCCCCCCCCCGGGACGGGGGTGGGCAGCGCCGGCCCCGCCGCGCTCGTTAGCTGCTCGTGGGGTGTGGATGGGGAAGCTCCTGATTAGGGGGCGAGAAGGGGGTGTGTGGGGGTCCCCCCCCTCCCTGCCTGTCACCCAGAGCTGCACCTGGAGGGGAGGGTGGGCACGACCCTGGGAAGGGCTCCCGAGGCAGAGGAGAGGAGCAGGAGGAGAGACATAGTGAAAATGAGAAATGCAGATGAAAAGGTGACAAAGAGAAATGGAAGAGAGAGCGTGAACAGGAGAGAGGAAAGGAAGAGGAAAAATAGTGAAAGAGGAAGAAAAAGTGCAATAGAGAACTAAGAAGACAGACCAAAAGGAGGGCAAAATCAAAAGAGCAGAAGAGAAAGGGAGAGGGGAAAAAGGCCGAAAAGAGAAACACCAAAAGACAGGAGGAGGAGGACACGCTCAGAGCTCCTTCGGCCAGCAAGCAAAGAGGTCCCAGCAGTTTGGCCTGGCCCAGCTGGCCCGTGTGGCCAAGGACAGGTAGAGGGACAGGGAGGTACCCCTGGACCCTCACTCCTGCAAAAGGGCCCTGAGGGCCGCACGGCTGGCAGCAAGGGATAGGGTGCTGCCGGCCAGGAAAGGCTGCTGCGTCCCGGTGGCTGGAGCCTGGGCTCCAAGCTGCCACAGCCAGCCAGAATTTCCATCCCCCCTGATCTGGGGAAAGAACATTTGATGCCATCAAAGGGCTCCAGATTGAAAACAGATGTGCTTCCCCAAGCCTCTCCATGCATTTAATTAAGGCACAGGCATGGAGGAGACATTTTCATCATTAGTTTGCTTTCAGGCCCCTCCCGCCCCCGGTCCCAGTTTACCCTTTGCAGTCTCAAAGACCCAAATGAGCATGGCAGGGCTGCAGGGCTCTGCTGTGCTCGGCTTGGGGGCAAGAAAAGCTGGTGGGCACAGGCTGGAAAGGCCAGGAAAAGCACTGGGTGTACGCAGAAATGCATGGGTGCATATACACCCAAAACCAGTGTGTGCATCTATGTACACAGCGGCGTGTGCCTCATTGCATACTGGTGTGACCCTTTTTCTGCATGTGAGGGAACATCTGGCTGGCTCTTGTACACTGGCATCTTCTGCCCTGGCTCTCAGGGTCTCCAGGTTTAGGCACAGCAGAGTGGGTGGGTGTATGCACTTCCATGCTCTGAAGAACTATTATCTGTACACACTCCTGTGAGCTGCTCAGTGCATGAAACACCCTTTTCTCTGCCTTTCCCAGAGACCTGGCTGCCTTCTTTCTTGGTGAGCCGGGTTTTACCCTCTTTCTCCCTGTTCTCCTTCAACTGGATGTTGCAACTGACCTGGCTTTTTTGAGTGGGTGCTGCAGAGTCCCAGCCACAAACATCCCTGTCCACTGGCAGAAGGATCTGCTCTTAGCCCCAGGCAACCTCTGCCATGGGGGTGACAGCAGAAGCCACAGAAACCAGAACAAGAGCTCTGTGTCACCTTCACCGATATCCTCAGACATCCCTGGTAAGAATTGCTTTCCTCAGGATCTCCTGATTAAGATCTCCTCAGGAGTAAGGGCATCCTTCAGACAACCTTCTCTCCCAGCCTTGGGGTTTGGGAATACAGCCCAATACCAGCAGACCCCTGGAAAGATGATGGGTGAAAGCATGCTGGTGCTGTGGGTGACCACATCAACTTGTGTGCATCTGCTACGAAGGGAAAGTCTCTCCTGCAAGGCAATAAAGGGGCCCAGCTCCAAGACCAGCTATTGTGGCTTTCACCTCAAGTGAGCCACAGGTGCTCCCCATAAATGCAGCACCCACAGGCTGAAGAACAACATGGGATGCCAGATTCACATTCTGGAAACAGCCTAAACACCTCCTTTCCCAGATGCCTCCTGCGACACAACTGGATTTCTGTGACTGCGTGGGAGAACTCTGCTGAGAGGCGTGATGAACCCAAGGGAAACTCTTCCAGCTCACTCTGTTTCAAAAGAAAGAGGGTTGGGAACAGTGGTAGGACTTCAAGACTGCACAAAACACCACAGCGCTGTGGCTCGTCTTTCATCTTGCTGTGACCAGGCAGGCCCTAGGCCAAGGTGCACTTGCAGTGCTTGGGTCAGATCAGTGAAGGGAACTTGTCAAATGCAGGAAATAAGTCACATGGTAAGTGAGTGATGGACAAAAGTGGCCCACAAAGATCATGAACAAAAGACAAGCAGAAGGGAGAGAACAGAAAGATGAGGAGGGGATGAAGGACACGCTCTCTAAGCTCCTGGGTAAACAAGCCAAGGGATCCCTACATAGTGACAGATCTTAGCCTGCCACTCAAACAGAAGTAGGACCATCTTTACAGGACAAGCATGAAACATCCCTTCATTAGTTTTCCTTCAACTTGATTCAAAGTTTTAGAAAACTTCAGGTACAGGCAGATATTAACACCTTACCTGAATGCTCAAGAGCGTTGCCTTCTAGCGTTCATCTTCTCCAGCCATCAGCAGTGAAGGTAGAAGAGGATGAGGTGTTTGCCACCCATCTCAATTGCATCAGTTTCTTCCTGTGTGAGCATCCAGTAGCCAGCCCAGGCACTCGCTCTAGGGCTACCAGGAGTTTCTGCAGGATAAATAGCCATAGGACAGGTATAAGCCACACCATGGCCCCCTGTAATCCAAAGATCTCAACACACTTCCCCCCGTTTCAGATGGAGAAACTGATGCAAAGGCAACATGTCCTCAGCATCAAACCCAAAGCAGAGGTGATAGGGTACCCCAGTTCTCATGACCCTGAAGCTAGACAGGACTCCCATGATAGCAAACGCACATACCATTTCAACATCCCACAGGCCATGAAGTAAGTAGTTAGACATCTATTTCCCACTTCACCACTGACCTGGTGTCAACGGAACTGATAGCTCCCGTTCCCCACCATCCTCCTGTCCCATCTTTCCTTTCCAACGTGTGCCTGCCTGGCAGCTGCTCACAGCCCCATTCTTCCACCTTCCCAGGCTGTCCAGGGAACAATTGCCTCCTGCTCAAACTCCCAACAAGGCAGGGACCTCTGAGCCTCTGCTACCAGGGGAGGAGAGGATAAAGCCCAAAGGCCCTGAAATCTGCTAGGTAAAGCAAAGCACCCATGGTTGAAAGGCCAAGCCTCACACTGCAGACAGCAGCCAGACCCCAGTTTGGCCCTTCCTGCTCCCAAAAGCCATTATCATTTGAAGGACATCAATGAAACTCACCAGCTGGAGCCCTGCTTCAAAACCTATCTACCTCCTACGCTGTGACCACATCTGATGCTCAGAGAAGGTGAAGCAGAAGCCACAAACTCTCCAATTCTCCATCCCCCAGTTGCATATAAAGAAGGGGAAAACCAAAGATCTGCACCTCTGCAGATGACCAGCACATTTGCTTCTGCTTTCTTTTCTCATAGAAAATTACAAGCTCAATCTGCAGCATCAGTGAGAAAATCTCCAACTTGAGTGTTTGCCCCAATTCCTGCCATTTCCCATGAAATCCTGCACAGGAGTTCCTGTGGTTCCCAGCTCCAATATACGGGCTGCCAAAGTATGCTATAAACCCTCAGAAATGTTCCCCTCACCTTCTCATCTGCCTGAACAAGGATCTTCCTAGCACATACAGCTGCAGTCTTGGTGACAGTTTTCAGGTAAAACAAACAGGAGCTGAAAACCTTCCCAAGGGTCTCACAGCCAACAAGAAATATGCAGAGCAGCTGGGCAGCAGTAACATCCTGAGAGCAGCTCACAATCCTTGTGGTCAGCATTAGTAGGCTGCAGGGAGGCACCAAGCACTGAGTAAACCAAGCCTTCACCTGCTCTGCTCCCACATTCAGCTCTTCTGCACCAACCACCACATCACATGCCTTTCCCAGCATAGACCACACAATTGTTTCAGGTACCTTAAATATCTTCTCTTCCACCTGAGTTAAATAAGCAAAAAAATGAAAACAGGCAGAAGAACCTGTGGAGGCTGTGACACACAGGTGTGGATTCTCAGTTGTTTAATAATATCATGGCACTCAGGCAAAGCAGTTTGCTCAGTGAGGGAAAGTAGTTTGGGTCTCTCTCCCCTACCTCATTTTCATGAAACTTGTCAGCACGTAATGTCTTACAGCCCTTTTTCAATCTGCCAAATTTCTTTCATCCTAGCAGTTTCAAAATAATATTGCAGGAAGGCAGCAAGGAGAAGGAGGAGCCAACAGCCAGTACCATCGCACAAGCTTGTGCCTTTAGGAAGCCCCACCAAAACGTACACACAATTTATTACTGCTCTGCTCTCCTAGGCCTTAACTGTGCAAGGTGCTCAGCTGTTCTGAGACATGCTCGGTACCCTCCAGTGCTGCTTACTCCCCTGAGGACCTCAGCTGGGTGCCAGCAGTTCAGATGGGTGATTCCGAGGACAGGAGGGCACAGATGATGCTTACTCCTCTCCTAGGCCTATCGCAGCAGGCACTTTGGAGAGGGAGCGCTCCGAGATAGACCTCCACCTCTTTGCACCCCAAAACATCAGCCACAGCTCCTTAGGGGTGAGCTGACGAGAGACATCAAATCAGAGCGCCTCTCTGCTGCTGCCCACTTCTCAGGCTGCATCCACACTGTCCCATCTCTTGCTCAGCCCAGTGACATCCCCGCTGCTGGGCTCCCTGTTGCCGATGCCCAGGTGCTGGGGAGCCAAACCAGAACTCTTTTGCCCTGAAAGTTTTCCTCCCATCACCCTGCCATGCCGGTTCACAGAAATATCTGGTCTTAATCCTTTGAGGTCCCTTCCAATCCCTAAGATTCTGTGATTCTGTGATTAAGCCTCTTTCCATTTGCTCTGCCCAGGGCTGGATGAGAACTACACTAAGCTGGAGACAGAGAGCACCTGCAGGAACATGCATGTGCATATAGGTGTATCACCTTACACGTGTGTGTGAGCCTTTGGGTATGCACACACTCAACTCTGGAGCCAGACCTCTCCCCCACAAACTCCTGCTACACACTTGGGCCAAACCTCCCTCTTTTCTCCCTTTTTTCCCGCACAGAGGTGTGTTATTAGATCTGTGGGGATCAGGTAGTCTACAGTCATTTCAAGCTGTAAACTCAACATCAGGGTTTCTTTTAATCCCAAACATCTTGATATCATCTGGAAATGCCATGAGCAGTTTATAATTAGGGTTTAGCATGCAGATTAATACCAGCAGCTCCAGGGTGAACAGACCATCAGAGTCTAATCAAAGCTTAAATGGGGCAGCAATTTAAAACTGAGATTTATTATTCCTCTGCATAATGTTTGGAACCAGGGGCTGAGTTCACATAACACACAATCATTCCTGGAAGTGCTATCACATCTCCAGTCAGAGCAAGGTGGCTTGTTACTGGTTCATGGGTGTGATAAATACTAGGCTTTGGGAACTTATTTAGGAATATCACAGCATTGACACTGTACAAGATTTAGAACCTGAGGCAGGAGAGCCCTTGCACACATGCACAACGCATGGGGGTCCAGCCCCACGTGTATAGTGAGGCAAGGCCACGCACTTATATCTGTTTTGCTGGGTACCAGTTGTAATCAGGGAGGTGGGCCCAGGGTAGCACCTAAGGGGTTCTCTGTTTGCCATCTCCTCTGGCCACCTGTGGGCGGGAGTAAGGAAGGATGTGAAGGTACGTAGTACCCAAGGGGGGAAAAAAAGCCACCTCACACTATACCTGAACCATCATGGCAACCGGCACCACGTAGCAGGCTTGGTGGCATGCTCAGCTAAGGGTTGAGGAAGGACTCCTGGTTCAAATGCAGTCAGGGAAATCTCTTCCTGAATGTTTTTTCTGCAAAGTCCTATCTGTCTGGCCCTTGGGGGTACCCTCAAGTCTCAGAGGTTTGATTTTCAGGGTAGGGGCTGCTGGGCTGTCTGTGCAGCACCTGGGTTGGAGTTTTCACTAGCAGGGCTCCTACTTTTTCCAATCTGCCCTGCCCAGATCTGCCTCTATCCAGTTAGGGCTGGAGCCCTTCCCTTGCCTTGTCATTTATAAAACACAAATGGAGGAGGGGGCTGAGACAGTGGAAATTTGCTCATCGGTTTGTCTGTACAAGTCCCAATTTTTAGATTTCAAGACAGAGTTTCAACAGTTGCCATCTAGCTTTCAACAGAGATGACAAGCACGTTCACCAGCTGGCAATGGCAAGAACTTGTTTCCTATTTTCTTCTTCTATCAGCTTTCCACCAAGTGGAAAAAGGGCTATGAGGAAGGGAATGTTCTCATCTCCAGCCTGGATAGTCCATGGATCTGAACTGGAGTTCAGCTCTTCGTTTCCCTGGCTTTGCTCTTGCTAGCGATGCCCATGTGGCTATCTGTGATGCCCATGTGACTACCTGTGATGCCCATGTGGCTACCTGCGATGCTCATGTGGCTATCTGCTCTGCCTCTGGCCCCAGAGGCTGCCTCTGCAGGAGGTGTGTGGCAGTACTGCCCTGAGATGATCTCAAAGATCAGCACCATGTCTGAGGCGGAAGGAGCAGATGACACACATCGTGGCCTCTCAAGACAACATAAGACAGGGGTTCACAGATCCCACCAGGAAACCGCAGCAGCGTCAGCACAAACATCTCCCCACTATGGCTTTGCTCCAGTGGCCAGGAGCACGGGGTGACAGGGCATGGTCCTGCAGGTGGATGACACTTGTCTTCATCACACTAAGCCTCCTCCATTGCCTTCAAGGATTCCAGTGGGGTTACCTGCCTCAGGAGCCAGGACTCTGCCCTAGTAAGAGACCAGGCTGTGGCCATTTCAGGTTGCCTGCTCACCTATCGTGGCTACCTGGGGGCACTGAGATGGCCACAGGGAACTCCCCCAGGCCAGCTGAACAGAGCTAGCCAAGCTAAATCAGGGCTAAGCCGTGTGTTCACAAGGGCTCAGACTTGAGCTGGCTCCAGAGCTGGCTGCTTAAGGAGCCGTGGGTTTGGATAAGCCAGCCGTTTAACCGGGGTTTTATTACCAGGCAGGGTAACAAAAGCACTCAGAGGTCACCCGGGAACTTTAATCAGCACCGAGGGTCACTGGATAGCCGGCTAGGCGGGAGGAGGGCAGGGCCCGGGGCACGCAAATAAATAAATAGACGTATTGAAACCACCTCCGTCCCTCCAAACGATCTCCTCTCTCTCCCCTTCTCCACGCATGTTATAAAGATCTCTGCTCTTTACAATCAGGTGTTTGAATGGCCCTGATTTCCCCAGCAGAAACTCCAAGATCTCCTGCAAATTTAGCTGAGAAGTTTATCCACAAGGTTTGGTTGTTGTTTTTTTTTGTAAAATCCCTCACTGCTGGAGATGAAAGTTCAGTCTGCTGGACTGCTCTTGGGCTGGATATCAGATATCCCTAACCCCAGAGAGAGAAAGCGTCCCACCAGCTTCTCTCCTCTGCAGGAAAGGAAAAAAAAACCCCAACCCTCTCATAATCAGAGTCTGGGCAGACAAATTGGCACCACTGTTTTCGTCTTTTCTCCCTCCCCCCCCCCTGCTTCTGGAAGAGGACTAACCCTTTGGAACACAGTCACAACTCACAAATATTTGTGGGTATTATATTGCAAGAGAGAAAAAAATTCCAAAGGAAGGTAACTGTTAAAAGCTTAGTCCCTCTCCCATGGAAAGCAGCTTTATGCACGTCGATAAATCTCCTTTGTAAGTGGTCATTAAAATTGCGTCTTGTTTAATTTTTTTTTTTAATCTCATTTAAACACTTTTTCTCATCTTGCAAACAAATGATGTAATTGGCAGGCCCAGTAACGAACTGAAAAAAAGTCAACTTTCTAATGTTTTGGGGGCGCTCTCAAAAAGCAAACATTTCAATACCAGTCTGCTAATCCAGCCAAATACTTAAGCATGTGCTTAACGACCAACTTGTATTTAAGTGCCTTACTCCCACAGGGACATCTGTCCACACTCATCTTCATGCACAAATGATGTGCTTAAAGTGAGGAGCATGTTTAAACTGTTGCACAATGAGAGTCCCTGGGCCGGGCTGCCGAGCTGTTGAACTACGCATTGGATGGGCAACGCAACGTGATGGAGACCCCACAGCTGCTGCACGTGGGTGCCCTGACAGGCTCACTGATGGTCACCGGTCATCCCTCCCCTTCTGCAACCTTGAGACCAATGTCCTCAGGGTTTCCTGCATTGCTGCTTTCTTTCTAACAGTCAAGCCCACCTCTTCTTTTTGCCCACTGTTCGAAGAACAAGGCTTTCTCCACAGATGCCACAAAGCACCATCATCACTAACCTGCCCGGCCCTTTGCTTCACAGATGGACACCCAAAACATCATTTGGTTGAAAAGCTCCTTGCTGGATACTTGTGCTGTTTGGTTTGAGTGTGTGGCTGGGGTTTTTAGGTATGGTTTTTTTCTGGTTTTTTTTTTTTTTTGAAGCCATTTTAATGAAGTGGAAGCAAAACCAACTAGTAGGCTGTGCAAATGAGGAAAAATAAATGCAAAACTTGAAAATGAATAATTGGCGTGGTTTTAATTAAAAAGCGGTTAACTGTTTCAGGCCGATGAGCATGGGTTTGGGTGACACCATCTGAACCCTGGAAAGAGCACGTTAAGCTGTTCACCAGGCTGTGGGTTAAGAAAATGGGAAATAAATACATCCCAGCCACTTGGAAAACTAAACCATCTTTAGAGCTCAGCTGTAACTTTCTTCAGCAATTTATTAGAGTTCCAGAAAACACTTGTTGAGTAGCCTTGGCCTGTAATAAATATCAGTCCTTGTTTGTTTGTTTTTGTAATGGGAGCAAAACCACATCTTTTTCTTTCTAAAGTGGCTAATTTAATTACATGGCAAGAAACACAGTCATTGTCCATAATACCCAGAGAAGATTGCCATGAAACTGGCAGTTCAGCGGAGAGAGGAGGGGAACAGAGCCAGCTGATACCCAGAATCGTTTTCAGGGAAGATTTCCTTGTCGGCAGGTCTGCTTCCTCTGGAGATGACGGTAGCGCTGGGATTGTCGTTACAAACAGGAGGCGGAGATGGGCGCCTCTGTGTAAGGCTGTTCTTACTCCAAAGGACGTGGAGCATCGGAGGGGCAAGGCAGACGTGAGCGAATGGGAGAAGGGACAGCAAGGGGAAGGGACACATCTGGGCCACGCAGCAGGTCCGAGGTGGCAGGAGGAGCTGAGCTCCAGCCCTCCGTTCTCAGCCTGCTGTGTGTGCTCATGGGTTTGTCGTGATTTTCTCCAGAAAACGCAAACCCCAGGTTTCTGCCTCCGCTGCCAGCAAGGAGTCTGTCGCGTCCGTGTGTCAGCCGCGCTCCAAGAGCCCTGCTCAGCTGCTTGCTGACACGTTCTGCATGCCTGGTATGGGCCTCTTTCGGACTAGTTCCAGTAAAATTGGTGTTGTTTGAAGGCAAAAAACCACCTCTGTCCTGCATCTCACATCTGATCTCGTGCTCTCTCTCAAACCTAGCTCCAGCCCGAAAATACAAATGTTTTCTTCTAGAGGCTGAAATGCTTCAACATTTCTTGCTCTGCAGGCTGTCAGCCCTTCTGTGGGGACCTGTCCTGACCCCAATGGTAGGAGATAGATAGTGCTGGAGGTTGGAGATCACATGTATATCTGGAGGTGATACCCTATAACAACAGGGAGTGCTCGTGAGCATCTGTCCCCTTCTGTGCCCCCATTTTTGGGAGCCTGCCTAGCAGAAAGAGAAACAGGAGCTGATACTTTAAAATATTTAAAATACTTTAAAAAAACTTTGGTGGGTTTGGTTCGCCCACCCTCTGCAGGCAGCCTGGCTCTGGGTTTAATGCTAGAAAAGTCTCTGAGCTGAAATTACTGAAGGGGGGGTACTATCCAGATAAGCAATTACTCAGTGTGTTTTCCCAGGGACAGCCCAGCAATTATGGTCAGCAATAAAGAAATCTGACGGTTGTCAAAATACAGACCCTCATTCCTCCAAGCTCTTCACAAGGGGCACAATTAGCGTGCTGATGTGATTAAAGCCACGTTCGGCTCTGCGACAGGAGCGCCAGATGCACCCAGATAACTCCTCCGAAGCCAGCCGCTCGAAACCGAGGCGTTGGTTACCTGATTTGTAGCCAATCAAGTAGATATCAACCACTCCTGTCCACATAGCTACATCATGCCGTTAAACAGCCAAACCCTCTTCTCTTACATGTCTTTGAGGGAGATGAAATCCATATGGCCCAGAGAGCGAGCGCAGGCTAGGGATGGAAGGAAGGACAGAAACAGCATTTCTTCAGGACAGAAGACAATGGAAACGTTTCCACTGATTCCAATAGGTTCTGAATCAGCGGCTGCAACCAATTTTCCTCCTAAATGGACTTCCATATGTCTAAAAAAGTCTCACAAGCGCTGGAATTTGTTACAGAACAAACCTGTACTTCATTACTCTGCTCTGCGACTCCGAAAGTTTCTCCCTTTAAATTCCTTGGTCAGCCATTTCTGGGCTTCGGGGTTCGCTTTCAAGAAATGCATTCACTTCTAAAGCAAACATTTTCCATGAAACAGAGAAAAGCCTCCTCCCTCTGCCCCCAGACTTCACTTTGCTCTGCTGGGTACTGGTGTCTTTAACTTCATCAGAAAAATGAGTGGCCCTATGTGCAGAGGAAAGCACACGGAGGAAATCAAGTCCACCAGAGCTGAAACCTTCTCTGCTTTACAGATAGCCTCTGAAACGCAGATATTTGGGCATAGCAAAGCACGCTCAAAGCATAGCAAGGCTGATTTTTACCAAAAATTTTCCGTTTTCTACTTCTCTCAAAAGAGATTTTATTTTGCCCTCATTGTGACACGTATCTTTAAACTAACGATTTTTCTATTTCCTTTTTTCATTAAATCGGAGCATAAATTGGCAGAAATGGACTTTTTCATTTTCATCAAAAACTGTTTTGTAAGGAAAGAGAGTCACTTTCCTGCCTATGATATCTGTGCAATGTACTATATTTAAAGGCATTTAGGAACCCATGTACCATTTTCAATAGCAGTTTAGGCACTACGAGGGACATTTGCATGACCAGCTTCATATCCATATTCCAGTACTATCAGTAAAGGTTAAGCAGTTAATACCTTTTATCTTGTCCTGAGGTGTCAATGAAAGCCAGGCTTTCTACAATGTCTTGATAATGTAGCTTAAGTTTGATTAAGTTCCTAAAACCTAATAGAATTTTTAGAGCTTACTCCTAATGCCATACTGAAATGGCCAAAAACATTATAGTTTTCAAATTCATCTATCTGAGAAAAAATATTTTCTATTTCCTTGCAAGAATGAAAACACAGGAAGAATGTTTCAAAGCAACTCCCCCAAGGAACATCCCTAAGGCCACGTTTAATTCACGATTTTAAGAAGTTTCTAAGCTTCCAGAATATTTTTTAGTTGATGTTAGCTTTAGTTTAAGGCTGTTGTTTCAAAATGAAATCTCAAAACATTTCATTAGAAAACAAAGCCAAAATGCTTGGATTTCTTTTTCTTCCTTTGCCAGAACAGTTCGTCAAGCTGATGTGAATTCACACACATTTTCAGCCAACCTAAAGCACAATCTTTGGCAAATAAATAATTTGCCTAAAAAAAGAAGTAATTGTCCTGTTCTAAGCAAACGGATAAAATCCATCCGTGATTTTAAGTGCTCAGACTGAACTATGATGGAGTATTTGCCTTGACGACAGAAAAAGAAAAATAAATTTTGCTTATTACTTTACATATATATTTATACATATCTGAGTTTTATATACACGCACATACACACAGGGCTCTTTCCGTCCAACATGAATGTTTTCAACACAGAAAAAGTAAAGAGAAGAGATTTAGTGCTGATTAGAACAAAAGTCGCACTGTACCTTACAGATTTCAGCATGTCTCATTAAAACCATGCTTGAAATATACATATCCTTTAATAAATAAAGCTTAAGGTACATAAACACTGCAGCGGATATAAATTATTTTAACCAAAGTATGTAGGGAAAAAAAAAAATTACTGGAACACCATGATCCAGCCAGGGCATTTTACAGTAAATTGGACTTCATCAGCGGTTTTGCATTTTTATTTGATTTTGGAGTTCCTCCACTAAAGCTGTAAGTTTTGTAGAGTTTATTTCACACCTTGTAATTTAAAACGTTACACTCCATCGAAATTCCTCTCAAAAAAAGGACCTGAGTAATTAATGTCTTTGGGCTCAACGTTCATTATATCCCACTAGTGTGAAAATTCATAAAAATAAGACATGGGATTAGGAGCTTAACAGCCTCACACATTTGCAGAGCTGCTGCATTGGCAAATATTTCTCTGCCCTTTCGGAGCGGAGCGCTCTCCTGGCTGCTCTCATTTGTTTCATTGGATCATCCCAGTCATTAGAAAGTGCCTGAAAAGAAACTTCATGTTTGGTGCTCATATTTTTTCTTGGAAGCAGATAAATAAAAGGGGTTTGGGCCATATCTTCCTATGCTCTTCTATTTTCTTCATTTGACGGCAGGATGTGCTTTAAGTCCTCATGGAGACAATGGGAATTTTGGCCACTTGCAGCAAGGGGATTCCAGATGCCTTAGGAAAGGAAGCAGGATCAGGGTTTTGATTACCAAGAGCTGAATCGCTTTCTTTATGAAAACACCCTGGGTTCTCCTCCCTGGTTCCAAGGAGGTGGAACAGCTCCGGGTTGAATCATAGACTCCGTTTTGCCCTCAGCGGATTCATAGATACAGCGGGTGAATTTGTGCAGTCAACAGTAACTTTGACCAGAGTTTAATTTCGGAGGGACATAAACCATTCACAAAGTTGGGCTGAATTTGACAAGCACCTTTTGCCAAAAAAACAAACAAAACTAACAAGCCTAATACAGGAGGCTCTTTTTTAAACTTCAAAACATTTCATTCCAAAGTGTTTTCAAAGCAGAGAGGTTGACTTCATGTAGGTGTTTCTGAAATGAGCCTTTTGGAGGTTTTATTGAAAAACTTGACTTTAGAAAAAACAAAATTAAACTGTAAAACGGAACATTGTGTTTCAGATCAAACACCATGTCCTAGGTTGACTCAATATTTCTGGTTTATTTTATCTTTTTTTCTCCTTTTTAAAGACTGTCTTGGTTCAAAACAAACAGAATCGCTCCACTCCCTGGTCCCCTCTCCCAGGTATCTGAATTTGACCGCAGTACAAAGCATCCTTTATTCACTCAGGTCGCAGTCATTCACGCCAGGACATGACTGGCCAGAAACCTTACAGAGCAGATCAGCACAGCTCTCCCTGCAGCTCTGACTACTCAATTTCCATCTAAACCAGGCAATTCCTATCATGCTGAAGTCCCTTCCAGATCCGACTTACTCATCAAGGCTCCCTCTATAGCCGACGGTGAGAAATTCCAGCCCAAGATCCTTAGGACAAGCCATATTCTGAACATGCCACTCGATTTTAGAGGGAACCAAGCTGTTCAGTTTGGACTCGAAGATACCTTAAGTGAGGGGATGTGAAGTCTGCAACGGATCTGCTCTTGGGCAGAAAGTATCCCTGGAAATTGCTGTTTTCATTACTGCACGTGGCTGTGGAAAGGAAAACCTTTGTCCAAGATAGATCAGCTATTGCATCTGTCCTGGAAATTAATTTGTCAGCAGCTGCTGGAAAAAGTGCATCGGCATTCAAGTATGTTGCTGCCTTCTGATGTTTAAGGTCACATTCATGTTACCTTTCTGCCAAGCACTTTTTGGCTGTAAGAAGGTGCATGATCACCCATCCAAGGAAGGGCTTTTCAGGAAGTTCTCCATAGAAGAGTAAGCCAGGAAAACAGGTCCGTTATATTTTACTCTGCACACTTTTAAGCAATACAGTTAATATAACTGTTTTAGCATCCTAAATGAGGTTTACATATTTTACCCCATGAACAGTGCTTCTAACTAGCACATTCTTTAAAAAATAAAAATTACACACCTTCTTTTGAGCTTAATGAAAGAAGCTCCTGCCTCCAAGCTTGATCTGGAGGCTATGTTGCAACCTCCCTTTGCTCTCCAGCCCTACAGAGCTGGTTTATGCTAAGAGCAAGCCATCTTTGAAGCAAAAGGGCGAGCAGATTCTAAGCAAACATCAGGGCTTCTCAGCTGGGTGAAAACTGGGAGATCTCTCAGCAAAGTTATTCTTTAGTTTGATCAAAAAATCTGTCATCACGTACTCTGGCTGGTGAAGAGGTGATAAAATCAGTCAGCTTTGGGACATGGAGCGGTTCTCAAATTTAAATCAGATGGAAAGAGAGACAACTTGTTTTCAAAAGTAGTTAGGCTCTCAGCAAGGATTATGACTCTTACCATTTTCTTGTAGGTGCAAATTGAGCATGTTTCAGAGTTTGAATACAGCAGTAAACAACCACCATACCTTTCTGATGAACTTATCTTGCATCATAGCTCTGTCCCCTCAGGAGGACAACGATCACGAAACCTGGTGCTGTTGCCCATGCAAGCATGTAGCGATCCAGTGCTTTGCTTGCTCTCAGGATATCTACATGAGCTGACGCACAAGCATGAAGATGACTCACAGATGGCTCGATTAGCGTTGGAAACTCAGTGTAGATCTGAGCAAGTTTTGGATGCTTCCCACCATGCATACTTCACTCGCTGTCTCACTGCAGAGCCTGCTGTGCAAATGCTTTAAAGGGTAACACAGAGAAAGGGCTGTGCCTTGGGAAGAGGATAAAACATTCTCCTCAAACACAGTTAATGAGGCAGAAGACCCAGGTTTACATTGCAGCAGTGGAGTTTCCAGTTAGACCTTGGGGTAAAGTTCTACTGCTGACAAACAGATTCTCCACCACTGCAGGGTGCAGAAATTATCAGACAATTATCTGTCAGGACAAACAGGGTGGAACTTGGTTGTGGCTATGAGTTAGAGGACATCTTGAGATCCTTTCTGTCATTCCAGAACAGGAGGCCACCCTGCCTGCACCTTAATCTTACTTGGAAGGAGCACTCCGAAAAGACATAGTCAATTCCACACACAGCAGCTACTGAAGTAGCAATCTAAGAAATAACACTAATATAACCTTTCAGCAGGAGCAGAGCTCTCATTTCTTCAGGGAAACATCCCCATGAGCATCACACATACCTGCACAATTAAGCAATACTGAGACAGAAAGTTTTGTTTGAGGCTACCCAGAACCGGATTAAAACTGCTGTGATCCCATGCAGCAAAACACTGATGCAGTGTATACCACTCTGCCTAGTCAAATTTATCCTCTGAATTGTTATGGGGTAACTGTAGTCCAACAGAATTCATGCCAGGTGGGGTATCGTATGTCTTCCTGCAGCCAATGTAAAACATGAAGCCAATATAAACACTGTATAGCATGTTCTAGCTAATTCAACACAAAGCAACAGTGTGCACACACCTGATCTGGATCATATTTGTCCTGCCAGGTGATTTTGCAATACACAGACTGAGTGTTAATGATGTGGAATCCTAGCCCCATCTATTGCTCCCTCCGACGCTTGGCTGACAAGCCCTCATCTAGTGTTTCCTGCTTAAAAAAACACCCACGTCAGTTCAAGCTCACGTGCAGCATTCAGAGATACCAATCTCATCCTGACAAGTTATTCATGATGAGTTTTCCCACTCTCAAGCAATCAGGCCTACGAAAGGAGCCTGTAGGAAAAGGGATTTATGCTTCTTAGTAGAGATGCACAAAAGAACATTGATGTTCAGCACCATTACAGAAAACCACCCATGCAGCAGCATGCTAACACCACCTTACACACAAACACATCCCAAACGCGCAGTCGTAAATGCCTGGGGCTTGCACAAAAAGTGAGCGGCCTCTCGTTTCAGGGTTGGCTGGTCATTTCTACCATAGAAATTCCTGTGTCAGCACCTGCAAGTATTTAAATTTCTCAAGCTTTCTTGTATTTGTTGCTTTCTGGGTTTTTTTTTGAGCCCTGATGTTACATAGTGCTGGGTTTTCAAGCTTTTTTCCACAGGGATGAAGCCACCAGGTGACCCACAGTGTGGAGAGCCAGCCAAAACTCTGTGGAGGTGGGATGAGAGAAGACAGGGCACAGGGAGAAAGCCCTACAAGGAAGAGGGAGACCTGAGTGCGAGAGGTTTAAAATGACTTTGAGAAAATCTCTAAATTGAGAGTTTGGGAATATTGAAGGGGTGGAGAGGAAGGAAAATTTTAGAGAAGAGGAGGAGGAGGAGGAGGATTTCCCAGCTTTACTTTATGTTACTGATAGCAAGGCTGTGCCTAAACAGACCACCTGCCCCCTCTGAGCATGGAGTGACCGCAGAGGTGATACCCAAGCAGACATGCTGGAGGATTGTGCAGCAGGCTTCCCTCTGGGCTTTGCCAATACTTGCCTCAGCACTGATTTTAAGAAGCGACTCCATTATCCAGAAAACGAGGAGGCACAAATTTAGCAGAGGAGCCTGGGGAGTTATTGTCAGTGCGTTTCTTTTAAGGACATAGCCCTGACAGGATCTTTAGCATCTTTTCTTTCTGATAACTACAATAGCTGGAAAAAGCAAACAGAAGAAACCCAAAGAAACGTCAGCTGTTCTTCAGGTCCAAAGCAGAAGCAGGAATCTTCAAGGCCAAGCAGGACCGGGAAACAAAAGCTCTGAGTTGAATTAGTCGCGTACCAGTCGGTCCTGGAAGAGAAGCCAAGTTTCTACCTTGCATGGATTCCCTGTGCTCTGGTGTGCAGCTGAGCCTCTGTCGTTCACAGGGTGGATGTTTTAGTGCCTGGCTCTTTTTAACTGGCACATGTTAAGAGCTTTGAATTAACAGGTGCATAAAAACTGTCAAAAAACACTTAGCTCTCAAGACAGTCTGTCGGTTGTATTAAAAATATGGTTTTATGTAACCACATTCTCTCAACACTTGCTGGGTATTACGGCATGGGAAAGTCACTCGCCCTTTTCAAATGAAAGCAGCGATGTCTAAGCTCTCCCACAGAAAAAGGAAAAAAGAAAGAAAATGAGAAAGGCTACAGTTCCTCTGAACTTGCCAGGGAATTGCTCCTGTTTTCCACACTAAAAGTAGATTTCTCCCAGCAAAACAGGACCGGCCTAAAGCTTTAGAGTAGATGCAAGCACCCCAGAGCAGGTCAAAAGGCCGGAATTTGCAGCCTTACTGAGCTGGAATTGAGGGATTTTTGACAACTGAATGGGAAGATGTCTTGCTTTCTGACAGAGGAGGTGGTTATTTCCTGTAAGTTCGGTCTATGATAAAAAAAAAAAAAAATCAAGAGTTTAACATTGGTTTAGAGTAAGGAAAAAAAGCTATTTGTGCCCACGTTTCAGAAGAGGTTTTGAAATGGTTTTAGTTCTCATTCTCCCCAGTCGCAAGTCGCGAACATCTGGGATCCCAGAAACAAAAGCATCAGGTTTCCAGAGTGGCGAGAGTTGTAAGACACAGGTCCAGGAGAATTTTTAAAACTCTCGAAAGCATTTCTGAAATCAGTTCCCTTTTAAATATGTGGCAAATACATTAAAGTGGGCTTTGGATTAAAGTTTTACTGCCTCTTGATAAAAGCCATTCGCACCTTTGATGTGTTTGTGGATGGCAGCCATCCCAAATGCCTTCCTCCGGCCTCGCCCCCATCAGGAAGTCTCCCTCTGGCTCTCTCCAGGAATGCCCAGATGGGTTATCATCTGTCACCTCTCCAGAGGTGACCAACTCCAACCAGCTACCTCTGGGGTCGCAGACACAGTAGGTGAAAGCAAGGATTTCTGAATGGAAGCATTTAGGGTGTAATGGTGAACATGGGTAACCCCAAAGCCTGTAAGTGTGAAGAACAGCAGGGACCTGGGCTTCTGAAACTGGCCGTGAGTTTAATCCTGAGTTTTAATTCTATGAATCAAAGCACTGACAGTACCAACCTGTGCTCACCCACCTTCTCTGCTCAGCCTGATGGCTCTGAGGAGCCCTGTTTATTTGCCTAGCCTGCTGGACAGATGGGTCCAGGAAGCTTTTTGGCAGCTGCTGGGAGGAAGAAAGGAAACTGGTTGAAGGACAGAAGGAGAAAATGCATTAGTGGCTTGGGAAGGTTTGAGTAATGAAAGACTCCAGTGTTTCAGGCAGTTGGGACAGAGGAGATGGACTAGCCCTTGAAAAGCAAACAGTTATTCCCCCCTAAGAAATGCAGATTTAGCTTTGTGGATGTCAAGGCCAGAAGGGAGCATCATGAGTGCCCAAGCATGACCTGGTGGCCAAGGAAAGTAGCTCCTCAGGTTCTGCCAGTCAGAAGCATCAGACTGACAATACCAGATATGCTGAGCAAGTCCTGGAGCAGGAACTTGCCTGCCTTGGCAGTGCTGGTTTCCTGCAGAGCTGGTTAATGTCAATGAGCCTGATGACCACTCCACAGTAGTTACGGGATGCAGTGGGATGTCATGGAGAAAAGTGCATCGCTAAATATTTTGATTTGAGGAACGCAGAAAAGAAAACAATTGGTATTTTAGCAGACACGGAAAAAAGAGATCTGGAAGCAAGAAGAAAACCCTGCAGAGAACTAGGCACGACTTTTTAAAACAGCTGCAAGATGTTCTTTCTGGAGGATCAGAGAAGTATGTTAGAAAAATGCTGGAATGGACCTGGTTCTTTATGAGCACATCCTCATGCCAAAGAGTATCGTTTTCTCTACCATGAAGCTAACCACCAAAATGTGGGACCAGCTGCAGCTCACATGATAGCAAAGCCAGAGACAGAACTTCTAGGACATCACCACCACTACAGACAATGAAATATGCACAATCAGCAACAAGTCATCACCTAAACAGCTACAGAACTACTCAAAACACGGCACAGGGTTTCAGGTGATACTTAGAAACCTAATCCAGATCCAAATTGGGAAACTTTAAAGAAGATGATGTCTGAATTGGATTAACCCTTCCTTGGGACAGAGGCTCTGTCTGCACTGGAATGGGAAAAGTCACTTGAGCCAGCAAAGACACAGCTGCTTCCCTCTACCTAGCTCACCTGATACCGATTGCTAGCAAGATGCCTTACAATATTGCTAAGCTTGAACTTCACCGCATGACTCTGTCCTTTGTTCTACGACCTCCTTTACTGGCTCTTTGAAGGAGGAAGCTGTGTATGTGAAATAACTCAGTGGGGTGTCCTTCAGGACATTTAGGTACTAACGCAGAAGCAACACGAGATCAGCAATTATGCATTTGGAGCTGGCCCTGACACGTGTCAGTGAGACCTTGACTGCTGCTGTTCCATTATAAACCCATCACAGGATTTGTTTGAGAGTTCCCAAGCCTCAGTGAGTTCAGAGCACTGCCTTCACAAGGAACAAACAGTCTGAGATCTTTGGCTCAATTTGGCCCTGCATCATGACAGAACACCTGCAAACCAGAACAAAGACCCATTACTGCTCACTGCAGAGAAAAGAAACGTCAGAGAGACATCTGAAGGGTCAGATTCAGCACTGATAACAAGAACATGAGAGGATCACACCAGATGATTATATGTTCGGATACATCACCAGCACTGCCAACTCCTTCAGAGAAAAGCAAGAAACTCTGCACAGGGACAGTTAAAGAGGCCCGTCATTCAGGGATTTATTTATGATCCATGTTTCAGTTTTATTACCCACAGAGCAATTAAGGTTGGTTTGGGTGCTTTTGTCTTACTCACCTCCAGCCCTTGAAACCAGACTCAGGGAAGGTGATGGCTTCCACCCATGCATGGTCTGGGTGAACAGTGATTCTGTTCCTTCATTCAGCCATCTTTCCACATCCTCCTCCATTCTTAAGAGGCAAGAGGTGTCCCTAGCACTGCAGCTTTCACATTGGATGATTTATATCCATTCCAATGGGATCACAAGGCACAAAATGGGTTATTCCAGCTCTTCGGGTTTCATTCTTTGCTATGAGAAACCTCCAAGATTTTCTCTTACCTGCCCCATTTCAATTATCCAGCGGTCTCCAGAAAACAGCACAGCCTTTACATGGCGTAGCCCTAGAAAATGGAGTCATGGGTTGGCTACCCAGCTCTGGAGTACCAACACAGCGCCTGGCCCCCACACATGCTTTCCAGTCCGACATCACGCCGAACAGCATCCCCACTGTCGCTAGACTTTCTGCACTCATGCCACCACCCACCACTGCCTATTCAGTACGACACTGGCCCCATCCTCAGAAGGATGGTGTGGGATGGGGTGCTCAGACTGCCAGATCTCTGCCATGCATGAGGGCTGCTTTACTGACTGCGTAAGAGCAATTTCTCCCAGTTCTCACCTCTCCCACACCTGTGCCAGATGTGAAAACCAGTTCAGACATTAAAACCCACTGCTCAGCTCTAGCAGTGTGGAAAAATAAAATCACTGGCTGATCAGCCAAACAAGCAGGTGGGAGTGGTATGGACAGAGGCAGGAGAGAGACAAGGTACTAAACCTGCCCAGTGCTCCCAAGCGCCTCGTTATACTGATTTATGTTTAGCTAATTGAGAAAATGACTCTAACTACACAATCCAGGCCCTAATTCAGAAAAGCACAAGCTTTTTAGTGTCTCTACCTGTGTCTTAAAAGGCATGATTTAAATCCTGTAACTAACAGGCTGCCAAAGGCAAGGATTTGCAGGATCTGACATCCTATCATGCCGAGGGGTGAGGCTTGGCTAACTTCTCTCGTTACTTGGTCTTTCCCCACTGACGTACAAGTTTGCTGCTGGGACATAAATCAGGGGAAATGATGAAGGAAACCAGTCTCGTGCCCCATCAAAGGAGCCAACACTCGCTTTAATAGGACCATGCAGACAAGCCTAAATAGGGCACTTAACAAGCATTTGGTTTCTATTATACCAGCCCGTATCTCTACACCCTGTTTGCATTGCCACTGGCAAAACCCTTTGTCCCTTACGCACCACACCTGCTTATAGCCACAGAATTAGAAGAGGAACCACACATGATTTCTGGGTTGGATCAGGCCTGCAGAAAGATTGTATCCCGCTCTCAGCAACAGCATGGACCCTTATACACAGCTACAGCGTGCACAGGAGTGGACCGTAGATATCCGAGACATCTACACAGAATCACATGAAAGTACCAAACCCAGTCCAGGACCCACAGATGCTCAAAGATCCCACACAAGCGTCATCTGGTAAAGCATCAGGCCTCAGCTGGGACAATCCATATCACAGGGGTTTTGATCCAAACTTGACAAAAGGCTGTTAGGAACAGAAAGTCTATAGATCCTACTGTCCTAAGCAAAAAACGCAGAACGGAGGGAATCCGAGCATGGGAGGCAATTCAATAGTACTCTGCCCCTTTCTTTGGCTCCAGAACTTCCTCAGAACAGGGTAACTTCCCCATAAGCAATCCTTTCTAGCATGTTCTTAATACAGCTGGTCAGGAAACACAGTACTCCCAACCACTAGGCCAGTCACTATTCACTCTTCCTAGTTTTTCCTCATTCGATTTAGACAGGATACAGGCTCAAAGAGAAGACTCCACTGCATCACAGAAGGTATTAGGAAGAAGAACGGCTGATGGGGAGAACTCGAGTCTCTCCCCAGACAGCTACCCTAAGCTGAAACCTCTTGAGAGCCCAACTTCAGCTGGCTGGATATACAATCAGATTGGGGATTGTCCAAGTGTTTTACACCATGCACTAGACATCCATGGGAACCCCAGGCTGAGCCATGACCATCTGTGCTCATTTAAACATTTCTTGACAGAGGAGGGAGTGTTAATCCCAACATCCTGGCCAAACTGCAACATGGGCAATTATATTGCGCTTTGTAACATTCTCACAGTGGTATGTATTGGTGTTTTCCACTTCTTCCCATAACAGTAACACGGTGGCCCAACACAGAAATGGGTAAATTGCCACAGGAGAACACAAGTCACCCACGATGAGCCCTGCAGCGTTACTGTCAGATATCATGCATTGCTCCATTTTCCCTGCCGTGGGTTTTCAACTCCAGCACGTTCCATGTTCAGACTTCTACCTTTACCTGCAAGAGGACCTCAACTTAAAAATCTGCCCACCCGAACTTTCCATTTTTCTGAAGAGATACCACATGCTAGCTGAGTGGACAGCACACCTGCCTTCAACACACTCCAGCGACACCAGAGCCAAATGCTCTAAGATGCATCAGCTACTACAAAAGTAGAAACGGACAGCTTTTGCTTGAAGAGTCTCAATTCCAACTGTTCTCTTTCCTTCAAGGAAAAACAAGGGAAAAAACAACCCTTTTGTTGCACCAAAATCATCTCCTGGCATTTCTGACCAGCACACATGTTGTTACAATTATGACTGGACTGCTTGGCTCCGGCATAGGGGGAATGTTAAACCGGCACACTGGCACCCATCAAAACCTTTGCGAACTTCCAAAGTGGAACTGACACCATGGTAGTGGTTTATATCACACGTCAGAGAAAGGCTTCATAACTCAGATCAAACAATTTAACTCCTGAGCTCCCTGTCTAGAGAGAGCAACCAAATGCTAGGCTGCCTCTCCTTATTTCATCTGGCTGCTCCATGTGGCTTCCAGCCAGTTCACTTCATTTTGCAAGCTCAGAAGTTCAAGACAGATAGAACTGGCTAGAACTTCGATGAGGGACTCGTAAGAGAACAGAAACTGCTGATTCTAACAATAGCGTCTTCCCTGTTAGGCAAGAACGGCACCAGCACTATCAAGATGGCACACAAGAACTCTTCAGCTTTTAGGTAATTTTGTTGGAAATAAACTTAGTCCTTTCTAGGAAGCTCATATTCTTAAATAGTTGTCAAAAAGCTCTTCGGGCTTATAATTCTTTTCCTTTTTTGGTTTGAGGAGTTCAAACCATAATCTCATCCGTGACAAGATGCAATCAGAAGAACTATTTTAACCACACTTTAGCCTACTACAGAATCACAAATTACATGCAAAATGGTATGCGTGTGCTTCCTGTAAATACCATTGCAATTCAACTCTTCTGTACGTCCCCTGATGAGCTGAATACAACTGTAATGAGGAACAGACCTAGCCACTAGGACTTAGATTCTCTTGAGGAGCAACTGGGGACAGCTGCAGAGGATGGAAACAAGAATGGTACAATTAAATTATTATTGCACTTACTGGTATCCAGTTCTGAAAACCATAATCAGGTTGCTACAAGCTGTTCTGCAACTGCAGACAGAGCAAAGGAAGTCAGTCACAACTTTCTTACAACACAACAAAATCTTCCGCTTTTAGGCCAGGTCTTCCAGCAAAATAAGAGGGAATGCAGTGTACCAGCAACTTCAATCAGCCCTGATCATGAGTGGCTTCTCTAGGAAATAGATTTATCCCACTTTCTCCTGTTTATGGGAGGCACCAGTAGAGATCTTCCACTGCTGCCTCAGGCCACAGTTAGTTGAAAAGATTCCTGCCAAGCTGTATCCTGCCATGTCTTTGCTTCATACATTTTCATATTTTGGAACAGCCTTTTTCGAGGTTTTACTTTCACACAGCGGAAAGTTGTCCAAGGACATATCTGATTCTGTCATTTATCATATCCTGTGGAAAAACAGTCTTGGATACGTGTATTAGTATCAGATATCACAAATGAAAGTAAACACACTGTGTAGAAGATGCACTGATTTATTAACAGAATAAAAATGAAATGTAGTGACATGTTTTTCCACTATTAAAGCCATAGAGACAATCAGTGTCCCGTTTATGTACTTGATGGCATCACTCAGTAATTCATTCATAAACTCTGATGCGTTCAGGTCAGGTGTTACAGAAACCATTTCCACCATGACAGCAGCCTTCCTCTGTTGCAATGCAGATACAAAACACTGTCCCCACGGTTTGCAGCTGTGTCGGTCTATCGGAGGTTTTCCTACATCCTCTCTTTTAATTCCTGACACTTTCTCCACCTGGAATAGCTTTTCAAAGCCTTTCAACAGCAACAGAACAAACCAGTTGAACTTCTTGTGGGGTACAAACCCGCTCTTCAGGCACAAAAATGCATTGACTATTATATGAAAATGGACTCAATTCCCATATACTGTGGGGATTACTCATTACAAGATCCCTGGCTAATTATCGGAACTCTGAGGCAACTATGACAGAGAAAAACGTTTGTAATGGAACAGCTTTAACCATAACACACTCTCTTTGGTGTGTTTCTACTCTGCATCATACATTCCACAATGTCTTAAACCGTAACCCACCGTTTTTGTTAAACCGTCGCTGCTGTGATTTCATAGATAATAGTGTTATCGACAGACGGCTCTGTGTGATCCAGAATAATCTGAAAGAAACAGGCAAAGTGATAAACAAGAAATACTACAATTGACTTTGCAATTTGCCTCAATATGCGAATTTCCTTTAAATCAGGTACAGGAGAGAGTATCAGACAATTCAAGTAAACATCTGGGTTTCACAAGATTAAAAACCATTGGAAGCTAATTCCTTATGGATACAGACAAACATCTCATCCCAGTTGTCAGGGGACAGAACGTGTTCAGAAGCAGGCTGAGTTGTGGTGTTTTCTCCTGTAGATACGTGTCTCTCGTACACTGCTTGGAATAGGTATCTGCGATACCGACACGCTGAAAGCCTGTTGGAAAAACCCTACTGTTCACTTCCAAGCGTTCTGCTTCAGGAAGGTACAAAGGCCCGTGAAGAGCGGGACATTAGAACATGAACTTAACCCAGAATGATGATGACAGATGGTGAATCCCAGATGGGAGTCTTGTGAAAAAAAGAGCCCTTAAAATTTGAAAACAATATTCAAGGAGAGGAGAAATGAAGTGCGTGTTACTGGCACTGCAGAAGCCCAGATACAACCCACAGCGCACAAGCCCGCAGGGAGCGTATCGTCCACGACAGGGTGGCTTATCTGAACAGCAGTCATGTAGCAGAACAAGCTGAGGGGCTTCCTGGAGTCACATCTGCTGCTTGAGTTTGGCTGTCCATATTGGAGAGGGATTTGGTACTGGAGTTCTGAGACTGAACCGACTGTTCAGAAACAGCAGAGGCGACAGCGTGGTTACCACGCTCACTCTCCTGTGCCGTAACACTGGGAGAGGGGTTTTCCTTAGCTGTCCCAGCATGACTGTGTGACTGGCTGGCTTGTCTCCCTGCTTCTGCCTCCTGCTGCTGCAGCATCCGCTCCACCTCTATCTCAAGTTCCAGATTTTCCTCATCTGCCTCCACTTCCAGCTGCTGCATTAACTCCTCCAGCTTCCTGGCCTTGCGGAGTTCATTCTGCTGGATGATCGTGCACAGGTGCTCTGTCAGGTGCTCCTTAATCTCTGTCTTGTGTTGGAGGTCCAGCTTGGCTGCCACATACTCCGACTCAGCCTTTTCATACCGCTTCCTGCAAAATCATCATCATCATTCCTGGTGGGTTAGTTCTCAAAGCACTTTACAGCCTGACACATGGACAGATACTTTAAGCACCCCTGAAACGCAACGTGCTCTGCAACGCATCATGCCAGCTACTCGTGACATGCTGCTACATTAGTAAAAGGGAAGAACAAGAGTGTGAACTGATCAAATCTTCTCCTCTTGACACGTTAGCCTCCACTGCTGCTGTATTCCAAGAGTTAATTTGCTCATCTGAAATCTACAGATTGAATCATGAAGAAGCATTTTTACTGCCTGTTTTAAGAGATGCATCACTAGCAGCAGAAAGAAACCATCAGAATTGCTGTGTTCTCACACTTCTAAGGAATGCTTATCTAGTGAACCGAAACACTGCAACACGCTTTTGTGTTTTCTCTTATCCAACCATCCACCCAACAGATGCAGATGCTACAATGGTGCTATACACATTTACAGTTGGATCTGGTCTAGGAGTGTGCTCTTCCAGCCACCCATATACACGCTCAGAAAATCATGAGCAGCACAGACTGATACAGCATATGACATCAATAGTGTTCATAAATTTTCCGTGGCAACAGATGTAGAATTTTATTGTAAGCATCCCCGCAACACACACCTCCTGCCAATTTGCACTTCCTGTCATGACAAATATAGCAAAAAGGAAATATTCCAAATATTTATTGAGGTTAAAACATCCAGGATATCTAGCACTTTAATGGTTGGTGTCCGCATCAGTGACGCATCTTCCTCTATATTCAGTGAATGTGCATATTAATTCTGATTTAATTAATAGAAAGATAGATGCAATCTTGCTCATCAGGAAAAGGAACATGCAAAGGCTTTTGCAGAATGACGATGTGATGTACTTTACAGAGCACTCATAAAACTAATATTAGTTTTATGGTGGTTGAATAAAGAATCCGGCTGTTTTATAAAACCAGATTCAAATATCTGGTTAAACAAAGCAACAGAAAGATAGAAGAGATCCTTTGCTTCGGGAAACAGAAGGAAGTAAGACATTGAGAAGCCTTTCCAAACATGCTCCTTTATACAATAAACACTAAACTTTGACCCAGCTGTAAAGGCTACATCTGCAGTGGGCAGAAGATGCTCGCTTATGCTTCCCTCACAAGAAAGTCAAGATTTCCCCGGACCAGGTATCTGAAACGGAAGAACTAATGCTATGCTGGAAACTTCTGCACAGTTAAACCTTTGGGCCAGATTCACACAGATTCTTCACACCGTATTTACGAGAATTCCATTCCACAGCCATCATCAAATGCCCCTAACTATGTATGTGCTCAGGACTATTTAATATTGAGCTTTTTGACTCACTGAAATTGTTTGTGCTTTAGCCCTATAAACAAGGCAAGAACTAAAAAATTGCTTAAAAAGCATAAAAATTACACGGCTGAAAGTATCTAACTCGCATTTCCAAATCCTTCCCTCACAAAAAGAAAGACTTCCTAAGTTTATGAAAGTCATTAAGTATTTTGTGAAGTTTATCACCTTCGTCCTACCGGCATCCCTTTTTGTTATCTTCATTAAAAACTGATGCTTTCCAAACATCAGAGCCACTTGTGTTATATGCTCTTTTGCCATCAAGCATTTCCAATAGACACATTATTACAAAATTTTGCTAAGGAAATTTCCAGGAGCATTTCATAGTTTTAGAAATCAGACTTAAACCTAAAATACTGAAATGTTTTTCCTATTGAGGACATGAAATTCAGTATTCACACGCGCTAAGCTACTGAAACTACAGTTAATCTTAGATATTCCAAATGATAATTACACAGAAGAAATCCTTATTTTTTAGCTACCGCTGCTATTTTTTTGAAGACTAATTGCCATGTTTATTGGCCTGTGGTCAACGTATGGCAGAAGCCACAAGGAGAAATACACATTTAACACATTGAATCGTGAACCAAAACCCACGGCCGAACGTTTCTGTTTTATTAAACGGCTGCACAAACATGCTGATGTTTATCTACTGATGTTGTGGCTTACCCACAACTAATAGGGTGTTCTGATCAATTTCTTGCATTTAAGGAACTCATCAGAACCCGAGTGATTAAAGGCACATTGTGAAGGGTGAAAGCTCACTTTTCCTTCAATTTTTGGTTCCAGTTCCAAAAGCACTTCAGCAGTATTACATGCTTTAAGCTTAATTGGTCCCATTGATTCCAATAGGACCAGAGCAAGTTTCCCTGAAAAGGACTTTCATTTTAGGACTTTTAAAAAAACTCTTTCCCCCTGAGAAGAAATAAGCAACCTTGAAACAATAAAGCAGGGCTTATGGACAACTGCACAGTTAAAGCAGTAAGTATGTCTCGTGACAGCACCGAGCTGGAAAGCACAGTCTGCAGTCAGAAACACTACTTCGGTTTCCAGATTCCAAGGGAAAAATTAGGAAGTAAAAAGCACACTTTTACCCCAAGATTTGAAAGCCCTCCAGACTGTGAGCGCTTTAACTAGACATTATTACAATGACATAACTCCACTTCTGCTTCGGTGACAGGAAACAGCATTTTCTCCCTCCTCCCTGCCTGTCTCTTACCGGGCGTAGGAGTAATCCAAGCTGGCCTGATCGATGCGGTTCCGCAGGATGCCAATGTCAGCAGATACCATGTCATCCAGAGCTTGCAACTCCTTCTGAATCCTTTTTAGTTTCACTGTTTCAGCTTGAGTTCTTTTGGATCTGCAAAAGGAAGATGCCTTTTTTTTTCTTTTCAGACCTCTCTTCTTGACATAATGGGCCCCACTTCATTTGCAGAGCAACTAACTTCTTTAAGAGCTATTCAGAAGGTTTCTCCTTTATGGTTTAAGACTTTTTGATCTTTTTTAATATCCACAGGGATCTAAAATGCCTGCTATTAAAGGACTATGGCAAAATTACGTAATGACTATAATCAAAGTGCCTAAAATGGATTGTGTTTCTTCACTGTGGAAACACACAAGAAGCTGCTGTATCTAAGTAGTTCTCAGTGTAAGGAAACAGGAAATGGCTTGCGGGGGGAGCAAGAGGGGGAAGGGTATTTAGCCCTGCAAATATCCCCTTTCAAAGAAGCCTAGTTAGTAGGGGCCAAAAAGTCACCTAACCTAAGCTTGATTTCCATTTTGGAAAATCATTCCCAAAAGGCCTAGCCAAATCCCAGTGAAGTCAATGGAAAGTTTTACATCAAACACAAAGGATTTCAATCAAGTCTTATGTAACCTTTTTCAACTCTCCCTGTTCATTCCTAAGTTCTGAAAACTAAATGTTGCTAAGGGCAGCAAGCTTTGATGGATTTAACTCCCAAGCAAGCTAAGTAACTTTCAACAAGCTTTTGCACCATGTCACTTTGCTGCCATTCATCACCATCAGCAAACTCATGCTCTTCAGCCACGGCTTTACACCCCAAAGCAGGTACTTGAGAGCAAGATTAGGTTTGTAGGAAGTGACACCATCTCTCAATTAGACCAGCTGATGCAGGTGGAGAGAAACAGACATCCTAAAGCATTGCTCAGAGTCTGAAGAAGGCCTTTGGATGCCAGATATAACTCCCTAGAGATCACCTTCCAAGTTCTCCTCTCTCTCCTCATGCTCTGCTTCCAGGAGAAAGAACTCAGCCTGGTGGTCGCACCCACGTTTACTGTCCTACAGTGACTCAGACTTGTATTTTATCTCTGCCTGGCAAAGGAAAACAAAATCTTCAGAACCTCAAAGAGAATCTTCTGGACAGTACTGGCTAAGTTCACCTGTGCTACCCAAGAGCTTTGATGGGGAGAACATAACACGTGTCTGCCAGAGCACTGTGAGCCTGAAAGCTTCACATCTCCTTCCTTGATCCAGTGTTATCAGCTGCTCCAATATCCTTCCCTACAAACCTTGCCTTCCCTGTAGTCTTAAACTACCTTTGTGGACAACACTGTACAATACCTTTAAGTTTGGTGACCTGAAGAGCAAGATCTAACAACTGTAAGAACATGTGAATTTTTATAATTTCTAGTCAACCCGTGGCAAAAAGGTACCTTCTTAAAGTTGATCGTCTTCTCTTTTCAACACTTTTCACACACTAAGTGAAAAGCCCAAACAGAAATAGCTATAGTTTCCCTTTGTAGGTTAGGAATCAAATAAACTTTCCTTAAATCCAGTGAAAACAAATCAGGAATAGAACAGAGATGAGCATCTGAGCACCCCAACTTCCAAATATGCCCTTACTAAGAGGCACAAGGACTTCAGCTAATTCTCAAACTGTGTAATAACTCTTCCATCTGCGTGCAAAGCTGCAGCTTTGGAAGTGTGAAAAGCTTAGTCACAATTTCTTAGCCAGCGCTTGTCATCAAAGTGAAATGTTGATTGCAGCTGCTCACTTGTGGAGCAGTACACACAGAGCACAGAGAGAAGGAAAAAGCGAGATTTAAATAGAAGATATGCAACTGGTTGCAGATGAAAAGTAACCCCTTCCTCAGCCTCAGCCCATGCTGCAGCACAGCCCCTCACCTCTCGGCAATGGCTTTGGCCAGGAGTGCCTTCTTGCGTTTATTCTTCTCTTCTATCAGCCGCTGCTCTTGCTGCAGGACTTCCCATCGCGATTTTTCCTGCCTGCTCATTGACAACAAGATCAAAATTAATAGAAAGTTCATTTCTCTCCCCGTTCCCCAAATGACACACATATTCACCATCATATTTCCTGGAGCAAACTCTAAAAATGTCAAAGGAACGATAAACAGGTTTCAATTCTGAGGAAAGAAGAATGACCTGCAAAAAGTCATTTGGACCAGTAAAACATTTCCAGGTGAAATCTGCCGATCAGAACAAAAATCTTCACAAGCAAGTAAGCTGCTGGTTAATTCAGCTTTGCTGGGAGAAAGAGCATACTGTGCTTTTTCAGAAATGAGTGAAATTCTTCATTGAAAGGATGTGCCTCCCCACTAGGCAGAAGCAGTTTCAGGTTTCCTTCTGGCTGCTAGAAGTTGCTATCTGTTCAGTCTGCCAACATAGCCTCTTTTTTGGAAATGCTTTTCCATAAAACAGATCCTTTCACAGGTCTGCTGGTACAGTCCCCAAATAATTAAACTGATACAAAGGAAAGGCTGGTAAAAGTTACAATGAAAATGAGCAAAGACAAGGAACAAGAATTCACTTTTGCCAACAGGGAAAGTTGTAAGGATTCCATTTCCTAGGCTACATCTACCAAGAGATACAACCAGCCTCAGAGGATGGAAGGCAAGGTCTCAGGTGAGAGGGGACAACCTGCATCAACACAACTGGGCAGGATTAAGGAGAAACAAAAATTGCTTTGCTGCTTTTCCACCCTGCTGTGGTGTTCATGCATTCTCTCAAGAAGTCTCAGCTTAAAAATACCCAAGTAACTCAGCTATGTTAACCTTAACAACCATTTCGGCACAAGAATATCTCTTCAGACTTCTCCTCGTTACCCTCTTCCTAAAACCTCATACAGAGCAATATTTCTAATAAGATTTAAATTCAAGTGCACAGGCTGAGATGAATTCAGCAAATTCAGGAGGTGGCTGTTGCAGCTAAATGTCATTTACTCTCCACAGAGTGAGAAACTTCGCTGTAAAGCTTTAGCTATCTTTTCCCCTGTCATGTAACATCTGCATTTTTCACCACCAGGAAGGAGCTGAACAGCCAGCACTACTGGTGAGCTGCACCCACACCATGAATTTGGTGCTGCTCTTCAAAATGCTGCTATTCCTGTAAAGGGACAGCCATTTGCAGGTAAGTGATCCCAGCCAGGAGCCAGGCAGGTAAATGGCAGGCAGCACGGCCAGTACCTGCAGCCTCTCAAGGCACACCTGTGCACACCAGAACCTCATGGATCCTTCTGAGTTTTGAATTTGGGAGAAGTCACATTTTGCTTCTCCACACAAGGGCTGCTGACTGCCACAGTCCTGCCTCTCCAGGGGGAAGCACCTTCAGACCTTTTTAGTCCCCTCTGAGATCCTACAGACAGATCTAACCAGAGACAGTCTGGTACACTGCACCTGGAAAACTGCTGATCCCTGTTTTGGGGGAATATAAATGATGTGTGGAAGTTTGGCGGCCAGCTACTGTTTGTTGATTATATTGGGCAGAAAAGTTTGGACCTGCATAGGAACTCAACGTTGGAACAGCATTCTTAAAATGTTTTAAAAATAATCTATATGCCCTAGAAAAAGAATTTCTCCTTTTGCCCATCATGCTTTGCTTCGCCTGCTGAGGAGAAAAGGAAAGTTAGCACTTGGATACAGACAGGAAAACAAACATGAAGAGGTAAAAACAAGCAATTTCCGACACTGGAAATGCCTGCCCTCTCCAGCATTTAGCAGCTTCCTTTTTAGGCTACTATCTGAATTCTGGATGATGAACTAAGTAATTGCCACATTCAGTCAGAATCCCAGAGAGCTATGTTCAATACTTTTTCCTTTCTCACGTGTACCAGATGCTTCAGAGGAGACAGGCACCCTGCTGTGGGCTAATGCACATGGTGAGAGCCTTGAGATCGGTCTCATCTTGAACCATAAAAGCTAGAGAACTGCTTAAACCTGAAATTTTACCTCCTTACCGGCACTTTTGGCATTAACAAATCTGCAGCAATGTTGTGAAGGGGAACACAAAGCTACATAAACCACGGCATATCTGCTTCCAAAGGGGCTTTTTGTTGTGCCTGCCGGTCAGCACTACATAGGTGAGGTTAAGCCTCCATAAATTATCAAGACAGACTCACGTCTTGGGCACTTTATGACAGACAGTCCCACTACCACAGGAAGTTATCTGAAGACAGCACAGTGTGTATCCGCATGGATTACACTACAGAATTTGGCCTTGAATCAGATTCAACTCAAGTAGAGGAAGCAAACACAATCTCTCAAACCTTCCTATTAGGTACAGGAAAGTTCACTGTACTGTACAACAAAACAATGAGTCAGGACAGAATAAACCCCACACCCTGATTTTACCAACTTACTAACAATTCCACTTTCTTTTTCTCCACCTTGGAGTTCGGCTTTGCAGAGCAGGTCTGTGCACTGCCGCTGCCATTACGAGGATCTACTGGTGTCGCTTCCTTCTGCTGGTCTTGGTTGTCACTTTGCCTTTGATCTCCTGCTGAAGGAGGATGAGGTTGTGGCACAGGCTGCTGAGGATGACAAGGCTTGTGTTTTGGTACAGAAAGCAACTGCTCAGGAGGAACAGAGACTGCTCCACCCTGTAGTCCCAGCTTCTGGCATTGCTGCTGGAGAGCTTTTTCTCTTTGCGTTTGCTTCCGACTCTTATTCACAGTGTGGGGGCGATGCTGCTGCTCCGAGGGTTCATACAAATCTATCAATGGAGGAGAGCAAGAAACAGAATTAAAACTAAATCTTAAGATCAAAGACAGAATCTGTGAATTAGCTTCTCTAGGCAAGAAAACAAACTGACACAAAAAAACTACAGAAAAGATATGCCAGGGTGTCAAGGGAAGGCAACGTGAGGGAAAACCCAGGAATCTGGAAATGTTTTGTGAGCCTAAGAATCAGGAGTTGTAGAGGATCTGAGCATCTGAAATGAGGAGAGAGAGGTATAAGAGGCCTGGACTGAGGGACTAAAGGAGGAACTTTAGGGAGGATGGGAGGCAACACTGGGGGGAATCACAGAGAGGCAGATGTAGGGCTAAAGAAGGGTCCCAGGCAGCCTGGTGGGCAAACTGGGGTTTATAAACTGAAGCACAGGGAAGAACAAGGTGACATATGAGCAAAGAGGAGGCTGGGAACATGAGTGGGGTAGTGGACAGACAGATGTGGTGCAGGACAAGAGGCTGGATGGTTTGGAAATGTAGCAGAAAGGCTGCAGGTGGACAGACAGAGGGGCTGGATGAGAAACTGAGGGGAGCAGTGAGAGATGGGGCCTGGATGGGAGAGGCCAAGGGACTGGCTGGGGGAAACGAGGGGCTGCCTGGAGAAGCTGAGATGTTTGATGCGCGGATGGAGAGAGGCGTGGAGTAGAGGAGTGAGGGGGCTGAAAGACGAGGCCGAGGCTGACCGACGGGGGCACGAATGCGAGGGCTGAAGGGGGAGGAAGCCATAGGGAGTGGCAAGGCTGAGGAAAAGGATGTGGAGGGCTGAGGGGGCTGCACAGAGAGGGCGGGGAGGACGGGTATGCCGAGGGGATAAACGGAGGTGTCGACAGAGGGGCTGAGGGGACGGACGGACGGACGGACAGAGGTGCAGCCGCGGGGGGTGACACGGTGCCGAGGGCCCGGAGGCTCTTCCGCGCCGTTCGCGGCGCCACTGCTCCCCGCTAAGCGGGGCGGGCGCCGCCGGCCGGCCCAGTCTTGAGCCCCGGAGCCCGGTCGCAGTCCGTACCTGGGCGCTGGCCCCGCAGGCGCCGCAGCTCCTCCTGCGAGAAGCCGGCCCAGGCTTCGGCCATGACGCTTCCTCCTTCCGCTGACGAGGCGCCGCGGCGGGCAGGGCCCACGGCTGCCCCGCCGCCGCCACCCGCTCGCCACAGGCGAACGCCGCGGACAGCCCCGGCCGGCGGCGCCGGGGGGCCTCGCGTCTCCACGGCAACGCGGCAGGGGCGGGGAACATGGCGGCCCGGGGAGCCGGGGTGGGGCGGCCCGTGGTCGTGGGGCAGGAGCGAGCGGCGCTGGCCCTGGCGGCGGGGTCGACCCTGGCGGCAGGGTCGGTGGGCTCCGGAGCTGGCGGGGACGGAGCGCGCCGAGGGGCAGCCCCGGAGCTCCGCAGCGGGAGGGTCCGCCAGACAGGTCGGGCCCGCGGTGCTCCTGGCACGGCTGCAGGGCGGGTTCTCCGGCCTCGGCCTCCCCGCACGGAGCTCGCTGAGCGTCCCAGGAGCTCCTGAGGATGTAAAGCCGTAAAGAGCTCAGGAAGTCCCAGCTAATTAGGCATAAATGGAGAGGAGGAGCTGCTCCCAAGAGAAGCAAGGTTCAAGGAGCATCACCTCAAGCCCCTGGTCGTTTATCATTTGTAATTAGGTGGTTATGAGAGCAGGTGAGATGCTCACTGCACTGCATGTGGAGCTGCGTTTGCAGGTTATACCGAGCACGCCCTTGGGACCCGTGTCTAAGAGACCCACGAGGCAGGGATGTGCACAGCCAGGTGCTGATGGGCTGTAGTAAGTTACAGTGACACCTCCGTGAGGAAATCAGCCGGGAAGAGTAGTGTTTTGCCCCTACTCAGTAGGGTCTGCTTTGACCATTACGCGCAAGGATGCACACACATACTTCCATCCTTGGGTGCAAACTGAAAAGATCCTGCAACATGCAGCAATACTCTCTCAGTAGCCATGAAAACAAGTGTTTTTCCATCCAGCCCAAATTCTTGTGGCTGCTCTGAGCCTGTCAGAGGTCCTGCGGATGAGCTTACCTCCCATCGGGAGCAAGCCGGCTAGAACACAAGGGCACAAGCCCCAGGCTTAGCTGAAGCCATCCAGGGGACTGTAGGCTTAAATAATACATCATTGGCAATAAAATGGGGACGTTTTCAGTGCCTAACCACATCCCTCCTAATTTCCAATCTGCAAGGGATTAGTCAAGCTCCAAAGTATTGCTGTCTCCCAGAGCAAACTCATAACTCGATGACCACATATGACCTTGCAATTTATCGCGGCAGCACTTTTAACAGCTCCTGCATGACTAACATGTCCCATAAATACCAGACCCAGACAGAGGAGAAGCGGTCCTGAGCTGCCACTCACTGGCAAGCGTTAAGTGTTTCCGATCGGATTTGGCTGGGTGCCTTTGGGGAACAGAAGTGCCACCATTTTTCACCCACAGCTTAGCTGTAGGCCTTGATACTGAGCGGAGGCATCGCGGGCATCCAGCAGAGGACAAGCGGGCAGCATGGTTATCTTGGTTCTGTTGCCACTGACTGGGAGGTCCTAGGTGAGCCTGGGGCAGAGAGATGCCACATGATCCTTTAGACAGGATTGTGGCTTCCTCCAGGAAACATGACTGAGTACAGAAGAGATCTGAATAAGAACCAAAATCCAACCTTGACTTAAATGCTCTCAAACTCCAGGGAGTCCAGACAGCAGAACCAGGTGTCAGCTTGAATTTTGCAATGAATCAGCGTTGGTCAGCCCCACAACACGGTGTAGGCACCTAATTCCCTGTTAGATGCCTGTGTAGGAATCAGGAATCCAAATTTGCCTGGGTATCTGAATCACTCTAAGGGGCTGTGTCAAACTCGCAGATATCAACCGAATGTGCTGCATGAAGTACAAATGTCAGGTCTCATTCCTGAACCTTAGTTCTTTCTTCTCTTCCAAGTTTTGATGCTATAAACAAAAATGAAGCACCATATTAACTTTATTGCTGCAGATATCCCAGGCATAAAATTCCCACATGTTTTATAGAAAAAGTAGAAAGACTTTTGAGTTGTTAACTATAACACTATAGGCAAAGCAGCAATCCATTCCAACAGTTTCCATCGGCCGAGTGTTTAATCACCAGCCATTGGGCCAGCTTTCTCCAGGAACAATTACAACGCAGTGAGGTCATTTCACGGAGCGTTTACCAGCAGCAGATTTAGAAAACGGAGGCTGGCCGAGGTCTCTGGTCGACTGAAGTCCTGCGAGTGTAACATGGCACTGAACGTTTGCCACGTAGGAATAAAGTATTTTCCAAGCAAATGTTGCTAAAACACAGGCTGGACAAGGCCAGATGAAGAGAAAATAGAAACCTTCTCTTCCATCCCCTGGAACAACATCCCAAGCAACATGGGAAACCTTCCTTTTCCATGTGGGGCTGGATTTGACTCCTGTATCTTTTTGTGCTCCAAGAGCTGCTATCTCACTAGAAGACATGGAGATCTCCATGACTGCTGCATCCATTTTCTGTTGGTCTAATTGGCCTGGAGTCTACTGACTCTTGAAGCAGCAAGTGCCAACAGATCACAGAAACATCCTTTCTTGTGCAGTTCCCAAATTGGCGTGGAAATGTCATCAATGGCTGGCAAATTGGACTCTCCAGGTCAGGCCTCAGGGTCAGACCTCAGATGACGTTTCGACTCAGGACAGATACAATTTGTACCAGGGCATAACTTCGATTTGCATGGGTTTAGCTCATACTGAAAACTTTTGGGGATTTTAAGAGCCAAATAAGCTCTTCCACAAGGGACTCCCTGACTTAGATGTATGTTTTTGACCTGATTTTGCTCACTGCGCTCTGCACTGTCACAGTATCCCAGTAAAAGATCACCCCTAATGTGAGACAGGGAAAGACGTGTATAGGGAAGGACACTTTCCTTTCTACTCGTGTTTCAGGCCCTGTCATGAGCCCCCCAGGACTTTGACATATAATTGAGTAGGCTGGGGGAAAAAACATCCTGAAAGAAACAGAGGCAAAATTTCCTAAATCTGTTTATTTCTCTTTCTAATGAAAAATTTATCGAACAGTATCCATACCAGTACTATCCCATCTTTTACCAAAGAGTAATGCAGGCTGGCTTAGAAAGAATCACTGTGTCCAGCGGAGTCATGGTACTGTGTGAGCAGGAAGCAAGCCCTGCCTTTGGAGAATAACTCATTTTTAATTTGTCCTTTAACAGATGCTTTTGACATCCACGCTGTGAAAGTTTCTTTTGCTGATTCTCTGCTGAATTGTGGAAGCAACTTCCCAGCCTGAGAGAAGTAATTTAGTTTCTTAGCGTGGCACTGGAAGCAAGAGGGCACTTCAGGTGTTGATGCTGCAAACACCCCTGTACTGAACTGTCAGTCTTCTGCAGCCCGTTCAAGACGATCGGGTTTTACCCATTTTTCGGTGGGCTGTGGATTAGATTCTGCCTAGAGCCTTGTATCAATACTGGTTTCTGTGTGCAGTGGGCTTCTTTTACTGGTTAAATACCCTGAAGGCTGAGAGTTCACCATTAGCAAACACCAGACCCAGAAACCAAGGTGGAAATCAGCCTGGCTGAGCTGGGCCCCCAGGCGCAGATCCAAACCAGCGTGTGAGCGTGTCTTTAACCTCAGCCATGTGCTAACACCTTGTTCTCTAATGGGGCCTTACTGGGCAGATCCAGGGAAGTGCCAGGATGCCTGGCATCCTAACCAGATGCTTGAGTCCGGAGCTGCACTGGGAACCCAGAACTCAACCTGTGGCAGGATAGGGCTCTTGAGTGCAACGAGATAATATAACAGTGTTATACTACCTTGGCTCTGGAGGAGGTTAACTGGGTGCCATGTGCTTTACTCCTCCTCTTGGCTGCTTTATTCTGCGTATAAATCCTTAGCCAGTGATTCAAACCCCTTTAACACTGGGAGAACACAGCCCTAGCGTTGTCCTGTAATGGGCCATTTGTGCAAAAATGCAGGTATATCTAATGGAAATAGCATTTCCACTGTAAAATGAATTATTCTCATTCTGGAGTAAGGTGAGAAAGCCAAGTTAACAAATACAGCTTTATTCTGTCTCCCCAGTTTCTGTTCTCCTTAGCTGCCCAGTAATGGGAATTAAGTCAGCACTGTCATTTCTGAGACCAAGGCAGTCTTTTGGTTTGTAAGAATTTCTTAGAGGGAAACAAAAATCCACTTATCTGAAGTGAGAAAAACTACACTGGAAACCTGCTTTTTAAACCATACAAACCAATGGTTTTCAACGTCTTCTGATTTGTGGGTCTTTTCACATTTTCTAGTGAAAAGGCAGACTCTCACGCAGCAAGTTTACAGCTGTGACTTTGCTTCCTCTGAGTTACCTTTCACAGAGACCTTAGGGGTGATCTCCTATTATCTCCTATTTATCCTGACCTCTGGGCGAAGGCCATGGTTTGAAGCCACAGCTATTTTATTTTAAAAGGTCCAAGTTTTGCTTCCCAAATCCCAGTGAAAGAGAGGGCATATCCTAGCAGGGCTGCTGGCAGATCTCTCTCCTCTCCTTGCCGGATACTGCAGGGCTGTCTGCAGCACCAGTGGGGCCGGACCAAAGTAAAAAGTCCCAATCCAGCCAGGGGCATGGGATACGAAGACACAGTGCAGGGCTAGAGAAATCGATATGATTTTTGCCGTGGACCTCAGCAGGCTGCAAATTCCCCAGCCAGACCTGCAGACACCACTCGTTCCTTCGGAAGGGTGCCCAGGGCTGCCAGCTGCCAAACCGTGGGGCGAGAGATGGTCCCATGGGCACAGGGGCTCCGCACCGTGCCGGGGCTAAACCCGCTCGTCTGCGCATCCCGAGCAGGGCTGGTGGCAAGCGGAGCTGGGTGGGGAGAGCAGCCTGTTTTTCCAGGACACTTCTCATTACAGCGATGTGTTTGCTTTGAAACTGAGCCTCAAAACATCTCAGCTTTTAAGGCCCCCACCCCGTGTTTTCCTGCTTCTGCTTTTGGGTTTTTTCCTGAAGATAAATTCAGCTTTCAGAAAATGAAATCTGAACTGAAAGAAAGCACAGCATGCAAGATGAACGTTTCCCCTTTAAAAAAAAAAAAAGAAAAAGAGAATTTTTACTGACATTTTTTGAGTCTTTCTTTCTTTCCTCCCTGAGACTATTTAAGATAATTTTTCCATACGGACAAAACCATTCTGTAATAATTAATCATCTTAAAATGTTTGCATGAAAAAAAAAGTTGCCTGTCTCTATCTAAATAGGAATAAAAGCTGGCTAAATAAAAGCACCTGAAGAAAAAAAGCTGGTAAAATAAAATAAAATTTATCCTGACCAAAGATATCCTGAAGATTAGAAATTCACCACTTTTGAGTGACAAAACCAGAGCTGAGTAAAACAAGTGGAAATGAGCAATTATTTATATATATTTTCATGTAACTCAAGAAATATTTTTGCAGCTAATGACTTTAAAAAGATACTTTCTAAGTAGTTTTAAAATATCTTTAAAAGAAAACTTTTGAAAAGCAAATTTGTCATGACAGTTCTGTAGTACTTTTAACTGCATTGCTTATTGTAGGTTGTAATTCAAACATTTATATAGAGAAATTAGAAAACAATTGCTTTAATTCTAACCATTTGTGTAAAAATTATAATCTAACTGTCAAAACAGTTGATAAAACTAGAGATTTGAAGAGAAACTTGCTAAATGTTTGTTATTGTTGGCGTAACATGAGTGATTAGAACGGCTGTGCTAAACAAATTGAATTTTCATCAGACAAACTTGTTGTTACGTGCTGGAGTGAATGGACTGTGGTTGTTTAGTCTGGATGGGAGAAGTGTGGAGGAGAAGACATGATAATAGCTTTAAATATATAAAACGCAGCTGGAAAGAGACAGGGGCAACGTGTTTTCAGTGTCTGTGGTGGATCGGTGAGGGAAGTGAGGCTCAGGCTAGAGATGAGGAGTGGCTTCCCAGCAGTTAGGGCAGCAAAACCCGGAGAGAATTGGCTTAAGACAAGGAAAGAGTCTCCATCACCAGGTATTTTAACAGTAACCGTCTGTCAGGCAAGGCAGAGGAAAGGTCAATGGTGCCCCAGGATAACGAGATGCACTTTTTGGTGATTTCGGGTGTGTGGATTCCCACACATCATCTAGAGGCGACGGGGACCCACAGACACCCCATGGGCTTACAACATTTTTGACCTTGCTTTGCTGAATCCTTTTTGTTGGCCCATTCGGGATAACCCACATCCCATTGGGGTGTGCTGGCTGCCAGCCAGCTCCTGTCACCTTGTTCCCATGGCTGTGGTGCTTCCCACACCATTCCAACCTCTTCCTGCTGCTGTCACAGCCCTATCACCCTTCTCCTGGGCATGTACATCTGCACCACCGGCTGTCCCACTTTTGGCACCAGCCAGCTGTGTAGCTCCTGCCATCTCTGCAGAAGTCACTGTGGGAAATCATTGTCTTTTCATGGCAAGACAGAAGGACGGACAGTTGCCAAACCCAAGAGCCAGCAGTGCTTGTAACATGTATTTGCAGTAGAGTATTATATGATGTGAAAATCACTTTATTACCATAAAGTGCCAGATATCCCCAATGTGACAGCCGAGTCCAACGTGTGCTAGGGCCCGTTGATGTACCTCCTTCCAGCTACGCAAGCCACGTGCAGGAGGATGCTGTCCCCCTCGCCTCTCCCAGCTCAACGCCGCTGCAACTCAGCAAGTTGGGATGAGACAACTCCCTCCTGCAAGTGAAATGCTGGTCACCCTCAGAGCATTGTGTGGGACCCTGCTCCTGTCCCCTTGCATCCCCACAAGGTACCTCAGAAATGCTGCTGGTCATGTGATGAAGACACAGAGCTGAATCAATTTACACTGTTTTGGCTCGTTTTCAGCCCAGGTGGCTGAAGGGACGTCAGCTCAGGTCATGGATTCAGTGCCAAAGGAGGATGTGTGACAACACCTACCTATTTGCAGAACAAGTTGAGCCGCACCTTGCCTGTATCCTTGCAGTAAGACACTGGGTGTTTCTCCATGGAGTCTTGTCCAGAGTCCACCAATCTTCTGGTTCAAAGTCTCTTGGAGGTGCCTGTAACACAACTATTAAGGAAGAATAACCAAACATCTCCCATGCCAGAGGAACCTGCTTGGAGACCAGCAAGCTACGAACTCTTCAGGACACGCATTAGCTTGCTTCACCTCCCCCTCCTGCAAACACTTAAGCTACAACAGACAGATGTGCAGGGTTAGGACCTCGCTGTCCCCTCAGCTGGCTGGTGCTGCCCTGCAGCCATAGTGAGAGGTTAGGGGAGCCCAAGTCAGCCAGGTTATCCTCAGCACCATAAACAGATGTTTATGGCTGATTCTGTGTGCAGCACTCCAGTGTCACCTTGAACGAATGCTACCTGTGATGCGCCAAACTGGGAGAGCTCCTGAGCACCCGCTGAGTCCCGAGGGATGGTATTCTGCTTCCACCCACAGCTTTTGCCACTAGCCACCCCACAGATAGCACGTGCTACAATCTGAAAGTCTTTAAGGTGAGACATTGCATCTTCCCTGCAGTAAAGTTCACAAAATGTTGATGCTTTCTCTCTGCAGCAAGCACAAAAAAGGTGTAAACCCCCATGTGTTTATGGATGTTCTCAGTGAAGAACTGTTACTCGCTGAGGCTGGATCTGGGAGGAGGTTTTCAAAGGATTGCTGAGTTGCAGAGTGCTTGGCTCTCACCGAGGCTTTAGTAACTTTCTTTCATGGCTTTGGAAAATCACCCCCATCGGTCGGTAGCTGCCTTTCCCAGTGTTCTTGTAGAGGCTGTTTTTCAGCAGTTCCTCTGGGAGGGAAGTGTTTCCTTTAGTTTTTAAATACTGTCATGACTGCACACCCAACTGACACCCACAAGGCTTACCACGGCCACGTACTAATGGAGATTTCCAAGTGTCGGTGTCACTCGCAGGGTTTGAGCTGTAGCTACAGAGACTGTAAATAAGCAGGCTGATGGCCAAAGAGACTTAGCAGCTCTTTGATGAGGTATCTGAGATAGTTGGAGAGAGATCTGTACCGCACCCTTGCTGCAAACACTGCTATCACATGGAACTCAACTAGGTTTATAAAGCTCTCATTAAAGTAGGGGCAATCAAATCAGACCCTTTACTGCTGCAGCAGTAAGGTGAAAACAAGGATGACTGGTTTCTTCTAGCAGTGGAAAATTCTGGTTTTGGAGCTGAGTTGAAGAGGAAAGACTTTTAATATAATGAGAAAAACTCGTTTCATTTTGGGTCAACCAAAAACATTTTGCTTGACCAGTAACAAAATGTTCTGGCTTGCTTGGAGACTATTTAATCTTCAAAAAAAAAAAAAAAAAAGTCAAACTGAAAACCACAACTCTCTTCCTTTTAAATTTAGGTCCATTTGGAAATGAAAAAAAAAAAAGTAGTCTTCAAACTAAACGATCTTCAAGAAAGCAAACTGCTTCAGCCTGAAAATGCTGCAGTGAAACATTTTAACATTTAAGGAAGAAAAGAAGAACTTCTCTTCTCTTGTTTTGTCTTGTCATTGACTGACTTCAGCCCAGATTTGTGAGTTATTTTGGTTGCCTTTATTTTCACAGGGGACTTTTTTTTTTCTTTAAACTAATTTAATACTCTCTCTTTCAGTTCTGTTTGAGGTACGAATGGTCAGGTTCAGCAAAGGTTCATAAGAACATGACTGAGCTGACAATTTGCACAAATCTCAGGCAAATACTTGTTGTTTTTTTTTTTTTTCCCCTTTGCATTCTAGGTTTTCTTCGAAATTGTACCTGAATTTCAGAGAACCCGTGGGGTCCTTGGGACCAGCCGCCCCTGAAACACGCACAGAGCAAAGCTGTCGAAGTCCGTGCGCTCTGCCGTGTAACCTGCGCACTGCAAAAATTCAGATGCCATCTCCAGTCCTGCAAAGTATTAAGACAGGCATTTAAGATTTACCCGAGTGATTAAGCATGAGCAGCTTGTAATTGTTTCCAGATTCCCCTCCTAGCAGGAGAAAAGGCTCTGCGATCCCTGCCCGCGTGTTCAGCATAGCAATGCACTCCCAAACAGAAACTGAAGATGAGCCGAAGAGGACAAACAGATATCCTGAGTTTTGCAGCTGAGGACAGGCCGGCACTACCTTTATTGCAATATGGACTGACCAGCTCAGAAAAGCAGGATTATTTAGTGTCAGGGAACGTCTGCATCCTCCCTGTAGCAACACCTGCGCACCAGCAACTAGAAAACTCTCTTAACTACACACGGTCGGATTCAGTCTGCAATTTTTCATCTGGCTTAGGAGTGTTAAACGAAGATCAGCTGTTGAAATCAGCCTCATTTGGGGGAATCTGACTGTGTCTGTGCTTACAGAGGGGACCCTTGTCCTCCAGGCTTTATAGAAAGCCCCAAAGATTGCAGACTTTCTGCATAAGCCACAAAACAACCCAGCAAGCATCTGGAGAGACTCGCTTCACATCCCAAACTGTTCCCTTCATGCAAATCTACCAGTGTCTTTTTCCCACAGGCTGCTCGGCCATGAAAAGAGATCTTCCTCTTGCTCAGGGCTTCAAAAACCTTAGCAACCCCAGCCCAAGTTTGAAAGCAAATTCAAGGGTTCGCCAAGGCCTTTGAACACAGCGGGGATCTGCTCCAGCAGGTTAGATCTCGGGGGCCACATTGCTCCCAGGATTTAAACCAGACCACATGTGAAATGGCAACTACCTCTTAACTTTTTATTTGATTTTATTATTAAATAGGATAATGTAGAGGCTATGGGGTTTTATTATTATTATGTTTTAATGGCAAATTCACCATGCTGCCTTCCCTCCTTAATGAAGGGGACCAGGGACTGGCCCTCAATTTCTCCTGCTTTCCAGAAATAGTCTCTACAAATCCTTTGTAAAAGTATAACCGCAATCTCTCTTTCCCCTTCTCTCTCCCCCCAGAGAGAGGGGGCTTTCATCAGCTCAGACCATTTTTCTTTTACTACCTCTTTATCTTAACCTTTTCTCCAAGGTTACATTTATTTTCCAAGGTCCATGGCCAGGACAAGGATGCAGAGGGTGCAGATGACCTTGTCTCACGAGAGTCACTGTCACCACTGCAAGAGGCACAAGCAGGCGTAGGGGATGTCTCTGAAAACATCCCCTGCCCTCATCCAGCTCATAGTGCTGCCCAATTCACCCAGTCAGGCCTCTCCACATCAGCCGTCATTGCTGCCCATCAGAGCACATCTTTGTAGCCAGAGCTGACTCTGGCCCTTGGATTGTGCAAAACAATTTTTCTCTCCCTTCTGCAGTCCTGGCTATCGTGTGCACATCTGGTTGTTTCCCTAAACCTCTCTGCAATCATTGCTTCATCTTTGTTCAACTCCGAGCTGGAAAAGTAGCTGTTCTCTCCCCTGGGACCTCGTCTGCCTCCTCGTCTCTCAGATGAATTCACTGCGCTGTGGCTCATGCCATCCTTCCTTCTGCAAAACCCTCCAAGAAGGATCTTTTTCCAGTACGGAAATCTTGGCGCACCCCTTGAGGAGATATCTCAGATAAGCCTGCTGCTGGGGAGAGAGGTTCATCACCCTCCGTGGAAACTTTGCAAGGTCTGGTCTTCATCCAGATGGGATTTTTTTTTTATTTTTTTTCCTAAAATTTGAGCAAAAACGCTTCGGTCTTTACAATGTGAGAAAGGAGTGAAAAAATACATTGCTGCCATCATAGCAGAGGGAAAAAAGGCATTCAGGCTCTCTTTGAAGAGCCCTGGTGCTGAAAGAAAGGGGCTTCTCTTGTTTGAATTAGACAAGAACAGATCTTCTAAGCAGAAATGGCCTTTGCTCCTTTGCTTGCTTCAGCGAGCATGGGCTTGGGTGAGTGGTGGTGTTTGCCATCTCCTGCCTGAGCCCATCTCTCCACCTTTGAGGCAGTGGGCACCAAATCTGGGATTCAGTAATGGAGCCAGTGAGGTGGGACATGGCTCTGCTGTTTGAGATGGGAGGAGAAACATCTGCAGCGAGGGGCAGAGCTGAGCTTGCACAGGAGAAGCGTATCTAGGTGGTAGCTCCTGCCTGCAGCAGCCTTTAACCACACTTACGTGCCAGGGTGCAACAGGGAGCTCTTCCATTGAAGCACACGCATGCCCAGCCTCGAGATTGTGTTTTAGTCAGCAGAAGTAGATCTGTTGCTCGCACAGACAGAAGAAGGTTTTCATTTGTGCACTCGCTCATGTGCACGTGGCCAAAGCCAACTCAATGCCAGTTTGTTGTCCTGAGTCTTGGCCACGCTGTTCTTTGGCTTCTGGTCTGCGCTGGCTCGTGCAGGTGACCTCTGGTAGCTCACGGTGCCGACAGCACTCCTGGGCAGCGTGGTGGCCCCATCTGCACTGTGACCCCGGGCACGGAGCCTCATGATGGCAGTGGGAATTACCTGCAGGGAAGACATTGAGAAAGAGATGATGAAAAACCACATCCTGCACCAGCGAAAAACCCAACTCACTCTTCCTCACACCTACCAAGCACGAGGTTTGCGGCAAAACTAAGCCTAAAGGGGCCACTCAGCCCCCGTGGCATCTTTAACTGTGCTTTTCTAGGTCATCACAAACCAGCCCTGACAGTGCTAGGAGAAAACAGATTTACCACAAATCCCCGCCGGCAGCATCGCCTGCGTTCCTCCTACAGGCAGGGCTGCGGGTCGCTGCCTCCAGACAGCATCACCCACGGGAAAACACCGCTGGCTCAGCCCCGTCCTTGCAAAGCCATTGGGGAAAACACCAGGCAAGGGCTCGAGGTTAACACAGCCCCAACGAGGCGCCGGCGATACCTGAACCACTAATTTGCCGGACGCCCCCAGAGCCCGGCTTGGCAGCCCCCCGCCGGCTGTTGCCGCGTGGAAGCCATTAACATTCAAAAATACTTGCAGGAATGGGAGGGTGGCGGCGGGGGAAATAAATGGTATTTGCGGAGGCCCATTCCTCAGTACACTTTCATGTGTGCCAAAGTTTGTTGGCATGGCTCTGAGTTTGATAGGGAACATCTGGGCTGCTGTTGCTGCCTGTATATTGGCTGAGGGCAGCGAACAAAAGGGGTTTGTGCAGGAATGTGCAGGGAGGGGTGTGGGGGGGTTGCACGCACCGAGGGACGGCTCTGAGAGGCGAAACGCAGAAATACTCTCCGGAGAAGAAAGCCTAATGCACATCCCATGTTCCTGCTTTTTAAAAGGGGATAAAAGCCTTCCCCGCCGCTTCTCCTCTTCCCTCCCCCAAAAGCACGCTGGGGTACCAAAGGCGAGCGGGGCTCAGATGCAGATCCGTGCCCCACTACCTCTGCACATTCGATTATTGCCACAGTCTGGAAAAACAATTGGGCTGGAGGGAGCAGGTTTAGCTGGAGAGCGGGGAAATCCGAACCCAACCGCACAGCACAGCACGTCCTCAAGAGATGCCCAGCAAGCTCTTCGCAAGCAGCCTGGCTTCCCACACCCCGATGCTGCTGCAAGGGGGAAGCACCCAGCAACAAACGCCCTTTGAGCACACCGGGACTGGTGACGTGGACCCACCCAGAACAGCACTGGTTGAAGTGTCCTCCACTTCTGCTAGAAATTTGGGATAAGAAGCTGGAAATTAGCACCGTGCTGCTGCCAGCAGCACAAAAAGCCCAGACTGCTTCCTACTGACACAGGGTCCCCTTGTACCTGACAACAGAGGATGGTGTGGAGGGATGAAGGAGGAGTGGATTCACACTTGAAGAAGGCTGATCTGCTGGGAACTGTCTGAAAACTACAGGCCAGGTGCAACCCTTGGCTCTAAAGATCACAGCATACATGCTCCATCCCACGTTCTCTGTCACCAAGGAGTTGCTGCTGCCTGCGGATGGACACCAGGAACCTTTGACTGAACCTCGTGTAACATTTATAACATTCTTCCTTTTGCAGCTTCTTTCCACCATCCCATACCTGCAGTATTTTTTACCCAATATGTTTGCAGCATTCACAAAACAAGTCTATTCGAAATTTCACTCCATGGACTAAATCTCTTCCTCAACAAGAGCAGCACTGGTGTCATTTCCTACCTGCTGATCCCTCTTCGCTCATCCCATTTTTGCCCAACTCAATACAGTCTCGAGCACTTCCAACGTTGTTTGTGGTTTTTGTTTTGTTTTTTTAATCAATGAAGCAATTTTATATTTTCTTCTTTCTGGTATGTGCATTAGCAGCCTACATCCCCCTTTGGCAAGGACACACGTTGGGTTTGCTATCCAGAGCAAGATTTCCATTTCCTCTGTCTTCAAGGCTCCTTGGAGCTGCTGAAGCCACCCCAGAGAGGGTATTTGGGTAGCGCTTGGGGCACGCATCCCTTTTGCTACCCCCCTACCTCTGTGACAGCCCCAGGGAGCAAAACCTAAAGACAAAAGAGTTCAGGTCAGTGATGACCCTTGGGTCTGACAGCCCAAGCAGGTATTTCCAGCCCTAATCTCCTTTTGAGTCTCAGCAGCATGCCTACGAGCCATCGTTTTGAGCTGACTTATTCGACGTCCTCCCGGCACTGCCCGGGACAGCAGGCTTGCGCTGGGGATGCTGACTCCAGAACTGGGCATATTTGGAGATAAGCTGCCTTCAGCAATATTTGGATTTCGATTACATCAGTGTCAAGACACGGCTTTTCACCAGAGCCAGGAGAGCTCCCACCATGCCAAAGAAAGCAGCCAGGCCAGCCAGGGGCTGTGCGTGGCATGTTGGGGAGGGCACCAATCCATCCATACCCCCACGCAGGGGCATGGTGGAGGGGAAAGTCAGCTCACACTGGGCACCACAGGCTGCAGACCTACCTCCAGTTGCCACGCGAACAGCCCTAGCCAGTTGTCTCTTCTGCAGCGGGTTAGGAGAGGAACCACAGAAAACCCAGCTGGTCTTTGGAAACTCCCTGCAGCCGTCACTGGGGAACGTGAAGCCATATTTAAGTGTGTGACCGAGTTTAGCAATCAATGCCCTGGTTTACAGAGGAGGAGAAAAGTGTAACAGCTGTGTTTAGTGCTAGAGGTCCCCTTGATCCACTTCGGAAAACAAGGGAGTTGAGAGTGGCTGATCTACTTCTGCTTTGTCACTCATCAGCGTTTCTCTCCAGCTGTAACCTGTCTGACCCCACTCCCATGTGTCCTTCCTTCACTGCTGCCACTGACTGAGAAGTATCAGGCCCAACGAGGACTATAAGCATTTTTCAAAAGCACAGAAACAATTAAGAGCCTAAATTCCATTTTCCAGTATGGTTAAGAGCTCCATCAGGAGGTGGACAATCAACCTGGATGCTTTTGAAGGTTGCAGTAGAGGTTCATCTGTGCCTTCAACATCTTCAAGGGACCCACGTGACTTTGAAGTTCCTCTTGAGGGATCCTGATGGCGTTGGCTGGGAAGGAGGATGAATCTCAGAGCCACCCAGAGCTTTTGCCCAGGGATAATTAAAATCAAAAGCCCAGTGAAGTCTCAGAGAGGTCCAAGTTGGTCCTGCCAATGAGGTTCCATCTCATTTGCCCCATTGCTGTGTCTTATTCACCATCTAACATGGGCCGGCTGGGAAACTCCCAGTATGAGGGACTTGGGCAGGGGAGGGGGGCTGGTGGGAAAACACCCATTTAACTTTTCGCAGGCGAGGATGTTCGAACAGTTGTTTCAACTTGAAACAAACTGACATGCATTTCCAAATTGTCCAAATGTTTAGCTTTCACATTTCCTTCAGAGACACATCCCAGGGTTTTAGTTGAAAAGGTCTTTTCTCTTCAGAATTAGGCTGCTTGTAGGAAAAAAAAAAAATCTATCAAAACAGGAAGCTTGAAATTATCAAAGAAAAATATTTTCATTGACCTAAAAAGATCTTACCCTTTGGTTTTTTAGTTCACAAAATTTTTCAGGACTGACTCTTCATCCCCATGAGAGATGAGAAATACTGTCAGTACCTCAAAAATGCTGCCAGAAGGAAAGAGCAATTAATTATCAACCTCCGGTTTTAACCTGCAACCAAGAGTCACTTTTCATGGGTCACAACTGGATTCTCTCAAGGCTCTGCCATTGGCTTCATCAAGGCTTTTAATTCAGAGATAGGGTGGGTTTTTTTTTTTCCAGATGGGACATGCCCCCAGCACTCTGCAAAGCCCACCCTATCGATTTCCAAAGCAAGCATCAGGTATCACATGCTTTTGCTGTCTATTTAGAAAAATTATGTCATTACTTTTTCCCCCACCTATATTCCCACTGAAAAATGTTAATTTTTGTCTCCTTCTCTGTTCCATAGCTCAAAAATGACTAGATGAATTTTGCTCAGTTTCCAAAAAAAATCCCCACTGAGTAAGGACCAGGCATGCAAAAATTTCAACCTGAAAAGTGAACATTTTCAAAAGTTATTAGCTTATGAAGAGAAGGGCTATAATGGAAACTGTTTTACTGCCGTAATTATAACACCATGAACAGAGCCTGCTGCAATATATAACATTATCAAGTGCCTGTCAGCATTTAATAGAAGTCTTAATTAACTTCTGGGGAGGAACATGGCAAAAATTTATTTTCAGGAAAACTTTTGGGAGCTGTTAGTTCTAGGATTTTTTTTTTTTTCTTAAGCTTGACTCAATTGGAGCCTTAGTAGAGTTTGTAGGACAGACTAAATACAAGACACAAGTGTGTATCTTGTTGGCACTACTTAATGATAGGATTTTCTTTTCTGTTAAACTACATAATCCAGAAACAACAATAATATTTGTGTTGGGTTGAAGCCATTGCTTCAGAGCTGGATTTTAACCTTCCCCAAGTTTTGGGGTTATTCAAAGCCAGGGGCTTGATTTGGCTTGTCAGGGAGCAGGGGGGCTCACATGTAACCTGTGGGGCTGACCCGTCTCTGCCATCTGCTTTCCTCCCTCCCCTTCCACCACCCCAAAGATGCTCACGATCAGGATTTGTGGGGGGGATCCCCATCTCATGGTAGTGTTTTACTGCATGGCAGTGCCTGAGCTCCTGGGTTGGAGACCCAGGCACAGAGGAGAGGTGTGGGGAGGGCCAAGCACAGCAGGTATAGGATCATTGTAATTAATTTCTTGCCATTGGCTTTGCAGGAGATAATAAGCTCAAAACCAGCCAGACAACTGCATGTTTCCTCTCCTTTGCAAATTTGGGGAGGGGCTGCACAGAAAGGCTCCTCTTGCTGCAGCCCAGTCTCCACACCCATCTCCAAGAGCCTCTTCTGTCTCCCCAGCACACCTTGAGGGTCCAGGCCCTCCACCCCACCATGATGCCTTGCCAGGGAGACCCTGTTTGGAGCCACCAGACCAGGCTGAAGAGGTGGGAGTGGAGTGGGGAGGGAGGGCGGGCAAGCTCACCCCTGGGATGGGCAAGCAGCCCATGGCTCAGCTGAGGTCAACCGCAAGTTCTGGGGTGCCTGAGGCACAGAGCGAGACTTGTATGAAGCACACAGAGAAAGGTCTGCAAACCCACTGCCTAACTAGGCAAGGAGCAGAGAGGAGACATCAGGGTGGATGGTGATAAGTGCTGTGCCAGGGTTAAGCCTGGCTCTCGCGGAGGCAGTACATTAAACCCAGCTCTCCCTACCCCAGATCACATTTCACAAACCTTCTGGCAAGCAAAGGTCTTCTTGGCAAAGTGGGGCAGGTAACATGGGCAGGTCACACCATGACAAACACTCCTTCAGTCCCACCTGGCAGCCCAAACTTGTTTTTATTCCCTTTCTGCCCCCTCCACCCCCAGCCTGGCCCCAGCAGCGAAGCTGGCAGGCCACATCCATTTCCCCCGATAGCACCGATAGCCCAACAGCTGCTCTCTGTCCCTTCAGAGATTAGTTTGTTTTCCTAACACAATTACTGCCACGTGGCCCCGCTTTCTGCTGGGATCAAGCCTGGATAGAGATAAAGCAGCGATAAGATCGCACGCTGTTCCAGACCCCTTCGCAGCCTCGCCAGCTGCGGTTTGTTCCCATCGGCACGCGAACGCCCTGGCTGCAGGTTACCTGCTCCTCTCCGTGTCAGGTCAGGGAGCTTTATGGCACTAAACCCCAGGGATTTGGCTCCCGGCTTTCCGTGCAACACCGAGGAGTTGTTTTCGGATGTATCCGTGCAGTGTGGCGATGTCAGGCGGGTGCACCCACACCCAGTGAGCTTGTAGCAGATGTGGCACCCCTGCTAGCTCAGTACTTTGGATGAGCACAGCTGGCCAACAGCTGGCTCCAAGCTGACCTGCCTGCATCCAGGTCAGCTGTCTGCACGGTCTCCTCTCCTCCTACTTGAGGTTACCTCCTCCAAGCTCAGCTCTGCCTGCACATCACATTATCTGGTGAATGAAGAAGTTTCACCCCAGTGTAACTGCTGCGTTGAGCACAAGCATCCCACCAGGGCTCACACTGGTACCCGCAGCACCAGCGAGGGGCTGCTGGGCTCTAGAAATATCAACAGAGCAATCGTGGAGGCAGGTGTGGTATGACTGCTCTCCACTGCATCCAGCAATGGTCTTCTCTTTCTCCTAGACCTGCTTGTGGGAATCCCTCTGCAAGGAACCACTCCTGAAAGCCTCTGCTGGGGCGGACATGGGGCACACTGGGAGAGGACACTCAGGGAGCCTTGCTGCCTTCAGAGAGACAAGCATCCTTGCCAGATGTCTCCCATAAAGCTGCAAGTACTTTATTTTAATAATAAGCCTTAATGTATTCATTAAAGGCTCCCAGTGACCTGGGATGAATTTCCCTGCTATTGTAAAGGGCTGTGGGAATCTGGAAACCACTGCATTACAGTTAATAACTTTAATTTTACAAGGCCCAAAATAGACAACTGAAAAAATACACAAACTCACTGTTTCCAATTAAGAAGGGATTTCTTCTAATTCCTCTGCCACCGGCGCTCTTGTTTAGCAAACATCAACAGATATCCAACCATAGACAAGGGGAAAAGCAAACCCAGGGAGTCGCCTTCTGCACTGCAGTTACAAGGGCCAAGGAAGAAGCCAGGACCCTTCCTCCTCTTCCTCCTCACTGGGTTGTTGGTGCATGGAAGAGCCAGAGCCTGGGCAGCAACAGCAAGCCCATACTGGAGAAGCCACAGATAAAACTTTCATGCCTCCTTCAATCTGATGGACACTGGAGTTCTTGGATCCAAGGGAAATAACTTCCAACTCATCTTCTCCCTGTTCCTTCCCAGAAGTCCTGAGGTGCTGGGAAATCATCCCGGTAGTTGAGTGAGCATCCAGCTAGTGTTTGGGGCTACGAGATATCCAATTTTTGGATCAGGAAGGAATATTCCCCCAAGATCAGCTGCATTTATTTTGCCTGTCTCTTCCTTCCTCTGTCTACTGAGGGGTAGATAGTTTCCCAGGAAAAAAAAAATGGGAACCGAAACCAAAACAATTCAGTCTGATTTTTTTTTTTTAAATTTCTGGGAATCTGATGTTTTCCAGCCCGAATCTTTTCATTTCCAGTTTGGTTCTTTTTGGTTTTCCAGTTAAAACTGGAGCTCTTCAAAGAGGACTGACCTTTTACATCGAAACATTCATTTTGCCACAAGTCAAGCTTTCTAGGGTGGAAAAAGATGTTTCAAAGGCCAAGTTTTAACCAGCGTACCAGTCTGGCTGTGTTGGTGATTACCATCTGCCTCCTCACACATCTCCAGAGCCATCTCTGCCAGGCTCACACCAAGGTGCTGGCATCTTCCCTTCACTCATGGCAGAGACACACACCTTCCTTACCATCACTTTAGCATCAATCAACGCTAATGAAAGCAGCTGGGATGAGAACAGCTCCATGCCTCAAAGCAGATCTCAAAAGCTTCCTCTGCAGATTTAGCCTGACACAGGAAAACACATTGCTTAAAAAACAGGGGTGATCTCAGCCCATGTAGATCCCAAAACACTCTCCAGACCACGTGAAAAAGCAGAAGTCCCATCCAGCAAGATGGAGCACACACACCCATCCAGCCCCAAGACCCTCACTTCATCACTGTCCTCTTGACCAACAGCTGCCTACGAGCAGCACTAAATTTGCATCGGCCCTCACATAGGAGCAGATTGAGTTTCCCAGCCAAACTGATAAAAATGAAAAATGATTTTCATATGCCTGGGCTCTCTATTTCCCCATAAATAAGGCAGCAATGGAAATTGGGGGAAGGGGGCTGTCAGAGCGGTAGGTCATCCGTCAAAGCCACACCGAGAACATTGATCTAACCCTCATCCAGGAAAGCATCTCTATTTAGGAAAGCCAGCAGGCACATCTCTAGTCTCCTTTGAAGCCATTGGGAACAGAGGGCCAGACAGTTGAAAGATATTGAAATGCCTAAAGGAACAGATAAGACCTAGATACCAGCTGGTATAACACAGACCCTCAGAAGGTATTTAGTCACACAAGGTTTTTAATGGAAGTTAAGAGCTTACGTACTCTTGCGGATAGGGTCTTGATATGCACATGCCTTAAAAAAAACTCCCCACTTCTAGCAGCCTTCCTGAAAGGAAGAGATTTAGGCACACGTGTTGTGTGTCAGGGCTTGTAAACCTTCATGTTATCATAGAAAACCACCTGCAAAGGAAAAACCCAACCTCCAGCTCGGCTGCAGTGCAAGCCCTGCAGCATCATTTTAGGAATGTAATGGGATGTCTCTGCTCTAGACATCTCCAAAAAAGCAGGGAGACCAGATCGCCCTGAGCCACAAAGCTCGGCCATTTCAGGACAACCATGGACCCACGCTCATCATGTGTCACCTCCAGCCTCCTTCTCCTTCCTCTCGTCTCTGCCCAGAGCTATTTGACCAGAAGTGCCTAAAATCACAGAGAAGCCAAACTGCCACGCTTCACCTGTAATGCCAACAAAGCCTCCAAAAGCTTCCCTGAGCCTCCGAGCACACGTTTCCTATTCCTGCTGCAGCTCCACTACTGCCTGTCTCACACCAATGCTCCAGCTAAGGCTGCCTGAAAAATTTCCATCTAAACAGTTTTTAGCAGGTCATTTTTCAGTGAAAGGCAACTTTTTTTTTAAAAAAAAACCAACAAACAACACACAGAAAACCTCTTTTTGTGGAAATTTGCCCGACTTGTCTGAAACATCAAAAAACCCAGAAAAAACATCAAGTTTTGGCCTTGAGCTGCAAAAATCTTGGTTTTAACCTAAAAATGAAATTTTCAAGGTTTTTAGTAAAAATGAATGAAAGTTTCCAGAGCAAATAAACTCTTTTGCTTTCATTAAAAACCTTCATGGTGTGGCGGCTACCCTCAGATTTAAAAAAAACAACAAAAAAGCCCACCTTGAGAGACCATTAAGGAAATTAAATAGTTGCTGTGCAAAGGGGAAGGAACTGGTCCGGATTATAGGCTGGTGAAGGAGCAGAGCAAAGATAAATGCTTCATTCTCAGCCTGATGTTAGGTTAACAGCCGGGCATCCCACAGCTCTGCTCCAGGATTTGATATATTTATCAATGATCTGGATGAAAAACAAGGTGGTAATGCTGGCAGATGACACAAGCCTATGGGTTCTTAGGGTCCCATCGCCCCAGCCATGGGATATCTTTATCTTTAAGGTCCCTTCCAACCCAAACCATCCTATGATTCTAAATCCCATGCAATGGCACCCGCAGCACCCAGGGGGACACAGCTCCAGCCCTGCCACTGATTCCCAGGAGCACGTTTGTGCATCACACAGTGGAGATGCCCGACCTGGTCATTGCTTTGGTCCCACAGGAGCATTGGGCTGTGGCTCCATAACCCCACAGTGCTGGGAAACCTTCATCACCACAAGATTTTAGGCAGTGGAGAGACCTCACCCCTCTCCAGGTGGACACCATGGGTATGGGAGTGCCACAATACAACCCTGCCATGCCAAACACAAACACCTGGCACTGAACGAGGTGCCAGAGCCCATTGGGGAGGTTCACTGCTATCCCCCAGCGTGGGACCAGGAGAGCCGCAAGCTGTGGTGGCTCCGCTCAGAGCCGCCAGCACCCAGATGGGTTACAAATGAACATGAACTCTCCCTCCCCATCTGGAGCCCATGTACAGCAAGTGGCAAGATTTATATTGTGCTGAAGCATTCCACAGTTTTGAGCACAGAAATGATTGAACTCCAGATGTTAACAAGATGCAGGACCCTTTTTTATTATTAAAAACGTGATTTCTTGTTTTGCTCATGACAAAACCCATCAGATTAACTTATTAGGAGCGGAACTGCCATCAGGCCAGTGGAAGTGAAGACGGCTCTGACTGCCCATGAGCTCGCTGGAGCACACGGGAAGACCGAAGCTCCTTCAAGAGCAGAGCTGTGTCCGGCCACTCCTCTGCACTGAGCCAAGGGCAGGACATGAGTCCCTGTGCCTCAGTTTCCCCATCCCTTAGGGAAAAGGTGAGCCAGAGCTGGAAGGGAAAGTCCTAAGCCAACACACACTCTGCAGCCTCATCAGAATCAGCCCCCCTTGCTGAAGTAGCAGAGCCTTTGCTAACAAGCACCATAGCCCAAAGCCAGAAATGGAAATGTGTGTTGCCCTCCTAGCCCCTCTATCCGCCCCCTGAAAAGACGAGGGGACCCAGGACCTGTGGCTACCATGCCGGGGCAACTCAGCAAGCAGCTCTCATGCCTTGCTTCCCTTCACAGAGAGCCCTAAAGCATCACAAACTTCACTTCCCATGAGAAAGGAACCAAATTTCCAAATACCTCCACAAGTCCTAAGTGCTCTTCTGGGTGCAGCCCTGCCAGGAACATCCCCCCAGCAGCGTGCGGAGGGGCACGGCCAACATCTGTATCCCAGAGCATGGGCTGGGACAGGGGCCTGTCTGGAGCTGTCACAACTTCCCCACTTTATCACAGGAACTTTATCACAAGCTCATAACACACACGTCTTTGCACTGTGAGATCAAACAGGTACGGGATGGCACGGCAGCCTGCTGTCACAAGACAGCCCCCAGCAGCTAGTGCCACTCCGTGCTGTGAATAGAGAACATGTTGAAGCCGCATGATGGAGAGGACCCATGTACACCCCTCCTGATGTTGTACAGCCAGACCCACTCAGGGAACCCACCAGTGCAAAGCCAGCCTCTCCTGCAGTCCCTGGGAAGCACGGTGTCCTTCAGGATCTACACATTTCCACTCACCCATAGCACACATCAGCTCTACGGACAGTTACATCCGTCTGCTCAGAAGGAGAGAACATTTTTGGGGAGCGCAAACATCCTGCTTGGCCAGGTCAAGCTGGAGACAAGCCAGAGTGATGCAGCTTCTCCATATCCAGCACACACAACTGTCCTCCCAGGACACGGAGAGAGCGGCCAGAGGGTGGAAAATTAGAAGCTGCAAAGCATCAGGGCTGCTTCTGCCTTGAAACTCTTTGCATCTACCATGCAATCTCTAGGGACTGATCTGCTGAACAAGGTTGGCACCTCAAAGCTCTCCTTGCTCCAGCAAGCCCAAATGCCAGCCAGTGGGAACAAAGGTGCCTCTGGTTTCAGCATGGGTTCGCTGCCTACCAGGCAGGGCTGTTACAGCCCACCCAGGGCTTCAGCCTTCCTTGCTCCTCTTCATCCTGGAGACGAGTGCTTGCCTGCTCTACCACATGCCAAAGAAGAAACATCACTGCTGCTTTCCTCTTCCACCTTGGGAACCTGTTTCCCTCCTGATCTGGTGCAGGGAACACAGCTGCCCGCTGCCAAGCCATGCCCAGGACAGCAGGCACCAAGCATGCATTGCAGCACACACTTGTAAGTGGGAGAATCCTGGGTCTGTGGGCAAGTGGCACCCCAATAGCCTTCCTAGGACACCTGCTTCAAGGTCAGCGCCACCCAGGCCTGGAGCTCTTTGCCAGCATCTTTGGAGCAAACCCACCAGCCCAGCACCGAGAGCCACCTTCCTCCACAGCCAGGGCTTGGAAAAGTTTCTGCAGAACAAACTACTATTTATTCACCTGAAGGGACCCCATAAACAGAGCTGAGGGCCTCATCACTCTGCCCAACCTTATTTTATTCATTCCTTATATGTTTTGGGCAAAACTTCCAGCCTCAACCTCTCCATACTAGCTGGGCAGACCAAGCCATGCCCTGGCACACAAAGGAGCTCCCTTGGCTCTGAGCTTGGGCACTTGGTGTTGGGTGTCCCCCAGCCCCACAGGAGCCAGGTGACAGGGCATCTCCCCAGCTGAGGAACTCTCCTGCCTGTGTCCTGGGTGATTCTGGATGCTTACAACCTGCCTCCATCACCATTTCCTTCACCTCTTCCTCACAGCCTCTGGTTTAATGCCACATCCCCGGGGCAGGGCCTTGGGAGTGCCCCACTCTCTCTTTAGTCTCCCCTAAATTGACTGAATATGAAGCTTTTCATTTCGGAGAACAGGAGCACCAGGTGGAAGGAAAAGCTATCGTGCTCTTACACTTTTTGGAGAAAGAGCCCACAAACCTTTAATCCCCTCCCCTTCCCCAAAAACACATTTATCATTGCAGAGGAAAAAAAAATTTAAGTGCAAACATTATCAGACAGCAGTGCTGGCGAGCATGGGCCCTTGGCACCACGCTCAGGGAGTGACATCTCTGGAAAACCTCACGTTCACCGTCTCACCTGGGCACAGCCAGTGGGTTTGCCTGCAGAGGACAGGTCTTCCCAGACCTTCGTACCATCCCTGGTTCCGTATGGGGCTCTGCAGCATCTGGGACATGCGAGCTCCCAGCTCTGCTGACACGAGTAATTTCTCCCCTTGTTCTTGGCACGGTGTGTCCTGCTCAAACACACTTCAAAGAGGCAGCTCTGCAGCAAGAATGTTTCAAAAAATATAATATTTCCATCTGTTATTCCAATCATATATGCTGGGGGAGTCTCCTCATGGACTATTTTCCTTTGTTTGCTCCTATTAGATATAAAAAAATACTCAATTAACAAGCCTTCAGGGCTGGCAGGCGATGCCCTAACCCTGCAGCATCTCCCACAGCCGAGCCAGCAGGTCCACACCACCCACCTTGGTGCTTCTCCGAAGAGGAAGGCACAGGCAGAGAAGCAGCTTTTTCTTAAAGAAGATAAAGTCCCCTTGCTTTATGAACTTTATTTTCACCTCAAGAGCAAACAGCACCTGCCTGCAGCTTACCAGGATGCCCCAGGCTGTGTTCTGCTCAAGGCAGAGCAGCCCAACATCACTTCCCAGCCCCAAAAGCACCCAGGGCTTGAAACTGCAGGGCACAAGCTCCCGGGTTTTGGTGCTTGATGAACATCCAGCTCTTGGGCCAGCCTGTCCTTGGTGGGGACATCCCCAGCATCGCTCTGCTCACCACCTCCCGTTTCTTGCAAGGCTCATAGAAACCTTAAGCCTCTGCCTCGCTGTCAAGTGGGTCAAATCTGGAAGCAAATTATGGGGTGGAAAAGGGAAAAACAGGCAGAAATTTGTTTACAAGAGACTTATTTTCTTGAGAAATCAAACTAGAGGTGCAGGATAGGCACAGAGAGCTACGAGTCTACAGCACTAGCAGGCACACAAGCTGGGATTTTAATGTACCTTAGGTAGGTCAAGCCTCAGATATTTCTGGAGTATCCAGAAGCTGGATACTCCTTTGCCGGGCTAGGATGGGGACATCCCAAGGACCCTGCTGTGCTAGACCTTTTCCCCTTTGTGGTTCATTTGGTTCAAGAGGATTTCCTAAACCTGCAGGTGAAGCCGAGTTGCTGTCCCCTGACAGCAAGGTCTGCTCCTCCATTACCCCCTTCACCACCTCACACTGCTCTCCACACAGCCCTTGTGCCCCACAGCTGGCCAAGGACAGCCAAAGCTGGTTATCACAGCCACCTGAAGAAGCCGACCCTACAGGGAAGGTCTCTGCTAGACAAGCAAAGCCTTAGTGCTCCATGGCCGGGTGGTTAACCTGCATACAAGCTCACATCTTACCCTCCACATCGCTTTTGGGCAAAGTGTCCTAATGGACAGGATGCTTGGATGGATGGAGCTTGCCTCTGTCACCTGCTGTATCCCTCAGCCAGGAAAATCACAGGGAGAAGTGGCTTTCCCAAGCTCCCCAGCAGAGCAACCCCACACAACTGCCACAACCATGACCAAGTTACCCATGATGGCTGTGTCCCACCACCGGTCCCTGCCAGGTCACTTCAGCACAGCATTCAGGAGACTCTTCCTCAAGACCCATCTTGGGCAAAGAGAGCCAGCAAGGGAGAAAGTCTTTCAAAACAGATTCAACACTTCACAGCCCCAGCATACAAGACCTGGGTCCCCCTCATTTCCCATCCTGTAACCTGAGGTTTCATCCTGCTAAGACAGCAAAGGCTTCCCAGCCCCTTCGGAGAGCCAGAGAGATAACTTCCATTTGTGAGCCACAGTCAGAACAAAATAAGTCTTTACTTTTATATGGCTCATTATAAGTCATTATTTAGTGCTCCCAGGTGCCCTGTATCATCAAAGGCACATTCCTTAATAAGCAGCCAGAGGCCGCACTGCTGCCATCCTGCACATGGAGAGATCCTGAGACCATCTCCATCCCCCAGATCTCATCTCCTTCTAAGCCCTCATGAGCCAAGGAGAAGGTCATACCCCATTTCTGCACAGACATCCCAGCACACACATTCAAACAAGAGGCATAGGATTATTTTTTCCCCCTAGCTCCGCGACCCAAATTGTAACCCAACCTACTCAGCTGGAAACAGAGCTTTTATTGCATCCTGAGTCATTTAGAGTTCCTTTTTATAAAACCAATATTCTTCCCCCCTTCCCCTATTTAACAAGCTCCCAAATGTCTGCTCCCCTGACATACCAAGCCTTTCCAGCTTCCCTGACCTCCCTCCCCATCAGACCTGACGAAAAGCAGCATCTCATCAGGGCTGTTCCAAGGGTACCACTACAGAGAAGTGCCACACCACAGCAATCCCCACTCTCACACATTTTGCCTCAGGGATGATCCCAACCTTAAAACAGTCCCATGGCAATGGTAGGATTAGGCCATTGTGCTCATGGCACATCTCCATGGAGTAGAAAGCTGTCTTGAGAGCTGAAAGCCCTTGAGACTGTCTGCAAACTTGGATATAACAAAAAAACCCCTCACAATATTGGTTGAGTTTAGGCACTGGGAAAGGTGCATTGGCTATTGGGGGTTTCCTGATGCTCAAGGTAAGAAGGAAAGAGGGTATTAAGCAGAGCTGGCAACATGGAGAGCCCAGTTATTGTTTTTAAATGAGTGCTCAGATTTTGCAGCACACAAAATCCATCGTGCCTTTAGTCACATGAATTGATCAAGGAGTCTGGATACTTGAAGTCCCTTTGCTCAGTTCAGTAATAGAGGAGCATTGCACAGTGGCACATACAGGGAGCTTGCAATTTGAAATGGCCCTCGTTCAAGAATTATGTCAGTATTTGTTGTAACAGTAATCAGTAACAGTTAATATAACTTACAGTAATACCAGATTGCCATTTAATAGTGTTAATACGTAACCTATGAAACATACGTTTGTGTAATTATACCAATACGATCCCAATCAGCAACGAACAAAGATAAAAATCTGTCTGCAGATCCTTACACGAAATGGGAAAGATCCCAGCAGTCGAAAGCAAAATTTGCAGAGGATCTTTGGGAGCAGAGTGCAGCACAACTCAGAAGGGAAGACGGTCACCAGCTGCAAAACAGGAGCCATCAGGACTCGACCTCCCTTCTGCTGGACCATCCTTTGCCAGCCCTTCCTTCCACTTGACTTGCCTTATGCAGACCTCTTGAATCCACACTCACCTGCACAAGCAAAGGCATGTGTGATGCTTGGATAGGGAGACCATCTCAACACCCCATGGAAGTTATTCCCACTCCGAGCCAGCAGCCTCAACATGCCTTTGTTCAGAGAGCACTTACTCTTCTGGTACGTACAGGATCCAAATGCATTTCCCATAAGGCTGGGAAACTCCCCAGTGTGAGGATGGAGAAAGCTGCCTTACGCTGAGACACATTTCCCCTAATTTAGTATTTAAATAAAATCACTAAAGTACTGAAAATGCCCCACCAGCACTGTTTTCAAGCCTAAGTTAAGTTTGGTTGAATACTTGGGGCCCAAAAAAATGAACAAAACATTTTCCTCGAGGAATTTTATTTTAATTGCTCTATTTCACAGGGTATGCGTTACTCCGAAGGGCCAGCTCTCTCCCTGGCAGAAGCTGAGGTTGCCTCATTCCATTGCGACCTCACTGACCTACACCAGCACACCCTGGGCAGTCTCTTTCTGGAGCAAAGAGGGTGGTTAAAGAGCAAACACCAAAAAAGCATCCTGCAGAACCACTGCAGCTCGATAAGGCTGGGACATCTCAGCATCTTCTCTCCTTTCTGAACCAACTCTTTGACTTTCTTCCTGAGCATGGCAGGCTTGCACAGAGTAGCCAGTGAACAAATGGGGCAGAAACCAATCAGCCCTTGCAACCCAATGCCCAGCTGCACACTGACACAATTGGAGTCATCTGTGAGCAATTAGAAAATATAAACACTCACAACAGAACTGGGGTTCCTATACTCAGCAAGACCTTAATGGGCTTTTCTTCAGGCAGAAAAAATCCTTATTGCAGTGATAAATTAGCCTTTTTTCCTAAACCAGCATGAAATGCTACAATGGAAAAATGACAAAAGGAGAAACATGCCCATTTTTGGCAGCACTGGCAGGGAGGAGGACAGGCACGAGGGAGCAAGAGCCAGCTCAGCACAACAGAGAGGACAGGACAGAGCCCACCCCAGCCTGGCTCTTTTCTGGTGCACCCAAAGCCTTGAAAAGCTTGGGTGTTTGCACAGTCCTTGGGAAATCAGGTTAATAAACCTGACATCTGTTCTAGGATAAAAATGCCCCATTCTTTGTCATGGGACAGAGAGGGGGAGATGCAGGTGGGTTTCTCCAAGCTGTCACAGCCTGGACAGATGGGACTGGGATGCACTGGAAGCTGTTGATGCCTCCACACTGGTGCCCACCCTGGCATCCACCCATACGCTTGTATAAGATTGCACATGCATGAGGTCGATGGAAACTAGGAAGGAGCCACTGTGGTTTGGCTCCCAGAGGCATTCAAAGTGTGATGTTCCCTCACCCCAAAACAAGTCAGGGAAATTCATAGGAACAGCCTTTCTTGTGGGTTATTCTGGCAATGGCAGGGCTGGACAGGACCTGGAGTACGACAACACAGGGCCATAAAACATGTCAGAGCATCAGCCACACGACGCAAGTCTCCACGCTGGGTGCTCGAGCCCGACCACAGCCTGAGTCAGCCCATCGCCACCGACCTGCCTCCGGCACACTCCCAGCTCAGGCCCAGCCAGCCCAGCACCGTTAACCATCTCCAGCTTGAAAGGCGGCTCAGCATCTTCCAGACCACGTGTTCGCACTCGTGCTGTTTTGGGCAGCGCCTCTGTGGTTTTGGGTGCAGCCACCAGCCCTCCCGCAGAGCCACCTCTGGGCCAGCACCCGGCTCCAGAGCCCACCCCAGCACCCAAAGCAGCAGGGCTATAAGAAATCCCGTGCAGCCCAACCAACCACCAGCCATCCCCTCCCCAAAAAAGCACTCTACCAGCCAAACCTACCCCCCCACCCCGTTCCTTTTGGCCTAAGCCCATCCTACAAACACTCTCCCGGAGAGGTGAGATTCACTCGGGGTCCACAATTATCGCTGGTCCCATGTGTTAAACGACAGAGCATTTAGTGCCTCGTCCTCGGGGCTTCGCACAAACGAAGAGAACAAATGAGTGCCGGGGGAGATATGGTTTGCATCATTTAATCACCATTTCCAATAAAACAGTACAGCGGCTCTGCGGAGGGTAAGACAGCCGAGTTCAGCAGATTTTATCAATAACGTCGCGGGATCCCTACTGCGCGGCTGAGAGAGTTGCCATGGTTATTATGACAGATTTACTATCATTGTAACTTAATGCGCCATAATAAGTATCTGCATAGTTATTATTGTTTTACAGTGATAACTATAACTCAACCGCAGCTTTATGACTAAATTTGTAACGTTACTACGATGTTCTGGGAAGAATTGGAAGCAGGATAATTTCACATGCTTTCTTAGAATATAGAAAGAAAGATCCTGGTCGGTGCCTTTTTCTTCCCTTTTTGATTGCTTCCTTGAGAACAATTTTTGTGGTTTGGTTACTGTTGGTTTGGGAGAGGGTACTCTGTCAGAGGCAACGCACAGAGGTAGCTGAAAAATGGGATTTTTCCACTGCAAAATTGATCCTGGAAAAAAAATTAAATCTCCAAAGTCTTTCAACATAAAGTCACTGAAATATTCCCAAGTGTTGCCAATCGGGAAACAGATACAAAGCGCTGGCAGGCTGAACAAAAACGGTCAGGTTTTGTTCAAAAGAATGACCAGATCATCAAAAAACATTGCTGAAAGTGACCCTGGTAATCAGTGGAAACAAAGTGCTGCTGGAAAAAAAAAGTCTGGCAGCCCCAGGATGGAGCCAGCCTCACCTCAGCTGCACACCCTCTGCTCCAGCAGCATGGAGAAGGCTCTCCATCACCTTGGCACTGGCATGGACAAACACTGCAGAGCAAAGCCAAGTGCCTGCTCCCAGCGCTACGGATGCAGCCCCAGAACGTGCCCCACTGCACAGCCCAGCCCCAGCTCCCCCTGGCTGCTGGGAGCCCCATGGCAAGACAGTCCCCCAGCAGCAACTCAGTGAGCACAAGGTACTGCCAAAAAAACTTAAAGCTGCATTTCCTGGTGGATTAGCCTGCTCAGGCATGGAGCGATTTGAGGAATTGAAGCTTCAAACAGGGACTTTTTGGCAGTTCCCAGGGCATAGGACCCACATCAGGGTCCCCACACCGGCATCCCCAGCTGCTCCTCCCCAGGAGCAGGGAGCAAGTCCCACCTGTGCTGGAACCACACAAGCAGCTGATCCCCAGGGGAAAGCAAAGGAGAAACTTAAATAGAACCAGGGTTTCCAACAGGCTCCCTTGCACCCTCCTCCCACAGCTCTCCCTTGCTCAAGGACTTAGCTCCTTCTTGGGTTTCACAGCAAGTGCGACACTGCCAATTACCCCACAAGTTTATAGGGAGGTCTGGGGGTTTACGTCCCTCTTTCATTCTGCCCCAGCAGCCCGTTTCTCCCAGGAGTTCTGGGGCTGGTGAACACCCCCTGTACACCAGAGGCACCTACCATACCCACACTGGGCAAACTAAAGCAGGAAAGGGGCATTTTTCCCACCCCTTCTCATTATCCCCATCATTCCACCCACCAGAGCTTTAACCTTAACATATCACATGCATTTCCTGGATGGCCACCTCATTCCCTCCACCCTGCTCATGGTGATGGTGACAGCATGCTCAGGACTGTCCCGAGCCACCCCAAGCTGTTCCTGCCTGCTCAGCCCCCTCCAGCCCTTCCCTACTCTAGCCTTAGTGTTGGTAACACCATACTCCTTCTCAGGGAGGTCCTATGGACCTTTGCTCACCCCAGCACCATCATGGCTGGTGACTTGCACTGGTCACAGGCAGAGCCTCAGCCACCTTCAAGCCTCTGGGGAAGGATGCTGAGTTTTTCTAAGGAAGGTAAAGCAGCCTGTGCCACCTATCTGACTCCTGTTGTGGGTCCCCAGATCACACCTCCTGCAAACACCCCAGACTCAGCTCATCACCCCAGCATTCTACCATACATCCATCTTTTTAAAGCAGCACCAACGCAGGGCGGACAAATCACACCACTTCTGTTGACCAGAAGCTGGCCCTGCTCACAGGAGGCTTAGCCCAGCGGTCTGTGCTCTGGGACTTGGGAGCCTTTTGGGTTCTCAACTCTACTGCTTTCCTGAGGGATTTATAGTCTTTTCCCATTTCTTATCTTGATTTGACCAGGGATAGAGGTTTCCCTAGTCCCCCATCCCCTGCAGGATGGGATACCAGAGGGGACAACCCTCACCTCATGGCATCAAGTGCTTCTTCCCAAGGTTCCTCAGACAACAAGCTGCTCTTCCTCCACAGGGACTTCATAAGTGTCCTATTCTGCATGGAAAGCCCCAAAGCTTCCCCACATCAGTGGGAGAAGTTGGGAAGACCGGTGGAGGCAGGACTGATGTTGATGTCAAGGCCAGGCACTCCTGCCCTCCCTCCCAGCAGTGATGTGTGTCAGATCAAGCTTACATCATGCTCCCCACCCCCCCCACCTCCTGCTCCCGTGGCTGATATATGAGAGTAGATATAGGAAAATCTACTCATAAAATTAATGGAGGCTGCATGAACTCACAGATCATAAACTCAGAGGGGTTTGCAGCTTGCCTTTTGGGGAGGGGGAAAGGGGAGCGCTCAGAGGCAATTTAGCAGAGGGGACTAATTTGCAGCAGCTGTCCCATCACATCCCACACCCCCTCCCCACACTTGGGAGGATTTGGGGGAACACAGTACTGAAGTCTCTCAAACACAGCACTGGAGCTGGCATCCGTCAGCTTGAGGTCAGACTCTGCATGGATGAAGACACTCAGTCTGCTCCCAGCCGAGGGATCGTGGCCAAGCTGTGCTCTCAGTGACAGGCCTCCTGCCCAAAGCATAAATCACAGATGCTGAAGGCCAAAGCATGAGCAGATCTATCTCATGCTCTGGGGGCTGCAGATGACATGACACATCTCTTGGATAGGGCATTGCAAGGCAATAGGCAGAGAAGGTCTCCCCAGGGTGTTGGGCTGTGCCATGGCCCAGCAATATGGACCCAAATTCCCCAATGCACCAAGCAGTGGGTGACACACTGGGGACAAAGCTGATGGTGCTCCTCTCCAGCCTAGCTTGGAAACCTCCATGCAAAACCCTTTTGATATTATCAGAGATATTGGGGACCAACCCTCCACAAGGAGCTTCCCAACACATCCCATTCAGGGACCCCCGTTCTGCTGGCCACCAGCTCACTCAGAGCAAATACCTGCCCCCCAAGGGCTGGTTTCTACTGTTCATCTAGTCCACGACCCAGCTCCAGCACTGAAGACCTTTGCCCACTGCTTGGCCCTGAACCCCCTCCACACAGATCTTCACACCCTTCCACAGCATCACCCCTGGCACCGGCGAGGCCAGACCCTGCTCTCAGGCACCATTACTCTCTGCTGGGTAATTCAGTGCCCATCACATCTTGAGGAGTTACTTGGCCTTCCTATGGCACAGCCAAGAGCTTCAGGCAAAGGGGAGGAAATAACCACTATTGCTGGAAAATCTTCCCCCACATGCCCTTTCTCTCCAAAGGATTGGCTGGGGAAGGACCAGCCCCATGGATGGAGCAGGTCCCCATGCATCCACCTGCCCAAGGCAGCAGCTCAATGCAGAAGCGAACAAGGAAGAAACCCTTTCCCACACAAACACAGCCCAGGACTGTGCAGGCACCAAGACCTCCCTTGGCCACCAGCCTTCAGGGGGAAAACTCAACTGTCCCCACCCATCTTTAAATTGAAAGAGGGTAGATTTAGATTAGATCTAAGGAAGAAATTTTTCACATCGAGTGTGGTAAGGCACTGGCACAGGTTGCCCAGAGAAGCTGTGGCTGCCCATCCCTGCAAGTGTTCAAGGCCAGGCTGGATGAGGCTTTGAGCAACCTGGTCTAGTGGAAGGTGTCCCTGCCCATGGCAGAGGGGTTGGAACTAGATGATCTTTGAGGTCCCTTCCAACCAAAACCATTCTGTGATTCTAAGCAGCCTCTTAGCCTGGCCCTGCTCAGGTTTTCTCCCAATGCCAAGTGCAGTTTTTGCTCTTTTCTGTCAAAAAGCATCTTGGCACCCATCTGCTGCCCTGGTGGCTCCAGCAGCCGTGACTCACAGGCTCTGCCCTAACCTCAAGGCTCCCACTCACCTCCTCCGCTGACTCAGAGGCAACAACAAGCACCAGCCCCAGAGTCTTTCAAGTGGTTTGGAGATCCAGCCAAGGCACCAAAGCAAAAGGAGCCAGGCATCACACTCCCTGGAGCACCCAGCCAGCTCCCAGCCTCTGGCTCACCCTAGGGGGCTCAGTTCCAGGGCACTGCCCAGTCACCTGGCTGTGCTTCCACTGCTGGCACAGGGGGCAATCACCAAGCAGTAATGGGGTCCAGACACATCACCCCATGTGCTTTCTGCCTCTGTCCCCTTCAATGCACCCCCACTTCACATACCTGCATCCTCAAGGCACCGCTGGACCACCCCTGCTGTGGGATGTGTCTTCTGTGTCCCCTAGCTGGCAGCAGGGGGCTTTCCAGTGAGATCATCCCTAAACACCATAGCCTCTTCCAGAAGGGCAAAGCCCACAAGGCCACACTGGAAATAACCCACACGGTCCCTAAACAGGGTGCTCCCCTTCCCAGCAAGTCTGGCCACAGCCCTCCTTGCCCTGTCCTCCCCCAGCTCCCACCACTGCTGTACCTAAGGGAGGGTGACCCCTGCTCCCTCCCCTTTTATAGCATCCCTCAGGTGGTTCCATCAGCCTCTCCCTGGTGCCAACCCCACCTGCTTCGCAGGGCGTTGATTTACTCCCCAGGTGGACTTGATTCTCTGCTGAAGCCCCTGGGACAAGGGCTTGCCATGGCACCGGTGGGCTGCGGTCCCCAAAAAACATAGGTGAAAAGGAGCAGGAGGGCAAGGCTAGCTCTGAACCAGAGCTGGTTCTTGAACAGAGAGACAGACAGACTTGACCTCTCCCCAGACAGGATCCATAAAGCTTTGAGACACGTTCCCCAGACCCCCACCATCTCTGCACCCATGGGAAGGGGAGCCGCACTGCCTCCCGGCTCCGGACAGCGGCAAAGTCGGTGGAGAGACATCTGTTCCCCATCCAGCGAGCAGTGTCTTCCTGATCTGCCTCTTAAAAATTACAAGGCAATTTGGAGTTTCTATTTTGTACTTTTGATTTGCCCAAACACCTGAAACATGAGCTCTCAATCCAGGATCAAAGCCTCTCTCTGGAGCAACACAGACGGCTATATCCACCGCCGTATTTATGCATGATTAGGAACGCCTGCATTGGAGAAGGGATTTGGCACGGGTGCCTGTACTGCAAAGCCTGAAACTCCATCTCCTCCAGAGAAGGAGTCGCGGGGTGATGTCCCAGCAGGTCAAGGTTAGCGCCAGCCCCTTGGGCATGGGGCAACGATGGGGCGATGCCTTGCTGAAGGGGTGGCTCGCCTGTGTCACTTGTTCCCTGTCGCTCCTGCCCAGGTCTCGTGCCTGCCTGTAGGACTGAGACCTCTCAGGATCTCAAAGATCTCTTGCCCTTGATTCGCTCTGTCTCTGGGAGCAGCTGGGTGGGTGGACACAAAGGATGCGATCCTGGATGCAAAGGGACATTGCGATGGGGAAACACATCCTGGTGTTGTGGGATGAAAGGCACTGGGGATGATGCCAGGTCGAGCAAAGGGTTAATGGTAATTAACAAAAGTCATTAATGAGATGGAGGGGAAGAGTCTTCCCAAGCTCTTTCAGTCCAACTTGTCCTACTTTGAAAAATCGCAGACAGTGGACCCCCGTGGGTTGGGATTTTGCATCATCTAAACTCTAAGAGGTTCAGGCTTGTGAATTGATGTGGCCAAACTCCTGCTCCTGCAAACAAGCGTGGCTGCATTGCTGTCAATAACTGTTTTAAGGGCAGAGGCTCTTCCCCCTCGCCTGACACCTTCCCTGGGTGAGAGACAGACCTGGTCCCTGGAGGGACCCTGTCTCCGGATCTGTGGCTCAGATGGATTTCTGCTTCTCACCACCATAAACTGCTTCAGAAGAGCAGGATGGGATTCCCAGGGAAAGGAATAGTGGGGAGGGCACGTTGTTTATGGGAAAGCCGACAGTAACATCAGGAGGATGTAAAGAAGCCTGCCCTTACACAGGTAGCGGGCCAGGAAACATCCACACGTGTCAGACGGAGGAGTGTCTTCCCCTTCCTCTCTTTTCCTTTCAAATCAATTCAAAACACAGGGAAATGCAATAAAACGCCAGATGCCTCTGCCTTACGGACATAATCGTTTTTAGAGAATGTGTAATGAATCAGTTTAAGTCAAAGTTAAGTCAAACCCTTAACTCTGGCCTTTTAGGTGAAAGCCTCCCTCTGGGCTACTCACTGCTTGTAATGAGCGTACGGTCAACTTTCCTTGTGCCAAGGTGTAAATCAGCGCTAACGAAGGATACGTTAGGTGGGTAATGCGTGGCAGGGCTGTCCTAGAGCTGGAGCCCTGAAAATCAGCCACTCCATCAGGGATCAGCTCCCGAGAGAGCAGCAAGTCACCTCACCGCCCCTAAACGTGAACCCCAGGATGGGCCAGGGGCAGCAACGCCCCTACGAAGTCTTTAGCTCTTAAGCAAGCCAAGCTGATGGAGATGAGTCGCACCCTCCCGTTATACCACGTCTCCATTTATGATCAACAAACTCTTGTTAAAACAGTCTGAAAGTACACGTGACACAACCCTGTCACTCCTTTGTTGGGAAATTTGTGGAGATTTCTTTTTTGCCACCATTTCTTCACACGTCGAGGGACCTTCAGAGAAGTGTTGGGACTTTGCACCCAAGAGCTCCGCAAATCACGGCGTGCTTGTGCCCTGCCAGTTCACAGGCATTCTGCATTGGGAACGAGCTGGGAAGATATTTTGCCACAAATATTTTCAGCAAATTATAAAGTCTTGGAAAAAGCAGATTTCGGTTCTACTGAGAAGTTGCTGTTTGGACAGATGTTTTAAATATTTTTTTAAGAATTTTATTTTTTTGTTGAAACTGAAGGAGGTCTTGAAACCAAAGACTGGGCCAAGAAAAAAGCCTCAGAAACATTCTGCTTTTAAAACATCTAGGCAAAACATTTCCCATTTTCCCCCCTCTTCCCCAACTCAACAATTTGGGGAACGGAGATGAATTCACAGAATTCCACCTTCTCTGAATCCGTCCTTTTTGCCTGCAAAATGTTTTGACCGAGAAATGCCTTTCGTGCCCCATTGAGTCTAAGTCCTTTGAAGGCCCTAGAGTGAATGGGTCCTCCACCCCAGTGTGGTTTCCATGTAAATCGTCTGAAACCGGAGATTTCCGGAAGGTCAGAGATTTTATAAAACCTGCGGGCTAACAGCTTATCCCATGCAGAGCAGCGCTGGGCGTAACGGATGCCTCCATGCCCACCATCCCTGGGGCAAGGAACCGAGGACACAACCGCCATCATGGCCCATCTCAGCCCCGGGGCAGCTCACCGGCTGCATCCTGCACCCCCACCTTATCGCCGCAGTTCCTCACGCACGATTTTGGGGTTTCGGGACCCAGTGAAAATTCAGAGGTGTCAAGGGGAACCCGCCAGCTCCTGAGCATCCTGCGGTGCTGCGGCACCTCCCGCGCTCGCCGCCCGCTCGGCAGCGCGGCACGCGTGCTCGCAAAAGGAAGCCTTTACAGTCCGCCGCTGGAAACTGCGCGGTGTTATTCAGCGGGTAGCTGCTTTCCTTCAACGGGCCATAAAATTCCCATTTGGAAATGCGATTGCCTCGCTCCCCTCCTGCATCATGCAGCTATTTAAAGAGGGCGCGCCCGACACATTAAAACACACACGCACGCACACGCGAAAAGGAACGGGATCTGCTGAACCTTAAAACAATTATTATTCTTCGCAACCCGTCCGCCTTCCAACACTAACATTATTCTAAGATGCAGGTAACATGTGACACGTTTTCGTTTTCTCTCCAAAGTACAACACCCTTCCCTTCTTCTATCCCTCCTTCCCAAATATCAATCATCAGCAAAGACAAGGCAAATGAACTTTTAATCAATAACAGCTACTGTTTCTTGTACCGGGACTGTTTATGATTTAAAAGAGGGAAAAAAAAAAAATTAAATCGATCCTGATGTGAACATTTTCCCACTTGGAAAAACAGCCCAATCCTATATCAAAAGGTTGGGGGTTTAATATGTTTTTAAAAGGTTTAAAAGCTAAATGAATTTTAAATTGTTTTTACATATCTTGCCTATAGACACAACCACATCATATGATGAGGAAGGGTGGTCCATGGATTATTAATGTTCCCAGTAAGTACTTTAGCACCAGTCTGTCTGCTTTACACGCATTTAATACTGTTGCCATCCGAAAATCAAGACTACTCTAACCACCGTGTGTCCGTCCAGGCGCTCTCGCTGGCTGGCTGTCCCCTTTCCATCCAGACCAGGTACAACAGACCGCTTCTGGTATGTCTGCAGTCAGACTCCACCGTCTCCACCCCAGCGGGCAGCATCCAGGGAGTACCTGAGACTCAGTGATGTTTTTGTCAAGAAAGCACCAATAAAGGGCCCAGCCCTCCTGGCTGGGTGTTCCTCAGTCAGGACAATGCTGAATAAATGTCCTAAACAAACGAACAAACAGAAGCAGGAACTCATCCCAGGATCAAGGGAGTCCATAAAGGCTCCCACAGGAGATGGAGTTCTAACATACCTTTGTGGGGCTGGTACCTAAAAGAAGTCAAATATGCAAGTAAGGCTCCTAACTTTATTGGGTTTTGTTTGTTTGTTTGTTTGTTTTTCCAAAAACTTGCTATTCCCAAGGCCTGAACAGCCAGAGACTGATAGTTCGTTTTCATCCTCATATGGCACAGCTTTTGGAGTAGCTCACATGGCAACGTGCTGGCTCCGATCCAGATTGATCTGAACACGAGACACCAACTCAAGTAATACATGAAATGGCATCCACGGAGTTTTAGATGAACCCCAGCTGGGTGCTTTTTGGCCCCTTTGCAGCAATAGAATGTCCTGCCGGCCAGTTCCTCTGACCTATTTGTGTATCCATCAGCAGAAGCGATGCACTCTCTGTTGCCCCACTTTCCCCAGTACAGGCGGTTTTGGGGGGCTCATTACTTCTTAAGTGCTCAGATATCCCATGCCTACGTGCAGCTTGTTTCCCCCTAGTCTCTTCCCATGAGTGACACATGACTGTGACTGACCTTCCCCCAGGCCCAGGTTTGGGACAGTGAGAGGAGAAGTCTCATTTCAGCAGGGTGATGGAGCAGCCCAGCCATGACCAGGTCCATGCAGGATAAGCCAGGAGGTCTGGACACAGCCATGGGGACAGCAAGCAGAGGGATACCATGTGTGGACATGCCTGAAGCAGAGCTGCTGAGGTCCACCAATGGCAGAAAAAGGGGCAGGCTTCGGCCTCACGAGGATGACTCGCAGGGAGAGGATGCTGCCCAGATGGCCGAGGGGAAGCAGCTCAGACACACATTCCTGAGGGCCTCTGAGTCACCGGCCGGGGATGTCCCAGATGGAGAAAGCAGGACGTGGCCAGGCTGGCCCGGGGCATGCGGGCGGTCCTGCCGGTGCCAGCACCGCACAACTCACAGCCCTCCCTGCTTACCGGACAGAGGTCCCAGCAGGGAAAGTGGTTCGGTCTCTTCATCTCCCTGTAGATATAAAACACATTTCCCCCACCTTTACTAAGTACATCCCCTCTGCCACCACCTTTACACAGAATTTTGTCTCCCCCTTCCCTTGTTGATGTGCCAGGGGACAAGGAGCGTAGTTTGCATGGGGGCACAGAGGCACGTGGAGTTGTGGCCACACGTGAAGCCCCCTCTCGCCCCACCTGCCCACCAGCCCCTCTGTGAGCCAACCTCAGGAAGGCAGGAAGGTCCTTTGCTTAGTTCATATCCAAAGGACAGTCAGGAGGGAAGACAGAAAGGTGAATTCTGACATTTCCCGTGGTACCATGGGATCAGTGGCTGAGCCAGAGCCAGGACTTTGTGTTTCTTCATTTCCCACGTCTTCCATGAGACCTCCAACCCCAGGTGAACATCTCATGCTCTTCTGTTCTCCAGGGCTCTTGTATCATCATCCCTGTGATGAATGCAAACACCTTCCAGTTACGCACCGAGGTGAGTACTCACCACGTACCTACTCTCTCAGCGGAGAGGAGACATCAGGCAGCTTTTTAGGATCGGAATAGAACAGAAGAGAATAGAAGTTTCTCCACTTACAATTTTGCCAGACTTTAACCGGGCTCCAATTTTCCATGCTGGGTTTCTGCCTTGGGCTGTATTTTGTTTTGTATTTTTCAAAAAATTCCATGACTCCATTTCCACCAGCCCTTTGAACAAGGTTTAGGGAGGTCTTTTCTTTCTTTATTTTTTCTTTTGCCCATGTTAAAACATTATTACAACCATTTTACCAAGAAGCAGCACTGCCTCCAGGCTTGGCAAGAAGTGTCCCTTGAGTGAGATGACGGGCCTTTCTCCATCCCCGTGACAGCGCCTGAAGTCGGTCAGATCACGAGCCTCCGAAATAGCAGAGGCTGGTTGGAGTTTGGCAGATGGATGAAGCACCAAGTCCATCTGCAATGAGCGCTCTCCGTCTTCTAACGGGCCTCAGTCAACGGTTTCACAACAACGCATCAGCCAACTGCGTAAACACTGGGTACGGCTTAAATATAGTCCTTGCCTTGACGAACAATCAGCACCGAAAGAGAAAAGCATCTTATGCAAATAAACAAAGGACCCGCAGAGCTCAAGTGCTTGGAGCAAGGTCAAAGAAGAGAATTCGTGATAGGGGAAATTATTTGAACCTAAAAGCACACACGAGTTTTCAGATATGGATTTTGTCTGCCGGGAAGTACTAACTCAAGCGGAGTGGACCCCTCTGTGGCTTTGGGTTGAATCCAGCACATCCTAAATCCAACAGTCGCAACAGGAGAATGGAGGAGGAGGTGGGGAAGTGAGGAAGGCCAAACCAAAACACTTCGTTTGGGGCTGATCGATTAACCTGAAACCCTTTTTTCTTCTCTTCACCGGGAAGATGGATGTGTTCTGCTGACTTGGCAGGACCTTTTCTTCTTCAGGGCTTTGGCTCTACTGGTAAAACAAAAACACCCCACGGTTATTCCAGCGGCTGCAGCTGAAGTCTGATCCAGTAGTACCATGTGCCCACAGTAACCATGAGGCCCCACAGGACCATCAGGCAGGTCTTGTGCCTGTGGGTCCGTAAGCATTGTATGGACCACCACTAAGACCCCGCCAGGGCCATGAGGGTGAGAACCCCTGACATGGCTCTGACTGGATTGAGAGCCCAGTTTTGGCTGCGGGAGCAAGAGTCTGAAATTAGAATTGCCTGATGATGTGAAACAAAGAGGGAGAAAAAGGCAAAAGCAGCTACAGCAGACAAGCCAACCCAAAAATACCCAAGGGGCTCCAGTAAAATCAGATGGGAAGAAACGTGCCTGCTTTGAGGGAAGGCTAAGCCAGGGTGCGAGTGGGAGCTCTGAAAAAGCCCAGTTCAGCCAGACCTCTTCCGAGGGGCTTACGGGTGGACAGAGGGGCTTTGGCATACCTCTGCCATTGCCGAGCCGGAAAGCCTTGGCGCCTGGAGAGAGGCTCGTGCTCAGCAGAGAGCACCCAGGTCCTGAGAAGGGATGGCATCCTCTGGCAACAGCCCCCTCCTTGGGGCTGGGTTTCTGTCCAGACTGTTCTACCTGGAGTCCACGTTTGACAGTTGGTGCACAGACAGGAATACTTCTCCGCTCCGCTGGAGAGGTTGCGAAGTGGCCAGAGAGTAGGAAAAGCCAATGGGTAAAACAGCTGCAGCCTTACAGCTGGCAGGAATGGGGTCATGTCTTGCTTTTAGAGCAGATTAAATTTAAGACCTGTCAGCCTCAACAGCGTCTAGGTCAGTTTTCTTCCTCTGCATTGACGGGGAACAAATTTGAAGCCCTGAGGTGTCATTTCTGCACGTCATGCTTTGAGTTGTTCCCTTCCTTTAGCGTGATAGGCCTGTTCCCTTCCTGACAACGATCGTTTTTCAGCCAAACATGTGGTCGTTTGCATTCCTGAGTTATGGAGCACACAGCTAGCCAAAGGAAAGGGAATTTGGTTTCACGTCCTGCTGACCCCACAAATGCACCACAGAGCTGGATGGTCGTGGCCATCCTACCGGCCCCCACAAATGACACTGCTCCAGGCAGGCCATTCCCTAGGGAAAGAGGGTGATCCCCGGGGAGATGCTGTGCTGGGTGTGTTACCTTCTGCCTACTCAGCTTTCCACTTGTGTTTGCTCCTCAGCGTGGGCAGATGTGCCTAGCCACACATGGAGTGGTGTTTCTACAACGTCAAACTGCTGAAAGCTCCCAGGCTCAAAGGCACTATGTAAAACTCGAGTTGTTTCCTAACCTGACCTTCTCCATGCCCTGCAGGTCCAGCAATTCCCTTTTTTAAACCAGCGACTACGGCCTGTGCCCCACCACCTAGCCAAGATACTGCAAGCTACTCCTACCACGAATAAGGAACGAAAGTTCATATATGCTCAGCAGTTATATACAGATTAGAAACTTCTCAAGGAGGTCTTTAACGCTCAAGAAAAAGATTTAGGACTCCAAAAAACACAGTAGGTTGAAAACAACATAGGTGGAATAATCGGGCTTTCAGCTTCCGTAAGTGTTCATCCTGCCTTTTCAGCCTATACTTCTGGATGCAAGCATTAGATTGTAAACACCGCTGCTGTGGAAACTTGGCCGAAGGGAACAGACTGTCACACACATTGAAATGGAGACGATCATTATCACGACTTGAAAGAATAAACGGGTATGACTGGGAACAGCTGGTTTTGAACTGTGGGGCGGCTCTGGGAAGGATGCACAGCGCTTGCTGTCACATGCACCTCTGCTCTGGCTGATAGATCCTGTTGCTCACGAGCCCGAGAGGTCGCAGGGAGCTACCTTGCTCTGAGGGTCTGAACTGACTTGCTGCCTTGCCAAGGTGGTCAAACCTTCAAGCTACAGAAGACCCCGCATGCAGCTGGGTTAAGACACATACTGTTGAGGGGACTTCTCCTGGCCAAGGGACCCAAGCTGTGTCTAGATGAGGTTATCCCAGAATGCTTCCCAACTCTTAGATCTGGAGGCATGCTTTGGCTGCATCCCAGCTCCAGATTGGGTACGTACCAGCAACCCCAGAGCCTCAGCTTTCATGCAGAGGAAACCCAGATGGGAAGGCTGGCGCGACGCAATATCTCCCTACCCTGCAGGAGCTGGAGACCAAGACGCAAGGACTGGTTAGTACAGACAGAGCTCAAGTGACCTGTCTGGCCACGTAGAGCTTTACCCCTCTCCTGACTGTCTGCCCATTTCTCCTGCAGTGATTAATCCCTCTTATTAATCAGACCCCTGTGAGGTCTCATAAGGAACAACCCCACCAGACAACATCTCCAAATTTCCAACTGACTCAGTTATAGAGCCATAAAACCAATCCCAACTGCACTGATTTTGTACAGGGATGATTTTTTTTCCTTTCTTTCTTGGGATGCCATGCAGATGTAAGCCAAGCACCACACAAAAACCCAAGTGGATGATGCCACCTTGTCAATTAAGGTCATTATCCCATCACAGACAGTAAAAAGGCTCTAGTTTCTGCAAACCGCAGCTGATTGACGTTAATTATGCGACATACTGTGAGTCCGTACAGACTGAGTTCCATAAAGGTTTTTCTTATGATCAGTCTTTCTGGATCCACGTCCTGCCAAACACCGCTTGTTTTCATGGCCCAGCTTATTTACTGCCTTATTAGTCCGGTGTTAGATTTTTTTTTCCCCAGTCCTCTGGAACTTCCCCAGAGTTCCCAGATTTGTTTAAAAATCGACACTAATGGTTCAGAGAGCTCTCGGGCCAATTTGTTTATCCTTTGATGCAAGTTATCTGATCCTGCAGAATGTCTAACTTTAATCACTGCTGTTTAACATTCGGCTTCGTCACTGGTAGAATACAAAGTGTTTCATTATCTCCATAAAGTATGAACGTGTCATCTTCCTTCTTTCCACAGAGAAAAATAAATGTTGAACAAATAACTTGGTCTTTTCTACACACAGGCTGAATATTTTCCCATTATTGTCTGGGATCTCATGATAGGATTTGGCTTTTCTTGACACATTTAAACAATTTTTTTAATCATCATTAACACTGGTGGCCAGAGACTTTTCCCTCCTGCCTTTAGCTTCTCTTCCCAGGTGTCTCCATGTTCTCACCGATTTCTACTCACCGCTACCAGATTCCTCCTTTTTTATTTACCATTAACAGCAAGCGTTAACAGGCGTGCGCAGCAGTGCCAGGTATCAATGCCCACAATGCCATTTATCCAAGTGTATATACATGCTAAACCGACAATGCCGCGGCTTCCACCTTCTCTCTGCGCTGGGCTCGCTCATGCGAAGCAGCGTTCGGGCTTCCAGAAGAGCAGTTATCTTCCAGCATCTCACGAATCAGCCTTAAACCCTCCCTGATTATCACCCATTCAGTTTGGTTTAAATAATTCATTCCGCTCCTTAATTTTACTCCTAATTTTACTCCTTAATTTTACTTCTAATTTTCAGCCCGGGGCAGTTGTTCTTCTTCCAGAACCAGGGGCTAGAGCCGGGCACCTCTGTGCTTTTAAAAATCCGGTCCCTCATCACATATAAATAGCACTGGTCAGAGCGTTTCTGTGTTTGCACACAGTGTCATGCTCGCTGGCAGGGAAACAGCCTGGGAATAGGTTATGGAGTCCCTGCCCATCATGAGACCAGAGAGTTGCATACCTAAAAGGCAGAGGAAGCTGGTTTTGGATTATTTGGGGGGCTGGGGGATGTGTCCCTCCTCTGCTCCCAGGCTCAAGAAGAGGGGGGAAAAGCCACTGGGGACCAAAGACAGCTTTCATCAATTGAGATGTTTTATTTTGTGTTGGCTTTTTTTCTCAAACATCCTTTGTTTTCTAACAATAAATCATATCCTGAGGCAAAAAAGCCTTTAAAAGGACCGGGCATGAAGTCTGCTTCCCTTCCCTGGCTGGCGAGGCAGGCCACCAGCTGACAGCAGTCATCAATCTGCAACTCAGCGATCGATCTATCTTTATCCATCAGCACAGGGACCGGTGCTGGAGGACCCCAGCCGTGCCAGCCTGCCATTCCCCTCTGGCTCCGGCAGCGCCCGGGGGGTTCACCAGCGCCAGACCCAATCTCCCTCACCGCCCGCTCCCCCAGAGCAGGCTCCCACCATCTTGGGCACCATCCCCTCGTGCTCCCCAGCACGTTTCGGGTCAGCAGCCTGAGCCCAGTTGCCCTCGGAGTCTCCTTCCATGGTCCATCAGAGAATGGGCATCCCACCTCCTGCCCTTCTAAAAAGCCAGCAGCACTAAAGAAGGCAACAGTGGGTTTCCAAGCAGCGGGTACCACCGACACGTTTACCCTGCTCGTGGGTAAACCCTCCCAGGAGGTTTCAGAAATCCCAAGCCATTTTTTTTTTTTTGCCATCGGTGGCTATTTCTACCTCCTGACATTTATTGCCCAGGCTTCTAGGTTTGCTTTTGCACATTTGCACATTTGCACTTCTGGGAGTCAGCAGTTTATGGTGGCACCTATGTCTTCTGTTTACCCTCTTAATATTGATCCCCCAAGATGTTCCATTAAAGCCCTCTTAACTGCTCTACCTTGTTTGTTATCCAGAACATTGGTTGCTCTCCCAGAGAGATGGAGGTGGTCCAGCTCATATGCTCCCTCAAAAAGCAGACTCGATGCTCCATGACCTGAAACACCTCCATTTTACAACTTTTGCCCCTCGGTGGTCTCCCTCCCCTGTCTGCTTTTGCTTCCAAGAGATGAGGAGGGACCTTGCTGCCAATCGTCTGAATCCTCTCCTTCAATTCCCTCCTGAGATCCCTCAAGTTCTTGCTGATCTGAGAAGTATTTTATGAGGCAATGTCGTTCATGCCAAATGTGTCATAACCAATGGATCTCTGCCTACAGTCATCAGAGCCCTGTTCAGCCTCTCGGTGATGTGTGTTGCGCCAGAGCCAAGGAGACCGCACACAGGCCCGTCGTCTTTCTGTCCCCTCCTCTGCATCTGGCTGGGCAGAAGATTTGTGTCTGCCTGTGAACGTTTGCTCCATCGGCCATCACTCGCCTTCATGCTCCCCTTGAGTCTGCAGGGATCACACTCAAAAGGGGCCAGCGGAGACTGTTTGTGTCTTTCTGATTGTGGTTCAGAGTCAAGAGCTGCTGGTCATGAGCCATACTTCAGTACCTCATGTCTTCTCCACTATCACAGGCAGCACCTGGCCCTCTGCCTGCAGGTTTCCATGCAGCAAGGAGAACGTGGTGCTTTCTCCCTGGATCAGAGTCCCTGCTCAGCCTTCATCCTGGGGAAATGTCCTCAAAACTTTGGGACATGTTCCCCTGCTTCCTTGCACTACTGGCTGATGACATCTACCCAGTCACGGTGGCCAGAGCCATAAGTTGAGATGGGTCATCCCCCATCTTGCTGCAGTGAGACTGCAAACATCATGTTTGCATCTCAAGGTCATGTGGAGAGACTTACTGGTGCAACGGGAGTGGCCAACCTGGCCATCTCCACTTGGTGGCATGCTCTCTGCCCCTCTCCTTCCTTGGCCAGGAGAAGGCACAGGCTTTGGGTGGCATTGGTTGTTTCAGGAATTGAACACTGTAGCTGCTGCCCTTTCCCTGGGCTTTGTGACTCTGCAGGTCCCTCAAGCAACCACAAGGCTAGTGTCCTCCATCACAAGACGGAGTCATGTCTCGTGGGGTGGGCACAGATCTCTGTTCTCACGGCTGGAGGCTGCCTGCCTGCCCCACTGCAGAGCAGTGACCTGGCAGGCATCACCTGACAAGCAAGTATGAGATGAAACCCCCCCATGAACATCCCCAGCCACAACTGTGTGTCCTGGCATGTCAAGGGTGACCAAGGGCAGATGCTGCCCCCAGGCAGGGTGACGGCAGAGGCTACCAGTGGTTGAGATCTGTCCTTGCAATCCTCAAGGCTTTTCCTCCTCATCGGAGCAGGATTGTGTCCCAGGAGATGCCTGTCCTGCTCAGAGCAGGTGGGAAAAGAGGTCTGCCCCATCTCACAGCCTCCAGCATGAGGTTTCCTCCAGCGCTTTCTCTATGCTGGGTTTGGAGAGGATTTCAGCATCATGAAAGCACCTGGTCAGGGTGGACATTTCAGGGCTGGGGGTGGTGGAGCAGAGGCAGCACAGGGATGGGAAGAGGTGGGGGTTCCTTGAGGAAAGGGAGAAACCTCCAGCCTGGAAACCTTTTTGTTCCTCCTGGCATATTTCAGGGCAGGCAGTGGGGCGGGGGGGAAGGTGCGGTGGGGTCTTGACATGGAGCCGCCTGGAGCTGATGTCCCGGCCTCTGTTTAAATGCCCTCGAGCGCTTGGATTTGCCTCAGATTAAGTCCAGTTGCCCGGGCTGGCGCGTACCCGTACACGGGCTAAATGAGAACCACCCGTCACACCTCCCGTCCTCCCTCCTCCTCTCCCGCGCGGGTTCATTATGGCCTTCCCCAGCGAAAACAGGCTGCGTTTCGGGGGGAACACCGAAGCGTTTGATATTTTCCACTCTGCGTGTCAAGGGCATTTACAGTCGGCGTCAGGCTGTTCCGTCGGTCTGAGGGAAGCACTTTGAAGTGTTTGTGGTGGAGGCCACATGTGCAGTCAAGATGTGCCGCTGCGCTGGGCTCCCCAGCCTCTCCGCTCCCTTTGCATTCCCAGCACCATGTGACAATCCACAACATGGCTTAACCCTTTCGCACCGCTGGTTCATCACGCTTGGAGACAGGGATGAGGTCCTCGTCCCCTCCCGCGTCTTGGTGCCCAGGAAGCCTGCGGCCACCCCGTTTCATTTCGGAGAAGCAGCGGCACAGCTCGGGCCAACATGGCCAGTGAATGTGATGGGATAGAGCTGGGAGGCCTCGAAGCTCCTGGTCCAAGTGGAGGATCTGACGCTAATCCTCACACATGCTGCCGGAGGTCCTGCTTTGATGATGAAAGTAGCATCTCTTGCCACGAGCAGCTGCAGAGCCAGCTCCCACCCCTGCCCATCCTGCAGCGGCACCCAAGAAGCCGCACGGAAGGAATCCCAGTGGCTGTGACACACCAGGCATCTCCATGATGACATTACTGCCCGTCCCTCCGGCATGACAGATGGCACATGGTGAAGTTGGCAGCAGTTGGGCTGCACAGACGCTGCCCCAGGGACCTCTGGGCACAGGGTGAACAATTGCAGCAGCTTCTCCTCGGAGGCACTGGTATGAGCCCGGCAGTGTTTTGAGGAGCTCTCTGCAGGGGTAGTGGTCAGGGATGTATCTAATTTGTTTGTGTAGGGCTTGCACAGTAGTCGTGCAGCGCTTTGCCATAGCTACGGGCTTCAGGTTATTTTCACGTGCCCAGAGAGAGCCCAGGAGAGGAGCCTGCTTTGAAATGAAACACGGGAATCAGCAAGCACAGCTGCTCTTTGAGGGAAGGAGAGTAGCAGCCTCCCAGCCATATGTCTCTCCTCGGCTCCCTGAAAACAGTGCCAGGACAGAGTGGAGAAATTCAAGACACGTTGTGTCACCAAGTGATGCTTTTCTGGTGCCCAAGAGGCACCTTCTCCCCTGGTTCTCTGCATCTCTCCAGGCAGGAGGAGAGTAGGCTTCTCCAGGGAACACCTCCTCCAAGGCTTCGGTCTTGGATCTCCCATCTTCTGTCAGGAGCCTGTGGCTGGTTACTGGGAGCTGGGCTTGGCTCACACCTTGGGAAGTTCCATAAGATAGAAACTCAAACTTCACCGCCCCACAGGCCTGTCTCTGCCAGGGGCTGAGCTGCAGCCTCCATGTGGTGGTTTTAATTCTGAGCAGGTTCCCAGTCTGATCCACACAGCCTGGACCCGCTGCAGTGATAGAAAGGACATGGAAGGCGACAGGGGAGGAAAGAGCGCGATGGAAAACACAGAGACCTTTCTGTGCAAGCTCAGAGCTCAATGGCTAGGAGCGAAGGGGCCAGGGCTGTGGGCTGTGGGGAGGCACCTCCCACCCTTTGCTGCTGCCTCCAGCACAGCAATGGTTTTTGGGGGCCAACACAGCGCTGCCCTGTTCACTCGACCTGGCATTCCCAGAGCAGAGGCTGCAGGCATGTTCCTGGGATGCTGCTGGTCTGCCGTGGCAGCGTGCATCCAGCACAGGAATACTGCTCTGGCAGCTGTGGCGTTAATGCGTGGCACAGAAAAAAATCGTCTTCCTTTTCAATTATTGCGTTACAGAGGGTGGTGGCCTGGGGGAAGGGTGTCATTCTACTGGCTCTCCCTTGGCAGGGAAAAGAAGTCTTTTGGGCCACAGTTTCCTAGAAAAGTTGAAGCCAAGGTATTATCCAGCATAACCGTCCTCTCCTCCTTCCATCAAAGCCCCCTCCCTCTAATTAATTCGAGTCCTGGAAACCCCTGCCTTCCACCCTGATTTCCCAGCCCCCAGCAAAGCCTCTGACTCAACCCACGTCTCTCTCGCTGCTGCTCTTCTCCTCTACGGAGATGATTGACTCTGTCCCCCAGGGAGGGCTGCGCTTGGGTTGCTCCGGCAGCCCTGTCCTCGCCTCTCTGTGTGCCTGGGTGTGTTTTGATGTGCTTTTGTGCTGGGCTGGCACTGGGAGGAGAGGTGGCCTGGAGTTACAGTCCACTCCGATTCATCACACCACTCTGAAATCCCAAATCCTCTAAATCTGAAAGGTCAGAACGAAGGCACGTGACTCCTGGTGCTGCCCCTGGAGCACCCTCCATACAACCTGATAAAAGCAGGACCCATCCACAAAACTTCAGCCATCCAAACATCACCTGCATAGCCTGAGTTCATCATCGACTTGGCGGTGAGAAGGGGATGCAGGATGGCTATGTCAGGTGGGAACGGCTTTCCAAAACAGCCTTGGGAACGCTGGACAGCTGGAGCAAAGCTGGAGCGAGCAGACCCGCGCCAGGCTGCCTGGCAGCTCGTGATGGCTGTACACAGTGGAGCTGGTCTCTGTTGCTCCTGGGATCTGCTGCTCACCAAGGGGCTCCAACGCCGACCCGAAATGAAGCTGAAACAGGGCAGGCGGAAGGGAGCTGGATGAGTTTTCAGACCAGTTTCCTAAGGAAACTGCACTGATGCGCTAACCCTCTACCTGGGTTCCCTAATCAGTTTTGAACAGGTTGGAAAGTTTTGAAACCCGTTTGGTCAAAGGGGCAGACATCTCAGAAGCAGTAAATTAATGACAATAAAATACCCTGCCAGGGAAAAGAGATCCAAACTGGGGGCCCAAGTGAAGGGAAGAGGAATAACCTTCCTTTTATTAGACACCAGGAGGTAGACGTAGGAAAGCTGGCTTCATTGATTTCCCAGACCCACTTGCTTTTATAGCTCTGCTTCAGTGCGAGGGGGAGGCTGAGTTTCAAAACTTGACCAAATTAGTAGGTGCAGATTAGGTCTGTCGTATCATTCTCATTCCAACCCTAAGCCCGTCAGGACAGGAGTCAGAGCTTCCTATGGGTCTGCCAAGAGTTCCCTGAGTCACACAGACATGGGGATGGATCCCCTTCTGGGCTGCCCTCTTGACAGCAACCCCAGAGTGGTCCAGGAGCAGATGCACAAGCCCAGGGAGCAATTCTCTGCTCAGGGTAGCTCTCAGTGCCGGGAGCCAGCGGTGCCCTGACCTGAGTCCTGCCTAGGGGTCTACACTGCTTCCCACGTCGGTGTCGCTGACTCAGTGCAAGCCTGATGAACTAAACCCAATAAAAGGCAGAGACACCACGTGAGCAGGAGCTCGTCATGCCTGCAGTGCATCAGGTTTTTCGGTTTGAGGCATCCTTCTGATGAGGCTTGTTTTCCACTTCTGTTGGAATTGACACCTGGGGTAGAAATCAGTTTCTTCTAAGAGTTCTCCTTTTTCCTCCTCCATTCCCTAAAGGCCCCTCCGCTCTGCCATCAATCTGACGGCACCAAGGGCAGGCACATTTCCTTCTGCCTTGCAAACCCCAGTGAGACTGATTTGGTGAGACCTGAAGGTGGCACAGACCCCAGCTCTCCGTCACCCACCCTGAGATTCAGCCCCGTCGGCACGCCAAGCCAAGCTTCGATGCCAAGGATATGTGAGATAATCCCGGTTTGGGTCATGGTTGGGGAATGGAGACAGCTTCCCCTTATTGTGCTCATGATACATCGTGCCTGCTCACAGCCCAGAAGGCGCACGCAGCTGCGGTCGGAGCTGGTGGCCAGCACAAGGTCTATTAAGGGGCAACATTTCACCTTTGTATAAACCCTTTACTCAGAGGATCACAAAGCGCTTTGCAAATGCTTCCTTATTAATCCTCACCACGGTTCTGGGAAGAAATAAGAGACACGGGGGAATCACCTCATTTGCTACGCAGAGGGGGCACTTTCTGGGGTGAAACAGAGGCATTTAACAGACGAGAACAGTGCTGCTCAACATAACACACTGGCCAGAAACGAAATGAGAGGAATTAAAATTGTGGTGGATGAGGGGAACTTTAGGCAGGAATGGCGTGATTAATCACGCTGAAACTTGGCTGAGACAACGGCGAAAGGCGCCGTGTGATTTTTATCGGGGTCTGTTAGCGCTCTGTTCGTACGCCGGTGTGACAGGTGACGCAGCATCCCCAGAGAACGGGCTGGGGTGGCAGGATCAGGACTCGGCTTGGGAGGGAAACACCTGGGCAAAACTTCCAAAAGCAACAGCGTGATTGGGGTTGTTGGGCATCAGCCACTGCTGCCCATCAGGCACCTCTACACATTCACCGGCGGTGAAGCTCTTGCTCCTTGTGGCTTCAGGGACACGTGCCATAACCCATGGCACCGCTGTCACCTGCTGTTTGTGTCACACACCCCTATCCCTGGCGCCAAGGTGCTTTTTGCCATTCCCACTGCCGAACTTGCGTTGTTTCAGGCAGACAAGACAAAGACATGCCTGGCCTTTACCTGCAGCTGTATTTTCTCATGTAAGCTTTGCACCTTGGACTGCCTACCTCTCTTCAAACCCACCGTTCCTTTAGGAAGGTCCTCAGCTCAGCCATACCCTCCAGTGAGCCGCACTTGCAGCTAATTTGCACAACATCAGAGGCTGGCACAGCTACATAATCCTCACTACTGATGAGTCTCAAGGTGGTTTACAAATAACCCGGAAACTATACTCGTCCAAGTGGGATTATCTGAAAAGCAAACTCCACAGGTTTGCACGATGTACACTGCCTGGTCCCCAAACCAGAAACATCCCAGACGACAACACTGGCAAGGAAGAAAAGGTCAGTTAGAGCTAGTTTTCACTCCAAGGTTTCACGAGACATGACTTTGCCAATCCCTCCGTTCTAACAACTCATTTCAGAGCAGTTTGCACAAGACTGAAGGATACCACCAGGGACTGGGCACACTGTGTAAACACACACCATTTTATAAATGCTACCAGATCAGCTTTAGATGGTGGCAGGAGGTGGAGGATGGGATTTATGCAAGGTAACTTGAATAAAGCAAGAGCTCGCAGTCTTTTTTTCTGGGCACTGATAGCTCTAGTAATTATCAGTGCCAGCTCTGCCAGCCCTGCGCTTCCTTCCAGGCCACATACCAGTCTGAGGAGGGTTTTGTATCCTTGTTGCAATGAAGTATTTTATCCCACTAGAGTTTATTATTCTTTTATGGACTGAAGGGCTTCAGCCTAATCTTTCAACAAACAAAAGGAATCTTTCAACATTTCAATGCTGTTGTAATTGGCTCCAAAAATAGCACCCTCAGAGCCACATTTCTTAAACTTCTCAAATCCAAGGATTAACCTTTTTTTTCAGAAAAAAAAATAATAATCCAAAAATCAACTTGTATATTTTTCGTACATCAAATCAAATAAATGAAAGACTAAAACTCTAAAGTTAATCTATAGTAGCTTTTATTTTCTCCCATTTTGTTTGTGTGCTTGCTTCTGTGGCTGTCGGAGGGGGGGAGAGAGGGTTTACTATTGTTTCATGAGCCACCACTGGATGTTTTATAGACCACCAAAGGCCCATGGATCACAATCTGAGAAACACTGCTTTGGAGATCAACAGGCTCGTTACAGGAGGCCCTTGCTCTCTTCTCTGCTTTATGGCTCAGGCTGCCACTTTTTGTCTTTAACTCCTTTGTGTTGCTCACCAAAAGGCGCCGGTTGTCTCCTCTGGGGACCAGGTGCTCTGCACGGCTCAGTTCATGCCGTCCTGTCCTTGCAATTACTGTGCATTCACTTTGTACCCCTGGATCCATGCCACGCTCCATGTACTCCAGCCAGGTCAGCTCCATGGCAAAGTACCATCGCCCGAGGGATGCAGAATAATGCCGGCTTGTTCTGTATCTTAAAAAAGACAGTACGTGTCCTCTTGGAGAGGATGAGTTGTCTCCACTGTTCCTCTGTTATCGTAAGCGTCTTTTCCTGCCAGAAAAACCGGCCTCGGTGCAGCCCTCTCCATGACCCCCACAGCTCTCTACAAATTTTGCAAGCAGACACCTTGGCACCTCCCGTTGCCTTCGGACTCTGTTAGTGTTGGCTGGCTGGGACTGATAGCTTCCATCTTCTTTCTCCCTGTTTCATTAACTGTCACACTGAGGGTTTTGATCTTCCCTGGAACCAAGCCCTGCCAAAAGATTTACCCTACTGCAGTGCTCCGTTTCACATAACTGCCAGAGAAGGCTGTGCAGTTGGTAACGACCAAGGTAAGGAAACACACTAGATGCACTCAGGATATGGCGTTCACATATTGTACTTTCATAAAGGTACGGCAGTGGAAACATTCCCTATTTTGATTGTCCCAAAGCCACAGGAAAATGGGAATTAAGGGAATTGATATGTCTGGGATGGATGCCAGCTCTGATTTACTCACGTTTTTACCCTGATCTGAAATACCTTGGTCAGAGATGGAAAACTTTTATAGAAGACATGAACCAAATCAGGCTCTGCAAGTGCTGGTATTCAGCTAAGAGCTATCTCAGCTGGCAAAGTCCGAGAAACATAAAAACAAAGGAACTGGGAATCAAATGGGCAACAGCAGCTCTGTAAGAAATTTTTTCTCTTCCTACAGAGGGTTTGGACATTCCAGCACCACCACGGCTAACACCCGCATTTGCAGTCTGCCTTCTGACCACAAAGTGCCTAAGGTACCAGAACACCAGTGAGTTAGGATGTAGGGGTTGGCTTGGCTCCTGGAAAGAGGATGTGCTTTATCATCAAATCCCAGCATGATTTGGTATGGAGAGGCACAGAGCAGTCAAGGCAGAGTGGTGAGCCCAAAAGAGGGTTGCCTTTGGAAGCAGTATAAAAAGAAAACATCCTTGCTAACATAACCTCGCCTTCTAGTTTAACCTCCGTGTTCCCTCAGAGAGTGCAAACATGCCTGCACATATTTTAGGCACAGCAACCCACTTAGGAAGACTCAGATGTAGCGTAAGTCCAATTAAAGCAAAATGGAATGAAAGTCCCAAATTATTTCAATGTGTCAGAGCGAGGAGTTTGCAAATCCACTGGTTATTGCAAAGTTGTTCTGGGAAAAATAATTTCTGTATAGATTCCATCCCGCTTTGCTGAACTACATGGGAGTTTTGCCATCAGCTTCAATGGGAGAAGGACCAACACATCTAAGCAAGCTTTAGCCATGCATTAGCTATCTGTGCTCCAGGCCAAATGCATTTGCTCTTATGCTCCTATCCTGCAATGAATTTTCTATAGAAAGATTTCTGTCCCTTCAGTGGTGTCCACTGAACTCACACCAGCAAGGTCTAACCGCAAGATGCCATCTGACTGTCCGGAAACGCATAAGAACATATATCTGCGTTAATCTTGCTGAGATTAATATGAGTTCAATCAAGAGCAGAGTTTGATGAAAATATCTCATTACATATCAAGCTGGAGGGTAGATCAAAGCCTTTTTTTTAGCTCACTAATAAAACAAAACAGAAACAGCACTGTCGAGGAAGCTGCTTGCTTGTTTGTGATGGCTCCCTTCTTTGGGAAGGTGAGTACAGAAACCATAAAATTATTACTGCTAAAATAATCAAAACAAAATACAAAATTAGGCAAATCTTTAATGCAGGATAACATCCATAATTCTTTCTCTCGTTAAAATTCCTGAACACCAGACAGTGGGGATGAAATGCTCTGCCCACATCACTCCCCTCCAACCTCTCTTCAGAACAAAGGAAAACCGTGAAGGGCCCTTCTTGATTTATGAAGCACGTTTTTTTTTTTTTTGCATGTATTTGAATATTAACAGGACCCCAAAATCCTGGTGTCATAAACTAGATTTAAGCCAACTCAGTGTGCCACCCCAAAGATGTGCCCCTGGTTCCTCCAAAGTTGTGCTCTCTGCTCTCTAAGGCTCACACAGTTACCAAAGGGCAGATACTGGTGTGGTTTTTTAAACTTGCTAGAAAGCCATTTTCTCCCTTAAATGTAATTTATGTCATTCAGCTAGAAAGTTTGTTTTCAGTACAAAATACTTTTTAATCACCTCTGTTAAAGTCTTTCTACTTCATCTCATCTGGTTCCTATGGAAATCGCAAGTCTTCCAGAACTGCAAATTCTGTTTTTCAGCCAATGTTAGGAAAACTGATTTTTTCCACTACCTTCTGAGATAGCATTTGCATATAAATACTGTTCAGATCTCAGAGAATATATTTGAAATTATTCTTATTATTCATTATACTGGAGACCTTCCATGTTTTCACAAGCAGTCGTTTTATTTTTTCTCCCTTTCCACGTAAGCAAAAAAAAAGATCTCCCGTTTGCTTCTTCATTAATCCTCAGCTCCTTTTTACATGCAGTCCTTCCTCACCAGAATTCTTGTTATATTTAAAAAAACCCAACAAAACAAAGAGAAAATAATAAAAATTGGCACCTTTTTGGCCGAAACAGCACTTCCCACCTTTAATCCATGGATGGCTGAAGAGGTTATAAAAGTTTGTAGCTGGTCTGATGAACCAACTATTCTTAAAACTCTCTATTCGAAGTTTAACAATAAAAGTGTAAGTGCTCCAAAAGACATAAAGAAGGTTGACAGGGATCTTTGCCGTGGTTTGGGAACCTCTGCGTTAAGGAAGAGAGAAAGAGCACGGAGTTGTGTGTCTTTTCTATGTCAAGCTACAGTGAGCTGAACATAAAGTGGTGTATTTCCTCGCCAGGGTGAACGTCTCATGTTAAGGACAGGTAAAAGAGACCTACTGTTTGAGTCAGCCAGAACCAGTAAGGCTACTCCCTGCTACATACTACACGTTTCCCAAGCACACACTGATGGTACTGCTTATGCATTCACTGAACTTCCTGAGCTTGTTGCTGGTGTGTTTTTCCACTCCTCCTTTCTCTCCACCATCCCTGTCTCCCATTTCAGGGCTCCACCTCACTGCTGTGTACACACTTTCAGGTGTAAAACAAGCCCGAAACGCAGGAAGGGACAACACTATCCATTAGGCAGTGCAACAGCAGGGCATGACTACAGATGGACAACAGAATTGTCAATGCAATTGATGTGCAAGTCTCTGTTTCCAAGTCTTGTGAAGAACCATCCTTCACCTGTACTTGGGAGGAGGACTCAGGAGGGAGGTGCAGTTGGAGAATCTCTTTAGGCTAGGCAGGGAGGAAAACAGGAATATTCTTGCTCTCCCCTATACGGACCACTTTTGAAAATCCCGCTTGTTCTGAACACTGTCTCAGGCAAGAAGCAGGCAGAACACAGCACCAGATGAGAGCCACATGCTGAGATCAAGTGGTGCAAATCTTTTCTGTCTCTCTGCAACTCTCCTGCAGGGCACCTGAACTCCAGAGATTCACGAGCATTGGCAAAGAATTTACTTTCTCAGAATGATCATTCTTGAGATTAGCAGAGAAACTTAATGATAACATAAATTGCAGATGTCCCCTTTTTACCTCTTCACACATCTTGGGATTCTTCAGGATCTTCTCAGTTGTGGACTCAGTTGACTTCTCAGTTGAAAAAAGTTCTTCTCCTTTAAAAGAGCAGAAAAATATGGTTTGTTAGTCTCTTCACCAGGTTGTGAGACATAAAGAATTCTTGAGAAGATCATCCTCTCTATCCCTGTAAAGCAGCTATAGCACTAGCCAAGAGCCTGTGTCTTTTCATCTGCTTCATTAGCTACACTTTGGAAATTTTCAGGGCTTGTGCAGCTAGGAGATGGCTCAAACAGCACTAAGAAGGGCCATGGGTCTCTGGGTTTTGCAGCTGCAGCACCCATGGAAAGAAGACCTGACATTGATGCTGGCAGTCATGGGCGAACCTTCTTTCAGAGGAAATGGAGACGTGTTGGGAATCTCCCAAGACAGCAAAAGAATGCTTCCAGTCAGGTGGAGCAGCCTGCTGGCTCCATCAACCTGACGGACTTGGCAGTCTTTCCTGCTCCAGCTGGCCAGGATCCTGGAGTCTGCAAAGCTGGAGGCAGAGTCACTGAATTATTGGGAGAAAACAGATAGCTGCATAAGCTTATACACAGTGATATAACATACATATAAATATATACTCATGCACATACATTTATACTCATCATGGAGTAAGCAGCACCTCCTTCAGTAAGCTTGCAGGATATATGAACTCCCAGTAGGACTTAAACCCCTATGCCTTATCCTATAATGACTAAGCTGGTCTCTGCGTTGGGCATGTTAACTCTGCAGGAGAGCTCTGACATCTTCGTGGAAGAGATTTAAAGATGTATTTTTATTAGCTTTTGTAGAAGAAACACTGACTAAAAGCTCCTATCTGAAGCTTGCTCAACAGCCTCACATTCCCTGGGTTCCTCTAAGTCTGAGTCTTCAAAGTCTTTCTGTAGCAGAGGCCAAATCCCACTTCCAGCTCCAGTCTGGGCACCAGGCTCGCTTGCTAGGCTCTCGACTTCTTCAGCCCAGAGCAGAGTTCCTGCTTACGTCAGCAGTAGTTGGCCAAGAGAAAAAGAGAACAATACAGCCTTTATAGATTAACAATATTTCAATTTACTGTAAATTATGCAGTATATAACATGGCTCAGAGGAGCAATTTGTCATTCTTTGGGATTCTTGCTTTTTTTGTCCTTTCCTTCTCTTCCTTCTCCATCTTCCCCTTTTCACTTCTCCTCTCTTCCACTTCTATCTTTTTACCTCCTTTTCTCTCTCCTTTCTGCATTTCCTCCCTTTCAATAGATCCCACTTCTGCTCCGATGGCCCCACTTCAATCCCTACCTCTATGTTATCTGCTAAAATCACTGACAACAGAACATCTAAGCAGAGATGCATTCCAGTGTCCAAGAAAGGGATGCATAGAGCAAAGAGAGCAGGACTTGAGGGGCAGGAGGACTGGGATATGAAAGAAGAGTTACGGGCAGGAAAGGCCTGGAGTACACACATTGGTACAGGCAAAATAGAGAGCTCACCCCCAGCAGTGACTGAAAGAATTCTCTACAGCATTTCTGCCTGGAACTGTCAGTCCAAGAAAAAATTATATTTCCTAGTCAGAAGGAGAAAAATAAACAGAAAAGTGTTTCATCTTTGGAGTGTTGGATATTTGATCTTATCCGGAGTAAGTGTGTGTGTACATGTGTGCATATGTCACTGTCGCTATTTTATTATGGAGTGCTGTTACGAAACTTCCCGTCTCATTTTGCGTAAATCTTCTTTTGCAGACATGCAGTCACTAGTTTAGAGGATATTTACTGTTAAATGCCTCAGTTTTTGCAGACTCAACTTTTCTTGGTTTCACTCTCAGGACTACTCGGCATAACCAGAGCCTTTGTCTCTTCAAACCTCAATATTTAGGTCACATGGACGAGTGTAGTTATGGATACAAAACCAGCACTCACAGGTTGCCCTATTTGCTCAAACTCATCTTTGGTTCTCTTCCAAAAGCCAACATCCCAGCTGACATTCGATATGCTGCTCACCTTACCTGGATGCCTGCTCAAGGAAGGAGAAATCCCTCCTCCACAGCAAGTACAGGCCTTGCTCGATTCACCACAGAACGTGAGCCTCCGACACTCAGGAGTCAAACGACTCCAGCACCGAAAACGCCCAAGTTCCCCGTAGACTGGCCATCTGCAACACCAAGGAGCTGCCTCTCCCAAGCCAGGACTCTGAAGATGCTGTGCAACCTAACAAAACTCAACGGACCCAGCTACCTTCCTGTCTAGCTCTTGTCTTGTTAAGTTCTTGTCCTGTCAAGGTCACCTGACAAACAAAAACACTTTCAGAAGAGAAAACTCCCCTGAGCTCATCCCTTCTGTTCTTGTGATCAATGCCAGCCCATGTTGCCCTTCGTTTTTCTGCAGTCACCCAGGGCAACAGTTCTACGTCCCTCACTGTGCATAAGGACATGCTTCCAGGTCCCAGAGGAAAGCACAAACACACACAGACTTCCTCGTATTAAAGGTATTCTGCAAAGCATAGGAAACCTTCAGAACAGTCAGAAGAGAGAACAACAGAGAAGATGAAACCCACAGTCGGCATTCCCAAGGCCCTGAGCACACTGAAAAGCTCTGCAGCCTCCCCCCTTTCCTTGGGGTTTGGCTGCCTGCACTACAGGCCAGCTCTGATACAGTGCAACTGCAAGCTGGGATGAGGCTGCTATGAAAACACCGTGAGATAACTGCGAGCAGCCTCTACAGGGCCCTTCCCCACTTCACGTGGGAGCTGCCTTTAAACTTGAGCCCCTGCCCTTGGTCTTTCCCTCAGCTACCTTGTAGGTCTGCCTGTGCGTATACACCTTGTTGATCCTGAATCCTGGATGTGGGGGAAGAGGTGTTCCCTATCACCCCTGGAAGCAATCAGATCCAGGAGCTGGTGCCCAGGTCCTCCTTGTTGCAGTGCACTTACCCTGCTTGCTGAACACCGGGACGGGCAATTTAAGCAGCTACATTGGTCCCCATCACAGATGGGTGATGATCTTGTCCTTCAGGCCATCTTCTCAGATTGGAATTGACCCCAGGTAGAACTGTTCATGACACAAGCCACCTTATGTCTTCGTCAGGACAGGAGCAAGCTGAAGATCAGACTGCTGCCTTTTAGAAAACACAAACAGGAAACCATTTTGAAGTAAAATCACAGAGAACTTAATCTCACCCTCATTCTTCCTAAAATCACTGGGCTCTTTGTGCCAACATTATATTTTGATGTGTTTCCTTTCTTCACAATCTTATATGAGAGCACAGAAAGCCGCTATGCGGAGCAGAGATAGTGAAAGCCCTTCTGGATCATCTGTTTCAGAGCAGGTCTCTATCTATCCCCCAGTTTTCACTTGCTGGAAAGTTACCCAGCCATATGTTTGCAATTAAAGTCTCAGTTCCTCACAGGCTCATGGCAAATAGTCTGCTTCACCTAGGTCACATCTCTAAAGGGAATTTCCCCAGACTGGATTTGCAGGCCATATTCGGTGGCAGCTCTGACACAGGTATTAGCCATAATGGAATCCATGTCAATTATGAGTTCATCCATTCGTTTTTCTATCCAGGCCTCCCACTCAAATTTCAGAGATCTCCTTCTAAAATGCAATTTGACCCATTTTGGAATGGAGAGAGTTTCTTAGTCACTCCATTTGAGACCAATTAGGCTGTTTGATTTGGGATCCTTTATCCCTCAGCGCTCTTAGCCTGTCTGTTCCAATAAATGTTACAAAAAATCCCGGTGTCTGAAATCCCTGCATGCTTCATGGACCCTATTTCCTACCCAGTATCTGCGCTCCCTTTACTCCTCTTTCCCCGACCTGAGTCAATCACGGACTCTGGGGTTACTTTGTGCGTACCAGCTCCACCTCCTTGAACTGCCCTTCAACTCTGTGCCTGTGGAGGCCATGAGGATGAGGAGGTGTGATTGACTTGTAACGCTTTCTCCTGGCTTAAGAGCTCCAAGCAATCTGTTGCGGCTAACTCACGATGCAAACATGCTCTGAGAGGTCACTTTTAATAGACCTCACTGATTTGCTTGAAATATTGATTAAATCGTAACTGCTTCCTTTCCAACCATCTGATGGACAGCCCAGTCAGCCCGTGAGTTTGGGGAGAATTCCAGCTTTCAAACCAAGGAAAAATCACAGATTTGCAGTGATCTTTGGAGCTCAAGGCTTGTGTTTCATGTGTCATTCCCATATGTTTCCAGTCCCTCATGTCCCTGTAGAACAAGTAAATGGTGTGAATTCAAAGCTGATAATGGAAACAAGGGCGTGGGTTGTGAGAAGACATCTACCTGCTTTAATTTAACAGTCTTTAGAAGTTCTTCACGTGTTCCAAACCAGAATAGCCTGCAAGGTTTGTGAAATCAGGGTGCACTCGCAGTACAGAAATAATGTAAAGGTAATATAATGTAAACCTTTGATTGAGGAATGAGCCTGAGCACATATTTAACTGTCATCACAAAGAAGACGGCTTTCCTCATTAGGGGCCCAGATGAATTGTTACAGTAAGTCCAAGACCCGTTAGAGGAGAAGGGCTGGAACCAGCTCTTCCCTCCTGAGCCTCCAGGAACGACCCTGAGCTTTCAGTGAGGGAGGTTTGTTTCAGAATCCAAACCTGAACCTGGCTCTGAGGTTGGCCCCTCGCCCCCTCTTCCAGCGGCAGACCTAGCCCAGCTGAGGGCCTCCATGGACCTGTGCTACGCAGGGAGTTCAAAATGCAGATCTCCATTTTGCAGCCTGGGATCATCTCCGACTTTCCCAGCTTCAGAACCGCAATTCCATTTGCTTTACGTCACTGGCCTGTTCGCTTTGGGGGAAGAAAAAAATAATAAAAAAAAAACCCCAACCAGTAACATTCCAAAAGACAGCAACGCTGTCCCAGCAACATTCCTCCTTGCAGAGCAAGGAAGAAGACAATTAAGCCCAGCAGTACCCACATCCTCAGCCCTTTGGGCCTCACAGCATTTTCTCCCTCTTTCCTCTGTCTTTGTTTTGGGATTTTTATTTCAATTTTTATCACTTTGGCTCGTGCTGGCTGAGAGGCAGGGGACCTCAGTGGTATCCTTGAAGTGTTTACTCAAGATTGGAGCACACCCAAGAGGTGGTTATCAAGGCCCCTTCAAGCCTCTGAAACCCCACACTGCATGCGTGTTTTGCAGAGGGGGATGGCTGCAGCTGGATGAGTAGAATTTGCCCTTGGGGACAGGTTTGGCTGCCAGTGACGGAGAGGTGCTGGGAGTAAAACGTGTTGTATCCATCCTCCTCCTTTGTCAGCCGCACTCTGCTATTTGGCCGTGGAGAAGTCATCGTGCTGCAAGCTAGGCTCTGCCTCTCTTCTGGATGATCTCCAGGCTCCCAGCAGTGCACAGGGACAGTGCTCATTAGTGCTGCTGCCCTTGGGGGCCCTCCCTGCACATCCTGAACCCAGGAGCTCTGATACCACCCCACAGAAAGCAGACCTCCAGTCCTCTTTGTCTTGCTCACGCTACTGATCAAAGCACACACGTCCCCACCTCTGCAGCCTTGTAGGTGCTCTAAGTTAGGAATCATCTCTTCAGTGACATGTGACAATCAAAGCCCATGACATGCAGGCTTTGTAAAATTTTTTAGCACTGTTACTTTTTATGGTAGGTTGCATAAAACTTGTAGATAGATCCCAACAAAGCAATACAGTTGCTCAGCACATCCCCATTCTCCTTGCCATGACCATTCTTCCACAACCTCTTGAGCTTGGGTCAAGGCCTGTGGACTATCCAGAGTCATCCTCCTATGAAGGACTTCTGCACACCAGGGAATCTACCCTGCAAGCAGCTTCATCCTGCTTTTCTCCATTTTTAACCTTGGTGGTTCTTCACGGAATGCCCTCTGTTTCCTCCCTAAAGCCTCCTCCTCTGTTTCTCTTCATTGCTGCCTGCTTTCCTCTTCCTTCTGGTCCTCCATCTCACGAGCTTTTTCCATGATTTTGAATTCCTTTGCTCTTCAGAGTGGGTAAAACCACTTTATATTGGTGATAAGGTAATATTTTAAAAATAAACCTCTCATAGTCAAACTATATTGACAGATATATAAGCACACATGTTCTACGTTGACATGGATTTTCTGAAACATTCAAAAAATATAACCAAATACATTTCATATTGGAAAACATGAAATTTCAGAATACTCAAAAATTTTGGAAACAGAACTTTCTCGCATTATAAAAATGTTTCATTTTGGGAAAGGCTGGGTTTTCTTTGCTTTTCTTTTCTCCAGAAAAAATACTCAAAACAGGTACTTTTAAATGTTTGCACAAAAAATAACATGTCTTGTTTAAAAACCTTCTAATGAAAAATGTCCAGTAGGTCCCAGAGCTGGGTTCATTCCATGGTCACAAACCCTATTGATGGTGGTGAGGTTAGTTACGCTTGGTAAGAGATACAATGAAGAACTAACAAACATCCTTGCTGTTCCGCGCTTGCCCCAGCTTTCCTCTGCTGCAGGCACCCCTCTGCGCTCTGATCCCCTGGTAGGAGGGAATGTGGTATTTGTTATTGGTTTCGTACCGACCATGGAGCCTCATTTCTTACGGAGCCTCTCAGGACAATCCTGGGTTCTTATGTGCAAATGAAATATGGCTCTGTTGGTGCAGGCTGACGGGCCCTCTCCATGGGCAGCTTGCAAGGAAACTCACCCGTGGCATTCTGGCACCATTCTGAGTCCATTACCTCTGCTCCTGCTGCTTCTGCTTCCTCTGGCATTTTCAACGTTACCATGGAATGAAGAGTGAGCCCCAGAAGAGGCGCATACCTAGAAACACGGCACTTGTCCCGCTGCTGCTAATAACTACTGACACTTGGTTTTCCACACTTCCACATAGGTGAATGAAGCTTTCTTTGTTGTGCAGAAGAGCTCAAGCCCAATCATCAGAGTGAACGGAAACAGGATTCTGGTGATATGTGGACCCAAGGATGGACTTGCACTTTTGATACCGTGACTTAAACCTGTCGGCACAAACAATCTTGGCCCTCTTCCCTTTGCAGTATTCTGTGCTGCCAAACCTCAATATTGAATCAGGAGGCAGGCGTGAAAGGGAAGAGAAGAAAGAAAAAGAAAAGAACAAGAGATGTGACACGTTTTTACTGGTTTTCTACGTTTCGTCAGGTTGCCAGGTGCAGTTGTCTCATTGTGCTAGAAATTTTTCTGTAACCAGAAGGACTAGGAATATAATCTTAAAAAACATAAAACCTGAGAGGTTTGAAGAATCACAGACCACCAATGACTAGTGCTTCATGAATAGCCCCAAGCCTGATAGTGCATCTCTCATTAGCAACATCAAGATCTGCAACATTTCCCTGTCTCATCACTGAAAAACGTTTCCTGTCTGCAGAGCAAACTTGTGTCCCTGAGGTAAGAAGCACATCGTAATACAAGGGCTGTGAAACATTTGTCACCAATCTCTCTCTCAAATAGAAATCAGCATGTTGCGTCAAAGGCCACAACCATCTTGCTGAAAAACAGCGTGATTAATGACACTAACATGTAATAATTAAAAAACACTTATTGAAGGGGATCATGAGCTGTTCTTGACTTGGGCAGAGTATTGTCCAGTTGGATCAAAAATCTCTGGGACATTCTTTAGAGATGCAGCAAGGTACGGGGGGGGGGGGCTTGGCCTCTGAATGAGGCTCTATGGCTCTACTGTAACAACGAAGTATCACAGAAGTAATCGCATCTCAGCAAGAGCTCCAGTCTTCTGGCCAGAAACACTAAAAATCTTGAGCACCAAGGGTCAAATTTCCACAGTCACCTTGCATAAGCCTGACTCTGCTCCCACTGCAAAACCAGTCACTGGCGGTAAGAAGAACAGCCTGTGCTTCTGAAAATCCCCTCAGAATTATTTCAGACTGCTATAAACCGCTTCTTCAACTCGCCTGTCAGCCTAAACATCCATTCTTCAGAAACGGCTTTGTTCTCCATTCAAACTTTGCTTCCCAGCCATTGGAGTCACAGGAGTAAAGTTGTCTTTGGTCATTCCAGCCAAAAGTTTGGCTCAGAGCAGATCCCTTACTCCATCACGAGGCCCAAGCAATGTCAGCTAATGCACCATGCCTAAGTTCCTGATCTCGCTTGCTGGTGCAAGTCATTGGGAGTCCCCTGCTTTCCTTGGGGCCAGGATTTCACACATTGTATTTAAGCTACCACTGAGTTCAAAGGCCGTTCCTCTCAATGTCAAGACTAAAGCTCTCCTAAAGAAGCCATGAGCGACGCTAAGGAAACTCGGAAATCTCAGCCTTTGTAAAACTAGCGGAGGAATTTTCCCTTAGTAACAAACCCCTTAGCATCTTTTGTTTTGGAAAGTATGAAAATGTTTCCATATAAATTTTTCCAAAATGCAGCCCTCAGGATTCTCACGTTGCCCTGATGCTGAGAAATCCCTCCGCGGGCCCCAAGAAAGGAAGAAAAAAGGACGGCCCGCGGAGTGTCTGAAAGATGGCAGCATCCTCAAGCATCCCTAGCCTTGGGGTGGAAAGCTAAGCCTTGTTATCCCTGTTTTGATCCCAGGTTCCCAGGGCTTCTTGCCAGGTTGTTGGGGGTCTGGCATCTCTGGGGGGTTTGTCTGGATTCTGGGGCAACAGTCCTGGTGTCTGTGGGCTTCCCGTCCCACAGCAGGATGGAACGCAGCACAGGGGCCCCAAGCCCTGGAAAACAACGCAGGCGGCTGGCAGGAGAGCAGGCTGCGCTCCCGCAGACTCATGGCTGGGGCTGGGCTCAGCAAAACAGAACCGCTCTCGAGACGGATTTCAGCAATGACGAAGGATGATTTCCTGACAACGAAGAAAGCTTTCCATTAGAAACGTCCCAGACAGTCCCAACCCGGAGACCGCATGGTGCTCTGGTGAGGTGGAAAAGTCCTCTGCACAGCCCAGCAGAGCTACGCCACGAAAGCACAAGGCTCAGGAGTCTGCCCCAGGGCATTTCCAACCAGCTTACTGCCTACCAAAGCCCTGGGCTTAGCTATCGAGTTACTCTGGCTCCTCCATACCTCTCCGCAGAGATGCTCCCTCCTAGGAAATGAGTCACACCTTACAGAGTGCCTGAGAAACCCTCTGGAGCTGCTTGTCTGTGTGTTGACTCCGAAGGAAGGAGATTGCATGGTCTGCCAGCACTAAACGTCTTAACCAGAGGCTGTGCTGGGACAGCAGGCTCATCCGTTGCCCACCCCAAGCGAGCACAGGGTGCCCCCATCCAGCTTTTTCCCCCCTCCAGCTTTTTCACACCTCCCCGTTTGCCTGCACCTCACTGTGTGCTCGCACATAAACAGCACGGACGGCGGGTAGGTGCCCCAATACCGAACAGGGCCAGACTCGCAGTTTGAGCTCATCACAGATGGCCTCCACGCTCTCCCAACAACAAGGAGAGCACGTGGGCAGCAGCCACCACGTCGGGAAGGGAGTTTGCTTCCCAAAACCCATAGCTATAACAAAAAATGACAGGCCAAGAACCCCTCCAGGCATCTCGGGTGGGTTTTTAATGCAACATTCGGGCAGAATCTTTGTTCCAGGTTTTGCTTTGAGTTGATTTCTTAAGCACACACACATCCAAGCCTGGGCCTCCAGCCCCCTCGGCTTGTGCAAGAGCTCTTTTGTATGTAAAGTCCTAATGTCCATGTTGTAGAGCACTTCTGCACCGTACAGTGGGCTCAGCACAACGCCCAGCAGAGAGAAATGGCACAAAATCTGTTGATAGATCATCTGCGGAAGGCCTGAACTCCAGCCAAGACAGATAAAAATAAAAGAAATTAGAATAGTGGGGTGTGTGTGTGTGTGTGTGTGTGTGTATGTTTTATGAAGGGAACATTTATATTTTTAAACTAGGAGTAATTGTATTCTGTATCTGAAATGGCATCTGAAAGTGATTTAGTGGAACAATGTGGTTTCTGATTGGTGCTTGAACTAGTTCCAGAACATTTTTTATAATAAGCATCATAAAGATCCCAATTATCTGATCCTTTTTCCTAACATGGTCAGAGAGGATGTTTCCAAAGAAACGGCTTTTGGGTTGTTTTTTTTTTTCCCTTTGTGGCACTGATCCTGCAAACATTTACATACACGCTTAATCCTGTGAGTAGCCCCAGAGAAATGAACCAAGGCAGCCCTCGGCAGCACAGCTAATCGGAGAGCAAACTACTAATGTTCAGATTTGCTAATCAGGGCAATCCATAGACTTTCAGGGAAAGGTCTGCTTGTTATTCCGAGAGCTGTTCAGGATGCATTTACGATTCAATAAAGGAGGCCCCAGCATTACCAAAATAATTACTTACTCAAACAAGCCTGTAAAACTCAAGGACTGCCCCAAATAAAAGGAGGCTTCTCCCCCCTCGTTTAATAACATAAATCTAGTGAAATGCATCTTGCTGCCATAAAATCAGTTCTACATGCCTAGAAACCATTGATTTACTAAGTGGGCAGGGAGGTCAGATCCTGCTAGGGACTCAGAGGGCTGAACATATGGAGAGAAGCTTTAAATCTGAAAGTTTGGTCCACTCACAGAAATGGAAAGCAGTTTGTAGCTTACCCTATAACTTCACTCTCCAAAATAAGACACATAAAAGCGACAGGCAATGCTGCAGATTAAAATGGAGCCATTTTGATGATCACACAGTAAGGGGGATAAATAACGACCCTAAAACTCACAGTCTGTCCCAGGCATGATTGTCCCTGCCTGAAAAACTGGCTTCACATTGGCAGCATCCCCCTCATGCTGGGATCCTGCAGGAGGGCTGGCTGCCACGTCCCGGGCATTGCCTTTCCCAAGGAGCCCTCAGCAGGCTGCAAGCACAACTCCGGCACCACACCAGACCTCCTGCCATGAGCACGGCAGGGCACGGCCAGGCAGGGATCAGGATGGCAGCAGTTAACGTAAGGCAACAGGCTGGTAGGAGCAGCAACAGGGTCTGCTACAGGACAGATGATTTCTTCCTGACACAGACAGGAGTCTCTGCCACCTTGCAAACATATCCTCCACTTTTCATCCCACAAAAAAAGTCCTTCTTTCCTGACCTGACTGGCTCTGGCTAGATCCTTCCTGCCACACACCACAACAGGGGAACCACAGCTCATCCTGGACAGCAGGTGTCTGTTCTCATTTCAAGCACCACCTCAATTTCCCTCTGTTTTGAGCAACACGGCGTTTAATGTGCTGCAGAGGACAGTTGGTTGCCACCCAATATCCGCACGTGGTAACTAAGACCCTGCAGAGGTTCTTGTGTTAAAAAGGGCTATGCGTGCCATCACTCTCAGGGTCCTCTATCTCCACCTTGTTCTTGTCCGGGAGAAGGAAACTCTCCTCCATAGTAAAGAAGAAATATCCAAGAAGGGAGCAAGGGAAACTTGCCAGGCAGTTGTCCTCGTTCAGACTAGCTGTACTTACGGGAAGGTGCGAGGGATTAAGCAGCCTGCTTAGCCTCGCGCAGCAGGGCAGCCAGAGATCCAGCAGTGGCTTTGCATTTGTAGTCAAGAGGAATAGGAAAACAGCTTTAAAAAATGCCAACCGACTGCTTGTGGGTATGAGCTGATAGAGACCATAAGCCATTCCTCGCAACGCTGTTCCATGCTCTCTGCAAGCTCACAATGAAGCCTACTGTGGTTTCTCAGTACTTCACCCCTATCCTGCACCCACCTCACCTATAAAGTATTGTCAGACCAATTCTGGAAGGTGCTTAACCCACGTAGCCCCCAGCACTATGCAAATATAATTAGCTTGAGTGTTTGGGTGGACCTGGAAGTGTCACCTAACTGCAGCAGCCACCTCGCTATCAGGCTGCCCCTGGTCGCTTGGATCATGTTCTGATGATGTGTGAACACAGAGGTGGCCAAAAATAAATAACAGAAGACGCCTTACTCCCCTGAGCACTGAGGCTCTCATGCCAAGAAATATCCTCGCTTCTTGCTGCCTCTTTTTGTGGTGGTTTTCCTGAGACTGAAAACGCTTCTCCACTGCAGAAGATGCAAAAAAATTCCTGCTGACCTCAGCATTGAGTTTCATCTTTTTGAAGCTTTGTTGCGCCTCTAAGATAATTTATGAGGTGTCAGGATTTTCCGACCACAAATGTCTTGGACGAAAACCGTTTTTACACTACAGATGCCATGAAAGAGAAGCAATTCCAGTCTGTTTTTTCTACAGCACTGTCTGTGTCCACAATGAAGCACGGGTTCAGAGCTCCTGGAGATTATTTGTGTAAGAGTTGTCCGGGCCAGCGCTCCACTGAGACTCAGGCTGGGTCTGATTCCCCACCTTTGCCTCATTGCCCTGATCTTCTCTGTTGGGAGGGGAACTCCCATTTCCTGGTGCTGTGCCACGAAAACACGAGCTTGCCAAGTTATTCTCTGTATGTGTGTATGTGCGTGTATGTGTTGAACAAGCTAGAAGTACCAGAGGTAAAAAGATCCATTAAGAAACCACATTTTGCAAAGGATCCCCAGATTTCTCGTCTGTGGATTTCTCTTCCCCGTGCTTTAGATTTTCGAGGGGGGAAAAGGAAACCAACAAAAAACCCCAAGAACCAGCTTAGCCACCTCTAATCCAGTATGCACCTCAGTCTCCATGAAAGTGTTCTTGGGACGACAGCAGTATTTCCCTTGGCTGGGATGCCCAGCCTCCTGGCTCCTCTGGAGCTGCAGAGCTGTAGACATTCCGCTGAGTAGTTTGCAACCCTGCCTGCCAGGAAAACCCAATGTCTCCATGGAGAAATCTCAGCGGAGGAGTTTGATACTCAATCAGGGATGGAAAAGAAGGGAGTTTATGCCTCCCTGAGACCAATCCCTTCCCCCTCAAAAAAAAAAAAAATTAAAAGCAAGAGGAAAAAAAATAAAAGGGATCATATTCTTACAGGCATGGGCTCAGACACGCCAGTAGTATTGGTGTACAGCGTATTGCTTTGTGTCAGGATGAGCCCAAGTCTTGGAGGCTTGGGCCAAATGTCTGTTTAGGTCAGTGGGAGTCTATCGACTTTGGATCAGGCTTAATGTTTGAATCTGGAGCTGAACTTCCAAACGTCTGGGCACACTTGCATCTTCTGGTGAATGGGGCTTGGTTTGGCCTGGCTTTGAGATAGGAACCAGCTGCAAATTCAGGCCTCCAAACATGTTCTAGGAAAGAGGTTATAAAAGAGCCCCTTCTTGCTCAACACATTTATTCCCAGTGGGCCAGATTCCCACATCTTCATTAACACTGAGCAGAACCTCACTTCAAGAGCACATACATTTATTTGAATGGGGCTATTCAGGGAGTCATCAAGTACCTAATGTCAGCAAGGGTAGCACCACTGAAGGGTCACATCTGTTTGCTTCATTGACATAAATGAGTTTTTTCTCCTTCCTGCTATTAGCACACGCTGCTACAGAAAAAACATATTGTCTTCCCTTCTTCCTGGCACCTCTTCGCAAAATGCTGGTTGCAGATTCTTCCTTACTGGTGACATGGTAAGAAGGAAAAAGTGCAGGAGCTCAGCTTGGAGCTCTAAGAGCTAGAAAAATCCTCTTGTGATAAAAGGAAGCTGTGATGAGAAGGTCAGAGTTCCTTCCTGAGCATTGCTCTAATCACCTTTTGCCTGCTTTCCCTCCCAGACTGAAAAAGAGTGCCCGCATGTGAAGGCAGAAGGAGGATGCTACCGCCTACCTACACCTTTTTGTAACCATCCCTTCCTAGAGGTCATTCTCCTGTGAGCCACAGTCATACTTAGTTGCTTTAAATAGTAAGTGTGCTGGTTTGGATGACTTTGACAGAATCAGGTAAGGGACCACTCCTGTGACTGCTGATGGAGGCAACAACCCTTCTAGCATAGTGCCTGTGATGGGCAGGACGTACCAGCCTCATGAATTGCCTGTCTCGCTACCCTGAGTTCTGAGAGAACTCCAAAAACTAGCTTTGAACTGGGCGCTTAGACTATTAGACAGCTGAATGAATCCCGGATTCAGACAATTGGGTGTACCTGATTCATATGACTTGGAAGTTGTGCTCCTAACTCACATTCACACTTTTGAAAACCTCACTCACAACACCCAACACCTGCACATTTGATTTTCTTCTTTCCAGGACAGTGACCAGTTCTTGGCCCTAACTGTTTCAGAGATGACTAACTGTAGGAAAGCAAAGCAAAATCCATCCCCTTAGATTCGCACACCATTTTCTCCATAACCACATCAGGTCACCTCGAGTCATGTAACTAAGGTTTGTCACAGGCAGATTTTCTTTTCCTTCTCCTTTCTCCAGGGAGATAAGGGTCTTTGCACTACGGTGTTAATATGAACCATCGTAACCATTTGCATTACACTTCCTAAGAAACAAGGCTGCTTAAACAGCTGTGAAGACACAGTGGCCAGCCAGTGTTAGAGACTCTTTCCAGTTATGAAGAATGCTAAATGTGCAGCTCCCACAGGCTAGCATTTGCAGAAGAAATGAACATGATTTTGCCAGTGTCAACAATGATCTGGTACCTGACAGTTGTGCTCAGTGCTGCAGTGAGCCCAAGCAATCCATATTCTCCTTACTGAAAAGGACGGAAAAAGTCTCCGCACTTTAATGACAGCTTTTCTCACCACTCCCAGCAGTTAGCATGATTTTTTAACTTGATCTGTATAAAACTCCTTCTTTCCCGTCTTTTTTTTTTTCTTCAACTTATTCCACACAGTGTTCTCAGATATTACAAACAGGTATCCAAGAGTCTGCTGCTTTTCCAGCAGGCACTTCAGGATTTTATGTGGGCAGCAAATTCTCCATTTCCCTGGTCTCCCTCAGAAAACTAACTTGACAGTGTAAGGAGAGTAAAAACAGACTGTTGTTTGTCAAAAAAGACCTTCTGGGAGAGGTTAAGAAGAGGATAACCTCTGCTCTTTTAGGTTGTACTCCGAATGGACAAATGAGCAGAAAACAGTTGCCAGTCCATGGAAGTACAAGGTCCGAACGGGAACAGCTGCATTCTGGAAAACTGCAGGCTGCAAAACTGGGATTATTGGTCATTTATAGGTTGGGAGGGAACATAGTGGCAGGACACAGAAGTTGGTGAAATAGTTTGTTTGCATACGTTTCACATGCAGGAATGATTTTTATATGAGCGAAATATTGTTAGGAGATGGTTCCTGTTTGAGACTTGAGCTCTTTCTCCACTTTAGAGGATGAGGAGCAATGGGATTCTGGTGTTAAGTCCTGGCCTGATGCTCCTAGAACCCAAAAGCTGTGCAACGTAAGTTCCAAGTGAGCTGGAGACTAATATATGTAAACACAGGGAGTACTGAAGCACTTTTTGGAGACAGAGAGCAGGTTAAGCTGTTTTGCAAGATACAGCTAATGAAAGACCATTGTTGCCCTGAGGAGAAAGGAAGGGAATTGTATTATTTATCTATTACAAATGCAGCCACTAAGGCATAAACAAAGCAACTTGCACAAAACCAGACAAAGGAGGTTGCCGCAGAGTCAGCAGTTTCAACTCAGGTTTCCTGTGTCCCAAACTAGCACTTTTATCATCTTCCTTCTCAGCGAGAGAGAAACGAGTATCAGAGAACAGAGTGAGCCTCCGCATTTTTCTAGCCCAAGACAGAACTGTGTCCATTGTTGGGACTAGCCCCCTAGGAGGAATTATTTCTATTCAATTTGTGTGTGTCACAGCCAGATAATGCACTGGGTGGTATTTCCCTCTCTTCCCCCAATCTTTTTCTTTTATGGCCACATGACTTCACCCCCTCGTGTGAGTGACAGTACCCATTAGACTAGACTCTGATGCAAAACAGCTGTGTAGAGAGAAGGGGAGGAAGGGAGTGGGGAACAGCAATTTAGAAAACAATTAAGAACATCAATTCCAATTCATTTGCTTGGCCAGGATAAGTAATTTCTAAGAGGTAACTTGATCTGTAGCGGACCGAGATTAAAGGCGAACTCCATTATCTCTAGTTTACAGTCTGGAGGAATTTGTTTTAACTGGTTACCAAGGAGGCTGCATGAAAAAAAATAAAAAAGAACCTTTGCCTAAAAATGTCTAAAAAATCCTCCTGATTTCTTCTTTTAAAGGGCACGCACGGATTTATTAACTCTGAGAGTATGGGTGCATTGTATTGCAGGAGGAACAGTTTAGCTCTTCAAAACAGAATCCCTGCCTGCAAGAGCTGAGAGATGCATTTTATCAAATCCAGTTATGCCAGTTTTAAACTGCTGTTAAGATTTTGGTGTAAAGATAGACTAGAAACATGAGACACAGGGTTCAGAAGCACATTCAGCATTCTGCAGAGGAAGCGGCAGGAGAGGAGAAGACAGTGAGCTGAGCACCAGGCAGCCCCAAGTTTTCTCCTGGCTTTGACACCGCCACACTCTCTGGCTGTGAAAGGTGATTCCCCACACTGCTTCACCACTGCTGTGAGCAAAATGGCACTAACATACTTGGACACCTCTCGGAGGTGCTGTCAGTCTCCAGGAGTCCAATGTCCCTTTGAATACTGAGCGTCTGAACCTGGGCACGCCATAGCAAGGCGTTGTGACCCAGCAGATTCAACGTTTTCTCCTATATTCACACTAGCGTGTGGATGACACCAAAAAGCGAGTGTGTGAGTGGGAGAGCCACTGATTCTCTCCCATGGTCACCCCACACTCCAGGGATCTCCCCTTCCACCTTCCTCAGCTCTCAGCAGTTTGCCACAACTCTGTGTCTCAGTCTTTGCCCCAACTCCTGCAGGCCTTGATCCCTCATCCTTGTTTTGCAAAATACAGTGCTGTCAAGAAGCCAAGATGCTCTGCAACTCCAGATCATCAAAATGCTTCTGAGACCATTGGAGTTATCACTTGGAAAGCCCTGGTACTTGTCCTGGGCATTTCTCCCGGGAGCCCTGAAACAGCAGCCGTTGTGCTTACAGGAACATAGAGACCACATGTGTCTGGATCTGATGTGAGGAGCTCAAGGGTGGGGTAAAAGCAGTCATGGAAAAAATCATCCGTGAGCTGGCTCAAAGTTTGGAGTTGGCCTTGGATCTGCATTTCCCTGGCTGGACCCAGACTTCTACCTTCTCCTGTGCAATTTTTGTTTGTCTTAGGGACAAACCGCATCGCTGCCATCATGAAACAGCCAGCTGTATCCCTGTTAGCTAGCTAAGACTCTGGGGTGATGTAATCGCCTCAGTGGAAATAGGAGCTGAAGAATGTGATGTGACGAATTTTCCCGGACCACCAAATAAATTAAAAAGTAGGCTCCCAGCCCAGAAAGGTTACCCTCCCAAATAAACATGCCCCAGCCTCCCTTCCTCACACACACTTACCTTCTTCCACACCAGGAAGCTGAGGTCCTCACAGACTCCATTACAGACCCAGAATGAACAGGTTCTTCCAGCCAGTCGGCATCTCCCATACAGTAATTGCTTTGGTATGGGCATCTGAGAACAAGACAGAACTGTATATACTAGAAATATTCTCTTTGGATAAACTTCTCAGTAGACTTACTTTTGTCTTGTTGCCAGGAAACGTATTTGGGGCCTCTTGCTAACTTCACATTTCTTTGATTAGAGGGGCATCGGCAGTTTGTTCCGATAGTTACAGGGAAAACAGTGATGAATGGAACTGAGAAACTGGAAAGCCCTCTCTAAGCACATCAGCTCTGCAACAGCACATGAGACCCCCCCCCCACTCCACCATCCTTCAGTGACAGCCACACTTCCGAGGGTTGGAAAGGAATGGAGGCAAACCCATCTTGCAAACGTGCTTCTCCAGAGCAGGGAATGTCATGGCAGATAACCTTAAAACCTGAAATCATTTAAGCGACACAATGCAGCGAGCTCCAGGGTGAAAGAGGGGCCATTCCACAACCAACAGCAACGAGCAATTGGGGGAATCAGCAAACTGTCAAAAATGGTCGGTTGGGTGGGGCAGGAGTTTAAGAAAGCAAGAATATAGGCAGCCAAATTGGAGTGTGGCCAGGAAACGTGAGTTAACACCTTTCCTCTGCCAAAGAACACCACTAGGTCTGTAGCGACAGTGAACGACCAGGGCCTTGGCCTCAAAATCTGCTGAAAAACCTGCAAGGTGGGACATGCAGATTCTGTGCCAGTTTAGGTCATGATTATATTGTGGCATGACACAAGGCACTTTCAGCTTCTCTTGGCCCCAACTCGTCTGTGTGCACAGCTCCCTGGGTTAGTACTTGCCTCCCTCCTGAGGCTCAGTAACAGTTTGTTAAATGCCTGCTTCTCTTAAGAGGCAAGGTGATCCAGAGAGTGCAAAGTACTTTATTTTTTGTCCTGGAGAAACCGGCTTCCTTCAGAGTCTCACTCATTAAGACAGCAGCCGTTGTAATCCAAGCTCCTTTGATGGAAGGGGTAGGTGAGGAGATTGCCAAAGAGAGGATTAGCTGATGGATGTCTTGAGCTGCAAGGGTGTCTCGTATGGATTTGTGCAGGATTTTCACCTCAGCTGTCCTGGCTGGAACTCCTGTCCTACCATACCAAGACACTCTCCTTGCTGCTCTGCCCCTAGCAGCAGCGGGGCCCTGGCTGAGGGCTGGCTGCTAGCTGTCATTCTCAGCTCCCTGGTGAAGGACAGGCACACGGCATGCCAAAGAAAACCAAGCCCCAGCCTGGGAAAACCTCACCTGTTGTACTCATGGGGAAATGGTAGCTTTGTCTGGAGATAGGATTGATGCGGGTGGGATTCCCAATTTTGGCTGCTCAGCGATATGATGCTCCGGGCCGTTGTTTCCCCTTCTACAGTAGGGATTACCACATGCTCCTCTCTGCACTGCTCCCTTCGAGACCTGTGAATGAAAGTGCTGTAAGCTGCTTTGTGCTTTTAGGTCTAACCTTAAGTAAAGACATTTAGAAGGCACAGTTCCAACACATAACCCTAGACTATGTGATAGGCAGCAAGTTTCTTGCTATTCCCCAGTCAAAAGGAGTTGCACGATCCCTCTTTTTCTCCTATGACTTTGCCTCTTCCGTACTTGTCAGCTTGGATCTTTGATTTCTGCCACTGTGCTTCTATGGATATATCAGGCTATTTGTGTGCACTCATTGTGGGGACAGAAAGGAAGGACACAATCTGCAAAGGCAGGTTAGACCCACTTCTCCATTCTCTAGTTACGTGAGAATTTTCATTTTCAAAGAACAACTTTCTAGCCTTCACAATGCAGTTAAGCCTTAAAGGGTGTTAACTACAAACACAAGATTATTATTATTTCCTAAATGTCATTATTTGAAAGCCATTACACAATGGGCTGTTTGTGGATGAAAATATTCCAGCCTGTCAAGCCTCTTGCTTTCTATGTTGAATATGCCTCTCTTTTCCCGTCACCATCTTTGGAACTCACACGTGCCCAGCACAAGGCCACAGCTAGGTGTTAGATGCTGCTCTGTCCACTCTTCTCTGACAAGCAGGACACAAAGCCGGAGGGGAGCGAGGCGCTCTGTGCCACTCTCTGTGTGCTGCCAGCTGCCCCAGCTCTTCTTTATTGCACAGGATTACAAACTCGTCCGTGGGTGGGTGTCCACTCTTGTGTCGCGGGACCCAGTGGAGCAGGCTATAAGATTGCTTGTAATGTTATTGGTAAGAGGTTCCCTTGGGTTGTTTTTAGCAGAAATTTCAGTTGCTTGTTTTGCAGAAGAGGATCAGTTACAAAACAACACCAATCAGAAAGGCTTTTTTGAGAGAGAGAGCTCTGTTTACCCTGTTAATTTCAGGGAAAGTTATTTGGGAGGAGGGAGGAAGTAGTTAAATCCTTGTTTACCATGCTGGAAACCCAAATCCCCTCGGTTTACACAAATAAGAGAGAAAATGGCTCAGTGGTATGAGCACATGTCTGCGACTAAGGAGAGCTGGATTCTGTTCCTTGCTGTAACACACACAACTCTCTGAGGCCTCTCTTCCCTCAGGGAGAGATTCAACTCATCTGACATCAGGTATATGAAGCTGAAGAGCAAATCACTAACCAGCAGAGAGAGACAGGACATTCCTAATGTCAGATTTGCCCACTAGCATTGGATGGACTGAAAAGTTTTGCCGAGGTACTGGCCTTGCTTCACTGAGTATTAGGCAGTTGTAACAACCAGTCGGAGTAAACAGCTGAAGTACAATGAGATGAACGTAACTCTGCTTTTTGGGGTTCCCATACCTGCAATGAAGCTAACTAGTCCTTCTCTACCTGACGGTGGGGCAGAAAGAATCAATGCACTAATTATTACAACATGCTCCGATGCTGAGATGCTGGAGGCCATACAAGCCTGACTGTCCGTAGATCTATCTACCTGAGAAGGCAACAACGGAAAGTGGTCCACTTGTTCCTAAATCCTTTCTGTTCAGTATGTGTACCTGTCCCAGCTGTTGCATGGCTGGTTTGGATTTCCACAATGATGTGCTCAGCCATCTTTTGTGACATGGTATTTCTCTCCTTGCTGTAGAGAATGCAGTCTGTTGGGGGAGACAGGACAAAGCTACCTGTGCAGAGAGAGACCAGAAAAAGAGATAATCAGTTACTCATTTCAGCTATGATAGGGCAAAGGCAGGGTTTGCTCTGCTTACTGAAATCAAAATTACTGCATGCTGCAAACTGAAGGTGCTATGAGACATCAGCTTGAGGATCTACAAGACCAAGGAGACAGGGACTGAATCCTACCCGAGCAGTGAAATGACTTAGTGTAGAGTGAGAAAGTACTCACTTGCTCAGGGTCCCTCTGCCTTGGCATCTAGACAGCAAGGGATGATACATGGCCTAATCACGGGCAGAGAGCCCATCTGAGAGCAGAGTGGCTCTACAGACATTATCCAAACAGGAGCCTCTTCGATGGCCCATGTTTTGCCTTTGGTAAGTGGTCAGGGCTGCCTCTCTCACCAAATCAAGGCAGCCCAAATATGGTTCCTCTGGGAACGTTAATGTTTTACTGAATCGCTTAGCTCCTCTTGATGACTGCTGCTTCAGAGTCTCAGTTGCTGGATCCCAGTGGGGATTTTGTCGGTGGGGGTTTATTGACTTCTTGTTACCTTGAAGTTACCGCAGTGGCAGGAATCACAGGTAACTCCTGGAGTCTGTTTATTTTATGGGTTGGATTTTTAAGAGTTTGCCAATGGTACTCTGATTTTAGGAGAAGCCACTTGTTTATTTAGCAATGCACGCACGTACTGATGCATAAATAAGACTAGTATGTTATTTAGTAAGACCCAACAGAGGGTCAGCCCTGGATCATTGGTAAACCAATCAACTGGAGTGCAAAAAGCACCCCTCAGGAGACTTTATCTGTCTGGGGGAGATGCAAGCCAAACATCAGTGCAATTGTTTTACTCCACTGAGTTTTCAGGAGTATCCGTGCCCATACCTTTTGAAAGGAAAATGCTAAAATGTCCAGGACGGAATAATTTCAGACAACCTTCACTTTGGTCCTCAGCAGAGGCTTTTAGAATTGTAAGATTTTTACAGCTAGGGCTGCAGATCCAAGTTCCGCATCTGTGGGAGAAAGGACAGACTTGAATAAACTGAAGACTAGTCTCACAGCGTGTTCCATGAATTCCTATACACTCAAGATGGAATTCATCTCACCTCACTCAAATACCTAAGAATGACTTGTCTGAACCCAAGGCAGTCCTGTAGGCTCCTTCTACAGTTGAGTACATGGAAAAATCATTGCAGGAGGGAAGAAGCTTTCTAGAAGGAGCTGATCTCTCCCCAGTGACAATCATGGGAATCTTGGCAATACCTTAACTTCAGACAAGTGTCTCTTAGATGTCCAAATTAGGCAAGAAGCATCTCATGCCCGGTGTGCCCTGTGATTACATGCAGCCATAGAGAAAGGAACCACAGGGTCATTAGGTCATCTCAGGTGATCCTATGTACCACATTACAAAATCCTCACATGACTTAGAGGCTTAAGAGACAAGCAACATAATTCAAAGAGGCTAGGGCAGGTCTGAGTGGGTTTTACAAGTGAGACATGCCAAGTGTCACCCAAGGGATCCTGCCACGGAGTCCTGGGATGGAGCCAGGTTGAGAAGATGACATCCGATGCTGATGCAGCAACAGTTGCCTTGGCAAATGGTGCTGGACCATTTCTTTGTGTGGCTGGGGATCCAGATTACATAGCGGCCTCTGTTCCACTGCAGCAGATGCCTTGTGAAAAGCTGGCAAGCCACACATATTCCAAAGACCACAGGTCACCTTGGCTAATACAAATTGCTTATACTCCACAAGTATGCGTATACATCTGTAAAACTGTTAACCATGTGTGTACACACACACACAGAAATCTTCCAAGCAAATATTTTAAAGCTAGATCTGTGCTTTTTGGCTTTCTGGAGTTGACAATGCTGTACGTTTGCCTTTCTGTTACTGGAGGAGTGTGGGAGGATTTCCCGGCTGGAGTATTGCCCCAGCAGCAGCGGCGGGTGGAACTGAAGCTGCTCCCAGCAGCTTCAGGCTACGTGTGCACATAGAAGCCTGCTCAGAAAGCTCTGCATACCACTTCTAGAGGATTGGCAGCGCTTGTGCCACGCGCGCCACTGTTTGGGAATCTGCTAACAGATCTGGAAGATACAATCTCTGAATCAGGGTTTCACATTTATAGGGCACTGTCAGAGGTTAGGGAGAGGGGAACAGTCCTCTCTACTGTTCATAACATACCTACAAATCAGTTCTAGTCACTGTTAAGTGGCACAGTTGAATGGAGCTTTCAGAAGGACTTTGCTATTGCTCAGATCTTCAATACATCTATCTAGAATGGGATGAATGCACGGGCCTGCCATGAACATCTCCTGTATGGGCCAGTTTTCCTCCACTAACTGCAAAGAGAGCTTAGACAATTATCCTAGATGAGAAATCTATATTTCGTGTCTCAAATCAAGTGAAATTTTTACCTAAGATGCTTACATCTCCCTGAGGGGTTTTCAAAGACGTGCTGATCCTAAATTTTGATTGAATTGGCCAAATGCTTTAGAAATCCCTCTAGATGCCTACCTCCACTGACAGGCACTTAAATGTTTTCAAATCTGGTCTCCTACACAATTCTGAAAGTGTAGTCTTGTGTGAAGCTGAGGTTCCTGCGAGCCAAATTTTCAGACATTTACAGACATCCAAAGACACAAATAGGTATCTACTAAGCCACAGTGCATTTACAGGACTTCTGCACCTTCAAATGCCTTTAAAAACCTCAGTCTCGAGGAGCCCGAAAAATACCAGAACAGGTTGAAATGTCTGCAAATTCAACATTTTTGGAAGAGAGATACAGGAAAGAGAGACTTTCCACCAATTTTCCGTCTTTATTTTTGCTGCAGGCACACACCAGGTTGTTCTTCCAATGCTTTGAAAGGAACAGAAGCTGTTTATGTTAACGAGTACAACATCCAGCCCGAGCCCTCTCTTTGCAGGACATATTGAGTTGGCCTAATCAGCAGGCTAACCACAACCATGCTGTTTCAATCTGCTCCAAGCATAGGCAGAGTAAGTTTATGTCTGCTTGCAAAACACTCTGTAGTTCCTGTAGTGGCCTGATTTGTGGAGGTGTTAATCACTCACAGCTCCCACTTAGGTAAAGCCGTAATGCAGCCCAGATCACCCTTCTGTGCCTCAGTTTCCTTACCTGGAACACAACGCTAACGCATGCTTCAAGGTCTAGGGATATACAGTGTCACACAAATACTGTTATTTATGGTGACGATGAGGACGTGGGCTTTGTTTGGTACAAAGGTCTGGGAGTGCCTACCTGACATCAGTTGAGAGAGACAGGTATTAACCTGTATGTTTGAAATACAGCGTGTTGTTATTACGCTCAGATAAACAGAATTACCTCCTCTTAAAATCAAAGGTAACCTGTTTTGCTTCAGTGAGATGTGGTGATGTCCACAGAGAACAAATCATTTTTGGCAAGTGGAGGAGGGATTTTCTTGGCAAGTTGGAAGAAGCATCAAAGGAAGAGAAGAGGGATGGGATGCAACACAACTGGTTTTAATCACGCTTAACAGTCAAGTTCCTCTGGACAGGTCTACTCTCTGATGCACCATTGTAAACGCTCTGGGAAGCCTGGATTAAGAAAATGGTGTTAATGCAGTGTCCCGGTACCATGACTTTGATTTTCAATGGGTGTTTGGTTATCCACATCCATACCTTTTTCTAGTTTTCACAGTCACAGCTCCTCAGATCATACTGCACTTCGGTCTGACAGTAAGGATGAAGATGCTGAATTGGTTACAACAAGGACGCACTTTCATTCCCACTGTACAACCACCGGGGAGAGGGAAGACTCTCTTACTCAAGCCAGTTCAGCTCTAAGGTGGTCTGAATTGCTCTGCGGGTGCCAGTTTCTCCTTCTTGCCTGTAGAAGAGCCTAAGGTGGCTGCTCCCTAGACCAGGCACACTGCAAGCTGCCTGAATGGATTGGACATGCCTGGAGAAAAAAAGCTTGGGCAAATACTTCTTGACAGGACTGTGCCTCTTGAAATGACTGTTTCCTCTGGAAATTGCTGACTTGTTTCACTAAATTTGAGGGCAGGGAATGTACTGATTTTATTAAGAGTATCCTATAGGAAAGTAATTTTTCATTTCACTTATTACAATACTATATAATGCATTACATTATCATCTCACATAATATGTCAGTTTAGACTAGATTATGAAACATCCAAACAAAAAATTCAAATGAAAAATATTTGATAAGATCATTTCAATATTTCTGAAACAAAATATTTTAGAATATCCATTCAGCAATATGTTTCAAAATGATGGCTCTCTCTTCCAATTAGGTTTGAAAGGACATTTGTAATGCCTGAGTTGCCTTTGGAACACGAACAGCTTGAGCTTTGATGGTTGCTCGAGCTGCACAGTTGGGATCGCTGTTCAGACTGCTGTAATAATTGCTTCCTTACATTTTGTTTGGGCTGCAGTAGCATTTGGGGGCTACTGTCAGAGCTTGAAGATCTCTTTTGCATGGAACTTCACATTCATGTAATAAAGATAGCACTCTGCCTTCAGTCACACAGAACAGAAGCACTGGACCTGATACGGCACGCCAGGCATTACCAAGAGCTTTGGTGGTGATGTGGCAGAAGTGGGCTTTGCTGCACTTTGCCTAAGGGATTACGTGAGTAGTCGCTGCTGTCGCTGCCTGGGAGAAACATCTGATTGAAAGACTAATTGGGTATTTCACTAATTACCTGTCAGTGGTGAATGAGAGCTTGACCTTGAAGGACCCTGAACGTTGTGTGAACCTTGCCTCAGCCAGGATCTTGATCTTGGAATAAATTTCTGGTAACACTGAGATGGGGAACAAGTCCTAAATGAGCACCAAACAAATGGGATTCAAACTTCTACTGCAATCTGATAAGCTAAAGACTTCCTTAAATGCATGGTTTAAATAACCTGAAAGTTCAGACAGAGCAACCGAGTCATTATCCAGTCTCTGAACAACAGAGAGCAACTGATACACACATGATTTCTAAGCAAGATCTTCTGTTTGAAATTTGTGATTCTTCATTATTATTATTATATACTATGGTAAAGTCCAGAAAGCCCTGAACTTTTAAGCCAAGAATGGCCCTTACCCAAATTCATGAACATTTGAGGGTGGCCTACACTGGTTGACTGGGAGTTCTTGAATTAAAATATACCTTGGAAAAGAGGAAACGAAAATATTATTCAGTCTGCAGCGATCTCATGCATTTAAGCCTCTGGAGGGCTTGCGTTTCTTTACTCTTGACGTTCATTATGCCACCAGAAAAGCTTTAATATTTTACTGTGGAAGCAACATAGCCATGAAACATTAATTTCCAGGAATGTGGGAACCATGAAATATGGGGTTTTCTACTATATTAAGGTTTTATTTGTCTCTGTTCTCATACAGTTAAGAGAACCAATTTTCATTACATGTTTATGCCTATGTATTCCGTATGCACAAAATATGGCAAGAACATTTTTACCTTGAAAAACGTATTTCACTGATAACAATACCAGTCATTTACACTCTACCTTTCGCACTAAACCACTTTACATCCTATGTCCATCTTGGAACCCCACCTCTGGTTACTGAACTGCACCCACTCTGGTGCATAAGTGAACAGCTGATATATTCTGCCCTGTGAGATGTGGCAGCTGTTTAGATTTGTATAAAATTGTTTCCTTCCCTATTTCCACAGTGCCATTCTCTCACCATTGTAGTGACCAACACCATTCAGATATGCCTGGCACAGACACGATTGTACTAGGATCTCCAGCTGTCCCCAAATATTCTGTGCCATGGCAGACATCTCTGGCTGGAAGAAAACCTAGTGAAGGACAAATTAATTTGTAACACATGTAAATCTCTTTTAAATATTCTCTTGTTACTGCTAAACAGTTTTACTAACTATAGGACTGATGCCTCTTTCCCGTAAAACAAATGTCTGGGTTTCCTTCAGACATCTGCCCATACTTGTATGCACACAAAGACATCAGCTTTTTGCAGCCTCAGCAGAATCAAAGTATCATAGTGGCTTAAAGGCACTTTGAAGCACTTAGTTCTGGAGACAATTCCAGAAGGTAAGTGGTCACCTAGGGTTTTTAACATTGTTATGTACTAAATTTACGTCCACTACCAGTTGATTAGAATGGAAGAATTAGCCAAAACATTCCAGGAGCATCTGTGTCATGGGAACCATGCATTTCCAGGTTATATGAGGTGCCAGAATATTCACCAAATCACCAGGGTTTCCTTAATGCTACAATTAGTGATGGCACATTAAGAGAACAATTACTGGATAAGATCTGATGGCAGGAAGCCCTCTGCCATAAATTGGAGTCTCAACATACGCTACCATATTGCTAGAGAAGATGAATTATGCAATTAAAACCAAAACTGGAGATTTGTTATCAAAGGATGGCAAAGTGCACTAAAATCCAGCTGAGAGGTTCCCTGATCTAGTTATCTTTAGGCTTCTACGCAAGTTAATCTAATACAGATGACAATATTTGACACACACAATTGTGCCTACAGTCATGTGGAGGATGTTTTATAGAACCCCTTTCCATCAGAAGACAGAGGTTTGTCATAATGCAACTCTAAAAAGTCTGATAAGTTTTGCCAGAATTGCGATTCAGGGGAATAAAGCATGATAAAAATTCCAACAGAGTCAGAACAGTCCATTCTAATGTTATCATTAATTTCTAAAATTTTGAACAAGTCATATTTAATTTGCTTTTCACTGCATGTAATAATATTTCAAGTGCAGATTATTTTAAAAGTTGAATTCAACAGAAATGTGATTTTGTCTGAATGAAAAATTTGATATCAACTTGGAAAAGTCCACAGTTGTGTGGTTTGCCTTCATAAAGAATTTCAAAATCCTCCCTTCTTGTCCTCATTCAGAATGAAGCAGAATTTAAAATTCTGAATTATTTTGCAAAATGAGCTTCTGTTCTCCCACAGCACTTTCTGCGCCTATATGAAGAGGACAAGAAGCTCAACGTGTAACTTCTGTGAGCGTTAAGGAGATGGTATGTGTGTTAGGATTTTCAAATCCAAGCTTACACTGCTGCTGTTTGAATATAAATCATAGATGCTTTTGGGTTACACTAACACCACACCCTCTGCAGTTTAGTACAGTTGTTAATTAATTTAATACTGTATTAGTTCTTCTTCCAGTCTTACTGTTAACACCCCATGAAATCCCATTAGCTCTGCATATGGTGCCAGACTTGTTCTGAATGTGGGAACGAAAGAAATTTACAGTGGTATGAATAATAAAGAGAAGCTTTCAAGTGGTTTCCACTGTGAACATTTCGAAAAAATATTTTCCAGAATGTAATCTGTGGGGCAATCTTTTCACTGAATTTCAATGCAAACAGGCAGATATTTGTCATTTAAGTTTTCCCCTGGAGTGCGAAACCCTTTATGCACCACTATTGTTCCACGGCAGAAACATCTGGAAAATAAAGCAGTTCTTAAAAATGGAAAATTACCCAGGTTGTCTTATTGTCCAAGCAGACAGAAATGCAAAAAAAAAATAAATAAACAGCATTGCTGATGCTAACAAATGGATAAAACTTCCCTTATAGTTTTGGTTTAAATATTTTAAAGTACAGATAGTGATGACAGACAAAATTTGGTTTAGGTTTTCATGAAGCTATTTGAATTTCCTGCTTCAGTGATCTGACAGATCCTTCTTAAATGCCAAGAAGTGCCAGAGTAAAAACCAGGCTTCTTTGTTAACACCTCATACAGAACACTCCAAAATGTATTAGCCACTACAGAAACTTCAGAACTAATTATTTTCTATTAGTTGAGTTTTGTCCAGTATTGACTCCTTAATGAAAGAGAGATTTGACAAGGAGCTGTTAGAAAGGCTTAATTTTAAAAATGGAAGCAGGCAGGATTTAGAAGCAGACTATTCCCTGGAGAAACTGGCTCATTTCTAATTCTCTCACGATCCTCTAGGAGTTGCGGCCCTAAAGTTGCCGTAGCAGTGCATGGTTAGGAGGATTCTAGTAGATGCTTTTCTCCTTCCCAGTTCTGTGGTTCATCTGTAGTCCAGTCTCTGCAGTCTCACTGTGCAATCAGGAATGGCCAGGGACTTTCTGCATGGCCAACATCCAGACAGGGACACACTGCTCAGGGAATCCCTCCTGCCTCTCCTCTCGTAGGATGGTGAGTCCACTCATTTCAATAAGGCTGTGGAGGATGTCCAGGTCTCGGATCACACTACTATCCAGACAATCCAGGATACAGCCCTCCCTGGCTACATTGTCCTTGAGAATGATAACACCGTTATCCTTCAAGCCATCCTGGCACCGGATGAGAAACTCCAGGAGATCTTTATCTGTCAGATATCCTACAGATGAGAAGATGGAAAATAGATCACTATTAACCATTCAAGCAGACTCCCCCTGTACACATCAGAATGGTCCCTTGATCTGAGTCTCCGTAACATATTTATTGCAGGAGAAGTTCTAGTCCTGCCAGATTTAATTATGAAATCTTGGGCAAATCAATGAGATCAACAGTTACAAACTCAAATCAATATTTAGGATCCATATTATTAGTAGCAACAGATGTGGACAGAAGTCAATGGGAATAGCAGAGAACATACTGGGTGCTGAAGGATTCTTTAATCTGGTGGTTAAAGTCATAATAAGAATCAGCGGCAAGAAGCTGGAGCCAAACAAATTCATACTGGAAATAAATGACAACTGCTTAACAGTGTAAGTAATTACCCATTGGAAGCTACCAACAGAAGTGGCGTTTACCACCTCTTGAAGTCCACAAATCGAGTGTGGTTGACTTTCTCAAGACATGTTTTAATTGAACACAAACTACTCGCTCAGTACAAAGGTAAAGGAATGAATATAACAGCTTGTGATATAGAGTAGGTCAAACCAGATAATCTAACAGTCCCTCCTGTCTTTTAATGAAGCAAACCTCTATAAATTTGCATAACACTATGTACCCATCAAAGGAGTTCTGGATTAGAGATCCAGTGAGGAATGCACAACCTTCCAAACCGCCAAATAAGCTCTTTATATTACCCCATACTGTTGTGATTTCTGCATACACCATATACATTTAAAACCAGGACTTTTTCGGTATTTTTTATCAAGATTGTGCTTTTCACCCTTCCTTCTCAAAGATCAATACTTCTGTCATGTTGAGATCAGTAGTGCACGGCTCAGAGAAGAGCAAAATGAGAACTCTCACATGTGAAATAGCTAAGATGAATTACCAAGGACAGGTGGTCAGAAACTGAATGAGAAACTTGGAAGAAATAATCGTTTGTATTTTCTAGTCAAAATATTTAGTTTTCTTGATGGAAGATTTAAACTTTTATAAATGGAAGTTGTCATTTCAAACCCACATTTTGACATAGCATGTCAGGTTTTTTTTAACCACCCTCCCAAAAAAAAAAGAAAAAGAAAAAAGCCCCAAAGCCTAAAGCTGAATACCTTTCAAGTTCAAGGAAAACAGTAATTTCAATATGAAATGTGAACTTGTGTTTTTAGTTTTTCATAAAACAACAGCCTGGGCTTATATACTTACGCATACGTAAGACAAATCAAGATTGCATTGGCAAGATGCATCGAAGCTTCTGAACACCTAATTTGGAACTTAATGTTCTCTAAACTTAGCTTTTAGCCTAGCTCCCAAGACAATGAGGCCTTCATTGTGTTCAGTGTTGCCCTCTACCAGACAGTCCTGCTCTCGCTCCACCAAAAAGCATTGAGCTTGTTGGCATATTTCAGCCAAATTCAAGATAGGGGTAGGAGTCTGATTATTACTTGATTATTACTTAAGATCACTGCATATTTCATTGAAATTGATGGAAGAAGGAGATTGGGATCTGTGTCTATGCTAAAGAAAAGGCGTATGTGCCCTTCCTTAGCAGCTGCATAGCTGATCAGCACAGTCTCAGCCAAGTCTCAGCTCATTCAGTCTCATGTTGACTCGGATCTGCCCAAAAGATGAGGCAGGAGCCACATTTACTGCAATCACTGGTTATTCAAGAAGAGCAAAAATACAAAGGAAAATGATACTGTTCTGAAGCAATTTGCTTGAACAGCTATAAAGACCTGTTCGAAGAAGCTCAGTTTCATTACTTTTTAAGACTCTGTTTAGAGGACAAATAAATATTCCTGAATAAAACCATCTCCAGTGCTAATCTCTGCTTATATCTTTCTTTTTGCCTAGCAAGAAACTATCTCCAGGGTTTTAGAGAGAAGGGCTTGTTCAGGCCTCCTCTTGTGCTTTAGAATAATGACTTCTGCCTGCTGAAACTGCACCATGGACACTTAGGTTTACAGATTAGAAGAAAATCTTCTTTTCTGGAAGGACAGTTAGGTGCCGTAGCAGGTTTTCTAGAAAAATTTAAGAACTTTTATTTTTTTGGTGAGGAACGTAGCCCATATTATCTGATCGCCAGTCTGTTGCTCTCAGTGCTGCAGGGCATCCACTGGGGTGGCTGCAGGAGAGGGTACTGTGGGACATAGCTAAGTGAATCTGTTTGATAAGCATCAGTGCATATGTATGACATGGTCTGGTTTATAGGTATTGGTAAATTCACTATGGCTTTTTTCAGATTGTTTCCTGAAATACCCCCCCAAGTCTGTGTATCTGTCTGCAGCACTGGCAACTAAGAAGGCAGATTCCTGCTCAAGACAATCCATACATAAGGCCTACTACTCAGCTGCACCTTAGCATGCAGGCTACTCTCCACGAACATGTACCTTCTTCAGTACGTGACCTGAAAAAACCCAACTTTTTTCGTACCCACTGTGCATGTGGCTGGGGAGAACTCTCAGAACTCTCTTGTGAGATTATAGGAAGCAGTCCCAAAGATTTGAGAACCTCCTTTTACACTTGCATCATTCCTTTAACATAAACTTTAGCACAAGCTGTATAGTTCTCTGAGATGCTGGGCTTGATGAATCGTGCTGAACTAACCTGAAACCCACTGAATCCAGATGACATCATATCTTTGTGGGGCTGGAGTGAATTCCTGAAGGCTTTTGCAATAATACATCTCTACTCTGTCCTCCTTGCCCTGCAGGTAGTTCGGGACCTCAGCCAGGAAATTCTCCATCATATCCACCAGTTCCACGCTCTTGAAAACTGGTAACAGGACATGCTTGCTGATACGACCTATCCCAGAGCCACAGTCCAGGGCGCGGTTGGTGCCAGCTTTCCCCACCCCCTGTGGGATACAAGAAAATAATTTGAAATCTGAAAAATATCACGTGAAAGATCACAGTAACTCTGTTACCAGCTACAGCCTTTAGTCTACCAAGCCCAGTGTCTTATCTCCTTATTTGTGCAGGACTGTTGCAAGACTGATAAGAACCTGGGACAATCAATACAGCTTTGGGTACCTACGTGTGAGCCAAGCTGGGCTGCCATGCTCCCACGCTGCTGTTGATGGGACTTCCTCATTGCAGCCCTGTATTTACTGCTGTACAATAACATTCTGATTGTAAGAGGAGACGATTTTTCACAAGCTCCTAGCTTTCTCAGGAGATCCGCTGGCCTTTGTAAAGTCCTTGCAACTTCATCTGTCAAATATTCACACCTCAGCGCCAACTACACAGCTAGATAAGCCTCATTCTGAGCCCTGTAAAGGCCTAACAAAAAGTAAGCATGTACCAAACACTGCATGCAAGAAGTAGCTTCTGCAGCACAGAACTCCCAAGGTACCCATGGACATCTCTGCAGATACACAGCACCCTTGAGATGAGAGTCCAGTTTCCAAACAAGCTGTGCTTGAAAGAAGATCTTGGAGTTGTAGGCAACTTATGACAACTCAAAAAGTTTGGACTGGAGCATACACAGAATTTCTCTCTTAGGCATAGAGTCAAGAAAGATGATTGAGTAGATTTTGCTTAACTGTTCTTTTTTTATTCATAAATATCATCTCTGGACAGAGATCAGACATGAAAAAACGTGGCACAAAGGATAAGTCTATGAGAAAATAATGAGTCACTGTATAAGGAGCTTTATAATGAAAGCTGTATTTCACCTCTAAAGCTTCCATTCTAGCTATAAAAAGGCTCTTAAGAGCCTGCTGCTGTTCTGTAAAACAGAAATTTTAAGTCTGTACATGCACTGACTGTGGGATTGGAGCTCCCCTGGCCAAAGTTATCTGTTAAACAAATATATTAAAAGCAATTGTAAACACCTTTTCCCTGTCCCCTGGAAGTGAGTGTTGAAGTGAAAGCTATGGGCCAAAGTCCCTGTTGCAACTTCACTGCTCTTAAAGGAAATGAGCCCAGGAAGAATCTTGCTCTTCGTGCTTATTGGGAGTCTCACTCTGTAATGACCAAGCATAAATCATGTAACTCACTGCTTTTTTGGCCTTGCTTCAGTGGGTAATTCAGTAGATTATTAAGGTCAAAGAACAGTACTGTCAATGATACGACTATGAATAGCCCGGCTGAGCATCTGGTTACACAGAGTAACTGTAGAAAGAGCACAAGGACCTCAGAGGCTCTCCCCAGTCTCCGGGGCTGCTGGTCCCAATTTGTATACCTAGGAAGATTAATCTCCCGATGTGTGCAAGAGTCCACAAGGGTTCAACCCTATTAGACTCTGGAGACGACCTGTTTGCAGTTATCCAGAAAACGTGGGCCATTCTTCATTCACAGGCTGCATTTATGAGCATGTGGCTTTTACCGAGGGCCACACTAAGCTGTAACTAGGAGTTCATGAAAGGAGAACGAACTGCAATCTTGGATCTTTACAAGGTGGATTTTCATACTGTTTGCTGGCAGATAGATACAGGCCTACACTGACGTGATTAAGTAAAAATCTTTGAGAAAGCTGGTGAGAAAACTAGGATAATCTACCAAAACAACTGTCAGAATTCGACAAAAAGCCATACAACTTCTTTGACGTTTGTGTTTCAGAGAGCCTATAGTCACACTACCTCACTCAAAACAGGGAATTAATCTCCCATGATGCGTCACGGCAAGGACCTCTGATGACACATCTCCATTTGCCACCAAGAAGGAAAGGGAACAATCATGGGAGAGGAAGCTTGATCCCACACTTCCCTGAAAGGGAGCAAAAGCATCAGGCAGTCAGATGAGAAGCACTGCGAAGCACCACGGCTCCATTTGTAATAGGAATGTTGACATAATTCCATGTTCAGCTAATATATTTTCAGTTTGGGAGTGCTCAGAGCTTTGACAGGGTATTAACATTTTCTTTGGAAGGCGATCGTTTTCCCAAAAGCATAATTTAGTTGAAAATCAGACTCCTCGTTTAAAAAAATTGTGTAAGTGAAAATTTAAGCCAGAATAGGCTTCAAAATTCAGGACTGACTGCTTCTCTGAATACCTGCTTCCCATTATTCAGAATCACTATCATTTCAGACACATACACACCCAAAAATTCTTCTGTAAAGCTAAATAGGGCACTCACAAACCTCCTTAAGGACAAAAGAACTATGGAATATGTTCCTTATACTACTACAGGTCTTGGAACAGCAGGAAGGCAATGTTGATATGTAGGATAAAAAAGAAATCAGAATTCAAGAAATAGATAGAAATCACAGTGGTTTTCTTTCTAAATTAAAAAGAAAAATAATAATCAGGTTTTCAATAACATCTCTTCCATCCTCCTGATCAAATGGGAAAAATCTCTTTTGAGAAGCTTTTCAGTCAGCAAGTAACCCATCAGGCAGGTGAACTGCCCCTAAACAGTTAGGGGAGAAAGGGAGCTATAAAGTTAATATAATCTCCATCCATATTACTTCTCGCACCTATAGCTCACAACTGTTCCTAAATTAACGGTTTCTTTGTCTTCTTTATTTCCTCTTTTACACACTACCTCTGGATTAGACACTTGGAAACACACTGTCTATGTGGACATCAAGGCTTTAACTGGCATGAACACATTGCCATAAATATGCAGTGCTATAGCTCTGCTGATAACCCTTCACGTATGGCTGTACCTAAAGCAGCCTATAGCTTGTCTGTACCGCACTCCTGGCTCAAGCAATGTTGCTCTTGGTTTGAATTCTGCCCACACACACATAAAACCTCTTGACTTGAGCACAGTGGCACTTCTAACTCAGTTTGACTCGCGTGGGAAGGAGACAGGCTAAAATGTAAGTGAAGCCTGTAAATCCTTCCATGTGCCCAGGCAAGATGAATTCTCCCATGGCAAAGAAATCTGTAGCTCAGTTTACAGTGGTGCTAAGAATCATGCTAAGAAATGCCATACATGACGGTGTGCAGTATCAGTCGTGTAAGGGAAATGTCACTGTGTGGCATTTCTACACCAGCCAAACTAACTCAAGAGGGGTAATTTGAGTGGAACTGGGCAACTGTTTTTTAAGGAGCACTAGTTTTGCCAGAAAATAAAGTTTTGGAAGAATGAAACTCTCTGTGAAATTGGTATTTCAAATCTAGAGAACAGTTATAGCCAAAAAACATGGGAAAGAATGTTGAAAATGTCAAGATACTTCTTTTCCATGACTTTCAAGGAAAAAAAAAAACTTGTCAACTTTTCATTTCTAAACAGCATTTTTCATTTTGGAAGTGACTTGAACTCTTGAAAACAAAGGGAAAAGTTTTTCGGAGGGTAAAACAATAAAAATAATGAAGTGAAATATGTTCAGTTGATCTGAAACTAATTTTTCTATTTTCTGATTTTATTAAACTTTTCTTTAAAAAGAAAGTATAGTTTATATTAGGGTGAATCATTGCTTTGTTTCTATCTTGATCGCCTATTGGAAAAAAAATTATTCATAGAGCTACAAACTCGGGAAGACATAACCCAAATTAGCTTTACAACAAAGTCACTACTACAGAAAGCCAGTAAATATCTGTATCTGGTTGAGTGGGATTCAAATTGCAGTAGTAAGAAAGGAAAATAAACTGTAAGTAACGCAACCAATTGACTGTATCTCAATAGAGGACAGGCTTTAACAAACTAAATCAGAATTAGCAAAACATGCAGATTCCTTTCTGTTCCTTTTTTTTTTTTTCTTGTTTGATTTCGGTCATTCAGAGTATCCTTTCTACCCCAGGCTAATAATAGGAGTAGGAACTCTGCTCTGGAGTATTTTGTATCTGTCATCACACCTGATGCATGGGGTATGATTTCTGTTTGGCATGTGAAACTGCTACCGACTGTACTTCTTTTCAGGTCTTGGAGATGAGAAAGTGTGACAGTGTGATATAAACCTGCCATTCACGAAACTGAATCTATATGATGTCTAATAAGTGGGAAATAATTTCCCTTAGTACATGCTCATGCACCATTTGAGTTCCACAAACGTCCTTAAAACAAGACTTAAGTAAAATTTAAAGAGTATGCCTTCAGCTGGCTCTAGGCTTATAAATATCATTTCATTTTGCCTGAGAATGCCATTTTACCACCCGGTTCAGGTGCCTTGCTGAAATTCCTTTGTATTTTCACATTTCGTGTTGGCAGAAAGCCCGATATGGCGAGGCTTGGAAATGTTGTCAAGCCTTTTCACATTAGCATCGATACAAATGACAGTTAATTAAAAAAATGTAGCTGTTCACTTGTGTTTTGCTGGCTCACTGCCCCAAAAGCCTCCCTCTATCAGGTATGGCAAACTTTGCCATCAGTTGCCCTTCACCGCTATACAGGATTTCTATCTGTTGTTAAGCCACGCTCATTTTCCACCCCAAACCATTTAAACTGTGCCCTTTTTTACACACAACTTCTAATTAACCTATTGAGATTTTTTCCCCAAGTAAATCATTGAGAATAAAAAAAGATCATCTGGCTACCCCAAATTTGTACATTTGAGCAGAAAATTAAAGATCTATGGTAGCATTACATACAACTAGGCATTTGTGAGCAGGAGAACTTACGAAATTTGGTTTCCTGTAGCTTTGTGGATTCTTTAGCATCTAATACTGTTGTTGAGTTAATTTAGTGGGCTTTTACCCCGGGAAGAGGGAAGGGCAGTCAGAAACAATCAGGCCACACTTTGAAAGATTTGCAGGTTCCCAAAGACACATTTAGGCATCAACAGGATTTCCAGAAACCTAAGTGCAAAAGCGATACTGCTATTGTTTGTGCTTTTAAAATCCCACTTGGCATCTCTTTGCATCTCAGGTAAAGCAGACCTTTGAAGATGTTTACAGACCTTTAGAAATCTGCCTGCAAAGGTCCCTAGTGACACTGAAATGTTCAGGAAAAAAATATTTTTCCTAATGGGTAGCTTATTCTATGTACTCCTAATGTTTGAGGGGAAGGGGGAGAGCTGGGTTTTGTTGCAGCATTCTCAGAAATATCTATAAATAACCAAACCAGAAACTTGGCATTTAGTCTCAGTGACTTTCCCAAATGCACTGGAGGAATTTGCATAGGCAAATCTCCCACTGAAGTCAGCAAGGATTTTATCATGAAAGGTCCCAGCTCTGCCCTGAGAATTAATCTCCCACCCAAACACAGCTATCAGAACTCCTTGCACAATCCTCTTTGCAGCTTTGGAGCATAAGAAAAGGATGCAAAGCAGGTAAATAATGACACATGGGCAGGCAAAACGTGTGTTCATGATGATGCATGACCTGGCAGAAAGCATTACTAGACCCAACGACAGTTAGTTATGACCTGTGACTGCACAACAAATGTGACATATGCTGCCATTTAAAATATATAGGGACTGGGCACAGCGCATGTCATTTACGACACGTCACCACTGTTTCTTGCAGAAGATGGGATTAAATGACTCACCCCAACAAACTTCCTGAGAAACTCCCTGGAGGATTCAATGTCTGTATTGGAGAGCTCAATGTAGTCTCCCATCATGCCCTCTTCTGTGGCTGGCACCTCCCGGTAGAAGTGTTTGGCCCTGGCGTAGAACTGCATCTCCCCATTGATAACTTGACTTGTCAAAGCGTAAAGTTTCACTGTAAGCAGATAAATCACTATTTTATTGTTAATGGTAGATATTTCTGGTTTATTTTATTGCTCTGGAGGCACGATGGCGAAGATCTATAAACTTAAGTTTAGCCTTCAAATTACCAAACCTCTGTTTCTAAAGCAAAGGTGGAAGGAAAGGTGTTGGATTTAATCTTGCAAGACCTTGAAGAGACACAGCCCCCCTTGGGCAAATTCAGTGACTCCCAGGCTCAGACATAAACGATGACATTTTTGTCATCACGCTATGTTTTCACATCAGTGAAAGATCATTTCAAGTTGGAAGTGAGCGTGGGTGCCCAAGCGAGCACGGGGTTTGATTTGCTCCCAGAAAAGCTGTGGGCAGCACTTATTGCTATGCAGGGACATCACTTCCACTATCACAAACCTAACTGTTCCGCACACTTCCATATATGCTTTCTGGCCATTGACAGCTGCACGGAGAGAGCACCAAGAAGAGAGTGGATGAATGAGGCACTTGCTCTGGTTTATTTTTAGTGACTCTGTACAGTCTGTGGCACTGCAAGTAAGCTGAACCAAAGAGCAGATGGTAGTCTCAGGCCTAAACGAGTATAGAGGGGGGGAGACAATTTAGAAGAGACAGTCCTAAATTTTCCTCTGTCACAGATCAAGGAGCGAGATAATCAGTGGGTGATATACTGGAAAGTTCCTGTGTGCCAGAGGCTTGGATGTTGCTTTTCATTGCGTGGCTATTTTGCTGGTAATATACAGCAATCATAAATTCGAAGCTGTTGTATTAGAACCTGTGAGCTTTGCTGGGTAAGGACTATTTTCTCGTATTCTTAAAAAACCTGAGGTCTATCTTCGGCATCCTGGGTTTTTTCTCTACTCGATGTGCGTCGGCACATCAAAAGCAGTTACGTTTTACAGCTGAAAAGTTTGGATTGAGGCAGGCATAAACAGTTTGCTTGGAAACCAGCACCTCTTACTATTTCATGCACACATACAGGTGTCCAGGCATTTTCCCGTATGTACGACACATGGCTATTCCCAGCCAAACCTTCCAAGGAAAACAAGAAGCCTGTCTGTGAAAGCCAAGCAATAAGGAGGGATGGAGTAACAGTGGGAACGAGCCTTTGCGAGCACCACCTTGCCGTGTGAGAACAGCTCTGCTGCAGATTCCCAGCAAACACCTTTCGGGTTAATAACAGTGGAAAGGGAGAGCTCCCTGCTGGCTTTGAACACGGAAGGACCAGGGAGCAGCGCTTTGTCGCTGCATCTTTAAGCATCCACAGCAGCGCTGCTGGTCGCTCTGGGAAGGGTCTGAACAGGCCATGCCTTGCTTACGCCTGCTGGGGAGCGGGAATTATGCCCTCCACGCAAAGGATGAGAGCTAGGCCAGAGGGCCTGCATATAAGCCTGGAATGTATTTATTGAGGGCAAGCAAGCTCAGCAGGGAATGATAAGTGTGTGCCTGCCCATCCTCAGCAGGAGAATGACATTTTGGGGGCAAATGAGGGGGGGACAAAGGAAGTAGGATGGGGAATAATTACCACCAAGGACCACTCAGAACAGAATAGTGCTATTGGGTTACATATAAGCAGCATGCCCGGCATATCCTTCATCCAACAAAAGCAGCATTACCAGCCCCTCCTGTCATCACCTGCTTGAGTCAACTGCTGAACGGATACTATTAAAGCTTTAATCCATTACACATTTATGTTATGCCTGAGAAAATTACACCACAAGAAGCGCTGAGCCCAGCAAGGGTCAAACCTGGGAGTTTTACACACTCCACTGATTGTATTCACACACTCAGGAGAAACCGTTTGGCTGAAGAAATTATGATGAAGGGGGCAGCAGCCAATCCCCAGCACAACTTGGCCAGGGTGGCTCCCAGAGCCTGGGAAGACGACTCCATCGGTGGCTGTGATTCTTCCAGTAAACGATCTGCATCTTCCTCCAGGAGTGGCACCATCTTGTTTTCTCTGTCTCTCTTTTTTCCTCCATTTCAGATGCCAGTTTTTCTGGTGAACAGAAGTGAAGCCTTGCTCTCTGGCTTTGCAAGATCTTCTGTATAAGAGTCCAGCGATGATTTCTAGGGCTTGTTTAATGGACTTACCAAGAGATTTATCCCGCTTTGCTAGAATGAAAGGAAAGGCATTTATGGTCTGTCTGCACAATGGGACAGGGTGTTGCAAGGCCGCTGGCAGCACGAACAACAAATATTCGGAGTCCTTCTACTCAAAACCTGAGCCTGACCCAAGGCAACACATGGGGACGATATGCTGTTCAGGATATCAGATCTGTAGCGTGTGCTCTCAGATTTCTCACTCAGAACCAGTATCAGCCTTGCAGAACGCCTGCCGGGACTTGCATGCATACACCAGCTGACTGCAGCTCCTCCTGGGCCAGCTGGGGCCCCAGCGCCCTGCCTTACGTGCTGGCATCCGAAACCAGCTCCAGGCTTGGCATCCACAGGGTCTTCTCTATGCATCAAACTTTGTAAAGATCCTTTTATGCAAGTCTCCCACCTGAAGGCATGCAAGGACACAGGCTAAGACAAAGGGCGGCACTGCACCCGGTACCTTCTCCTGCAGACCCACGGAGTCTCACTCATGCAGTGTACAAACTATACAGATGATTTCCACCTCTTGCTCCCTCAGTGTTACTCCTCCCCCTCACGAATTTGCAACACTACCAACTCTTCCGATCCACAACTCAATTTTCCAGACACAGCAAATCAGCCTCACCTCTGATCTCCCTCGCAGCTGTGCCTGGCACGCAGGCTCCAGCAGCAGGACCAGAGGGAGAAGGAGGTTTGCCAGCTTGCAGGAATCTACCCGAAAAGAGGAGCGCGAGGAGGCACACATGTCCTTGGTGGCAGTGAGTGTTGCAGCTCTGCTCCAGCGTGCCTCCCCCTCATCACAGGACCTGTCTTGCCAGAGGCATCTCCCTTTCCATGACCATGCGGGACTATCTCATGCATCAGGAAATTAAATACTTGTGAGGTCTGTTACAGATACACAGCCTGATTTCAATGAACTTTGTAAAGTAGGGCATAGACAGGACAGGATGATGGAGGCTGTAAGCATCTCAGACATTGGGGGGGCAGTTGTCTTTCACAGACAAGATTTTCAGTGTTAAGGTAGGTGACTCGTAAGGTTTAAGGTTAGAAATGTGTTTCTAGTAAAGCAAGAAGAAACTTTTTTCATGGCCCACTTGGTATCTCAGCTGAATCTGCTGGCAAGTCCCCAAGTGGAGATGGTTCAAACAAACCCACTGCAAAAGCAGGCTGAGAACAGGAACTGGCTCCCTAAAGGTCACTCCACAGTCATGAGACATTAATAATTTTTGGTTGCTGCAAACGCAGTCTGGATGCAGAGTGGTGATCTAAGCTGAATGCCAACCCCTGGACTAGACAGAGCCCTTTTGCCCTGCAAAGTCCAAAACATTATCTCTAATATTTTCTTACGGATCAGTTCAAAATCCTGTTCCCTAGTGCATCTGATCTAAATCTCTAGAGAAATGTTACCACTTTGTATGTAAGACTGGGTGCAATCTCAATCTGTGGTAGACTGTCTAATAGTTCTTGGTTGCAGGGTTTACTCAGCTAAATTTCCCAGGCAGAAGTAGATGTTGCAAGTAATTTTTTTGAAGTTTTTATTTGTGAACATTATTTTGTGGCTAAAACGGCTTTTTGCAAGATACTGAACTAATTCCAGTTTGGCTGAGTATTCCCTTTTAAATGCAACATCTGCTTTGTGCATCAGTTGAAAAACAGTTATCTGGGTGCAGGGTAGAATTCATCTCTCTACTGTGGCCCAAGAACCATTTAAATTCTGTTTTATAGAGGATAAGCATCAGCCCACCCCCAAAGCAGATTTTACTTACAGACACACGCTTCACACACGGGAATAGTTGTCTCTACGGACCGATCACCTGAGTTTTCCACGCAGATCTCACCCCACTGGCACCAAGTCCCACAAACCATGTAAACAAACACATGCATAAATTCCAGCATCTGAGTAGCTCCATTAGAGTCCACTGGGCTTAAGGGCTTTCACAGACATTTAAGTACATTGTTGGATCAGGGCCTAAAGTTACTCATGTCTTTTATTTATAAATGTTACCCTGGTCTGTAAAAGTGACATGTTTCTCTTAACAGGCTGTGATACCAGATATGCTCAGCTCGTAGGTAAACATGCCTACGTGCTCCACCACTGAACCTAGCCATGGAGTGGGGGGGACTGTGGAGTTAGCATAGCTTGAAGCAAACTTTCTACCTTGCTGACCCTGGGCTGCACTGCACGTTTCAATGTGAAGCTTGACTTCAGTGTTATTATTCATGCTTAGGGTTAAGCACACACTTAACTACCCTGTTAGGTCACAGTCTCAGTGTCGCTTTAGTTGTTTAATACTGTTTACACAGAGATATCTGGATCCAGTCTTGAAGTCTGAGAAGTTCAGTTCATTTCAGTTCCACGCTGAACTGAACTGGAAAATGTCATTCTGCAGAGATGTTCAAACCCACCACATTCTGTCTTCTCCATCACAGAGAGCACTGGATCACAGGATAATCCAGGTTGGAAAGGACCTAAGGAGGTCTCTAGTCCAAACTTCTGCTCAAAGCAGGGACAGACATGAGGTCAGATGAGGTTCATTGGCACTTTATTCAACATATTACTGTATGACCTCCCTGGGCAACCTGTTCTAATGCCTGATTGTCCTCACTGGGAAAGAGTTTTCCCTTACAGCTGGTCTGAACTTTTTCTGTTTCCATTTATGGCCACTGTCTCTTGTCCTCTTGCCTCACACCATTGTGCAGAGCTCAGCTCCATCTTCTTCATGATATTCTTGTAGGTAATAGATTGATATTTGGTCTCCCTGAAGCTGTCTCCTCTGGCTGAATATGACCCATTCCCTTGGTCTGTCTTTATAGGGCATGTTCTCCAGTTCTCTCACCACCTTGGAGGTGATCCAACTCACTCCATGACATTTTCTGCATTGGGAGTTCAAGACTTCACACATATGGTCTCATGACTGTAGCATAAAATGGGATAATTACTTCCCTCGATCAGCTAGCTATGCTTTTGTTAATACAGCCCAGGATGCTCTTGGCCTTCTTTGATGCCAGGACACACTGCTGGTTCATGTTCGGCTGCTGTCTACCAAAACCCTATCAGCAGGGTTGCTCCTCAGCCAGCCACTACCCAGCCCATGTTGCTGTTGCCAAGGGCTCTTCCTTTCCAGGTACAGGACTTGGCATTTGCCTTCAAATTTCAATGAATTTGAATTTCACTCGGTTCCCACTGTCTTTTTCCTCCAGCCTATTTAGGTGTCTCTGGATGGCAGTCCTGATCTGAAACTTGTGGATAAGTCCCACCAGTAGGCTGCAATCTGCAAACATGATGAGCAAGCAGTCCTTCACATCCTGCAGGTTCTTGATATAGATGTTAAACAGAATAGGTCCCAGGACAGACCCTTGCGGTGCTCCACTGACCTCAAGATTTGACCACGACTTTCTGAGCCCAATCACCCAACCACGTTTTACCCACCTGACTGTCCACTCATCCAGACCATGACATCCTCGCATGCTGTGAAGTTTCTTGCATGTGTATTCACAGCGTATGAGCTACCTCACAGTACCTGCTCTTATGCACACTTTTACTTCATGACAATAACCATGGAGTAACAGACATACTACATGTTCACATGAGGGCTGGACTCACAGTACCTTTGCCATGGAGTCAACCTAATTTGGACAGGCTGGCAATAAGCTTCTAAGCTCTTTAGTGAAGTTTTAGTGATTCAGGTCATGAAAAGCCTGGCAGAGTGGATCTTTAGTCTGACAGGAACATTTTACAAAGCTTGTTGGCTGGGAATGGAAATTCAAATAAAACTCAGACAAATAAAATACAGTTCTACAAGCTGGAAACAGCTTAATGATAGATTGATGGATTCTCAGTCATTTGCAGCCCTTAAACCAAAGTATTTTTGCCTTCATAAATACATACCGTGACCCGGTCATAAGTAACAAGAATGATACAGGACGTTTTACATGAAACTTTAAGCTAGATGTTCATAATGGTACCTTCTAGCCTTAAAATGATCTATTAGCACTTACACTATCAGTTAACACTGTAGGAAATCCTGCCCAGTTTCCAATATGTTGTGTTTATTTTCAAAACAAATGAAAGAATAACATTTTCATAGAGTTCTTGAGATTCCATTGACCCATAACCATCGACTCTCCTTCCTTTCCATCTTTCCTTCCTTTGCATTGTTCACAGCTACCTACCACTAGGGATAAGAGTATTTATCTGCCATGTTTCATTTTAAATAGTTGCAGATATTGCTGCATTTGAAAAGTCACATCAAAATACTTATGAATTCTGCCATCTTGAGCAGAGTTCTCACTGGGGTCTGTAGAGTTTCACACACTCAGGTAAGATAATCCACTCGCTTAAATGAATCATTCAGTTAGGAAAGGGCGTCAAGAATTCACTGTGAAGAGTAGTTTAAAAGGTTGCACAGACACATCCTTTCCATTTTAAATTTCTGCAGTTCTAACACTGAATGGAGGATGAATAATTCTGCTTAAAAAGTGACATGCTGATGTAATACAGACTCAAGTCAAAGCTACTTTTTAGCTATATTGTCCTGGGGAAATTTTGTTTCTTATTCAGGGTCAATTTTTCATAAGAAATTAACACTTGTTTTCTGCATCTAAAAAAAAAAACGTCTTGGCATCCTGTACCAGAGACTTTCACTGAAATTTGGCTATAAACAAACATTTTGGAAGCATTTCCTCCCAGATAAGAAACAGCAGGTTAGATAGCCTGCTGCAGAGATGAGGATTACAAAGACTCTTGCAAACAATTTTAAAAAACACTGCCTTTCAAGCACTTGTCCAAAACAATACATATACCAAAGCTAAGGACACACTGAATGACAACAAAACAGGTATCAGGCACCAGAAAGTAAAGCCTGTCAGCTCTGGTAGTTTTGCATTTGTCCTTCCAAGTTCCAAACAGGTCAACCGTGACACAAAAAGGAACCATTAGCCAGAAACCAAACTTTCTTTCACTCTCATGGTCCTTCCTTTACACCTCTCTAACAATCTGTGGAGTATTTAGGTAAAACAACAGGGTACTGAATTAGAGGGAGCTGAGAGAGAGAATACCAAATGGCTTAGCTGGCACTGTAGTCTTTAGCCGGGCTTCTCAAAACTACTACTTATTGTAATTCACATGTCTGCACTCTCCCACCTAACACGATACATCTTTCCGGAGCACGGTCACACACACACAGAGACGCTCCTGCCCACCAGCTACTCACCCAGGGGAAGCTTTTCCAGCAGATAAAGGTAACTCTGAAAGAAGTCATTTCGGATCGCCGTATGCAAGACGAAGGACATGCTATGTCGACAGAGCTCTTCGTCTGTCTTGTGCCAGCGTGACTTAAAGGCCAAATGTGCTGCTTTGTACGCCATGATGAAGACGTTTGTTGTGAGCGTGGACAGTTGCTGTGGCCGGTGCTGTTTAGAGGACCTGTTCTTCCGAAGAGGCAGAGGCACCGTCATTTAAATCGCGGCAATGTGCTGTCATGCTATATCGGGATGTGTGTCTAGAGCAGTGCAGGGGGCGGAGGCGGGTGAGAGGGGAGTGAGAAACGCTGGCTGTTGGCACTGGCTCAGAGTAATCTCTGGAGTGTCGCCCTCTGAAACAAGCAGGTGCTGGTAAGTGATAAAAAACTCAACCCGGAAATTGCTTAGCCAGGGTAAAAGTATATCTACTCCAAAAAAGAGTGGCTTTAATTCATTTACACTTTTCCTAATCTATTCAGCCTTCACTTCAAAGGAACTCAGATATTATCCAGGATCTCCCATCTCCCTCTTCTGTATCTCACAGGCTGATTTTGTTTCTCTGTCTCTCCCTCGCTATTTTCAGTCCAGGGCACCCAAGACAAAGGCCAGAAGACAGAACATGGACATGCCTCTACGCAAACTGTGTGTCCTAATAAACTGTGATTATAGCAAGCAAAGAGAAAGCAACAGATTCAAGTTCATGCTTTGCCTCTTTTCCAGCTATCTGCAATGTAGGGACACTTGTAACGCAGCGACAGGCACCAGCAAGCTGGATGTTTCCAAAACAAATGGGCTGCCGTATGTCCTGAGCAGTACTGCCACTGGCGACAAACATCTGATCAAGCTTCTGAGCGCAGAACAAAGAAGACCCAGCCTCCGCCAAGGAAAATTGCTAGTAATTCAGCTACAGATGATGCTTAGCAGCATTTAGCAATGCATCAATTAAAGCGTATTTTCCAACATGACTCGCTTCCTTGAGCAGTCAATCTCTGAAGCTCTGCTCTGATATTACTTATTAAAAGTATTTAGGGGTAGAACCATCCCTGTGTATTACTGCCTTTCTTGTTTCCCCAACTACCATCCTGTACTACTCATTCTCACCTAACTGCATTGGCATGCTGCTCCCCAAGCTGTTCCAGCCTACATGATCATGCCAACTTGTTGGCGAACAGATCAGTGAATCAGATAATTCAGAAAAATACACTTATTTTTCTTTCAGGTTGGATCAGTTCTACAGTCCAGCCTACAGCTGACACAAGGGAATTTGTCATGCGCTACAATATGGGGTCTGGGACAGCCACCTGGGACGGCTGTGTGGAGGAGGCAGCCATACAGCCACAATACACCGTGGCCTTACGTCCTCCCTGTGTCCTGTCAGAGAGGTGTGCTGAAGGTGGTCGCATGGCAGCCAAAGGTAAACTAAGTACTGGAAGATATGTTTCTATGCTCCCACCTCTCCTTGCTCTCACATTCTTGCTGTCGGGGTCTCTGCTGAGTCATTTCAGCTTGCCACATCCATTGGCTTTTTCTGTGGGGTCAGCACTGTAAAGCAGCTCAGTGCAGAGCTTACAATTGTCAGAAAAGAGCAAGAAGGGAGGCAGAAACACACCATGGAGGATGGGGTGGGGAGAGCGGGATCACGGCAGTGGTTTTATCAGCTCTGAAGCCACTGCACCAAAGTCTGAGCCCTTCCTTGAACAGAGAATGATGCTCTTCACCCAGCCTTGGAAACTTCAGCCATCCTGTTAATTACTCAGTCTCAAATTTCTTCCTAGTCATGTATCTATCAGAGAAGCATAAGGCTCTCTCCAAGTAATTTTGAAATATCTGTGCCCAGACACATTCCTGGTCTGTCTCTTGGTTTTCTCACAAATCTGTCCCTTTCTCTTTCCTTATCTATTTTCAGCCACTCGCCAGTTAGTGTGCCAGGAACGGATGCATCAAGACAGCAAGTTAACGCTCTGGAAAGACGTTGCACAAGCCCACTTTGTCACCAACAAAAGACACTCCTAGGAACTCAGAGCCCACCTGTTCCGCATTTGACACCACGTTTCACATTTGTCATGGCTGTAGTTTTGGCAATGCCCATTGTGTAGCAAAGTGACCCCTATGCTTAGAGATAGCAGGGACTCCAAGCTGAAACCGAACCCCTGACATATCCTAGTGGAGTGAAATGCTGGGAGAGCACTGTGGAGGGTGCTGGGACTGCAGTCCCAGGGCTCTCCATAGCTTTCACACTCATGAGGTCCACAAGGGCCTAGGCTTTTACATTCACTATGACAACATGAAGTGCAAAAGCAGAAAAGGGCACAGTTTCTCCTGCCTTCTGTGTACAAGTGGGACTTAACTCTCCCTTTGGGTTTTCTGGTGCCTACGAAGTGCCCCAGCGACTGTGACTCCAGTAAGCTCTCTGAAATCACACCCTCCGAGAATCTGGCCAATTATGACAGTGAATACATACACATGGGAAATAAGGCATACCCCGGGGCCAGACCTTACCTTTTTAATGCCCTGCTAGTGATCTTCTCGTAACACGCTCCCAGCCCACTTTCCTTAGGAAAAGATAAGTGCAATCACATTGTGTATGTCTCTATGACTTTTACTACCCCATCACCGAACATTTAAACCTATCTCAAACAAATCCTTGTACTTCAAAGCTCACATCAAAGCAGTAGATGGGGTAGAGAGACAGATCTCATCCTTGAGTCACTCAGCACAGTGAGTTTTGCTCTTCTGAGATGCCATAAAACCTATAAGCAGGGATGGGCACAGGCACATCTGCACCTCTCTTTCAAACTTACCATTCTCAATGATACAACACAAATCTGTCAGAAATGACAGTTCACAGGATTACTTTTTCAGGCTAAATGCTGGTTATAACTGGTTTTTACAAATTGGTGGTAGTTTTGACTCGCAGTAGTCCTGCCTCACACAAAATGAGCGATGATCTACGTAAGGCTGCATAAACACTAATTCTATTTATTCTGTTTGCATGTGGCCAAGACTAAGTCCCTGTTCTAAACAGCTCTATAATCTGTTACTGTGAATGCACACTCAGTCCTCAGATACGAGCGCAGCTAAGTAGGTGAATCACAACACCATCAAGCCTTTTAAAGTGCTTTCAAAGCACTTCCTATTGCTGTCAAAGGGTAGGCAGAAATACAGATTTGTGTCCAGAAATGCCTGAAAAAGGCCACAGAAAGTGCAGGGGTTTTTTTTCAAAAAGTAGGTGCTATATTCTCTGCCTATTAGTCAACAGCAGCATTTCAACATCTGCTACGAACAACTCACAACTCCACCTGCTTCATACTCTCTTCTAAGCCCATATTCTGAGCAGGAGGGGTATTGATCTACCCAGAAGCAGCAAACAACTAATCCACTAATATATCTCCTACATCTCCATTAACAAGAAGAATAGGACTTGAGTATGGGCACAATGGCAACCATAGTACTGGTAGGGTCACTGCTGAAATGTGAGTCAACTCCCTTAGTTTCCTTTCCCAAATGGCCATTTGACTGTTTCTGAAGATGAGGCAGAAAGCCAGCCTTCTTCTTGCTAGCAGGGACACTGGAGAATCTGGACCTCTGGATAAACTGAAGCCGTACACTAAAGTAACAGTAGACACAGCCATAATCTGTGACAGTCATTGCCTCGAAGAGCTTCTGGTCTAAAATAAGAATGTGTTTGTATTTTGGTGAGTAAACAAATAGTTCCTCCATCTGTTGTCTTCTTCCTCCCCAAGAGATAAGGCAGTTCTAGGATATCACGTTTATCACAGATTAAAATGAAGGATCAGCTAGAGCAGCTTCTTGTTAAAATACCTGCAGCTGATCTCTGCTTGAGGGTAGTAGGTTTAAAATAAGGTACCAGATGGCTTATGATGAGTCACTGCAAGATCCAAGGAAGATCTGTTTGTCAGAGTGTTCGGGTATTTAAAGAGAAGTTGGACTTATTTTTATATTAGCAGGTAACTACCTGTCTCTGCAGATCTGAGCTGTACATGCTACTTCTGAAACACACCAGCTGCACAGAAGAGAAAAAGGAAACCATGTGCACTAACTCCACATATCATGCAGGTCACAAAGGGTCAGTTTTGCCTTTAAATTACTGTGTTCTGCTTACAAAACACCTGGTATGCAATCTGATTTCCACATGGACAAGCCATAGGGATTGCTGTAAGATGTCTCTTCATCTTAAAAAGGCCTCTATATTAATTCTTCTCCCTCACGCTCACGCCTGGCATATGCTGTCAGGAATAAATGTGGTTAAAACAAGTAATTTTTGTTTTATCTTTGACAACAAGTTTTTGAAAGTTCCTGAAAACCACAGGATCATGTGGACAGAAGAGGCGCAGGCAGAGAGCACACGTGCAGTTACAAGGGCAGTGAAGAACAGCTGCAGGTTGGATGGCAGGTGGTAACCTTTACAACTGACTTTGCTGCAGCCAAAAAAGCAACTGCCTGAATTCTTCTGACTGCAGCTTCGGTGGCTTATTCAGAGCAACAGTGTACACCAGTGTCTGGGTGTCAAGCTGGGAAATAGTAATATGACAATGGATACACTAATTGTCCGACTTGTTGAAGTCCAGAACTCTTAGTCACAATCCTCGGCCACCTAAACTCCGCTCATGGGTCCAATTAGACTCAGCAGTCTTCAGAAGTAGCACTGTGAAAAGAATTTGGTTTTGAGTAGAGAAAAAATAGTGTTTGGGGTTGATGAGAAACTGAAATATCTCTCTTTTCTCACCCGAAAAAAAATTTCTGTGTCAAGCCAAAGAAAATGTTTTGGTTTGTTTGCAGGGCTATTTCCCTTCTTCTACTTCTTTATTTGTTCATTTGTAATTAAATTTAGGTAAATTTGGTTTCAGCCTACCATTTACAAGCGCAAACAATAATAATGTTGTTGTCACCAGTCGACTAGTCAGTCTTGCAAAATCACTGTGTGGCAAAAGGACACAAGGAAATGCAGAGCAAAACAGGTCCTTGGGCAGAGACCCAACCTTGGGATAGGACTTCTGATCTCTCAAGAGAAACCCTCACTTTGAACCACATTTCCAAAGCAGAGTTCACTGCCTGTAGGTCAGGATGACTCATGCCCTTCAGGGCACATCCTGCACAATTCCCGCGTATTTTCACGGGTGCAGTCACGGCAGCAATCTGTTATCATTTATACAATTGGAATTCGGCAATCTGGAATTCCATCTAAAGCAACAAAACACAGCATGTGAGCCCTATGGGTAAATACATTATAATTCATGTAAACGAAATTGGCCAGAGCTTTATCCCTATGGAGGGAAAACACAGTTCTTTCCCTCTAATCCTTCTAGCTCTGGAGCCAACACTAAATTACATTTTTAAGGGAGTGAATGAAGCCACTCTTAGGTAGGAGTGGGAGCCTGTCTCATCATGTCTCAAGCATGGCAAGAGTCACAGCGGGACCCTGCTTTGGAGATGCATAAACAGTATGCTAACGTAAATAGCAGTATTTAGGGAGGACTCCAGCATGCTTTGGCCATGAGGATTTTAGTTGGTTCTGGTTAGGGACTCTCAGTACTGCTGGGGCTGAAGGGAAGGAAGGCCAGGGTTCCTGATGAAACTGCAGCAGGGCTGCTCTGTTGTTCTTGATAAGAAGCATGACAGCTGTGCCCACAGCATCTGGTTTTCATTGAACCCTAGTGAGAGTTCCTTGCTGAGTCTCTTCCACCCCATATGTGGTGGTTTAATTGATGGAGCCTGAGAAGGTTTTAGGTCCAGCGTGGAATGCTGCCTTTCACTGTGATATGTGACTCCAGATACAGTAAGGGCTGGGCTGCTTAGAGTCGTCTTTTAAAAGCATTTCTTCTCAACGTTGAATTTTGCATATATTGCCCTCTGTTGGCTTGAGTGCACGGTAAGGTTACTTTTCTAGGTGAAAGCTAACAAAGATCTCGTTCTGGCTGAGTGGCGTATGGAGCTCTGCGGATCCGCCCCCACTGTTGGCTATGATGGCAAACAACAGACTGACATTCCCCTGATCTGGTACAGCAGCACATTTCACAGCAGGGGTGGAAAATGTCCTTTTTGTTGGGGCAGTTAAAACTAGACTGGAAAATGCGTTGTTCTGCAACTCATAGAGCAACAGGAGTTGCTTAGTTTCTTTTAGATTTGTGTCTTAACTGCTTCTACCTGAAACAAGCTCCATACCCTCTCTGACTTGCCATCTACCATGAAAGATCCACTCTGGACAAGAAACTGCCGGTGCTGCAGCCAGTCCGGAGCTGCTCCGGGACAGCCTGGCCAGCCTGTTCATCTGTGCTGTCTGTCTGGCAAGTGTGCACAGAGGGACTGACCTCTCGCTGCTGCCAAAGAGCTGAACTCTGCTTAACTCTCCCGCAGTGCAGTCCCTGTCATGGGTCTCGCTCATTTACCTGGCAGCCAGAGCGCACAAACCTCTAGAAACTTAATTAACTTTTAAACTCTGCACACATCTTTCAATGGTGATCGCGCTTGGCCAACATGTCATGAAGTTATTAGAGGGAGGAAGAAGAGAGATGATGAATGCATGGATAGGTAAGGCAAGATAAAACTAATTTCCTGAGAAAGCCAAAGGAAAACAAGCTGAAAGGAAAAAAGAAAACTAGACTGTAGGGAACAAATCTGACAAGTGACCTTGAAAGGCCTCTTCCACCTTTAGCTCCTGAGAAGGAACAGTCTGGCAGAAGCTGGGGGCGGGGGGCTGCTGCACCAGGGAACTAGAGGGGATCAGGAGTCGTAAGCAGCAGTTTTACTGGATCAGTAAATACCACCCCTGCATCTCAGATGAAGTGTATCTGTGACATTACTGGCTTGGATAGGCTTCATCCTTAAATTGTCTCTGCATTGTGTGGAGTTTCACAACACCAGGAACTATGCGGTTAAATCCTGTGCATGCCTTGGAACACTGAACTCAGTTTCTGGAAAACCAAGTGGTAAGTATCAAGGGGCAAGAAAACTAGATTAAGCCCAGCTCCTGGACAGCGTAAACACATGGGAACATGGATTGCTGAAACTATAAACACACCTCTTTTTGGGAAATACTGATCTTACACAGAGGAGTGGCTCGAAATTTGCAAAACCCACCTCTGCTCAGAACTGAAAGTAGAAACTAAATGATCAAGACTGGAAACTATTTGCTTTGCATGGACACTTTCTATCTGAGCTCTCAGACTAGAACCATCGAAAGTCAAATGTATGTGTGTTGTCCTTTGGAACCAAAAAATAATCAAGACATGAAAAGTTTGAGATGGTTAAATGTTTCCTCCAGAGGCTGAGGATTAGAAGTCTGGGCAAGTAGCAGAGGAGGAAAAAAAAAAGAGTAAAATAAAAGAAGAAACTCTTAAGTGACCTGACAAGGGAAACTTAAATCTTATTTTTAAGGGGTTAGGTTGTACTAAAGCTTGAAAAATTAAATCCACAGCTGTCTCCAGAGGACTATATTTCACTAAGAAAGCTTCAAGTAAGTTTATCATGTATCCAACACCTAGACATTGGACCTCAGGGACCACTAGGATAATATTTCCTCTGGATTAGCAAGAAAGCTAGTAAGTGACATTTGTATGAGACTAACTTTAAGTTTAAGGGGTTTTCTTATTATAAAATGATAAATGAAGAATGAGCATACTGGGAAGGAGAGTTCCTACAGTTTGTAAATCTAACACATCCCCACTATTTCTTTAAAAATGCACTGTTATCTCCTAAATTAGTTTTATTTGGTGACATCAGTAATTTGATGGTTTTATGTCTATCATACTCCCAGTGAGGATCAATGTGTTCTTTACAAGCAATATTTTTAATCTCATAATCCTCTTTATGAGGAACGCTTTTAATTTCAGAGACCATGATCACTGGCATCGAGACAATATAATATATATGAAAAAAATTCAAGAATGAAACTATAGGAAACACAAGATGGATCTGGCACAATTACAGTGCTTTCCTTCTTCTGGGATTCTTCACTATTAGCCCAGGATATGTTGGAATGCTATTAATTAACTCACCTCGCTGTGCCTTGCCACGACAGCTGATATGCCCCTGGGTTCCAGGGAAATCTTATGAATCATATAAGTCGCAATACTTCACTGGAGTTGGGTGAACTAAGGACAACTTTAATATGTTAACTTTGAAATCTGAAATCCAACAGTGAATTGAGTTTTGTACAGAAGGCACAAAATAAAATTCAGGCATCTGTACCAACGCCAATATTGGAGTTTTGTGGCATAAAGCACTTTTTACTTATGCATTTCACACTTTCCGCGTCTGTCTAGAATACACTGTGGTGAGAAACAGACCACTGGTCCCCACAACAAAATGCCTACAGTCTGTGGATGGGCTACAGTAATCTCACATCATCCCTTTCTGCCCGCAAACCACATCAATGACAACTGTGTTTTTCCAGTTCTACAGAAAATCCGGAGTTACACACCTACGTGCTACTCTGTGCCCGTACAGATGCATCTGTAGGAGGTGTAATGAAGAAAAGGCATACATAGCAAAATTAAATGGTGAAAGTGAAATGAGGGGAATTAGCTAAACAGCTTACAGATGGTAACTAAATTAGTTGAAAGCTGAAGGATTGTTTTTTCAACACACAGCTCAACAGCACTGTAAAACTTCCATTACTGTAACCCAGAAGCTCATGAGAAAGAGTAATTACCAAAGCTGAACTCCTGGGCTCTTGTATTTTCTTACCCACCAGCACCCAATCCTTCCTTCCCTCAGTGCTTTCCAGACTCCTGCAAAGTACAACTCCATGCTCCCTTCTACCTCCCAAATCTCCTGTGCCCCCATACACCTTCCTCTTCTGACACAGTCTCTTCCAGGCGCCCCATACCCTCTCCTGCCATTCCGTCACTGTGTTTCCCAGCCACCAATCCCTCTGGCTGTTGCTGTGCTGAGCCGGCTAGGACAGCACCTGGAACGCACTCTGCTCCAGAGCTCAGGCTGCCTGCATGTCACATCCACTCTTGTCAGAGGCATTTTGCGAAGCTCCTCAGCTCCTCTTGCCTTACATCATTCCACCCAAAACTGATGGCCTAGGTGGAGTACGAAGTGGGGTCTAGGCAGCAAGCAAGTGCAGCCTTAAGGCTCTCCAAACTGTGAGGGAAACGTAGCCACAGCTCCCATGATGAGCCTTTACTCTCTGCATCCTGTTTGTCATCAGCTTTCAGCTGACTGTCACATAAGTTACGTTTTTTCTTACAACTGTCTCTGTTGTATATACATTTTTCCAGTTTCTACCTCGGCCACGTTGCCACAGATAGTTCTGGGAAGACCAAGTAGGGTGAAGGGGCAAGTGCACTAAATCAAGCAGAAGCACAGCATCTGCTTGGGTTCCTGATGAGTCTAAAAGTGACTCATCCTCATCATTCCCCCTACCCAGTGGACTACTTCCTCTATTATTATCAACTACGATATTAGCATAAGAAGAGAACCCGTGAAGGAATTTACCATACACTCATCATCCACACTGTCTTTCTTAGATTTAAAACCAGAAGGGACTTCCATGACCATCTAGTTGGCCCTTCAGTATAATACACATCAAAGACCCCCATCCACCCATCCCTGCATCAAAACCAGCCTTATCACTGCCAAGCAGAAGGATTACTTCATCTCCATGGACAACATGAAGTCATCCTTCCCACCTGTTTAGCACTGGAAAGACTTCAGCTGAAGTACTGTACCCAGGTTTGGGCATGGATCTTCAAGAAAAACACAGCCGGAGTACCTTTGATACAAAAAAGGAATGGTCTTCTTGCAATAACAGCAATTCAGTCCTGGAATAGCTTCCCCAGGAAGATTATAATGCACATCACTGAAGATGAGATTAGTGATAGGAATAATATGGGTACAAATTATTTGGCTTAGGGCAGGGGGATAGACTGAAAGAGGCTGCTTCAGCACAGTTTGCTATGAACCTATGAGTCTGTTTAAGCTGAAGCATTTGTTTCACAAAGGCATCTACTCCTGACATAAAGACTGGTAATAATGGGAAAGCAACCAGTCATGAATCCTAAGTTATTTCACTGATTAAGTGCTATCCCTCTAAAATTTTATGCTTGATTTCATCTAGCTTAAATGCCTCTCACTCATGAGAAACTCACGTTTCTCACGCACTTTGGTTAAAATTAAGTGGAAACAAATACACAAGTGCTGCTACATGCAAAAGGAGCAGGATTTGCCCTGATGTGAAGAACAAGGCTAGCACTGTCTATGAAGTTCAAAAACTTAAGAAAAAATATTTTGGCTGTACAGTGTTGTGCAAAATCTTCACTTTTTCTATGGAAATAGCCATTGTCTGAAATATTTATAATAAATTGTTGGAAAAGGAAATTTCCCTTTTGAATCTGTTTGAAATGACTAACTTGCTTTAAGTCAAATGTCATCTAAGCAACACCGCTTCAGCTGAGGTACTCATTCCTTAAGCTCCTTTTGCTTTTTTTTTGGACAAAAAATGAAAAAAAAAGGCAATTATTTTTGAGCAAAGTAGAAAGAGTTTGATGATCACATTCAGAATCTTTTTGTTTTGGAGGGGAGGGGTGAGGAAGAAGGCGAATTCCTGATTTATGATTAAATATAGACTGGTTCAAGTGTAAAGGAGACCCCTTCTTGAAAACACTTAAGCTGGCACTTAACTTTATTGCTGTGGCAAAATTAAGCATGTGCTTGAGTGGTTGCAGAGTCAGAACCATAAAACGTCACAGCCTTTATAGCTGTGAGTCTGCTTTCTGCCTGCTGCATCTAATAAACATTAAGAGGTGAAATTCTGTCCCCATCGGAGTCAATGGTGAAACTCCCATTGACTTCAAGAGAACCAGAATTTTGCACAAGAATCTCCATCACCATCACTGGGGCCCACAAAAGATGATATTAGCAGAGGGAGGCCGCCTGCTCCCTCTTTCATATTTCATCTTTCTATGTTTTCCTTAGTCCAATTAAAATTAACCCAAGCTGAAAGCACATCATTGGCTCTTTGGATAGAGGTACTGCATTGCAGGCTGTTTGTCAGAAAATAAGCAGAAATTAAATACACAAAGTCTAGTGCATCACACATACTGAACGTACAGAGAATATACTGACACGCAGATTGTGGCACTGACATGGTTTAGTGGTGGACTTGGCAGTGTCAGGCTTATGGTTAGACTCTAAAGGTCTTTTCCAATCTAAATGATTTTATGATTCTATGAAAACATAAAACATGTTCTTCTATGTTCCTCACTGCAAAATTCCCTCTTAAAGGGTTGATCATCTAAGGAAAAAAAAGTAATGTAGCACCATTGTGGTACATTTTATATCTTCCAACACTTCTTAGATCAGCCTTGCTTAGAACATGAGTAAACTGGTAATTTTTTCCATAAGTAACAACCCTCGGGTCTCAAGTCAGGCACTGAAAATCTATGTAGATGGTTGTTTTGCCACACAACCAGCTGCAGTTGAGCTTGGGTACTGTACTCCTGCCTTGCAGGCTTGCACAGGTCTGTTTGTAACACTCCAGCTGCTGAGGAGCACTGGGGCATGAGATGGCATAGGCCAGTTTAGCACCAGCTGGATATACTCAATCAGCCAAGTGAATGAGGGTACAAGGCCTTCAAACAAAACCACGTTCATGGAAGCGAGCAATTCTGATTTGAACAAACCGACGGAGAAAACAGTATACCCTTTGCTCTACGATGTCTAGTTAAAAGAAAGCTCTGCTTCTCTATGAAAAGGTCTGCTTCTCTTCACATCTTTGAATTTTTTCTTTCTACATCTGAAACAATGAAAGCCTACAGCTAATTTTCTCCACTGGTTTAAATAACCTCAAATTGATGCATTTACTTGGGTCAGTGCTGCATTAGATATATTACAAAATACAACTCAAGCTCTCCATAGAGACTCCTGTTTTCATTTTTGTGAAGTCTCCTGTTCAAGGATAACAAGAGCACCCACTATTTACCAGCACGACCGTGTGTCATATTGAAAACGCCCTTCTCTTGTGCAGATGCCCCTGTCTCCACTGATCAAAAAGGCGTTCCAGAATCACCTTGATCTGTGTCTCAAGATTAATTTCATCCAGAAGAGTTAAGCCAGACTTTCCCTTTGTGTATCAGATTTTGCGTTGCCCTGTCTCACTTCTTCCTTCCCAGAAAAACTTTTAAGCCTAGGGTTTATTACCTCCATACCTTAATCACTTACTATGTGACAGCACATCAGAACAACATCTTCTCCATCCCCCACTGAGCAGCACAGTCTAATCACTTAAAATGTTTCTCTGGAAGTCATCCTTTCAGATTCCTGTACTTTATTTTAGGTAATAAAAGGCCTAAAGGAATTCTTACATAGTTCATTTTTACAAGGTCTAGGAAAATATCCCGTATTCACTATTTTTTCCCATGAAATCCACCCATATTCTATTCTCCTGAGAGCAAGATGCAATCTTTGAAGGAGAGATTACAAAACTCAGGGTTGCTTTGGTTTCTTAATTCTGCAAGGCAGAAATTAATCTATTACATTTCAACAATTTAATTTGCTATAGAAAAGCAATGTTGGTTATTTTGTTTTTTTTTTCCACAATGATGTAAAAAAATCTGGGTAGGATTCAATAAAACTTTGAAGAAATCAAACCCCAAGGCACTTTCAGCATGCAGTCTCATGGTTAAATACCAAAGGCCCATATAAAGCTCACTGAAGACAACAGAAACATCTTTGTTGAGTTCAAAATCAGGCTTAGCATCAGTATTTTTCAGTCATAATGAATTTGTTTTATCCTAAGAGAACAAATAGGAAGAAATAAAACTAAGTTACCATGAGACAGTATGGTGGGTGTTACTCCGATGTCAGAGTGTATTCTGTCTGTCTGCTTAAGAACATCTGGCCGCATCTTGAGGAAAAAAAAAGAAAAAAAAAATCTCAACTTTTTGCATGAAAGTGTGCTTTCTCAATGACATTAAAAAGAGTTTTTACTTTTTTAATGCGAACAAAGAAGAAAAATGTTGTTCATTTCTTTATCTACACTTATTCTACACAAATGTCGTCAATTTCTTCTACGCTTACTCTACCATATATTTAACCTGTGAACACTCCACACTTCTGTCTTCTCTCTTGTTCTGTTTACTCACCTGCTTCACTCTTTCTTTTCATGCTTTCAACTCCACTGTTCTCTTCCTATTCTGCTTTTCTCAGCAAGTCCCATGCTCTTTTCCTGGTATTGTCCTTTTATTCTGGAACCCAAACAACAATCCCTGCCCCTCAAATAAGTCTTGAAACGAATCATCTCTGCAAACCCCACACAACGGTTTTACTGAATTTGACAAAAACAAGCACAAATGAAAATCCTATCTTGAGAAAGTACAGAGAAGGTTCAAAAAGCCAACAAGAAAGACACTGCTGCCTCTAGTTCTATGTGTTAGCTGTTTAGTTTCTACCCAAATGGACAGCAGGACCCTTAGGCAGCTGAGGATGGGCCTGCTTTACCTCTATCATGGATATGAGAATAAATAGCTTAGAGGAATCTCCATTCAGGACTAGATGCTGCCCTGATACAAACTGCAGTCCATTAAGATCATTTCTGATACCACGATGCTGTTTGGTTGTTCTTTAGAGTGGCTGGGAAACACAGCAAAGGGACAAAGGATTCAGGTGCTGGCTACACAGTCTATCTTTTCCAAGATGATTTTGGATTTCCATCCACTTGCCTGAGGCTGGCGTTACAGCAGTATCACCCCCACACCTCCTGCATTGGTGGCTGAGCAACAGTGCTGCTGACCCAAGAGGATAAGTTTCAAAACACCTTGCTGACCACGGCTGCTTTTAGGCTGGGCTTAGCTAAGAGGTGGTGCTGAGGAAATGCGACAGCTCCAACAGCCATAATGTGGCAGGACACCACAACAGCCTCTCTTCAATCTTTTGCTAAATATGGCAAGCGGAAACATACAAAGCCCCGTTATTCCTGATACTTGCAGCTTCCTGAAGTACTATGTATGAAACAGGTCCCACTGTAAGAGCAGGACTGTTTCTTGACTCCCTTAGGGATCCAGGACCTGTGGCTATGCCCGACCTGGAGCCTCAGGTCACCACTAACTTTGCTGGGGAACCAGTCTCGCCCGGCCTGCCCCGCGCAGCCTGCAGTCCACCACCTTTGGCCCTCCCGTGAAGAAGCGGGCCAACACTGAGGCAGCAGCTGGGGTTGATAATGGCCCTACCGGGCTGCCGAGGCCAGCAGGGCCGCCGCGGCCCTCAGGGGCGGTCAGCTGCACCCCTGATCTGCGAGGGGCCGAGGAGCCTACCTAGCGCGGCGCGTGGAGGCTGCTGCCTGGTCACTGCGCCCAGAGCGGGCACCTCCAGAGGTGCCAGCGGGGTTCCAGGTGCCAGCGGCTGGGGCGGAGACGCGGCGCCAACCGGGAACACCGCCTCACACCTCGGGCGCGGAGCGGCGGGACAGCGCCTCCCCCGCGCCTGCAGGGGGCGCCCCGCCCGCCGGGCGGGCGGGACGCAGGGGCCGCGCAGTGCGCATGCGCGCTGGCCGCCGCGGGGCTGTGGCGGCGGCGCGTGCGCGCTGGGAGCCCGCGGGGCGGGGCTGGCGCTCACCCTGGTAACAAGCACAGCTGAGGGGCCGCGCCCTGCCCAGGCCTCCCCCGCCGCCATGCAGGGCGAGGATGCCCGGTACCTCAAGAGGTAACCGGGGTGGGGGCTGGCCTGGTTATGGGCGGGAGACGGCTGTTTCGGGGCCGAGGCGCGGTGGGAGGTGGAAGGGGGCCGTGGGGCTGAGGCGCGGCGGGTCGCGGTGGGGGCTGGGCGCGGGGCTGAGGCGCGGCAGGTTGTCCTGAGGGGTGGCGTGGCGTCGGGTGGGGCGTTGTGGGGTGGGAGACATTGCAGGGGGCGAATGGGAGATTGTGGGCTGGGGGAGTGAGGCCTTTTAGCCTTTGGTGGGGGCTGAGTGGGAAGCTGTGGTGTAGGGAGGCAGGAAGGGGGTTGTGGGGAGGGGATGGAGCGTGGGGCTGAGGTGTTGTAGGTGTAGTGGGGGCTGGCTTGGGGACGGATGAGAGGTTGTGAGTGGGGAGGTGAAAACGGAGAGTGTTTTGAGGGGGGAGATCATGAGGTGAGTGGAGGCATTGGGATTGAGGAATGACTGGTTTGGAAAACGGCTGGAGGTTATGGTGTGTGGGTAGAGGTGAGTGGCTTGAGGGTAGGAGATAGATTTGTTTGGGGCAGGCTGAGGGGTGGCTGCCTGGTCTGGTGGGCAGGAGACTTAGATGGGGACTGGGAGGCTGGGTTAGGGATGAGTGAAGGTTATAAAGTGGGCTTAGGGTAGATTCAGAGATGGTGACGTGCTGGTGGTAACTGGTTGGGAGCAGGTAGTAGTTTGGAGGGATGCACTGGTTTGGGGATGGCTGTGGTGTCATTTTGTGGTGTGCTCTTGGGATGAGGCTCTGAGGTAGCAGCAAGTTGAGAGGAGAATAGGTGCTATTAGGAGATGATTGGAAAGGGTTGTGTGAGTATTAGAGGTTGGGAAGGGGCAGGTGGTTGCCTTGGGGAACAGTCAGGCTGGGGACTGGGGAGGGGATATTAGGCAGTAAGGGCAGGTTCAGGGTGCAGCTGGGAGAGATGAACTGATTTGGAGGAGATTAGTTAGAGTACGGCATGGCCGACAGGGGGACAGGTGGTGAAGTGAGATGAATGGAATGGTTTGGGAGTTGGGATGGACCTGAGAGGTAACGATCGTATATAAAGTGGGTGATCTGGTTTTGATGATGATGAATGAGTGGTGCCTTTATCTATCTGTTTGGTAGTGAGACCAGTCAGCCTGAAGAACAGGGTCTGAGTAGGCAACTATTGGATCTCCATCAGTTGTTTCAGAGCAAAAGTGCTAGCAATCCCAAAAGATGTCAGACCATCTAGACCTCTGTTAAGATATGATGTGTGAACAGTGTTACTTTCTCCTGTCACACAGGTGATTTTATCCATCACATGTTGAATCCTGTGGAGTTCTTAGTCTTTCCTTTTTTTTTTTTTTTTTTCCTTCCTTTCGAGTTATTAGCATTTGCAGAACTTGCTGTTTAAGCTGTCTGGGTCTTGCCTTTTTTTTATTTCTCCTCATATGCCACATATTAAGATCTGTAATTAGAAACAGTGGGAAAGAAAACCTCTTGATAATCTTTGAACATTGGTTCTGTCATATAAATGTGATAACAGGTAAAAAACAAATGGCCACTTGTTATTAAATAGATGTAACTTTAAAGCAGTGCCTGTTTTTCATGTTCTGTTTGTGCTGTCTGATGTGATTTTGGAGTCATCTTTATTTTTTAGTCATCCCTGCAACAAATGTAGTTTTCTCTCTTTAGGGAGCACAAACTAAAAAACATCCACTGTGCTGTCTAACGTGACTAGGCTTGTGTGCAAGCTTGGTACTCCTCTGATCCCTGTTTCCCTTTGTCATCTTCCATGTGCAGTCCCCCTCCCACCAAGTCTGACTTGCTAGGATTTGTTATTGGATTTTCAGTGTGTGTAATTTGTGCTGCTTGTAATTAGGATAGTTTAGTTTTTCTTTTTCCTCCTGAAGGAATTAGTTAATAAAGGGTATTCACACACCAGCTTTGGTTATGTGAGCTTGGCTAGCACAGCTTTTGTCTGTAGAAAAGGCCTTCCTCTTTTAAACCTTTAACAGAGCAGGCATTCTTGTTGACAAAGCAGACAGTGAAGTGAAAGGATGGGTCAATGTGTGCGAGAGCTCCCCGCTGTATTGCTGCTTCTACTAGTTATAAGAATGTATTTTTAAGTGTCCTAAGTGACTTACAAACTCAAGATGGATAGAAAATCAGTCAAGTAGATTTTGTTGATTTGAGGGGGAGGGATTGTTTAAATAAAGATTTATTTATCTTTTTTTTGTGATGCTGGCAATCTGAATGTAGTGTTTTCCAAATGGAAACAACTTTAGTGGCTGGGTACTGCATTTTAGCATAGATCTTCAAGCAATTCGCAAGGTAAGATTTTGCAGAGAGGGAGCTTGAATGTGAATTGATTTGTGACTTGGTTAGCTAGAAAATAGCTCAAGTAGTGAGAGTGGTCATCAATGTGAGAGAGCAAAAAATCTCTGCAGCTTTAAGTTCTTCAGCTTGCCCACCTGCCCCTCTTAAGGAAAAAAATAAATATAGGAAATGCTAAAACTGTTTAAGCAGTCTTAAACTGAGATTCTACTGGTCATTAAGCTCATCAGTAGTTTGCTGCTGCCAAAAGGAGGAGGTCTCACTCTTTCCTCTTTATCCCTGCTCATAGATAGGAAGTGTTATTCCCTTTCTATAGAGCACTTTAATTCAGTAACGCATTGAAAAACTCCCTCTGCCCAAGACACGACAGGTTTTCTGTTGGATTGCTGGAAGAGGCTGTGAAAGGGTTTGAGCCCTCACACTGAACCAAGGTGACTGCCAGGAGCAGGGAAAACATGGGAAAATCTAATCCTTTTGGCAATGATGAGCTGTTACTTCAGCTTAGTTCTTGTGAAACTACACCAAACTCCTTCAGGCTCACTTGTTCTCTACACATCCTTTTCTTTATATCTGTAAATATTACCAAGCTGTCACTTAACAGAGGTTTGACTGCCAGGAGGAGCATTTGTGATTGGCGTCTTCTGGTAAGTCTAAGTATGGACGAAATATATTTGGGGGTGAGGAGTGACAGCTGATTTCCTTTGAAATAGATTTGCCATAAGCTTTCTGCCCTGCAAGGCTGGACCTTATAGAATCATAGAATGGTTTGGGTTGGAAGGGACCTCAAAGATTACCTAGTCCTAACCCCTGCCACGGGCAGAGACACCGTCCACTACACCAGGTTGCTCAAAGCCTTATCCAACCTGTCCTTGAACACTTCCAGGGATGGGGCATCCACAACTTCTCTGGGCAACCTGTTCCAGTGCCTCACCACCCTCGATGTGAAAAATGTCTTCCTTAGATCTAATCTAAATCTCCCCTCTTTCAGTTTAAAGCCATTGCCCCTTGTTCTGTCACTACATACCCTTGTAAAAAGTCCCTCTCCAGCTTTCCTGTAGGCCTCCTTTAAGTACTGGAAGGCTGTGATAAGACCTTGTGAGAACAGACTGTAATGAAGCATCTACTTCAAAGAACTGTTAAAGGGAAAAGCCGCAAGTCTCTTCAAAAAAATCTTAAGTGATAGATGAAGTTCTCCTACAATCTCATCAAGGACGATGCTGCTCTTTAGCAGTGAGATATATTTGTTTGCCTTGTATCCTTATGTCTTTGTAAGCCTAGTAGTGGAACTAGACTCCTCATTTCCCACAGCGGACCTTTCTGTGGTTTGTGGGGTTTTTTGACCATCTGTATCTCAAGAAAAAAGTATTTTTTTGCAGTTGTATTCTACAGAAGGGAAAGCAGCCACTATAGTAACTGGAGACACACGTTTCAAATGTTTTCCGAAGAGAGTGGTTACGCTGAAGGCTGCACCTGGATTTGCCAACATTTCCAGTTCTGAGGCTGAAATAATTTTCCCTGACCTAATTAACCCAATGCCATGGCTAGCTGCTATCTCATTTATGCTGGTACAACTGCTGGTGATTCAAATTCTTGTAATTAATTCTTGATTTTTAACTGTTAAGATTTAGTGAAGACACCTGTAAATATGTTAATTGACATGATCTGTCTGAAAAAATAACAACACCCAAACAAAACCCCAAAACAAACAAGAAAAAAACCTACCCGCACACCAAAACCCAAACCCACATTAGGGGGTTGTTTTTCATCTGCAGTGTTTCAGCAGCCTGGTTTATGGTGTGGCTGTGCATACTCTGTTGGCAGTACCAAGGGGAAAAGGGGCAAATGTCAGTTTTACCGCCAAAGGCAGAAATATGTAAATATATTCTCTGGTTAATGGTTCTGCCATCATTTGAAAACAGAAATGAGGTGTAGCTTCGTGGCCTTTTATCCATGGCCTATCCTCGTGGCCCTTGTATATTTTCATGGACATGGAGTTGCTGACAGAAAGGATGAGAGAGCAGGACAGGCCCTTTTGACAGTGACATACCCAGAGTCACTGGGTATTCCTGGAGAATACGTTTCCGAAATATCTGTAGCTGTATAAAGCAGATAGACATGCTTGATTTATACCTGTGGGTGGCAGCTGTTGATCTGATAATCCCCTGAGCCTCACAATGAGGTGAAGAATGGTAGTGAAGAGGTTTGTGCTTCAGGAGAGAATAGTTAATTTGAAATTTAAATTTTTGTAATTGATTCTTGGTAGATTTCTAACTGTGAAGATTTAGCTAATCCTATCAAAAGAGTCTTTGAGGAAAACTTTCCTTTTGTAAATGATTGTACTCGTACCACTAGATCGATGCCACTAGCGGAGGATTTTGCAATACTGACAAGGTAACAGGGAATCAACTGGGAAATTCACCATCTCTATGAAATGCATCTTTTTCCTGATCATTTTTCCTTAAGAGAGATGGGAGACTTACAAATCAAAAATTTATCCTGTTTCTTCCTTATTTAACTTCTGTGACTAAGACTTGACCAAAGGCTTGGGTGTTTCTGTGTGCACTAAAGGCAGGACTTGAGAATATGACGCTAGCACTGAGCTTTGGTGCAACTGTGTGAAATTAAGAAATATGGTGTGGAAGGAGGGTGATGCTTGGGTCTAGAGTTGGGATAAAACTGGAGACAGGTCATTGTTACTGATCCATGTACTGATATGTGTTCTGAGCTTTTCATTTAACCAGTAATTTATTTATCCCTTTCTTCATGGCAGGAAGGTAAAAGGAGGCAACATAGATGTGCATCCGTCTGAGAAAGCCCTCATTGTCCACTATGAAGTGGAAGCAACAATTCTGGGAGAGACAGGAGACCCCATGCTGGGAGAGCGCAAGGAGTGTCAGAAAATGTAAGGTCTCAGCAAGTTCTGATAGCTCTTTGTGTTTTTCATAAAGTCACAAATTCAGTAACTGAAAGCATCAACAGCCTGTAAGAAATAATATATTCTAATCTAATATTCTATTCTAATCTTAATCTATAAATAATATATTCTAATAACGTATGTGTGCGATACTTCTTTGCGGCCTGGTGTGCTATTTTTTGGGGTGTATTGCAAATAAATTACTGACTGCTGTGTCTAAGATGTTCATAAGGGATCTGTTCATACAGCTGCATTTAGTGTTGCTGCATTGCCTGTTGAAGTTGTAGAGAGCCACTGCTTTGACGTTACCTGTGTAAGCCATGGCACAGGCATTGGAGGACTGAAGATATAAAAAAATTAAAAACTGAAGGAGACCTGTCTCTGTTGCAGCATTCGGCTAAAGAGTCTTAATGCAAACACAGACATTGCTTCCCTGGCTCGAAAGGTGGTTGAAGAATGCAAGCTCATTCACCCCTCCAAACTTGCAGATGTAGAACAGCTGTTATACTATCTGCAGAATCGCAGAGATGCCTCAGCAGGAAAAGGTAAATAATTATCGGAACTTGGGACTGGGATGCTTCAGCATTGAGGTTTTTCTAGCTGAGGTCCTAACTTGCTTGATGTACGAGTTCTTTGGAGATAGAGCAGGGAAGAGGTGTGGTTAAATCACACTTGGAAAAAATTACTATCTTGGAGCAAGTAGGGTGGGGAATTATCATTTTAAAAACCAAAGTTTAATTTTTCAGTTAGTTAAACTTTGTGTTGATGCTTCTTACTGGCTGCTGCTTTAGCAGGGCTTTAGAGATATGGATTCTGCTGTTTGGTGCAGCCTCTTCATGTTACATCTGTGCTTGCAGTGACATCAGAAGACTGTGCGAGAATCTTCGTCAGAAGATCTCAGTCATCATCTATTGCAAGAGTAGATAGTGTTCCTAGGCTGAATTTGCACTGTCTGTAAAGCTGGAGTGAGGAATTTCTGTCTGATATGCTTCGGTACAGTGTGGGGTAATCCTCTTGTCTTCTCATAAGTTCCTGGTGAACAAGTTACTGAGAACAGTGATTCCCTACTCTAATGCCAAGGCATTTTGGTGGTCCTGTTTGTGTCTTAAGTTCATCTTAAACTTTCTGCTTAGGGGACAGTTTCATATTTAACATCTGGTCCTGTATTATCTTGTTGTTAGCAAGGTTTCTTGCAATCACAAAATGGTAAGCTTTGTTCTCGAGGTGGCTTATCTTAGTGGGATGAGTTTAAAACAAAGATTAATGTTATTGATGTACTTCGATTGTAACTGCTTTGGGTGTTTTACCCTCTTTTATTCTGCGTATACATGTCTTGGTGTATCGCAGGGCAGCTTTGCCACAGTGTTCAAGCAGAGTCAAAGCTGCTAAGGTATCTTGCTGTGGAAGTGAGCTTTGTCAGTCTGGGCTGTCCCCTGAGCTGACTGGGCTGTAACCGATCGCTTAGACTGAGGAGTCAAAAGCCATCTGAGGGTTTATTTTGCTCCCTGTGGGATGTTCAGCTTCAGAAACATGGCATGCCTTAGTCGTGTTTGTCTGACAGGTCAGCTGGACTCAAAAGAACTTAGACCTTGATTTAACCAGAATGGTTGCTGTGGATGGATGTTTTTTATTTATGAATATGCATAACTTAACTGCAACCATGTCTTTTTCTTTATAGAAAAGAAAGAGAAGTCCAGTAAGCCAAAAGATCCACCCCCATTTGAAGGAATGGAGGTAAATATTGGTGTTAGAGAAATGCAAACCCCATTTACTTAAGTAAGCCGTTATATAAGGGAGAGGGGGAGAGGAAATGCTGAATTCTGGGGGTTTTCGCTTCTTGTTTTTAAACAAAGAACTTGGTTTGGAAATATTGCACAATGGAGTAAAAATCATCTCCATAATGGGTAAAATATTTGACTTGCATGCTTTCTCCTCAAACTATAGCATGCAGCAGGATCGCAAGTGAGGTCTGGAACATCGGACAGGACACTGGGAGTCATGTCTGAGCATCCTTTGTTTTTTGTAATTAAATCTTCTCAGATTTCCTGGTGTTCGTTGGCAGTGATTCTGGATGTGTTGATTTTTTTTTTCCTTGTATTTTGTTTTTTCCCTAAGATCTTAACAAAGCTGTGCACTCTTTTGTCTTGTGATTAACGCATGTCATGATTGATTGTCTTGAATTGACATCTCTCTGAAATCCCTACTTATGACTGCTTTCAGATTGATGAAGTTGCCAATATCAATGACATGGATGAATACATTGAGCTACTGTACGAGGACATTCCTGACAAGGTGCGCGGCTCTGCCCTCATCCTGCAGCTGGCTAGGAATCCTGATAATTTAGAAGAACTGCTTATCAATGGTAACTTTAAAACCCAGTGATAACTTCTCTTAATGTTGTGCTGCTTATTTGTGATGCTTTCTTCTCAAGGGAAAAGTAGTCCACTTTTAATTTGGGATTTTCTGTAGTTTACTAGGCTTTGCTTCTCAGTACATAATAAGCTGGCTGCCAAAGCCCTATTGCATCCATTCTATGATTGGATCTCTCTAGAAGTGTATGCTGCTTAGGCTGTTTTAGGTGGACCTAATACAGAAATCTTCCTGGCTTCAGCTGTTTTTTCTCATCTTTACTTATTTTGATGTTAAATTAACTTCAGTTGGTGTTGCTGATGGACATAAGAGAATGTAGAGTTGTATCCTGAAGATCAGGAAACTTGCTTTGAAAATGGAATTCGCAGGCTGACATAAGTATAGGTGTCCAGTTTCCAAGGGAATGAATAAATTGTATGTGCATGCATCACTTAAGTGTCTCACTAGCACACCATACTCCTTTTGCTTATGGATCCATTGAAAAATCTCATCAGAATGCATGATGTGACATTCATATTGTTGTCATTTTGTGTCTGCATGCATAGGGGCTGTGCCATGTGCATTTCAAGAGCTACATCAGTGTGGAATAGTGTGTGTTTGTAAATATGTATGTGTACATGTATATACATCCTTATTTCCCATTGCCCCCTCTCTTCTGGGGGGAAAAAGGGACCCCTTATAGTCTGTAAAGGTGTCAGACAAATGAAAGATGAAGGCAATCCAAACCAGACCTCCAAAGTGATGGTAGGTTCATGTCTTGTTAATGTAGTAATTTTTTTCCTTGCCCCCCTTCTCTCTTACTGGGCCCTTATACCCCCACATTCCTTGAGTAAATTATGACTTCAATATGTACTCTACCCATCCTGCAATGTCAGCTAGCAAGATTGTTGTGAGAATTGGAATGGGAGGGGTATGGTAAGCCATCAAATAACCGCTTGTCCCTGTGAGTTGTTGCAAATATTCTAGTGCTTGAAATTGCCAGTTACTGCTTTTCTCATTCTGATCATGTGTAGGTGAAGACAAACTAGATAAGGGAAAGTAGGTGGAAAGGTAAGTGGTTCAGAGAGGAAAAGTAAGCTGAAGTGTGACAAGAAGAAATGAAAACCAAATTATTAAATAATACAAACTTGTTATGGGGGGAAAAATAGAAAGAAGTGGATGAAAAATGATAGTTGTCAAGGTAGAACTTAAAGAGGATTTGGAAGTGAGCATGGTGATGTTCTAGGTAGGGGCCACAGTGTAGTATGGAACATACAGCTGGCAGAAGCCACAAGATTTTAAGATTAGTGGTAGTTTTAAGGCTACCTTAGTGCTTGGTTGCAGTTTCCTTGCATGTCACTTCTTCTTAGAGTTTGTGACTGGATGACCACCAATGATACTGTCTGTTTTAGAGCTGTCTCTACACAGATCTTGTGAGCAGTGTTACATGTTAAAGTGAGATACCTCTGAAAATCTTCCACTAGAAAACTGACAGATGTAGAATAAGGAATATTGAAATTCTGAGTCCCACAAGACAAAAAGAGGGAGGTGAAATGCGATGCTCATCTAAATCTTGTTTCACTTCAGAAACTGCCCTGGGTGCATTGGCTAGAGTGCTGAGGGAAGACTGGAAACAAAGTGTGGAACTTGCTACCAATATAATTTATATTTTCTTCTGCTTTTCAAGGTGAGTGCAGAGCCTCCGTGTGTAGGGACATAAGGAACTTCTCTCTGCTTTGTGGCTCTTCATCTGTTTTCTGTGCTGCACTACAAAACTGCACTGAAACGGGAAAAAAAATAATTGCTGAGATGGAAACACTTGTTATTAATGACAAAATTGGGGCATAAAAAGAACCCCCACAGTGAGGTAGTGTGTACTGGAGCTGGGAAGAAACTGGTAAGGATTCTGACCCGTAGTTTATAGGCCGAGGTGCCACCTGGGAGAAATGGTATTCAAAACTGAAGTGAGTACTTGCTCTTATTTAGATATGCCAAAGTTTCAGTTTACCCTGCCTAGAGATAACTAAAATAGAATTTGCCTTGCAACTTGATTTTAGACTTCTATTATATTTCTAGTGAGTAAAGGGTCCTCCGAAGCACTTAGAGTATGAAAAGTGGGGCTGATTGGAAAACACTTTCCTTTATGCATGAAAATTGGAATGTGTTTTTGTTTTGCCTTGGAACAACACACTGATGCTTGTCCTTCTACAAGTTTGGCAAAAATGCTCCTTTTTTCAGGAATTGGTTTTGTTTTGTAATAGTTTTCCAATAGAGCAGTGTTATAACGAGGCACAGAGTAAATACTCTTTTTAATACTTCATGTGGTGCAGTGTTGGGACATTGCTGCCATAGATGTCAAAACAGGTTTGGGGTTGTTTGCATTTATTTTTTTCCTCACAGGTGTTTTTTCTTCAATGTAGTTTTTCGCAGTTTCATGGAATAATCACACACTACAAAATTGGAGCTCTGTGTATGAATATCATAGACCATGAACTGAAGAGACATGAGCTTTGGCAGGAAGAACTTTCTAAAAAGAAGAAAGCCGATATCCTTTTGATATGCTGGGGTAGCTTCGATGGCTTCTGGCTTGTCCTGATAGCTGTTGTTGAGCATACAGCAACTTCTGTGAAAGCAGCAGAATTTACTAGAAAGTGCAAAATATAATTCCAGATATGAAAAAGACCAGGAGTGACAATTTTGGGCTGTTGAAGAGATTTAGTTGAAGTTAATAAAAAAACCCACAAAAAAATTATTATTTTGTCAGCAGTATGTGTTAGGAACGTTCTTGCTGACTTTTAGGATGTAATACATCCAGGAGTAGGAGGAGAAAAAAAAAAAATCATGCCATAAATTACAGGCATAGCAAGCTGTTGCTGAGGTGGTGTCTTTACACTGGCTCTTCCATAGGTCTCTTGCTTTTTGCTGGTGATTGAATAACACCATTGAGGACAATAGTCATCTAGACTGTGTAACTTTTATCTGACTTCCTTAACTTCAGCATTTACTTGATGAAGATCCTGAAAATCAAACCCTGAAAAAGGACTATGAGAAAACCTATAAGAAATACCAAGGGCTGGTTGTCAAGCAGGAACAGCTGCTCAGAGGTACCAAATCCGAACAGCAAATTGTTTCCTGGTTGGTGAATGTGGGTAGGCGGTTCTGTTGGATGCTAGTTGTAACCAGGAGGTCTTAAACATGCTGAACGTGTGGATGAATATGGAAGAGCATTGCCAAAGAATAGGGAGAAGATGAGTCCTTAATCAGATTGTTTGACAGTATGCTAACAATTTTTGAAGTGATTTGTTAGTCTAAGAAGAAAAAATAGCAAAAGTGATCCACTTAACTTTTCTTTGGTTGTGATGTTGGTTTGGGAGGAGTTGGGTATTTTGGTTTTGTATGTTTGTGGGGTTTTTTTAACTTAGCCTGTATCTGACTCAAGTTGAATAGTTTTCACTCAGATTTTTGCACTAAAATACACTTAATGTGAGATTGAAATGATCTGAGTGGCAAAGCTTTCCTGGGAAGGGCTTTTTAATGGTTCCCATTGAAATTGAAAGAAAAAAAATATAAAAAACTTCTAGTGATTTTTTTTTTTTTTTGCAAAGCCACTATTAGAATTAATCTTCTTAATGCTTTCTAAACTGGAATAAAAAGCATTCATGGTCAGTTTCCTTCAAAATGCAATGGGAAGACAGTGGAATGCTTCTGAAAGTCTTAAGCACTTAATGTGTATGTAGAGACTTGTTTAGTTCTGTTGTCTTTGACCTGTTGGTATGATTTGTATTGGACTTTGTTAGTGGCACTTTACCTGCTCCTAAATCTTGCTGAGGATACTCGCACCGAGCTGAAGATGAGAAACAAGAACATTGTCCATATGTTAGTGAAAGCACTGGACCGTGATAATTTTGAGCTGCTTATCCTGGTTGTATCTTTCTTGAAGAAACTCAGCATTTTTATGGAGAACAAAAATGATATGGTAAGGCTCATAGCACTCTCCTGCAGTGTTTGAAAGGTGTGGACTCTGAAAACTTAGTGTGGTTGGAGGAGGGAAGAGGGAGACATTTCTGTCTTCACCCTAAATATCCATAGCACTGATTTACCTCTTTTGTTACTATTAAAATGAGTAAAAGAAAAGTAGTACAACATCCAGCCATAGCACACTGCAAAAGTTTCTGAAGAACTGTCATCCCAAACAGTGAAGCTGCCTCATGATACGTGAAATTCTAAATTTTGAAGTCAGGACCCCAAAGTCTTGTCATACCCCAACTTCTGGAGATGCCCATGACCTTTCCCTCAAACTAGACTCTTTTGAAAACGTATTGTTGTCTCTGTTGTGTAAAGTCTTGGAAGGAGAGGTAGTTACCCTTTGGCAGTTTGCTAGGCTAGTAGACTTATTTCCTAGGTCAACTTGGTCTTCGAAGGCACCTTCCTTCATGCTGTCAATAGCTCCTAAGGACTGGAGGCAGTGTTATTCTTCATAAGCTTTTTTTAGGTGAAGTCTCAAGCTTCTGAAATTGTAGCATGTTTTTTTGTGACTTTAAGCTCTAGCCAAGTATCTCCCTTACCGATTTCCCAATGGCTTTTAGTAGATACATGGCCTTCACTTCTGTACCTTTATGCTAATTAGTCAAATGAAAATAATAAATTTTCCTTATCCAAGAGGTAATCTGAGATTATTGTTACACTTAGATTGTGAGATGGAAATATCTGTGTAAATGCAATAGAATTAATTGCATCTTTGTTACTGGAATTGTATTTGCACAAATATACACTGAACACTGCAGACAAGACCTGCCTCCCTTATTCATATATAGGTATCCTATTTCTTAACAGAAGTCAGACACCAAGCGTGCGTCTTTTGGGGAATTTAGACTGTTTATCAGGTGATTGGTCATTGATTTAGTTTATGCTTGTGTAGTGCCCTGAAGGAGTTTATTAGGAAAATAAGGATTAGCTTTCCAGCCCACTGATTTGTTGGCACACTTTCCGCATTCCATTGGATTTAGTGGAAGGACAAACAGAACTGTTGAATTTATTTTATTGCAGAGTGTTTTAACAGTGTTGAAAAGACTTTTTGAAAAGATTTGTATGCTTCAGGTCAGCTGTTTGAGCATTTTTTTAGTGATTATGAAGATGATACTTTTTTCTCCACAGTATTATTAAGGAAAGCTACCTATGAAGGAGAAGGCGTTGGAATATTTATGTCAGGCGATAGCATAAAAATGTTGCAGGCAAAATGAACCAAGATTAGTTATGCAACGCCTGATTCTAAGTAAAACTGAATAATCTGTGTATTTATAGCACATTCTTTCCTTCGCTATTCAAGTGCCATGTTACATTCAGGGCAGTGAAGTTGGAGTTCTTACCTTTGATTATAAGCAATCAGATGGCATCTAGTCAGTTGTTTGATTATTGCACTCTCCCCACATCTGTGGAGAGATGCAGTTTCTTTTCTTCGTATTCGTTCTGTGTGTGTTTATAACTGCAAGGCTAGTGACATACGTGCAAGTTTGAAGAATGCAGAGTAATTTTATGTGCCTCCTTCTGGCCAAAGAAGGTTCTGGGAAACAAAAAATGAAGGCATTTAAAAGATTATGTCAAATAAAAGTGGATAAATGTTGCTTAAAAGATGATAAAAACTTTCTGAAGTCTTGCCAGTCAATGCTCAGATGTCTCTTCTGGCTGGTGAGGTGAGCATGATCTCAGGATCTGATACCACTTCTCAGTTCCTGGATTCCACTTCTTAATTTGAAAATGATACATGTTTCAAGATGACTTTCATGCTTTTATTGCATTAACGCACAGGACGGCATGCCTCTTAGAGCACATGCAAAGTTATGTCTAGGGGTTCATTTGAAATTCGTAATGAAAGGTCTCAGATTCTTTTTGGATGCCAATTTTCTGTCTGTCTTGGTTGAGTATCTCTTTGACTCTAATGTCAGTTGCTCCAGGGTTGCTTGTGTTTAAGTTTAAATGAGTTCGCTCCTCCTCCCAATCTCGTCTTGCAAGTGATGTCTCGACCACATTCTTGCAGTATTCCAACTGTGAGGAATATTTCCAAGACATCTGAACTCTTTGGTTCAGAATTTTTTTTAATCAGCATTACCCAGTAACCCAATCTAGAAGACTTCAACCACAAAGACATAAGCAAAGCTGCTTCAGATGAAAATGCATTGGCAGTTACACTTACGGGTACAAATTGGGTATGTATTTGCATATGCATGCATGTGAATATATGACACACTGAGAGGGCTTTTACGTAGAAAACAAAGCTAAGTTTACATGGATTATAGATTTCTCCTTTCCTTGATACACAGGTTGAAATGGATATTGTTGAAAAACTTGTGAAAATGGTACCCTGTGAACATGAAGACCTGCTGAACATCACTCTTCGGCTCTTACTAAATCTCTCCTTTGACACAGGCCTGAGAAATAAAATGGTACAAGTTGGTCTGCTTCCCAAACTCACTGCACTTCTAGGTATGTTTTCTTTCATTCTGACACAGACATTTCAGCAGGGACAGTGAAGCTGTTTGCATCATGATATAGTGTGCCTAAATGTTGCTATGTCACCTTTCCCTTTGCCAAAGAACTTCCTTGCTACTCCCCACTTTTTATCATTCAAATCGTCTTTTCACATGATTTAAATGGGAGTTTAAAATAATGTGATTCCTGGTAGATTTATTCCTAGGTTCTCTTAAACTGTTGAATGAATCTTCTGGTCTTTTAAAATAACTTTGATAGCTACCTGAAAACCATGGAAGCTGACACATGGGTGATGCTTGTAATTTTGAGGGACCATCTAGGAAAAACAGCCAGCAACTTCAGAGAGCTTAGCTGATGAAGATGCCAACTACCTCTTTTTCTTTTTTTAATGAAGTTCAGTATACTTGCTGCTTCTTGTTACCTTAATGGTCCAGATAGAGAGATCAGAAATTTCCTAGCTTTATCAGCTCCAACTGTAGGCAGAACTGATTTTTAGGCTTTCAGCTTGACAGTCTGCAACTTGTGTCAAGATGATGTGAGTACTTCAGATACAAGTGAAACCAGTCTGTAGAGGGAAGCCGTGGAGACAGTAAGGAGTTTGGAAAAAGTAGAGGATTGTCTGATTTGGTCATTGTTGTACACTGGAGTTATCAGGAGGGAGTTTTTATTGCTGCTCGTGTGTTCTTTGGCTAATACTATCTAGAGGCTGCTCTGTTAGATATACTAAATATTTAGCAGAATTTGATTGTAAGAATTGCTGAGTGTTCCTTTTTAAGTGGGAGTTGAGGATCTTGTATTATGGAGCCCTAAATGTGTGAAATGCTGATGGCAAGATACTGTTAAAGCTTTCTGAGATATGTTGGGTTTCAGATGTCCTAAATCGGTACAGCTGGTGTATCCAGATGTGAATGGATATTCCAGAAGTGGAATGCCACGGTGTGTTCTCCCTTAGCTTTGTATAGTCTCTTAGGATTGTTTGCCTTCTCAATTTTACATTCAACCTCAACATGGCCGCATTGCTGTTTAGTGTACAAGTTAACACTGTCAAAACTTACTCTGCTTTGGAAGCTTTAATCCTGTTGGTGACTAATACATCAGCTACCTGATATATCCTGAAATGCCTCATATCTTTTTATGCTTCCTGTGCCACAACCGTGTTTGCGCTTGATATTTTCCTCTGGGCTGAGCTGGGAGGAAGAGGAAAAATGGCATTTGCAATCCTCCTTCTCTGTACTTTTTTTCCTCAAGGCAACATTATTTGGCAGTAAACTGAAAAGTGGAAGCTGGTGAGGAAATGTGTTTTCTCTTGTTTGAGAGTGGATCTGGCTAGGTAGTCTGGTTCAGCTTGGATTGTAAGCTTTTTGGAGCAGGAACTTGTCTCTTTCTTTTGTTTGTACAGCAGCTAGCACTGTCGTCTAAGCCTAGGGCTTCTGGATGCTTGTCACCCCAAGCCATGGCATGACATAAATCACTGAGAAGACCCTGCTTCCCAAAATTCTTCATTTAGTGTTAGAGTCACACTACAGTTCAATATCTGCTTTCTAGTGTCCGACTTTAATGTAGAGAGGAGAATTTACTTTCAAATGCCATTTTCTTGGACTTCTAAGTAGGCCTGTGCAGAAGACATTTAACTCAGAAGAACTGGCTTCTAAGGTTGCAGCCTGTTCTCAAAGTGGTTGTTAGGGTAATCTACAGCAAGTTCTGCTAGTACTTCCAGAAGCTTCACTGTCTGTTTGGCTCTATGGGTGGTGGTTCTTTCCTTGACTTTGATGTGTTCGACCCTTTTCTTTTTTCCTCTTTTTTTTTAACCTCCTTCACAGAGACATGTGCTGTTTGCCCTAACTCCTTCTTGTAGAATTGCTTGATACTTATTTTGCAGTGTGCTGGTTAGAAAATGTAGGTTGTTAAGCCAGCTCTGTGATTTGTGGGACTCTTCTTGATGTGGTGATTCAAGCAATTCTCAAATGTATCACTTTGTGTATCCTGTCTCAGGGAAACCTGCAGCCTTAATAATAGAACAATCATATGCCAGATGCCCCTCTTACACAGGTTACTTGGGTATTAAACACACATTACTCAAGCCAGTACCCTTGGGCTTATGTTTGCAGGGCACCTTAAAGTGCTAACACACCTCAACAGCTGTTGACAAGTTACCGTACGGCTCCTAATGCCAAGAGGTCAAGTTTGTTGACTCAGCCTGCTGAAATTTAACATTTGTGCGTGCCGTGCATTTAAGACTTCAGCACTGGTTTGAGATGAGTATAAATTAAGTGTAGTAGGTGTTTAAGGCAAGAGTTGAGATTGCAAAGAATTAAAGGCCAGGGTTTGTCAGACAGCAGTTTAGGGCTGAGTGCTGAGGTGGCTGCAGTCTGCAGTTCTGGAAGGCATGCTGCTTTCCAGAGGGACACTTAGTGGCTTGGGAGCAGGAAGGCTCTAAACATAGGTGGAGGCTGGAAGTGGAGAGGATGGACTGACTTCAACTGAGCTATCAGGAATGGAAAAAGTATGCTATGGATATATTGGAGAAAGACCATCTTCTTTCTTTCCCTCTTGCCCCAGAGTGTTGAGGCTGCTGTTGAAAGCATGGACATGAGAAATTCTGCTTAATATTGGTTTCCATTTTAGTTAGCCTTTTCTTTTTAATAGTGCCAATGCCTGCTTCCCCATGTAGCTTTGCCAGTCAACACCACTTGCTCGTTTTCGCGGCTTCTCTTCACAAGTCTGAAGTATTGTATATGACAAGACTCCTCTTGCTCCCTCCAGGCACCCAAGTTAATCAACTACAGCTGTTCTTTGAGATCCAGAGCATAACAAAGAACTGGGTGCAGCTGAGGGAAATTTGGCTTCAGACTTGAGATCAGAAGCTGGAGCAGAGCTGTGGAGGCCTGTGAGGTACAGCCTGCTGTATTGAGGTTTTTCCATACACAAGCTGCTTGAAGAGGTACGAAATGAGATTTTGTTGATTTATGTCTTCAGTTCTTCAAGAAAACTTTGTAATTGTTGAGTCACCAAGGCTTTGCAGAGAATGTTTTTTGTGCTTGTGGCTTTAATACTTAGAAATTATATTTACAGAGTGATCTTTCTTTTTTTGTATGTTCTCCATGTGAATGCTTTATGTGCCAGTATAGTGAAGTATGGCTTCAGTGGATTAAGGTGAGAATTCTTGTGAATTCACCAAGTGGTTTAAACTACATGTTTGCCTGAAATGTGGAAAATGCAGATTCAGTGCCCTCTGATAATCCCCTCGGAATGAGAGACCAAAGCAGTGTGCTATAGACTATTCTGTGGAGGTTTACTTCTCTTATGCCATGCAGAGCAAAAAGAGCACTATAACTCAAGTGAAGTGCAGTAGAGGAATGATTTGCTCCAAATACAGTAGAGTTTGGTGGATAGTGGATTATTCTCACTGAAAGGGGGAAACGTAGAGCTGAACTTCGAGAAAACAGATTCGCATCCTTCCTTTATCCCTGGGAATGCTCTTCCACTGTTGGACGGAAAGGAAATGTTACCCTTTTTCATAATTCTTCCCCTGGATGTGTGATTGGTTTCTAAAGTAAATGCCCTGGCAGCAAACAGAAGAAAACATTGTCTACAAGGAAGAATAAAAACCCTCACTTCTTGTTTGGACTAAATCCACTTTGTTTTTCAGTTAACTGGCCAAACCAAATACAAAATTTTTAGTACAGCTCTCTTAAATATACGCACAGCTTGTGATTCATTCTTCTAATAAGGATGCTATTTTGTGCTGCATCTGCGTGGTTCCTTAGCCTTTGTGAACTGAGACAAATAATTCTCTGTTCTGCTTGAGAGCAGCTGGCAGTTTGTGCAGCAGAACCAGCTGAGTGCTGCTGTGTGTGTTATGGCAGGCTGCAAACTCTTCTTGGTGGACCCCTGTTCAGAAGGAGCTCCTGGCAGTATGCAGGTATGGCAGGCCGTATTGGGGTTTCTGTGTCCACCCAGGAGTGAGTTTTTCCTCTTAAAAGGGTATAAATGATAGGGAATGGTGCAAAAGCTGTTGCAGTGGGAACTGTCTTGCTGCTCGAAGGGTAAACAGAGTAGGTCTGGCTGCATGCAAGGAGCAAACGTTTTTTTCTGTGCTGTGTGCATGCATGCCTTTGAGCTGCTGGACAGTTCTTAGGCGTACTGAATGCACAGTGTCTTGAAATGCCTAGTTCTTTTCACTCACTTCCCAGTGCAAGCTGTGTTTGAAGAATGAAAACCCATTAGGCTTGGAAGTCAAACTGAAGTGTCTCTTGGTTGCTTGAAATTACTATCTGCTTTTAAAAATCGAGGGCTGATGGCACACAGGTGTTGGTGAGCTGAAAAGTGAGCGGATCACAAAACAGTGCCAGTTGCCAATTGGGCCCAAATGGGACATGGAGTGCAGAAGGATTGGGCATATGGCTGCGAAAGTGTTACACAGTGCCAGGGTGTTCAGTCTCAAAAAGCTTTTAGGTGGCGATGAACATCTTGGGTTGTGTTTTCTGGTACAGATTACAGTGACTGAAAGAAAATTGGCTTTGTGGATTTGTGTTCAGCCAAGCAGATGAGCGTTTGTTGTACAAAACTCTGAAATGGTGTGTTCAGTCTCCAGTAGCAGTAGTAGGGTTTTGCCAGTCACAGTGTGTATCGAGCCTATATGCATTATTAATGTGAGCGTCCTGGCCTGGTGGTCTTAATTTCTAAGACTTAGTATCAGCACACTGAGAAGTAGTAGCCATCTGATCCTGCGTAGAAGTCTGAGGGCTGTACAATAGTTTGCAAACTCCAAAGTAGGTCAGACTCTTCTGTTACGAGTTCTTTATTTAAGCTGGAGGTAGCCAGAGCAGAGGGTGACTTCCGCAGTCTGATTTAGTCCTCGCTGAAGAGTCTGTCTTCGCTAGATTAATTGACAGAATTTTTCAGAGTTTTATTATGTAAAATCTTTTCTAGAAACTGCTGAAATTCCTCTGACGTTTTTCCATTCTTTACAAGTTAGGTTTAATGGGCAATCAAAGAATTGCCAAACAGTTGTATGTTGGGTTTCTTAACAATCTAGTCTTGATACGGTATGCAGCCAAGCTGGATTATACGTTGACTGCTGTTTAAAAACACAAGAAGTACTTTGCTCTCTAATTAACGGAGTGCTGTGGGTTTTTAATGTTCTATTCCTTTTATGAAAGTTTCTTTTAAGAAGGCTTAAAGTAGATGTGTTCTCTTTATGAGTTCACTTGGCCTTTTTGTAATGAACTTATTACGGAGCTTCACACATCTGTTGAAAAATGGAGCTTCTTATAGGCTACTGCAGTGTTTTTTCTGACTTTAATAGGCCTCGTTTATCCTATAAAGAAACATACATTTTCTTACCTGATCAAGTGAGCAAACAATAGGGGTCAGATGTGGCAAAGACCCTAACAAAAAGCACATGTCCAACCATCAGGGTGAGGTAAAGTCATATCGGGATTGCTTGAAGTTATTAATGGCAGTAAAATTTATGCTTCCTCCTGTTTTCCCAATTAAATTGAGAAACCTTTTTTTCCTAAGGTGGCTCTGCAGCAGCTGGTTCCAATACTTGTGTGAATATTGCCTGGGGTGTCTCCATTCCTTTATAGTTGAGGCAGGCTGAAGCACATTAAGTAACAGTTCAACTACAGCGACTAGTCTGTTGGAAAGCAGTAATTATTAAGGGATTTGTTTTAATGGTAGTTTTTTTATCATTTGTTGTGAGTATGGCCAAGACTTAAAAAAAAAAACCCAAACAACCCACAAAACCAAACAAACAAGCAAGTCTTACCAAAAGAAACACAAACCAAAATCATCTTTTAACATTCAACTTCTTATTCTTATTAGAAGTGCAGATATACCTAGTATGTCTAACTGACTTAAGGAGAGTGTTGGGTGCACAGTGTGTCTGAGGACTTAGTACTTACCTAAATACTTTAACTATGGATTAGACAGCAAACTTTAGTATTATTAAAGAAAAAATGAGATTTGATGTTGAGAAATGTAGAACTCGGAGAGATGTCGGTATCGCCAATACTGTGTTTGAAGCAGAAATAGAATCCCAGCTAGGCTTAAGGTAAAAGCCTTCACCGTGTCACTGCTTTGTGCTACTGGTAAATTGAAGTGAATTGTCAGGAAAGAATAACTGAAATTTATAACATCATATTTTTATATAAGCTTACAGATTTTTGAAGTCTGTTGTCTTAAGATTTTTCTGACTCCTTTAACACTGTCTGGAGCTGGAAACAGTGTTCTTCTATTTTGTAGCTATTACAGGTGGATCCTTGCTAATCTGAACACAGCCTTTGACTGTTCAGGTGAGTGAAAGTGCGTTGCTGTTATGCTCACAAGTGCACATGGGTATTTAGCTGTGTTTTTAGCTTTTTTAGTGGAGAGGATAACTTTGGTGTAACACAAGAGGCTAACTCAATGAGTGTTGTCTGAGAACAGAAATGCTTATGGCAGCAGCAAGGACAGGAGTGGAGAGATGGCAGCAATCTAAAAATGAGAGGGCTGAGTTTTTGGAAATTCACTAAACATTAATGGGAAGGATCCCCTGAGCCAGTATTTCTGCTGTGGAACTTACAATATGTGACTGCATAATTAATTGAATTCTTTTAACTGTTTCTTTGCATATTGCAAGAGCAAATTAATACTTGACAGTAGAAAGTAAATCTAGTCTTCTACATTAACTATTGACGTGTGAAAGCTTTATAGGGCATAACTTGGATGCCTAAAGTGTGACGGGACAGAAACAACCAGCTCTAGTTTCTTGGAAAATCTCCATAAAGAAAGGGTGAGGCACTTCTGCTGGTTTCCTAACCTATGGCAAAATCTTCATAAAGCCTGTATAAGGGCCAGGGCAGAAGAGAGAGGAGCACCTTTTCCAAAGCCCTTGTGAAGCCTGCGGGCAGAGGGATGGTCTCAAAGGATCATGTGGAACAATTTTTCAGATGTAGTAGTCTCGTAGATCCTGAGGCTTTTACGAGTTCAGATGTAAGGGGGAAGGTTACAATTGCTTTCCTTTTTGGAAATGTGGAAACATCTTAACTCACAAGTTTCTGCTGTTTATCTAAGAGCTTCTCGGGTAACCTCCAACCAACTGCATTCTCCATGTCTGCAGTTACTAAGGTGAGAAATCCTTTGTCGGTTGACAGTATTATCTTCAGACTCTTTGAGCTGATGGAGGCGGGGAAAGAAATGCCAACATAAAAATGTATTGCACTACAGCAAGTATGGTGCTGGTATATCTCTGTACAATCAATTTTTGTTCCTTTGGTCTCTGACGTAGAGACACTGTACAGGATGGGTTGTGATTTTACATATTCGTGTAGTCTCATTGCATAAAGCAGAACTTTCTTTGTGAGGCTGGGGTCTCAAATAGCTTTTCCAAAAAAAAAGACAGACATCAGATCTGTGAGAAATATGTAGATCATCAACAAATGACCTTTTAAATAACAGAACTGTAATGTTTTCACAATAAGAAGAATGCAGTTGAATGGTTTACCTTTCTTCCAAGACTTTGCCAATAGGAGTATGCTGGTGGGTGCACAAGAACAGTATCTTTTGAACAATATGGAGCTTAACTCTTGTTATCTGGAGGACTCAAAAGCTCAACCAATATGTAACTCCACTTTTGGGGCTTAGATTTGAACCTCAGCTTTGTACTTCATTGACTTGGAAACATGGGTGAAAGCAGTTTCCATTTCAATACAGTCGTCTCTATCTCAAAGTGAAAGGTAGCATCCTGTGTTGTTTTGTTTTCTTTCCCTTGTTCAAGCAGGAGCATTTTGAAATATAGCTGCACCATCCTTTCAGAACTGAGGCTGCTCTGCTGTGGAGCTGAAGCTTGCAGAGCCAGCGCATGGAAAACCTCCACTTAATTCCAGACAAGATTGGAAGGGTGGTTTTAGAGCAGAGAAGTCTGAATATTTTCTAGTAATTGTAATTAGAGCAGTTGATGTAGTTTAATTAAAATATAGTACAGATATGGCAAAAGATTTGCATGTCCTGTAAATTTATGTTTAATCGTATAGCATTTAATCTATGTAGCTTGATGAAGACTTCTAAAGGAACAGCCTTATGTGGAATTTTTTCCATCTACTTTGGAAGTGGTTGTTTTCTTAGTTTGATTCAGACTGAGCACCACCTCTTCTAATTTCCAGCTTCTTGTAATAATGATAGTTACTTCTTTTTCTGTCTCTTGCTTTCTTCCTTGGTCATAGCCAGACTTGAAATGTATTTCTTTTGAGGAGAAAAGAGAAGTAGCTTTATCATCTTCCTTCAGGGATAATCTTATTGCTTCCTGTTTTCTTTCTCATCTGAACTTGTAATGGATTTAGCTTTGGTTTGTGCAGTATATGGAAATTACAACCAATCAACTTCCCATTTCTGTGTGAATTCACATGAGTTCAAGTATGATTCAAAAAGCTTCAAAAAGCCCAACCAAACAACAAAAAAACCCAAACCCCAACTATGGCAAAATCAGGGTTTTAAGTTAGGGTTATGATATGAAGCCAGTTTAAAATAAGACTAAGGTGGCACAAGGGGGATTATTAGTTTGTAATTAATATCATAATGCGTTATTTACAATGCCTAGTCTCCTTGAGTATGAGCAGATTTGAAAATTCTTTCAGGTTCTCTTGATAAAATAAACTGATATATCCAATATGATTTATATTTACATATGTAAATCAAACCAGTATGTGTTTAAACCACACATGGAGTAACTTAGTCCAACTGTTTCAGAGTTGGTTGCAAGGAATAACATGGGACAGAGGTATGCAGAGGTACTTTGCCATCACTTTTTTCCTAAGCTCACTGCCAATTATGATACATGTGAATAAACTCTTGATTTTATTGTTTTCTGACAGCAGTATGAGACGGTGTATGGATCTGTTATTCAGTTTGTGACGTTCTTATCCAGCTAGATTTCTTGTTTGCCTAATTCTGCAGTAGATTTGACTTGGGAGTATCAGAGTTTGAAATTTAAATGAGGATTCATTCTGCTGTTTTAATAGGTATTTACCTTCCTTTGTGTTCTGGTTTTGATTTAATGTAGTTAATGTTTTGCACATGGTTGGATAGGGGTTTCTCCTATCTAATGTGGAGACATTGATGATTCCATTAGAAATGATGGCTACTTGAATTACTGATAGTGTTACATTTGAATAATTTAGTCCAGAATTTATATTCTCATTTTTACTTTAGCATTTGAAAGCTGAATGCTGCTGCTGCTGCAACCCAGATTGGCATTTCAGTTTTAAAGCTTTAGGGTTTCTCTTTTGTTATTGTGGAGCTAATGGAGGATTTTTTTCATTTTAAACTCACAAACTCAATGAAAATGTAGGGCCTGATCTCATGATCAAGAAATTTTTTTTTTCTTTAGCTTCTGCTACCAGTACCATTTATATCTTTAACCGTAGTAAGAACTAGACATGGAATTTGGGCGTTGGTCCACAGAACTGGCACATGGCTTCTTATTAATGTTCAAAGGCTAAAAATCTGAAGCCATTTTGAACTCAAAACCCATCATGTATTTATTTCCCTCTCTAATTTGCAGAAAACTAGTTGTGAAAATAGCCCGAGGGACCTGATATTTTTCCATCCCAGCTGCTCCAGCTGAACTACAGCTGCAAAAAAAACCCTAAGTATTGTTTCTATAAACTGTTGAGTGTATTTTATAACACAATAATTCCCACAAAATCAGTAACTGCAGTTAATGACCGGTTTGTTAAGGCATTAACTGCACTCAGCTGGGAATGACCAATTTCTCTGGAATGGCTGTATAAGAACTAAGGATAATTCAGTAACACTTTCAAATAATTATTTGGTTAATTAATGGTAAATTCCTGTGGAAATCCTATCAAAGTACTTGTGACCCCCACATTTAATATCCAATGAGTTCATTATGATTCATGTTTTATTGCCATAAATACCAGAAGAATCCATAATGACTAGGCCATTATTTTCCAGGGCTGCCCTTACTGCTTTAGGCCATTTGGCTATTCCACCTTCAGTCATAAAAAGCTCGATGCTCAAAACTACCAGCATTTGTAGGCCACAACTTTCTGGCACCCCACCAAAACTTTGGTCATTTTTATGAACACGTTTGGCAGAGGTCTGTTTGTTTGTGTTTTTTTTTTTTCTTTTCTTTCTCTTGCTCTTTCTAGTTAGGGGAATAATTGATGCCTACTGTACTAGGTCATAAGGAAGTCTTTCTTTCAGTGTCTGCTTTTTCATGTGTGGCCTTCAGTAGTTGTCAAAAATAGCAGAAAAGGTATCACTTCCATGCTTTGGAAAGCTGTTCTCCAGCCAGGTACTGGGCAGGGCTTGAAATTTTTACAGCCAAGTCTCTAAACAAGGATTGACTTAGGGCTTTTTTTGTTTGCTTTCAGATGAGTATAAAATAATTTTTAAAAAAACAGTTGGTATTTTTGAGAGTGAAGTCCCTATGCAAAAGGGCAGCAGTTGGCTTGGTGGATTTTTCAACCAGTCTGTCACATCTTACTCTTTTATAAAATCTTCAGGCTGCAGGATGATGCTTAGTCTTTAAAAGGCTATAGCTGTTGAATCTGTTCTCTTCTGAACCTGCTACAAACTAGTTATGCACAATTTCCAGTCAACTTTCCAATAGGCTGTATGCCTCATAATTGAGCATGGGATTAACAATTGCATTAAATCATGCAGGCTGTGCTTAGAAACAACCACCTCCTCTTGATTTTCCTGAAGCGTTTTATTCTTTGGATTGTGAGTTGCCGCTGCTTTGCATGAGAACTGGAAGTCAGGAGGTTCTGCTTTTTCTCCACCAAAGTACTTCCATAGGGAGAGTGGGACAGTGAAATTTCCAGAGATCAGCCTGAAGTTTGTTCCTTTCTAGGAAATTAAAATTAAACTTAAAATGCATACACCATTAAATACTTAAAAGCTGGTTTAGTTGCACACTTTTCTTTTAGCTTTAGTTCTGTAGTTTATTTTCATCTTTGAGTTAGTAGAATTCATGGTGGGGTTTTTTGTGTTTGTTCACAATTGAAAAATACTTCCTTGCTGAGCCTATTCGGTAAGTGCCTGTGATTTAAATGCTCTAAACTATTCTCTCTGTGTTGACAGTAGGACAGGGGAATTTAGAGAAAATGGGTCAATTAACTGCACGGCAAGGAGTTTAAATTCAGCTCTTTTTTTGAAACTATAGCTGTCTTTGCCTTTTGTATGTTATGAAATCTGCCTTATGGAACATACTTGGAGAGAATGATTTAAGTGCCAGTCATTAGTTTGTTCAGATAAAATAAATTTTTTGGGGCTTTAGATATTCTTAATACTTTGAGTATCTAGGTGGTTTTGATTATTTTGGTAGTTTAGAAGCAGAGGCAGTGCTGTCATTCAGCGCTGATACCCAGGGTGTTCTTCAGGCATCAGAAGGGTTATTGTGACAGGCTGGACCTTTAGGGAAAAAAAGGGAGAGAAAATTACGCAAAGAGTTTCTTAAAAAACAGAAGCCCTTTGCTGCGATAGTGGACTATTTTATTTGGAAAGTAAGCTACCAGTATTACCAAATAGAAAACTGCTGTTGCTACCAAATGTTAAGACTGTATCTTAGCTGATGCTTTATCTTGGCACAAATGAATCTTGCAAAAATAAGGAGGGGGAAAAAACCCATGAAGGATGGAGGTTAATCAGATACAAAGGAGCATCATTCTTGTTGACTGTCTGCCAGTTCATACCTGCTGAAGGTCTAGTCCAGCTTCACTCTAGTTTGTTTTTCCTGTTGCTGTTCCGAGTAGCCAGCTTTCCTCCCTTTCATAGTGACTTACCTTTTACTTCACATAGTGGTTCCTGCATTATCCAGCAAAGTGTAATTGTGATTTGAGTCTTGGTGTTTGAGTCTTAAATAGAGGCATAGGAAGAAGTGTTAAGAGCAGTGTAAACAGGTCTTTTTTTTTCTAGCCTCATGAAATTTGAAGGTATAATTTAGTCTTTAAATGTTTATATTTGCTTAGGAGAAGCCTTTAGCTTTATGTATGGGGAAGTTTTTTTTTCATGTAATTGTTGGGTTTACAATGTCACTACAAGTGAATAGGTGGGTAAGATGACCAGTCACCAGAGGAGCACGAAGGATAAACACTTAATTTTGTTTGCTTAAAACAGTGTGTATGCTTTAGCAACTGTAGTGCTGTCTGTGCTTTTATTGTAATAATAGCCACAGTAGCTTTCAAATTTGGGCATTATCCTTTCTCCAGCTGTTAAGTACGTGGAGAGTTGTCAGGCAAGTCACCTTTTTCCAAACAGGTAAGAATCCAGAAGGATCTAAAAGGTCAGCTTTGTTTTTTGGTTTGGCATGGGAAAGAATACTTCACTGTTGGATGGCAACTGCTAGAAGGGTTTCCTGGGTCTTTTTTGGTAATTCAGTTTTGAAAAAAGTTGCAAATGTGCATTCTCAGGATAAAGGCATCATATCCTTGCTGCTTAAAGGAAACTCCAGCTCCCAATGATGTATGCAGAAGAAAAATTTAACTGTGGTGGTTGCTGTTTGAGGTCTTGATGCTTTGCTAAAGTGTTGAACAGATTATGTTCTAACTTAGCTTAAATAGAAGTGGGAGGATATTTCTGATCAGTTACAGAAGAACTGTGAATAAATTCTGAATTGGTCACCTTATTACATCTTGGTCTACCTAATATGAACATTTTACCCCGTATATAGCCAGGATCCTGCTAGTGTAGGGCTAGAGGAGAGCTCAAGAGAATGCTCAGTCCAGACTTCAGCAGTGAGTCAGGATCAAATTTGCCTGTGTTGTTCTTAAACATCTGTACGTTTGTCTAAGCTAGTTTTATAGAACCTTTTGGCTAAATTCTTCACAGCCTAGTTGCGTTAACTGCTCCAATTTTTCTTGAGACTCTTTTTCTTTGGTAAGTATTAATGTGAAAATATACTAATGTTGTCCTTGAATTGTTTGAAACAAAAGGCACCCATAGGATAATGTTATTGTTTAGGATAATAAAACAACCAGTATGTGACTGACTTGAAAGGCACGAGATTCCTTCTACAACACTTTTTAGTGTTAGTTCTTATTTTTCTCTCTGGCATTTTTAGTTTCTTTATCATTTCACTTTGCGACAAGCTTGTTGTTTCAACAGGAATATCTACAGCTAAATTGGTGTTACATTTGATACTAGATTTCCTGGCTGGAAACTAATGAAGGCTTTGTTTTGATGGCCTATCATTATTAAGTGTTCCTTCTGCAAATTATATTCCTTGCAAAGTGGGGTTAAGGAAGTGTTTTGAGGTGCTGGGAAGAGGGAAAGTAGTTACTGTTGCCTTTTCCCTCTTTGTAGAAAACCGTGGTTGATTTGGATAGGTCAGGCAACGCTCTTTCATTAATGTTGCATTTCTGATTTAAATTTTCCTTCTGTTCGCTAGGATTTTTGGTGCTTTTTGTTTTCCCCTTAAGTGTTTACACCACCTAAAGTACCAGGCTTCTATTAATACGGATTTTTTTCTCTTTCTAGCAAATGAAAACTACAAACAAGTAGCAATGTGTATTCTGTATCACATAAGCATGGATGATCGCTTTAAATCAATGTTTGCGTACACGGACTGTATCCCGCAGGTATGTGCTTTTCCGTACGGTGAGGGGGTAAGTGCATCTTTCCCTGTGCGCCTCTTTTCCTCGCTCGTAGCAGAGCTCGCACTGACACCCGCAGGTGAAAGCAGGAACCACCACGATGCTGCTGAGTCGGTAGCGAACCACCTACTCGTCGGGACTGTTCTTGCTGAATGTAATGGTCCCCAGAAAAAGGAGAGGTGACTCGTTCTCTGTCGGTGCTACTAGCACTTGAGCTGCATCAATGAATTGGTAAAAATACAGGTGACCTGATGAATTTCTGTGGAAGATCAGGAATGCTCGGAAGAGATTAAAGCTTGTGCACAGCAGGTCCTTAGAGAACCTTGTGGAAAGTATTTCCTTTACAGTTTTAGAAGGCATTCTTTTCTGATCCCATTGGATATCAAAATTTCAGCGTCTCCAGTATTACAGGATATGAACTGGAAACCAGCCAAGCAGAGTTATGTTGCTCATGACAATTCCTTTTCCAACTGCAGGCATGTACATCAGGGGAGAATTGAAAACTGTGGAAGGCTCTTCACCCATCTTTCAGGCTACAGTTTGTTGCATAACATTTTGTCTCTAGTCAAAGTCTTTGATCCAAGTGCAGACACAATATCATGGGGCTTTGGGTTTTTTGTGTATGTTTTTGTGTGTCTTGTAGTTTGTTGTGTGGGTTTTTTTTTTAACAAGTATCAAATCCTCTCTTACTGATCTTTTTCTCAGTCTTGATGAGGCTGGAGTTGAGAGCCTGTGTTGCATAAGTGTAAAAACTCTCCAGTAGCTTCTTCAGAATTGCACTACGGTGTCTTCTTTCCTGCCAACTATGTTTTTAACATCACATGCATCCAGAATGGGAAGTTGCCATGGAAAGTTTTCAGAATGTTTCTGGTCATTATCTCATGACAAAAATGGTGATGTTTTTCCACATACAGGAGGATTTTTGGAGGCTAGAGAGGGGAGAACTGGTGGGAATAACTAGTGTGTGTTACAAATGGTCTTGTAAACATCCCGCCCACTGCCTTTTCTGCCACAAGAAGCAGCTATACGTTAAGGCATTTGCATGATATAAGGGATTGATGATGCACGGTGTTTCAGGGCTCGCTTATGACATGCTTTCAGGAAATCTTGGCATGGCTCTTAGATGCCCAGTGCCAACTGTAGAGAGTGTGGAAACTTCAGTGACATCATACTCTGAGCTTTGAACATCACTGTTCTAATAGGCAGTGACTGCTCACACCAGTGCTTACGGAGCTGTACCCATAGACTAGAGGAGGAGGAAAGAGGTCCACTGCCTTCATCAGACTTCGGCTAAAACTGCAAAATTCAAAGGATACCTATTGCTATTGATGCTTCAGTGATCAATGTGTTTATTCACGGATCGCATCTGCTGACTGTTCAAAAAGGACAAGCTGGACAATAAGAGCTTGAATTTTATTAATGAGTGTTCAAAATTAGGATAGTCAAGGAAGACAGAGGTAGCAGAAAACATAGGGAAGGCATCATGAGAAGAAAACAACCTTTTTAAAAGGACTCCCTGCCATCTGATTCTACCCCGGAAAACGAAATTCCAAATAGTAGTGTGTGCCCTTCAGAGGGATTGTTTCCTTTTGAGGAAAGGTGAACACCCCAACCGGCAAATACCCGGTAAGGAATGTTTCGCTATTGTAGCGAGCGATTGGAAGATCCATCCCCTGTTGTCGTTTTGAACAGGCGAAGTGCCTGACAAGGGCTCGTGCGTGCTGTCCCAGGTGAACATCCTCGTGGACTGGAGGAGTTAGTGGGTGCTATTCTAGTAACAGTTAAAAGTGAGTATTAACAGTTCATTCTTGTTGAGACCTCAGCAACGCGTGTTTTGTTTAAATAGGTGCAAATGCCATCCAGATGCTTATAAAAGCCTTTACTGGTAATAACCTGGCCAATCAAAGGGCATGGTTAGGCAGTGATGTCATGGCGATATTTAATATTTTACCGCAGAGCAGTGTGCGAGGCTCTCCGCAGCTACCCACATGTTTTCCACCACGGTTGTCCTGTTTGGCCCCTCTTTGATCTGTAAGCTTCTTTTCAGCTTAATGCTGGTAAACGTCCTCTCTTGACAGCACCCTTTGCTCCTGTCCGCCATTATCTGCTGAAGTTCAGAAACCAGAGCATCACTTCAAACAGCAGAGTTAGGGAGTAGCCGGTCAGGAGAGATTCCTGAGGCATGCAGTTCTGGCATAATCATTCAAAGATGTTTGAGCTGGGCTTGGGGAGGGGGTTGGACAGAGGTGTATGCGAACAGAGAGCTGTGGGGGTTGGCCTCTGGTCACTGGTAAATAAGTGAAGGCAGGTGCCAGAGAGTCTAGACACAGTGATTTCAGTCCTGGTCTGTGGTATCTGATACTCAATATGGGACTTGTCTGATTGAACACTACTGCCTCTTCATTGCACATGCTGCAGTCTTTTTACTGCCTTCCTGTTAAATCAGTAAAAGATGACAATGGACATAGTAAAAGCAGAACAAATTTAATTTTAATATTTCCTATTTGGCAGCAATTACTCTTCCTTTTGAAGTGGCACAAGAAGCAATCAAATTAAATGAAGACATAATGGGAAACATGGAGCTCGTACAAAACTATTATTTTAGAATTTGAACGGCTTTAATTGAAACTGGATATATTTTTTCTTTTTATAGAGAAGTAGTTCAGTAATTAACAGTGTAATCCCATCTTGTTAAACATCTAATTTCCACGGATTTTGTATTGTGTAAGTAATGAGAATGTTTCCCTTCAAATTATTTGAAGGGTTTTTAAAATCTGGTTTTAAAGGTTTTGTAACAGAAGAGTTGCAGGGGGTGATGTTTTGAATGCTCATATTCTACTTGTTAAGTGGCAACTTTCTTCTCTGGTTAATTGACGCTTATGTGACTGTCAGGCTTACAGATTTAACAAACTAGGGATTTCATAAGTTCTTATAACAACCAAGGGAAATCTGATTCTACCTTTTTAAGAAAGGGAGGAAGAAATCAATGATAGGTTTTAAATCAGTACATGAAAGTCCCAGAAAATGAGATTAATAACTATGTTGTAACATAAAGATCTTTATTACATTCTGTTTGGGTCCATTTGAAATGACAGCCTGTTTCTGATAGTAGATAAACACACAGAATTGCTGTAGTAAAATACTTTGGAGTGAAATTACTGCAATCCTATTGTTCCTTTTTTTTTTTTCCCTCCTCTCTAAATGAGTTGTTCACCCACTTTCTCTAGTTTTTAATGCATTACAAACTGTCTTTCCACCAGGGGGCAAGCACACAGATATTTAATTGTTACTTAATGCTTTCTTCTCAACCCTTTTTGACAGAAACTGAGCTATGTTTGTGGGTGGTTTTTTTGTGCTTTATGTCCCGCTTATCTTTAGGTTCAGTTGTTTCTACTTCCAGTAATCTCAGTCTTGTTATCACACTGCTTTGCATTATAATCTTGATGTGTTGTATGAACTGAGCAGGCTTTAGGGGCAAACAGGGTGATGTCCTGCAGCCCGTTGATGAGGAAGCCATGCAATATGTCTGCCATGGCTGGAAACAGAAAAAGAGAGAAACATATTTGAGTCATGTTTGTATATTCAATATGCCATTTCAAAAAATGTTCATCTTGGAAAAAATAAGACTAGATAGCCTGTGCTGTAATGGACAATGCAGGTGCCAGATATATAAAATAATGGCAATCCATAGGTTATTTGCCTAAGGAATCATCTGGAAATTCACTGACGCTTACTAAAGAGTTGGAACAGCATTATAGGCGATTGTCTACTTATGTTAACCCAGGTTGTTCTGTCACGTTCTTGTTCTGCTACTGAGAAGTCTTTGGTATATGGCAGTGTTCAATTCTAGCCATGGAAGCTGCAAAGATAAAGCACACTGCTGCAGATACAGCTAACATCTCTCAATGGAGTCATCTTAAAGCAAAATTGTACTAGAATTATTCTGCAATTAAGTACCTGTTTAGAGTCATAATTTTGTTAAACAACCAGGTATTAATCTGAATTTCTCAAACTAAGTTGGGTTTTTTCCCTATGTTAAGTCTGTCTAAACTTTCAAAACAGATTTATCCATTCACAACTTTAAAAAACAGTAAAATAAAAAATTCAGTGGTAACAATTGAATGTAACTAACCCAAGTTAATTTAAGGTGATGAGTGACTGCCATTTTTGGCACTTCATAAGCATTGTTTTCCCCAGATAATGGAACTATACATCTTGTGCCCTTAACCTTTATGACTTATGACTGAACTTATGAATGTTCAGGAGGGCCAGTTGTGATAGGACAAGGGGTAATGGTTTTAAAATAGAGGGAGGTAGATTCAGGTTGGATATTAGGAAAAAATTTTTTACCATGAGAGTTGTAGAACACTGGAACAGGTTGCCCAGAGAGGTGGTGGATGCTCCATCCCTGGAGACGTTCAAGGCCCGGTTGGATGAGGCCCTGAGCAACCTGATCTAGTTGGAGATATCCCTGTTCCTTGCAGGGGGGTTGGACTAGATGACCTTTGAAGGTCCCTTCCAGCCCTAACGATTCTATGATTCTATGACTTTACTGTTCTTGTAAAAATGCTGAATATTAAATTAAAAAAAAAAAAGCTGCTGTAGTTGACATCATAACATTGCTCTTCTAATGCTTTGGAAGGGTTAATGACTTAAGTGTGTTTGTGTTTCTTGGCAGTTAATGAAGATGCTTTTTGAATGTCCTGATGAACGAGTTGACCTGGAACTCATTTCTTTCTGTATTAACCTTGCTGCTAACAAAAGAAATGTACAACTCATCTGCGAAGGTAAGCATACTGAGGTTTTACTGTTTTCTTGGAGATCACAACACTTACATATATTTATATATATATAAAAATAATGTATATTTGAGTTATTTATAAATTTATGTACATATATGTATCTTTTAAAAATAAAATGCACCTTATTGGGTAATGATTGCAAGCAAATGGCCATATCTTCCCCAAAATTGGTCTTGGTGGCAGGAATGACACTGTATAGCCACACATGCCCACATGTCTCATGTGCATGTAGTTCTGTAAAACACACTGATGACATTACTCTGGGAAACTGTGGCTGTATGGACAGATCAAGATTTTCTTCTACCTGATGCTGAAAATCCATCTTCAGCTGATTGATGTTTTCACCTGCCAGTACCCAATTAATAGCACAGTGATATTGTTTAGTTATATCTTTCCATATTTTTTTTTTAAGTCAAGCATCTTTTGTGTTCTAGTATTTTGTTGCATGGTACAGATGGGTTCGGTATTTCATTTGGTAGCTTTCTAAATGCTTTTCAAGTTTCATTATTTTCATATTAGCAGCAGGTTTTAAGTGGAACATTATTATTCGGTAGCTCTCATTATCACTTGTGCTCAAAATTTTCACTATGAACTACTATAATAAATTACTAAAAGGACAGTGGCAATCAGTGGATTCTATGGCCAGCAATTCCACTTTAAAATCGTCTGCATAGCTCTCTAGAAGGGGGAGGAGCAGGGAGATCCAATTTTATGTTAAAGGTAGACATGAAATTCAAGCTAGTAGCACTTAAAAGATAGGCAAGGTGATCTTTTGGAAACATAATGGTAACAGTGGGTCTTGCCCTGTGCAATCAAGTTCTTGAGGTCTGTCTGTTGTGTGTGAATCCATGTAATGGTCTACAGGATGGGTAAATAATCTTTTAAAACCATAACACTGTATTTATTCTACGGAGTGGGGAGAGAAGTCTCTGAGCTAGTACCAACAGCTGTGCTGTATTTCTACTGACTGAACTGATGATAGGATAATGGTTTGGATCTAGAACCTTTCTTGGTCTGAATGAATAACTAAGCACACCTGAAGTGTTTAGATATTTATCTGACTTTTTAAGTGTCCCACCAGTACATATGGTCATAGTAGTTGGTTTAGAGAAGCTATAGAATTTATACAAAGCAGATCTTTTCTCTTCAACTTAAACTGGGAAGAAGTAGTTCCTGTCTAGATTCTTCACTTTTTTTTTCTTGTAAACTTTTAAAAGTTAAAGGTTTGTTCTTGGTTTTTGATCAGCCAGTACTTTGCTCATTTTTTTTATTTGGAGTATTTCCTAAGTGTATGTTTCTTTTCAGGAAATGGCTTGAAAATGCTAATGAAGCGGGCTTTGAAATTTAAGGACCCATTGTTAATGAAGATGATCAGGAATATTTCACAACATGATGGGCCAACTAAAAGCCTGTTTATTGTAAGTACTATCTGTGACCTAATGGTGATCTCTGATTCTTCCTACTGGAAAAGGCTGGCTTTGGAGAGCTGCTGTTTTTTGTCTTTACAGGGCGTTCAGTTTAAGTTTTCGTGGCTGTCATGGGTTGATTTATGTTTCATTTTGTAAGGCTATCTCAGTTGGTTGGTCAGGGTTTGGATCCCTCACTAAAGAGAAAACAGGTCTTAAGCTGTATCCAGTAAGTCCCTGTTCCAAAATAAAGGAACAAAAAGAAACTAACAAACAAACCCAAATGCTAGGGTGGGCATCATAACAATTAACAGTTAACAATTAACAGTTATCCTAAATCTGGTTTTTGTGCTAGAGGGCAAAATAAGGTGTTTTTTTTTCACTGTGCCATGTGGTTTGTTATAAGTAGGTATTCTAAAATGTTAAATACTTAATATTTAGTTAATGGTGTAAAGTTACCCTTTCAAAAGAAAAGGGAGAAGCACAACATCCTAATTGTGGAAATTTTAAATGTACTGTTAAAATGAAGATTGATTATCAAATTGTCATAAAGCAGTATGGAATTAGTAAGTAGAATCCATGATTCCTCTGCTGATGCTCTCTGAAAATCTTGGAGTTATTTCTCAAAATCTTCAGGAAGGGGACTGCATTACTGTCACTATAGCCGTATAGTGTTCGCTGTCTTCTTTCCCTTATTTTCTAACAGCTTTCTGAAGCTGTGTGTGTAGTAGCTGCTTTTGGAACATCTGAACAAATGATCTACATCTCTTCAAAGTGAAAGGATGGAGGAAAAAAATGCTGAAATGTTTTCTTGGATCATTCTTCAGCCGAAAATGATACTCCCTTATTATCCCTCATTTCAGGAGAAAAGTCTCCTTAGCATTCTTTCGAGAAGTAGTTTTGGTTTGACCAAGTTGTAAGTTCTTCAGAACCCTAGATTGTGTTCACCTGTAATGTTTGTTGCTGTCCTTTCTTTAGGATTACGTTGGTGATTTAGCAGCTCAAATATCAAATGATGAAGAAGAGGAGTTTGTGATTGAATGCCTGGGAACACTTGCAAATTTGACTCTACCAGATCTGGACTGGGAACTTGTGCTGAAAGAGTACAAACTGGTTCCATACCTCAAGGATAAACTAAAACCAGGTCTGTACGAAGTTTGATTAGTCTTTCAAAGTAGTGTCTCTTGAAGAATACTTGGAGTGCTCTTGCAGAGTGGAGTCTGTTTACCTTTTTAATTTGTGGTTGTTTGGGGAAACATAGCACTGAAGAACAGAACTGTATATACAACATGAGACTAAGAATTTCTAAGAGATCATACTTTCTGACTTACCAGGTTCTGCAGAAGATGACCTCGTTTTAGAAGTGGTGATAATGATTGGAACCGTTTCTATGGATGACTCTTGTGCTGCTCTGCTGGCTAAATCTGGAATAATTCCTGCGCTCATTGAGCTTCTAAATGGTATATTGCCATGTTTGACTTTAGGTTTTTATTTTTCAGAGAAGCTTAGTTGATGTAGCTGTGCTGTAAGGGAATGCACTGTTCCTTTTCCTTTGCAAGGCAGGGTAGGTGGTTTGTATATGAAAGGAGGAGCAATTCCTCCGTTATTGAAGAGAGATACTGACTAGTGGTCTAATAGATTTGATTTTTCCCACACCTCCACAACTTTTGCTGCAATCTGTGGTCTTTCTACAGAAAGGGAAGAAAACACTCTGTTTTTGTTGTCAGATGAAATCTCATGCAACTGTCTAGCTGACATGTGAGAGCTGGACTTTCTCTAAGCATCAAGAGCTTCTTCAAGTTGTGAGATCTGAAATCGTGGTTTGTTTTTTCCCTTGCAGCTCAGCAGGAAGATGATGAGTTTGTCTGCCAGATCATCTATGTATTTTATCAGATGGTCTTCCATCAAGCCACCAGAGATGTCATTATCAAGGAAACCCGTATCTTTTTAAAAAATAAACATCTGGAATTACAGCACTTAGTTTGTCATAACTGATGTTTGGTCTATATTTATCTTCCATAAATCTCCTGATCTCATCTTTGTAAATGGTTTATTTCAGCTGAAGAAAAAATCCAAGCAGCCTAGGCATGTAGAGGGACGGCAAGATTGCTAGTAAAGGTTAAAAGTTAGTTTGCGTTGAAAGAGGGAGGGGATAGTAAGGGGATCACTGGGCCAGATGTGACCCATTAGTTCCTATCTAATCTTAATTACTGTGTGAATTTGTTTTGAAAATCATAGTCAAAACCATAGTCCATAGAAAAACTTACCTAGAGCACAGACAAATTTCTCGCACTGTGCCCTTAGGCGTACATGTTGCATAGTCTGAAGATATGTGCCTTAAAATATTTCGGTAGCATGCTTTCTTACATCAGACTAGACAAATAATGTCTGCTCTGTATTTTTTGTCTATCTAATTTACTTTTGAATTTTATATTTGGCATAAGTCTCCTATCTTCTTCCCACTGTGGAGACTTGGATTTCTGTTCCTGGCTTTCCTCTTTCTCCTTTCTTCACCTGTCTGTTGATGACTGAATCTGTTCTTCAGTTTCCTAATGTCATAGATGTGTTCAATTTTTTTGTATGGTACTCATATCAGTCTTTACTACTTATTTTTTCAATCACTGCTGATGTTGAGCTCATTCAGATGATCCCAAAACTGTGGAAAGAGGTGCAAGCTGTCTTTGTGGGCCTTAACTGAATGTTAAATTTTATTGAAACACAAAGAATAGGTTGAATGGAGCCCTTGTAGGGATAGCTGATTAGTGATTGCTTTGCTAACAGTACAAGGACTACTTCTTAAGGTCCTTTTTCCTTTAAGCTCTGTGGAATAACTGAGAAGCCATTTGGGATGTCCTTCTTTGTCTCCAGTTTGGACTCCTAGCTGGATAGCTTTAAAAAAAACAAAACAAAACAAAAACCCAAAAAATTGCATCTGTTTTTATATCTGTAATGATAAAGCACCAACATTTGAACATGCTTTTCTCACTTAAATTGAACAAGACTAGTATTAATGCTAGCATAGTAGATGATCTTCAGTATTTTTGAGACAAATACATTGGAAACCTTTTTTAAAACAAGAAAACTCCCTAAAGATTACAAAATTAACAGTCTCAAAAGATTAAACCATTCCACAGAATCTGTGCCTTTTGGACTAACACAAGAAGTGCATGGATTTCCTATAAGATATCAGAATGTATTTTCTTTGTAAGGGACATGTAATTTTTCTTCAACAATTTTGGAGAATATTTGAGTATTTTAAAAAGTGTGTTTTTTAAAAAAAAAACACAAACAAACCACACCCACAAAAGTTTTTGTGAGAAGGCTGCTGAACTTCACATGTGATGGAAAATTCCTGACTATGGTTCTTAATGAAATCTGCAGTTGGAAGAACCCAGGGCTGTGGAAAAAAAAATACCTTTTATCCTTAACAGTTTCTTTCCAGAGGCTCCAGCATATCTTATAGACCTGATGCATGACAAAAATGCTGAGATTCGGAAAGTTTGTGACAACACTCTGGATATTATAGCGGTAGGTCTGATTTTTTTTTTTTTAATCATGTCGTTCAATAACTTCTTTACATGAGGTAATTCTCAATTTGCAGGTTATTGCTACTTAGTTATTTAAGAATATTTTTTTATGTGCAACTTTCTAATCACGTAGGGAAAAGATCTGTTTTCATGGGACAATGACAATCATTAATCTAGGCTGTGTACTAAACTTCCAAAAAGTGCACATATATATACACACACTCTTAGAAAACTAGTACCAGTTTACACTACAGACACTTCTCTAAGGAGTGCTTTTATACTTAAATAAATTAATCACATTACATGTTAACTTCATTATTTCTTAGTTCTCCAAACAAATGGCTCTTTTTATCCAGCAGCTTTTATTCAGCTTTTCTACATCACCCAATGCCAATATTTGGTTCAAAAAGAAAATATGGGCAGCGATTCTGGAGCTGGTTGTTTTCTGCTGCGGGAACAGTCAGTATAATATTGAACTTTTTAATATTGTCTTCAACTTTTGGATGTAATGAAATTACATGATACCATGTAATTAAATGTGATAGCCAAAGAACTTAACTATGAGCCAAGAGAAGTGTCTTTGGCTATGTTAGTGCTTTTCCTATCATCTGCTTAGTTTCTTCTTCAGTTAAATTATGCATATCACAACTTGTTCTCTGAAAGGTTTAATATCACAGAAGACCTAATTTACACTGCACAAGTGTAGTCTATTTTGTCTTTTTCTATTATACCCATTAGTAATGCCTTCTAATTTCATACTCATCTGAAAAAAGAAGTAAAATGACGTAATGTTTTCTGTGTTGGATTTCTTTTTATCTTGCTTCCTGGAGGTATGGAATGAAAATCGTGCTCCATTAGTTAGTGGCAGAGTTGCCACTGACATTTGTTAAGGGCAAGATTTCAACTCAGATGAACTTGTACTTAGTACTTATTTATGATGGGCATTATCCTCAGCTTACCAAGATCAATTATTTCCAGGGTCATCTCTAGTGGAAACAGTAGAAAGATTTTTATCTTCTAGGTGAGACTGGGTAATCCAAGTCTTTCAACGCTGGCTTTATCTCGGAGCTAGTGCAACTTCCAAGTGTCTCGGGCATTGATTCGTTCATATGGGGGAGCTTTACAACGTGGTACATAGTAGTATCTAGTTACTGAAAAATTCTTAGAAATATTCTTAAGCAACACTTATTTTATAGAATTTAGAAGAATAAATACATTAATACATAGCTTCATATTCGATATTAACATCTGAGTGAAATATACTTGATTTTTTTTTATCCTTCCTAAGAAGAGGTAGTCTTTATGTTAGCTGTGAGTAAACAAGGAGTGCTATGATAATGGATGAGAGGCACTTCTCCACTTGCAAGAAGCACTGGACAGGACTTTTAGGGCTTCGAGGAAGAATAAAGGGAAGAAATGATGTGGTACTGATGTTTTTGGGGGCAAGGGAGAAGATACCAAGGGCATACTGAGAGCAGTTTGTGTGGTGGTAAATTATTTTTTTTCTTTGGTTAAGGAGCAGTGCCACACTTAGAATGGTGTTCACTGGTAAGTTAGGAGAGTTCCCTTTCTGAGAAAGTCTTTTTAGCTTTACTATCTAGCTGTGGGGTTGTAAGTTGCCTAAACCCTAAGTAACACTATGTCCCTGTGGGGAACAGGAAGCACAATATGCCCTCTTTTCGGGAGGACAGAGAGAAACACTAATTGATTGCTTTCTCGGCGGTGTTGTAAGCTGGTCACATATCTCCCAGTACCAAAAATCAGAGGAAAAAAAAGGCAACGCATTCTAGATGGTGATGGGAGAAAATATGAAACAGTAAGTTATCAGAACCTCAGATCTCGATAGGAGTTTTGTCATCCAGCTCGGAGGATGTGGTAAAGCAGCCTATAAACACTGAGGTGTTTGGTTGCATGGTGATTTTACACCACCAGTGCCTTCTGAGGTGTCTGAACAAACCCAGTCTCTAAGATCAGTGAAACTTCTTATCTGTGCTAAATCCACAACAAGAAAAACTTAAGTTTTCAGTCTTGTTGTTCTATACATGCTGACAGGATTAGTTCCTCTGATGATGGAAATCAAAAACTAAATGTTGGAGAATAGAGATTTGAAAGTAATTTCTTCTCAGGGAGACAAATGCCTCTTTCACTCATCAATAAGCTCTATATAGTGTGATTGAAATAACGCTGAAGAAAATCAGATGCCTTACAAGCCTTAGGGGAGAAATGCTTTCTGTAGTAAAGTAATTGTCACAGAAATTATGGAAATGTTACACTAGTGATGATTTGTTTAATATAGCTTGGCTGGACTCTGCCATTGATGAACTGAAACAGATGTGCTGCTTTAGCATAGTATGTACTGGGGAGTCTCAGCTTCGAACTGGTAGATGTGAGAGATCCCTTTTGTCAAAAAAAATCTGCGTTGATAATGTAGGAATGCTTCAGTCTCCTGTTGTGTGCCGAGTCCTGACACCAAGCAGCTAGTTTATTGTACTGGTGTACCTAAAGTGGGACAAGTCTCATGGCTCAGCTGAAAGCCTGGAATCAACAGCTGGTGTAAGAGTCTCAAGCAAATGAAGTTTCCTTTTACTCTGCCTCAGAAGCCTGCGTGCTTGCAACTCAAAGCTTATGGAAAGAAATGCCTGCTTACTCAAGATGGGTTTACTCTGTTCACCTTGGACAACATTATCAAGAGCTGAGAGGGTTATTAATCTCAGATTTCTTTCTTTTTTTCTGCTCCTAGCTCAGTCTTATTGCAGTTAAAGGATTTTCCTCATTTATTCAAAGGATATTTAATTACCATAACCAGATCCTTGGTCTGTGTAGTCCAAGCCTTCTGCCTCCCCCATTTCCTCTCATTTTCCTATTCAGTGTTTTTACAGTTTCGAATTCAGGCCTGCTGTACTGTCTTGTTTCTCTTATGATCAAGAGTACATCATTATGCTTCCTGCAGAAATAAAACATCTTCTAGATAGCTATGGCAAGATCCATGGGATTTAGGAAGGGCCTTGTGCCTAAGGTGTCTTTCCAGCTCTCCTTCTTTGCCCAAGTGTTTGTAATGAATACCAATTAACATTTGCCTGATATGGAAAGCTATGTTAATGAACAGCTTGCATCTCTCCGTGTTAGCCAAGTGCCCTGACACAAATCCTCCATGTTGGGAATGCGGGAATTTCACATCAGAATCAGGAATGTGCTGTGAACCCTCAGTGCTCTGGGATTTGGGGCAGCTGTGCAAGATATTGGCCAGCTCTCTTAGAATCAAGGAAGAGCAGACCGCAGGGATTTGGTTTAGGCTTTATTTGAATAGGCAGCATACTCTGAAAATAGATAACCTTTGACTCCAGCTTGGTGTCCTCTTTCCTTGCTGTAGTCACTCCAGGAAAAAGGTTCTCCCTTCTCTTGTCAAGCCTCCCCCTTTCTGCTGTGTCTCTTGTTCCCCTGTTATCCTCTAACAATCAGGAATACAGAGAGGTGGGCAGATGAGCAGCAAGGGTGTGGGACTGCAGGCTGAGCTGCTGACATGTGTTGTCACTGATCAACTTCTGAATTGTTAAATTTGCAGTCAGTCTGCTTTGGTGCTGGTAGCTTTTTGTGGCAAAGAGCATGCACCCAGCAGGAAAGACTCTGGACTAGGAGAGTAACCACACCGCAGGCAGCATTAGATAGGGCAGGTGGCATGTCCTGATAGGTTTATGTGAAGACAAAAACAATCTTGGACAGATTTCCTTCTAGCATTGGTGCTTATTCTTTGGAGTTGTAAGACTAGGAAGGTGAGCCAAACCACTGATCTCTGTTATTTTCCTAACAGCTTGCCAATGGATACCTTACATTCCTCTAAAGGAGGCGGGGGGTTGGAAAGCTTCCCTCTTCAGAGAGAACCCTGTGGACAGTGTGCATTTTATGTAGGCATCTGAATTTAGGAGGGATGAATGTTTTTTTTTTCTCTGCCTTGGCATTAGTTTCATATCACAGGTTTCTATTAGCTTCCCATCAGAATGTATTTAGGGATGAACCTGTTTGTGAAGAAGTGACTCTGGGTTACACAGGTGTAAGAGGTAGAAGGATTTTCTTTTTTGTTTATCCTGTGAATGAATTGCCCTCTGGTGGTACTTACCATAAGGTAGGTGTCGTAGACACCTGCAGAAGGTGATCCATAACATCTGTTTCTCTCCTTGGTTTATAGAGGCATATAGTTCAAATGACATACCTAACTTTTGGATAGCTAGACAAGATAAATATTTTCTTTCTTAATAAATGGTTAATTTAACCTTTCATGTAAACTGCGTGTTTTAGGGATGGTTAAATAATGAAGAATGTAACATATCATCAAGTACAGCCTTGAACATAATGAACTTACATAAGTAAGTTCTACTTACTGTATAGCAGTTTTAGTTTAGTATGAGGAATCACATCAAATGAACCCTATTACAGACCCAATTAAAGGGCAACCACATTAAAGTGAAAAGGAAAATCTGTTTTTCATCAGCTGTGAGAGAACACAAAGCAGATCTGTGTAGCTCTATGTTATCCTATAGTGTGTTAATCAGATACAAGGTGTGACGGAAACCAGTGACAAAGGGGACCCCTGATAGGGAACAGACATGCTCTGATAATAGGCCAGTTAACGCTTCATAATATTTCAATGGTTCAGTAGTAAACAAAGTTGGAAGTAGAACTTCAAAAAGGATGGCACATTCCTTGCAGAGTCGAACCATACATCTTCTGTGACACTTTTGGATTTATGGAAACCGAATGTTAAAAACAGTGATGTCAGGGAGCTCCGAAGAGAATAAAATCAACCTTCAGGATTCCTCCTTTTATGTTTCTGAACATGCAGTATTTGCGAGGGGGGTGGAGGCAGGGGGTTGGAGAATAGGCATGTTCTGTCCACCTTCTTCTCGTTCCTCCGTCCGCTGCTTTTCCAATAGCATAACATTTAAAAGGACTAGAGGGCACAAAGCTGTGTTTGTATCTCCATGAGTTTTTCTGGTTTCATTTTTGCAGGAATTCCTTAGTAAAGGAGGTATACTCGTGTTTAAAAAAACAAACAAAAAAAAACCCCACACAAAATTAAAAAAAAAGGTTTTTAATAGCTCAAAATATAATTACTGGAAGAGTTGCTGTGTTTTAGGGAATTGTTTTGCTCTATACTACTTTAATTTGGTTTCTTTGTGCCTTTTGGCTGTAGTCCTGTGTTTACAGCTTTTCTTCCATTCTGATGTTATTCCATTAATCATTTACCCAGTGGTGTTTCTGCACATTTCTGTGGAAAATTTACAGACATGGTCCTGATCTAGCAGTACTTACATGAACTCTTTTGTGCTGAGCTTATGTAAAGCGTTCTAGATTATTGCAAATCGTCCTTTTCTAGGATTGCTGCCAGAATGAAACTCTTGACAAAACTAATCATTGATCTGATTCTGGTGTGGTCACTTCTTTGTTCTTGTTGCTCATTCATAGTGAAATAAAGGGTTCAAATACAACAAAGTAGCCAAACCGCTTAAATGGGTAACTTGTGATTATTTTTTTTTAAGTAATGTATAGATATGCTCAGTCTTACAGCTGCTAATTTGCTATTCATTTGCTAATCCTGTTTTCCAAAATTTAGATGAATGATTGAGGTAAAATACCTGAGAGTTTTAAGCCTCTTGATATAGAATGGGAAATGTAGAATACCTAGGAATATTCTGCCCTGCTGTCATTGTCTGAAGAAAAAATCATTTAAGATTTAAGAAATATTAACTGATTCTTTTAGAAGAACATAAGAAGTACAAGTCTATTTGTGACAGACGTTCAACGTGTTCAGACAGGAGGGTGGAATGGAACAGTGATGTCGGGCAAGTGGGATTCATTTGGGGTTGTAACTTTGGGAAGATGAAAGTGTTTTCGAAGTGCATGTATGGTAAATGTGAATCAGTAATTTAGCTGCTGGCCTTTCTGCTTTTGGGAACTGTTAAAGGTAAACAAGGTAATGTAAAAGGGATTCAGCTTTCCCACAGATTAGTCTAATTTGCTGTTTGCTAGATTTGTTTATTTTCCCCCACTTCTTTGCAATCATGATTTCTGGGAATAGTTTTCTTAAGACAGCAGTATGATTTCTGGCAGTTACAGCTTGTAAGTAACTCACAGCTGCTGGAGGCTGACATAATAGATAGGCCACAGCTTACCTCTGGCAGATGCAGCACAGGAGATGTTTCCAAGATGCTGGTCAGATGTCATCATTGAAAGTCATGCCTTTTCATGTTTTTATGGGTAATTTTATAAGCCTCAGTGATCATCTTGCTTTTGCCAGGAAAACTCTTGTTTTGCACTGTTATTTGTAGCCTTTTCTTTTAATTGAGAGTGGAAGTGGGAGGGGAAGGATCAAGAGGCGGACAGAGTATGAGATGTTCTTGTTCCAAACAGTATGAGGCATAGTTGTGTGTGTTTGTTTTTTTGATGTTTTGGGTGTTTTGGTTTTTCTTTCTCCTTCACTAAGGTTGTTGCGTTATTGTATGGCTGACAGAAATGTGGAATTTTGCCTGAGGCCACTAGGCACTGAGAATATCTGTAGATCCCACAGGTGTACCTGCTTTGTGTATGCAATTTATGCAGGAGACCAGGCTTGGAATATGACCACTTGTGTGCCAGGATGGTGTGAAGGGGAATTAGAAAGGTCTGGTAAGTGTTGATTAGAGGTGGATTTGGAGAAATTTAGAATAATGCCATAGACAGAGCAGAGCCCCAAATCTGCAGGTTCTTGTATGGATGTCCCATCAAAAGGGAGTTTACATTCTTTAAGCCAAGAGAAACAAACTTCCCATTTCTCCAAGTAAAACAGAGTTTAAAAACCTACTGCCTTGGAATAAAGATATGTGGTCGCACAACGCGACGTGATTCCCTGTGAAATCTTGCGTGCTCTAGATACTTGTTAGAGATGTCAGAGAGGCCTCTGCCAGAATGACAGGGCCAGCTGGTTTTTGTGTTATTGACCAGTCAGAAGGGTGGAAAAGGTGCGGGTTAGTGTGTCTTACCTGTGTCAGGTTAATAGCAGTGAAGACAAGGTAATTTGAATACTGAGTCAGTTTAAAAGCTCAAATTCAGTCAATAGGAGTTTCAGAAGGTTAACCTGAAGTACTAACCCAACTCATTCTGTCTTCACTGCAATTTTTTGACCTCTGGTTGTAGAAAGATCTACTTTTGCATGTCTAGCTGGAGCAGTTTAAGAAATTACCACTTGCGCAGCCAAGGCATTGTCGATAATTGTGTGAACACTCTTCATCCCCTTCAGGATTAAGTAAAACATGTTTTTAAAACCTTAAACTAGGTCTCCAAGGGAAGTTTGTGTGGATCATGTGTTAGCCAACGTGAGAATTAAGAAATGCTTTTCCGTTTTTCTCTCCTTTGTAGTTAGGTTAGAAGACAGCGAAGCAGGACCTGTTTCACGAGGATACTTCTTCCCACAAGTAGAACCACTTTGATGATGAATGTTATTCTTGTTCACAATCCTTTGATTAAAAAAGTACTAACCATGGTGCATTATTTGTGAATCTTCACAAATTGATAACATCTGCAGATTTCATATGTTGATGGGTTTCCTATACTTAGCTGTGCCCTATTTTCCAGTAATATTGAGAAACTGAGTATTATCCACAGGTCTGTGTTCCCTTGGTGGTAATCAACAGCCCACACAGTCTGTTGTGTTTAGAAGAGCCTTCTGAACAGCTGATTGCCGTAACCATAGGCAATGTCACTTCCTTCTGATGATGCTTTATACTGAGTATCACATCACTTGAGTGCAATTAGGCTGTAATCCAGATTGAAATTTCTTGCCTACATTTTGTTTCCATAGTGCCTAGAACCTATATTCCGTTTTCCCCAGCTTTCTGGAGAAGTTCCTCTCAGGTTTTAGTTTTGTATCTTGGATTCCCTTACCCTCTTTATTACAAATGTTGTGTACCATTTTTGTGGGTATTCAATACTAAACATAGAAAGCCATTATAAAATTTGAAAAGAAGTTGAAAATTAAATCCTGTCTTATTGGAGCTCTTGAAACAAAATAAAGATTTACTGGTTTTATCACCACTTTTTTTTGTTGTATTTCCTAGTAACTAGTTGTACTAGTGAATGCTTACCTAGTGAGGATGTACAGGGTATTTGGCCAGTGTTAGTAATTAATTACTGAAATCCCCTGAAAATTGGCAGTAATTGACTCTACTTGATAAACCAAATGAGGAGGTTGTGATGATGGAACTTCCCTGCTGAAAGCAGGAATTTTTTCTGGATGGTGTAAAGTTACAAACCATGAAGGGAAGATTGTACTGCTGCGTGTACGAAAACAGAATAATGCTTAGTGCTTGCAAAATCATTCCCTTGTTTGCTCAAAGTGCTCTGCAAACTGAATAGAGGATTTAAGTCACTGAGCCCTGAAACTTGCGTCTTTCGCTGACATTAAACTCCTCTGCCGTTTCCTGTTGGGCAGCTTTGTCTCTACCTCATCCTAAAATACTGTGTGGTGATTCTTAACAGGAATATGATGAGGAATGGGCTAAAAAAATCCAGAGTGAGAAATTTCGATGGCACAACTCTCAGTGGCTGGAGATGGTGGAGAGTCGGCAGATGGATGACAGTGAGCAGTATCTATATGGTGATGATTGTATTGAGCCCTACATCCATGAAGGGGATATTCTGGAAAGACCTGACCTCTACTACAATGCAGGTAAGGCAGTATATATCAGTACTTAGGACTGGGATTGCTACCTCTGGATTTGGAACTGGAGCTTGATGTGGGGCTGTAGAGAGAATCTGCTGACTCAAACCAGTAGGAGAGTTACCCTTCTGTGTCACTGGGAGCAGCACTAGTGCTTGCTAGCCCAGGATGGACTTGTCCTTGTTGGGATGTTAGTGATGGGTTGAGTACTATATATCCATGATCTTACAAAGTGTTACAGGTCTTCAGAAATCTGAGTAAATCTGTCTCGGAGAGTTAATAGACTGTGACGACTGATCTGAATAAAGGTGGCCCAGCCTTGTTCTTCACACCTATTTCGTGTGCCCACAGCTTGTTTGCTTTGCAAACACAAACCTTTTCTCAAACCTGTCAGATTCACGACCATGGGATTTGATGCTGATTTTTGTTCTGCCCCCCGTTAGTTGTGTAATGGAATTTTTATTGCAGATCTTGATGAAAGACTTCATTTGAGCCACATCAAACTTGCAGGTTGCTTAGAGGCAACCATTCTGCGACTTTCAGCTAATCTGTTTGTATGATTTTTGCTGTTATATATCTAGAGAAGCATGTGAATTTCTTCTCTAAATACTTTTTTTTAGTGCCTCATATGAAAAAGTTTTATTACTTGACAATTTATAGACGTTAGTTAAAAAAAACAACAAAATTATTCTTAAAAAAAGTCATGTTCTTATTTGAGATTAACCCTAATACATTTTTTAAAGAAAAAAGACATTTCTCATGATTTTGTTTAATCCTAGTAGTGGTGCATAATGACACAGTTCTAGGGCATGTCAAGTGGAATCTGCTCTCTCTCTCCTGCCATAAAGATTTTGTAGTTACTAAGAAAACAAAAGTTGCTAATACCGGCTTAAGACACTGATGTATCTAGTCCAATATTGCCAGCTGTTTCACAGGGAGGTTCAAAAAACGCCGCAGGAGACAATAATGAAATAATTTGCCCACCAGATAAATGTCTTCATTACGTTTCATAACTAGGAGTTGGCTTATGCTTTCAAACTTAAGGTTTTATATCCTTTTCAAACTCCTGGATGGCTCTGTGTGTGTGGATTTCTTTTTTTAATTGCTGGGTTTGAGTCTGTGGTTTTTTATTTTCCACATAAGTATCCAGTCCTTTGCTATGAAGCATGAGTCACAAAACTGTATGACTCCGGATGAATTTGCAGGAACAGTAATAAGAAAAATAAAAAACCACTAAACCCCGTCAGCTTTACTTGTAGTTGCTGCGAGAAAACAATTGTGCAAGATCTCAGTAGCACTTCAAAAATTAATCTCAAAGGATATTAGAACTTAAGGATTCTTTTTCTTCTACTTTTGTTTACGTATGTGGACCATAGCAACTTGCCTTTTTAGTGGTATGTTTTTCCCTTTTGAATCTTGTAGCTTTGTCTTGCTCTACAAGATCTACAAGGTTGGCAGTGTGAGCCATGTGTTGTACCAGGGTCTTCTATTACATGAAGTCTCCTTCAGGCTTCCCGAGTTAAAGGTGTGCCAGAATGCCTGTTGTAGTTTCTTCTTTACAGGTCTTAATAATAAACCTTTGTTTATTTCATAGGGCCGCTTCTTTTCCCAATAATGTGAGCTAGAGATGGAGTGGCACCAGTAACACTGAATTTCCTGGCTTTTCATCGTTTATGTTACAGGCTTAATGTTGTTTGAACAAAGATTTTTGTGTTGGAATTGATATTTGACCAGGAAGGAGAGGCAGATTTCCAATGATATGTTCTGCAGATGTTTGAAAAGTGCTTTTGTTTTTAAAGGTATAAGAGCAGGTGATTATATTAAAAACACAGATTCACTTCTCGGATTCCTTCTGACAAGTGCCAGTAATGGTGTGTTTCTGAAGTCTGCTGGATTTATACTTTTGTGATGTGGCCAGAGGAGACAAAATACTCCTTTGAAAAGGCTATGGATTATTGTACCAATTGGAGTAGGCATTGGGGTTTCTGAGGAACAGAGCATTACATAGTCAAAAAATAACAAAAATGCAAATCTTTGTGCAGTCAGAAATATTAAATGCTTGTATTTCAGTTTGATAATTTTAGAAGTGACGTGTACTGATGGCTAGTGCTCAGCACAGGTCCCCCCTTGGCCATAACAGTTCTTGAGCTCACTGATGGCAAGAAGAGTTCCTCATTGTGACGATACACCAACATCTCTCTTGTAAAGTAATTTAAACCTGTATGAGGAACTTGGTAGAATCTCTGAAGTTACCTTCATGAGCTCCGTGTCTCTCTTGCTCTGAAAGTACATGACCCTAACTTATGTTGAAAAGTACGTAACAACAGATGTCCGTTAACTGTGTAATCATATTATATGCAGCTGATGTTATCCATGTGCTTTCGTTTTCCCATAAATTCATGTGAGCCGTAACTCTGAGTGTTATGGTTTGAATGTTAGCACTCTTGATTGAAGACCCTTTAAGTGGCGGTAGCTCTAGCCTCAGAGTTAAAATGTAATGCTTGCTTTATTAGTAAAAGATACGTGTTACATTTAAGTCTCTCTGCTTTCGAATAAGTTTTAACCAAACCCGACTGTTTTAAACACGTAGTTTAAATTGATTGGTTTTGATCTGAAGTGCTGCAGATATAAAAGTGCTGATGTTCCCCCTCGTTTCTTTCTGTGAAAAATACAGAATAGGTGTTAAGAGAGAAAAAATTGTCACAAGTGTTCACGGCTCTTTCAACTTTCCTTCCTCTTCTTTGGTCATTTCACATCCGTATGATATCTCGGAGCTCTCATGTCTCGCTGAACGTGCTGAAAGACGGTAATATCGATCTGTGCCAGACAACTTGCTTGTCAAGTAATACTCTTTCACATACTGTATACACATGTATATAATTAGAATATAGTCGTGTACAGATATCTTACGCTGCTAAAACATAGTCTGATCGTGGCTAGCGCTTTCATTTACAATCTGTTTCGTGGTATTCAGTCACTTTCCCATGAGGTATCTTCTAAATGAATCTCTGTAGCACCTCATCAAATGTCTGTTGGAAATCTAGATGTGTCAATTCTATTCCTTTTATCATTTGTCACTGTATTATCTTCAAAAAACCTCAGGTAAATTCATAAAGCACAGGGAGATTTGTTTGAATGCCTGAGTCGTCATCTCTAAGCCCTTGTGTCTGTAAGTAACTTTCCATTGCTTCCTGCACAGGCAGTTTTAGTAGTTTTGAAACCACAGAGGTTAAGCTAAGTGGCCTGTGACTCCGTGGATCTTATCTCTCTTTATCTTTAAAGTGGAATGGCATTTGTAACTTCCTAGTCATTAGGAATCTCTCTCCCCCCCCCTCTGTTAAACTATTAAAGAATCAGTCTGAATGTACCTGTTTTTATTGGGATGCTTTCTGCACTGCAAGTCTGGGATTGTTTTCATACAGTAATGGAGACAAACTGATGTAGGGTCTGTTTTAATTAAATAGCTCTTTTTATCTGATTAGAGCCTTATACTAATTACCAAGTAAGAACTGTGCCCTTAATATGAACAAGAAATGTGTTTTGTGAATGGGAACAAGAAAGAGTTAAGCTGGGCTCTGATTCAGCTGGGATCAGTTCACCTCACTTCAAAGACACTCTGGATTTACACTGATGTAACAGAGGGAATATGTCAGCCCCTGATTTTCTTCTCTTCCTTATAAAGCAAGCAGAGACTGTGAAACCTTTAAGCAATACTACTGGCTTTATAAGTGTCTGCATCTTCTTATGCCAGCATTTTAACATAAAGGGAGCAAAAGAAAACTGTAACCTATGTTCTTGAGAGGATGTCATGTGAGAAAACCACCTTTTTAGGAAATAGCTAGAAGACATTAAAATATGAGGGAGATGAAAGAAATAGGTTTGAAGTTACTTTCCTGCTTTTCTTCACCAGTTTTAAGAGATACAGTGGTGAAGGGTAGAGTCTGAACAATTAAGACCTTTGCTACTTTCATGCTGCTGCCCCAGATGAATGTTTGACCATTCTCATTACTTTTTCTCTGGGCTCACTTTCAAGATGGGTCTTGATATAACTTTTACAGGCCTGAGGAAGAAGGGGTAAGAGACTATTTCTTAGGCACAGCTTTTTTCTGAGGGCAGTAGGCTGAGCTACTTGGAGTCCCAGTAAGCTTTTTTGGTAATTGAAGTTGCTGTTTTTCAGTATTATTGTTGCTCAACATTCCTCCCAGAAATATTGCAAGTTGCTAATGAGCCCCTAAGACAAACCAGCACAGGTTGCATTGCCCACTTGCCCTGAAGTGAAGCTCTTTCGTACAGTCACTGCATGTTTCTTGTTTTTATAGATGGCCTAATAGCCCCCGATGGAGCAGTGAGTCCAGATTTCTTCAGTGATTACCATCTTCAGAATGGAGACCTCGTGGGGCAGCATCCCTTCTCTAGCAGGTAAGTTGTTGTTGATGAAGAATGTATATAATCTAACAATGGCTATTCAGGTTTCCTTTATAGGGCTTCATTTGTGGCGTTGAACGATTTGTGCCCTTATAGCAGTGGGAATGATTTACACTGAAAATGCAGTTCTAGTCTGTATTCTAAATTACATGTTTCTTTTAATGTATTAACCTATGTGCTGTAATACATCACAGCTTTCCAAAAGCTGCAGAATAGAAAAGTAAAACTAGAACCCACAACTAACTACATGTTACAACAGTTACTCAAATACTGTTCGGACACTGTTGTTGGGAAATATCTAAAAAGAGGCTTGAGATGCTGATTACCTAGAAGACTGTTGTTTCTGATATTCTTAAATTGTTAAATAGTTTTCTCAGCTGAGAAATTATTTTTATGTGGATTTGGTTTTTTGTTTAGCTTGTTTTTTTTCCTTAACCTAAGTCTTCCCAAGGTATTCTCAGTTAGATTACTGATGGCATGCACTTTGAAAATTTGCTAGATGAGCAAAAGATGTTGGCTTGACTTTTGGGAGATGTTTCTCTGAATTTCCCCACTGGTTAATGACCTCTCCTTCCCTGAATGTTAGCAAGCTGTTCCAGTTTGAATTTCTGAGTAGACTTCTCCCATGAGTTCAAAATAGAAAGGACTCATTGCAAAGAATGAAATCTTCATAGATCCTCTAATGTTTAGGAAATGTCTTTTGTAGAGCATGAATTATTTGCGCTCCTTAGCAGGAAAAATTTCAAACACTTTGCAGTCAAGGTACAGAATCCACTTTAACAGGATGCTATCTGGATGTGCCCAGCCCTGTGGCTGAAGTTGTTTCTTTCCAAAGGAAGAATGTAATTTTCACCACCTACCACTTTCGTCACCATTTGTAAAACAGGAGTAATTCACAGTATATACAGCTGAAGCAAAAAAGAATTTTATCCCTTACTTTGGCTTCTTGTAATTGTTGTAGGGCGGCGGACAGTTACACTTCTTTGTTTATTCTACCTGTGATGCACCAGAAGGCTGAACATTCAGCAAGGGTGGAAGGGCGTAGCATTTGTAAGAACAAATTAATATAAAATACTCAGATCAGGAAAAAAAGCAAGACTTAAGAGATGGATCCTCTTGAAAACAGGAAGTGTTTATACTTGGTAGGGATCAAGTTCAGACTAATGTGTAACACTTTGTATGATTCCTGTGTTTGGGAAGGGGATACTGGCGCTGGTTGTTTCCAAATGCATAACCTTCATTTGCAAGCATGCAGGTGATAGAGAAACTGAGGAAAGTATGACTTATATGCTATTCTTGGCGTCTTACCATATGTTTTACCATTTTCAACTTTAAAATAGACAGGAGATGATGGAACATTGTGTGGGTATGTGGTCCCAACAGTCTTCCTGCCCCCCTGGAGGTGGGGGGAAAAGCATGCAGGGTGAAGCTTGCAGACTCTGTTGTTTCCAATAAACTTAGATATAGCCCCAGTCAAGATGCTCTTGTTTGACCAGAAAGCTTTCAGTTGGGAAAAAAAATCTTGATTGCCCTTGGGTTAAAGTTAAAGTAGATCACTCAACCTCAAATTTAAATCCCTTATCAGGTAGGTATGTTAGTAAGCTGCTTTTTAGTCTGATTGTATTTCATCTAAAACGAGTAGCGAAATACATCTGGTGTTATACCTAGTTAGATTAAGTATTTGTAGAACTTTCTTGAAATGTCTCAAGGCATTTTGGAGGCTCACCTCAAGAAAGAAAACAGAAAAACTGCAGTTTGGCTAACGACAAACTTGGTGATTGCCCTTTGATGATAGCCTCTGTAAATGTTCAGATTTCTCATTAGAATTCTGTTTTCTAGGAAGACTTTTTTTGTTATGATTGCTCCATGGATTTATCTGCAGTCCAGACACGCAGTCTAATTGGAAACAGCGTGGACGGCTGCAAATGTTCTGTCCTATTTGTAGCAGAGCAGGACTGAATTGTTTGATAGAATGGATATTGGCAGTCGAACGGCGAATCCTAGTTTTCAGATGTGTGTCATTATCGTTTTGAACTTCTTGGCGCCAGAAGCCAGGATTTCCTGATGCTTAGAGCTAATGTAAAATGCATTAGTGCTCCAAGGCATGAGCCATGGAATTGCCAGTCCCATGAGTTTGGAGAGTCAGACCCTCCCTTTTCCCAAATTTGAATTGGTGTTGGAAGGTAAAACCATACGTGCTAGAGAGCCTAATTAAAAATAATAGCAGCAAGTCAAGGCTCTTTTTATGTGTTATATAGTGTACATTTCATCCATACCAAAACATAATTCTAGGGTATTTTTATGCTTACAATTTAAAGCTAACAAGAACCTTATGTCAAGGATTTATTTTTAACCAGTTCCAGCTTTTAATAAGTCAAGATTTTTGTTATAAAATGGTTCATTTTTCTATTATTAATATTTGAATATGTTTCAGAAACTTTTTTAAAGAAAGCTGAGTTATGATTTGTGTAGACAACTAGCAAGTCAATTAATAGTAACATTTTTTGTGACTCAGAGATGGTCTAATAATGATTAGATGCATATTTTCGGTCTTTTCATTTGTTATACGTTTTTGTTGTGCCTGTGTGTTCTGGTCTTAGTTTTTTATATTAGGCTTTTTAATTCTGTAACAGAAACAGTTGTTTGCTGAGCAGTGGGGTGAGTTCTGAAGGAGTCTTTTCTGTCACTTAAGACCACCCTCTGAAATTTGAGGTAGGTGACAACCATGAGCTGACTTCTTGCTACTCAACTTCGAATCATCTAATCCTTTCTTCTCCTTTTTGTGTTCCTGTGAGGAAGGCTTAGGATATGTTACTACTTTAATTTCTCTGAGGTTATTTCCTATCCTTGTAATGTGCTCAAACTGGATCAGGACTTCCACTTATCTCCAGGAGAGCCAAACAAGTCAACCAGAAAGACCCACCTTTTTAGTGCCTGCATGTCACTGAGGAGCTGAGCTAGTGTTGATGCCCTCGGTGCATTACCAGGGCTTAGGTGTGTTCTGTTTACCAGCCTCGTTTTTTGGAGCCAAAGAAATGGGTCTGTGAGGAGAGGTTTTCAAGGACCGCAACCAGACTCAAGTCACCTTGAAGATTTTCACTGTGAGCAGTATTTAATAATACCTGTGCCAGGGAGCTCAGCCCACACCAGCTGCCATATATGGGACTGTTGTACCAGTTGTACTGCATTGAGCAGATAGTGAAAACCGTGTGCTTCCTTGGCTGTAGGATGCTAGTTCTGGCAGAGGTCTGGGGCGGCCACTGCCGTGGCAGTTCCACCATGTTACGTTCAGGAGAATTCAGGTGAATTGGAGCAGCAGCCATATGCAGGTGTGCAATCGATGAAGTGGTTGACTTTCCTGTAACCCAGCAGGCATCTCACAGCCATCTCCTGTGGAGTCCCTGTCCCAGGAGACACTGGACCTACATACATAGACCTGCTGCATTGTCTTAGACTCTTAGATGAGTAGGGAAGTCCTTTTCTGAAGTCAAGAGTAAAACAGGAGTTTTAAAAGTTAAGGTATTTGTAGGCACCTGCACTTGTTGGGTTAGCACAGAGAGGTTTTTCCCTCATAACTTTTTAAGAAGGGGAAACATGAAGTAATAGTATTAGCAGTAAGAACGTCTATAGATCTGGTGAATTAGGCAGAGTATCTTCGGGGCTGCGTTTTTCAAGGACGTTGCCTTCCCTTCGCGGGGTTTCTTGGACTTTCCTTTGAAACCTAGAGTACTGACTACTGTCCAGAATTGAGAATGCTACCTTACATGATCAGTTCCTGCATCATGAAGAACGGAAAAACTTTGAAGGGAATTGAATTGTGGAAGTATCTAGCCCTAAATTGAGTTCATAGATGTGTTTGCATGCTTGCTATTCTGGACATATCCTGAAGAAAGCAGGAATAATTGTTGTTTCTGGTACTTGTTGGCATAAAGAAGAAGCAGCACATAAGTGAAGACCTGGAAAGTTGGTGTTTTTCCAATTCTGCCACCCTCACTTTAGGGGACCCAAGGCGTTGTTAGAAATAAAAACACTTTGTTTCTGGTAATCTCGCTTGTCTGTTTTGCAGCTTCAGTTTACAGCTCTCACTTCTGAACTGCATTCTTAGTGGAGTTGTCCTGTTGCGTATGATATCTATAAATAGAATTATTACAGAATAGAATGTACACAGAAGTGGTGATAAAATACGTAAACAGCATCTCCTGTTTTCCTCAAAGGCTTGGAGCAGGATGCAAACAGATTGTAAGGTATGTTTTCCATTCAGCAGAAAATACATGGCTGAGGAGGTTGTTTTGACAGCTTGTATCCAGTTTTTTTTTTTCTTTTTCATTGGCTAGGAAAAGACTTTTGTGATTAGATTACCAGCTTTGAATTGTCTGACTGTCTTTCAGAAGCAGATGGGCATTAGGCATAGATTTGAAATTTTCATCTGTTATTAAAATCAGTATTCAAGGCTCCTGGTTCTGATAACTCTTAATATAGAGTGAAAGTTTTATGATTGTAGCAAACAAAAAAAATCCCTCACCTTTGGATAATGTGATGACAGCTTAGTGTCTGAGCTGCAAGGGATAAAGACCAGCTGAAAGATATCTTCAAGAATCCATGGTCATTTATCAAATTTTAATCACCTTCTAGAGACTGATTACTTTCTTAAGACACAAACATAATAGTGATGGCTAAATATCTTACAATAGATATCCATGTATTTTTCTTACACTTTTGGGGAAGAGACTGCTTTTTAACCTTTCTCAGCTATAACTGGTTCAAACTTTTAAGTGCAAAAGCCAATTTTTTGTTAATATCTTCATCAGAGTTCCCAAATCCCTCTCTGTAGCTTTAGAAAGATTTATAGTTCGGAATGCTGGAGCTAGCCAAAACTTTTTTTTCTTCCTAAGGAAGTTTTCTCCAGCGCAGAATCTTTTAACCTTCTTATAAAATGTAGCAGAGCTGCCATTGTGCAATCCTCATTTTCAGGAAGACAAGGCGTTCCTGCGTGTGTGCGGCTCCCAGCGTTCGCGCTCGCATCTCCTCTCTGCAGACATCTGATGGAAGCTTCTTCCCAGGAAGCGGTGAGATTTGGCATGTCAAACGAAACCAGTTTTATGGGGTGACTGCCTGGCTCTGTCCTTGGTGAAGCATCTTTCCTCTTGCCGGGATTTACAGCCTAAAACTGTAGCTGCGTCTCTTCTTTTTGCCATGGCAGGTCATGGTGATATTTTGTGAGCTCAGTGTGTGGAGCCAGGGCCTCGCAGGCCGCTCTGCGCCGGCTTCAGTTGGGCTGTGTGTTGTTGGCAAGTACAGGCACACATAACTGAGCTGTTTTCTCTTGAGTTGATGGAAACTGTTGTGATGTGGCCTTCAGTAACTTAATGCATGGCCGTAGGTCCTGGTGGGAGTACAAGGAAGACTGTTACTGTGACTTAGCTTATCTCTAGCTTAGCTACCCACACGTAATGTCCACTCGTGCTAAAAGTCCACACTGAATGGCAAAAATAGTTGTATCCACAGCCTTTTTCGCTTGGGTACCCTGATGAAAATCAGATGTGAATTTTCATGGGTAAAAGACCTAGGTCTGTAGTCTTCCGTTCTTGTTGACTCCTGCAGCATGGTGTGAGCTCCCAGTCATGTGTCACAGCTGAACGGCTCCTGTTCAGGTCAGGTACAGGAGCTGCATCAGGTGCTGCCAAATATGTGCTTTGTGATTGTTTATCAAATGTTTTAAAGTGATCGTACCTGTAACTTCCATTCTACTTTGACATTTATAGCGGTCTTCCATATAGATCCTCATCTTCAATGGGATTTGCTCAAAGCAATCATATGTTGTACTTCTCAAGCCTTGCAGTTAGGATTTCATCTCTTTCTTGCTTTAGTCTCTAAACCCTATGGGATATAGTGCCGATATAAAGAACCAGAGAAGACTGGAGGAGTTGGGAACCCTGCTATGGAGTATTTTTCATCCATGTTGTGTTTTCAGTAATGCGCATGGTTTATTTAGAAGTGTGAACTTTCCTTTCCCAGCCTTTCAGCAGCTAAGTGCCACCTTGCAGCCTGTCTCTGAAGGTGAAAAACTAATACATCAGTAGACAGTAAAAGTGAGCTGCCTCAGGCAACCCTTTACAGCCATCAGTGGCAGAAGAAACTTTGTTTCATGGTTCTTGGGAAGATTAGCTCAGATAAAAAAACATCTTCTGATGTGGGGTCTGAGCTACAGTAGAATTGAAAGTATCCACATCTCTCTTTCCTCATCATTTGAATAGAGGCAGTAATACTTTCCTGTCTTACAGGTGGACATACAGTGAGTGTAAAATCTCTTTCTTAATGGCATGAAAAGCTAATACTGTAAACTATTATTATTACAAAATGATCTGACTTTCAAACATTTTACCATAGTGATATTTCTTACAGTTCTGTGCATGACTTTTTGCTTTTCCATACTTAAACTTCGTTTCAAAAACAAACAAAACCTTTTTTGCCTTTGCAGTATGTTCAGCAGAGTTGTACTCAGCTTCTGCCATTTGGACACTATTTAATTTGCATTTCCCAAGAGAATTGAATTAGGTTTTATTAGTAAATTGGGCCTATAACCTTGTAGGCAGGTTTTATTAGTTTATCACACATCAGTATTAGCAAATTGTAAATCCCACTGAAACGAATTTGAAAAGGCCTTTAAGAGAAGCCCAGAACCAGTGAAGTTTCTGGAGACAAATAAGGGTGTTTTTTGGGTTGGTGGTGGGCTTTTTTGTTTTAATACCACAAAAATGTTGTTAGTGGTGGCAGAGTCATATCTTTTTATCATATTCTGTTGTCTTAACTGCCTACATGTTTAGTTTTAAAGAAGTTAAACTGAACACAGGCAGGAGAATTTTGCTAAATTTCTGCTGTGGCTGTATATGGCTTGACACAGACTTTTCTCTACGACCCGTATTCATCCATGAGATTTTCTCAGGGTTTGGAGAGCTGTGCATGCTGCACCACTAAAAGATTAGGGCCCAGCACTGCCTGTAATTTGGGAATATCCAGATGAGGACAATATTCTTCATAAACAGTAGTCTTTATATAGCAACTTTTTTATGTGCTTGGGTGCTTATTTATTATTATTCTGTTCATGGACTGTATCAGGAGAAGCTTCCAAGCAGCTCTCCTTGTATCCCCCAACACTCAGTGGATGTTCACAGTGCAACACACAGTCCATGCCCTAAAGAGCTGATAGTCAAGACGGGCAGGGAACCAAAGACAAGGAGAAGAGGAGTTATTTATCCAACATCAGATGCCAGAGCCTGGAGTAGAGCAGTGAGTGCTCTCCTGGCTGCTCTCGTGGTGCTCCAGTGACCGGACCACACCACCTCTCCAAGGTGTGTGGTCCGTAATCATGAAGGATCGTGTTCCACTTGTTTCACTTACTGTAAGAGCTGTTTAATTGCTCTGAACAATTACAGTAGTATGCTAAGAGATGAAATAGCTTGCTTGGGAATATTTTAGGGATGCAATTTTTCCAGCAAGTTGGAGATGCCATTTGGGAAGAGAGTCAGTGTTGAGGTTTTAATGCACTTCAGCTCTTTTGGGATATAGGATACTCGGGTCTCTCTTGCTTGCAGTCACTTTCTTTTACATTTTTTAGTTGCTTTATATTTTACTATATTCCACCTGCAGTTGGCCTTGTTTAACCGACATGGTTTAGGCAGCTATTAAGAATTTTAAAAGAATACCAAAATGCTGTAGCAGTTAGCTCAAGTCCTTTGGAATGTCTTACCAAAAAATCCCTCAAACCTGGGTCTGTCTCTTCTGAAATGTAACATTAATTAATTCCCACGTTCTGTCTGCTGCTCTTAGTCCCTCCAGATGTGCTACTAGGAATAGACTGGCTCCCTGGTTACAAGCCATCTGGGCTCTGTAAACTGATTTGCACTTATATTAAACAATAAGTGAACAGAATGCGGAAGAGTTATTAAAGAAATGTACATTGCTTATAAATCTCAAACTAAAATATTAAAATGTAGTAAATGGGAATGGAATGTGCAAATGAAGACCTGCTTGTTTTTAATGAGTTTAGCTGTGACCTTCTCGATTTCAACCAAAAGAAAAGAATTTTATTTTTCTCTTTAAAAAAAAAAAAAGAAAAAGAAACTATAAAACTGCTTACAGAAGTATCTGAGACAAAAACAAGGAAATATAATGTTCTAAACTTGACTGGTCCAAACCACTCAAGCTGCTGTGACAGCTCATAAAACTGAGAGTAGTTTTTAACTGGACTCTGTTTTACATTGCCAGAGTGAATTTTCCTTGCAGGAAGTAGCCAGAAGGTTTATTTAGTTTCCAGACTGCTGCTTTGATCTTTCCATTCTGTCACTTCTCAGGTTACATAGCCCTTTTTCACTGCAGTAAATCTGCAACAGTTAATGAGAATAAAATTTCCTCCTTCTCACTGATCGCATGCTGTTAAATGCCAAACCACAGCCAGCAGCATATTTGCAGAATTCAGCTGCACTGTACAAAACCAGCACAATCAGTTTAATCTCGTTGGTTTTGTAATTCGTTTTATTGAGCTTTCCTTTTTCAAGTGACCTATTTTTATCAAGACAAGTCGGTTGCAAGGCCAGAACTGGAAGAAAGATTTAAAACTGTAATAAAGTGAAGGGTGTTTTGTATGCTATGTGTAAGCATTCTCACAGGATTCAAAATTAAACCTACAATGAGTAGTTTTAAAAAGTCCACTATATCTGTGGGATATTGTGGTTATTATCTGAATGCAACATGTGCTGCAAACAAGTCTCTAGTGTAAAAATTAATGTAACATATCAAATTAATTTCTTTGCCAAACACTTAAAATTGTTTTGATTCTAAAATTTTATTCTCAGAATCTGTATTTATCAGCTTCAGCCATTCGGGTATGATGACTGAACCACCCTTTTCTCTTCCCTCTGGAAAACTTACTTAAAAAAAATAATCTCATGCTTAAAAAAACCCCAGTCTTCTAGTTTAGAGAGTTTATTTGCCTTCTGGGTTTTGAGCTTTTTAAGTTTTATTTTTTCCAAGATTCCCTGCTCAGCCTTTGTCCTGGTAACATTTCATTTTTGTTCATTTAATTAAAGTTGAAATTTTTCATAATAATGCTACTCCAAGGTATAAATCTCCAAGAAACTGTTCCACATCTGTATTTGTATCTGACTTGTTCCCTAATATATCCAGTGTTAGCCCTAAGAAAGAAAACAGTAAGAGACATTGAGATTTACTTCCTTTTTGGTTTACATGAAAATCATCGCTGATTTGGGATAGGTTTTGACAAGACTTCACTAGGGTCCTGTGTTGATATTTAAAAGTGGTTGAAATCTGGAGAATCATCTATGGTGGTAAAAAAGTATTTCAAGTTTATTCATCGGTAATAATGCTCCAACTGCGTTTGCTGTGTGCTCTAGTGCACACTGCAAATCCTCTAGTAATGTTAACTTTCAGAAAAGACTTTGAAAGCTTTTATTGGCTGCAGCTGTAAGTCAAAGCAGAACAGATTTTTTGACTCTCCCTCCCTCCTCCCCTCCAGCATCTGGATTATCATCCACATTGACTTGCCTGGATCTTGGTGCTGAGCCCTGGAGACAGCACGACTGTCAGCCAGTAACCTGTTGGTGTGGCTCTTCTGGCTATTTGTGCACAAGAGGGAATGTTTTTTACCCATTTTTGTTGAAGCACAGAGCTTAGTGGCAGTGCTTGGACTTGAGGAGGTTGTATAAATATTTAAAGGAATAATTCTTCAGCTATGAGCGGTTTAATGCAGGGCACTGAAAGCTTGCACTTCCACTTCAACTGTTTATCTCAGAGTACGTGTTCACAGAGACCCTGCTCTGTAACCTGGCACAGGAGGCAAGAAGCAGCTCCTGTCTGGAAACGGGAAGGCTAGTCAGAAGCCTGTGGAAGATGTGGACCAGGTCCTGAGCTGATCTAATCAGTAACTCTAGTCACCTCTAGGAGGTTGCCACTTCAGGATCTTATTCTGCTCAGGCTGTTGGCTGAAGCTTCTGTACAAAACATAACACTGACATTGCTGGAGCTCAGCAAAAGAGATGCTCGAAACCTTCCCAAGCCAGACAAATTCCTAGTGCAAGATTAAGGCAATGCACTCTTCGATTTATGGAGTTGACACAAATACTTTGGACTGTACAAGGATAGAGGGGGAGGAAAGGACATCATCTTGTTACTGCCTGCTCCTCAGGGCTTTTGTATTTGTTTTAGTTCTTAATTAATTCTTAAGAAATGGATGTATCTAATCAGTGGGCTTGGCCAGTTGTTGAGCCAACATCACAGGAGATGTTTCTGTCAGGCTTCTAATGGGAAGTCAGAACTCCTGGTTTCTGTTCCAGCCCTGACTGTGCACTTGACCTTTTCACAAGTCTTGTACAGAATAGCTGAGAAACTCCCCGTCCACATGGCGGAGGTGTGAGCCTGGGTGAGGGAGTGCTGGTGAAGTTATCCTGATGCCCTTCAAAGAAAGCAGACAGCTATATGAAACAACTTGAGCTCTTGAGTTGCCTTTTTACCCTCAGCTGTATTCTGGATTTCTTGCCTTTCTAGCCGATCAGAATTTTTTTTTTTCCTCTTTGAGAGGGGTGTTACAGAATAACCAAAAGTCTTTTCTATCTATGCCAGTCTAATTTGAGTCTTCTCATTAGTGTAGTTTGTAACTTACTGTGTTTAATGTCTGGAGTGGTTTTTTCTTTCAATACTCCAATGGGAAACTGAGGTCATGGAGAAAAGGAGCAACTTGCCCAGGATCACACAGCAGGTAACTGACAGAGCAAGAAACTGAGCCCAAGTCCCAGGCTTCTTTCACAGAGCTGGGATAGCAAGCTCTACGGCTTTCAAGCAAGGCTCTTAGTGAATTTGGCTAAGCAAGGTCATTTGTTTTTAGTTCAGTGCTTTCTTACTATTCAGTTGGGAAATAATTTTTTTTTGTTTTAATGCTGCCCCCCCAGTGAATTTTGGCATGCTTATTGCTTGGTGCGTAGCTGGAGCCTGACACAGAAGACGCAGTGCTCATTTCTCCACAATTGTCAGATTTGCATTTGTTTTTAATTAAATGGCAGAAACAGCAGTATTGTGCTGAGATACAACTGGGCACCAAGTCCAGAAGCAACTGGAAACTTTAAGTCATTAAGTGCACTGAAGAAAGCTGGATCACATGGAGAGACATGATCTTACCCATAAAAGCTGTATCATGATGCACAAGGGAGCTAAAGTATTATTGCACAGGTTCATCCTCACATTTTCTATCTTCTGAGCAGATGTAGTGTTACTATTTAAGCAATGTTAATATTCAGTGCTAATGTAGAGACAGACTTGGTATTTGATGCAGTGTGCAAAGTCACAGTCCCTGCCACGAAACTCCTCTCCCACTTGGACTCGAGGGATAGAAAGCATGGGGAAAAAAAGCTTCACAGATAGGGGAGAAAGTAAGTTGGGGCCTTGAGAGGCAGAATTTAAGAGACTTGTGGTTTATAGTTTAACGTCATTACCAGTAGTGGAAGAATCTACAGTTACAGGATATTATATAAAGAAACGTTGTTTTTCTAAGACTTCTCAGTTCTATGCTGTTTCTCCATAACCCATGGTTTGTGCTCTTACTCTGAAGGATAGAAAATTTATGGTCAGTGAAGCAAAACCAGAGGTAGCTGGCACATAGAAGTAAAGAGGATCATCTTCTTAATCGCTAGACTCCAAGCAAAGGGAAAAGCAATCAGTTGTATGCTGCTTTCTGATGCCTGCCACTCTTTTGTGACTGGTGTTGTGAAAATGGTATCCCATCCAATGTTTAGCTGACAGTAAGTATCAGCAGAAAGGCCAGAGGGTCCGTGGGTTTCATACACTTTGAGTCCTGGTTAAAGTGAGGTGGTTAGATGGTAGCAGCAAAGGATTAGCTAAATTTTTCTTACTTGAAGATAATTTAAGAAATTGGAGGTCTGTGTTTGTACTATGAAGTTCAAAAACATTTCCTACCTCCTGCGCCTTGATGCACACCGTGCCTCAATCCTCACTGTACAATGGGACAAGGCCTGGATGCCTCCAGCTCCCCCTGCCTTTCCCTATTCTGGTTTCTGTGCAGAGGAAACCTGTGGAGAGAGGGAGAGAGCTGCAGCGTTTGCTAACTGATCTCCTAATTGAGATAGCAGGAGTGTAGCCTCTGCCACATGCCATATGTGATTATACTGCCCTGCAGTTATTATCTCAGATCTACAGTCTAGCACCTTTTATCAACACTTAAAAAAAAAACCAACAACAAAACACCAAAAAAAAACCCAACAAACAAAAACCACTGAGAGGAGAGAAAAAATACAGGCTTTGCTGCTGGCAAACTCCTGTGTCTCTTGTTGGTGAGTATCATAAACAATCAACTGCATCGCAGTTGTGCAGGTTATAATGCTGTGCTTGTCTCAAGATCAGAGACTGGTGTGCCATTTCTATGGCTTGGGTACCTCCTGGGGGGAAAAAGCAGCCTTCAGTATTCATCTGAACATAACTTGTTTTGTCTGTTGTACACAGGAACTTGATACAGCATTATAGATTACAGGGGGTTATGGCATGGGAGTTTATAGGGCAATATAGGATGGTAACTGTACCATATGTTACCAACAGTGCTGTCACACATGAGTACATTCACAGATGGGGAGCATTAGGGCTTCAAGGATGTGCTGCATGAAATTCTGAATGCCTGCCTGGGGTGAGGGGGCCATGTTTTGAGAGGGAAGACAGCGTTTTTAAGAAACAATAATGTAAGGTGTATAAAGGGACAAGGTAGGGAGGAAACAGAGGGGTTGCCATGAACTGTACTGATATCAGGCTTCCGAAGGATACTCAAAAATCTTCTGGTACAAATCCCATTCTCTGGTACTCGGGATGAGTTTTGCAAAGCTGCAGGTGAGATCAATGGCAGCAAGAAAAGGTGCCGTGTGTGCAAACAGGGGCTGCAAATTTATGCCTGCAGATAAACCCTCTCAGCAGCTCATTAGAGCATATGGAGAACTTTGGGTGTGATTCCTTCATTAGGATTTGGTATGGTTGCTGATGAGTTGAGAGCTGTATTGTTTGCTTGGTCTTACCAAGGTCAGAGGACCTAGTGAATTATTAATTTATAGGGTTTTTTAATAAAATAGATTTTTTTTAATAAAATCATAAAACTTGTATCCCCAGTGAGTAGCTGAGAACCTTTCACACATGAGGCTGGTATAAGGCTTGTTGATGCAGAATAAGGAAGAGGGATTCACAGGGTTTTAGAACAGGTTTAGGATGAAAAGAAACATAGCTGAAATCGTGGCTCTTGTGGAAGCACCATATGTGTTTAGCTTGGATTTCATTTTCAGTGGGCGGTGATTTCAGGGCGCTTTAATTTTGGGCTTCCAACCATGAAACTGGTAGGCCAAAAAGGATGAAATATGAGCCCTGAAGTGTAAGCTCTTAAACTGCTATTTCACCCTCTAAGGTGAAGACTCTCCCTGGGCCACCTTTGCCTGTACAGACACAGTCTTCTACAGTACAGTCTGGTACGATTCTTACCATACTGCTTCATGCCTCTTTTCCCAAGCAGCGTTTCTTGCTGGGATCGCTCCAAGATCCATGCAAGATTTCCACGTGATTTCCAGTTGGACTTAAAGGGGTTAGTTTTGACCAAGAATTTCCCCAGTGACCCAGGACTTGCCTTTCTGAGACCCTGCTTGTGCCGGAGGAATTAGTACCTGTTTTAGAGCAGCTTGTCAGCACCAGCAGTAGTAACAGTGTGAACGCTGGTGTGGACAGGCTCAGGTGTCTATCGCATCAGGAGAACTTACGGAAAGCAGCCTTGCTCCGTGGTCAGTCTGCACCCAGGTGCTAATTACTGTAGTTCAGACTAAGCTCAAGAGCCGCTCTTCCTGTACCGTGCACTCACGAGCAGCAAAGATACCTGAACGGGAACCCCAACAGAGGGTTGCTGGCAGAACGTTCCCTGTCTGAGGCTGCCCAGTCTCCCAGATGTACCACCAAGCCTCTCTAGTCTCTGAGGCTCTGGATACAGGAGGAAGTTAAGGAAATTAAGTAGTTTGTGGACAGAGTGGATGCTGGATAGCATTTCCTGCTGTGAGGGGGGACGCAGTTGGTCTTCACATTTTAAATTATGTCAGGGCACCTAGGATGCTGGCACCTAGGATCCTAGATGGGTGTATTAATTTGGATGTTGTGAATCAGAGTAAGTATCAACAAGTAGAGCTGTTGGGAAATCTTTCCTCACTCAGGCACATCAGGAACATTTTCCTCTTCGGCATGTGTTCTTCAGTTCCCCAGCAGTACGAGCAAATTGGAAAGTTCAGCTGTCATTTGGGGAAGGTCATAGATCACGCTAGCAGCCTGAGTAATCCAAGAGGTTTTAAGTATCATAGCATTTAGTTTAAAGTGAAATTTGCTCTGACAGGGGCTGGCAGACCAATAGGAAAAAGAAATATTTGTGCTTGGAGAAGTGCATGTGTAGAGACCACGAGTATAACTGATGGCTGGAAGTGATTTCAGTCTAAAAAAAACAAATCATTAAGAGAGTGCATAGGGGTAAAATACACAGTTCATATTTTAAAGGGTCTCAAAATGAACCAGCAACTGAGGTTAGCAGTACATAGTAATTAGCTGTGCTGTTCACTGTTTAACTCCATCAGCTCCAGGCGTGGTGGTAAACTTTGCACAAGAATCCAGTTGTGCTTTGACCGCGTGGTTGGCAATCACCAACCCCTCTCTGCGCACACGTGCAACTTGGTGAGACAAAACTGCCTTAAATAACTTGCAGATTAAGGTAACAGCATGTCATTTATCTGAGGAGCTTGTTGTGGTGTCGTGTGATCCAGATCCATTATACAACTACAGGGATTGCATTCGCTTCTGCTGCGTACCTAGTTGAACAGGGCTGACTAACGAGAGGCAAAAATACCAATTCGGGGATGAGTATTGTTGCCTCGATGGCATAATTGTGTCCCTAACTTTGGGAAGACAGGCTGGAGCGTGCTCTGCTGAGCACTGAGTTTCCCTGTAGATGCTGTATAAATAAGGTCAACAACGTGTTCTTCCTAGGACCAAGTTTTGAAGTTGATTGCTTGTATAAATCTAAAAACACATGGCACAAATCATGATCTCAGGCCAATCGTTACCCAACAAGTGTTTACAGCCAGAAAGCTACCATCTTTCCTGGCTCTACTCCTCTGCTGTTCTTGGCAGAAGTGGCAGGGATTCATCAGGACTTGGTGTTTGAACCCATGTCTCCACCTCCGCAGAGGCGCGATGGCTGTTCCCTTGCCCTACCCCGCAGTTACCTCCTGGGTTCAATAGCCTTTCCGTCAACCACGAGGACAAGCCTTTTGCTGCGGGCTGCCAGTGCAAACAATCAGATAGGCAAAGCTGGTATGTTTCAAGAGCACTAGCGTGTAAAAATGAAGCCAACTTCTTTTTTGAAGCATGGACAAGCCTTCATTTACTTAAGAGAAATGTTTAGATAGGAGAGAGTGGTGATTTGATCAAGGTGTTTTAATGTGATTTTCTGTTCCTTTCTTTTTATTTTTTTTTTTACGTCCAAAGCAGTTATCAGCTGATCCATCTCTTCCAGTTTTCTTCAGGACACTAACATATGTCTAAACCATTTGGAAATAACTGATACTCCTCAAAGTTTAAACTCTAGGGATCTTTACCTAATTACTTACACGTTTATAAAAAAAAAATTAAAAAAATGATTTGCTGGGAATGTGATTGAAACCATATTTTCCTTGCTCTTGTTATCAATTTAAATACATTTAAAAGTTCTTTGAATAAGGATTACTAAACTGGAAGTAGCTGGAACAGCTCTGCCTGAAGTGATAGAGACCTATTGCCACCGCGTGGCTCGGTGTCGTTATTACACCTCCCTCCCCAAACCCTCAGTGTTGTTTAGTATTTAACAGTGACCAGAAGAAGTTCTTGAACTCTGCAGGATCGAGAGAAACCATATTTATACTTAGGAAGAAAATCCTGCTTCAGGACATGTCTCTCTCTGCCACAGCAAACCTGAGGATGGCTCGTGTTGTCTACCCTGCGAGCCAAGGCTTGGCCCTGCCAGCTTGGCTCTGCCAGCTTGGCTCACACTCAACAGCCTCCCTGCACGCAGGGCTCGCAGCCTGCTGCACCCACAGCCTGCTCTCTTCACTTTCCAGAGTGAAGTTTTCAGTAGTTAGAAATGCAAAAAGCCCCTCTTCTACCATACTAGTAATAAAAACAACTTAGCCACAACTGACATTGTTATAGTCACAGAAAAAAAGGCTTTGAAAGATAAATCTAGAAAAGCGTTTTCTGTTAAAATACCTTTCTGTTATAAATTGACTATAGATGCTTTAAAGATCTTTGGAAGAAAACAGTGGAATTGTGAGCTTAAAGGCAGTCTTAAAGGGTCCTGCTGGTCACTGCTTCTCTGAAGTGTTACAGGTGTGTAGTATCACTGGCAACTGGGAATTTGTAGTGCACAATGAAACTGGACTCTGCTTCTAAATCCTACTACACCTTCTTTTAGTGTGTTATTAACTTCTAGCACTACCAGTACTGAAAGTGCTCCTCTAAAGAGTCGGTGTTGTTTTACAGAAGTTATTCAACTTGTTTGTTTTCTGAACTGCCACATTAATTGATCAGCTTCATGCCAGATTCTTGCTGGCTTGTTTGGAAGAGCTTTGTGCCTGTATTCAGAAAGCTATACCTAACGGCAGCCCACGTGAAGTCGGCCTGTCTGATCCCTTTGCATGCTGCAAAGCAGTAAGAGTGGCAGAAGCAGGGACCATCCTCTGACGAAGGTGAGTGGAGGGTTTGGTGTTTCTGGAGACAAAGAGTTAGATACAGACAAAATACCAGCATTTTTCTTAATCCTTTCTTTCAGGAGTCCTTTAAAGCTTCGAGCCTGCTAACAAGAAAGCTGCGGTTTGCTAGGTACAAAGGAGGGACCTGGGCAAGGTGTCTCAGAGGTCACCAGCTCATTCCATAATGGGCTTGCAAAAAAGTAATAGGATTTTGGAGTGCATACAGGAAGGAGTGGGTGGCCAGAGGAAGGTGTGAAGCCAGAGGCATGCGTTCACGTAGCTTTGCACCGCTACAGGATACACCACGGCTACTCTGCTTCCCTTTGCCCTGCAGAAGGGACTGGTCAGCCTCTAAGGTCAGACCGATTGCTCTGTGTATGAGTTATGAGACAGGGGCATTGCCAGTTCAAATGCAGACAGGCAGACGTGGAAATAGCAAAGCACTTCCAGAGTGCTGCATTTCTCAGGATGCATTTAGGTGAAACAATGATTTGTTTTCTGCAGTTCGGCATGTTGACTGTGTATTCTCCCTCTCAGAAGACAAATATCAGCCTCAGACCTTCCACCTTCACTTGATTATCAGAATATCCCATAAGTGAACTAGTTTCATGAGAAATTAAGAACCAGAGATCCTTTTCTAGGACTTCAGAGGCACAATCTGAGGAAAGCGTCTTTGCAAGGACAGAGTGATGGACATGGTCCCCCACCACTTCAGCCGAGCCCTTTCAGTCTAACCGATTCAGCAGTGCCAGCTTTTTGCTGAGCCAGGGCCTGGGGCCCACCCATTGTACATCTTCTGGATGGGTCATTCTTTCCCAGCCTTGACTGTTGCATAACCCATGTTCCATATGGATAATTGGCAGTAATGAGGTTCAGCTTTTCCCCACTCCAAAAGCACTTTGGTTCTTTGTGTTTTGACAGTCTTCAGAGGGGAAGTTCAACTCCTTTCAATGCATCTTTAGTCAGACAATAAATCTGAGTCCTTTTCCATTTGTCCTTCTACTGAAGTGGAAGTTAAGAAGTGACATAACTATGAATAGGCAGTAATCTAGTATCTTAGGCAATGTTCATTTTTCTCTACCTCCTGCAAGACAGTTTTTGTTGAGATCGTTGTGCTACTCTTCCCTACGCAGTTCTCGTGCTTTAGCATCTTAATTCATTGCTGTTGGACTTTTTAGGTGTGAAAGATGCTGTTCTGTATGAAAAATGAATTATTCTGTCTCATTAGTACACAGCCTTTCAGTATATGATGAATTCTTTCTGCCATTTGACTGTCAGTCTTGTATCCCACCAGAAACACTGTCCTTTGCTGAACTATGTTGCTGTGCCAGATATCCTCACTTTCTCATTTCTAGCTGGTGTTTTCCCAGAGGCTTCAGGAATGTACTAAAGGAAGGAAATTAGATTATTCAGATGTGCTGTGTAGGGTGGAGTTACTGGTGGGCTTTGCAAGAAGCATGCTTTTAGTCTTTCCTGAAAGACAGGTTAACTTTGAGAGAGAGAAATTGAGTCAGAAGTAAAATGCTTTTCCAGGAAATCCATAAAAGGATAGAAGACTTCCATCTCTTCTGGCTATTTGACCTGAAAGCCCTTCCTCCATAGGAGCTGTGTTGATTTTTCTGCAGCATTTCTTTTCCTGCCAAGGGCAGACGAGAGAGCAGTGCTGGCTGGAAGGGGAAGATGGCTTGTGAAGTTGCCTCACGAACCTGTCTCTGTGGCAGGAAGTTGGAGACACCAGCACTAGTGCACCTTCCCTGCTGTACAAAACCCTCCAGTTTCTCTCTTCTCTTTTTTTTTTCTTTTGTAGCATTGGAGTTGATGGATTTGGTCAATCCCCAGGAGTTCCTGGCCGCCCAGTGACTGCATATGGATACCGCCCAGATGAACCTTACTACTATAGCTACGGAGCACGATAAAACAGCCCACTCAGCAGTCCAGGCTGCTGCCACCTGCCCTGGAGAAACCAGTGGGTGCATGGCCGGCAGTAGATCTATCCCTTGGTAATGCATGATAGTACCACGATGGGTCCATTGTTATGTATCCTTTGGCGTGCGTAGCTCCAGATAAACCTAGCCTTTCTGGGTCCAGTGTTTTAGTGACAGTGTTTGCTCTTTGGTTGCTCTTTGGTTTTGCCCTGTGACTTGAAAGGAAAGCAAGAATTGCAAGGCTACTGGACTGGAAAGCGTAACGTTATGTATATTAAGCTACTAATTTAATTTCTATTAAATATAAAAACCTGTGTGGTCAGCAGTGGTGAATGTGTTTCTAACCAACGTTTTGTTTGTTTTACAAGGCATTTAAGAAGAATGCTTCATGTGAAGTGTGTTTAACATGGACTGTTTCCCTCTCACACTTAAGTAACAGGAACACTGTTAAGCCCCAGCATCTCCTGGCAATACCTTGACACATAGTTAGCGAAGTCCAGTCCTGGGTCTAAAGACTTTAATAATGGAAAGATGGCACAGGTTCACTCCCCAGAGCTTCAGACATTTACAATCTAGTTTAAATGCTTGAAAACACTTAAAATTAGAAACCACACTACAAAAGAATACCTTTACCATAGTGTTTAAATAAAGCTCTGTGGGCTGTGAGAAGACAGCCACGTCCTGAGGGACTAGGAAGAGAAAAAAGACCTACTCTAACTTGGTTCAGAATCTAGATGCAGAGGCTTTCCCCCAACTTCCCCATCCTGAAATACAAAAGCATCCTGTGCTGCATGTTTGCAAGGTTTGGATCTAGGCACAGATCATTGACTGAACAGCAGAGACAGGCCCAGACACCTTCACATGGGACCTGCAATGCAGTGCATTAAGCCATGTTTTGAAACATGCTCTGTGCAAACAGAGTTTAAGCTAAAGCTATTCTTGAGTTGTGTACCCCATCCACAAAAGACGCAAGAAAGCATATGGAAATGTCCTCTCTGCCACAGACATCAAGACAGCAGTTCAAATTTTCAGTTTTTAAAAGAAAAACTACCTCCACTTCATGATGGGTGGAAAATGGATTGAGAGCAGCCCTGAGGAGAAGGACTTGGGAGTGCTGGTTGATGACATGAGCCAGCAATGTGTGCTGGCAGCCCAGAAAGCCAACTGTATCCTGGGCTGCATCCAAAGAAGCGTGGCCAGCAGGTTGAGGGAGGTGATTCTGCCCCTCTACTCTGCTCTCGTGAGACCCCACCTGGAATACTGCATTCAGCTCTGGAGTCCCCCGCACAAGGACATGGAGCTGCTGGAGAGGGTCCAGAGGAGGGCCATGAAGATGATAAGAGGGCTGGAGCAACTCTGCTATGGAGACAGGCTGAGAGAGTTGGGGCTGTTCAGCCTGGAGAAGAGAAGGCTCCAGGGAGACCTTGTAGCAGCCTTCCAGTAACTTAAAGGGGACCTACAGGAAAGGTGGAGAGAGGCTTTTCACAAGGGCATGTAGTGATAGGACGAGGGGCAATGGATTTAAACTGAAAGAGGGGAGATTTCAATTAGATTTAAGGAAGAAATTTTTCACATCAAGGGTGGTGAGGCACTGGAACAGGTTGCTCAGAGAAGCCGTGGCTGCCCCATCCCTGGAAGTGTTCAAGGCCAGGTTGGATGGGGCTTTGAGGAACCTGATGTAGTGGAGGGTTTCCCTGCCCATGGCAGAGGGGTAGGAACTAGATGATCTTTGAGGTCCCTTCCAACCCTAACCATTCTGTGATTTTTTTTTTTATTATTTTTTAAATAGCTATTGATTTGCAGAATTGTTCCTCTCCTCTTTTTTCCCTCATTTCTGGCTTAAACAGAAAACAGAGTTGCATCAGGGGCTGATACTACTAAAACAGTAGCCAGTAATCCCTTAAGACTGGTGTGTGTGCTGGGGAGGTGATCTTCAAAGGCATGAGGTGGTTTAGGAAGTTGACAGGCTGTTAGTCTTATACTTTAAAAATATTTTTGAAATCAAGATTGGTTTTAAACCTTGCTTTATCTTTTAAAAGTGTGCAGGTACCTTTATATGGACTGTTTCTCACTCTGTTTCGTGCTGCATGACTGGAAGTGATTCTAAAATTAGCCCTGGTATTTCTTACCAGTTTTCAGCCTCCTCCCTGTGCTGGCTTCATGTTCATGGCGTCACTTACTGGAGGTAGGTGGAAGAACCTCCGTTGCCAAGATTAACTAATATTTTTTGAAATAATTTTCTGTACAATTTAACTAATTCTTGTGCAGTTTCTTAGAAAATGTAAGATCTTACTAGAAACACTGCAGAAAACTTGAATTAAACTAATGGGTTTCCAGTGTTGTACCTTTCTAGATTCTTTCTGTTAATCTGAGCTCACACTTTATCTGCTCAGCAGTTTAGTACCACATTTAGTCCAAAGCTTTCAGATATTTTTATGGTTGTAGCTGTGAGAAAAATTACCCAAACTGCATATTCAGACACAGGCTTTTCTTTTGAGACTGGCACTCGCTCATCAAGCTTTTCTAGAAAATTAGTGTGAAGTTATTTAAAGCAGTTGCCCTTCTCATGGAATGTGTTTTGGGAGGAAAAAAAAAAAAAATGAAGTGAGTCCTTGGAGTATATGCAAACTATCAATGAAACTGAAGGAGCCTTTAATTGGAAGCTTCAGGTTAACGAGGAACTGCAGTTGAGCTTCAGCAGATGGGTGGGTGCCTGTAATTGTAATGCAGTTGTGACCATGCTGAGAATAAATGGCAGTGGAAAAATCTCTGGCTGCATTTTTAGTATTCAACGTTAGGAGTTTATGGGAAAAGAATAAAAGAGCAAGTATTTGTAGCTTTGCCTGGCAGCAGCTAAGAGAAGAACATCATTTATCTGCAAGCAGAGCTTGGTAAAAATTACTCAGCACTTAGTAGCCTGAGGACAGAGCCTGCTAGCCAAGATGAAAACCAGCTGTGCCGCTATACTCTCTAAGGCAGGAGAGAGGCTGGTTTTCCCTTCAATTACAGTTCCTGAGCCAGAAAGGGGAAAAAGGTACGAGCACGTAGACTTTTCAATCTATATCACATTTCCTGCGGGTGTCAGAAGGCGACTGGAGAGTCTGACCTGTAGAGTAACTTTTTAATTATCTGTATTTAGGGATTCAGTCCCTGAGTACTGTATCCCGCATAAAAATGGAGCGAGGAGGGATCTGCTTTCTTTTAGCAACTTCTACAACTTTTGTCCTTTCCTTCTTTTCCTTGTTTCTTTCCCTGACTTTGTATTGCTCCTGTTCCCCCCCCCCCACCCCCGCCCAGCAGCAATCCCTAACCATCTCAGGAGTATCCTCTTTCCCAGTCTGCTGCTAATTAATTAATGAGTTTGGTTATGCAGGTGTTTTAGATATAATTAGGCTGTAAAGTTAATAGAACAATGAAATAAGCATATGCTGAGAAGTTCATACATCTGTTAGCTATTATTTAGGCTTTCTGCAGATGTACAGTATAATTTCAGTGAGCTTTCTACTTAATACAGCAGCCCAAGATCTTGTTTTAAATTATTAGTTGTACTTAGGAGTTTACTAGGGCAACGGAGGGTGGGGAAAAGCACAAGTAAACAAAGATCCTTGGCCTAGGGAGCTTATGAAGGACCTGATTAAAAGTCTTCTAAATACCAGTGTGTGCATGGAGCTGTCTGGTAACAGCTGAACATGTGCATTTCATACTGAAATAAGACTGCCGTGATTCTGTTTATTTTAATCCACTCTGGATTAAATAAAACAGGAACAAGATGTGTCTTCCTTCTGGAATAAGCAGGACAAGGTCTGTGTAGATACAAGAGATTTCAAGCCCCTCTGGCAGGTTCTTTGATGGAATTCCTGTAACACGCCACTGGTGAGCTCAGCTGTCCACTCTTCATGGGAGAAGGCTGAGGATAGCTACAGCCTTCCTTCCTTCCATGACCATCCTCAAGAAAAATAAAATAATGTGAAGCTGGCTTACAAGTGCAAAGTATGTTGCAAATGTCAGCCCTAAAGTAGTTGTGACCTGCTCATTTTTCTTTATGAGGTTCAGGAGAGAGCGCTGAGGCAGCAAGAGAGCTACTGGAGCTGCCCGCCTGCGCAGGTGGTGGAGGACAGTGCGGCATTGCTCGCAGTTCACAGGTAGAAGGTGACGTTTGCAGCAGTCTAGAAACACATTTGAACAAGAATGTGGACTATTCTGGAGTTGGTATGTTGGGGTTCCTGCCCCCCTAAAAGAGAAACCTCCTTCTGTTTATTAAGTAATTGAGTATTCGAGAAATATCCTTAGCAGCAAAAACCTACTGTAATGTAGCTGTCACTAACACGACTATGTGGCAGGAGGACATTGGAAAAGACATCGGCTACAGTTCAGGTTGGTTCTGGGAGCACCAACCCAGCTCTGTTTTTTCCCTCTGCGTTTTCCAAAGGCCTTGTGGCCTGGAAGACGAAAAGCTGGGCAACATGTCTTCAGTGCAGATAGCGAATTCACCAGAGTCTGCTGGACAACACTCCCTGGCTGTCCTTTTAGACCTTACAAGCTCTACACAGATGGGCTTTTTGCTCCATCATCTTCTACTGTCACTAGCTGTCTCTCTCCCCACGTATACATTTATGCTAATCTTTTCTTGCCCAATCGACTTTCATAACCATTAACAAACCTAATGAGGCACTTGCAGTTGTTCAGGTCTTCCAATCTTTTGCCTTTTCCCTGCCACAAACACACACACAGAGGACATATAAATCCACACCTATGCCCTTGTATAAAGTGAGGTGAGGAATGCCCACAGTTGCCCTTATTTTGTGCTTTAGGGCCAGGGTCTTTTGACATGACTGTCTGTCCCATTGGAGCCAAAGATTTCAGATCCTTCCTGCCTTTGAAAGAGGGAGGTGGCATATCTGAACCTGATTTTAGTTCTGTTCCTGTGTGCGTTATGTCACCCCATAATGTATGACATACTTTGCCTGGCACGCTACATTGGACCCGTTCTACTTTCCTGCACCCTCCTCCTCCCATCAGCTTTCTGCTTTATTTAAAAAGACCGAGATCATCCAGCTGCCAAAATGCCCCTCTACCAGAGGAGTGGACTCCTAGCACTCTGCCGCTGTTAGTCCTGATGGGCCAGCTTAAAGACTTCCCAGTAGACAGCAGGGGAAGTAAAGCCTTCCTCTGGGGGATCTGTTTTTCTGTCCAGGTACGTGTGGCTTTGTTGTGTCGAAAGGACTCTGGCGTAGATGAGCTGCTGGCCGGCAGAGGTGTCTCTGGGACCATCTGCACCGTCCACACTCTGGTCATGGACTGGAAGGCAGTGCTGGAAAGGGGAGAAAAAGTGTATTCCTAAAGAATCCACTAAGTTCATGCCAGATTTGACAGCACAAAATTTAGTGCCAGCTAAAGCTGTGGAGTTTAGTTGCTGGAGAAAGCCAAGGAGTTAGCACAGCTTAGACCACCTTTGTGGAACACCCTGCCACTGCCATTAAATCCTTGTCTAGACAAGGCCACAGGTATGGGGCGTGCTGGAGGCTCAGCTTGCTCTAAGCATCAGGTTCCAAACGACGGAGCAAACCACATCCTAACGTCCTGGCGCGGCCTGAAACTGGAATAACACTGGCGACATGAAAACAGCGTGTGGGAAGCCCAGACCTCCCGCCGCACTGTAGTAATTCCTTTCAATGTTCGTTCCGCTGCCCGAAATACTCATGCGAAATCTCTCCCCTGAGCCGCTTCGCTCTGCAGCGCAGAGAGCAATTACTTTTAATGGCGTTAAAGGGATCTCCTCGTGATGCGGGAGTTAACGCCACCTCGGCCGCCGCGCGGGGGGATCTGTCGGGCGGCTGTGGGGCCCCGGCTGCGACGCAGGAGCTGAGGCGGTGCGCGCACGGGTGGGCTGCGGCTCCTCCGGGCGGGAGAGCGGCCCCGCTGCGAGCAGGGAGCGCGGCCCCGCTGCGGGCAGGGAGCGCGGCCCCGGAGGGCGGGCTGCCGCCAGTACGGACCTGCCCCGGAACGCAGCGGGCGAGGGCGGCTGGCAGGGAGAGTCGCCCGCAACCAAAATGGCCGCCGCCGCTTCGCGGGCCGCGCCCCCGCGCAAGATGGCCGCCTGCCCGCCCCGCCCGCCGCCAGGGGGCGCGCAAGGCAGATGGCGGCGCTCCGCCCGCCCGCTCGCCTCGACGGTGCGCTGCTGCCGGAAGCGCGAGTCGGCGGCCGCGCTGTGAGGGAGGGAGCGGCCGGTGGGGCCGCGGCAGCACCTCCCGCCCCGGGCCGGCGGGGAGCAGGTGGGGCGCGGGCGGTAATGGTGGGTGGCTGGGGGACAGGTGACGGGGGGTGGCAGGGGCTGACGGCGGAGGCAGGTGGTGGAAGGTAGTGGGGGGTAATGGCGGAGGCTGTTGATGGGGGGCTGGTGGAGCTGGAGGGGGGAGAGGGCGGTGAATGGGGGTGACCGGGGCTCCGCTCCTCCGCCCGCCCCAGGGCGCCGGGAGCCCCGGTGGCCCCGGCTCCGCTGGAGCTGGGCATGTCCTGCCTGTCCCGGCGGGGCCTCGCTGCCGCCGGGGACGTGGTATCGCGCCTGGCGCCGGGCACGGGCACTCTGCCCCGCCGGGGCCGGTCGGTTCAGCCGCAGTCGGTGCCGCCTTGCGCTGCCGGGCCTCGCTCAGGACGGGTCCTGCAGCCCGGCCGAGAACATGGAGGCGCCCGCCCGCCCTCCGCGCAGGTGTTTGTAACTCGCAGGCAGGGTACGTGGTGGAGGCAAAAGCTCGTTTTTCCGGAAAAAAAAAAATGAATACCGCATTGGTGACCGTAGTTGTTTTGAGTGTGCTGTAGGCAGCGGCGTTGTTCCTGGCAGCTGGTGTTACGCTGGTTTTTCTCCAGGAGCCCTCCGTGTTGGAACGTGTGCTCTTTCCCTGTGCCTGGTGCCCAGGGTTGAACTGTCCTTCGGAAGGTGTGATGAAGTCGTGCTTCCTTTCCCAGAGGGGCTGTTGCCTACTGATCGCCCGCCTGTCCGTGCTTGTGGCACTGCCGTGCAAGGTGCCTGCTGGACGTTTCCAGTTGCCACGTTGGGAAACCTCTGCTTTTGGGAGCAAAGCACGCGTCACCTCTGTCAGTGGCTTCCAGGAGGCTCTGCTGGCATGGGAGGTGGTGGGCAGAGCCAGTGGAAAGCCGGGAACTGCCTCACTCTTAGCTGTGGAGCGACAGCGCTTAGCTATGTTTCAGGTAGATGCCTCGTATGTGGGGCGTTACTGCTTCACAGAGAAGCTAAGTGGAAATTCCAACTCTATTACCACTTTTGGTAGCAAACCCAAATTGTTCTTACCTACCAGTCCCTCTGCTTTTCCCTGCTGGGCTCCTCTCCATCTCAAGGTGTGCTCTGTGTTACGTCTGATGTTCTTAGGGCATTATAATTTGTTGAAAATAAGATATTAAAGGTTTATAATGTTGATAATGCTTTTAACCCACAAAGCACATGTGGTCCTTCCACAGTGTGAGTGATAGTTTACTTTAGCATTGGAAGAATTCTTCCCTGGGCTTTAGCCACGTCTGGGTGTATGCCTTTGCAAATGCCTTTGCCTGCTGGAGTTGCAATAGCCAGCGTGTTCTGGAGTGCTGTGAAAAAGAAGAGAAACCAAGCAATAGTTTTATGAAGCTGATAGGTTCCTGAAAAGTGTGGCTTGTGGTTCCACAGGTGCTGTTGCCACTTGGTTGTTGGAAGCTGCTGGCTGAAGGTGCTCAGTGTTTGGTACCCAGAGTTGCTGGACACCTCCTGAGAGGTAGTTACGTGGAGTGGGGGATGCTTGTTTGGAGCTGGTGGTTGTGCAGCGGCACCTCGAGTAGATGGCAGTTATTTGAATGACTCTGCTGTTACAGTATTTCTGAACTGTGGGCATCTTTAAAGCCAAATTTGTAACTGGTGAATACATCCGTGTGCATTTGGAGGAAGGTGAGGCACTAGGTCTGTGCAGATACTTTTAGCTGTTCTGTGCAAAACCTGACTGCGAAACAATTACAGTAGAGCTAGCAAGCAAGCAAAGCTGAAAAGAGCAGATAATGCAGATAAATGCACTCAGCTGTGCCCAGGAGGAGCAGCCGGTGCCATTGCACACAGGTGTGGAAGGTTAACCAGGGGTGAGCCAGAGCAGAGCTCCCAGGGACTGGCTGGAGAGGGAGCCCTTCATCTCGGGGCAGCATGAATCCTTTTCTGCTAAGGAGTTCACAAGAAAGTCCTTTTTAGAAATGTGTGTAGCTGCTGCATCGAGTTTCCTTTTCACTTGTTGGCCCCTCTGTGTAGTGCTGGGAAGCTGCAGTTTAGACTTCTGAATCTTTTTCTTTATTTCTCAAAGGTCACGTTAAAGCAATTGGCACTGAAAAGGTGCACACCCATCCCAGACACTAGAGAGGAGAGAGTGCTAGGAAGTTGCACGTTCTGTAGATAATTCCCTGTTAGATTTTAGGTGGATCAGGAGACAAAAAATCCCCACAATTTCAGGCTGTAGCGGTTGTTGTACACTCCCTTGGTACACTCTAGGGGGTTCAGATCTGTTTACATCAAGCAGTTAAGAGCTGTAATGTGTATTGGTTCCTATATCTAATGAGCTCATATGGTTCATTCCTCCCAGCAAGAAGCACGTTTAGAGTTGTAGCTACTGTTTGTTACAGAACAGTTTACAAAGATGATTAAATGATGTGTGAGCACGGATTTGTTTGAAGTCTATTAAAAAGGCAGCATTCTGCTCCTTCCTAGTGCTCTTGTTAACTGGTGGGTTGAGCAATTGGCATATTTACATTTAACAAAAACATGGGATCATAACATGTTTAAGTGTAGGACGCTTTGGGGGAAAGGGGGATCAATCATTTAGATAACTAATTCTCAACTGAAGCAGCAACAGGAAGCCAGGAATCCGTAACAGAGCAGCTCTCTCTCCAGAAGGCCCCCAGCACTGCTGACCTCTGAGCTCTTGGAGGGGCTTGAACTAAAGACGTGGGTGAGTGGCCAGAGCTGCAGCTCTGCTGGAAGGGCTCTGTCAGGGAGCTGAGAGACTCCCATGCTGTTGCTCTCCTGAAGCCTCAGGTCACGGCCAGAAACAACCACCATAAAGCAATTCTGCGGTTGCAAAACACGCTTGGGGGTGGGCAATATTTTTTCCTGCTTTTCCTGAAGGCTGAGGTGTTGCTCTCTCCTTCCCTCCTTACTAAAGATCGTTTGCTAATTTCTGCATACGGACCGGTGTGGTAGCCTGTGATCACAGGCCTGATTGCAGAGCACGTGCTGGGGTCAGTGTTTTCTGAAAGAGCCTCTGCAATCAGCACCTTTGTTTTACCAGTTTTGTATGTGAGGAAGCAGCACAAAAATCTGTGTCAGCCTCTTCCTGACAGAGGCTGTGGGAGGAAGGAAGGGTTGGCAGGCAGATGGCATATTTTTCAGATAGAGAGAAGGTAATCGAGGTGAGGGGGGAGCATGCTGCCAGAGGAGGTTACCTGACTGTAGCTTTACTGAAGTTCTTCTTCTTAAAAGCAGCAATGGTTGCTTTTAAGAAGGCTGAGGGCTCCTAAGGCGATGGCGATCACAGTTCCTCACTGCCAACAGGTCTTAATCTGAATCAAACGTCTGGAGTAGGTGTCTGCGTGACTGGGGGTGTTGGTGGATCCTGGTTTTGGTAGCCAGGTCAAGTATTAGTTGTGGATGCTGTGCTGTCTGTTTGTGGCAGAGCTGGTGATGCTTGGTGGTGATGCTGGCACAGATGCCAGCGCAGTCCTAGCTCCACAGCTGCTCACCTGTTGATCTGAACCCTTTTGTGGACACTCGGTTTCCTTTACAATGCATGGGGATTTTGTTCTTGTCCTTAAACTGAAGGAGGGGATACCGGCAGGAGGAGGTTCTTCGTGGCTGTGTCATGCTTTTCAGAAATGCTCTGAAGGTGAACTGGACAGCGCCTGCCAGAACTGAATTTATCTGAAAAAGATTCTTCCTTTACCTAAAGGGCCTGTTTGTCATCAAGAGGGACCCTCTGCAGCGGTGACTTCTGCAAGTGATGGGCTCGGAGAACAGCGCTCTAAAGAGCTGCACGCTGGAGGAGCCGCCGTTCACGCTGCCGACTGGACACACCGTTTATCCGGCCGTGCTACAGGATGGCAAACTTGCTTCGGTCTTCGTGTACAAGCGAGAGAATGAAGATACGGTTAATAAAGCTGCCAAGGTACTGTCAGAGCATGCCTGGGACAGGCTTGTGAGAGCTATCCCTCTTTTTTATTTTGGGGGGAGATGGGAATCACTTAATGAGGATCAGACTCTTGGGGAGTAAGGGCAGGAGAAAAGGTCGCAGCTGACCCTGGCTGCAGACAGCTGCCGTGGAGGGGGGAAAAGGGAGTGGGAGCTGTGAAGCTCCTTGTGCGCCGCACAGTGTGAGCGGTGGCGGGAAACGGTGTTCAGCCAGCGATGCCTGCGTTGGTTTGCAGCATCCTGGTCTCTTCCCGCAAATCTAAGTCAGAGAGTCTTTCTTAGGTGGACCCTACCCAAAACACTGTGTTTATTCTGGGTAACACTTTATCTAGATGCGTTATAAAAAGTTGTGCAGTGCGTGAGTGAGCGTGCGGAGTGCCTGGCGAGGAGCAGGGGTGGGCTGTCTAAACGCAAGCAGAAAACCTGGCTAAAAGCACAAGGCTAAGTTCTGCAGCCAGAAGAGGTCACGTAGATGAGATTTAACAGATGTCTTTGTTTCTGGAAGCACCTGAAAACCTTGCGCCACCCTTGCCTTCTGCGCTTCCTCTCGTGTACTGTGGAAGCAAATGGGATCCACCTGGTTACAGAACGTGTGAAGCCTTTGGAGATGGTCCTGGAGACGCTCTCTTCCGCAGAAATCTGCGCAGGGATCTACGATGTGTTGCTGGCACTCATCTTCCTCCATGACAGGGTAGGTACCACTGGCAGCAGTCGCCAGGCTTTGGTGGGAACCAAATGAAACGTGACAGGAGAGTGTTGTACCTGGGCGACTGTCTCATTCCTGGTTCTCCACAAAAAGACAGACCTACACCCCACAGTTCTTTTAGACTGAAACTGCTAAAATCATTAGCTGCTTCGTAGGAGGAAGGGTAATTAAAAACACTGTGGGCCTTGGAAGTAAGGGAGCAGTTTTCAATTCACAAATTGATGTTTGCTTGCAGTGCTGCTTACTTTAGGGAAATGAGATTGCTCAGCCTTGGCATTTATTTACAGCTGTTGCCACAGGTCAGAGATTGGTGTCACCATTCCCTTGTTTTGGCATCATGTCCAGGACTGCAGTTAAATCCCAGCTCAGACTGTTGCTTTTGGGCTTTGTGTTCATAGTTGGAGGCCTTCTCTGGATTTACAGTTGCATTGCAAGAGCTGTGACAATTAGAGCTTTGTCTTCTCTAAAACCCCAGCCCTTCTGCCTGGTACCTGTGAGTCACCTGCAAAGTCCTGAAGGACCTTTAGAACCGTGTGCTGCTTGGCAACTTTTCCTCAACTCCTCGCAGTACCTAATTAGTGCTGATTAACGTTTTACATCTTCACCTGTCTTCATCTTACCCTTTTTTTTTTTTTTATATGTTTTAGGGAAACCTAACACATAACAATGTCTGTTTATCATCTGTGTTTGTAAGTGAGGATGGGCACTGGAAGCTGGGAGGAATGGAAACAGTCTGTAACTTCAGTGAAGCTACCCCAGAGGTAAGAGCCAAGCAAAGCGCACCCTCTGATGCCCGGAGAGGGCTCCTGCCTGGCTGAAGCTGGCCGGTTATGGACGTGAAGGCCCACGTCTTCCCAGTTTCTTCAATTTACTCTTAAGTGTATTGGCTCACTTCCAGCTCTGACCTGGACTCTTTCCTCTGAGGACACCGTAACCATAAACTGTGACGTCTACACAAGCAGAAACTAATTCCCCATTAGCCAAAAAGCATTTATTTTTCTAAGGGAGACCGCTGGCTGGAGGGTAGGCTAAGACTGAGGAGAATGAGATATCTTTGCTCCTCTGGACTGATTTAAAAACAAACTGGAAAAAAAAAAAAAGCTTTAGTGTGTAGCAGGAAGATCCAAGTTGAAATGAATCCATAAGAAAAATGATTTCAATGACTCCTCAGCTGGCATCTTCATTGCTTTTTACTGGTCTCAGCAGAAAAATCCCTGGTTTGATTTCTGCTGCATGCTGTGCAGAGTCATTGCTGCAGCTTGGCACTGTGTTGTAAGTGTATGTTGCTTTTTCTCCCAGAGGATCCACAAATCCTTCACAAACTGTATTGGGTGTCCCTGGCGTGTATCACCTTTCAGAAGGGATCAGGCAGACATGCAACTGGTGTTTGTGGTGGTGCACAACAATGCAAAAAGCACGGCAGTAAAACCTGACTGCCAAAGCTCGTGAAATCTTTTCCCTGTCCAGATGGATCATGCAGAACAAGGACTAAAGGGATGAGTTGGCTGTGATGCCCTGAAGTTGCTTTCTGTCAGTTTGGTGCTTCACACCTGGTCCGTTTGCGCTTCCCCTTTGGACAGAGCAAGGTGCAGGCTGCCGTGGATACCAGCGGAAGGGGCAGGGGCAGAGGTCCTCCCACACTCTTGGAGCTGGCTGGTGGGGAGAGCCTGCTGCTGCTGCTTGGCACAGATAAGCGATCGAGGCAGCTCACGTCTCCCCTCTTCTCCTTCCAGTTCCTCTGTCATGTCAAGTCTGTACGAGACCAGTCGTGCATCCCTTGTGAGGAGATGGTGAGTAACTTCACTCGCTGGAGGAACTTCTTGCTGGCAACAGATAAAAGTGCAGCGTTCGGGAAGTGGTTTTCATTCACATGTTTTATTTCCTTATGCCTGAATGGGAGGAAGTGGCTATGGGATAATATCTGAGGTTTGCTCTCTTCCTTTTTTCCCCTCTTCCATCCCATCTCTGGTTTTGGAACAGTGTTTGGCACAGGGAAGTGAAATTCTGAATGGGGAGTGATGGGACATCAGGATCTCATCATGTTTTTCAAACATTTTGTGTTGCAGCTTTAATGCTTTAAATCACCAGAGCTTTGCAAAACTTCAGAGTAGTTGCTTTGGTTTTCCAGATCACTGTGGCCACACCGTTCTGTAGTGCTCACAACAGCCTTTTTTTCACTTGTTAATCGCCTCCTATCCACTGAGCATCCTGTCAGTCGCTTATGCTAAAGGACCCTCTTTCCCTCTCTAATTGTCACCTGTTTCCATAGAAATGCTGAAAGCTGTTGACCTGCTAGGGAATTGCTTCCTAGTGATTGCTCCTTTGGGTTATAAATTCCCCAGTGAAGGTTTTTTTAGCCTGATATTCTACTGCAGTGTGCTTAGTGGAGCTTTGATGCTATAAAAAGAATTGGAGAATGTGTATGGGGGGGCAGGAATAGAGACTCAGGGAAACTACCAAGTATTTCATAAACTCCTGCTTTGCTGATCTTTTTGATTTTGTTTTCAGTCTGCAGATTTCAAAATTCTGCCCAACAGCTACGGGCACGCGAGGGATGCCTACGCGTTTGGAACAATGGCTGAAAATCTCCTGACGGTCCTAAACGATCAGGGTGAGGAATGACACATGTTCATTTTGCTACCGACAGGCCTCCGTAGCTTATTCCTTGCGTGTGTCACAAGCCATCTGCCTTTTGCTGCAGATGTGCTACAGGTCCGCTGGCCGTTGTTCTTTGTGCTTGCTAAGTCAAAACGCAGGCTTCGGCTTCTCCTGTGTCCTCCTTTTCCTGCATTTGGACGTGGTCAGATGTGGCTGGAGGTCACCAGCCCATGTAACACGAGCCCTCTCAAACCTGCTCTGCAACAGTCAAGAGGGTCGCTTGGTGCTGCCCCACGAGCCTCTTCGTCAGGGGTTCTGGCCATGGGCACGTGGAGGTTGTGTACTGCAGCTGAGCAAGGGCTGCCACCTCTAGCAGAGAGGGAGCGTGGCAGCCAGGTTCTTGGGAGGACAGTAGCACTCCTGGGTGCCCCAATAGCCAAGCAGCTTAGGGAGAGAAACGGAAATGCTATTTTCCCTTCCTTTAGGGAAGATATCAGCAATTTTGCTATCAAATAGAGCTTCTAAAAATAACTCTTTTGGGAGGGTGGAGGACTTCTGAACATCGCTTGTTCACTGTCGGGAGAGAAATCTAACCCAAGGTGCTCTGGATTTCAGTTTCAGCAGATATTCTCTCCAGCTTTCAGCATACCTTGCACTGTACACTGCTGAATCCAGATCCAAAGAGTCGTCCACCACTGTCCAGCTTATTGTCTCACGAATTCTTCAGGTAAGGAAAGGAACATCCTGCTTCTCTTGGTATGTCTTGATACTGCTTATTTCTGTGTTGCTAATGTGTTATTTTTCTGAAGGTGTGTTACTTATCGGATAGGAAGCGCAGACTTAATCCCTGCCTTTTACAGGGATCTTTGTCGAAGAGACTCCTTAAATTAAGAAAGCATTATCGGCCGTCCAAATGAGGTGCTGAACTGGCAGTGGTGACAGAAGCGTGTCTCTTAGTCACTCACAGTCAATCGGATCTCCTCAAGCTCATGGGAGGTGGCGGGAAATGCTCTAGAAAATAAAATCATTAGTGATACCGCTGGAACAAAGCATGCTCCGAGATAAGCCACACAGAGCTGTGTCTCCTGTCACCTGAGTGCTTCTCTGGGTGGTGGCCTTAGCGTGGGGTGGCACTTCCTTCTGCTCATTGCCCCGGGAAGGTGGTCAGAGGTGGCCGATGCCACGTTGCCCAGGTCTCCCCGTGAATTGCTGACTTCAAAGTGCAGCACTGCACGGGCACACCCTTCGTCACACCCTGTGCCAGCGTTCTTGGTCCACTGGCATTCGACTTGTATCCATCTGTCTAGTTCTCCCTAAATGAAGGACAGGGATTTGCAGTCTCTTGGTTGTGGCTGGTTTAAGCATCAACAAGGATCACACTTGACAGCCTATGTTTTTGTGCTTAGGAATGACTTTTTGGAAGTTGTGAACTTTCTGAAGACCTTAACGCTAAAGTCTGAGGAGGAGAAAACTGAATTTTTCAAGTAAGTGAAGGAACTATGATCTGAAAACTTACTATTTCAGAAATACTTCTGCCCACTGGGATCATGGTGGGAACTGGGGAGGCGAGTGGCCAGAGAGGTAGTTCCTTAGGTGCCAGATTTTGATTGCTGTGGCAGAACGTTGTTCGCTCGGTCGTATTTTGGGTACTCCAGCCAAAGCGATGATCACATCAAAGAGGAAACTTCACTCCCGCCTTTCCCAGTTTCTTCCTGTGCACGGTTTGGTGTTTGGGAGGAGCGGTGCCTGCTGGGCATCATGACTGCCAGCCTCTGGAATGATGCCGTGCCCTACGGACAGTGGTGTTTTTGCCTGCTACAGACCAGTCGCTGCCCCTGGAGAAGCAGTCCAAAACGAGACTGTAGCGACATGTGTTGCTTCAGGGTTGCTTTTCTGAGTCCCGTCTGTTTGCTAGCAGCTGGGCTGAACTCCTGCAGGCCCAAGAACAGAAACTTCCCCAGGAGCACAGGGATATGAAAAGGAAAGAATTTTTCCATTGTCCGTGTTCTGATTGAGTTAATGCACTTTGTGGGGAATAACGCTGATGTTACTAGCAGGAGAAGCAAAATTATTCAGGTTGTTTTCCACCCGCTTTTAGCAGCACTGTCCCATCTCCCACCGCACCACGGCTTGGCAGGAATCATTTGAAAAGCCCATTCGTGGCCCGTAGCGTTGTGGTAGAGGAGGAGTGTGGCCTAACAGCTCCTCTGCTCAAGCTCTGGTGAAATCTGTCCCTGCTGGAGCTGTCCCGGTGTCCTGCTGCTTTACACACAGGCAATCTGCTCGCCCAGTTTCAAAATGCTCTAAAATATCAGAGAGCTTCTTTTAATATGCTGGAAAAAAATAATCTTCCCCTCGCCTCGTTCTTAGAAGTAGTTTTATTCTAGATGTGACTTTGCGAGAAAGGGAAATGTAGCACCAGGCACCTCTTGAGGCTGAAAATTTGTGCCGTTTAGGCAGATCTTGTAAACTGCTGATGAGTTTTCAATAAGACATTTGGGTGAATTAATCTTGTGGTGCCAGCCCTGTCTGGGTAAAGCTGTTGTCCGTAATGGATGTCGTGGCTGTAGGAGTGCAGTATCTGCAGGAAATCCTATTGCCGTGGTCCTCCAGAAGTTTTCTGTAAAGGAAGCTTCCATGCAGTCATGGCATTATCTGGGCCTGAAAACGGGAAAAGCTGAATTTTTCCTTCTTTTTCTGTGTAAAAGAGCCTGAGTGTTCTTACGGAGCTATTTTCCTGCCTGTTTTATACTTCTGTGGTTGCCATCGGTTGTAACGCTAGCTTGATTTCTCTAGTGTGAGACGAAGTGGAGGAAATAAGAGGAGAAAGGGGAGCATACTAGGAGCACTCGGAGTGGTTCCCACCGTCTCTGTGACAGCAGTGTGTACTGAGGGAGGGAATGAAAACTTTGCCTAAATATACAGCAGTGTATACTTTGTCAGGCAGAGGCACTCTCACAGCGTACGCGCTGTGGCTCTTAAGTCTCCTCCAAGGCTAGAGAAAAGCAGTAACTTTTACTGATATTTTAAAAATTAAAATCCTACAAAGAACAGCAGTTGCACAAAATCAGACTCTGTGACTTTAATAAATAAACCTGGCCCATGCTCTGTTGGCCACCTCTGAAACTTATTGGATGGAAGTGGTTTCGAAATGGGATTCCCTTTTTGCGAGGGAGATTCCCTCGTGTGGCGGGCTGAGCAGCCTTTTCTCAAGCAGAAGGAAGATTCTTGCGATACGCCGGATTGCGGGCTGAGGCCAGCTCTCTTCTGCAGTTTTACCGCTGTAGCACTTCATGAGAGATACCAGCTCAGGCGGTTTGATGCCACAGCGGTGGGCAGCTTCTCAGAGGGGGAAGCCTTCCCTTCACGAGCCAGCTGCAGGTGCAGCGGTGCTTCTGGGAGTGCTCGTGACAGCCTGTGTTCCGCTGTGGGGTTTTACAGGATGCGTCTCTGGCTCCTGCCTTGTGTTATCGTTGCCTGAAAGCCAGAGGCAGGAGCAGAGCCTTGTCCTCCTACGTTAGTGGGTATGTGGAGTGCGAGGCTGCGCTGGGACTGTGTTTCTAGGAGACGAGGCAGACACAAAAAGAGGGGAAAGTGATATTAAGAGAAACGGTTGTAAATGCACGGGAGGCTGCCTTGATACTAACTCCTCTCTCCGGCAATGCAGGTTCCTGCTGGACAGGGTGGCCGGCTTGTCAGAGGAACTGATAGCATCGCGGCTGGTGCCTCTTCTACTCAATCAGCTCGTGTTTGCAGAACCCGTAGCTGTTAAGAGTTTTCTTCCTCATCTGCTGGGTCCAAAGAAAGGTGCCCTTTAAATGCTTTCTCTCTTCACAATTATTGCTGACAAATTTGTGATTAATTCAGAGTGGTTCCGTTGAATCAAGGGCATAGTGGTGCTTATTTATCCAAAACAAATACCGTAATGTACAGAACTGGAAAGGACAGTTATGTGTGTTTCCATGTTTGCAGTACTTCCCACTGCTTTGCTGCTGCTGGGAGAATTAGGAATTGCCTGGGCTCTTTCGCAGGTTTAGGGGTCACCCTTCCCACCCTCTGTGACTCACTGCATATCCCTCTTCTCACTTTTCCCCTACCCTCCCTGGCCTTTTTTTCCTGCTGCTGCAGTTACTCTCCTGTAAGGGCGCTCAGTTTCTTCCCCTGTTCCCTGCAAGGGGTGGTCAGCATGTCTTGCCAGGTCCCCGGCTATCTCTGTCCCTGCTGTTTGCCTCCCCTTTCTTAAATAGCCACGGGTGTTTCGGCCAAGCAGTACCTGTCTTTGGACTGACCGTCCGTGTTCAGAGCCACTGACATCGAGCAATGGACGCTGATACTGCTGCCTCTCCTCCCTCCCATCTCCTCTGACATCCCAAGCAAGCTGTGTTGGCAGCTGACAAAGAATTGGACCTGGCAGTGGGGTGACACTGTAGATCTCAGCTGTGATGGTTTCTCAGTGAGTGGCTTTTGGGTGAGCTGTGTCTCGTTATTGAAGCAGCCTTTTCCCATCTTCTCTTCCCCAGAGCAAACTGGAGACAGCCAGACCAGCTGCCTCCTGTCGCCAGCCTTGTTCCAGACGCACGTCATTCCTGTGTTGCTGAAGCTATTTGAGGTTCACGAGGAGCACGTTCGAATGGTGTTGCTGTCTCATATTCATGCCTATGCAGAACTGTTCTCTCGGGAGGAGCTGAAAAACATCATATTGCCCCAGGTGAAGGACAGCAAAACAAGACGTGGTATATCCTAGAACATGGATTCTACTGCCCGGGTTGGCTCTTAGCTTACTGTTAGGATCTCGTAGCGCTGGCCACAAACAGGCAGTTTGCAGCTACCTTTCTACACAAGCCCTAACCCTGACACCCCATCCTGATCTGGAGCACTGGTTTTGTTAAATCCGGTGCCCGCTGTCACACACCCCACTCGTGCCGATCCCTGTTGGCCGTGACTGGCAGCCTCGCAACGAGAGACCGCGTTTCTCTTACACACTGCAGCTGTCGAGAGAGGAGTCGTCGATCTAAGCCCAGAGTGCTTTGGCATGACAGTCCAGCACTCGCCAGGCACTGGGATCAGCTGCCCTCTTGAGCTTGGAACACAAAATGAAAGGCTGATTTTATGCTATAGAATAAAGTCCGGTATCCACTGAAAGCTGGGGGAGATCATAGAAATGAAATGTGCTGCAAATATCCCCTTTAAACCTTAAAGAAGTGAAAAAGCAGAATTTTCCATTCTTGGTAACTTTATTATGTTCTTGATGTAGGTATTGCTGGGCCTTCGAGATACCAGTGACTCCATTGTCGCGATAACGCTGCACAGCTTAGCAGTTCTTGTCTCTCTCCTTGGACCTGAAGTAGTTGTAGGTGGAGAAAGAACGAAGATTTTCAAAAGCTCTGCACCAAGTTTCATGAAAACTGCTGATCTCTCCCCAGAAGGTAAATGACACGGTCAGAGCGCTCTCGGGATTCTTGCCCATTCTATCCAAGCAATGTAGGCAGAATTTATTGGATGGTTAATCTGTTGCTGTTGACAGATTAATTGGAAAAAAGCTAATTTGCCTTTCCTTTAATTCTAAATTAGGTGCTGACTGTTTGCAGTTACAGAACTGATATAAAAGTATTTTAAATGTAGGAATTTAAGAATCTCTGTAAGCAAAGGAGATGAAGTGTGTGTGTGTGTGTGTTGTGGAAGAACTCTACTGCCCTTCTAAAGGACTTGTGTATTTATCCAGATAGTTGTTTTAATATTCCCTCTCTCCTTCACAGTTTTAAAACCAGTAAATCTCAACCTCTTCCCCCAATTTCTATTCATAGATTGGAAAAGGAATACGAACTTCCCTATTTTCTCAGCTCTCAGGAGGCTTTTCAGCTAATCCAAATGAAGACAGTAGTCCCTGCACCTCCTAGATAACTTGGAGCCAAGTGTACTAAGGGAGAGCTTTTCTGGATATTCAAACTAAGAATGCTTGTAACTGGAGGGAAGAAGCGGCAGGTGTTCTGCTCTAGCCATGTAGATGCCAAATGAAATGCATGGTAGAGATCTGTTTAATGTTTGCTTCCTGATCACGTGTGTACCAACAGCTGCCACCCTGTATTAAAACCTGTGGATGGCTCATTGCATGACTGTGCTTTACGTTCTTTTAGTAGGCTGCAGTAAATAAAAACCCTTTGGATTGCATGCTAAGACCAGGTTATTTTTCAGAATATATTTAAATTAGACCTGATCAAACTGTTGCCCAACACCAAAACAACCACCTCTGTCCTCAAACGTGAATGATGACCTCCAAAAATAGTACTAGAGGCTGAACACGTGTGGCTTAATAAGCTGTTTGCTTAAGCCCCTAAAGGGATGTACCTTTTATCAAGGGCACTGTGGGAGAGGGTGGGATCTGCGTGTCAATGGCTGTCCCTTCCAGTGGCACGGGCCACAGGGCGCTGGCTGTGCTGGTAAGCCCTAACCCAGGCAGGCGCAGCTGGCTGGCAACATGAGAGCCAAGAGGAAGCAGATGCAGCGCTGGCCCAAGCCACGATGTTCTGGGGTGGTGGCAATGGGGCCTCGCACAGCTGAGGCCACTGCTGGTGAATCGCCACCACCAATCCCAAAAAATGAGCTGGAGGTGATGCCAAGCTCTCATCACTGGCCCAGGGAAGCAAACCTGTCTCGTGCAGCTTCAAAGATGGCCTTTGCTCCCTGCCATGCCATGCCACCCCACCTCACCTCGCCTGGGTGTGGTGTGAGGGAGGCTCTGGGTGGAGCCTGCTCTGCTCATGCCCAAGCACAAGGTGTAGCGTGTGAGTTTGCTTGTGCTTCGAGTTGTTGCCGCTGTCAGTGCTGTGCTTTGGTACGAGAGGCAGATAACGGGATTTGTGATGGATTTTGGATCCAGCCAGGTGGCAGACAGCGTGGGGTTTCTTGAGCATCTGTGCTGACTGTAATCAGTTTGTTCATTGTATGCTTCTCGAAAGAACGCAGCAAAACCTGACCCCTTACAGCTGCCCAAACTTTGTACTGGCAAGAGCCGCAGACGGCGGGAACAGAGGAGTGTTGTGTTATACCCAGATCCAGAGGCGCAGCTGTCGGACTGCTGAATCTTCATTCGCTGTCGCTTGTCAGTGTTGTAAAAAGGAACCTTCCAATGCTGTGGGTGGTTTCCACTCAGTGACAACACACCTTGTAGACCTGGTGTCCTCTCTCTTCTTTTATCCCTGCAGACTCCCCCAGTCACGTTGGAAGCAATCAGAGAAATCAAACCTTGCGGCCTTTGAAGAACAACTCTAGTGTGTTCCCCATCTCTGGAAACGCACCTGTCAAGAAGCTTTCAGTGCAACAAGGCAATCCACTGGCTTTAAAAACAGGTAAAACTTTGCCCTACCTCTTCCTTTTTAGAAATCAAGTGTCCTACAAATGGAATGTTGCTTGAAAAGAAGTTAATTTTCCCCCTGTGCTGATCTGAAAGAGATACAGCGAACCAAGGAAGGAGAGTGTGACCCTTGCCTTCCTAGGGAAGCATTATTTGGGAATCTGATCCACACAGACTGCTGGCTGGCCTGGAATTTGTTTCCACACAGCAGGTTCTCTGCTGTGCTTTTCCACCACTCCCACAGCGTGGCAGACACACTGGGTTTATAGGTTAGCTCCTTCTCTGACCTTGGAAGCTGACTCAGCTTACTCTCCTGGCCTTGTTTCAGTCACCTGTTGCTTATTGGCTGTCAGGTTTTTTGCCTGAGGGCTTTGAGCTGAATGCCCCTCCTCTGCAAGCAGGAGAGTGTCCAGGAGAGTGTCCATGTTTTCTAAATCGAGAGGAGCTTAGCACGGAAGCATCGTTCCATTCAGCATTACCGGCTTATTTCCACAGCAGGTGCTACCTGTGATGTCGAGGAGTTTTAGGCACAACTCTGTCTCTACACTTGCTCTCTTGAAATGAGTATGTAACACCTTTGTCTTCCACAGGTGAGCAAGACATTCAGTCTCCCCCAAATGGAATTCCTGGAAGCATTAATACGCTAGGGAGCAGCAGGAGCTCTGTGACTACCTCTGAAAAGCCAGCAGAGGAGTGGCCGGACTGGAGTGAGCCAGAGGAGACAGACACTGAGAAAACTGTGAACATTCAAATTCAGCCCCAAGAGCCACAGGGCAGCATGGCATCTTATTTTGCTGAACATGATGTGGATGAGAAGCCTTGGGATGACTTTGAGCCCAGCAGCCCTAGTCCTGAACTGTCCTCAGGAAACTGCCTCACTGTGACACAAGCTGATGCCGTGGAAATGCCAAGGCCTCTACCAGGTACCCATCAACCAAGCAAAGAACTCAAAAGCCTCAGACTGAGTCCGCCCACAAAGTCCTGCCCCGGGGAGAGCTGGAGCAATGACAAGTGGGATCACCAGGAACAACTGGAAGAAACTGTGCTGCCAAAACCAACCTTTCAGGAAAGGTTGAAGTCTTCATCGGAATCTGGCCTAGGAGAAGAATTCACGATCAAAGTGAAGAGGAAACCCATGCAAGACCCTGAGCTGGACTGGTTTGCTGACATGGTACCAGACATTAAACCTCCTTCGGCTATCTTGATTTTACCTGAAGCGAGGACAGAAGCACTTGTTCCCAGTCACTCTGGTGTAGTATCCAGCAGAGAAGATGCCTCCCAGAATGTGCTGTTTTCCTCCAAATTTGCAGCAGCTGATGTTATTGAGGTAAGAGGATATAGGCAGCGGGGTTTGAGTGACTGCACACTTGAAAGGATCCTAAAGCACCTACGTAGCTGGCTCCTTAATCAGGTGGTGGATAAACCTGAGGAAGTTTCAGCAGCACACAACTGTACAGTTGAGTCTTTACCTGCGAATACGAGATGCCGAGCTTGGAATTGTCAGGCACCAGGTAACTGAGGGGGCTGTTACTGCAGCAGCAGGAGAGCTGTGTTAGTCCATTCCCTCACTGTTCCTTAACTTGTACACTACTAAAGGCACTGACTAAGGAGTTTTAACTCCTGCTTTTAATTTGTGCTGCTGTTTCTGGGATAGAAGGACCCTCCGCTAAGTTAGGGAGAGTCTTTGTCAGACAGGTGGAACGCGGCTGGATGCTGTCGGCTGGACAGGCATGGCCCCATGCACAAGCAGACCGGGCTTTCAGGTGCAGAGGGTGCTCAGGACTCGGTGTTGCTCCTGGCTCTTCTAGGAAACCCTAAGAGCACTGTAAATAAAGGGCCAGGAAACCAGAACCTCTGGGTTACAGAGTAAAGCTTTTTGGGTGCCTTGTTTTCATGAAAGAAGAGCTGAGACACTTCTCTGTTTTGGAGAACCGGGGGGGGTTTAAAATGGCCTTTTTAGGTAAGCAGGTAAATCCCTCTAGCCTCATCACAGAGCCTCTGGAGACTGCTTCTGTTTCCTAGGAGGGGAGGTAGCGCTCCCAGCGCTGCCACCTGAACACACAACAACCTCCAGTAGGGAATAGCTGTTGATTTCAAGTTGTTTTGCTGCTTCAGCCTCAAGAGACCCCCCCACAGGGGTAGCAGGTAGCATGGAGAGAGCAGCCTTGGATGTAAACTGAAGTTGTTTACAGCACTGGAAAATGGCACACTTGGTTTTTAAGCAGCGCTGTCGTGGTATCAACCCTGTTTTGCAGGGGAGTCACTCACTGTAGTGCTGTGGCAGGGGGAGAGGGGAGCTCAAACTCCACAGGGTTAGAATACAGCAGGACAGAACAGCTGGTTCCTGGGGGGAAGGAAATCATCTAGTTTATAGCAGCCTGTTCTTAACTGAAAGTGATTTTGATACAAACAGTTCTTGCTTTAATTTTAGGAAAAAGATATCAGTACGCCCCTGTTACTTTGCTCTTTGTCTTTAAGGTGTTTCCTTTTGTAGATAAAAGTACTTTAAGACAGAAAGCTGCAAATACTGGCACTTTATTTTTGGTCTTACGAGGGGCTTTTGGCATTCTGGAGGAATGTCTTGCTTTGCAACAGCAAGCCACGCAGGCTCCTGCCTGGCTGCTGTAGCTGTGCTAAGCCCAGTGCACGTGCCTTACTGCTGATAACGTTATGTGATTCCAGGCTGAAGCTGCAGGCTGGGGTGAAGAAGAGGAGTTGAACTGGGAAGATGATACTAACTGGTAATGGGACCTGAAGAGACAAAGGCAATTTATGGTGTGTTGGATTCTGTAAGAGGAGTTGCTGCTTCCCCGATACAACGGATAAGTACCTCAGCACTGCTTGTGCCAGAAGGCAGGCACTTGCTGCAGCAGCCAGCAAGATCCCGTGGGGCCTGATCTCTTGCAACGGATGCTCCTTTCCAGTCTGTGCCAAAAACCGCAGGGGTGAGGCCTGCGGCTCAAGCAATATGCCCGGATGTGGTGTGTGCCACTGCTCCCGGAAGGAGGAACAGCGTCATGGGTGTGTTGGTGCTGACGTGCTACTGGAGGCCAAGAGTGGTGTAAGCGATTGTTCCAGAACTCATCCCTGCTCTGAAAAACTGATGACAATAAATGAAAGTCACACTGAGTTCCTTTGTTAATGTGCCTTTTTCTTTTCTTTTTTTTTCCCCTAAAGCCCTTAGAAATGTCTCCTTTAACTTTTTAGCTAAGAGATGATTTTAAGATGAATGTACAGTTTACTCAACTTATTTATTTCTGTTTATGTAGTTCTGTCAGTGGATGGCACAAGAGGTGCTAGGAACCGGGCAGTGAAGGACCACTGAACACAAACTGCTTAAGCACCGCATTCTTTCTGCTCTTAACTGTGACCAATAAAGGTTATTTTTAAAAGATGACCCTAGCGTGGAGTGGAACCAGCAGCAGAGGTATGTTCAGAGAACAGTGTAAAGCCTTAAATTGTTATTCTGGAGTATATTTTAAAATTAAGATAAAAACACTTAGGGGCTGGTCACCTGTATGTGACCGGAACAAAGGTAACTTACAACAGATTCAAACATCTTAGTATTCATAGTACAATCTCATGAAACGTTTATCATCATACAGTAGCTTAGAAGAGCAAGCTATACATTGGCAATATACAAAATGGCAGCTCAGGTGCACCGTAGTGTTCAGTAAAATACATCAGTCCTTCCAGCCAGCTGTTACGAAAAGACAGGCCAACATCTCACTCCTCAGTTCGTTCTGGCACATAACTGAGACCCAGCAGTACAGTAGAGCATCACCCTGCGTCACAGTTTTTTCTTCAGCAATCACAGTACACAGGCATCTCTTCCCCAGCTGTTTTATTGTCTCTAAGACCTGTTGAGCACCTTACCGTACACTGTCTCTGAGGATGGCTATAGCTGCATGTAGAGCTTCTAGTTTCACTGCAAGCCAGGGAGGGGGTGACCCTTTCCGGAGCAGCAGCTTCACCGCCTCCACTGCCCCCTCCATCGTGCCTACTGCTGACTTGTACTGCTCCTCAGAGGGTGGGTGACATGCTCTTTTTGCCAGAGGCTGCAGATTTAAGTAAACACGAGACATCATTTGTAATGCTCTACGTAAGTGACCAGTCTGCGTCCCAACGCAAGAAAACCCTTCGGTGGAGAAGAGCTGCAAGAGCCTCCCCTGCCTTGTGAGAGTTCTTGCCAGCTGGCAGGCAGTCCAGAGCATTCGGGTCTAATACTAAGGGCCAGGAGTGCACGACTGTTTTTTTTCTTAGAAAATGGAGGGCAGCAAGAGCATCTTGAACCTCTTTAGATACTTCCCAGAACTAACAGAAATCAACACTAGAGCCCAGACAGCTGAAAGAAGTGCACGTACCTCTCCTGTTGACTCCAGTTCTCCATCCATTTTCATGAACTGTGCGCTGCAGGTAATCCTTTCTTGCTTCAGGCGTTCTGTTCGTGCTTCTGTTGTTTCTTCTACTTGCCTCATCTAGGGAGAAAGCCACAGGAGAGGTAACTCAACAAGGCAGCATTACCAGCCTTCATAGGCTCAATTTATACGCCAGAACAAAGAGGAGGGAGGAAGAGATCTTAATGTGCAGTTGAAAGTGAATCTGATTTCTCGCACACTCTTCTGAGCAGGAGATGGAAGTTATCTACAACTTGGGTGTAGCATCACTGGCAGCTGTCAGTTCTTTTGCTTGTCAAAAACCAGCCTGCCCAGATAGCCCTGCCTGAGGTTACAGCATGATCACAATCCCCTCTTTCCCACTGTCGATGTTCTCCATGAATTGCCATCTGCTCTTACGAGAATTTTTTCAAACATGCGAAAAGGACTAAGGTGTTTCATACACGTTCGTTTGGCTTTCAGAAACTAGTCCAAGAGAAACATGGAAGGAAATCACAAACCAAATGATGAAATCCCTGTCTTTTTAACAGATGACTTCTCTGCTTACAACAATGACTGTGCGATGTAATCTTTTTTTGTTCAAGGAGGGAAAAGCAAAGCATTTAAATCAAAGTTGGGAAGTACTGGAAGAGCAGCATGCACAGGAATGGCAGTTATTAACTCTGCTGATTAAAACAAGTAGAAGAGTTCAACCAGATCCCAGTTAACAGAACAATTTATTTTAAACTTACTTATAGTCACCATGCAGATAATGCAGGTGTAGACATAGGCCGGGTACTGCTTATAACGGATGTGTACAACATCAACTACGAAAGCAGTAAAATAGTTCAACAACATACATACCTTAGCCAGAAAACTAACAACTTTGTTCTTAGTTTCTTCAGAATTAAGGCATTGAGGAACAACATCTTCGTGGCTTGTTTCCTGTCAAAAACGTTGAATAATAGTTGTTTAGTACGTTCATATTAACAAAGAGACGAAAGAAAGGTTTCTGTGACAGTCCCTTCCCTGTTGCAACCAATGCTTAATCTTCCTTTGCTTCCAGCTCCTGAAGTCACTTACTGAGATCCAAATTGGTCAGTGAAGAGCAGCAAACACTTAAGACAGAAGAATTTCTGTACAATAAAAGTTAACAGAGCCAAATAGATGCATTCAGAGTTCTGCTGTGCTTACCTCTGCAAAGCGTGTGAATGCCTCCAGTGCATGCTGATGAACCAGCCAGGTCTGGTCAGCGAGCAGAGAAGCAAACACACACGACAGCTGGGGTACAAGTTGCCTCTGAAAGAGGAACAAATATCTGTCAGCTCCAAAGAGTCAGTTGTGCACATCCTGCCATCATGACGGATTGTTAAAAGAATCGCTCTAAGGTCGAGGGACGGGTTTGTGGAACGTGAGAGTGCCACTGCCCCAGCTGGCAAAAAACACTGTAAGGGAGGTGAAACGTTCTGTTCTTTTCTCTTGGAGGTTCCAATGTCAGTTCTTTCTGACCCGTGAGAAGCAACAAGCAAATGAATAAACGAAGCATCCTGCAAGCACCCAGCGTGTCTCAATGAAAAGTAAAACTGCCACAGACCATTAATAAGTCTCCAAGGTCATTATGTCATGGCACTCCTGTATGTACTGGATGAACTTGATCCTTTATATGTAAATATATAGCATATATTTCCATCAAAACAGTAAAGATTATCTAAATAAGGCCACAGTTACATTTACCTGTGCTTCTTGTGGTATAAACACCTTTCCCATAGAAGAGAGAAAATCCACCATTGCTAGACGAACATGATCTGGGGGATCCAACTGGAAAAGGGAAGACTGCAGTGCAAACACCTGCAGAAAACAAACCTCACTGAAGCTCCATCAAGCAGCTGGCAGGTGAAACTCTTCTATCTCATCTTTAAATCTGAGGACATTGATTTTAGAAAGCTGGACTGAAAACGAAAAGTGTGCTACACCTTGAAAAAAACTGGCTGGGATAAAGCTGCAGGGTGCATTTTAGAAAGAAACAAGCATACTCTACCTCATCTCAGTTGTCTTACAGAGTAATGGGATTCTCAAAAGCAGTGTTAACTGAAGTGCCATATACTTGAGTTTAAGGACCAGGAAAGTAACCAAGGAAGGAACAAATTAAGAACCTCCATGTGTTAAGACAAAGCCAGAGGATGAAATAACTCATTTAAAATTTCAGGAAATCACAAAAAACTTGGGTTTTGTGAAGTAAATTATCGATAAGAAAGTTTTGTTTTGTTTTTTACCTGAGTAATCAGTTGAGCATCTAATGCTTGGATGAAAAATTCCAAAAGGTGAAGTAATAAACTCAGGGTCTGCTGGAGACATGGCTCATCTGAGACCTTCAACAGATCAACAGATCACAAGATATTAATAACATTGTGTTTTAGCTTATGGCATAACTACTCAAGAAGGAATTTAAAGCTAAGGTAGCATTCCAAAATTCTTAGCCTAACTTCACACACATAAAACAACACATTGTCAGCACCAGAAGAAAATATTAAAATAGTCACTTCGCTATTTGTACGTAGTCATATTTTACAAGACCCTTTGATTTTTATTAAGAATATTTCTTATTCCTTCTTCCTCCACTCACTAATGTAAGCAGCTAAAGGTTATCTGAACTATGTCTGTTCACTTATCAGTTGCCAAATGTCTCCACAGAGTAGCTGAGGTTGGAAGAGACCTCTGAAGGGGCACATTGTTGGCTGTTCTTCACTCCCACTCTCAGACTTCCTTTTTTTATTCCAGAGTATGAACCATAACAATCCTTTTTTCTTTAGTGCAATTGCAGATGTGAACAGGTACACAGTCACAAGGGGATCACCTTACTCCCTTGTTCTCAAAAAAACAGGAGGAAGGTTACTAGCTCTGTGGGTTTTCATGTGCTAAGCTAGGAACTAATTAAATCACCATAAGTTTTATTCACATTCTAATGAACATGTCAAATACGCCGAATTTGTCACTGGTATGAGTCAGAATGAGGTCTTCTGGGCTTCTCCTTAGGCAAGGCTGAATCTCACACTCAGTAGCAGATGGAGCACCAAGGTGTCATATATGTAACATTTAGGAAAATTGAAACTCCGCTTCCCAGAGCATGCGCCTGCCTCATACAGAAACCAGCCGACAGCGGATGGGCAACACAGTTACACTCTGCTTTACAGAAATGGTCCAATCCAAGTAAAACAACCTTGTAACAAACACCCGATGAAACGGCACCACCTCTCAAAGACATCGTGCTGTCACCACTGGAGCAGCAAATTCTCCTACCTGCTTAGCCTGCAGGAAAGTCCAGAACTGGCCAAGCACTCCCAAGACAGATGCCTGAAGTTCTGCGTCCAGAGTGTCACCAGCAAAGTTGCAGGCAGCCAGCAGGACAGAAAGGGCAGTATTCTAGTAGGAAAAAATGAGTAAGAACGACCAAAAAAAAACTGTAAGCAAACAGAACCAAAACCCCAGGCTCATATTAAACATCTAAAATGATACAAGATGGCAAGAAGCTGAATGTGCTGTGTCAGCTGTACAGTACAGCTAATCCACCAGGCCACTGGCCAATAAAGCTTCCAAAGCAAGGAGACCATCCGTTGCTTCTGTGAGTTTCACACGGTGCTGTGGTCATTAGCTGTGTTGGCAGGCAAAAGCTGGCAGCAGATATTTTATGTGGAAATCTGGTTTCTCACACTCCTCTCCTTCACCAAGGAGACCAGTGAGCATCTTTCAGGTTTGATGCTGCATAAAAACAGCCAGGACTTTAAAACTTAAAAGTAATTGTATGATGTAGTGTAAATCAGAAATTCTAGAGAAAAATACATCTGTTTCCTAGGGAGAAAACAACTAGAATAACTAATAAACCACATGAACTCCACTGTCATCACCATCGGAGTAGAGGGTCCTAAGGTGCTGTATACAAGAAGAAATTATTAAAATGAGAATTCTTGCTCATGCATTTGCCAGTTTGGCATGGAAAAAAAAAGCTGTGCAACACAGAGAAGAATAGAATTGAGGTGACAGCAACAGAATCCTTCTAGTTTGGAAATCCAGAGTTGCCACGTTTTTACAAAGAGAACTAAGTCTCCTGTACCACAGGTCGCAGCTCTCCCAAAGCACGCCTGCTGTTCAGCCACCGCCTGCACTGCGCGAGCCCTGCCACGCAGAGCTGACACGCCACTCGCTTCCGAAGATCCGCACCCAGGGCCTTGAGGGATACGTGCTGCCACACAGCCAAGTTCTCCACCTCTTCTGGAAGAAACTTCTGAGCAAATTCTACCTGCAAACACAGGTTAATAGGAACTAAGACCAGAAGACAATCTGATAACGTGTCAGAAAGCTGAGAAACCAAAATGCACTACTAGTTTGCTTTAGAAATATTACATGAAAAAAAGAGTAAAACCTTTTGTTTAAATAAAATCCAACTTTTTATATAAAAACCTTATAAATCTGCCACCTCGCTTGTCACATATATGACATCAGAATGATTATGCAACTTCAGCTGCTTGAAGCAGTGGCCCTGGCGAGTAGAAGAAGGAGCTTTAGGCTCTCTGAGGGGTGCAGAGAGGCACCGACGGGAGAGGACACTACTCCTTACATCTGATGACGTGAGCACCCTCACAAACACCAGTTGCAGATCAACGACAGGACCCACAGTTTCAGCAAACGTGGGAGATGTGCCGTTTTCATACTTAGTCAAAAAAAGGACCTTCCTGTCACCCAGTAAGACCAGTCTTAGAAAGGTGTAGGTGCCTTTGTTGTTTTTATTAAAGAGCACATCTGTATAAATAAGGATCCACTATGACAAAGAAATATCAAGTACAGCAGGCGAGCACTCAACGTCCTGCCATTTCTGAAGTGTCAAAAGAGGATATTTTAACACAGGCCACTGATCCAAATCTCTTCTATTAAAGGCAGAAGATGCTGGTGCTGTACGTGCCTGATGATCTGGAGCCATCAAGAAGAGCATACGCCTCAGCAGAACACCCAAGGCAGAGACCTGGTAGCAGTCACTGGGCCAAGACTTTATCTGAATTAGGAAAACAGGAAATGCATCTAATTAAGAAAAGAAAAATCACCACTCGGCAAATGAATTCTACACGGAACGTTCTGAGAGTTATGTGGGATCACAGCACAAACACTAAATAAAACACTGCAGCACATGTTGGAAATACTAGGCACATTGCTTTATATTTTCACAGTACTGCTTTTGCTAATTATTAAACCGATTTAAGGAATTAACACAGTCTCTTGGAAAAAGATGAAACTCCTGTCTTTGGTCATTCAGCAGGTTTGCCAGTAGAACTAGGATGAAAACTGGTGCCGAATTGCAAACATCCCTGTGGTTCTTACCAAGTGGGCAATCACAACAACATGGTGGGCGCACAGTTCAGCTGTTCCATACCTGGAATGTGAGAGAGACACAGGAGCTTGTGAGTCTGTACTTTGGACTCTTTCAGAGACCAAGTATTATAAATCTTGTCTGAGAGACGCCATTGCCTCTAACATACCTGAACTCGATACGCACGGTCACAATTTACTTGAGAGAACCATTCCAAAAAACAATTGTTAAACAACAGAACAGGTACGTTCCCCTTACTTGCAGGAATGTAAGAATGGTTAAGCCGTTTCTGCTCCGAATTTTCCAAACATGCTCTATATCTGAAAAGAATCCAATTCTGGCACAGTTTTGTCTTAAAAAAATTCATCTCAAGGAATTACATACAACAGAACTAACTGGATCTGTGGAAATCCTGCTTGACCTGCAATAAAAACATCTTACCGGGCAAGGAAGCACCATGAGTCCATTGCCAGCAGAGACGTAATCATACTAGAACCCAGCACAGCACCCAGCAGAGCATACTCCTGAGGAGAAAAAACATGTAAATTCACATAGAAACAGATTGCAGGGCTACTATGAGTTTTACTCCTCTAATTAGCATAAAATCTAGTAAGATTTTCAGCCTGTCCAATTTAAAATGTAGATAAAATTTCAGCTACACCTTCAGTTTTGCACATTTTAAATGTGTATGTGCATTCATTTCAGTGAGCTGAGGATCTTTCGCTTTTCAAAACATTTAATCACGTGCATCCCTTCTTTGCAAGGCAACTTTCATGAATTATTTTTTTTTTTAAACCAATGCATTTTCTTGGCAGCTGTACTGGCAGCTTACTGAAAACCAAATAAAACCTTTTGCTCTTTTAGGAACATAAATTTTATCTGAAAAAGGAATGTAGCATTCAGAAAAAAAACTCCTAAATCAGGGCTATGATTTTTGTGACAGCTCTTGACTTTATAAAGGTTTACATTTATCTAGAGGTTCTTTTGTCTATGTGCAGTAAAAAGTGAAAAACTTCTAAAACATTATATAATATTAATCAGAGCCCAGAATACTCCTCTGAAGTAGAAAGATTTGCTTATTACCATTTTACAGTATGTTCTTAGCTGGAATCACAACAATGTAATCTACTCTAAATATTTCCTCACAGTAGAGACCAAAAAAAACAAGTAAATTTAACACAAATTGAATGTTGCCTAAGAGAAAGCACTGAACTCTGCCCCTCCCAAAGAGAACAAAAATTTCCAACGCCACTGAGGTTCTCAACAACTTGTATGAAGCTTTATTTTCCCCTTTCCCACAAGCGACACTTGCTGTAGAACTGAACCCCAGTCAGGTAACTGTCACAGCTGCTTCCTACAGAACCACTTGGTACCTACGCATCTCTTCAGAGCAAGATCATCAGAAAGAACTCAGTCGTTCTTCAGTAGCACCTGTACATCACAACAGCTGAGGAGATGATAAGCAAAACAAAATCTTACCAGCTGAGGAAAGTGTGATGGGAGTGTGGAAGCAATGAAGGAGCACAGGTGGACGCAGACATAGTGATAGAGGGTGATGGGAACTGCTGGCTGTCCTGTACTGACCACCTCTGGCAGACAGACAGGGAGAGAAAGCTCGGTAGAACATTGCTGGAAACTGAAGAAGAGTGCTGAAAACAAAGACAGGCTGCAAGGGTAAATGAAAAAAAAGAAAAACAAAGAAAAACAGTTGGGTTTCAGATACACAAGTCTCAAATCCTGCAAGCAACATCCGTACTACAGAATCTTTTTCTCTGACTGGAAACCGGCAATAACTTCAGTGCTTTTACACTAGATTTACGTCCCTGACTACCTTCCTTTTTTACAAATTCAGGTGATTATTAGAGGGTTCAGGCAGAAAAATATAAGATTTTAACTCAGTCAAGTATCAACAAATTACATACACATCTCTCTCCTTATCCTGGAAGTACCCTAAATACCATTCTGTTCCGGAAAATACAAAGATACCTCTGGGTCTGTATCCTTCACTCCTGAAGCACTGAACATCAGATCTGTTTTTCTCAGCACAAGGATTTAAGTCTGACAAATTTTACTATTCAATTGCAAGGGAAACTCCAGCAGCTGAGCCTCTCTGATTGCTGTGGTAAGAATTACAACAAAAAACTTTTTAGTACCTTTTTCCTGTGTTCCAGAGAGTTTGCACTTCTTCAGGCTGCGAGGACAGCTTGTCCATTATGGTAATCAGGATGAGACACTGGGGCAGCTGCTGCTCAGGAGGGAGATCTGTAGAAATTTTAGGGTTTTTTTTAAATGTGATGCTACTTGCCATGGTAAATATACTGTGTGTGTAAACTGGCTTTTAAGCAAGTGACAAATGATGGACAACTGGTGAAACATAAGAGTTCTCAGTAAAACTATCAAAAATCACTGCTAGACACAGCTGGTTAAAAAGGAACGTTTCATCATGAATGTTGTATTTGAAGTGAAAAATAAATGCAATAGACTGTATCAGGTAAAATCTAAAATATTCGAGTTCTGAACTGTCACTGCAACATGCTGCAAAGGAGTTACAATCTGGATGTCTCACGTTTCCAGTCTCCCTAAAAGCACTGGATGCCTCAAACACTGGAAACACAAAGTTTTCTTCTAAGTGTGTCAGTATAATCACAAGGCCGGAGTGTGCACGTGGGAGAGAAGCGAGTCAGCTATCTCAGCATTATGACATGTTGATAAGGGCAGAAATCGAGAAGGGGGGGTGTTTTAACAAAAAGCTGACTGTTTTCCAGTTTGAAGGCATTCTACTTTTCACAGAAAATACTTAATTTAGGAAAAAATAGCTGTCTTCCCCCACCAACAGAAGAGCAGAAAAATTTCGGCCTACTTCGAAAGTTTGTGACAAACGTGGGTCAGAATCATGCAAAACAGCAGAATCGATAGGATTTCTGTTAACCAGATTAATATCGAATTTACTGTGAGCACTCTGGAAAAGATGCGTTCAACATGAACTATTTGTTATAAAATTCATCTGAGTTAGCAGGCAACTGGCTGTATCACAGTACTGACAAAAGAGCTGGAGACAAACCAACCAGTACAGAATATTGTTTGTGGTCCAGAAAGTCAAAATATCAATCCTGGTCTCTTGGAGGTGGTTACATTGTGCTATGGCAGTGGTAGATGCATTTTAAACCCACCTAACTTTTCACTTAACACTTGCTCCATAAAAGGGCTAAAGGGAAGAAGCTGGTTGATGAGAGGGTCCAGAGCCACAAGAAAAACCCGGGATATTTCATCTCGATGAACTTCTGAGATCTCTGGAGCATAGAGACTGGGAGGAAATTTGCTGAGGGAGTATGAAAAAGTTAAATATTGTCAGTAACATTTTCAGGAATGTTATTTTTCAAAATAACTACAAAAAGGCAAATTAATTATTTCCTTGTTATTGGGAAATAAAAGGCAGAAAAGGCTCCTCATTTTAGAATATCTATTATAGATGAAAGTTACAACCTGCATTCAGCCTTTAAACTAAGCATTGCAATCCAATATTTTACTAAACATTGAAAGAAAACATTGCAAGCTCACAGAAAATACATAACATATACAAGAAGAAATACACTGAATCACAAAAAAAAAAGACAGGCAAAGAAAAGCCAAGAAAACAGCTGTATACACAATTTGACAGTCATAAACGTGACAGCTCTGACGTAACACGTGACACTAATAACAGGGTACCACGAGTTCTCTGAATGGGCAATAAAAGAAAAAAAGAAGCGATATGAGAATAAAGCCAGAGAGATCAGGAAATGAAAACCTTCTACTCTTGCAGCCTATAAAGTGACTGTAAAAGCGCTACCTTCCTACTCAAAAATCCTGCTCGGTTTTCCCGAGTGAATAAAAGTTTACGACCTTCTACTTGAGAAAGGTCTGCGAGGTAAGTAACATTAGAAGAGGAAACTCGTAAAAAAACACCTGCCCGATCTTGCAGAGAAACATTCAGTGAACCCGTGTGTGCGTCTCTCCGCAGAACCTGGCTTCAATTCCAAGAGAATGGCTGAAATCAGCCCTCTACTATCAAGTCGGCTTTGCCCTATTTTTCCAAAAACACTATTGCAGCAAACAGAACAAAACTTTTGAAAGAAAAACGCTGAGCCGCTTGCAGGCTGCTACGCTTTAGGAGGATAACATTAAAAAAGCGTTTGCTTCCAGGAGAACCAAAGAGTCCTTCTGTGTATAAACACAACAGCAAAGCTATGAAAAATTTTGGGACACACTGTTTTTGATCCTCTCTCCCTTCAGGACAAATGTTTCCATGCTTTGTCTTAAAGTTGAAACTATCAAATTGTTGTTGCTGACACCAGCAAGTCTTTTTTTCTTCCACTGGATTTTTTCTTCCACTGGAGTTTAAGGCAGAAAAAGAAGAGCGCATGGCTGTTTCGTTGTGGATGAAACAGAAGGGAATTGGGATTCCGAGGGAAGGGTACTTCTGAATCGCCTCGACTTTGCAGGATTTGACTAACGTCGCGCCACCGTTCGTTTCGCAGTGGAAGGTACGCTGCTGGGTTGCTCGAGTTTAGCTCTGCCTGGCTGCTTCATTGCCAGGTGGCTGCAGGGCGAATCCCACCTTCAGGAATTTTCACTTGAGCAGCAAGAGTTTTCAGATGAAATTGCATAGAGAGACCCAGTGTCCAAGACGATCACTTTGCATGCTCTACGCATAACTTGCTAAGAAACGTTGACATAATGATTTGCAACAAAGTCAGTGGCGTGTCAGTATCAGACACTCCAGAGTACAGGTCAAGAATGGGTTTAAGGTAACTAGTACCACCCAAAAGTGTCCAATTTACTGAAAAAATGTTTTTTTTTAGATTTCTGTACATGAAAAAAGAAAGGAACAGCTCTGGAACAAGAACTGTATTTCTGTATCCCAAAATACCTGCAATTTTGTGAATTTAATAAGGAGATGTTTTTAAGATACTAGCAATAATCACTTATTTGAACTTCACTTACCTGTATATCTGAAGAAAGAGCTGATGTAACTGAGAGCACGAATCAGAGAAGAAAGAAAGAAATTCCTGCAAAAGCCATTAATTTTGAGTGCTATTTCTAATACAAAATACATAACTAAATACACTGTCTTTCTGTTCAGCTATACCAGTGTGTAAAGTACTACACTGCAAAAATTGGTTAAGTTCTCACAACCCACAGCACAAAGCAAATGCGAAGCAAGCAATATAAACAGAGTATTCCCAAGATTAATGACACCACATGTATATATATAGTCATTAATTAAATTTTTAGGCTTATTTAAAAACATTCCTAAGTGCAGTTTTAATAGCCATAGAGAGCTGCAAAAACCTGAAGGGCTCTCACACATGCTGCAAGGCTGTTTTATCCTGTCACAATGCTATTTACTTTGTGTCAAAAAAAAAAAAATAATCACCCCCCTGCTTTTATCCCCCAGGACAAAACAGATGCAGAACACACCACCACTGCTGTTCCTAAAGAGCAAAATTTTTTCGCATACATTCTTAAAACGGGTAGATTTATGGGATGTCTTCTAATAACGAGAAAAATAAAGCAGAGCAACAAAGCACAAGGGCCAGGGAAAGAGTAGCAAGTTGGTGTCAGAGCTAACAACCGCAGGCGTTTCGTCTAACACCATATGGTTTTCAATTGTTGGGACGAGAGACAGTTCTGAGAACTTGGCAACAGGGGTCACCTGCTTAATTCTTACAGATAAAGTGACTACTGCACTGACTCGAGGGGGCCTGCAAAGACTGGATATCTACCAACCCCTCAGGGACGCTGCTTGTGTCAGTGTATTATTCTTTTTGTTTTTTCTGTTAAATCCCAGCAGCAATGCTCAGGCTTGTGAGCACACACAGGTGGAGGAACAGCAGGCAGGTTATGCATGGGTGTTAATTATGGTATAGTCATAAATTGTTCAGATACTGTGCAGTACGAAACCATTCCATTTGCAGACCAGAGGCTTAAATTTAACACTCATATAGAATTCAAGTATTAAAACCTACCTTGGTGTAATGTACAAGGGAATTAGCAAAGAACCTGCACAGCTTGACTGTCTTCTGGAACAGCCTGAGGTCAGTGCCCTCCTGCCCAAAAAAAGCAGTTCTAAAACTTCATATACATAGTAATAGAAGGAAAAAGAAAGTTAGATTGCTAACAATGTTCAAAACCTATTTCAAACTTGATTCTCTCCAGACTCTGCGGCGATGGAGGAAAAAACTTGAGAAATCTTCAGTATGCCTCAGTGTTTCTATAGCAATATTCAGAATTTAAATACTACCTGTTGATTGATCTCGGGATATCGTCAGTTTAGGAAAGAAAAAAAAAAAATTCCCATAGAGTATGGTGAAAATTTATTTTCAGCGCCTCAACTAAAATATCCCAAATCTAAACAAACTTTTGGGCCTTATTTTCACATGGTTTCAAAAGAACAAGGTGTCCTGGCTACCACATGAATTGGAAAAAAAAAAAAACATACACAAAGAAACCCAACCCCAAAACCACTCCAAGCAATAATACAGCACAAAGAATTTATCCTCCTCAAGCTGAACAGGAGATAACTCACCTGTATCTCTGACATCTTCATTTGCTCAGCCAGTTGCAAACAGGAGTGAAAAGAAAGAAGAGTGTCCTTGCACAGGCCACTGAGAATGTCACTGTGTTTCAGGTGGCACTGCAGCAGAGAATGATGCTTCAGGCTTTGCCTAAAAATAGGAACATAATCAGATATTTAATTGTCAGGAGTGATCGTGCAATGAGTTAGTACAAATCCAAACAACTAGTTCTTCTCTTTAGACTCTTGGACAACACTATTTGGCGCAATATCCATGTACACCAACACCAGGAATTTTGAGAGAACAGCCCTCTTCATAGCCATGACTGAAGGAAGCACAGAGGAGAGGCGGGATGAAAACACAAGACAGCACAACTCAAGCCAAAAACACCAACAAAATTGCAGGTCAGACCTCTTAAGATTATTTAGACAACAGTGTTTCGAATTTTCTTCTGTATTGTAATACAAAAAGTCAAGCTTCTCTCACTTTTTCACCTATGATTCTAACTACCCTCACTGACAGTGCCTGTAATACTGGTTACTAGCTAAATTTTTTAATGTTTCTAGATTTTCGTGATAGCTGAATTGAATTCTCTAATTTCAATTTTATTTGAAGCTCTGAATATAAAGCTAATGAAACGTTAGTTATTTAAAATTAGTCTGTTTGTATGACGATAACACCCGAAGAGTTCAGCAACATACTTGATTATGAACTTCCACGTGTTGGCATGGAGAGCATGGTCCATGTTGGAAATGACAGAGCATATCTCCAGCACGGTGTGGATTACTAAGGAGGAAATCAAAACAGCAACAACTGAGTTACATCAGACTGATGAGTTCCCAGCTGTGCTCCTCTCCTAGGAAAACAGCAGCAACCACAAGCACTGAGGGAATACCACCACATTAATGCCGAATCAGGAAAATGGCTCAGTTCTCAGGTGCTGCCCCTTCCCTACAAACTGCACAACATGCCCCATCCCACAGAGAAAGTTTCAGAAGAAAATGGAAATATTTCAAGCTTCAAAATGCTGCTTTCTGAAAGGCTGGTCAGGACAGCAGGAACTAAGTGCACTCAGAATCCTGTTTTAAAAATTCAGACAGACTTTTTATAGAAAAAAAGACTGAGCAAGACTAAAAAAAGCATTAGATCCACATATACCTGACACCATATCTGTGATGTTATCTTCAGTAGCAGCAGAGCCCATGGAAATCATATCAAGTAGTTCCATCAGCTGCTTCTGAAGAGAGTAAGTTTCCTTGAACATAGCTTGTAGGAGGTCAGAAATCAAGTGCAGATGCCCACAGTACACTGATTCACTGTCCTGTAGGAAGCAGGGAAGAAGGGGTTTAATAAGAAAAGTTCAGGAATCACAGCCTGATTTTTCACATCCTGAAAACACCGTGAGATTTGTCATACATTTCACAAGAAACAAGAACAAGGCATGGATGTACCTACTTTTAACTCCACATGCAGCCAGATCTGCAGCTTCTGACACCAACCCCTGTTCACTAAACACAAAATGCTGTTCACCTGCAGCCTCGTCAACAACTAATGATGCCTGCCTGGCTCTAGTGAGTTTAGTGGGCTTTGGATTAGGCCTTGATGCATGAACCTAAGATCATATTTCTGAACAAAACAGTACAGGCTTACCAACAAAGAAAGCGGTGTTCCAAGTATTTCCCAATACTTTCAAATCAGAATTGTTAAACAAAGGTACCGCACTTGAGTTCAAGTCCTGACATGGAAAACTGCTGTAAAGGTTCCCATAAGAGAGAAAAACTAAACAGCGAAAACAAAGGCTGACCAAAAGCTGTTGTGTCCTTACGATAACCTTGTTTTATTTTCAGTTCTGTAGAGGGCATTACTGAAAATGCAGATCTGAAACTTGTAACCAACAACGATCCTAATCGCAGCTTTCCACCCGCTTTGGAACTCGCGCAAAAATAGGGTGAGCAGCACCGTTTTGGTAACCATTTGTAGCTCTGAAAACACCGCAGCTATCAGAAGGGCACGGATGTCACAGAGAGCCTACGTTCATTCATCAGCAAAACGTTCAACTGACATTGATGCAAATGTGGAAACAGCACCGTCTGTGCCTCTCACTACCAGGGCACATTTACTGGGCAGACAGCTGAAAAATCATCTTTGTACCTGTGCATCAAGTACATTCGGTAAACTATTTAACAACTAAATTTAAATTTTAAAAAATAACAATCTGACAACAATATTACTTCAAAATGGGATCTTCTTACAAAGTAAGCGTTTCCTAAAAGCCAACCGGTGTTAAGAATTCTTCTTCTTCTACCGCAGACCTACCTTGCAGTGTGTAAATGTGTTCTTTATCACATAAAGAACCGAGGACGGGAGGGTGCGGATACTCTCCAGAGGCACGCACTCCTGCAGCGTGCAGACGTATCGCACGCAACCGGTCAGAGCTTCCAGCAATTGCACCACGGTCTTAAAGAATAAACAACAACAATCAATGTTTTTCACTCCTCCAATAATTTCAAAAAGCAGCTTTTCTTAGCTGAATTGCACCTAGATTTTTATGGCATTTACAGTTCACTGCTATTTGCATAAATAAGTAGTTTGTTAAAGATGAACGAAGCTCCAGAAAATAACATCAAGCAATTCCAGACCTTCTCTCCGATACCATGTATTCTTTGAAAGTTTCACATTTCTTTTGACTACTGTTCTCAATTTACAAAAACTTTAAAACTCTGAATTAAGTGACCATATAAGTGCCAAATTCACTCTTTAAATATGTAGAATCACATTCCTTTTGTTTTAGAGAATTTGAAATTTTTTTTTTTTTTTAATTCTGATTAGCATCACACACTAATCAAATCATTCACAAAATTTTAATTGAACTTCAACTGCAAAGGAAGTTCAAATTACATTTTAAACAGCTGGTTAGTAGCCAACAAAAACATTCTAAAACCCTCTTAACTGTTGAGGTAAAAATCAAAGAATAATGTAAACATTCCTTTGACAACTTGTTTTACAAGACTTGCCTGTAAAAGATTCCTCACAGTACTGCATAACTCTGTGTTCTGGCTGGTTAATCCTTTGGCCTCACTGGATAATTCATACATCAAGTTATCAAATAACTGCAGAGTCTGTCAGAACACAACAAAACTTAAACATTTTGTTTGTAAACGTACACAAGCAAATAGTAACACCAGTCTGTATCTGCTTGCTTCCTCGGCATGGAGTCCTGGGCTACTGAGACAACCCACAGGAGAACAAGACACTTTCTAGCGTTTGAATCAGAAAGCACCATATACCAAGAAGCAAAAACTGTCTTACAGTTTTCCCAAATTACAGACAGCAGCTAGATTAGCTGTTATTTTTTTATAAAATCTGTTAGTAAAACAAACTTCCTAACTAATTCACTTTAAACATATACCTCGTTCTACCAAAGATTTTTTACTTAGTTAAAACCGCACCATATTAAAAGGATATTCATTTTGTCTCAGTAAAACTGTTTTTGTTGTTGTTGTTGAGAAAGACCATTAGCAGTTTAAATACACAAAGAAATGGCCTACAAACAACAATAATTTCTACTTTGGCTCAGGTCCTTGGATATTTTACAAGTGTTACTCCTGAGACTGCAAAGACAGCGAGTGGCTTCCTGGCATGCACAGGGTACTACATAAACTGGTATGGTACAGTAATCCCTGTTCAGGATATGCCTGTTATAAGCCATTTTTCTTGTAATCTCCAAAATTTGCTACAGTACATAAAATAAGGTAAATGCAAATCAAGTGGCCGTTTTTACAGGCTTCTTAAAATAAACAAGCTGAGGCCTGAGACTTAAATCATTCTCCATCGCTTAATCCAAAAAGAGAACATTTGTTAGGCCAGTATGATCTAAAAGTTTATTCGCTATATTATTCACAAATATCACAATGTTCACTTGTGATATAGGAGTTCTGAGTTCTTCAGTTTATTTGTCCTGAGAGGCCAGTGCACATAAAAATTGTCCACCTTGGTTATTTTACAAAAAGCCAAATCTCCTCAAAAAGAAATAAAAACCAATTCTGTTACTGAATATAGAAAGTAGAACATCATATGTTTGATCTTCTCCCCACTGTAAAGAACAATAACAGAAACAGCCCAACAACACAAAATTGTTAAACTTTTAAAGGATAAAATTTTAATTTCAAGTTTTGTATCCAAAGCAATGATTATACCATGAGACCTCAAAAAAGACTCACTGCATTCTAAGCAGGTTTTTAGCACTGGACTGACTGAAAATACCACATTTAATTGAAGCTGTCATACCTTAGGCAATATTTTTGAGAAAAAAGCTTTTTCCAAATCTGCCAGGCTGATATGGGGCAAAAACATTTCAGTCAGGATCCTCAAAACACCTGCAAAGCAAAACATTTATAAAACCTTACAGAAAAACAACGAGCAATTATCAGAAGTATGTAGCAACCTACCAGATGAAACAAAGAACTGTGTCAAGCAGAAACAGATCAGGTGTTTGATTTTGAGAGGGGAACACAACATTTGCCACACATGCATTATCTGAAAAAATCAAGTAACACTAACAGCTGCAACATGCATAAACCCATCAATACCAGCATCACACCTGGCTATGCTTAGTTAAGGGCTGAGCACGACTGTTTACTCAGGGAACTAGAATTTTCCACATTCCAAACTGCAAATAGTTGCATGTTTAACGTGCTGGTTGGCACTAATATGCAAGTTAATGATGAATGTTAGTACGACTCCTAAACAGTTACATATCAGGCTCATTTTTTTTAATCACTATCAGGTATTATCAGAGTTTTACCACTTGTAAGACAATGACCCAAAAGACAATAAAATACAGGACGAAAAGCACCCTTTTTTCACCTATCTAAAAATCAGAAGTCGTGGGAAGGAAAAAGCAGCCTTACACACATAGGTTCCCTAGAGGCTTTTATAAAGCTTATTCCACATGCAGCTGGTGTAACATGCAGGGATTGCTGAAGACCGTGAAAGTCACTAGTTGCAGCAGAAACTTATTTTTAAGTAGTGCAGAATTTATAATGCAATTGCAATACAATCCTTAGGACGAAGAGGCACTTCCGGGTCACTACTTACGAATATGCTCAGTCCAGTCTTCAGACTCTTGATACATTGAGTAAAAACGTTAAAGAAACGCAAACTCGTTCTGCCGTAAGTTATCCTTAAAGCATATGCAGAAGTCACCGTGACTTTTCCCCACGCACACTCCATCCATCGTATGAAATTGGCAGGGATGCTCCGTAACCCAGGCAGGCAGCTCGATACCCGCACGACCAGCACAAGAATTTCTACAATGTCTTGGAGAGTAAGTTTTGTTTTGTTTTTGGTGGACTAGGGTGTGGGGGGAGACTCATCTACAGTGCTAAACGAACCACACGCTGTTCACTGTGAATCTCTTATTCCAGCGAAGGGCTGCACTCATTCCAGTAAAACATCCAGCTTTTTTGCCCTGTTATCAGCCCCTTACAAAGGTCGCACCACTCTCTTTCCCACGGATTTATTCGCTGGAACTAAATGCTGAAGGATAAACCCCCCTCCCCTACACGCCCCCCGCGATTTCGGGGTGGCTCCTCACAGCCACCCGGTCAGCCGAACCGCTCCCTCCCTCCCTCCCGCGGGAAGGATATAAGGAGCCGGGGCAGGACGGCGGGCAGCTCCCGGCGGCAGAGATCCCAATCCCAGCTCCCTAGCTCTTGCAAGAGCAGCTCGGGATCCGTCTGGGACATGGCACCGGCTCCCCTCACCTCAGCGGCGGGAAAAAGTTACCTCCGCTATCCCGGCAGCCTCCGCGCCCGCGGGGAAAAAGGGGGCGGGGCGGCTGCGGCCGCAGCCGCCCCGCCCCCTTTTTCCCCGCGGGCGCGCATGCGCATAAGGAAGCGGAAGGAGCAGCCGCTCCACGTGGGAGAAGCGGAGGGAGGATCGCGTCCAGCACCCGGGGGTCGGTACGGGAACCGGGGGGTTGAGGGGAACGGAAGGGCCACGGGGTGGGTAAACCGGGACCGGATCCCCTCGCCGCAGCCGGGATGCAGGGAAGGGAAGCTGGGCCTTCCCAGCCTCTGTGCGCGTTTTCGCGTTGCTGGAATTGCAGAGGAGCGAGGATAAAGTTTTTTAAAATGGGAGGATTTGGGGTAGGAAAATGCCGCTGGGCAGCTGCAGGAGCAATACATAGTATTTTAACTCGAGAACACGCTTTGTTCAGCATCACGGTTTTTTCCTCAGCTAAGCCTGAAATGCCAGTTTTTCCAGAATAAGCAGCTACCCTGATTTCCCCACATGACGTGAGAGATGTGGTCACTTGTCACGCTCTTTTCAGAAATTGAAACGTTTAGAACAGTGAACGTTGGGGTGCTGCAATTAGACGGCCTTGTTTGTGCTAATATTTGGCGGTTTAATGAGAAGTGAAACTTCATTCTGTTTCTAGAAGTCACCTGACCCCCTGGCAAAACATCCAATATTCCACCTGCAGAGCACACCTCCCCATACTGATAATTACGTAAAAACATCCTCTATAAAAAAAAAAACCACAGAATTAAAAAAAAAATAATCTTTGTATCACTGTTGCTCTTAGATGAATGTTTCTGGCTGTAATAAGTAAAGCTGAGTTTTTTTTTTTTAGTGTTATTTCTAAAAATGGATTTTCGATTTAATTTTTCTATTGATGAAAATGAGATCAATGAACCAGACACTCACGATAAGACGGACTCACAGCTGCGCTCTCCAAAACACAAGCAGGAATCCACGGAAAACAGCAAGGAAGCTGCTGATGCTGTCGCAGACTCCAGCCCAAGGCCGGGTACTGATAAGCACCAAGATGAGGCACCATCAAAGAAAAAGTTCTGCTGTAAAGCTGCCAGGGAGCACGAGGTACCTGAAGATCTCAACAAAGTATTAGAAAATAAAGTAATGGAAACAGTGTCAGACCTGTATTACGTGAAGGTGTCTGTCGTGGAAATGATGTGTTTGGATGGCACCGATGAGGAAGGCATCGTGTCTAAAAGTGTTTCTTCTCACTCCGATCTCATCCCAGGAGTCTATGAGGGAGGACTGAAAATCTGGGAATGCACCTTTGACCTCATTGACTACTTTTCCGAGGCAGAGATAGAGTTTACCAACAAGACTGTACTGGATCTCGGCTGCGGGGCTGGACTGCTGGGAATAGTTGCATTGAAGGGAAAAGCTGAAAAAGTCCATTTTCAGGACTACAACAGCACAGTGATCGACGAAGTCACCTTGCCCAACGCAGTGGCTAACTGTATCGATGAAAGGAACAGGATGGGTGGTGGAGATGACACAACAACTGGCAAGCCTCCTTTGAAGAGGCCCAAGAACGCAGAGCGCTCACCTGCTGTGCTGAACAAGTGCAGATTTTTTTCTGGAGAGTGGTCTGAAGTCAGCCAGCTCCTGCTGAGCAGCAACAAACCCTTTTCAAAGTATGACATGATTCTCTCATCTGAGACCATCTACAATCCTGACTGCTACAGCGCTTTGCATGACACACTGGCTCAGCTCTTGGACACAAACGGCCACGTGTATCTGGCAAGCAAAGCACATTATTTTGGGGTTGGTGGTGGTATCTACCTCTTTGAGAAATTCATTGAGGAGAGAAATGTGTTTAAGAGCAGCATAGTTAAAATAATTGATAAAGGACTGCAGCGATGTATTATGGAAATGGCCTTTAAAGATCACAGTTAAAATTCAACCGGTGGTCCTTCAAAAATATCTTTATAGAGACAAAGTGTTTTAATCCTTATATCTCATTGCTTTTTCCTCTGTTGAGTTATTCTAGTTTGGCAAATTAAGGATGCTCGTTACTGAAATGTTTGACAAGTTCTGATGCCTGACGAGAAGCGAAGGCCTCTGATTTGGGTTTTGCTCAGAAAAATGCAGTTCTGCTTAAACCAGTATCTGATTATGTCATTATATGTATTCAAAAATGAACAAGTCACTGTGTCCCGGTCCCCCTCACATTCTTTGTGAGTGCCAGAACCGTACCTCACAGGAGTGGCTGCTGAACCAGATTGTTCAGCATGTTAATACCATGCCAGAAGCGGTTCTCGAGGGTTAGACTCGCACCTGTGATCTGGTTTAGCTGCAGCAACAGATTTCAGAACCGACTGCACACCTGCCCGCTCTGCAGCTCTGCCACCAGGGGGGGATGTGATTGTATTTATCGCTTGTGTTCCATGCTGCTGGCAAGCTCACAGATTTTCCTCACGTTGCCGTATGTGATGCACACATGACTTTTACCCAAACCTTTAAAAAGGTGTACCAGAGAACGTTTACTACTGTGGTCTGTGAATGTTTGCGTTCAGGTTTTGACATACCACTCAAGAAAATTTCAGCAAGCAATTGGAAATAGCCATACTGTTTCGAGAAATTAATAAAACCGATTTTGTTTTAGAAGCTGAGTTGAAAGAAGATTCTACACAAGAAAAAGTCCTTAAAACAACCAATAAACTTACAAATGCAGTCCAGGAAAACAGAGGGTGACAGAACTCAGCTATAGGCAACAAGTGGGAAAGGAGATAAACTGCACTACTATAGCAGATTGCTAACTAGAGTGCTGTATTGAGTGGGTTTTGTTGTTTGTTGGAGTTTTGTCACTTTTTTCCACAAGATTTTTCCAGAAATTAAACTGCTGTGACCCATTTTCAAAACTTGCAGGGCAGTACTGCTGGGGGTACTACGGAATACTCACACCCCTTCAGTGTTTTCAGCAGTTTGGCAGGGCAGCAAGTATCCAGAAAAACCTGTGTACAAGTCACTCCTGCGTCCTAGGCTGAAGACAGTGAAGTTGCTGAAGAAATTACCTTACCAAAAACGCCAAAGAACTACAAAACCTTGTCCTGAGTGCTTGGTATCACCAACAATTCACACACAGAAAAAAAATCCATTTCGTGTTTTGTCTTAACTAAAACTGGACAAAAAGCTGTTACACAACTCTTAGCAGGTACATCAAAACTACTGCTTATCATCATGCACTGCTTTAGTGGGTGCCCTTCCAGAAATATAAACTTAAAGACAGTCAAGCACTGCAGTAAGCTGGATGCAAGGATACTCAGTGTAGGAGAGAAGGGATAATAGCCTTAGGAGATGGAAAGAAACTTCTTACAGCAGTGACCTAAATCACTTTAATTATTGCATAAACTTCCCGTCATGGAAGGCTATGAAAGCCAACTGCAATATTCCTATTTTGACCATGTTATTATGATGGAGTCATAGAGGATTTCCTGTACTTTACAGAAGAGCCTTAACAACTACTGTTGTTTCAGAAACAATTTAAGTAGACTATTTTAAAGGGATGCTTTGGAAACCACTGAAGCTGCTCTTTTATAAGAGAGAGGAAAAAAAAGTCAGTTGTGCCATGGCTGGCATTGGGAATTTTTCTACATCAACTCTGAAACTTACTGATGACAGACAGCTGCTGACTGCGGATTGAGGAACAAGAGAAAGCTGCAGCTTTGGCAGATCAATGAAGTACTGTCAACAGTTGGTTTTTGTTAGAGCTGGGAAGTTGTAAACAAAGTGACTACCACTTGCCATTTTTCAAACCTCAGTCATAAAACAAACAGCTGGCACAGAGTGACTCAATGGCTTGTTCTACACCTGCTGGGTCCAGTGCTGTTGCAGAGAAGGGTACCTGAAGTAGTAAGAAATGTTGACCCCATGACAATCAATATGGTTATCTCATGTATTTTTTGATTTTTACAGGTGGCACTTACAATCTTCTACCATAATGCTTCCTCTTGAAAATACTCCATGATTGAACTCACTGTCTTATGTTTAATATACTACTCCTTTGCTCAGCATCCTTGTTTTATTATTGGATTGCTCAAACATAGCTGTTTTCATGCAAATACAGAATCAGATTTTTTTAGGACTTTTGAGTGAAGACTGCTAGAGCCACAATCTCACAGTGATTACACACCTGCAAAACAGGAAACCCTACACAGTATAATTAAGTTCCCATTTCAGAATTACAGATGGGAATTAATAAGGGATGTTCTCAGGTGAAATCAGCAAAATTAGCATTGGGATTTCTGTAATTCCAGATGAGTTCTCTTCTGTTCTTATAAGTCAGCACATATATGCTGAGAGGAAGAGAATTCAACACTTACTTTTGTAGGTTGGTTGTTCTGTTGGTGTTTCAACATCAAATGCTGGTTTCCCTAATCTACAATGTTAAGGCTTTCTCTGCTTGCCAAATCATCGCAACTGTAGTAACCAGTCCCCTGCTTCTCTTTATGATCTGGAATAAAAATATTTCACTCACTTGCAATGCTTATACATGTTAATAGCCAGGGAAATTAACATTTCCCCAAATGACATTGCACTAGAAAATAACAGAACTAGGCAGACCCTCATAGTGGTTTTTCGATGACATAATAAACACTTTCACCAGGCCCAGTTTCTTGTATGAAGAAACAAAGGTAGAGATAAGCTGGTAACTCAATTTATTAGCTCATTCCAAATCATCACCCCTTTTCTCCCCCTGCCCCATCCGTTTGCTTTTTTAAAAGAGTCATCACAACAAGAAATCCGGTCTAAGTTATGTCTTTCCCGTAAGTATTGGAGAGAAACATTAAAATCAATCATCAGCATCACAGGAAACTAAATTAAAAAGCTTGTTTGTTTTAACAGGCACTATCCTCAACTGATGACTTCCCTTTGAAAACCATTTGCTAGTTTTGGGAAATGAGGCTATTAAAAAAATCAGCTTTGTATACTGGCACCAATTAAATGGCATCCGTTACAGTTACTTTACTAAAGCTTCAGGGAAAAAACCCATGAGGAAAATCGAAGTGGGAAGTGCCCAACTTGCAAATTACTGACTTGTATGCTATTCTTAGTTACTAGGTACACAGGCATTTAATCATGTTCTGAAATCAAAATCTTGTTAAGAAAAAAATAATCAAACCTGCAATCAATGTTATCACGGCATTTGAAGCGGTGCAGCCAGACAACTGCTGCACAAGAGCTTAAAGAGAAGCACAAACAGCAGATGCAAAAGCTCAGAGGCAGTGGAGGGAAAAATCCAGACTGCATGTGAGGGAAACAGGTGCCAACCAAGAGATGTGCAGCACCAGGTTCCAGAGGTCCTGCTCCCAGGTGATTACTGGGATGGACATATGAGGAATGGACTGAAAGGTCTGAGGATGAGAACGGGCCAATCCCTCTCTGCCCAGCCAATCAAAACAAAGACACAGAAGGGTGATATAAGATGGATAATTGGCATAATAAGGCAGTACCAGCTGGATTTTTTGTGATACAAACTAGACTGAAGCCTCTCAAATGTCATACTGTTTGTACTTAAGAGCCACACACACTGAAAAGAAAAAGCTACTGTATGCCACCAGATACTGGTAGATAAGCCCAGTAGGAACCACAGCAAAGGGAAGAACCAGGATTTATGTACAAATACCTCTTGAAGACTGCAAATCAACAATCTAAGTGTAAGAACAAAAAGTGCTGCCTCAAAATCCACACCAGCATTCAAGAGAAGATTTTGCAGGAAACAAAAGTGAAAATCATGGCAAATAACCTCACAACAAAGGGCAACGTCCTGCCACAACAGGAGGAAGCAGGTACTGTGCGTTAATTCAGACACTGGCCAGGTGTACTGGGTCTGGCTGGGAGGTAGTTAACTATAAGATAATTACTGCCATTAAAAAAAAGGAAAAAGCACCATTACATTCATGGGGAATAAAAGTAGCACAAGGGAATCAGAATGAAACAAGTATTGTCAAAATTTGACATGGCCATCAGTCTACTACAGGGAAGGATCTTACAGGAAAAGAAAAGATCTTGAGCATGGCTTGTGTGGAACACAAATACTGAATTTTCAAAACCAAGGACTAAATCAAAGATTGAGATCATTGATGAAGAACTGTAACAGTCAACCCTCCCCTCCTGCCCCGATTTTTGTAAATGTGGATAAGAAAGTTGAAAAGCCTAAAGAGCAATAGAAAAGAAATAGAAAACACTGGTCAAAAGACCAGGGAACAGGTTTGGTCCTGTGGTGTTTAAGTTGATGGTAAAATCCTGATGTATCCTACAATCTATCCGCAAGACAGGATTTGATGAAAACAAACTGGAGGTAAGATGTGGGAGTGTAATTAGACAGCATGTCAAAAGGAGAGGAAAAAGGCTTGGAACAGCAGATTCTGCACACAGGAATGATCTGAAAAACAAGATATATCTTGGGATTACTAACCATATTACAAATTACAACAGAGTCCAGTTACTCCAGGTGCATGGTAACGTACACAGCAGACATTCAATTTTATTTATCAATATACAAATCTCAGTTACCAGTTTTGAACTTCTTGTTGTGTTGATAGGTAGCCAGTTTATTTCTTGTCATCTGACCATGTAATTTCATAATCTGTATACGTTTTTTTCAGTATCTCTACAGTCACCGAATGATCTGCTTTTCCATAGCCCTGCATGAAAGAACAAGTGCTTGTTAGACACGTACAGAAAGTAAGTCCACAGAACCACTGAGTTATTGTCAACACAAATTACCCAGTTATGATTCAATACTCCAAGTAGTTCACATACAAATCAAATACAGGTTCTAAAAGTCTTTCCTTGCAGTATGGTTTTTTTTTTCCATTGTCCTCTCCAATTCCCCCCACCCTGATTTGCAGAAAATAAATGACATAAGCCAAGCAATCTCAAGTAACAGAGGATGCATTTTTCACATCACAATTTTTCCAGCAGAAAGCTTGTTCTAAAATGTTCCCACCCTCTCAGCAACCATATTTATTGAAAGTTCTTTTAAACCAGAGAGATTGCATTGACCAGCTTGAATGTATGAGCATAAAAACAACTGATTTGGCTCAGCTGAAGGAAAAGGGATTAAGAAGCCACATGTGTGAACACCTGAATACTATTCTAGCCATTAAAGAAATCAGTTTTCATGTTTTATTAATTTGCAACCTTGCCTTAGCTGGTAATGGCGTAATTTTAAGTATCTATGCTCTTCAGCCACTGCTACTCCAAACTAAGGCAAGGTGAGATGACCCATGTGATTTTTAACCTTCATTTAAGTCATTGATCAGTGTTACTCTTTCACTGACATTTAATGACACCAGCATTAAAGTGCACAGGTTAAAGTTATTGATGCATTATAAAATGCAAGCTTTTCAAAACATCAGCAGGTAATATAGTTATGTCAGAAATACCACAGGTCTATACTGTCAGTTGTAAAGCAACAGACCTACAGATCACTCTTGCCTTGGTAATCACTGTGAAGACAACATCTGGTTTTGCAAATAATAGCACAGCATCTACTTCAAAAGAAGTCAGTGACTATTTCTCTGGTTTTCATAAAACTCCCAATATAGTGCTGTTTTCAAGTCTGACAACAAATCTCCAAGTCAAGAGAAGCATTAAGACAATGTAATTAATATACTAACTTCTGACCTGCTAACTGAGGCCTTCTGAAGCTCCAGGTCTCTGCCTGACAGAGCCCTCATGGTAATAAAACTCTGCTTTTACACAGTCCTCATCTGTCAGCATCAAGGCACCAAAAGCCGAGAAACAAAGTATTTTCCATAGACCTTGCATGACAAGAGCAAGAGTTGACCACTGCCTCTAACACTAAATTGGCAGCTGAACCAATAATACAGGTGTCAAGCCTCATCTAAATATGCAATGAGGACCTGCAATCACAAGAACTTAGTAGAATTATAAGTTCTTATATAATTATAAGAACTTAGAAGCATTATACACTGCCTTCCCATTCCATAAAAATCCTGAAGTTTCTTTTTTTTTTGTACGATTTCAGGTGGCAAGAGTCATCTTGGAACAAAAGCAGCACTAACATTTAAAAAAAACTCAGCTCATTCAAGGCCCAGCCTTCACTGCTCATCTGACTAAGGTAAGCAGGTTTGAAGTAGCCACTATTTTTTTTATAAAAAATTAATTCAACTTAATAGAACTGTTTTCTTCTTGTTTACATTAGAAGCCTAAAATCTTTACTCACAGCATTACTACAGAAGCAGCTATGCTTCATCACAGAGCAACACAAGAAACAGACCACAGCATGTTGCCTAAATTCAAGAAGTAATTACCACTTACTGAGTCTTTCATAAAGAAATTGAACTTTAACAGAATAGTAACAGGTAACAAAAATGCTCTGGTTTCTGTATACTTGGAAGTTACTTTTATTCCCACAAAATACATTTATGTGAAACCACATCTTCACCTACTAGAAATTCACCACATTTAAACTGGTTCTGCTCTTCTCCCTCAACACATACACAGAACATCATTCACAACTTAGCTGGTCAACTACCAACCAACATTTGTATTGGCCAATAAAGATCATAATATAGCTGGATCAGGACCCTGCAGCTACAAAGGGGCTATTTCTGCTCTGGCAATAAGACAAAAAAATTCTGAGTCAAGAGAAGGTAGCTTCCATTTTCAGTCTTGATTGTAACTTAATGCTGATATTATTCCACATTAAATTATCTAACTATTTTTGCTTTCGTCTCCTGCCCTTAAAAACTGTGGGTTTTTTCTAATCTATCTCACAAGTGAGCCAGACAAGTTTTCCAGTTAATGTTTACACTGTGATTCAAATTGCTGAAAGCCACCACAGTATAAAACAAAAACCCCAGAACATCAGAGACGAAAGGATCTGAAGAAACACACAAGAGATGCACTTACTGTAGAGAGCCCAAATACCCTAATTTTCTTGTCTTTGCTGTTATGATCAATTTTCCCTCCTCCAAGGCATTTGCACTCATATCCCAGCTTTTCCATCTCGGGATTTACTTTTTCAAATATATGATCTGCACAAGAAGAACGGTTAGAACCATTAGAATATGCACTAGGCAGCAAATCCTCTAGGAGCTCTTCTTTTCAGCTATTTTCCCTGCTCATTTTCCTCCAGTTCCCTTCTTTCACCTACACGAGAGGGAGATTTCGCTTGACAGACACAGAAGAGCTGTAATTAAGGTTCTCCGTTTCAGGTTTTTTTTACTTAGTTGACATATCTCATTCTCCTAAATGAGGTTTACCGCGTTTGGAAGTGACAACTGACAGAGATATTGACCTGCTTTCCATATTCGCATGCGGCACCCATAAAGGGGGGGAAAGGGGCTTCTGAGGTACGCCCGCTGACAGCCGCCGCCGCGGGCCAGGGGCTCCCCCTCAGACTCGCTCGGCGACCGCGTCCCGCACCTGAGGGGCGCTGCCGGGGAGGGCCCCGCTACCGCCCGCTTCCCCAGCCCCGCCACGCACTGTGGAACTCGGCCGCCTTGGTGCCGCGGACGATGTCCCGCCGCTCGCCGCCGCCCGGGCGCTGCAGCTGCACCAGGATGTACTTGAACGTGCCCTCGGGGTCGATCTCGACGTCCCGCACGGCCGCCATGGCGCTACCGGCAGCCTCTGAGGCGAACCGCGCGGGGGCGGGGCCGGGGCCGCCGCCGCCTCACAGGCTGCGCTGCCCGCTCGTTACTCCTTCAGGCTGCCCAGGGCGGCCTTCTCCATGCGCCCCTTCCTTGGCTGCCGGTCCTCCCAGCGCCGGGGCCTGCCCGCAGGCACCCACCGTCACGGGCACGGCGTTTACACTGGAGGTTTGTATCTCTTATTTCATAGATGTAAAGAGTAACCTCCAGAGCCGTGGGGCGTTAAGCTCTGCCTGTCCACGACCCTCTTCCCTCCGGTGTAAGAGGGTCATGGACAGGGAGAGCTTAACACCCCACGGCTCTGGAGGTTACTCTTTACATCTATGAAATAAGAGATACAAATTTACCTCCTGTTCACCTTATTTTATGGGTTCCACTTGACGAGTTAGGCAAACTCCTCATGGGTTCGTCACAAATGTCTAGAATGACCAAGATACACACACCAACATATTGAAAATTGAGTCTATAATACTTAATGGAAGAAAGAATTGTTTACTTGTACCATTAAGAGCATGGTCTTGTATCAAGTGCTTCCTCCAAAAAGCAGCCCCAGCCCCACCAGGCCTCCCCACGGGCAGCCGCCGCCAAGCCCGCGGCCATGGCCAAACAGGTTGGCAGGGACACACTGGGAGGCTGTGCGGACATTTGGGGAAAGACCCAACACCGTTTGCTGGGGAAAACAACAGGAGCCCAGGCAGCACCTGCTCAGCCCAGCTGGTCCGCTTTGTGCAACACAGACAATCAAAACCATGTCAGATAGTCTGGTTATGAAATCTTTATGGGAACCTTTCCTCTTCCCCTTAATGCATTTATTGAAAAGTAAGGCTTTCTGTGGGAGTGCATACCTCAATTTTGAGAGGAAGTGTTTCTCAGGTCCCAGAATGAATTTCTAGTTGTGAGGTAAATGTCACCTAACCAGCAAATTCCACAGAATGTAAGGAGAAGGCCAAGTGCAAAGTCCTGCTCCTCAGTCAGGGCAATCCCAAGCACAAGTACGGGCTGGGTGGAGAATGGATTGAGAGCAGCCCTGAGAAAGACTTGGGGATGCTGGTTGAGGAGAAGCTCAACATGAGCTGTCAGTGTGTGCTGGCAGCCCAGAAAGCTAACCATATCCTGGGCTGCATCAAAAGAAGCGCAGCCAGTAGGTCGAGGGAGGGGATTCTGCCCCTCTACTCTGCTATGGGTGGCTGACAGGATCACCATTCTATGAGCCTTCCCCTCAAAAGAAGAAAAAAGTAAAGAAAAACCCACTCTATCCTCTAGAACAAATCACTGTCCTGGAACCCGATCTAGAAACAAGTGGTATTGAACATGATCTAGAACCTGCTCTAGAACCAGTAAGTGATCTAGACCCTAAACTGAGCTAGAAACCCTATCTAGAGCCCTCTCACTCCCAAACCACCACCTCCACAATTCACCCCTGATCTTGGAAACAACTGCACTGACACCCCCCTAAATGAAAACCAGACTCAAACACATCTGGACCCAAACTCTAGGGCCCCAGGTCAACAGCAAGCACATTTCTTTCTCCTTTTCAAGCAAAGGGATTGGGAAATAGACAGATGAATGCTGATATTGTCTGCTAGAAAAGTAGGTAGTGCCACCCCGACATTGATGGTGACTATTGATGCTCTCATGAGACCTCACATGCAGTACTGCCTTCAGCTCTGGGGACCTCAGCATAAGAAGGACATGGAACTGTTGGAGCCAGTCCAGAGGAGGGCCACGAAGATGATCCAAGGGCTGGAGCACCTCTCCTAAGAACATAGGCAGAGAGAGTTGGGGTTGTTCAACCTGGAGAAGAGAAGGCTCCAGGGAGATCTTATAGCAGCCTTCTAGTACTTAAAGGGGGCCTACAGAAAAGCTGGAGAGGGACTTTTTACAAGAGTGTGTAGTGATAGGACAAGAGACAATGGATTTAAACTGAAAGAGGGCAGATTTAGATTACAGCTAAGGAAGAAATTTTTCACTCAGAGGATGGTGAGGCACTGGAACAGGTTGTCCAGAAAAGTTGTAGGTGCCCCATCCCTGGAGATGTTCAAGACCAGGTTGGATGAGGCTTTAAGCAACCTGGTCTAGAGGAAGGCATCCCTGCTTATAGCAGGGGGGTTGGAACTAGATGATCTTGAAGGTCCCTTCTAACCAAACCATTCTATGGTTTCATGAATATCCACATTTTAAATACTAGAAGTTTTTTTAAAGTTTCAAAATATTTCCTCAAGGGAGGCTCAACATAGCCACATCTTTTAAGTCATGTATTGTAAGTCATTTTCAACTGATCTATTCTATTAATACATACAAATAGTAAATCATTGTTGACATGAATTTCTCCAACACTAATATAAAACCAGTGCTTGAATATAGATAATGTGCTAGATAAACTAAGATGCAACACATAAAAAATATCAGCAAAAGAATATGTATCATTTGGATAGAGCATTCAGAGGTAAATAAACAAGATAAATATAATTTTTTAACAGAATTTTTGTGATATATTTCTTTGTAATTAAAGTTATTTACTAAATTACTTCATTAGCTGTCTTAAGTTGTAATAATGATTTTTAATAACTTATTATTTCAGATACTATTGTTAGTTACCTTTTTGAGTACAGAGTAGTACCATCACTGTGAAGAAAAGGACCAGAGACTCAGTAAGGCAAGCCAAATTCTTGTTAGCTGTACCTTAGGGGATGAAGAGGTGAGAAGGGCCTTAAGTAGAAACCAAGCCTACCATCTCAGCTGTTCTGGATTTGCCAAGGCAGGCAGGGAAAGTGATAAAATCTGTGTCTGGGTAAAAGACTCTTTAGGATCATGAAGCTGAGAGAGGTCTGTGGAGGTGAGATGGTTGCTCTAGTTTGCTTTGTTTGGTTCAGTAGTAAAGGTCTGTGGGAATGTTGTAGTGTTAGTTCTTTAAGCTTCTTTTAAGCAATGTAAAAGGTCTATTTTTGCTTTGATAGTTTTTGTGTATACAGCTTACTCTTTGTTTAGTTTGTCTATTAATTTAGCATGATATTTGATGCTCTTATTTATTTCTTCTTAAGCATGAAGAAAGTTTTGTGGTGCTTGCTTGTTTGAATGAACCTTGCCTTTTTATTTTTAATTAGAATAGGATACTTTATTTGCTTGAGCCCAGAAGCCTGTTGTGTGACTATGGCTGTAGAAAACTTTATTGCCTTGTTGCAGTTAAAATGCACGGAAGGAACCAGCAACAAACAATGGTAATACTGGTGAGCAAGGGTAAGGATGGCAAAGGAAATCTGTATGGCGTACCTCGGCTAGAAGCTAAACTTTAAAGGAATTTGTTCTCCACAAGGAGAGCAGGCATCTGGCTTGACCTGGCATGAGTTTGAGCAGATAAGTTTGTCACTTAACAATAGGCAAAGCAGAACTTTATCCTGTTGTCCTTAGTGCTTTTGTCTTCCCAGGCACCCACCTTATCCAAAAGTAGTTTTTTATGCTACACTGAGGTATAGGAGCTTCCTGTTGGTTTTCTAGGCTAAAGACAAAATTCCCCTGCTGTTGGCGGTAATTGTTAGTGTGTCACTTTGTGGGCCTCAGGAGTGCAAAGAGGATGGCATGGGGCAACAGGGGTCTCAAACCAGAGACAGCCTGCCTCCAGTGAAACTGCATGGAGGGACTTTCCTCTTGGAATGGGCGTACCGATATCTAACTATGGCAGCGAGTTTGGCACTATTTTCTGAAACATTAAGGAGTATTTTATTTATTTGGCCAGGTGACATCTTATCGCTTCACAGCAGTGTCCTAAAAACCATTGTTCTGAGGAAAGGTATTGTAAATATCTCAAATTAGGTAACAGTGAACTGCTGCAATGACGATTAAGATAGGATAGTAGATATTTTTCTTCAATGGTTGCAGCCAGGCCATAAAGGTAAATGTTGCCAGTATTTTTTCCTTTTCCATGTTATATATTGTGTTTGTTTTATATTATGGTTTGCAGGCTTTGGACTGGACCCAAATGACTATAAAGTTGCACTGATGTTTTTTATGCCCTTCCTATCATCAAGTTGTTTTAATCCACAAGGCCTTGTGAAATCCACCAATCCTTACATTAGCTTGGGCTGTGCCAGTGTTGCGATGTGTGTTGCAGTGGATTGAACTGTTGCTGTAGCAGAATGTGTAGTTACGCTGTTGTTAGGCTGAATCTGGGATACCTGAGCCCAGTTACTGGTTGAGCTAGTGCATTGGAACCTGGTCAAACTTCTTTACATGTTCTAGCAATCAGAGAGATTAAAAAGAAGCAACAAAACCTGTGGTTCATGTGACAGGGTGTGATAGCTGGGTGTAACTATTGTAGCTGAGATGTCCTGATATCTGTCACACTTGCACCTTCTGAAAGTACTTCCTGAGCATCTTGAAAGGGTTAAAGCAGATTATAGCCCTGTGTTCTCTATTGCATCCCTTATAACAGGGTCCTGTGACTATGCTTTTTCTGTTTAATAACTCTTGAAAGTGTTAGTAAATGTTGACTCGGTTTGGGATCATGACAGAGAGATCATTGTTACTATATTCCTACAGGGCTGATGAAAATAGGTGGAGAACGGAGATGCTGCGAGTGTTCCTGCTGAGGGAGTGGGTTCCTGTGTGTCTTTTGAAATGTTTGTGTGATGACAGCTGCTGATAGGGGACAAATACATTCTTGTCATCACACTTAACTGCGTTTCTGCTGGGCTTTGTGGTGGCGTTAAGGCTGTGATATTTGTATCTTTTTATAGTAATGTTACAGGAACATTTTTCTTCTCTGAGCCCCTACCCCAGAAGAAGAATTGCTCTTTTCAGGAAGTGTGTATGGTTACTGAGCATTCTCTTTGATTCTTTTTCCCAGAGTTTCATGGTTTTTTGGCTACTGAGGTGGACAAACAGTCTTCAAATAATCTTGGAGGAGGTTTCCACTTGAGTGCAACGCCCTTAGAAATAGGCTCTGGAGTGTTTACTAGATGTAAGCAGTAGCTTGACACATCAAAAAACAGCTTCTTTATCTTTAGTCTTTATATCCTCTAGCCTTATGCCACTTAGTAGCTCTAACTACAATTCAAATTAGGATTTTCTTCTGAAAAAAATGGAAACAGTGACTTTAAGTACATGGATTGTTACATAGGCGTGTTAAATGTTAGTTTTCCAACAAATACGGCTTCTGAATATAGCTTAAGGAATCCAGGTGTGCCAGTATCAAACCTAACAGCAGAAGAATGTAACAAAGGCATTCTGAAAAAATGAAAAATAATCAAATCAAGTAGCTTAAATGTGTTATGAGCAAAGCACAGGTGGGTAATATAAATGCAGCTGCATTTTCTTCCAATGTATTGGCAGTCCAGCTAGAGCACGCGTAGAATATCTGCAATAAAATAGAGTATTGTAGTTACGTCAAGTCACAGGTTGCTAGGAGTTCCTGAGACATAGGTGCTAGCAGAGGAAAGCCAGTGTTGTGTCTTACTAAGGATTTCTAGAGTAGCTCTGCCCAAGTATCCCTTTCTTATAGTTGACTTACTTCTTTCCCTCTCATCTTGCTGTGAGTATACCTGAGATGGCTGTTGTAGGACTGTCATCTGCTAATTTGACTCCTAAAGCCTTTGCCATGAAAGCAGAAGGTTGGGTCCTTACGGGCCTTCCCTTTAAATGTCACTGACAAAGTGTGCATGTACAAAGCAGAGCAAATTGCTGGAGGTTTTCAGGATGTGATTGGGCAAAGTGCTAGAGAATCTCTTCTAGGCTTACTTCCTCACGAGAGGCTGGACCAGGTGATCTTTTGAGGTCACTTCCAATGTGAGCTATTCTATGAAATTCAAGTGCTAAAGTTATTGAAAGACAGTTCTTTGCATTTTTTTTTTTACTTTAGGTGTGTGTACTTATGAATGTGTAAATGGACTTCTCCCTTAAATGTTTTCATGCATGCAAAGATTAGATATTCATAAAAGAGGATCCTTGCAAATAGAAGGTTCATAGCTTCTCCCCTGCATTTCTCCAGATCATTTCTGTGTAGTCAGTAACAGCGTTTTTCAATCAGGTTTGAGTTACTATCCTACTTCTAAAATTCAGGCAAAGCACTATGTACAGCATTTCACCTCCTCTCCTGGGCTTAATGTCAGGAGGTCAGCTCTGAGACTAAGTTACATTTTGACTCACACAGCAACATTCAGATAAGTTGAGTATCTGAAATAACGCCTTTCCCCTGCATTGTGTTCTGTGTTTTACAGCCTTCAGCTGAAATGACTAAGTGGCAAAGTTGAGTACGCAGTAACTTATGTTTACAAAGCAAACACCCTGGCTTCCCTTTCTGAGTAACTTGATAACGGAAAGGATCCCTGAAAAAGCCAGGCTTGAAGGCTCAAATAGGTTAACCTGTGTGCATGATGACTTACGAGAGAGATTTTCTGATCTGTAGTTAAAAGCTAATGTAGCTTTGAGTGGAATTTTGGAGGAATTGTTATTGACTGTTGACAACTGTCACTTGTTTTCTCAATTCGGATTGAAATGAGGGGTGGGGAAGAGAAGAGGTATATGAAGACATTAAAGCCAGTTGTAATTGAACAAGTTCAGGTAGCAGAAGTCATCTGACTGCAGAAACAGTTCCGATCTGACTGACTTATCGTGCCGAAACCCAGGATTGATGTACTGTGCAGGTCTTAGAGCTGCCATTCCGGCTTGCTTTCAGTGCCCAGACTCTACTAGTTAACTTGGATGACAGCATAAAAGGAAGAAACTGGATTGCAGTTCAAGATCATTTAAGAGTAGGCAAAAAACCTGAGCGCCAAAAGTATCTTAATGTGAAAACATTCTCATATTTATTTTGCTATTTAGCCTCTGATCAACAAGTGACTATAGGAGGAATATTAGTATCATGCAAATGTGTTAAATATACATTGTGCTGCAGTGGAGCTCACCATGGGATTATCTCAAGTCATTACACTAATCCAGGTTACCAGAGTCAGGAAAAGGGAAACAATCGGTTTGAACTCCAGCTTTATAAATTTTCCCTTTTATTGAGCTCTTTGACAGCAGGGCACAAGGTGTAAGGATATGTTTGGCCCTTTATTGTATTACAGGAAAATATTAAGAAAAGAATTTTGAAGTAGGTAATTTCCAATGCATGCAGCTCTCTACCAAGAGAGAAAATTGAGGGTTGACTTTCAGCTGGACTTGCAGGATTTTTTTTCCTCTCAGAATGAGAGTACACCATTGAGTTGAGCAGAAGAATGCCTAATACACCAATGCAAACGAAATACGTTGTTGTAAATTATGACTGTCGTGGACATCAAAGATCACAGGTCTGCTCTGCTGCTTGGCCTGCTTATTTTAATAGGCTTTGAATGAAGTTTTTTCTTCAACAGCTGTTGGGTAGCAGCTCCTCAGATTAGGAATGAAGACAGAGCAAATGCAGGATAACATTATCTGTCTTGGTATTCACATCTTTTGGATCTGTAGTCAGTTCAGCAGCCAGAGGCTTGGTTTGTGCACTGAAGGTGAAGAATAGAAGCCAATTTTCAGCATGCAGGAGTCTGAAGGACCTCTGATGGGTCTTTATACCTTGCTTTCATGAATAATGCTTTCATATGATCCCTTTCAGAAACTTAAGATATGCTTGAAAATCAAGTTTTTTGTTCTGCTACTCATAGAAGGCATCATACTTATATCATTGCTCTGCTGGCTAGAAACTCCCTCCTAATTTCCAGTCTATATTTAATCACAAACTCTTTGTATCCATTTGAGTTTTTTGTACCTACTTTATCCGTTTATATACAGAAAACTTCTGATCGCCTTCTTTACTTTCCTGATACTTATAAAGAGCCCATCGCATCCTTTCTGAGCCTTCTTAGCTGCTTCCTTTTCCCCAGACTTAAACACAAATGGTTGTCTTTAGAGGGAACTTCATGGAATATTTCTTTTTAGAAAGTCTAGAGTTTCCTACTAGGAAGTGTCATTCTCCTGAATGACCGTATCACCTGCCTGTCACAGAGTTGGTAGTCGAACCCCCTTTGAAGCAATGAACACATATTTCCCACCGTAGAATCCCCTTGGTCAGTGAAACCAGTCTGCTGGGGTTGTTTTTTCAGGACTCTGCTGTCCTTCGGTTGTCCTTCCCTGCCTGTAGTGTCCATACCTCACAGCATATGTTGGGGGCACGAGGAAAGCATGGTGTGCAAGTGATGATTCCAGAGTCCCAGCTGTTACTTTGTGGTCTGTAGAGATGAACAGTGTGAATGAGTTGTTTAATTGATCAGAGTTAATTTCTGTGGGATCTGTGACATCCTGACTATAAGGGCCTTTCAGCTACAGCTGCTTTTCTTCAAGATGCATTTACATTCATAGAGCAGAGGTACAAGGAAACTGTGTGTCCCTCCTTAGTCAGTGTTGGGAGTGCGGTTCCCTAGGTAAAAATCACAATGAAGAAGAAAGATGGATGGGGAATGTAATTGTAAGAAGTCTTACTTGCAGAGTTCTGGATGTAGGTTGAAGGGAAAAAGTAGATTATTTTTATTTCTTCTAGTGATATACTAATATTTGTGTCTGTGGGCTGATTTAGCTGTAGCAATAGTTCTACTCCCAGAGATAAGACATCAGATGCAGAGGAAAAGAATGAAGAGCTGCTTTCCCAAACTCTGTCATTCAGTGAATGCCAAGGTCAGGGAGCAGAGTGTGGTACACATACGAATGTATTCTTGTTCTGCCATGTTACTAAATTATGTACCTTAGTAAGTGAGGGAAATGCCTTTAAAAGGACATGTGTGCTGTTTATTTTGGGAGAAGAAAGTTGAATCCTGCCTTAATGGATAGAAGAAAACACATAGGATTGGTGGTTTAACACTTATTTTGTTTATTTAGTAGCTAATGGCACAACCTGGGTAAGAGATGAAAAATTACAGTACTGTCAATTTTGTTCTGAATTCTTTTCCCATTGCTTTAAGCATCTAAGCAAGTGTATTTGCTCTCATTTTTTGTTAATAGAGAGACAATGGATCTCCTTTGACTTAACCTTTAGATAAACCTTTGTCTGTCTTTGGCTGTAGAGAGTAGAGAACAACTGCACTTCTAATGTACTTCAGGGTAGGCATAAATCTGGATCTTTCATTCTGTTTTGGCAGTAAGGTAGCTTCTCCTTCGTGGTTTGTATACCCAGTCTAACGTCACGGGGATTTCATTGCTTAGAAGTGTAACTCTTAGAAGAACTGAACTCTTAACTGCTTCAAATAAGAATGTTGCATGCAGGCCCAGTATTTTCTAGCTGATAAATGACAGTCCCTTCACTTCCTGCTGATCCAATACCTATTATGTAAGTAAGCTTTGATTATGACTTCTGTGGTCTAAATAACCTGACTCTGCTACTGATTGCAGTCGTGTGACTACAAGAGATGAGTAAATGCCTATTGATAAATGAGAGGAAAAACCCAACAAATATATACCAGGAAAGATAAATATAGAATCACAGAATCAATCATTTAGGTTGGAAGAGACCCTTAAGATGGAGTCCAATTGTAGACCTAACACTACTAAATCCACTGCTAAACCATGTCCTGAAGTGCCATGTCTACACATCTTTTAAATACCCCCAGGGATGGTGACTGCACCACTTCCCTCGGCAGCCTGTTCCAGTGCTTGATCACCCTTTTGGTGAAGGGTGATCAACAGGGTGGGGGATACATGCTTTGCGTTTGAGAAAACTGACTTTGTGGGTTGCTTTTAAGCTCAAATATGAAAGTACAGCAATTTCAGGGTAGGTGACAGACTCGCCCTTCCTGATGAGTCAAGAAATCTAGAAGTGGCGGAAGAGCAAAATCTTCACTGGAAAGTTAAAGTATTGTTTTCAGGCCCAGGAAATAAGGAAAATCCTAATGATCTTTACACCAGTTAAATGGAACTTTACAAAGCCTCGTGGTACTGTTTTTTGTCCGGGAAACAATAAAATTGAGCAATTTAACACCATTGCTTTCGATGTTAGTGATGAATGTCTTTGTTTTTGAAACAACTACTATGTGCATCAATTGAAGTACCCTCCACTGATGATTCTATGTTAAACATGCCTGTCCTAAAAAGCAATTATTTAGCCAGCTGATAGAAATAAACTCTCTTGGAATAATTCATGGATGTTGTGGTTGTGGCAAACTTATGGTGGAGTGGCTAGAATGCTCCTGAAAGAGTACTTAATTCAGAACTTCTGTTCTATCATGGTCTACTGATTGAGAAAAGTCAGCAGTAGGATGAACAATGTGCCTTTGCCAGCTGTTCATGGGTTAGGTTTTACTTCTCAAGGCTGTGCAGTTGTTCTTTGTACGTTTGTCTTCTGCTTTGAAGATTTCAGATATCAAGTGATAAGATTTCATTCCACAGAATGCCAGTAGCTTTGATGATGGACCTTTCTGCTTCTTGGTTTTATACATGGCATCAGACAGTGAGGACAGTCTCTGGGGCTTGGCTTTCAATACAAAGGTCAGTACTGTCCAAAGCACCTTTTAGGTACAGGATCCAAAACTTCTACGTCCTCCAAAAATGTGGCTCTCTAGTTTATAATCTACTGCAGACAACACTTGGAAAGTTTATTTACTACTTGTTTCCCAGTGAAAAAATTAAGGACTAAAGTATCTGTACTGGCCTTCTCTGAAGCTTACTTAGCAGACATTTCTTCCTAGAGCAGCACAGCTCCTGGGGTGGAAAGTCTGGGCTGAAAACTTGTGGAGAAACCTGAGAAATTACAATATTCAAGTTATAAGGTGCTGTATTTAATGATTAAAAAATTGTTGTTGAACATTGCTTTAGCTATGGACTCGAGCACATTAAATACTGTGTCCATCGATGTATAAAAATTATGTGCCTGAAACTGACTTAAGCACTGAAAAAGAACAGATCTGAAGCTTGGAATTCATAAGCTAATGGTGAGATGTATTAGTAAGGTAGTGAAGCTAATTCCCTCTTCATCCTTTTGGTAGTCTATCCCTCATAATACTGCAAATGGAAAACGAAGGATCATGTCAACATTCCAATGCTACTGATAGTTCACATGCTAACTGATAAGTCAAAACAGTGTTTTCTGGGAACAGAGCTAGGCAGAAGCTATGCAAAGAATTTGCAAAACAAAACACGTTTCTCATGATGACCACGTTTATAGAACCAACCACTTAATCTCCTAATCCTGAAACTTCTCTCACTCCTCTCATTTGCCAAAAACAGTAACTGTTCTCTTCCTCAAAGCCAGCATTCCCATCAGTGTCACATCTGGGACATCTCACCTGCTGAGAGTATGGGAATATGGAACAGACCTGGGCAGTAACATCAACAGTGCTAGGACTACACATAGGTTATATAGTTATTCTTTCTTACATGTGCATCAAGAGTGGCAAGGCTCCAAGAGCTTCTCTGCCATTATTTCCAACAGTAGAATTAGAAATAATCAAGTTCTGCATGGAATCAGTTCCACCTGCAACTGCAGGCAGCCAAGTATATGTGATGTTAAGACCAGCCCTGCTTTTATCTTAACTCAAGGTGTGAGTTTTTTCCTCTGCCCCTTTGTTCTGTTTCATATTTCAATGCACTGAATCACACCTTGCCAGTGCAAGTGATCCCTGGCTTCAGGTTAGATTCTTGAAAGTATATTTTACTTATTTGGAGGAAATTGAGCAGTGTGAGTCACATCAGAGTTCCTGAAATGAGAAGTGGAGATAAGACTTTTCTGGCTCCTGGGGTTTCACTCCAGACATAGTGGAGACTGTCTTGGGCAGCCTGAGAAATTCCAGCTTATTTGTAGCAGTTGTCTTGCTGAGTTTATTCACACTTAATCAGACACACAGGCTGAGGGATGAGTATGTTTTTTGGAAATTATGTTTTCTTCCCATCTAGACCTCGGGGAAAACTTGTGCCTTAGAGCTTTTGTCTCTGAATTTTTAAAGAATTAGTGTTTCAAGCTCCTCTCCAAACAGGAAACACCTTCACTACTGACAGCAGAACTCCTTTTCCCCTCAAGGCTGGCTAAAGCTCTTCCTCTTCTAGTGAGTGTTACTGTGGGTGAAGCTGGAGTTTTTTCCATGACTTCAAAATTTCAAGTAGTTTTACAGCTCTTTGCCATGGGATAAATGTCTGTTGTACAAGCTATTTTGACATAAATACTTATAAAGTGTTTTAATTTAGGAATGACAAATATAGCTCCTAGAAGAGAGGTGGAACTGGGTTACTCAGAGGGACTTCATTTTCTTTTTGTCTGTTGATATAAAAGCATCATTAAAACGTTTAAAAAGGAAGACTTATAAGATTACATCTACATTTACATATTTCTAATGTAGGTAAAGAACCATTTGTTTAAAAAGACATGGAAAACTAATCTCTGTCTCTTTCTATATGTACATACATACTTGTGTATATTCAGGTTACCTGAGATTCCACCATGTTCTGTGTTTGTCTTATTTTTGTGATCTCAGCCAATTCAACAAAGAATTTCAGATAATCTAAATTTCCTACTGCACCTCATTTTCATAAGCTGCTGATAATGATATTGGCAAATGTTTCTCAAATCAAGACTTAAAAATCTCCAACAGAAAGCTAGACTCTACAAAACTCCTGTTCTAGTGTTTCATGGCCTCCTTATTTAGGAAAACTTCCTTTCAAAATTTGTCACTACAAATCAATCCAACAACTACTTGTAATGCATCAAGTGGACATAAAGAATTGTTCATCACGTGCCTCCTAAGCACTCTAAAATACCTTTAGGTTTTAGAATATCGTATAGATTTCTTACCTCTATCATCCTCTTCTACAGTGGGGTGGGAATAAAACAGTTAAATGCCTTTGTAATTTCCGAACATGTGTTACTTGAACTGTGATGTGTGGAGAGCTGATAGTTTGGAAAATGAGATCATTTACAATCTCCCTACAAGCCAGACAAGCATACGTATATGTTTTCAAGGAAGCAAACAAAATGAGGGTGTTCATAAGAAATAAAATTAGTAAATCTGATTGGTTTTTTGGTTGAAAACAATGCAGAGTGTCAAGATTGTATGAGATGGTCCTAGTTTCTTTTCCAAAAGAGAATAAAACTTTGATCTCCTTGTAAAGAATGTATGGACTGTGCTCAGGATTGAATTGTATTTTATCTACCTGTGTCTTTCCAAAATCACATTACTGAAGATTAGGTGCAGTACACCAGATGAGATTTGGCAAAGGCAGATTGGATTGAATAATTACAAATTTTGCCTTAAATAAAACATTCCTGTTAATATATATCAGAACAGCATTTCTTATTTTTAAAAATGACAATAAATCATTAATTTATTATAATAATGAATTCATGATCTGCTATAACTTCTAGTTCCTTTTCTACAATGCTCCTGCCTAGCCAGCAGTTTCCCAGTTTTTCTGGGTTGTTTTTTTGGTGGGTTTTTTTTTAGATTAAGATCATTGTGCTTGTTTCTCTTGATTTGTCCTCATTTCTTTTGGATCATGTCTCTAATATATCAAAATATGAGTCCTACATTGGTCCTTGCAATTCCTTAAAGCTTAGCGTCATCTGCAAATTTTCTAAGCATTTTAGATTATAATTTGCCGTCCAACTGAAATCAGCTCAAGTTAGTTCAGGATGAGCCTTCGCAGGGCTCGTTCGCACAGTGGTTTCAGACTGACGGAGATCTTTGGAAAACTGCCCTTTGAGCAGTGGTTACATCTCTTGCCTGTTTATTTTATGGTGATTTCAGCTAAGCACTGTTTCACTTGTTTGCTTATAAGAATGTCTCGTGGGACAATATTAAAAGTCTTAGTTATAGCAAACTGTAGTGCACTATTCTTTCTTTGTTACTCAGTCTTGAAGTACAAACTAGATTAATCTGCCAAGAATAAATCTATCGTATCAATGTCAGCTCTTCTTGGCAGCTTAGTAGCCTTCTGCTGATTTTTTTTTTTTCAATTTTTTCTTTAAAAATTTTTCAGTACGGTTCTATTATCTGAAGTGCTCACGTGGAAGTCCTGGCTTCTAATTAGCTTGACTTCTTTCCTGGGTACGGAGGGGCAATATTTGCTTTTTGTCAGCCCTCTGACACCTTTCCTCGTACTCTCAAAGGTAATTACTGAGGGTTTGGATCCTTAAACAGTATCTTGATTGGCTGTAACTGACATAATCTTCACTCCAGTCTTTCCATGCTCTGACCTGTTCTCTTCTCCTGATGCGTAACATTATTGCAGTAAATATAACTTCATTTTTATGTGTATAGAAAGAAATGACATTTCATAGAATCATAGAATGGTTAGGGCTGGAAGGGACCTTCAAAGGTCATCTAGTCCAACCCCCCTGCAACAAACAGGGATATCTCCAACTAGATCAGGTTGCTCAGGGCCTCGTCCAACCTGGCCTTGAATGTCTCCAGGGATGGAGCATCCACCACCTCTCTGGGCAACCTGTTCCAGTGTTCTACCACTTGACATGTCCTCTGTCAATTGCTGTCCTCCTTTACATAGCAGACCTGACTGGTTTTTGTTATTCTTACTCCTAATGTGTTTATATAGCCTGGTCTTACCTTTTGTGTCTCCTGGTAGCCTATCAAGTCAACTTTCCAACTGGAAAATTAGTTGCTGCTAGATAATCCTTGTTAAGCATCTCTGTTTGTAAGGGAAAAGAGGTGATCTGGAGTATTCCCATTCACTTATAAAAAGCTGGGCTTTCCCTTGTGGAAATGAAGGTCTGGAGTGTATAGGAAAAAGAATTGTTCAGCATTTCTAAAAATTTGGCTTGATTTAGGTTTAGAGTCTCCTGTTTTTCTGTCAGAGAAATTGAATTAATTTTAAGGAGCTATGTTCATGTAGCACAACAGGGGAGTGGACAACTACACCCAGCTCAGTGCGGCACAAGAAATGAGGTTCCTATGTTCCCAAATCAATTGGCAGAGGAAGAAAAAAAGCACAAATGTGAAATAAGAGTGAGAAGGGAATAAATCAGTAATATGAAAACAGCTAAGAGGCAGGCTGGATGGCATTTCTAGCTGGAATATCTGCAGTTCAACCTAAGTAACTATGTCAGAGGTTATTTTTCTTGAAATACCTATGTAACTTAGGATGCAGTGTGAGCTTTAGCTCAGAGGAATCCCAGTCTTCCTGAACAACAGGGTTGGCGTTTTTAAGCACTTTTGACTTTTAATAATGAGATTTTAACCTCTCAATTGTGCACTTTAAAAAATGCTTTTCAGGCTTTCTTTTTTCTGAAAATTTTGCATTTGTATTCATCTTCCATTATATTAAAAGGAGATAAAAATATTATCAGTGAATGGCAGAATTCCCTGGGAAAAACCAAAAAGAGCCCCATGTCAGTGATGCACAAGGGAATATTGCCAAGAAAAAGAGGCAGTCTTTTTTTAGAGTGGAGTTTTTACAGGCATATTGCTTTTAGGCTTTGGTGTTTGGAGTTTTTTTGTGTGTGTGTTTTTATCTACTGCAGACAAGAGGTCTCAGACAGCCCCTGTGAAGGAAGACTATTGTAAACTGTAGAAGGCTGTCTTCCTTCCTCTGGAGATTCCACTGGCAAGGCGATTTTGATGAAGTTTCCTCCACTCAACTTCAGAGCTTCTGTCACGAGAAGGCTGAGCACTTACCGGTAGGAAGCTCATAAAAGAATTTGAAAAAGTGAATCTCCAGGAAAAGGTGTAGGATTTTCTGCCTCCTGGCTCCACAGAGGATATAAACTATTCTGGAGTTGTCTGTAATTCTTCTATGTGTACAATGATAACAGCTGATCAATGTTTCAGGGGGAAAAAAAAAAAATCAAAACTCTTTACCCTTAGTTTGTATTAGGATAACGTTTACAGACCGCTGTGAAATTAGGCCCTGCTGCATGTCGTACTCTACAGGTGCATTAAAAGTGCCAGCCTCTGTTAGGAGGGTTTACAATCTGAAGAACTCAGAGAAAGGTTGGCAGACAGAAAATGTTTTCACTCCCAATTTAGAGACGACTAGCTGAGACTAAAGAAATAGCAGTCCTGATCTGACACTACCTGGAAGTCTCTGGAAGTCCGGTTGTTCTGAGCAAGGCTGGCACAGGTCTGGGCTTGCAGAATGCATCTGTGGAGTAGTCAAGAGTTAACTTCAACTTTCCACAGTTTCTCAATGATTTATTTGTGTTTCTAGCTTTGCCAGTTCACACCTGCCAGAAAGTGTTCTTCTCCCTATGAATATTCAGTATGTTGTTTTTAATCCTCACTCTATTCAGTAACTGACTTTGACATGCTTCCTAGGACTTTGTTGCAATTTCTAGTAAAATCTCGTATTTTGATAGTAACTGAGACTGGTTTAGAACATACTCTTTACTCTATCCTCTTTTCTGTGTTGGACTCCTTTAATGGCAGAGATTTATGAAGGTACAGCTACTTGACAAATACTTTTTTGTGAAATTGGGAATTAATACCAGCTGAGATCTTAGCTTAGGATCCAGAAGCCACCGATTTTTATTCTGTAGAATAGGCTGAGGCTCCAAAATAAGCTCCAATGTGTACTGTATAAACTATAACTATGTTTTACAGATATGAAATGGGTGCTACACTGTGTCCTCCTATCACTGACAACCCTTGTTGAGTCCTTTGAATGTCGAGCCTTGTTAAACCTCACCCATAATGGTGAATACACCTAGAATAACAGTTTGGCAACTGGACTGTCAGGACATAGTAAGTGCCTTAGTGGACATGGAACAAGTCTGTGGGATGGAGTGACATGACTGATCAGAGCGCAAGGAATAATACCACTTTGTGTCAACCAGGGTTGGAAGTGCTGGGGAAGGTGGACTCTGTGACAAGCTTCTTGTGTTGTGTCTTTGCACAGGGTTGAGAACCGAGCTAGCGTGTCTATTACTTGTGTTGCTCGTTCCCTACTTATAGTAGGGAACTTGTACCCAACAGTACTCGTGAGACCTCCTGTAACAGAGGCGAGAAGGATACTGAAGTGAGACTGTCCAAAACTACTTCTGTACGTAGCATGGCAAGTCACTCACCTTATCACTGAAGTGGTGGTTGTGTGAAGGTATGCTTGAGAATCAAGGAATAGAGTGCATCCAGGAGGACTACTGTGCAAGGAGTCGGCAATCCACCTGCTTACTGCCTTCTCCTGTACGCAGATGCACTCTGAGTAGCCTGGAGCTGCTTACCAACCCAAAAGTGTCCATGATTACTCAGGCATGTGTCTCCATACCATGGACACCAAGTGACTGCTCTATGCAGTGGTATAATTAATCAGTGCATACACAATGAATGTGCATGAATGCAGTACGAGACTAGTGTATTGTCTTGTCCACCTGAAATATTGTATGCACCTGTTCAGGAACTGTACCTCTATTGAGGTAAGGATATTGGAGCATATTGTCCAAGGGCCTGTTCAAAGCCAAGTCTGCCTTCCAAGCTTGACTGCTACAAGTGACTGATGAATCTGTATTGTAAGCAAGACTCTAGAAGAGTATTAGCGATCCTGGGGCTGGCAAACCTCACCACAGATGAGAACTCAGCACAGCATGCTGTGATCCACAAGGAAGGGCTTATCCAATGTTGCAGTTTCCATCTTTTACTCAAACTTAGTTAACCGGCTTTGAGTGTTGATGCCTTTCTTAATGAGATCCCAAAAGAAGTGGTATCTCTTTGATGCAAACCATTGTGGTAGGTGGTAAGTTGGAATCTGCTTATTCATGCAACGAACTCAAACTAACCATCTTGCGCCTTCCTGATATCCTGGAATTGTGTGTTTCTGTCAGTAAAACTATGTAATGCTGCACTTGGCAGTTTGTCAGCACAGTGTGTCTTTGCGGGAGAGTTGATTTGGCAAGGGCATGCATCAGGCTTAATGTGTGGGAGGGCCAGATCCTGGGATTTTCCAAGAAGTTTTTTTCCACGTGGAATTTCCTGTCTTGTGGAGGACAGGCCAGTTGAGAGAATAAAAGGCCGTAGTAAAGGCAAGGGATTACACAGTCCAGACACTTGGAGCTGAAGTTAATCTTCAAGTCCTTATTCTGCAACTTAACAACGGAAAGCAGTCACTGAGAAATATCGCAGAGGACTTTTGCCACCTGGCCACCACAACTACAGCCTGTGAGTATAAATGGAGTGTGTTATTCTGTTTTGTTCCTCAGCTAAAAGAAAACTGGACAGATGGAATTCCGTGTTGGTGTTCTTTAAAAGCTGTTTATATTTAAAAGCTGTCTTGATAAAGAACTCTTTTAAAATGAATGATTTCCTAAAAATGGAAATCTTCGTCTTTCGAATAATTGGTAAAAAAGTACGTAGAAAAGACTGCATAGACAGTATTTTATATTGAATTGTAAAAATTCAGCACTTGTTCTTTACAAATGTGTTCCTTTGATCTTTCATAGCCATCTGCTTAAAAGATAGAGAAGAGAAGACTCAGAAATATGATTTGCTTGTGGTTCCTATCTCTTCTTGCTTATGGTAAGTGTGTATGCCTCTGTGGAAAACTAGTTGGATGGTAAGATCAGTGTGACTGTTGTGTTTGAGTTCAGAATTAAACAGAATTTTTGAACCTGACCTAATTAGCTTGAGGCTAGGTTCACATAAGAAAACCTCTAACTGCAATGGCATGTTTCCCTGCTTGCCTGTCAAATACATAATTGGCTCCTAGAGTTTGCTATGAAGTCTGCAGAGCTTTGTGGGATCGGATGTAGTTTCACAGGCTGAAGTCCCTGTACTTGACGCTGACATGCCTGTTTTGAAGCTTATCATTTAATTGTTCATAAAATAATTGCCACTGCTTTTTATGCAGTTTCAGATATTGACAAGTTTGTAAAATTTAGAGCTTTATATATCTTAGAGAGGAGGGGAAAAAGTCAGACACCAACTTTTTGACATCTTTTCATTCTAGGACTTACAATACTGCAGGGGGTGAGTTGTTGGACATACCATTATTCAGACACAAACATGACCTACAGTGAAGCAGAGCTGTGGTGCAGAGAGAGGTATACTAACATGGTTGCCATTCAGAATAAGGAGGAAATCAACTATCTCAATGACTTCTTACCCTTCAATCCGGGTTACTACTGGATTGGAATCAGAAAAATTAATGAGGTATGGACCTGGGTTGGAACTAACAAAGAGCTGACAGAAGAGGCAGAAAACTGGGCTTCAGGTGAGCCAAATGGCAAAGGGAACAACGAAGACTGTGTTGAAATCTACATCAAAAGAGGGAAGGATGACGGCAAGTGGAATGATGAACAGTGTGAGAAAAAGAAGGTCGCCCTGTGCTACACAGGTATGGTGTGATAAAGGTCATTCTAGTGTGCCTGTGCGGAGCTGAGATGGTGGGTGGGATGAGTTGTTTAACCCAGTCTTGTGTATTAACTACCTGATCCTGTAAGCACTTGTACACTTATCCTTGCTTGCAGGGCTGAGGTGGTTCTTTTCCTAAGAGCTGGATTGATCTCACTTACCTTTTAGCTCCCAGAATATTGTACACCTTTTATGAGCAAATCACCAGACCTTCTCTATAATCAGTGAAGAGAAACAGGCTCTTCCAAGTGGTGACTTTTATTTCACTCTCAAGTGGATGTCTCAGCTCGATAAGAATTGCCCTTTTGAAGGCATCTGCCTGCTGACTATAGACCACTGGATTAGATTAGACACTTTGTGTAGAGGTGGCTAAAGCTAGGTAAAAAAAAAAAAAAATCCAAGTCAAGTATCAGCCAAATTAGAGCTGTGGTGAGTTAATGAAGAATATACCTGTTAAGGATTTCTACCTACCCCATAGTATATTGTTCCCTTTGCATTTTAAATATTGCTCATATCTACCTGAGAGCAAGTGGTCATTGAGTTTCCAGCCAGTAGAATCCTTTCACTGTGAGCTAGTCTGTCAAAGGTGTTGATTTCTGAAATGCTTCCGTGAAATGACAGGGTACTCTTACGTACCAAACCGCCTGCTTCTACTATACAAAGTGCTTGTGTAGTCCTAGAAAGATAAACAAAGAGTTAGTCAGGTTTCATTAACAGCCATTGCTGACTTTTTTTATAATTTGCTGTATTTCTTTTTTTTTTTTTCAGCTTCTTGCAACCCATCTCTCTGCAGTGGCTGTGGAGAATGCATAGAGACTATTAACAATCACACCTGCCGTTGTAACCCTGGCTTCTATGGACCTGAATGCGAGTTTGGTAAGATTACTCCATCCTACTTTTCAGCCAGGGGTGATGTTCATGCTAACTAACTAGTGTTCAGTTTGTCTGTCTGGTTGATTTACCTGCTCAGTCAGTGAAACTGACTGTGTACCTTCTTGTGTTTCTTTGAAGTTGAGACTTGTGATCTGCTAAAGAAACCTGATCATGGGAGCCTCAAATGTGACCATCCATTAGAGAACTTTGGCTACAACTCATCCTGCACAGTTCAGTGTGAGGAAGGCTATGAACTGACTGCATTGGAATCTGTACACTGTACCTCTTCTGGGGTCTGGTCTGCACCCCTTGCAGCATGCAAAGGTGAGCTTCTCAAGCAGTGATAGATGAGCTTTCCACGTTGTGCATAGCTCCATAAACTTGAGTGTTGCTATTAGTAGGTACAAATTGAAGTTCTGGCCTGTTCCTTTGTAATTAATTACGTGGCGAAGGTGTTGTTTTATTGCGACACGCAGTTCTCTTTTCCTGAAGAGATGAAATGGACAGGATGAATGTTATGGCCCTGGTCTAGATTTCCTTGTAGGGAAAGACTTTTCCACCTGCTAGTGGGGAACAGAGAATGGAGATGATCTAGCTTTGAGACTGTTCACAACACACTGATTACTCCTGACTGTAGGAATTATTTTTTTGAGGTGTTCAGCTTAGAATAAACTACTGTTTGAAGCAAATAAAAGCATCAAACATCACCAAACAGAGGTCAGAATGAGAAAACTTTGGATTGTAATTAGTTACTGTCAAGAGCTGCAAATGAGTTTGCAACATTGTCTTAAGAGTCTGTCTTTCATTTTGAGATCTTTCCACTCCTATCTACTTTCTGAAATGATAGCATAGTAGCTTTTTCTAAAGCTGCTTCTGTTTAGTAGGCATGTTGCTAAGTTTCAGGAAAGAAAAAATTTATGATTTGTTCCAAGCTAAACCCTGTGTTTTCTCTTATGCTTTTCAGCTGTGACCTGTCCTGCCTTAGAAATGCCTGTTCATGGTGCCGTGAACTGCTCTCATCCCTCTGTAGAGCTCACCTGGGGTACCACCTGTGAGTTCACCTGTGAGGAAGGATTTGCCCTGACAGGACCAGCCACACTGCAGTGTGGGTCTTCTGGGGCCTGGGACAGGCAGCAGCCATCCTGTGCAGGTACCTTTCCTTATCCCTGCTCACCTGAGCACTTGGAGCTGTCAGCATTGCTATGTTGAATTCCTGAGGCATCTGTGCTGATTGCTGTTGTGATCTGTGTTGCAGCTGTGAGGTGTGAGGCTGTAACCTGGCCAGAAGGTGGCTTTGTGACCTGTGACCACGTTCCTGCAGCTCTCACCTATGGCTCACGTTGTGATTTCCACTGCAGCGAGGGCTACGTTCTCGATGGCCCATCCAGCATTGAGTGCACGGCACAGGGACAGTGGTCAGAGCCAGTGCCAAAATGCGAAGGTAAGACTTACTGGGTTGGAAATCATCTCTTAAAGATTAGAGTAGCTCAAATAGTCTGAAAAGACTTCCTCATTCACATGTAGTCAAGGAGTAACAGCACGTTTATGGCACTTTTCATAAGCGGATCTCAAGACGAGGATCCTTTAGCCTCTTGTATTAAAGAGGAAACAGCAGTGCAGGATGACAAGCAGCACAGGAACTGTGTCCTCAACACATATGATAACAGGCTTTTCAAGCAGAGTGTTCTGACATAAACTCTTTATTCCCTACGCTCCAAATGACAACCAGCGTCTGTTTATGCAGCTCTTTTTTGTGGAGTATAATCTGGAGTCAGGATAGCTTGCATGCTTTAGGTGCATGTTTAAGGGTTCTGGCTCTGCAACATGCTGAAATCCCTGTTTTCCAAGACACTGCTAGGTCTGAAGGGAAGTACTATGGCTATGTAGGGGATAGGTCCAGGCAGGGCATGCCCTCTTGTCAGCTCAAAGAGGAGTGTTTATCTTAACCTGCTCTAAGCTAAGCTCTGTGTTTTATGCTTTTCAGCTGTGACCTGTCCTGCCTTAGAAATGCCTGCTCATGGTGCTGTGAACTGCTCCCATCCCTCTGTAGAGCTCACCTGGGGTACCACCTGTGAGTTCACCTGTGAGGAAGGATTTGCCCTGACAGGACCAGCCACACTGCAGTGTGGGTCTTCTGGGGCCTGGGACAGGCAGCAGCCATCCTGTGCAGGTACCTTTCCTTATCCCTGCTCACCTGAGCACTTGGAGCTGTCAGCATTGCTACGTTGAATTCCTGAGGCATCTGTGCTGATTGCTGTTGTGATCTGTGTGTTGCAGCTGTGAGGTGTGAGGCTGTAACCTGGCCAGAAGGTGGCTTTGTGACCTGTGACCACGTTCCTGCAGCTCTCACCTATGGCTCACGTTGTGATTTCCACTGCAGCGAGGGCTACGTTCTCGATGGCCCATCCAGCATTGAGTGCATGGCACAGGGACAGTGGTCAGAGCCAGTGCCAAAATGCGAAGGTAGGACTTACTGGGTTGGAAAACAGAGTTTTCTTGTCACCGGAGAGCACACTGAAATCCATATTTCTCTAGGGTCTTGGCTCCCTACTAAGCTCTGTACTCTCTCATGTTTTCAGCTGTGACTTGCCTTGCCTTAGAAACGCCTGCTCATGGCTGTGTGAACTGCTCCTATCCCAAAGTCAAATGAATTTGAAAATACAGCGTATAAATGTACTAGTGCAAAAAACAGCCAAAGACAGGAAAGCCCTTAATGACTCTTAACCATTTCTTTCTGTATTTCAGTTGTACAGTGTGAACCACTCACCTCTCCTGAGAAAGGCTCTATGGATTGCTCACATGGTGCTGGGAACTTCACGTACAACACAGCCTGCCACTTCAGCTGTCTGGAAGGATGGAGGCTCAATGGTTCTCATGTTCTTGAGTGCAGTCATTCAGGAAACTGGAGTGCTAGTCCACCCACATGTGAAGGTATTTGACCTGTGACCAGGCACTAATAGGTGGCACTGGGTTAATAGTGAAAGGAGGGATGGAAGGGTGGAGGAGGTAACACCAGCCGGTGAACTAGAATTTCTAGTGAAGTCCGTGAATTAAAAAGCCCAATAAAAATCTCTCAGTATTTTTTTTTAAATAGGAGGAGGCAAAATTCCTAAAAGGTCTTGGTGAAAAATGTTGATTTCTTATCTAAAAACACAAACTACAACCTGATTTTGGATTGTTTTGTTTGATTTTGTTTAAAATATTTCTCATGTTGAGCTGCTTCTATATGAATAAAAAAAAACTTTTCTAGAGTAACAGAACCTTGTGAGGAAATCTGCATTCATAAGTCTGTTTCTCAGCGGAAAAGTTGATATGTTAGTTTCTTGGATGAACTCCTCAGTCAAAAGACCTCAGAGCTTTTCAGCTTTTCAAAGCCTGTAATTTTACAGGACAGAAGTCTCACCCTCTCATTCAATGCAGTAAGAGCTCTGTCCCTGTCCTTAGTGGGAACATACTTGGTCTGCCTAGCATGCTTTTGCTTGAGGTCCTAAAAGCTCAACTCCACTTTACTTGCTTGAGCAGAATTTAGATCCTTGAATAATTTCATTCAGTATGAATTAAAATATGAACTGAAACATGAAAAATAAAAGATGAGTGTAAACTGTCATGTGAGGCTGGAGGTTGGACAGACCCTGGTGTACCTACCTTGTAGCCTTGCCATTGCTTTGGCAACGGGTGGGATAATTTTTAGTATGTAGCTTTTTACCTTGTGTGCAGGATGTGTCCTGCCTCAGAGAGAAAAAACTTAAGGGTTACAAGCTGCAATTCTGGTTCCTCTTGAAGAGCACAAGGAAAAGACAGAAGTAGAGGGGGCTTTGAAGACCTCACATGCTACTCGATCTCACTGAAACTTTTTCATCCTTTCAGCTTCTGAACAAGTCAGCTATGTCTCTGTGGGCATAGCAGCCACAAGTGCCTCTCTGTTGTCCACGGCATCGTTCCTCCTTTGGCTTGCAAGACGTTTCCAAAGAAAAGGTGAGCAATTGGACTGGGTCTGCTGATTTTATTTACTTTCCTGAAAATTTTTCAGTGGAGAAAAAAAGAAAACCACCTCCAAATCCCAATACCTTGCTTTTTGAAAAAGTGAAAAATCCCATAGTTAAACAAATTCAAAAATTATTTTCAAGAAGCCTGCATGCATGCCATGTTTGGCCTTTGGATGAACATTGGAAAATCAAAAATAGTAAAAATCAAATGCTTAGAAAGCAAGAATTAGAAGAAAAAAACAACATTCTATTTATCGGTAATTAGTGCCAGAGAAAGTGAATGGCAATTTGAGAAGAGGCTAATGCCAACACAGTCATGACTGCCTTGAGATTTGTTGCTAGATAATGGCTTTTTATCAGATACTCAGAAATGAGAGGTTATTTAGTAGAAGAAACAGTTTTCATGAGGGGGCTTCCATCTTGAAACGCTAATACCTTTTCTTTTTCTTTTTGCAGCAAAGAAATTTACTCCTTCCAGGTAAGTTGTATCTCAAAAAGCAGCAGGAAAAACACTTTAATTACTTTGCTGAAATCCATTTGATATAAACCAGTCGTCATTAAAGTACTTTTCATTTCTGTTTTTTTATAGTAGCTGCCAGAGCCTAACCATCGAAGGTAGCTTCCAAAGTGCTGGCCAGAATGTCTAACTCTGGGTGTTTCAGGTGAGCACATGAGATAGTTGCACTCACAAACTGTCTTCCTTTAATCACGCAAGCAATCAGAGCTGTTGATTGCTATACAATTGCTGAAATATCAATATGTGCTTTGGGGGACCTAATATGCTTCTTGGCCTTGCATGGAAGTTCCTAACAAGGCTGATGGATTTATTGCTTTAGAAATGGTTATTCAGCTCCTTAAGGATGATTGTGCTTAGCATTCTGTCCAGCCGCATACAGTATCAGGAGCACTTTTGTGTGATTTTGCTACCTGCTACATGCAAAATTCCTCTGAAATGAGAGCAAATACAAATCTCTGCCAGTTTTCCAATTTATAGAGGAATTTTGTTCTCTCTGCAGGAATTGAAGCCATCTTTACTTATGTCTCGGAGATTTCCGGGGAATGAAACTGCATGCAGATCAGCAACTGTCCAGATGTTTTTACCTCCTGCTGACAAGATGATTGACCTTGTGTATTGCTCAGAAATTTTGAACTCAAGCTGTCTCCTGTTTCCATTGAAGACAAGCAGAGAGTAAAACTCTGGCCTTCTGGCAAAATACTGTCTACATTCAGTCATGTAGTTATCATAACTGGGAGCTTGCCATCTCTTGTCCAGATGGTGAGCAAATAGTAAGCTGCTGCCTAAAGAGGAGGCTGGTTTCTCCTCTGGTCTACTCAAAGGTACCTAGGTGAGGTGAAGACATGCATTATTTCACATCACTTACTACACTGCTGGAAATGCCTTCTCTGGAGATACATGGGTTGCATATGCAGAAAGAGAATAATTGGGATGAAAAAATATTCACTGAACAGCTTTGAAACCATTGATCTGGTTTATTGTTGAAGTCAGTTTGTTTTAAGAGGATATTCCAGTCAATAAATATGGCTGTAGTGATATGGACAATTACTTGGGTTTCTGCTGCATGTCCCAGAAAACTTGGGGACTTTACGCTTTTTTCTTTTTTTTTGGTAATAGCACTAGGAATTGTAGTGTATGTACTAGGTACTCTGGTTTCTGAATGCAGCAAGTAGATCTGAAATTCTCATCCCTGTGGGATTATGCACTGTAATACAGGTGTATACATAAATATGTAATTGTGCAATTTTTACTGTGGATATTCCTGTGCTGTTAACTGTAAATGTATTGTGAAACACCTGTTCCTGAGTAGGTCTGTGGCCATTGATCTGGGCCCAGGTAATTTTAAAATAATTGAGGTGTTTGTAAGGATTTGGTGCCTGCATATTACTTAGAAATAAAATGGAAGCCTGAGATTTGTGTATATATATTGCAAATATGATTTTTTTTAAGCTGTTAAAAGACTTTAAATGAAAAGGTCTGTCTTAGTAAGTTATGTTTAAGTTATAATCATAAATTAAGAATCTCTGACTTCGAATCTGATATGTATTGTCCTATTTGTAACAGTATTAAATAAAATGTTTCGATGTAATGCTCCCTTTTTGGAAGTGATGTATATCATTTAGATGATTTAGGTCAGCCCTATGGGATATGGCTTTAGCAGCAGCATGTGAGGGCTTGGGGGAAGACTGGCTAAATAGTAAGGCTGTCCCTTATTTAGCTTTCCATGTTTTTATAGCAGCCAAGGAAAGAGCAGCCAGCAGATGGCACTGACTGCCTGAGAGCCTAGCACAGCCAGATCTGGACCTCAAACCAGCATCCCCAGTCCTGAAAGGAAGGAAGAAGGCTCAGCGGTGTGTCCTGTAAAGCAGATGCCGGGAGCAGCAGTAAGCTTTGCGAGAGGCGTGCTCAGGAGGGACAGAAGAGCAGAAAGAAGCAGGTAGGTGATCTTGGTGTGTAGTTAACAACACAAACACCTCAGCCTATGCAGGTCTTTTGCAGCTTCTTCTACTGGGAGGTTAGCTGAGTGCAGGAGACCGTGGGCTAACAGGTGAAAGCACAGCTCTAGGAATTAGTGGTGACTGCTGCCTAGGGACTTCCACTCCCACCCTGGCTTGGGCTACAGCCAAAGGGGGTGCCATGGGCTAGTGCTGGCTAGGTACCAGTGATGGCCAAATGCTCCTGTGACCACCCTTCCCCAACCCCTGACACAGCTGAGCAAACTGCACTGTGGCTCTCCATAGCTGCTGTCAGGAGCCAGGCCTCAATGATAAGCCATGAGACGCGTTCCTGCCTTAGGCAAAGTTCAAGAGAAGCCATCAGGCCTGTGAGCAAGGGAGTCAATTGAGAGATGCTGCACCACAGTGGACAGAGCCTGTTGCTGTTTATCCCAAACCGATTAATGAATGAGAGCGGCTGTCAGCACTTCCCCCGCCTTGACAAGGTGGGGCCCAACCATGTGAGCAGATGCAGAGCAGTAATCCTTCAGGTTCCCTGAGGGGACGTAGAGATTAGCCCGAAACGCCCTGCTCTGAATCCCTGCAGGAGCTGTTTCGAGAGCTAAAACCCACCACATGGGTCCCCTAGCCTGTCCTTGTTGTTGTCCTCTACATTCATGGCTGTGCAGCATCCTCTGGAGACAGCTGCTTGGGCCAGCATGGCTCCTACCTTGCTGCAGTCAGGGCAGCCCAGCTTCTCCTTTCCCAGGAGATGACCAGAGCTGGTGCTTCTGGCAGCTTTCCTTGGGATCTTACAGAGGCTTTATTGCTAGAAGAGAGGCTATAAAACTATCCATTCCTTTGTCCAACCCTTCATCCCTTGTGACTTACGGAGGCAGCAGGAGTGAGACCATGTTTGAGTGGGATTAGTCCTCTCTCTCCCAGGTATCCCTATGGCCAGATGAAGACTCCCTGAAGGGCTCTCCTTCCTTCTAGTGACTTACAAAACTTATGAAACCTTACGAAACCTTAGCCCGTGCTTGTCCGGGTCCTTTGATTCTTGATCCTTTCCTGCCACTGTTTAATCCTGCCTCAGGATATGAATTACCAGCTGTGATGGCGTGGTGTGTCCAGGCCTAAAGGCTCTTCAGGAAGTCATTTTGTTTGCGGTGGATGTGTCTCTGTTGCAGTGCCTGTGAACACAGCTCTGCTGTTTGCTATCTGTATAGTTCCCGAGCTGGCAAGAATGGCCATGGGAACACTTGCTGCCAGGCAGTCATTTAGTAACTCCATTGTCACTCCTCTGTATGGTGCAGTGCTGTTTAACCACTGAAGGGCCACAGAGTCTTTGCTGTAGGGACTTTCCTTATTTCCCATTGTCCCATTTCCATTAAATTCCTCTGCTCTCCCTGGGCCTGTGGCACTGTTCAGAATGGGGTCCGTGTTTTGCCTGGCATCTTATTTTGGAGCGGATGTCTGCTTGTGCTGTGACCTATGGAAGCTGTGAAGGTGACATTAACTGGGAGGCACGCATGTCCTTTCGCAGCTCTGCGTATTTGCTGCTTGGCAAGAGGATGGTTTTTGTGGCATAACTTAACACATTCCTGATGAACCGAGCTACCCTGGTGGCTTTAGATTTTTACATCTGCAGTCCAACAGAACAGGACTTGGAAACAAAATTTCACTTAAAGTCTTAGACAGGTAGTGTTTGATTTGGGGTGGGTGTCTCTGTGGCCCTTGGTGATACGGACAGTGTAAGCCCTGCCCAGGCTGGGTTTGTGCCTTCTGTTTTCATAAGCAATTAGCCATCAAAAAAGCAGTCATTTACTGGGCCCTGGCTGAAGTTGCATTCCAGAGCTCTGGTTCTCAAGGGCTGGACTGAACCCAGCATTTGGCCAGCAGTTCTTCACTCACAAAGATAGGTCACTGCTACAGGCTCTGGAGACTGGAGGTCTTTGCAGCTCCTTGCGTGCTTTGCTGAGGACTGGCAGCAAGGACTTTGAAGCAGCAGCTCCCGCAGGAGTTGGTGTCGTGATCAAATCACTAACCTGCTCAGCTCTTGCTCTGGGAGCTGTCAGAGGATATTAGGGCTAAGAGACCAGACTGCAACATACTCAAGCCTCTGTGAGTCTGGTTTCTGTCCCGAGTCTTGCTCCTGTTTGAATTCCTTTGATTCTTGCAGATGGCTGGCTCCTTCCTCTTGGCTTGCGCATGCTGCTAACATGTGGCTGGTGGTGGGTATTTGGTGAGGGTCTTCAGCCTATAGTCCTGGAGGAGAAAGTTTCCAAGATGAGCTCTTGGTCAAGGACAGAGAGGACCACAAGATCGCTGTTCCCTGAGCCATAACTCACATCAAATGAAAAATACAGCATAGGCTTGCCCATGGACAGGCAGGCCATCCTCCTGTTGGTAATGGGCAGCAGAAGCTTGGTGGAGGGTAGAAGGGCAGGTATCAGAGCCCAGCCTGTCATAGCATTTGCACAGTTGTACTATGGAGCTCCCCCTAGCCTGGTTTATGGCCTCTGTTGGGCATCCCTTTAGGGTGAAACAAGTAAAATCGCAGATTAGATGTGACCAGTGTAGTCAAAACCTGCTGGATGGTTATTGCTGCTCACCTGGCACTATTAAATCTCACCTGGAAGGGAGGTGGATTTGGCCAACACGGTTCAACTGTGGCTCCAGTGATGAGGAAAAAAATCCTCAGCCCAGAAAGTATTTCCACAGCTGATGATGGCCTATGCTTTTTCCAGCTCGGGAAAGCTGCTGCCAAGAACTGGACAGTGTGCAAAAAGCACAAATGCCTCCTCAGCAAGGCAGCAGATGCACCCAGGCAGCTGCCAGCAGGTTTTCTACCTGCCTTCCCACTTCAGGGAAGGACATTCCCTGAAAAGCCCAACAGTTGCTTTGACTTTCAGCCTGGGCCAAGTGGGACTTTCATCAACTTCTCGCCTTGCCAGCTGCCATGAAAGCAGCGATGGCAGGTGTGAAATTGCAGGTGACTTGCTTGCTTCTGGCACTCCAGTGCTGTCATTTCGGGGTTTTGACAGCCTCTGAGTGGTCAGGAAGAGGGAATCACATTGAATCCATGCCTTATGGAGCAGGCCTTGGGTCATGGAGTGCTTGAGTGGAAGGAAAAGGGTTAAAGGGGAGAAACAGAGACAGGAAACGCTTTGTTCAGGGCTTATTCCACAGGATGGTTTCTGGGAAAGGAGGAGCTGCAATTAGACAGGATGTGTTCACTTTGGGATCTTGGGAAATCAAGCCCAGCCTGGCCTAAACTGAGAGGAAAATATAGCACAGCCCACACGGCACGAAACAGCGATGTCCCTGCTTCATCTTATGTCAGCGCAAAAAATCTGGATATAATATAAAAATGAGACATGGTGAAATGCTGGCTTCACGTGAACAACCAAGATATCCTATGGGGAAATGATACGGTGTGAGCAAAAAGGCAGTAGGGGTTAGTCCAAGAAAGCCCTGTCCTAAGGTACAGAGAAAGGGCCCTCTCCAATCCTCACTGTATTTCCTCCTCCTCCCTGGCCTCTGTTGGTACTGAGGACCCCAGGTTGGTCCCTGGATGGAGAGCAGGGGATGCTGTCTGTGTTGCGGGGGTGTTCCCAGACTGCACACTGATCTGGGTGGCCCTCAAAGGCGGCAGAGGAGAGCTCTGCAGGTGAGTTAGGAACTGCTGGGTCATTGTCAGAGAACAGAGATGATCTTTTCTACTTTACAGCAAACCACTTTTGACCAACATGACCCCTGCAAGCAACCAGGGGTAGCAAAGGTTCTTTTACTCTGTCAATGGCACTTGTGGAGAAAAACTCACCTGTGTCAATAACCTCTTGCAACTAAACGCAGAGGATTTGAGTGAAGCGCTTGACGGTGATGAAGTAGTCATCATGGAGTCATACAGGAGGGAGAAGGGAGACAGCCCATTTTCTCCACTGCCGCTCTTCCTTTCCTCGAGGGAAGAACAGCTCCATCTCTATTTTGCAAGACCCTTCTTGCCTGCCACTTGTGCTCTTCTCCTTGGCTTTTTTGGTGGGGACAGGGCTTGGGGTAGATGTGAGAGACCCTTGCCATGTGCCCTTGGAGGGAAGAGTGGCAGTTTGTAGTGTGCAGGCAATTGGCAAAGCCACAGCAACTTTTGCATGCACTACTCAGACATGTAGAGTTTGCTCAGGCTGGTGGTTTATTTGCACTAAAGACAGACCAGCCATTCACCTGAATGCATTTGTCACACTGATCTTTTGAACTGGTACAGCTGGATATTACTGTGGAGGTCAGTACAGATTGATCTGGTTCATTTTCTTTTCCCACTATTAGCTTTTTCTTCAGGAACATTCTGTGCACTCTTCAACTTGTCCTGCTTGCGTAGATAGTTTAGCTTCTACTTAGAGTGGTCTAAAATCCCAGCTGATGTGCCAGAAGGAGAGCACTCAGGACATTAAAAAATCCATGCCTTTCCTGACATTGAGTTTAAAATCCAGATTTTAAAAACATACCAGACATGAAAACCTTCTTGTAAAGTAACTGTAAGTACTTGCAAACAAGCATCTGGCTCACTGAAGTCATGTAAGTGCTGAAAAGAAGTCAGACACAAATCACCCTCTTCTCCAGAATGCAATTCATTCACTTTGGCTGTGTTAAATTCAGAAGCAGTTCCTTTAGGTGCTGACAAAAGTGTTTCAGATGCTGCCAGATGAAGCTAATACGCAAGTGTCCGCGCACACAGGCGCAATGGGTCAGTCAATGTTTTTGTTTTGTCGCGTTTGCTTCCTGTTTCTTTGCACACAGACAGGGCAGATTTTGGTTCTCAGTCCTTTAAATGGTGAATGACCCTTTGCAACATCCTTCCCGCCTGCTAAGTGGGAGCAAGTCTTCCAGGTCAGACTTTTGGTGACAGAAATTGGTGATGGAGATTCCATGGACTCTTAAAGCACTTTATTCATGTTCCAGCATGAGCAGGGGAAATGGAGATAGTTGCAAATAGAAAACAAATACCCTTTGCTTTCCTGTCGTTATTGAAGTGTAGCTCCAGAAAGCGATTCTGCCTGAGAAATGCACGTGCAAGGATGAACCATCTGTCTTGGAGGAGTTTTGGGAACATGGACTGTCCCAGACTTTGCAATGAGCAAAGCTAACTCTGAAGATCAGGTTTCTCCCTGAGCTTGCACTTGAAGAAAGAACTTGTCAGAGGATCCTAGGAAATGGGATTTGAGGAGCCCTGAGAAACTCCTGTCCCTCACTGTGAGTGATGGCACTGCAGGTGGAAGTTGGTGCTGCGCATCCCATGCAAAAAGCTGGGGCTCTCTGTGAGGAACCTGGGTGGCTCCCAGTGCAGTGGCACCTCACATTTGCAGGGATGCTCCAAGCAACCCCAGGGATTTGGGTGCACAGGTCCTGGACAGTGAGGTTGATTTGGTGTCTGAATCAATTTGGCTATTTTGGAAACCCCAAGCTGGGGCTGTTAGCTCTTCTAACACTGAGGTTGTGGCCTGGAAAAATGAGCACTAGGTTTAATTTCCCAGCGCTGCTGATGGCTAAGTCTGGAAACAGACGTAGACACCCTACCTTGTGTCTAAACAGAATGATACTGAAGTCCTTAGAGAAGAGCTTTGGGAGCTTCCCAGGAAGAGCAGAGGACCTGTACCAGGAGAATGACAATATATCCCGTTGATATCCTGCCCTCTCTATCTGCTGCCAGATACGAGGCCAAACAGGCCTTTGCTCTGATCTGGGACAGCTGTCCTTCTGTTCCCATGTCTAGAGCAGGAAAATCTAAGCCTTCAGAGTGTTCAAATGCTGTGGGAACAGGTGCAACAGGGGACCTAAAAAATGACAGATCAGAAAACATATGGGACCACCCCAGCTCTTAATTAACCTAATTGCTGTAGCTTCCACCAAGGTCTGCCTGTTTGCCTAGCGTATTGTTTCCGGTGCAGGCAAGCACCGGTCCTTGTGACAGAGTGCAGACACGGTAATGCTACCAGCAGCCCCTTCCTTCCCAGAAGGGGCTCAGCAGACCAGACCACCTTCATAAAATCCAGCTGGTGGGCCCAGGGTGCAGGTTCCTTGTGCCTAGATGTACAGCCCACCCCTCCAAAGAGGTGCTGTAGGCTTCTCTGCCGAGAGAGTGGGGGTGAGGAAAGGGTTTTGAAACCAAACAAGGGTTATTACAGCCCAGCGGTTTGACTTGTCTGCCTGTCCTCCCTCAGAGCTGATTGCTGCTGCAGGAGCAATGAGTCATGCAGGCTGCAGGTGGTCGGCTGATAAATGTATTGAGCCAGCTCACCTGCATGTGTGACGGCACAGTAAAACCACTAGATATTTATAGAAAGAAATTGCACCCTGACTGGAGAAAAGAGGACACTCGAAACGCTCGTTGGTTAAAGAGAACAACTAGGTTGTAGTGCTTTCTTCAGGACTTCAGACCAAGAGAAAGAGTAGTCAGGAGTCTTTACTAACCTCTTTTGAGGCTCAGACAACAGCAAGTTTTTTTTCACTCCAGAGCCACTCTTTCTCACTGAAAGAATTTGGAGAACAAAGTCACTCCCAGTTTAGCTAAACATTTGTCTTTTCTTGGCACTGAATTGTAAGTAAAGCTGCTGTCCTAAAAATACTACAGATACCTCAAAGTTTCCTGAGGTTGAAAGATGTCCTCTAACAACAATCCTTGTGTTGTGCTGCAAACTGAAATTTGAAATCAATTGTCCAGATGTCCGGTATAGAGCAGCCCAGCCAGCCAGCGTGCTCTTTGTAAGCAAGCAGTTATTCCCACATATGTGTTTCACTCCAGCAGCTCCCGGATCCTCTCTGAAGCTCAGGGGCCGGAGACTTGAAGCACAGCAGAAGGAGCTGCCTCAAGAGGTGTAGAGAGGAGGGAGAGTGCAGGATCTGATGTGGGCACATCTTTCTTGTCTGGATGGTCAAGCCAAATGTTTATCACCTTTGGATTCACCGTGCTGCCCAAAAAGCAAAACAGACGTGTAGTAGTGTTGGCAATCTCTGTAGGAACCTCCTGTCTGCCAGATTCTCTCTCCCTGCCCTCCCAGCAGGTGCCAGCTGGGTTTTTGCTTTCTTTCATCCTATGATCATGTTTCATCAAAGCAAGCACAGTCAGGGGATGCAGAGCCCAAAGGCTTACTAAAATTAGGCCTGATCTTTGGTCCTGTTTGTAAGTCGTTTCTAGACATGGTGACGTCTGACACACAAACTGGCTGGAATCGGGGTTTGCAAGTCCTAAGTGCAGCTATGTTTGTATTATTGTTTGCAAAGTCCTTTGGAGCAGCTGTGTGCCTGTTAGAACAAACCAGCAGCACGCAGGCACAGATCAAAGAGCCCCTGTGAAATAGATTGCAATGTAGACAAGCAGCCTACGCTATCAAACTAGCTGACAAAGGAGCATCGCGGGAGAAGCACCGCAGCTGCAATTTTGACACAATTCAAACCATGTTCCGTGTCCATGACTCAGTACTGAAGTCACACAGGTTCACTGTGGAGATCTCTGGGTCTTCTGCAAAAACAACAAGTGAGCAAGATGTTAAGTCCCAATTAAGTTAATGGGGCTTAAACAAATCTTTCAAGGTGAATGTAGTGGTTTGTGTTTTAGTGGATCTGGATCTTGCTAAAGCTTCCCTTCCCCCTTCTTCCCATCAGAGCTACTTAAATAACAGTGGTTAATAAGGAGGAATTCTGAACAGCAGTTCAAAGCCCAAAGCATGACCAGAATAGGTGTTTGGAATGTCTGTATGAAATACCTTCAAAGAGGTGATGAATAAGCAGCAGAGGGAGAGTGAAACATATGCTTTGTGCCTGTTCTGTAAACTTTGCTCATATGGGTTTCGAATGAAGAGGAAGCATTGATGTTAGGTCTTCTGGTTTGGCTGATTGCTGAACATGCTGTAGAAATTGGTGCCCATTGGTAGTGCTGTCCCCATACCTCAGCTGGAAAAACATATGTTCAGAGCTGGATCTGATATAACAAATCATCCCAACTCTGGTCTGCTCTTTGCGCAACAAATTTGGACTACTTCAGGTCTTTATGAAGACCTGGATGGTCAGCAGCACTCCACCACATCTGTGCTCAACCCACCTGCTGCAAAACGGGCTTCTAAATGGCATGAACCAAGGTGAAGCTGATCTCATTTCTGCAGTCTGTGTGCACCACGATACAGCTCTAGTGCAGAGCTCTCTGTTTTCCTTGCTAAGTGATGTCCCCATATCCTGCAGCTTGTGAGAAGGAAGGGCATGCATGGGATCCATTGTGCCCCAGGATGGGGATTGAGCTCTGGTCTAGGATATCCTTGTGGGAGCTGAAAGATGCAAGTTCAAAATAAAAGGAAGTGGTTCTCTACTCTTCATTCACCTGTCCTGGAGATTGCCCTCCGAGCAGCTCCCTCTCTGCCCCAGGGAGACACAGGGGAAATCCTGATAGCAGCTCTGGCTTGGGGTAAGGGGTGGCTTCTGAAATGGGCTGCTCCTAGACTGTTAGGAGCTTTATAGGCCAAAACCAACATCTTAAACTTCACCTGAAACCAAATTAGCAATCAGGCCTAATCAGCAAGCTCCCAGGAAGCTTTGCAAGGCATGCTTTTTATTGTGACTCTGATTATAAAGGTCTACAGCCTCTCATTTGATGAACAGACAACAGCATTTTTTTTCCTCCTAACAAGGTTTCCTTAGAAATGGATCCACTGCTGAATCCCGAGTCTGCCTGGCATATTCTGGGGGACATCTGGCGTAAATTCTTCATTATTAGATTACATTAGTTGCAGCAATAATCATTCACATGGGATTATTACATCCAAGCTTGTCTCATTGCCTTTATCCTTTCACACATTGTCTTTCCTGGTTCCCCTTCAAAGGGCTGTTGTGAGTCTGTGTCCGAGCAAGAAATTAACTCGTTAGTAATTTATGCATCATTTCCTCCAGCCACATGTATTTAGGGCAAGATCAATAAAATATAATAAGGAAGTGGGTGGGTATTGTCACTGCGGGGCTGAAATAATTCCTTTGGTATCACTGTAAATCCTTCCCTCACATATGAAAACCTGCCCTCCTGTCCATCACTAGCTGATTTTGCTGATTTTTGTACCAACAGGACATTGATTCGGCTCCTTTGTGTGCTTGCGGAGTTCATGTCCTGCTACTTCTGCTTGCAGCCCGCGCAAAGTGCTCTGAGTGGAGGTTTAAGATTTTGAAAGAACCTTTCTTCTAGCTTCTGTCATGTAATTAAAGCTGTGCTACCTAACACTCCAGATTCGTTTCTGGAGTAGCTCCATGCTCTGGCATCTGCTGCGATATGTTAGGTCTGAGAAAGGGAAAGGGATAGCAAGAGGGATCCAAGCACCACAGCTCAGGGCACAGAAATCTTGCTGGCTGCGTGAACTGGGAAGGCAAACCTGAGTGGATCTGAAAGGGCAGTGGCAGGTTTGAGAGGATCTGGAGTCCCTGACTAGTGATCTGACTGCTGGGCAGCCTTCCTGGGTAAAAACAAAAAAAAAAACACAAACAAACAAAAAAGGAAGAGTCTGGATCCATCTTACCCATGGCAGAGTAAGGACATAAAAGGGACAACGCTTATGGGGGGAAGAGACAGCAGACAGAGCACACTGGATTTCTGTGGCTCCTAAGGATGCCCAGAGCTGATGCCACAGTGTGTCTTTTCTTGTCTCTTCTCTCATCTCCTGGCTCCAATCCAGACTACCCCGTGGGATTTCAGCTCTATGAGAACTTGAATTTGGGGAATTTGTTGCAATTTCAGATTAAGAATGTCCTGAAAATGCAAGCAAAGTCAAACCAGCAATTCAGTAGCCTTGCTAGCTCTGCCTACCTGGACTTCCTGTGGCTGTTTCTCCTGCGGGAGATGTCCCAGCAGTTGGCACTGATGTGGAATGGGCTGTGTGGCCCACCTTGGCTTTAGCGATGCTTTGTCTGCTGATCTGAGAGGATTAGAGCAACGCAGAGACTCCAATTTCTGAAAGTCTCTGCAAAGAGAGGTCTTGAGATCATTCTGCATTCTGGGACCTGCATGTCTTGTTGCTGTAAATGTGGAGAAATCTAGGAGAGGGAGGTGGTTAAAACCCCCTAGCAGGTCTGACTCACATCCCAGAGGAGTATTCTTTGTGCGGTTGTTCTGGGCCGGACAGCACACAGTGTACGGGACGGGGCAGCGAAGTCAGAGAAATCCTGCCCTCCACAACCCCAGCGATGTTGACACAGCCTAGAGGGGAGCACAGAGGAGATGAGATCCTGAGATTATCAGCACAGACAGGGCAGAGGAATGTTGTTTGCTTGTAGCTCTTCTTCATCAGGACTGGCAAAATCCAAACACAGGAGTAAAGATGCAGGCAGACGCCCACGCAGGGTTTGAGAGTGTAACAGAGATAAGCAGGCTCAGGGACAAAGCCAGGGGCTTTAACTTCAGCACAAGAAAAACTGGTCACAGCACAGGCCAATTGTCTTCTGAAAGCCTTCTGGAGACAAGGGTCTGTCTAGGTCACCTGCGAGAAGCTAGTGACACTGCCCAGGAATGCACACAGGACGTTTCTCCCTTGTCACCCTCCATGGTCCTCAGACAGCTTCAGTGAGGCAAAAGCCATCTATGCCTGGTCTCCACTGGAGTCCGGTGGTGATGTGGCTAACACTACCGCCTTCTCAACGGCAGTTTGTTATCAGACAGAGTGGGTAGACTTGCAGATGAGAGAAAAAAGGCCAACTAGCAGGGAGAAGGAGGAAAGCAGAACTGAGATGGATGCTCAGATGGGATGGCAGTTGTTTGCTTGGTTTTGTTCCATCAGGAGCCAGGGTTAGAAAAGAAATCACTTTCACGAGACACTCTCAGCAGAGCCTTTTCTGACCAACTCTTTTGCATTGCAGGGCCTTTCCCAGGCAGCCTGTGCAGCCAGCCTTCCCCCCAGCATTGCAACATCTCCTGCTTTCCAAAGAGACAGGAGCCCAAAGAGCAAACACAGGAAACCCCAGCCCCGGTCAAGGTCTGGGAAGTAAATTTGTAACTTGGGACAGATCGTGAGGATGCTGCTCTGTAATGTGTAAACACTAATTTATTTCTCCAACAGCCCAGCGCAGCTGAGAAAGCTAATCCCAAACCTCCCTTCATGGTTGAGTCCGCTGAAGAGACAGGACGCAGGTTGGAAATGCAGCCGGGCACGCAGGCTCCTTATTCCCTGGAGACGGGCTCCTTCCCTCACTTCTGTAAGTCCTTGCCCAGACCCCACGGGAATCAGCTGTGCTGAACTGTGGGATGGGCAGCTGCATGGAGGGGTGGTGGGACAACACTGTGGCCATCACCAAGAGCAGTGGGGGTTTCCCAGCCTCTTCCCAGCCAGAGGTGCTGACTGAACGGGAGTTTATGGGAGTTTAATTCAGGCACAGGTTTTGGAAAGAAACCGTCACAACGCTGTGCTGCACTCTCAATTGCAGAGGGAAGTCTCAAGTTTAGACATGAGGAAGAGCTATTTAACAGGAGTGGTGCAGATGTGGTGGGACAGATGGGCTGGGGAGGAGTTGGCAGCTCTGTCCATCCCTGAAGGTCTCTGGTTTGATTTGGGGCAGGAAGATGGGTGAGAAGAGCTTGCCAGCTCTCTTCCAGACATGTTTTCTGTAAGTCTGTGCTTTCCTTCTGCAAAGGAGAGGAAGAAAAGTGTTGAGGATGTGAAAGGGGATTCTGTATTTACCAGTGAGGGCAGCGATGGCTTATACTAAAGGAATTCTGGGGATCAGCTCATAAAGGTTAACAAAGGACAGGTGGAAGTTACATGTAAAGGTAGTCAGGAATTTTCCATGAGAATAATACTTTTAACAAAGTGATGTTTCTCCAAAAACTGAAACTCTCTCTGGATTAATATTGATTTTGTCAAATATATTAAATATGTGTGTGTGTGTGTATGTACAGAGAGAGAGAGAGAAGAGAATTCCACTGGGAAAATGCTGTAATGGTCTAATTCATTTCAGATCCCTTTGAACCTGGTTTGTGTTTCGAACTGACCCAATATGTTTCACTACCTCTGCTGTGTATGAGCTCTTTGCAATGTGTGTTTAATATATTCTGACCAAAAGGAATATATTTACTTGACTTTATGTATTTCCAAGTCACATCAAATTTAAAACAACTTCTCTTGCTGCTTTTGTAGTAAATATGTCATATATCCATATCAGTATCAAGTTTAATTTTAAACATCAGCAGGTAACACTATCTGTCTGATTCCTGTATATGAGGTAAACCAGTGGCACAACACTGGAATTCAGTTGGATGCAAAGTCACCTTTGCACCAAGGGCCAAACCCTGGGAATCAAAACCCACCTGTCTTGGGCAGATCAGAGGGCTGGAGGAACTGCAGAGAGGGCAGGGATTGCTCCCAGAAGGCCAGGAGATGTTAACTGAATGCCAACAGGCAGGCAGCATGCTGAGATGACAAGGCAGCAGGCAGTGGATAGGTGTCCAGGACTCACTGAGCTGGTCCCAGCTCTGAGCGTGGCAAGAGGCTGGCAAATCCCTCCAGCAGTCCGGGCTCAGACCACCCGTGAGGCACACAAAGATCCTCTGGGTTTAAATCCTTTCCCTGAGCCGGACTAAAGGGAAGGGGACTTTGGCAAAAGACAGGGCTGAGAGCTAGGCAGGAACTTGAATTTGGAAGAGCCACCTAGGTTCGTGCCTGATGATAGCGCTGATGTACAGCTCCTTACATGAACCCTGTGTGATTCTAGTGGGGTTTCTGTAGTGCCACAAATATGGGGAGGTGACACACGGCTGTAAAACATCCTTGGTACATTTCCATGTTGGCAAAACCCATGTTACAACTGAGGCATTGAGGAACCGTTGTAATTTTTTTAAGTTCTATTTATTTATTTTTACAAATAATCCAAACCCTCAATATACCTGGACTCCAAAGTGTTGCCAGAGTGAGGGGAGTTTGGGTCAAATTCCATTAGTTTTGGAAGATTCTCTGGGTTTTTACTGGCATGATTCACTTTATACATGAGAAGGTGTCAGCACATGCCTGGATGCTCACAGTTCTGTTTCCTACAGAAACCTGGACAAATAGGTATGTGTGTAAGTGAAAGACAGGGACAAAATTATGTTCTGGTCTCCGAGATCTGAAAAACTGATCTGGGTTGTGAGAGCCAGAAAGGCATCCATCCCACCAGCCTGCTCTCATCCCTCAGGATGCACAAGAGGTCTGCCTGTTCCTCAGCCCCATTCGTGGCTTCAGGCTTAGTCCCCAGACTGTTGTCTGGAAGTGATCCACAGAGGATTTGTCAGCAGCTGCAGCCAAGAGAGCCTAGAGTTGAAGTCTAGCGTGTGCTGCCAAAACCAGCTAGCAGGTACTCACAGGTTACCCCCTTCCACTCTGCATCTGTCAATAAAGCGAGCATCCTTCCCATCCTGACTTTTCCCAGCTGACCTTTTTAAGCACGGTTGCAGGTTCTGCCCGATCTTCCCTTTGACAGCTCTGAAGATTCATTCCGAACTTTGCAGAGGCAATTGGTTTACAGGAGAGATCAGCAACCTTTCATGGATATAGGGCCAGCTTGCCTTTCTTTTCCTCAAGGACAGGCTCATGCATGCCTGAAAACACTTGCAGGGAGCTGAGAGATGCTGCCTTATGATGGACACGAGGTGGTCCCCTTCAGACAGCGAGCTCTGAGCTGGCTTTTGCATGAGATGAAAATTTGTGTATTGAAGTCAGGGAGTTGGGAAATCACAGGTGACTGAAACAGCAGGAGCGAATCCTGCTGCAACTTTCATGTAACTCCAGTTATCTTCTAGGCAGAAGACTTTTACTGCTGAGCCTAGTCCTTGCAGCAGAGAGGACAGTAAAAGCCCTTTAGTTAGCTGATGAGAAGGAGGTTACTCCTAGGCTAGACCTAGAGTGTCGTGGCAGGTATCATGGCAGTGATAGCAGAAGAGGAAAGAGTGGGTGGATGGGTGTTTGTTGCAAGTGTTTTGAGTGCTTGATCTACTTCAGCTGAAAACCCAAGGTGGGCTTCCCAAGGCCCTTTTTACTCAGGGGATGAGACTAGAGGGTGGTTTGTATTTAGATTTCTCTTCTCTTGCTGTGATTTTGCTTGGCTTCTCTCCTTGCTCCTGTTGCAGTAGCATGTTGGGGTGATTCAGAAGTTGAGCTGAAAGTCCTTACCATGTGCCTTGTGTGATGCCTGGTTCTGCTTCAATCTTCTCTTAAGAGCCTTGGTTGTGCTGAGCAATATCCTACTGCCAAGCAGCTGCTGCCATCCTGGGAAGGGATGCTGGGCTGCCCTTGGGAAAGGGAGAGGATGGGGCAGCAGGGAATTATCTTGAGGCTCATCTGTGTGTGTGACAATAAGGGCAGAAAGGAAATATCTGGGAAACTGCAATAATGCTATAAACGAGGGCAAAACTGAATGTGCCAGCATGGGGAGGCACAGTGTGGTGTAGCAGTGTGCTGCTGTGCCCTGCAAGCAACAATGGTCTTGTCTGCCTGGGTGACATGAGCTTCCTGGAGTAGGTTTCTCTGTACTCTCTCCTGCGGAGGAGCATCGCTTAGGCGTGAGCCTGAAAAAGCCAAGTAGCAGCGTGGTGGCTCTGACGTGCCAGGATGCTAATGCCGGCTCTGCCCTTCATGTCGGTGCGCCTCAGATGGACTCTGCTTCCCTGTGGGTTTTCTGCAACGCTCCTGTTTGCTTTCTTGTTACAGCTTTTTAACAGGAAGCCTTTGACACGATTCCGGCAGAAATAGCTCTTGCCTTGTCCTGGCTCTTCTGAGCTTTCTCCAGGAACATTGTTGGATCCTGAATGAGACATTCTGGGGCCAGGTCTAGGATGGCCCTTTAGCTGTGAGGGGTGTCGGAGGTGGTGGCTGTGGTGTGGGGAGGCCAGGCTGCCTCTGCACCCAACTGTCAGAAGTCCTACACTGTCTGGAGTTTTACAAGGGCTTTGTCTGTACTTTTTGACATGGTTTATATTGTTGTGGTTACATATATATATATTTGTTACTAGAGTAAAGCCTGTATTTCCAGTGCTTCGATTGAGGAAGAGAAGCATTACATTGCAAACCTAGTCAGAGAAGCTTCGTTCAGAGACTGAGAGAGATTCGGGGGGTGGATTCTCCTCCCGTTGGCACCAACCCCGCTGGGCTGGAGGGCATAAAGTTGAAGTGCACAAGGAATCTGAGTCTCCTTCTAAAAACAAACAAGATCTGAGTTTGCAGTCTCTCAGCACCCTGGGGAGTGTGTGATGCGTCTGCTGCAAATCCAGAGCAAATGCGATCGGCTAGAGAGTTTGGATATTTTGAGGTGCACCCTCACTCCTTCCTCTTGGGTCTGTCTCCTTGGGATCTCCAGCTGAAAAGAAGGCATCAGAGGAAAGATGCCTTGGGCTGAGTGCTGGAGACCATGTTTGCTTGTCCTTGGCATAGGTGCCAGCAAGGTTACAGGAGGATACAGCAGTGTTTCAAGAGGAAGGCTGCCTCAGTGTGTGGCTGGCCTTGGGGGCAGTGAAGGGGTTAAAGCCCAGCCGTTCTGCCCAATCAGTCTGGCTTGCCTGTAATAACCAATTAACAGAGTGTAATTGTGCAAATCCATATGTGGCAGTAATTACCAGGGAGATTAATGGATTCCTTCCTTTCTGAGCGGACCCCACCGCAGCTTGCCAGCGTCCCCCTGCCACCCGAAAGGACTCGCAGAGGGGGCAAAGCAGGAGCTGCTCTTGCCTGGACACTGACTAAGCTGAGGGGATGGGGAGGCCCCGTGGGGACTGCCCAGTGCTTGTTTAAATAATCCTTTTCATCTCCCTGCGTTTCCTTACATACAGCTCGTTGCTCCCTGGCTCTGACCAGGCTTCCAAGGACAGTTCGTGCCCAGCCTGCCGGGGCCTGGGCTGCCTTGTCCATGCCCTCTCCATTGTCCATTCATTCCTCGCTCCCCTTTCCCCTGTTTAGCCCTAATTGCTGCAGAATATCGCGTTTGTTTGCCCTCTTCTTTTGTAGCTTTGTTATTTTAGTTGCAATGGGTAATGCAGCAAACTGTTAAAGGCATACACGAGGTGAGGAGGAGACAGCAGGGCGCTTGGGGCAGGTTTTCAAGCCAGGCAATGGGGTTGCATTTGGGAGATAGTGGCTTGCAGGCAGCCTGGGCCTTGCCACGTCCTTTGGGATGAGTTTTCTTAGGGATACATGGCCCCAGAAGCAAAGAGTGACCCTGGAGCAGGGGAATGCTTCCTCCTCTGAATGCTCTGTGTGGAGAAACAGAGCACTAAACCCTGCTGAGAGAGAAGGGGATGCATCTGGGGACCTGTCCACTGGCAGATTGCCACCTGGGCAGCACGGGCTCCTTCACAGTTGCACCAGCACCTTGGGTGCTCAAGATGCAAAACTGCCTGTCCTACTCTGCAGCCCTGGCCGGCTTTGCCTCTGCATCACATACGTGGATCTGAGACCTGCAGAGCCATGGTGCGGAGGGAGCTGGGAATTGCTCAGCCTTGTTTCTATGCTGGGCGATGATCCCTGCCCCTGACAGATAGCTCTTGCGGAGAGTCAGCCCGTGGGGAGGGCTGATGCGGTGGCCAGGGAGACGTCCGTCTCCGGCTGCACGCACAGGGCTGCAGGTGCCCTGGGGGTGGCGGCGCTTGCTCAGCTGTGGATAGGGCAGGTGGGTGGGGAGCCAAGTGCCCTTTAGAGCCTGGGATGGCAGGGAGTGATCACATCACATCTTGCATCAAGCATCCTTGCATCTTCGCTGCTTTCCTCATCAGGCCAAAAAAAGTGATGCTGGGGTCTGAACCTGGGTCTGTGATTTTATATTTATTTTATTTTCTTTTTTTACTCCCTGTGTGTAGGCTGGGACTTGAGTCAGGATAGGACAGAGCTGTGTGGGAGCTCCCCATGGGTGTAAAAAACAGCCAGATGGAGACAGGCCAAAAGTCCATCATGTAAATGGTAGATGCTTACAGGGGGAGGTAGAAAGCTTGAGTGTTCTTCCTCTAGCAGGTACCTCCCAGCAGCCTCTGCCCTGAACTGTTTGGCGTCTTCCATTAGTGATAACCATGTAGATCCAGAACTAGTTGCCCCCAAAATCTGTACTGATATCTGCACAGACATCCCTGCAGAGCACTGGCTGGCTGTTCACCAGCAGCCCTGGCCCCCGTTCACTGCCACATACACAGTGATGGATGTAAATGACCTTTTTCTTATTGCTGACTTGTTACAAAGGCCAGGAACGTGGCTGCTCCGAGGGAATGGCTGTGCAAGGTCCTCAGCAGAGACATAAGCAAGGATCTTCTCCAAGGAGGGTTACAGATGATGAGGGAGGTTTTGGGAGATTCTTGCCTGGAGGTGATGGGAATGCACAGAAAGGTCCATCATCCTAGAGGAGCAGGAGAGTTGGAGAGCCCTGACAGAGATGCTGCTTCTGGGTCTGCTCGCTCAGGGTCCTTGGAGCCAGCCTACACCAATAGCTTGATTTCCAACCAGAAAGAGGCACTGGGGCAGCTCTTGGGTGTTGCAGATAGGATGGATTTGTTTGTCAGAGCGCAGTCTCCATTGGTGTCAGCTGAGGCCTTCGACTGTTTTAGCTCTTGTTTCACCTGACCAAGGGTTCATCAATACTCATCTTCCCTTGCTGCTGTGTCATCCTAGGTTAGAGGTTATGTGTGCCAAACATGGCATGTAAATATGTCTCCTGGGTCTGCTCTGCTTGTGGGAGCTTGAAGTAGCTCGTGTCTGGGGGTAACAGCCTTCCTGGAAAGCTTCCCACCTGGCTCAGGTGCCCAGCGGGATTCAGAGAAGTACTTGGAGCACTGAGAGATGTGTCTTGCACAGTTCTGGGGCGCCTGAAGTGTTGGGTCTTTGCCCTGGATTTTAGGCTCCAGGGCTGCAGGATTTAGTGGATAGGTGTGATTTAAAAGCCTTATTAATGAAATGAGCCAAGAGAGACTGATTTGTGTGGGTATGGCTTGGCTCTTACATGTCCCATGTGGGGGCAACCCTTGGCCTGACTCCCAAACTGCCCTTGGGAACCATCTGATGGAAAGTGCCGGTGACTGTGTTTACAACCAGCAGGACAGACCCTGGGACCATGCCCTGGGTTTGGTGAATTTACCTGTATAGATTAGCCTTTGGGGCTGTGCTGCTGGTCTGGAAAGCTTAAGACGTGAAAAGGGACTGGACTCCAGATTGTGCAACTGGGATATGTCTGGCTAGCAGAGGAGATAGCTCAGTACTGGAGAAGCTGCTCTGGGATCTTCAGGGCTTGCTTTGATAGCTGACTTAAGTCAGTGCACATCAGCTTTAGAGCACATGTTGCTGTGCCCACATCATCCCAGGTCCTTTCTCTGCTTCTGCTGTGCAGAGGCTGCTCCTTCTGCTCAGAGGCTCGAAAGGACAGGACCAAAACCTGTGGCCATGGGCAGGTGATCTTCTTTCTTTCTACTGGGAAGAGGTTGAGAAGCAGAGAACAGATATTTGACAGCGCCGGCAAATGTCATTCTACATCCCTGCAAATTCTTCCTGTGAACACTCTTCGCTGCTGTGTTGTCTTGGCTTGGTGTGGTGTGGTCTGTGCTTGTCTTGATCTAGGCTTGTTCCTTTCTCTGGGACACAGGGAATTCTGTTATGCTCCCATGGCTTTAAAAACCAGTGGATTTTCTATTGGGACAGGGGAGCAGCTGGCTTTTGAGAGGAGAATATGTTTGAAAGGCAATGGAGGGCATTGATGAGGAAAGGGATGCTCACTGTAGCTGGCTCCTTACCTGCCCCTTGGCTGCACAGGGAGGCGAAGGGTTTTAAACAGTTTCTGCAGGGAAGCATTGAGAGGAACCTGTCTCGTGGGAGAATGTTTTGGCTGAGTTTCATGTTGTGTTTGTCTCCCTTTAGCTGCCACTGGAAGGTGAGACCCAGGGGAAGGACAGCAGCTAGAACTGATGGGAGATGTGTGTATCTGTCCAGGCAAGGCAAAGAGATGGCTCAGTCCCCTGAATGTCAAACAGACCGGCCTGGCAGAGTCTTGGACTGGTGTTGGTTGTATCCATAAAGAGGTGATTGCAAAATGAACCTGTTGGTTTTCTGTGAAGCAGAAGCCTGCATGGCTCAGAGATCAGACCCAGACTATCAAGAGTGGAGCTTTCTGAGCCACCAGTGTAGGCAGTGAGGGCTAAATATCCCCCTTCTCCTGTCTTTTTTTACTGCTGATTTATGAAGGTTATCTTTGGGCTTTAGCTCATTTTAAATGCATGTGTGCCTCGTGTGCTTGGGCAGCAAGACTTGGCTTGTGCTTCTTTTCTTCCAATTGCCATGCCTAGGCTGTGTCTCTGGATCCGTATTTGTGGAGAGGCTGCATAGGCATGTCTCTGCAGCACAGCATCGAACAGAGTGTGTCTCTGAACAAAGATGTGGTTTGGTTTATTGTTTGGAGTTTTGTGTGTGTGTGTGTGCTTTTTTCCCCTGGTGACCTGGAGGCATTATAGGTGTGAGCTGGGGGCTTGCAGCATGCAGGGTTGCTGTGCTAATAGTGCTAGGCCAGGCTTGCTGAGTTAGAGTATTTGGAGCAATGGAAACTTGTTTCAAGACTTGCCTGAAACTCAGTGGAGCTCAGTAGAGCCATCCCCAGGAAGACAATGTCATTACAGAGACAGATGAGATCTTCGTTCATTAGAAGAGGCAGCAAAGCATTGAGAAACTTGCCTCTTTCTCTTTCATGCAGACACACTTGTGTTTTAGTGGTATTTGATTTCCTTCCTTGCTCTCAGGGGACCCATTGGACAGGCTGAAATCTACTGAAAAAGGGTTAATGGGCCAGTGGCATCTGCAGAAGTGGAGTGGAAGGGAGATCTAGGTGAGCTGCAAACGTCCTATGAAAGAGGCAGCAGCCCCACCATCCAGCTTACAGAAGATGTCTCGCTGACTGGAGCAAGGACTAAACTACGAAGACAGCTGGCTGAGAAGTGCTGACTGAAGCTGCTCCTTGTCGATACGATAGATGTGGCTTTTGGGCCCTTGGTCCAGATCAAAAGCTCTGTGGCCATGTGACGTAAAGTGCTAATCTGGTGTAAACACCTCCTTTTTCAGATCTTTTAAAATTATAGTAATGGGCCAACTTAATAAGGCAGGCGTTACCCTGGGTCAGGTACACTGGCTGCCAGAAGCAGGTTGTATTGTACACAGAAAAGCGCAGGAGAGACCGGAGCGACTCAGTGGAAGCTGGAGCCCGCACTGTGGCATTAATGTGAGAGTGTGCAGTCAGATGCTTGCACCTGATCCAGGCAGGGCTCAGCGGAGAAACCCAGTGTGAGCAAGCTTGAAGCTGTGGCTTTGCTTGCTTGGAGAGAGCATGGGTTAGAAATCCAAAGGTACATGCTGATTTCCTTCTCGCATGGCAGGATGCAGAGGGGCCTGGGATGGGGTGTCTTAGGATAGATAACAACCTTCTGGGCTTCCAGGGCTGGTTACTGTGGCTGAGACCTTGGGGACTGGACCGGGCTGTGGCTGATGGTGACTACTGTGCCATCAGCCATGAAAGTATTGGTGCTAGCCTCTGATATGAAGCTGTTCCTCTTGGATGCAAGCAAGCCTTCCTCCCCTGAGAAAGGAGCTACTCAGAGCAGAAATAACCCGTTACCTTGAACTCCAAGATGTCCATGTTTGCCTGTCTGGTATAAATAGACCATCTGAGGAAGCTGGATGTGATGGAGATTGACAGGATGTCTCTGGAGTTTTGCACTTGCTGAAGCAGGAGGAAATGTAAAAGCATGAACGTGGGGATGCACAGAGTGAGAGTGGCAAGCAAAGCCCTCAGCTGGAGGAACGGGAATTCCTGCCAAGGGGAATGCAGGTGGGAGCCCTTTGTGGCCTTGTGCAGGGCAGTGCTGTGACAAGACCTTCACCACCCTGTGCTGAGCTGCGGTGGCCATCAGCACATGCAAGGTCCAGTAGATACCTTGTGAGGCTGGGCTGTACCCGTCAGCTGCGTGCCACCCAGCTCAGGCCCTTGCCAAGGAAGGGAACGTAGTCTGCTCACAGAAATCCAGGTTTCCCAGCAAAAAAGAACGAAGAATGGAGCAGGATCCAGGAAAAAAAAAAGGCCTTTTGAAAGTTTTCCATGAGTTCTGCAGAGATAGGTGGAGGGACCAAGATTCATTTAGGTAGTTTATTTCTGAGTAGTCAAGAGAAGCTCTGAAATAATTTTTTTTGTTGGTGGTGAGGGGTTTTTGGTGTTCCTGTCCCTACAAGCAATAATGCAGGGTTAACCTGGTCAAGGAATCATCTTCTGTTGAAAACTTTCCTCAGAGAAATTATTCCTGAGGGAAAACAGCAGAATCGCAGGGGCCGTGTCTTCTAAGGTTTCTCTGAGAACTTGTTTTCAGGAGATGAGGAAATCTAGTTCTTCAGGGTGTAAGTTTCCCTTGGAGGAAGGGAATCTAGCAGTCTTCGGGCATTTTGCAGAAATCCCAGATTCCAAAGGTGTGTAGAGTAGGGTTAAAGAGGGGCTTGCGTTTAAACGGCAGCCTGTAGATCCTCTGGCACTCAGATTGAAAAGTTTGCTTGCAGGGAGGTATCAAATGAACCTCTTCTTCACCTGTCCTTTGAAAGCCCCTTGCTGAACACCAAGTGATACATCAAAATGGACTTTGGTAAGAGCTGAGTGTTTATTTCCCACCAGAGAAATAAAATTTCTCTCTCTCTGGACGTGAGAGCCTTTTGGTCAGAGACCTGCCTATGGATCTGGGTGAATTTAGCACTTGCCCATAAAAATCCTGGCTTCATTTGGTCCTCATCCAGCCTGGAGCCCTGGTGTTATAGCCCAGTTTGCTGCCATACACCACTAAGAAGAGAAGTCAGGTGCTTACCTTGGAGTGCAGAGGGATGTGTGACTCTCCCAGTTGTGGTATCACAGCACCTTTTTGTCTCCATGTTCTTTATGGCAGCAAAGCTAAAAAGGTGGAGTGACTTGTCTGAAAGCAGACAGGGAGCTACGAGCTTCCAAACTCTGTTGACCCAACCGTTGCTCCTCAGTGCAATGCGTGCCCAAACCTCTATCTGGTGTAGCACAAACCTCCTGTATTACAGGCTTGCTTATTCCCTTGCGAATCCAACCCAAAGCAATGGATGTTTTTGACAAAGAAATATTTTCCAAATGGCTATTTTTTTGGATCCACCTTCCCAGGAACACTTTGCTGCATGCTTTTCCATGACGCTACTGCTGCTGACCTTTCTGCTCTGGCAAGGGGGAGTCGCTGGGAAGCACATAGGCAGTGATTCTTCGCTGTTACAAAGGCTGGGATTGTTGGCAGCTTGACGCCCCAGAAAGTGTCTAATTGACTTGACTCTCTCTAGCTGGGCTCCGCATGGATTTTCTGCCTCAGGATATCTCGGCGTTATAGTGGACCTGTTGTTTTTGCTCCTCGCATGATATTAAAAAGTGCATTGTTGGAGCAGAAAGCGTGAGTCAGAACGGATGTGCGGAGGGAGCTGCCTGTCGCCCCGCGAACGAGTGCCAGCGCAGAGGAGCGGAGCAGGACAGGGTCACCTGCCATCTGCAGTTAGGGGCTGAAAAGTTTCTTGGAGCATCCCACAGAATGAGCTTGGCTTGATGGCATAGATGACACTTCATATGCTGAAATGGACAGATGTAAACCTGCCCTTTGCATCTCACATAGGGAGCGTTAGCGCTAGAAAATCTCCTCTAGTAATTTTGTGTGTTCATCCTCTCCAGTGCGGGCTTGGTCCCAGGTGCTCTCTGGACTGGGGAGAGGCCTCGCTCCATCACCCTGTCATCTGGTACAGGTGCCTGGGAGTGTCTCACCTGCATCTGTGTCAAAATGTGCTCGTGCCACCACTGGTGCCTGCCTGGGGAGGTGATTCCCCGGCGGAGTGGGCAGCTGGGCCCTGCAACCAGCAAAGCTGCTGGAGGTGCTTAGGCAGGCATAAGAGGATTCAGTGACACCGCTGATTAGTGTTGAGGGCCTCATTACGGTGCTGGTAATTGAAGGTCTCCCAAGGTTTAAACAGACTGGGAATTATCTGCCCTCAGAGGCTGCTCTTTGGCTGCATGGGACAGTGCTTTCTACAAGGTAGGCAGTGCCCTCCCTGGAGCAGCCTGGTGCTGGGGATGGTGGCCCATGTCCTCCAGACCCTGGGGAGGGGACCCACAGCGGGTGGCAGCCGTGGGGCTCAGGGGGAGATGGGGAAGGCCTGGGGAGAAGGAGAGGGCAGGCTGTGTTACTGCAGGTGTGTTCGTGGTGCTGCTGTTTGAATATGCTGCTGCTGGTAATTGCATTATCCCGGTGGGGCTCTGGGGCTAATTTCATTAGCTTGGTGTCTGTGGTTATTGCTTTACGAGAGACAGCGATGGGGAAGGGCTGATGCAGTAGCTCCCTTCTTCTCCATCTCCAGGGAATCATAGGGGGCACCTTGCTTTTGGTCACTTTCGCATGTCCCAGGCCAGTGCCAACCAGTACAGCAGATAGATGAGGTAGGGTCAGTCCATGAGTGAGCCTGGAGAAACCCAGTTTTGAGTCCCTGCTCTGCCACTGACTTCCTCTTTGGCCCTGAGCGTGTCACCTGGTGTCTGTGTGTTCTCCCTTGGAGGCAAGCAGGGAGAGGAATGCACATTTTGGCTCCTGGGGCACTTGGTCTGGTAGCCCCTGTTGCACCTCATGAGCCATGTGAAGGGAGCATCAGCCCTAACACCAACACCCCATGGGCAGTGGGTTTTCTCTGAGACTCTAAAGCAGTGTGTCAGGAGGAAGATGCATGTGCAGCTGTAAGGTTATGAGGGCTGCAACCTTTTTATTTGCATATGCTGTTGCTACATGCATGATCATAGAATTCCTCTACCTTTAAACAAAGATGACATGGGGGACTGATGGGATTCTCGGTCATGTTTGGGGTTTTCCTGGTTCAAGCCAATGTTCAAGGAAAAGGGACCACATTTACTTTCTAGCTTTCCTGATTCTGGGGCAGGGTGGGATAAGATTATTCCACTTTAGGCCTTCACATGTTTAGAGTCTGGCTCTAGAGACCAGCATCTCTAAAGGCTTGGTGGAACAGTACTGGAAGTAGCATTTTGAAGACCTCCAACAGAGTGCTGAAATGTTGGCTGCAGTACAATGGCCTGGACAAGTTAATTGGGAGGTGAGTGAGTCAGGGACCCCAACACAATGTTAGCGTCTCAGTTGGCTTGAATCAGCACTGCTTTGTCAGGAGTCCTGCTCTGACAGATGCCCCCCAAGGTGTGGCTGCACCGAGTCTCATCTGTGTGCGGCATGGCAATGGTTTTCCTTCCTAAAATAACAGTGGCAGTCATAATGGCTTCTCCTTTTACTAACAAGGGAGGGGGAAGTAATGAGCATCCAATAATTTGAAGCAGTGACTTTGTGCTGTTTCTAGGAGAAATTGAGGGGCTGCCTCTGTACGGTCCTGCAGTACTTCTTAAGAGAGACTGGGCTAATTCCTGGAGTCTGTCACAGACTGGTTTGGGTACAGGGGCTGGAGCTTCTGCTTACCACAAAATCTGTGGTAGTCCCATAAATGAATTGCCTGATGCTTGCTTTGCCTGAAGAAAGGGCCTGGAGGGGTTTCCTTGGAGTTGCTCAGTGTGTGCATGTGTTCTGCAGCACTAAGCACTCACTAACCCAGATCTGCTAAAAATCAATAAAGTAATCCACTTACTGCTTGGGACTGCCAACCTTTTTAAGGAGCTCAGAGCTGTTTTGTCTTCTTTCCTCTCCCCTTTCTTCTAAGCTGGAAGAAAGAAAAGAGGGATGGGGAAGAGGGTGCTGGCAGAGCTGGACTAAAATCAGGGTCTTTGCTCTGGGCAGATCAATACAAATAATTCCCCACTAAAACTTCATTAGCATGGAATTAAAGCTGCTGAGATCCTGTGTGGTCAGTAATGGTACTACTAAATCACAGCATGGTTGGTGCTTAAAATGCAAAGCTGCTTCATTGCTCACACCTCCCTGTCCTGGTGCTGCTGGGGCTGAACTGACCATGCAGCCATCTCTGCCCCATGGCTGCTCAGTGAGGGCACAGCCCTCTTGTCCAGCGTGAGGGCAAGGGACAAGCCAGGCTGAGATGGTAGTGAGGTGCAACTCAAGCAAGTGGAAGCAAAACTGTTGTGCAAGAGTGGATTTGTCTCAAAACAGTGGCTCAATTCTGAGTGCTGGTGGGCACTTGGGGACTCAGGGCAGGCGGCCTTGGTACATCTCTGCAGGGTGATGGACAGATGATGGGAAAGGTCTCTGGGTGGGTGCTGGACAGGCAGGCATCCCACCATGCCAGAGCTTTCCCCTGACACTGGATCAGAGAAACATCCCTTTGGCAGGCTGTGCCTGGGGCTGCACAAAGTCCCTCTCTTCTGTGAAAGTCTTAGATCTTATTGAGAGATTGTGTGTGAAAACCACTTGTTTTGGAAGCAGATAGTTTGTTGGGCTTTTTAATTGAAAAATATTTCTTTCGGTCTTGTCACAAAGGAAAAAAAAGTACTCTGCTGAGATATCCAATTTTCTATCCTTGAAAAGATTGAAATAAGCCACCTTGCAGCTGGCTCTTTCACAGCACTCTGGGTCTCTGCCTGGCTCTTGCCTCCCACTCCTAACAAGCAGCCCCCCCAGTATGGCTGTTAAAGGACAGCACCAGAGGCAAAGGCAGCATTATCCTAAAACAGCAAACTTTGCCTACAGGTTAGAAATCCCTGTGGTTGCCAGTGACCTGATGCCACTTGGATTAGTGAAGGGTGGAGAGGATTTTGGGGTGACCCAGAAGTGTGTGAGAGCATGGCCAGGTGAGTGTGGGGCAGTACCCACTGAAACAGGAGCTGCACCTGTGGCTTCTGCACCTGGATGTAGCTGTGAACACTTGGAGGACTGGCCCTTGCTGAGAACGTTTGCTGGGAATGTCCTCGTTGTATGTTGGGGTGGTGGCAGGGGAGGACACGAGCTTAGCTGAACAGGGAGAGGGACAGGACATGGCACCACACAGTCAGATTCTGCTGTGTTATGCTCTTGTGCTGGTTATCAAACCCTCTGGTCTCCCTTCCCTGGAGCTCGAAACCTGTGGCCTGTGAGCAGGGCGTGTAAGCATGCTGCTCGGCTGCCTCTGCGTCTCTGAAACAGTTCTGCAGTGCCACTTGTGTTTGTGCAATAAAGCAAATGAGATGTGAAAGGTGGCCAGATAGAAAATATGGGAGTGATCTCTTCTGTGTGTATTCTTCCCGCAGGACTGAAATTACTTGTGTGGGGTTTTTTGTCTCAGCAGAATCTACTCTGAATACTGATCCTTTTTTTTTTTTTTTATTGTGAGAAAAAACAGTGCATATATACCTGGACTACAGCTAATGGACTATGCAGAATGCTGGTAATGTTACCTGCAAACCTTCTTGTGTCTGACAGTGGTCTCGTTGTCTGTTTGTTCTGCTACATGGAGATACACTCCCAAATGTTAGCTTCCCATTCCCAGTTAAACTCCAAGTCCTGGAGTTGGTCTGATGTACCTGTGACCCATAAAGAGCTGTGTACCTGTGTCATGGTATCCTCCTGATACTACACATTACCAGGTCCTCACACACAGATGCAGAGCAGAAATGGGAGGAAGCCAAATCACCTTTTAAAAATAATTAAAAAATTATTAATACGAGGGAGGAGAAAACCTCTTCCCTTCCATAAACTCTCTGGCTAGAGAGAAATGGGTATGGCAATGCCTGAAAGCAAAGTAAGAAACGGAGCTAGGAAGGGTAACCTTTCTTTCTCCTGCATGCGCAATAATATCTTGGGGCTGACAGCTCCTCAGTCAGCATCCACCTGAGCTGCAGCTGGATGCTGTGAACAGCTCTGTGCTGGCATATTGCATGCCTTCCCCTTGTAGCATGCTTAGTGCCAAAGGGCTGCATGGGCCCTCCGGTGACCTGGAGGGGGCCAAGAGCCAGCAGGCCCTTGAAGGATGCCAAACATCCTAATCTACTGTTCTTCCCTCTATTTTTTTTTTTTTGTCTCACTGCTTGCATGGCATGCTGTCCTGTACATGTAGGTATTTCGTGGTCTCCCTGGGAAGGCAGAGCCCCTTGCTAGCCCTGAGCCCCCTTTCTCTGCCATATGGCCAGTGCCAACGGCCAGGCTGCAACCCACCTGTTCCTCCAACACACATATAAGTCAGTATGGACCTCTGCTTGCTTTACAACCTCAGGCAGAATTCCTCCCTCTTCCATTCCTTTGAGATTACTTCATCTGAGGTCACCCAGATCAGAAAACAGAAACAGTGAGCTGTGCTATTGCCTGCATCCCTGCCTCTCCCCAGAATCGCAGCAGTTGGGTAGAGGTCTTGTCAGGCGGGGAACTGGGACTACTCTCCCTTCGGAGTATGGGTCACAGGAGGAAGCAGTGCTGGAGACTCCATGTGGCTTTGTCCCGATATGCCAACTGGCCGCTTGTTTCTGCTTATTTCTACCTATTTCCTGAAGTACTTCATTGTCAGGGTGGGTGGGCATTGAATTGAAGTTGCAGATGTACTTATGGGACTGTCTGTATTCTGCTGCCATGGCTGGGAACGCTTTACTGACTGTAGGTAGCACGGGTTGAGCCCCCTGAGCTCTCTCCCATGTCCTCATCTCTTCTTATCACATATAGCTATTGCAATAGGCTAATGATGCTTTTTTTGGGGGTGGTTTGGGTGTTTTTTGGACTCCTTTGGGTGAGATCGGGGAGGGGAGTCGAGCTCCCAGCTCCACTGGCCCCAGGAAGGTCCTGGTCCTCATCAGCCCTGGTTCCATTTCCTAGGGGTAATTGCAATCCAGCACCGCAGGGGCCGTGACTTGATGCCAGAAGTGCAGCTGAGACAAAGCTTGTTATGGGACAGGAGTGTGGAGGTCCCTGCCCCGCACAGCCCTAGCCCCGAAACACTGGGATGGTTGCACATGTGCCCCTGCCCTGTCTATCAGCCATCCCGTCATCGGGGCACCAGCCCCTCTGGGTGAGGGCTGGTCCTTTGTGTGTCTGGAAAACACCTCCACATGGCTGGGGCTAGTAGAACTAAGAAACTGCATCGAGCCTTCACTGGTGGAAAAGCACAGCACCCCCCTCCTTCCCCACGATGCTCCTCCCCTAAACAACTTAACCTTCCCCCCCTCCTCCCAATTTCTGATCTATACCGGAGCCGTCATGCATTGATCGGTGTCTTATCCGGGCGATTATGCTACCCGGACGGTCCGCCGTGAGTTTGCAGGGAGCCGAGACAGCTGAGCACGGGAGCCAGCGCTGAACGGCGGAGAACAAGAGCATGTCTCATCCCGGCGAGCAGCTGCTGCCGGCGTGAAGCGAGGATGAGGCCACGGGAGGAGGCAGCTGCCCTGGCACCCTCCGAGAGCCCCTACTCCTGCAGAGCCATGTCCCGACCCCAGCGGGCTGCGCTGCGCTCCGGGCAGCTTTGAAGTTAGAGGAGGCAGTTGTGTTTGAAAGGGCAAGAGATGAACTGAAGATTAAACATGTATGGGAATTATCCTCACTTCATTAAGTTTCCTGCGGGCTTTGGCAGTAAGTATTCTCCTTGCGTTTGCAATCTGTGCCTTCTGGGTTAGATGGAGGAACTGATCCCACAGTAGGAGTATGGGGAAGGGTAAAGGGAATTTAAAAACATGTTTAACCTAGCTCGTGTGTGGCTGTAACCTGCGGTGCCTGTGTGCTTGTGATTGAAGCCGTCCTGTGATTGTATGTGCTGTGAACTTCAGCGCAGCCAAACCAAGCTGCCTGAAATTGTGCAGGCGGGAGTCAAACCGTGACTTTCTGCTCTGAAGTTTAGTATTTGGCATTTGAGAGATGCATGTATGTGTTTGCGTGCGACGCACTGAGTCTATTCATTCAAAGAATAGGATCAAACCAAGTAAGTGTCTTTCTGATTGCATTTTTATTAAGTTGTTGGAGGAAAAAAATTACTTTTAAAACATGAAACGGCCCCGAAGAAAACCGAGAGAGAGTTCTTTCCTTGCCCAGTGGCTGTCTCCTGCCCTTGTGACACAGATACCACCCTGCTGGTGAGAAGCTGTGTCAGATTAGCCAAACGAGGCTGCACAGTGAGACAGCGGTCTGCGAAGGGCTGCGCCTGCATGGCTGCGGGCTGCAATACCCCCGCGCACGCCAGCTGTGAGCAAGCCCCAGTTGCAGAAGCCAGAACTACTCTTGAGAAAGGGGCTTTGCAATTAGTGGGGCTCATTATTTTTAGATAAAGTTATTCCTCTTGTCCAAACATGGGGGATGTGTAAGGGGAATGGGTTGAGGAGCTGTAGGGTGCTCCCCAACTGAGGCAGGGAGCGAGCAGGTTGGAGTGCTTGGCTGCAAGGGACTGGGAGCACCCACCTATTGGCTGCTGACAAAATATTGATGTTGCTCCAGGGAAGTTAAAGTGCATTGTTGATGAATGTGCAAAGTCTTAGTATCTCTGGAGAACACTTCGAGTAGTTTCCAGCCCTTCAGGGTGGGTAAATGCCTCCAGGACTTGCTCTGAAGGCCCCCAGGCTGTATACGTCAACCTGTTATTTCTCTGCTACAGGAGAGGTCTGTGCAGACATTAGATTGCACATGGGATGTTCCCGCTACGTGCGTGGGTTTTTTTCCTCCCTTTTGCACCAGATGCTCAACTCTGGTAATTCTCCAACTCCAGAAAAGTCACTGGTATTGCATCAAGTCATCCCCAAGTTTCACAAGCGCTTGACTTTCCAAAATACCTTTTTAGGCAGTTTCTGCAGAAAAGAGATGACTCTCTGGAAGAATCTGTTGCTCACTGGTGTTCTTAAGGAGCAAGCAAAGACAAGCCAAACTCTCTCCTATTGCTGCAATAAGAGTGAAACAATGGAAGTGTTATTTGTGTTTAATCTGTTGAGTATTACAAATTTACAAGTAAGCAAAAGAAAAGTGACATTCAGACTGATCCTTATAGGAACCAGGCACAGATCCCTGTAGAGACAGGGGTCACAGCACTCAGCAGAGCCTTTGGGAGGTTTTTAGGAGAGAAAATTGGTAGTAGGAGCAGAGGTATAAAGGCGAAAAGACTGTTCTCCAGCCATGAATGATTCAGTATATTGGGACTTTAACTTTCATTTAGAAGTGTATTTAATTGGTGTTTTAACCCGCTTCTAATTTGGTTTAGAAAAAGCAGAGGTGTTTTCTGCAGATGAGCTGCTGACAGAAATGCAAAAGCATTGGCCAAGTTTTGTTCGGGCTGCTTTAAAACAGTCACTCTGGCCTGTCCTATGCTCCCTGAATGCTATGGACCACTCAATCTACAGTCCCCTCAAAGCCGGAGAGCTTCCATGCCCCTGAGGCAGCTTGGTGGGGCTGGGCACCTGCGAGTGGTGTGAGGGCTGCCTCTCCTTGGGTTGTGGGGTCTGCAGAGGGGGATTTCTGGCTGGTTGAGAAGGCAATTGCTGCTCTGGCCAGACAACTTTAGGGCTCATGGGCGCTGTGAGAGAACAGTCAGGCTTTGAGAGGGATGAAGCAGTACAGATCATGCTGACCGTCCACGGAGGGAGTGTGTGGCAGCTTCCCAATGCCTTGGGGTCCTCACCACAAAGCCCATGCAGGCAACCTGCATCTCCATCAGGCCTGCAATATGTTCATGGTCTTTGCTGTTCCCCCCTTCTTTAAAATAGATAAGAAACTGTTCCTGGTCCTGTCTGTGCTGGCATCATGAAGAGGGACACCAGGATGGTGGAAAAGGGCAGTGTCCGCACTAGGCTGTCAGCTTGTTACATTCATTGTTCTTGAACCACGTTGCTGGAGGGCAGAGTTAAGGTGATGTGGCTGCTGCTGTTCGGCATGTCTAGATCTCATTGTATTCAGATTTTCTTTAGCTCTGAAATTAACAGAAAAAAAAAAAAAACAACAAAAAACACACACAAAAAAACAAACAAACAAAAAAAACCCCATGTCTTAGGTTTTTTCTCTATTTTTGCATTCAAGTAACTGTTACATGTGCTTTAACTTAATTTTATCTGCGTTCAGGTTAGAAATAAGGTGCACGTTTTCGATGGTGTGTGTAACTGTCACTTTGATCTCGAATGTCTGAATTACACCATCGAATTTCTCTGGGGATGTACATACACAAATTAGTAATAGGCACATGATTGATGGTGAGAAAAGGACAGTCCGACTCTCAAGTGTTACAGACAAGTTTGTGGAGTAGCAGGGAAAGTGTTCGGGTGGTCACCCTTACACATTTAAAGCAGGAGATGTGCACTAAGGCAGATGGATTTTCCTTCACTGGGCTGTAGGAGCAAGGAAAGGGCTTCAAAATGTGGTTTTATTCTCCAGAAGGATGTGTTTCACCCGGAGCCCAGCTCCCAGGGCAAGGAAAGATGCTGTGCTGGCTGTCCTCTCTCCCTGAGCACTCGCACTCTCTGGCACCGTTGGTTGGGGACAAGAACTAACTTGGCTCCTCCACAAAGTCTCTTTTATTAGTACTCTTGTAACTTGGCCTGTGGCCACACCACCTCCGGCTGCAACCTTGTCAGCACTCCCAAGCAAAGTGGGGTTAGGCCAGGTCATTTGGGGGATAGGGAGAGGAAAACCCGGGTTGTGCCTGCAGTGGGGCTGCTGCCTGGCTGGCTGACACCTTTTTTGCCTGTGATCGGCCCAGGTTTTGTGACCTGCAGGATGCTTTTCCCCTGGGTGTCACAGCTTGCCGTGTCTGTACCTGTAACTGCATATGTGAAGATCAAAGAGGGCTCTTTAACCCAGCAAAGGTGTGTGAAAATCCAGTGACTGGGCCACTCCTGCAGCTAGGGAAATACAGATTTATTTTTTATTTATTTTTTTTTTTTAGCAGGAGATACCTGCCTTCAATTGCCTGAGGCAGCCACAGACCCTGCAGCCTGTGAGATCCTTCCTGATGGGGACCTGTATCCTCTCCAGGAGTTTAAAGACCACTGTAGGAATTTGTACATGTTTTTTCCCAGTGGGTGCTGTGTGGGAAATCCTGCTGGCCAGGTGGGAAGTCTGATCAGACAATCACGAAAAGCCCTTCAGGGCCTTGAATTTAACAACTTTTTATTTCTTTGGAGATGAGAAACTTTATCCAGCTCTTGTGTGTTACTGTGGTCACCAAGGGGATGTGATACCTTGTTAGCAGGAGTAAATTTGGCTTGTAGTCCTTATTTTAACCACCTGACAAGCAGTTGCTAAAGGAGTCTTTGGTTGGCAAGATCACCACAGCCGTAGAGTTGCCCTGTAATGCGTGGTGGTTCCTGTAAAAGTCATGGCAAAGCCTGTGTAGCTTCTGTGGATTTTGCTCCTTCCTTTCCTCCTCCTTAGCTTGGCTTCCTGGAGAGGAGAATATGTTTATTCTGCAGGCTTGTCTTGTCCAAATGTCCTTGGACATATTAAGCTATTGACCCACTGTCCAGTTTCAGTCAAATCAGACCAAGACTCCAAAATAACATCTGATGCTGAGCCTGCACCAGGGTAGGTAAAGTCTCATGTGCTTCCAGATCACTGCCTTTTTTGGACCAGGTTTTGCATGGCCTCTGTTTGCAAGGGCAGCATAGGAACGTTACCTGAGAGGAGAGGGAGCAGCTCTTCCAACCGCTCGGAGAGCTGAGGGAAATTTTCTCCTTCTTGGTCTCCTGCCCTACGCAGATCCCCATTGCAACAGCCCCTTCTCGCATACGTGCCAGCACACCTCCAAAAATTTTTGCTCCTCCGTGATGTTAGCTGTTAGGGGAAGGCTGCATTATTTATTGACTCAGGAAAGATGGAAACACAAAGGTTACTGGACCTTAAAAGTGAGGTGAAAACAATAACCTTTCTGTAGGATATTAGCATGGCAATCCGTATTGCCTGTGGAAATCTGCTTGGACAGTCTAAAATATCACCAGAAAGGGAATAGTTTTCCAGTTTAGCTTCCATGTATTGAATAAAAAATACTTCTGCAGTCATAGCAGCAAAACTTTGTTTGATTCCAGTTAACATGGGTTCCCTGCTACACAACTGCATCCCATTTCAGGAGTCTTTCTCGCAGGTATTTCCCCTTGAAGGTCGTCCCCAAGGACAAGCTGCCTGCCAAGCTGCACCTCCCACGCACGCCCGTGCTCCTCTGCTGAAATCAGCCCTGCTTGGCGTGTCTCTTCCCACTTCTTGGTGCTCTCTGATCTGCGGAGGATGAAGTATCTGCAAAGTTTTGCTGGTCGTGTGTCAGGCAGGGCACCTTGCACCTTTAATTGTTCATGCCAATGAAATGAACCCTTTCCGTGTATATCTGAGGCCTCAGAAGCACGAGCATGTTTTTCATTATTTGAAGAGTTTGTAACAGCTTTTGATTCTCTCTGACACTAAAACCAAAACTGTGAAGATTGAAAGTGTCATCATCTCTAGGCTTGCCAGGGATCTGCGCGTCTCGGGAGGTAGGGTTGCTTCGGGCCTTAGTTGAAGACGGATCCCAGTGTTTAACACCAATACCTTTCCTCTCACAGCTTCGCTAGGTGTTGGAGCCGAAGAGGCATTGACCAAAACAAACTTGCAACCCATGTTGGTTCAATAGGTAGTGTATGTAGGGCTTGGATGTTTCTAGTCTTCTGCATGTTGTCATTCTGCTCTCTGCTCAAATGTAATTGCTGAGACTAGTGTTTCCTGCCATTATTTGGGTGAAAATCAAGGTGGCTTTATTGGTTGCAGCCTGGATGCTTCTCTTCCTACTGCCTTTGCTGAGGCATTTGGGGTCACAGCTGTACTCGTGTGGATAGTCTTTGCTTCCACACTTACCTCAGCTTTACCTGTGAAGTGCTCGCAGCACAGAGGTATCCAAGATGGCTTTATCAAGGTAGTATTGGTCCTGGACCAGGTTAGCTGTGTTAGCCCAGACCTGGCTGTTTAACGGTGGTGTGGTGGATCTGGAGTTTTGCGCTCTGCAGGTGCATGTGTCGGACACCTATGCATCTGCTGTGATGTAGACTGTGTTCTTCTATTCCTGATTTTTTGGGGGCTATTCATGAAAGTTTCCCATCCTTGAACTAGGATTTTACAAAGGTGGAGGTGAAACACAGGTGGAAGTGAAGTATCAAAGCTTTGCGTCCTTGCTTGGCTTCAGTGGCTGGTGGGTAAATGCAACGCTGTTGCTGATGTTCTCAAGGGCACTGTTTTCAAAATGCAGAGAACCAAGTTGTTCTTAGGGTCTTCTCTCATTATTTTTTCAAATGTCAGCAGAGTTGTCTATGCTGACATTAGATATGATCCTTATTCTGAATGCTAAAGCAACAGGATGGACATTGTGCCTGTGTGCACACTTCCAACTCACGGCTGCTCTCTGCACTAAGTGATGGGATATGTTTGCAGAGGCACTTTGAAACAGTGAAGCACCCAGAAGCAAGTTCCTTCTTTTTAAACTTTGCTTCCTACAAAGAGAAGGCTGGAGTGTGTGTGTTTCTGCGCAAAAGAGCTTGCGAAGGCTTCATTGAGGCATTGGGTTCGCTGGACACCACATGTTTGCAGTGGAGATGGCAAAGGATCCACACAAGGCAGTTCCCTCCTGTCCTTCTCCTGCTCCTCCAGGAGAGAAATAAATACAGTATCAGGCTTCCCTGAACCTCACTTCAGGAAACTACCTGTCCAAGCATTAATGTGGAGGAGGAAGACGGGAGAAAGACATAAACAGCCCTATTTGCAGGTCAGAAATAAGCTGGTCTTGAATCTGAAGTAGGTGGTTCAAAGCAGCAGCAAGCCCTGATGCTCGATGCAGGGTCTCAGCTGGGCTTCCCCAGCAGATGTGGGGGACCCGGCCAGTCCAGGAGCTGCATTCAGTGCTGGTGGGCAGGGGCCATGCCAGCTGCAGCCTCTTGATGCAGGGCTGCCCTCCGCTCCGCGGGGCCCCGCCGCAGCTGGCCGAATCCCCAGCATTGCTTGTCACCTCGCATTACCTGACGGACAGACTCCGGGCCCTCTTTGGCCTGTGTAAATGTCACCTGTGCCAAATGCCGCTGGAGAGGCGGAGGCGGCCGGCTGCGGCTGGCACGCAGGACTGAGTCCCGTCTCCCCAGTCCCCCTGGCTCTGTCCCAGAGCTGCTTCCCCTCTGCAGAGCAGCTCCTTGCTGGTCTCTCTCTGCTGCCACGCTGATGTTTCTCTTCATCCCCTAAATGATGGGAGAAAATACCTTGAGGAAAGCCATGCCATCCCTGTAAGCCCATGGCCTTTCTGGTTGCTTTCTGTTGGGAGGTGCGTGATGCTGTTTTCAACCAAAATGAATCAGACTTGCCATCTCTGCTCTTTGCACTGTCCAAACCAGCCTGACTCCCTTAGAGTGAAACAACTTCGAGGGTACTCAGCTCAGGGAATAAGTAACCCCAGTGTCAAGGATGCTTTGGCATGGCTTTCCAGCACACCTTCTGCCAGCTGTGCAAATTGTTCCTCGCACAAGCTGGTGGCAGCTAACCTGGTAGCAGTCACATCTTACATCCCTCTCAAAGCACTCCAGCCTGAAAATGAGAAGCTGAGAGAAATATTTTCCCTAGGTGTTGGAGGGTGCATTTCTGCTCCCTCAGGGACTGACTTGGCAAACTTATCCCAGGAAAGGACTGGAAGTCAAAGTTTTGGACCGCCTTGCAGAAGTGTTTTGCTTTGATTTGATTAGATCTGTTTTGGTTTGGTTTGTTTCTGCATTTCTGAATGAGGTGTGCATTACAGTTTATAACAGATGGATCAAATTGTTCATTGGTAAATGTAAAGTTAATACTGATTGTTTTGACCAATGGGCTTGTCACAGCCTTGGCAGGACAGCGTGGCCAGGCGCTGCGGATACAAGCATGTTAGCTCTGGTTTGTGCCATCAGGCCCTGGCAGAGCCTGGCTTTACACCTGTGTGCTCTTCAGTAGATATTTTCATTTATCCATCCATCTCCACCAGCAAACGCTTCTTCATGCATTCATGCATCCCCTTTGGTGTTTCATTGCTGAGAGATGACAGAGGTAGGCACAAGCCCTCCAGGTTTCCTGGCTTCAACCCTTGATGCCATCCTGGGGACTAGGGGATTCATCTGGCCATAGCCCTTGTCCTGTTGGCATGGACACAAGCACACCATGGGGCTTGCCCTTGTAAGCAGTCTGCTTGGGTGAAAGCCTTGCTCTAGGTCCTTATGGAACTTGGAGCCTGTCTAACGGAAAAACTTAGTGGTGACAGCATTTCTGTAAGGTCTGCTGTAAATGCAAACAGTTAAATAACTCTCCTGAGAGTCTTTTCTTATTGGTTTAAATCTTCTGCATGATATCTTCAAATATGCCCTTTTCTGTGTTAATGGAAAAGGATGAAGAATTATTCTTCTCCATAGCTGTCGTAATGTGATAGATTTCTGCCCTATCTCCCTTTCGGTGGCTTATTTTCCAAGCTGAAGAATCCTCAAAGGCAATGTTGTTTATCTAGTTGTTTAAAGAGGCATAAAACAATTTCTTTATGAGTCTGTGCTACAGATGCTGGGAAAGACTTCATGCTATGGTACCAGGCTACTCACAGGTGATGAAAAATGCATTTGCTTTTCTCTGAAGCTGATAATGGCACAAGTCAAGATGCTCCTTTTAAGTCCCAGGAAACCACTGAGGTGCCTCTGTGAGCTGAGCGTTTAGGTAAGGCAGGGGCCAGGCAGACAGCACATCTTCTGCCCACTGCTAAAGGCTCTCTGGCAGTTGTCTCTGGGGTTGGAAGGCTTTTGCGCTTGGAAGCCATTACAAGGTAGGGATTTTGCTGTCTGCTAACAGAAAACAAGCTGCGTGTCTCCACGATGGTGGCAGGGGGATGTGGGGTAAGTTTCTCCAGTGGCAGGCAGGAGCCTTGGCTCTGCCTCCAGACCGCCTCGCTGCCTCCAAGGCTTCTGCTGTTGTCATTGAGCCGACTTCCTCTTGCTGCACATTGCTTTCCCACTGGGAGAATTGATCCAAAAAGCCAAAGCAAGAATTGACAAAGACCTTTTCTCCCCCTCCCTCTGCAGAATTAAGTCTGAAGTGGGTTGATAACGGTGGATCGAGTCCTCCTTGACTCTGACAAATGTCTTTAATGTTATTCAGCAAGCTGACCTTTTCCCGTCTTTATTGTGCATCTTCCCTTTGAATCAGATTTGATTGTTACTTCAGGTAAAATAACAAACACTGTCACGTAAATAACTTTGCAATAATGCTATAAGGAGGAAAAAAACAACCAAACAAAACGCCAAAGTGCTGCCTTACTTGCAAATGCAATGGGAATGAGCATCCTCTGTGCCGTGCCAGCAATGGAAAACCAACTGTGTGACCTTCCCAGGCAACATCTTTGCCTTACTACACCAGGGAATGGTCTCCTGTGTTGAAAAACCAACAGAGAAACAATGGTTCATTGAAATGTTAACAACAGCTAATACTAACTGGGGTTAGTAAATTCTAGGGAAGGGAGAAAACGTCATATAAATCCGAAAAGTACAGCTAGATACATAATCCATCAGGACTAGTGCGCATTTAATGCCCAGATACCCTCTGAATATTTGAGATTGGTCTTGTAGAAGATGTTGTTTAGGTCTTGGGTGAGATGTTCAGCCTCAGAGACTTCCCTGAAGTGGCAATAATCAAGGTTATATTGCTTTTCTATTGCACCTCTTCCTCAGTGGGGTTCAGGGGCAGATTGATCTCCTGGGGCTACTGTGTGGCTCAGTTTGGCAACGTGCACTGGAGCTCTTTAGCATGGAAGGAGGAAACCCTCTTTCCTTATGGCTGTGAGACTGTCTGCCCAGGCATGTCTGTGTGGCCACAGTCTCTGCTCTGTCTCGTACTAAGTGAAAAAAAGTAATGGACAAGATATTTTGTTGAGTGCCTTGTCCTGTCATCTGTGTTGTTAGCATGTCATGGGCAGTTTCTGTCCTGCATTCCTCCAGTTCCTTCTGAAGATGCTGACATCAAGTTTTGAGAGCTGGAACACGTGAGATAGCATGGTGGAGACGTAAGTGGGCGGGAAGGGCAAGAGCTGAGCCATGGAAGAGGAAGAGGAGCGTGCTGGGCATAATGCCTGAGCCGTTGCAGGGGGCAAAAGGGCTTGATGAGACATGGGGAGCATTTAGGGTTTCCAGCCTAGTCAGTGGGGATTTCGTGGTTTCAGATGTGCTCTGCCTCTAGAGCTGGCTTGGATAAAATAAAGGGGTCCTTAGGGAATAGTTCAGAGAAAACTAGCCTGAGGCAGACAGGCAGCGGTGCCTTCTTCCAAGTCAGCTGAGGCACTGAAGCAGTGAAGGAAGATTTGATTATGAAGTATTATCTTCATAATATGTTTTGTTGTTGTATGTAACTATTTCCTGTGCCATAACCAATGTTTTGCTCTTTCTCTTTATGGAATAAGGCACGTTTGCTGGCTGGCCTAGAGCCTTAGCCAACATCTGAGCTGACAACCAAGGCTGGGCAGCTGATCACTGTACAGCCAGGCTCACTCATAGTGTATTTAATCTTTCTGCCTCTCCCTGTAGATTCCCCTGTTCATGCCAGCTCCACATCTGTGAGCCCATCGTCAAGCCTTTCCACAGGAAATTCGGTGGACGGGCACCACAACTACCTCGAGGCCCCTGCGAACGCCTCCCGGGCGCTGCCATCCCCCATGAACGCGATCGGGTCTCCGGTGAACGCGTTGGGCTCGCCATACAGAGTCATCGCGTCCTCCGTCAGCTCACACCCTGTTGCTCTGTCCTCAGCCCCAGGCATGAATTTTGTGACACATGCCAGTCCACAGGTAGGTTAATGTGCACACTTGCTTCATGACGATTCATGGTGCTCAGAGACTGGGGTACAGTCCAAAAACTGGAAGGAATGGGTTGACTGGTAGAATCTGGTGTCTTTTGGCCACTTAAGGAGATCTGCTGCTAAGAACAATTTCCGGCATGTGAATCTTTCGGCATAAATCCCCATGGCACAGATGCAGAGAAGACACCTGTGTATGTTTCAAGATACCCTGCACGGTGAGGGGAGAAAGCTAATTCCCAGGTCTGTTCTCACCATGGGTGCAGTCCACTTCCCCTCCACTGCACCTATTGCGATGTGTACGATTACTGTATGTGGAAATAATCGGGATAGCCACGGGCTGCAGCATGTGAAGCAGTCCCCTTCCTCCTGCAAAAGGATATCTGCTTTGTTTCAGTATTTGGAAAGGAAACAGACCTTCTAGAGAGAGACAAATGTTAATGCTAAATGCCAGCCACATACTCTGAGTTGCATATAAACTTTGCCTGAAGAAAAATGAAGCGCTGCTGTCCTTACTGCCTGAGTCACTCAGTTGCTGAGGTTTCCCCTCCAGACAGGGAGGAGAGCCAAGGGTTGGTGCCTCTGCAGAGCCATGGATGGTCTGGGAGCCTCCTGGGCCGGCTCTGTGGGGCAGGAACAGGGACGCGCTACCCTAAGAGCCTGGCACCACCTCTGGCATGGCTGGGACCAAGGTAACAGTGTAGGATTTTGGTTGTGTGCTGAAATGCACTGGGAGTGCAGATCTAAGTGGAAATTCTGCCTTTTATTAACAAGACTTTGCATTTTATCAGTGGAACCTGCAGATAGGGAGTACTTGAGAGCCTCATGGCTCCAGCTGAAGAAGCAGCAAGGAGATGATCACTGAGCCCTCTCTGCCCCAGACTCTGCTGCCCAGTCTCCACAGTCTATCTGAAGCTCTTCCTAGTGCCTGCCACTGACGCTAGGAGAGGATGGTGTGGGGAGGCCCCTGAAGAGCTCTGAGGGATGAGTATAAGGGTGATGTGGCAGATTTGGCTTACCTTTCACCAGCAACCTCAACTCCTGCGTGGGTCTGGGCTGCCTTTAGTGGGTGTGCTGGGCATCCTCCCTCCCCTCGCACCACTCGACTGTTCACCATCAACCTGACAATATTTGTGCCCACAGCATCCAGGCCAGGTACTTTGTGGTGATAGAGCTGGTAGCAGCATTGGCTGGGTGGAAACCTTTCCTTTGGGGCCAGGAATGCTCTGGGAAGCGGTTTCCCTGATCCGGGCACTGCGCCAAGTTCCCAGCTCAGAGGAGTGGGTTTCATTTGTGTTACCTCTAATGCAAGGAGACAGCTGGGCCTTGGGGATTCAGCAGGGAAGCAGCTAATGGATTTGGGTTCAAGCAGTTGTCCCAGATATCATACATGATTGCACTTAACCTGCAGGAGTTAAGCTCTAAGGACACTGATGGCTAAAACTGCCCCATTTCTTCCCCCCACATACACCCTCTCTCCCTGTTATTGTCTCAAAGTGCAGCCAGAGAGAAAGAAAAGGTGATGCCTGAGCTCTGAGTAACATTTTAAACCATAAAAAGTTCCTTCTGGCTCAGCATCTTGTCAAGAAGTTTCCAGGGTAAAAAAGGTGGCTGGTCACTTGTGGGGAGGAAGGGGTTATTTCTCCTTTCCTTGGGCCAAGTTTCGGTGTTGAAGCATAAGGATTTACCACTGCTCGGTACCTGGGCTGAGTTTCTGCTGAGGAAAACAAACTTCTGGGTAATTTGTCCCTATACACTTTTATTTTCCAGTGCAGCAAGACAAGCTGGCTCCTAACATGGTAACTTTTGCTGGGTGATTTGTATTTTCAGTGTCGTCAGACCATTGAAGCTTTGAAAATGAAGGGACAGGGGTGAGAGAAGATGAAAACAGGCTTCATCTTTTTGTTTTTCTAATGACAGGTCCAATGAACTCTTCTTGGTTTTTGCTGAAATTCCCTGTGGAAATTATTATACTTTTTCATGGGAAACAGGCAGTTTCTTGGAGCGAATGGAGAACTTGCAACAACGTGCATGAAATCTAGTGGTTTAGATATTATGGAGGCGGTAACACAGGCTGTAGCTGGATTTTCATCCAAAGCCTTGTTTTCTGTCCTTAATTCTGCCTTCTTGCTGGGAGGATGAAATTTAGTGGTTAAAGTGGGGCAGCTGTTAAAAACAAGCTTAATGATGAAGAAACCATCCCCAGCTCTCAAAGCATGGCAATGAGAAAGATGATTTGGTGGTGGTTTTGGAGGGACGTTGCTCTGCCCAGACAGCTTTTGACGAGACGTGCTCAATGGCCCTTAATCCTCACTGCCCTGCCGACAGCAGCTTGAAAGCAAATAGCAATAAAACGAAGCCCTGGGCAACACCAGGCTCTCGTCTCTAATCGATGTCGGTTTGTAACCTTTAACTTGCAGCAGCCGTGAGCAGCTCCTGAGGATCTCAGCTGGGGGCTCTGGGCCATTTGCCTGTTTTTCACTACAGCTGATTTTAGATACTCAGGCTGCTCCCTTTTTAAAAAAAAATAAAAAATAAATAAATCTGGCAACCCAGAATCTGCTTCATTCTCCAGACTGTGATAGTGTTTGGGAACCTGAGTCCCAGGGAGGGACCAAGATGGCCATGTTTTCATGCATTTATGCAGGTTTTCGTATCATGAGGCAGGGAAGCTAACCCACTTAACACTTTTGTAAAATTTTTACAGCTTCCCCAGCCGTGCAGCAGTACAGGTTTAATTGCAACAAATCGCCTGGCTGCAAAGCTCTTCCTTACTAAGCTGTTAGTGCTCGAGGCGGCAAGCAGCCGGTGATCAGCATCCTCTAATGAAGCAGGCAGGATCCCACCAGTCCTGTCGCTTGGAGGCTGTAACTGAGCAGCTGAGGGTTGCTGCCTGCCCTTTTCCAGCTCTGCTTAGTCCTGGCTTTAGTTACAGCATCAGGGCAGGATGAGAGGCAGTATCTGCTACTAGACATCTGCTTAAACCCCTCCAGCTGGATTCACGGGAGGATGTCTGTCTGCCATGGCAGCCCCATGGAGTTGCTGGGAATAAGCTTGTGGGACAAGCCCAGCAGGGGCAGCAGGGGAGGGATCAGCTCAATTTGAGGGTGGTTTCTTTGAGGTATGAGTCTCGACCCTCTAACCTGTTTTGTGTCTTCTGCTTCTGCAGCTCAACGTCCTGAACAATGTCAGCAGCTCGGAGGATGTCAAGCCCTTGCCAGGTCTCCCAGGGATTGGGAATATGAATTATCCATCTACAAGCCCAGGATCCTTAGCCAAACACATCTGTGCCATTTGTGGGGACAGGTCCTCAGGTAGGAGGTTTTCTTTCTTGGGGAAGGCTGTGTGCAGTGAAAGCTCCCCTGATGCTTTGAAGCAAGGCTCGTGCAGGAGCGAACCCTGCGGAGGCTCGCTGAGGCCATACTGGCGTTGCAGGATTCGTAGCTGGGTCTGGCTTACCCAAGGGCAGGATGTCTGTTTTGCAGATTAGTTGCACTGTGTCCAAAAGAGAGCAAACCTATAAGACACACTCTTCTCCCTTATGTGTACAGTCTCATTTTACATTTCGTCCCTGTTTATCAAAGGTAAATACATCAAAATCGTGTTCTTATTTACCTATGCTTTGTGTTAGCTGGGCTTTGGCTGTGCCTGGGTTTTGTCTCCTGCCCCAGAGACCTGCAGCCTGGCCATGCTTTGCAGACCCCTTCACATCAGTGCACCCCATTTGCCACCTATGGCTCTTCTGCACTTGCACTGCAGCCAAGATGTGGCTCCGCATCCTTCCCCTGGGATGCAGTCCCTCCTTACCGCAGGAAAGCGGTGGTCCTATAATTTGGCTGCTGCTGGTCACTATTCTTGCTAAGAACCACTAAAGCCAAGTCAGGCCTGCTAAGGTGATACCCTGCAGCTGTTTTTTTCACTTTTGGGATTGGTTTGAGCTCCTCCACACTGGAGGGAAGGCAGATGCCTGCCTGCCTGCTGATGGCCTCCCCTTGCCTGCCCAGGGAAGCACTATGGGGTGTACAGCTGCGAGGGCTGCAAAGGCTTCTTTAAGAGGACGATCCGGAAGGACCTGATCTACACCTGCCGTGACAACAAGGACTGTCTCATAGACAAGCGCCAACGCAACCGCTGCCAGTACTGCCGCTATCAGAAGTGCCTCGCGATGGGGATGAAGAGGGAAGGTACGTGCAGGCTGGTGGGAGGAATGGCCTTATAGAAATTTTCCTTACATTCATTAGGGTACATCTGGCTCTTGGTGGCCCTCTGAGGCTGGGGCATTCCAAAACCCACACTGATGGTTTCAGGGCATTTTTTTACCCCATTTTATAAAGGAAATGAGGCTGATGGGGAAGCCATTACATGATATTTTTCTTCCCATTCCACCTGAATACACATACCGGTTATTATTGAACCTATTAACTGAATTTGACCCAAATTTGCTTTCAGTTAGTGGCCCTTAATGGCCTGGACCCCTTGGACTTCTATAAACCTCAGCTGTGGGCAGCACCTGGCAGTGAGGAGTCTTGCAGAGTGCAAAGGTCTTTTTGTAAAAGCCACCACCGAGTGAATCTCTGATGCAGGGAAAGGCAAGCTCAGTGGCATGGGTGTTTATCTGTCCACCTCAGCCCCTGGCAGCTAGCTGCTTCCTCCTTGGTGGAGCGAGGACCTCTGAGCCAGATTGTCTCCCAAATTATACTGACAGATGTAAGGTCAGGTCGTGACAACTAGCACAGCTTTTAAGATGCTTTTTTCCAAGATAAAATAACTGTGCCCCCTCCGGGGTGGAATGCTAGCAGGCAGTGTAGCCCTCCCTTTTGGAGGCCACACTGTCACCCTGTGGAACACGCAAGCCTCTCCCTGTGCAGGGCAGAGCCTGGGGAAGTCGCTGTTACACTGGGCACAGGCTGAGCCTCGTCTTGTTCCCGGTAGCATCATCAATGCTGTGCTGCCCCAGCCGCCCAGGGCAGTGGGGGACCGCAAAGTGCCAAGCTTGAATCAAAAACCTAATCCCAGGCACCGCTCTCCCTTCCAGCTGGGTGCAAAGTGGTTCAGAGGGCCAGGGTGTCAATGCAACTTCTCTTTGCAGAGCATGAAAATTTAAACCCCAGGATCCTGGTGGATTCTGCAGGGGTTTGGCTGCAATAATCACAGAGGCTTTCCAGGAGCTGCAGGAACTGGGGTCAGATTGCAGCTTGAACAAGGAATCCTGGATGAATTTGGAGACCGAGTGATGGGACTGGTATTTCCTCAGCAAGGTCTTTCTTCCACTAAGACTTTGATGACTTTAGAAACACTTGTCTGACTTTTTCCTGTCCATTACCCTAAAGAGGACAAATGCTTCCCCAGCTGGAAAGGGGGAATGCTTTCCCTCAGCACCTATGTACATCCTGCGTTGCCCTCCCTCACCAGTGCCAGACTGGGTGCCCTGCTGAGCCACCTCCTTGGGTGCTGCCAGTTCCTGAGCAGCTAGGCCATGCTGGGAAGCACATCCTCCCAGCTAGGAGAAATTCAGGGAAGTGCTGAGCATTGTGAAGTGGTCCTGAGTCTCAGTACTGAGGAACCTGCCACCCAGGTGGGTCACTGCGAAGATTTGGCCTTTCCCCTGAAAGCACTCTAATGTAAGCCAGGGGAAGGCAAAAGTGATGCAAGGGCTTATTTTCTGACACCACTGCAAACAGCAGAGCTGTAAAGACAAATGGGAAAGAAATCTGATCCAAGTATCTGACCTAAAATCTTGTCACACCCTTCTTCTTCAATCAGCACTTAACCTCATTGAGAAAATGGGGATCAGATTGTCCCTCAGGCTTGCTGTGGGCTGCGAGCTTGCTGAGCTGGTCCCTTCCTTGCTGTCTCTTGGTCCTTATGCAGGTCCCCTCTCCTCTTAAAGGACTTCTTATCCCTTGGCTTTTGATTTTCCCATTCCTTTGGATACTGACTGCCTGGTCCTTAGCTGATGGTAGGGAAGCCATGAAGCTGTTGAACAACGAAGTATCAATGTCTACATGACAGGGGTCAGCTTTGCAGCCATCTAATCCCCCACTGAACCTTTAATTTCAGGTGTATAAATGCCAACAGCTCAGGTACAGGCCGTTCTTTGAGACCAAGCCACCTGCCTACCTGTCCCTTAGGGGCTATGGGGTACTTTGGGCCTCTGCTTGTGCTCCTACAGGGAAGTGATGGTGTCTTGGGACGTTCCTCCCCAGCAATGAGCTAAACTGATACATCACCTGCTGATCACTTGCCTTTTTTTTTTTTTTTTTTTAGTAGAATTTCCTTATTTCCCTTTGGGATTTCTCCAACAAAAATGTGCACCCAGGACTTCTTTGAGCACAAGGCTTGGCATAGTGTACATGTGTCCTACACTGACCTGTCCTCCACACACCCAGCAGCCCTGGGAATTAATAGCTGAGATCTGGAGAGAATTTCAGTGACTCTGTTCCTCTAGTCAGTAGATATTTTGGAAAACATACAGAAATGGGAGAAGAGGGTGAAGGTGTTGGGGCATTCAGAGGTGCTGGAAACTGCGTTGTAGCAAGGGTGGGTTGAGAAGAGAGCTGGTGGAGGGACAGGTGACGCCAGAGCTGGGCCAGGCTGGGTGAGCATTTGCTCAGGAATGAGGCAGGCAGCATGTGGATTCAGCTGGGGGTGAGGGACTGTCCAGCCCTGCTGCGGGATGTTTTGGCTGCTGTGGGACTGTTCGAAGGACGCAGGGAGCACAGCAAACCTCAGTGTCTGGCTGCTGAGATCCCTCCTCCCTTCTCCAGCACCTAGTGACAGCCGAGGCCAGGCTGCCACCTGGAGGCATCAACTCCTCTTTCCTCTATTCTGGAGCTTCATACCTTGGAAATCATAACCTTTTGTCAAATTTGGAGGCTGCTGGTCTACAGCAACCCCAAAGTTATTGAGGAGGCGGAGGGCAGCCATTTTAATGGATGTACCTCTGAAATATCAATTTATTTTCTGTTCTCCCCCTCTTGAGGGGGTTTCTTATTCCTCCTCCCAGAGGGAAGGGGACCCACTGTGAGCAGGTAAGTGTTGCCATGGATTGTCAAGAGTCACTTTTCTGTCCTGCAGCTGTGCAGGAGGAGAGGCAGAGGAGCAGGGAGCGGAGCGAGAACGAGGCTGAGTCCACAAGCAGTGGCAGTGAGGACATGCCCGTGGAGAGGATCCTGGAAGCTGAGCTGGCAGTCGAACCCAAGACGGAGGCGTACAGCGACATGAACACAGAGAGCTCAGTAAGGGCCACTAAAATCACTTGCAGCTTGAGATGAAAGCCTTTAAGGTGCGATTTGAAAAGGCAAACCCCATGTGAATGGCTAGCATTTTGCAAGGGGTTTTTGCTTCCCACTGGCCAAAAATCACCATCGATTTTTCTTTTGATGCTACTCTGAGTGACAACTAGAAAACAGCCTATTCATTATTTTCCTAGCATTATTTCCCAGCTCCTTTTGGTTTCAATGAGTAGATAGGGCAATAGCTGGATGCCAGTGAGTCTGAGCCCTGTGCTGGCTGCCACAGTTGCACAGCCTTGTGCACCTCTTGTCTGCCCCAGTGACCAAGGCTGGACTGGAGCTGGACACAGCAGGTTTACCACTGTTGTTTTACTGGTTTGTATAAAGCTGCTGTTCATGCCTGTTCAGAGGTTTCTTGATGGCTTTTAGGTGTGCCCTGGGGGTCTGCAGCCTGCCCTGCAGGACTTGCTTTGCGAAGAACAGCAAGCAAATAGAAAAGTCTAGCAACCAGCTGATTGGCTGGTTGGAGGGGATAGTAGTAATAAATATCTTCTCTCTCTAATGGTGCACAGTGGAGATTATTGGCAACTTGATCATTTTACTTATGGTTCTGCGTATCGTTAACTTGATCTGATACAGTGTGCAGTGCAGACAGTGGTTATTAAAGATTTTGCATTGGCAAATTCTTCTCTTTCTCTGCTCTTTTCCTTTTCATATCACTCTTAATTAGACAAATGACCCTGTCACCAACATATGCCACGCAGCTGACAAGCAGCTCTTTACACTCGTGGAGTGGGCCAAGCGAATCCCCCACTTCTCTGACCTGACACTGGAAGACCAAGTTATTCTTCTCCGGGCAGGTAATGTCCTAAACCTGTGGCCTCTGGAGCTATTCCTGGTACCCCCATCCCTTCTCTGGGCTGTGTGCTCTGCCATCCAAGCTGAATGGTGAATGCAAGATCCTGAGCTGGTCCATCCCTGCTGTCATGGGGTAACTAACCCATCCTGAGCCATGATAAACAGTCGGCAGAGGCTGTGGATGGGGCAGTGGAATTTGCTGTTTGTTCCCTTTGTTTCCCTCTTCATGCAAATGCATAGGAGGACTAGGGGAGAGGGAGTAAATGTGTCCTGTTAATGCAACTCCTATAACTGCAGCACTTAGTGTGTATGTGGCACATTAGTGTGTAACGTGGAAAATGATGTAAAGGGGTTGCTGATGCAAGGAATGTGGTTTTTTTAGGAGGAAAAAACAGCAACTTTTCAACTTTTCCTCCTTTTTTTTTTTTTTTTTTTGGCACTCTGAGTCCTCTTCTGCACCTTCCTCGCTGCTCGCCATGGTTTGCCACCTCTTGCAGTATTGGCAAGGATGCAGCTGGTAACTGCAGTCCCATCTCTCCTGTGAGCTGGATCTGAAGCCAGCAGGGAGAAACCAACTCTCTTCCTCCATGTAGATATTTGCTGGACTGCCTCATGTGGTGTCCCACACACCTTCTCTTGCAGGCTGGAATGAGCTGCTCATTGCTTCTTTTTCCCATCGCTCCGTGTCAGTGCAAGATGGCATCCTTCTGGCCACGGGCTTGCATGTGCACCGCAGCAGTGCTCACAGTGCTGGTGTGGGCTCCATCTTTGACAGGTACACGGCCCGTTTCTGTCATCCCCTAGCAGTGGTGGCCAGGCTGGCTCTGTCTGTCCCCTCTGAATGGGAAACATGTCCTTAATGAGAACTAGAGCAAACCCATGGTGATGGAGACGCATTCTAAGCTAGCTTAGACTGAGGAGGGGACACTTGACTGTCTTAAAAACCAAGAATGGGGTGAAAGCACCTTGAAAAGGCATTTGCAGCTGCAGAAGCAGATTCTTGCTTGGGTGTGCAGGGGGAAGAATGCCTTCTCTGCCTTCTCTCCAAGAGTTTGCCATAACTGGATCTAGAGACTGCTCAGCGAGAGCTTTAGCTGGCAAAGCCTTAAACCCCAACTTGCCATATAACAGCTGCAGACGTACTGTCTGTGTCATGCCTGCTCCCTGCCTGGCAGGACACTGCATTGCCACTCTCACCCAACTGGCATGCGTAAGGGTGGTACCCATGTTTTGCACAGGGAAATGTGAAGAAAAACCCATGTGGTTCTCACCCAAGTGAATGCAAATGGTTCTCCGTAGTCCAGACGGAGCACAGAGGGCATGTGCTGAGTAAAGTGAGAACAGGAGAGGATTCGATGCTCAGGTCCATGAATGCTGCTGATGCACGTGTAGAAGAGCAGTCTGTGGCATGGCTGTCCCTAAAAGCTGACTCTTCCTGCACAGAGGAATTGGGGGTATTCCCAGGGCCTGTGCCAGATGCTTTTCAGCCCCCAGCCTTGCAGTCTGTATCTATTTCTCTGATAGTCTGCCCACCCATGTGCCCTACATGCAGGGTTTTGACAGAGCTGGTGTCCAAAATGAAAGACATGCAGATGGATAAGTCGGAGCTGGGGTGCCTGCGAGCCATTGTCCTGTTCAACCCAGGTAAGCCTGAGGCCTGGGCAGTCCCAGGTGACACACACACCATCTGGGCCACAACAGGTCACAGGCAGGAGGGCTGTGGCAGCAATCATCAGGACTGCAGACAGATTTGTCCCAGTCCCTAGGTGCATGATTAAAGAGAGCCCAAGTCCTCTGCTGCCCATCATGCAGTCACTCTGCTGGCAGTGGGAAGCTCCTCTCTGCAGTGATTTCTTCTCTGGCTGTATTCTCTCTCTTGTCCAGATGCCAAGGGTTTATCCAGCCCCTCAGAAGTGGAATCGCTGAGGGAGAAGGTCTATGCCACGCTGGAAGCCTACACGAAGCAGAAGTACCCCGAGCAGCCAGGACGGTGAGTGTCCCCAAGCAACGCAGCCACCTTAGGGCAGCACAATTCCCACCTTAAAGAGGGAATGAGCCTGGCCTGGCCTCACAGTGCCCTAATCCTGGGCCAGAGCCTTTAGGGTGCTGCCAAGAGGCAATTTTCCTGCTTCTCAGTCCAATCCTACCCTCTGCTGGCCAAGCTCTCGAAACGCGGGCAGCCGGAGCCTTCCTCATCACCGTCGGCCAAGTGATGCGCCCGCAGCATCTCCTGCTATTTTGGCTCTGGATGTGAGGGCAGAGCTCTGGAAGCGGGACTTTGGGAGGGGGAGGCAGGCTGCCTGCTGCACCCCTTTGCAGCTGCGCCTGCAAACAGGAGGCAGCGGCTGGCAGAGGCACTGCTGAGGGGTTGTGTGCCCTCGCTGGGGGTCGGGGGTTTTTCTGAAGGCTGGTTCAAGAAGGATTTAAAGGGCACCATGGAGATGCAAAGCACTAGTTCAAGCCTTGGAGAGAGAATCTGGATGTGTCTTCTTTTTCTCTTTGGGAACTTTTAAAAACGATAAACTCTGTTTTGAAAATACATATATTCCCTCCACACATGCAGAAAAAAACCCACTTATTTTGAAAGGCAGTGAAATCTAAGATGGAGAACTCTCCAAGGCATTTTTGGGGATGATTTGGGCTCAGCCCTCCTGAGCCCTTGGTGCAGGCTTGGAAACACCTGAGAGAGGGTGGCCAGTGCCTCCTGCGTGCCTCTGACTCTGCTCCCTTCCAGGTTTGCCAAACTCCTTCTGCGCCTACCAGCGCTGCGGTCCATCGGGCTGAAGTGCCTGGAGCACCTCTTCTTCTTCAAGCTGATTGGAGACACCCCCATCGACACCTTCCTCATGGAGATGCTGGAGACACCCCTGCAGGTCACTTGAGGATCTGACTCCCTTCTGGCCAGACCCTGGCCCCTCCCTGCTCCTGCACAGCCTCCCACCCCTCTGCTTTGGGCCTACAAGAGCTCAAGAGATGTCCTCCATCCTCCGCTCCTTCTCGGTGGGATTGTTGTGGTTTTGTACAGCTGTAAATCACCCCCTCTAACCCTCCCTGGTCTGGCTCTGGTGGGTCACAGATCCTCCAACCAGCTAACCAGTACCCTGCCCTCCCTGTACAGATAATTGCTTTAAATTATTTTTTCACTCTCAATAAAAGCCAACAAAACAAATAAAACAATACGAGGCAGGCACTGATTGGAGCTGACAGAGCAGTGTCCTCTTTTGCTGCGGTCACAGGTCTGGCTCGGGATGGGGCTGAGGGACCTTCCCAAGACTCTTGGGCAGCCCAAATCAGAGCAGGAACATTGCTTGAGATATCACTGCATGTGTCGATGGGCACAGTTCTCTGGCCAAGAGAGAACAGGTATTGTTTCTTCTTCCTCCTCCTAAGGCAAGACCTGGAGAAACTTGCTGCTTTGAACCAGAACATTTCATTCTACCATCTTAAAAAGAATCTCTTGGACTCTTTGAATTAGTTCTAAAAGTGACTATTTCATGTGCTTTTTCTTTTTCTGAGCTAGTCCAGCCACTGAAGGAAGAACTGAAGTGCTTCCTTTTGGTCCAGGTGGAGTATTTTGGGATGACCCAAACCTGGTGTTCTCATGGATAATTTTCTTTTTTCTGAAGCTTCATGGATCGTGTTGTCAGGCTTTTATTTTTTTCTCCACTGGAAACAGGCTCTTCAATCCCAAATTTATAATCTCATACCTCCATAGGCGAAACTTACAGAGAGGGAAAGCACAAGACACTCTAACAAAACCTGCCTCAAAGATCTGCCTGATCTTTCCCCTGCTCAAATGGCACTGCTGGAGCTTCCCTTCGCAAGCGAGCTAACCAGAGTCAAACGAGTTAAAGACATGAATTTGTTCAATACATGGAGCTTATCCTGATGGGAAAACGTCCTCCCAGGAACCCAGCAAAACTGCCTGTATTATTATTCATAAAACAGGTGTAGTGTTAAGTGATCTGCCCTTTCTGACCCTCTCAGCAGACAGTGCGGTGAGATGCAGCCGTGCTTCGTCTGTCCGTGTGACAGATTGCAATGCTGCCGCTCGGCGACTCGGGGAAGTTTGGAGGAAAGGAGGAGTGACAATGGGAAAGAAAGAAGGATAAAAATGAAACATTTTGTTTTAACTCCCACACGGGGACATGATTCATTCCCCAGTATTTCGTTGTGAAAAGGAGAGAGAATCAAAAAAGCAGGAGAAAAACAAAAATCCAAAATTATGAAAACTCTAATACCCTTTTTTTTTTTATGACATTGGAAAAAAACGGAGAATTTCAAAAGAGGTGAAAAGCATTGACTAAGGGGCTATTTTTAATTGAAAAGGTAATTTTCCATTAAAAGGGAAGTGTTTAAAGACAGGAGCTATTTAGCCTGCTCATTGTAAAACCTTTGCCAGAGTTTGAGAGACTGCATGCAGACCATGCTGGGGTGGTACCCACACCATGGTGCTGGTTAAACAAAGCAAGAGGTTACCTCCAGCCTGGACTGCTACAGGCTTCCTCCTCTAAGAGCTGTGGGCTTCTCAAAGCTGGTCCCCACCTAGCAGGGTTGGGTTTCTTTTCTGATTACAGAGCCCTGGGTTTCTCTTGACCTCCCTGCTCTCAGGTTTGATAGTTTAAATCAAGGAGGCTTAGCAAGAGAAGGGCTGCGGGAGCTGATGCCGCTGTCTGAAGGTAGACCATGTGGTATTAATGTTTTTTGTTGAAATATATAGAGGAAAACTTGAGGGTCCTCATGCATGCAGCAGGCCTCTCGCTAAGATGGTGTCCGAGTGCTATTTTGGAGCCTTGCAGCACTCGGTGGTAATTCAGAGCGTGCTCTGGGTGAGCTGCTGCTGCGTAATGGGCTGAGCCAGCTGGAGAGGACAGGATCCTTCCACACCAATACTGCTGTCCCTTTCAGGAGCTCACAGGCTGTCCTCAGCACATGGTTGTTGTACCTGTGATCATAAGTGTTTACACAGAGTTGCAGGGTTGGAGTTTAGTTTGGCCAAGACATCCAAAAGTGCTTTGGGCCATACTTAGCCCTCTCTGTTAGGGGTTTAACATAGTGTGATGGCTTAATTTGAGTCCATGATGAAAGATTCGGAGTCCCTGATATTCCACATTGGCAGAACAGCTCAACACATGGGTGACAGAGAAAATAAACTGGACAGAAGAGTGGGATCCAGCACCTAGCCCAGATGGCCCTGAACGTGCCCACTGCAGTCAGTGCAAGTGGAGCTTGCTAAGTCCCATGAGTGACTCACCTACTTGTCTTGATGTAGATCTCGGACTGCTGTCTGCAAGCAAATCCAGACCACTGCCTGCAATATGAACAGTCACTTTTTGAAGTTGGAAGGGGGCATACGATAACCAAGAGTGGGTCAAGAAGTCTCAAAGTGGCCATTTGTGGCTCCTGGGTGCCCCTACTCTTAGTAGTCTACCTTCAGATCCTGGAAAGGCAGGCTCTGGGTTCTGGGCCACAAGGTCTCCAGGTTGTACTCTGAGCAGGGCTTGTCCTCTTTCTCTTCATGACTAGTGGGGTTTTTTTGAAAATTTTGTGTGCTTGATCATCTGCTTAATGCATATCCCACCGGACACTCCCCCACACTGTGGCTGGGCAGCGAGACCACTTGCTTGTCTGAAAATGTCACTAGGAGGTGGCTGTCCTATGCAGAGGAAAGAAGTCACTGAGATACTGAGCTCTCTCTGCAATCATTGAGGACCTGGGGTTTGATGTGATCTCCTGGATTTGGCCCTAAACCCTTGGATTCCTCAGGGATTCCTGTTGTGGGCCTCTGTACAATGGTGTCAAAATGCTGCCTAAGAGCAGTTCTTCCCTTAGATTTGCAAAGCAGAGGGGCTAGTCCCTACAGGCACCCTGAGGAGCAAATCCTGCAACAGTTAGTAATAACTCACTGGTGTAGTTTTCCTTCAGCATGAATTGCTGCAGAGGAACAGGAGCTTGGCATGGCTGGAGCTTACCCAATCTGCAGCCCTACAAAAACCTGATTTTCATAAAATAACAGAAATTACAATCATGGATAAGCCAAAAAAACCTTTTGTCCTTGCAGCGCACACATTCAGCCTCAGCTTGTGTGGAGTTATAGCTGCACAAAGAATTAGAAAACAGCACTAAAGAACTAAAAAATCAAGAAATACGGATGTTTAAGTCCCTTCCAATTTGGGCATTTTTCCTTGCAGATGTATATCATGATGGTGCCTTCAAAATCCACTTTTCAAGCATAACAAGGAGAGCATAACAGGGTCCAGCTGCCAACCCTTCCTACTGATACCTGGCTTCTCCTCTCTCCTCTGAGTTTTGTTCTTGCCAGATTCCAGTTGCTGGGTCTTGCCACCGCTTTTCCTGAAGATCCGATCCTTGAATTCCCCGTGAAAACCCTCACAGTCTCAGGTTGAGCTCTGACGTTTTTTCCTTTGCTCTGGGAATAGTAAATAAATCAGGCTCGGTTAAAGACTGGTGAAAGGCAAAGTGTCATATTCTCTTTCCCACCATGCATCACATCTCGTGAGCTTTCTGAGTTAGCAGCAGGTCACCCGCAACCATGGACAAGCTTTGTTTTAGTGCACAGGCCAAATGTTTCAAAGCATTTATTAATTCTGAGCTGCTCGTTCTGTAGTGCTCCATGAAGGGGACTCCAAAAACTAGAGGGTTTAGCCACTTACGATGAAGACCTTGGAAAAAGGAAAAAAACCCTTAAACTCCATTGCTTGTGCGAAGCTGGAGTTGTTTCTCACCCAGAAATCAGGATGATGTGTTTTCCTGCCCTGTCTTCATTTGGGTTCTGTAGTGGCTGCTTCGGTTTCTACTGAAGTTCAACAACAACAGTTCTGGATTGGGAATTAAAAAAAAAAAATCCCAAAGGTTTGAGCTGGTTTGCATTGAGTTCAGCTCTGGGCTCCCTTCTGAATTTAGTGATTCAAGGGCACGTCCTATAGACCTGAGATGACTTTTAGGCACTGACAGTGTGACCCTGAACTGAGTGCCACCACCATTTGGCCTTTCCTCGAGGACCTCTTGTCTGAGCTGGGCCCCGGACTGCCATCACCATCACACCTGAGCTCCCCTGAGATACTCTCTCTGCTCATCCCCTCTCCATCCCTTACTCCCAGGTCTTACTCCCAGCTCTTCGCTGTCCCATCAAAGCCCCAGGTGGGAAGCAGGAGAGGCTGTGCTGACTTGTTACCTCCTGAAGCACCAGAGGTCACAGGGGAGAAGGAAGAGGAGGAATTGCACTGGTTAGGAGGCACGTGGGGCTCCCAGAGCTGATGGTGGTGGTGGGGTCAGACAGAGTGGCTGGGAACCAGGGCGTGTACCCTCTTTTGGAGGATGATGGCTTTTATTTCATGATGGGGAACATTGTGGTGGAAAGCATGATACGAGACAGAGAAGCCCTGACAAATCCCCAGGCATTTGTCAGCATTAGTGGACAAGGACCAACTGATATGTACGCAAGGCCAGTGGCTGCCACCCCCTGCCTCTCCCACCTCTCCCCTTACGCCCTTTGTGCAATTAGCTGTACTTGAGGCAGGCTTGATTTGGGGGATTTTTGGTGGTAAAGGGAAAGGATGTTACCACCCCAGGGATATTGGGCAGCACTGTGCCTGTGGGATGATTTCTGGCTTGCCTCTCTACCCAGAGCCAGCCCACCCAGTTGGGTGTGCAGCAGCTGATGCCTATAAAGGGCTGTGATAGTGGCAGGAGGGAGAGGGTGGTGTAGAGGGGTGTGTTTGTGTGGTGGGCAGTGCTTTGTCTTCTAGGTTGAGTTGGCTTCAGGCATTAGAGGCATCCTGGTGATGCTAGCTAGCGTCAGGACATCCAGTGCCTGCTGTCCCCAGGGAGGTGGCTGGAGTGTGTGTAAGGAGCACAACTCATCATCATCATCTTCTTCTTTGGTCTCCTGTGTGCTTGCTTCTGGGTCTAGACCTCCCTGCTCCTGTGTGGTTCTGCATCTACTTTGCTGGGCAGAGTTAAGGTGGTGTTGGAGGAAGGATCTGCCTCCCTACTGTCCAGGACCATGTCTGCTGCTGTGACTGTGGTTACCCACCCTTGGAGCAGAGCGCTGCTGACCTCCTTCTGACAGTGAATAGCAGGGATGTGCTGGTCCACCCAAGCTCCTCAGCACAGGATATGAGAGATAGGCAGCCCCAGCGGGTAGGCTGTGGGGAGAGATGTGCTCTTCCAACGCTGCAGGCTTGTTAATTTGTTAAGCAGCTTCTGTTTAATGCTGTTTTTCCCAGATTATCTGTCTTTTGTAACACCTGACTGCCTGCAGACCCTACAGCTAGAAGGAGAAAGCCTAGTCCTGCTTCTCCTCTGGTTTAATTCTCTTCAGCTGCTGATGCTGTGTGCTGCTGTGCCTAACTGAGCCCTGGGTGAGCTAATCATGGAAACCTTGGCCCTCAGAGGATGCAGTGAGCTAGCTGAAATACTCCCCCCAGTCTTTTGTAGCACCACTGCTCAAGGTGAAGGTGTATTTTGAGAGGGGAAAGGTGAAATTGCCAGGGGACCCTGTAAATGCTGTCAGTGAGGGGGTTTGCAGAGTGTTTGTTGCATATTTTACTGGTTCACTGGGTGATTATCCTTTGCACGAGAGAGAGTGTCTCCAGCACCTGAGATCTGTGTGGTAGTTGGTGTGTAAATCACAGGCAGCAATACGCTGGTGCAGACCCCTTGGTGTTACGCACTGGGCCTGTCCCTCAAGCCTGATCCTTCATAGACTGAGCTGAGAGCTGTGCAGCCTCCAGACCCCTCCTTGCCTGGAGAGGAGGAGGGAGGGGAACATCACGGAGTGACAACATCTAGGGAGGAATGACTTCCCTCCCAGCTGTTCCTTCATCTCTGATCAGACCAAATCAGCTGGGCAGTCTGAGCACATAAGCAAGGTGTCCTAGGGCTATATAGTCCTTAGCAGTGCTGAAGGATGTTCCCATTCTGTGGGGCTGACCCCTGGCTGTGTAAGGAAAATCTGCCCTGCCCAGCTCTGCAGGTGGGATTGGATGGCTGTGCTGGTTTGCACAGGGGGGAAGAGCAGTGTGGGGTGCCCAGAGCCCCTGGTCACGCTGCAGTCCTTGCTGGGCTGGTGTCTTGGCAGCGTGACTCTTATAGATATGGCTGCCCAGAAACTTGGCTGGAGCTGCTCAGAGACCTTCAGGAGAGACAAAGCAAGAGGCTTCAGAGTTCAGTGCCTCCTTGCTGCAGCTCAGCCTTTCTGGTGTGAGGGATCAGAGCTGTTTCATGCTGACCTGTGTGATGATACCAATGCTTTTGCGCCCAGGCTCCCTGTGTAGTTATACTGGGATACAGTGGGGCTGTCCCAGGGCTCTATTTCCCTCTCCCATGGGATTTTGGCAGGGCAGTGATATACCTGTGCTAACCTATGGCCTCTCCTTCCTAAGAGCTTCCAAAGGACATGACCTTGGTCCTTGCATCACCCACGTCATCTGGGCGTGGGGAACACTTGGTGACGAGGATGCCTTATGGAGAGGCTGGGAGCTCTCCTGCCCCTGGTGCCAAGGTCACCGGTGAACACGGGAGGTGAGCCCCTAAAAACCTCCCAGAGCCTAGGCTGGTCTCTCGCAGCTCTGCAGCCGGTTTCTCTCCCGCCAGCTGGACAGGGGACACCCAGCCCTCCGCCGTGCCGGGGGAAGCCGCTGCCCGGGCTGCTCCGGCAGCGGCAGGTACGCGGCCCCGCTGCGGGTGGCTCCGGACTTGCGGGGCCCGTGAAACCCCCCCAGAAATAGCGAACACCTTCCCCCGGGCACGAGAGAAGGGGAGAGCCGGGCGGGACGGGAAATCGACGGAGCTGCGGGAAGGCTCCGAGTTTCGGCTTCTCCCGGCCGGACGGGATCTTTCCTCTCCGGGTTTCCCCTCCCCGAAACCGATGCGGTTTAGCGGAGCCGGAGCGGCGCTTCCCCGGGGCCGCCTTCCCCTGCGGCTCCGCGGTACCGACACCCGTAGCGGACCGGGCCCTGCTCGGCGCCGGCGATGAGCCCTGTGGGGCAGCTCTTCGGCTTCGGGTGTGTTTTCCCCCCCCCCCCCCCCTCTCTTCCCATCACTTTTTCCTTAAATACTCCAGAGCGGTGGGAGCGAGACGCTCGGGGCAATGCACAGGGCGGGGAGCGCATCCCTGCCGGGGACCGCATCCCGCCCGGACCGGGGACCGGCTTTCCCTAAAAACTCCCAGGCTGAGCTTCTCCTAGAAGGAGGAGCTGATTTCCAGCCGGTTTCACTACCGGGAGAGCCGCGGTGGCGGGGCACCACCCTCCACCTTTTTTTTAAAAAAAAAAAAAATTTTTTTTCTTTCTTTTCTTCTTTTTGGCTTGCTTTCTAAGAAAAGAAGAAAAAAAGCCAGGGAGCGGAGCGGAGCCGGGGCTGCCCCAGCTCCCCACGGGGCGGCCCGGCCGTGCCCCCCGGAGCCGGGAAGGGCCGCCGGCCCCTCGAGGCGTGGCGGGGCCGGTGCCTGCAGCCAGGCAGGAGAGCGGGGAGGAAACTTATTTCGAGTGGGGTGGAGAGGGGAGGGCAGGGGGTGGGGGTCGGGCAGGGAGGTATCAGCTCCAGGAAATGTGCCTTGGCAGCAGTCGGACGGGCGCTTCCCCGCAGGTTGGTGCGCTCCGCTCCGGAGCCGTCCAGGACGTCGCGGCTCTCTCCCCAGCCCGGGCAGCTCCAGCAGCGGGGAAGCCGGGGGAGGCCGGCCCCGGGAGGCAGGAACCGCCGCAGGACCCCTCCGCAGCGGTGGCTGCGGACACCTCTCCCGCCGGCTTCCCGCAGGAAGGCGCCGCCGGGGCAGCCGCAGGTAAGCGGCCGAGCCCCGCAGACGGCAGCCCCGCATCCTCCGGTCCCGCTGCCGCGGGGGACCCCGGCGCCGGCCGCCCCCCGCGTCGGGGCCGCGGGGCCGGTGGGACACTGGCGAGCGAGCTCGGGGCGGTGGCTGCGAAGCCGGAGCGAGGGGTCGGAGGTGGGTGGGTGGGTTTCAGCGGTGGGGCGGGACGGGGGGGTGCGGGGAGCCTCGGGAACGGGCGGGCGGGCAGCCGGGGCGGGGAAGCCCCGGCTGGGGGGCGGCGGGGCCGGCGACCGGGGCTGAGCGCGGCGTGTCCGGGCTGTGTTGGCAGGCGGGCGACGCGGCCCCCTCTCCCGGCCCGGCTCCCCACCATGCTGGACGGGCTGAAGATGGAGGAGAGTTTGCAGAGCGCCCTGGGCCCCGCGGCTCCCTTCTCCTCCCTGCTGGGTAAGTCAGGGCACCCCGCTCGCCCTGCTCGGGGACCCCCCCAGGGTGGAGCACGGCCGGGCGGGCCCCGAGAGATGGGCATGGGGGGAGTCCGAGGGAGTTCGGGGGCAGCTTTACTCCCAGCTCGTTCCTGCCCGGCGCCGCGCCGCTCCCTTCGCCCGGGGAGTGCCCCCGGCGCCCGCCTTCTCCGCTCCCGTTTCGTTCCGTGTTTGCATTAAATTGTCCGTGCCCCCCCTCAGTGCAACGAAGGCCTTTCCTTCGTATCGAACAATAAGTAATTTCTTTTATTTTTTTTTGTTTTTCGTTTTTAATATCGGTTTCAAACCATCGCCCTCTCTCCGAGCTGCAGCTCCGCCGCCGCCTTTCCAAGAGGAACGAAATTGGGAGCGATGTCCCTCCTCCGGAGCTCCCCTAAAGCACAGGTTCCCCCTGGATCCCGGAGCAGCGCCCCACACACCCCCGGCCCCCCAGCCCCCCTCCGACCCACCAACCTGCTCGGGGGAAGCGAGAGCAGCAGGATCCTCCATCCACCCACCCCTCGCCCGCTCCGTCTTCCCGTCCAACTCTCCCTCCACCCACTCCAGTCCCCGGCTCCTTTCCCGCAGGCAGAGCCGCGACCCCCAAATCCGTGTGTGAAGGGTGCCAACGAGTCATTTCGGACCGGTTCCTGCTGCGCCTCAACGACAGCCTGTGGCACGAGCGGTGCGTCCAGTGCGCGTCGTGCAAGGAGCCCCTGCAGACCACCTGCTTCTATCGCGACAAGAAGCTCTACTGCAAGCTGGACTATGAGAAGTAAGTGCCCCCCTGCTCCTCGGTAAGCCCCCCTCATCCCGCTCCCACCGCCCTGCCAAAAGCGCGGGGGGCTCAGCGTCCTCCCGCGACTCCCCGCTTCCCCTGCCCCGTGCGTCCCAAGAGGTGTCAGCTTTACGGTGCTGCGTGGCGAGTTGTGCTTCTCCCCCGCGGTCTTGTTGCACCCCAGTTCTCCCCTTTATAGAGATGTTTCGTTGTGCTCAGTTTGTGCCTTGGAAATTTAGGAGCCTTTTGTTGGGAACCTGTGAGACTCCTGGTAACCCCGGGGCTGTGGAGAGACAGGGACAAGCGTATTCCCATCTCCTTTGGCTGTATTTTCCTACTGAGTATTTGTGGGAGGAACGTTCTGTCCTCCCTGATTTGGTCCTGGACAGGACTATTTTCCTAATATCCTCACAGGCAGGACAATGCTGTTGCTCCCCGCGGTCAGGTGGGGAAACTGAGGCAGTCGGCAGGGACCAGGGAAGGCCCTGCTGAGTTTGGGGTGTTTGCTATCACACACCAGAGGCTTTGCCTGCATCTGGGGCTGCGATGGAGCAGTAAATTGGATGTAGGTAGTTAAAGCTTCCAGCCCCGACACTTCCCCTTTGGCAAGTGTGGGGCTGGGGCGGGGGGGGGGGGGGAAGGGAGGGGAAGAAAGATGATGAGAAAATTTATTTTTCTTTTTTTTAGAGGAAAAATCTTTCCAGTGGGAATGGGGAGAAGGCTGTTGAGTCTTTCGTCTCCTGCAGCTGCTTTCGTTTTCTTCCTGCTCATCCTCTTCTTGCCGTCCTGCCGGACCCCACTCCCTGGCCGGGTTTCGGAGCCGTTAAATTTATGTTGCCTCCAGGCTGGTTGTTTCTTGAGGAGGGTGTAGGTGGGGGGCCGGATCCCTTGCTATGGAGATAGCACAGCTGCTGGAGCCCTGCAATTTAATTCCCAGGTTGCCAGTTTATGAGAAAAAGAGTTGTCGGCGATGCTCTCATCCCTGGCTGTCGGCGGGTCGGCGAGCGTGCCGGGGGCTAGCCCTGCTCTCCAGGCCTTCTTAAAGTTTTTTTTCCTTTAAGTCCCGTATTGTGGGTCTGAGTTTAATCACTATGGATACAAGGCAAATTGAAAGCAGAATTTGTGCGCGTGACCTTGTTTTCAAATGTTTACGAAAGAGCGGAAGAATTAGCTGCTGCGAGAGTGGAAAGGAGAGAGCTGCGTTACGGGGGATTTTATTATTTTTTTTTTAGGCAAAAATTTTATGAGATTGGGTGTGCTGCATGTTTGTCCATAGAAATTTAGTTACCAGTTCCTGTACATTTCCAACACAATTTAATTCGCGTTTTCTGCTTTCTTGGTGCCTCCAGTTGGAGCATTAAGGAGAAATTGGGGTGGTTGTTACCACAGAAATGCCTTTCCCACTTGCAGCGCGCGTGGGTTTTACTTTCTGCGTGTTTGGCTGCGGCTTCTGAGCGCTGGAAGCCGGAGCGCTGAACCTCTCCTCCGATGTCTCTTGGCCGTGAAAGAAATCAGTGCCACAGTTGGCTTCTTGCTGTGCCCATCTTGCTGTCGGGATGGACAAGGATGATTGCAGAAAAAAAAAAATAATGCCACAAAAATATCAAATATTTCCTAGGCTCCGGCAGTGGCACCGTTTTTCCTGGTTATTTCGCGGCTGCGTTTGAGTTGGTAGCTTCTGCCTAAGTCAGGCAGGCGGTTTCCCCGTGGTGGGATCGTTTTAGCCCCGAACTGCTGCTGGCCTCTTCCCTCTCCTGCACCCGCCTGCCCCTTGCTCTCATGTTGTTGTCCCCTTGAATTTTATTTTATTTTATTTTATTTTATTGGCATGGGGCTGCAGATCCGCGTCCCTGCTCCCTTCATTCCCCTGGTGGGGCTCTCTGCCGTGCCGGCACTGGGGACAGCAAGGACACAGGGCAGAGTCCTAAAGAGCTCTTTCCTTCAGGCTCTGTGGAGCTTTATATGTGACTCTGTATTTAACAAAAAACCTTCTTTCTTTGCCCAAACTACCCATCCTGTTTTTGGGCTGAGCCCTTTCCCCAGTCCTGGGTGCAGGAGCCCCGTGCCTGCCTCCGCCGCAGTGCCGATGTCGATAATGGGGCTTTCAGTGTGAAACACACGGGGGAAGAGCTGCTGTTCTTGGACCCGGCTAATTATCTCGAGCCGAGAGCTGGTTAATTATCGTGAGTGACTGACACTCCTTGCGCAGCGCGATGGTATGAAGCGGCCGATCCTCCCAGCGGCACCGGCAGTCGCGCTAGTGGAGCCCGGCTCCGGAGGCCTCTCCGTCAGCGCGGAGGCAGCAGCACTCGCCAGGCTGGGATGTCTGTATGCGAGACGCCGGTGTTGGGGGTGTCAGGGAAGCGGTCGAGATCATAGCTGCCAGTGTCGTGGTGTTGGTGGTTTTGTGTTTTTTTTTCTTGATTTTTAATTGAAAGAAGGGATTTCTCTTCCAGGTGGTGACTGTTGGGATGTTTTACCGCAGATGGGTATGTGCAGTGTTTTCTGTCTTTGCTTTCTGTTTGAGTTCCGTTTATAACAAGGCAGCAGAGGGTTAAGGACGGAGCGTGAGACGGCAGCGTTATGCCTTTAGTTATAAATACACCCGTGGAAAGTGTTACGGACAGCTTTAAGGGAGCATCTGACTTGCCGGGCTCTAGAAATTGAGGAATCATTTATTAAAACAGATGTTTTACATTTCTTTGTCTTTCATAAAAGAGGAAGACCTTGGGAGAGGACCTGGAGAGGGATGAATTAAAGACCAGGGATGCTGAGCCAGGTCCTGACATCTCTTTGGGGTACCCGGGGCCGCAGCTCAGGACCCACAGGCCGATCAGACAATGATGCTGATGGGGGACTTGGAGGGGCTGGAGGTCGGTCTTGGACCAGTTTCCCCAGTGCTGGCGGGGAGGGCTCCTGGGGAGGGACTGCTCGAGCCCGTGCCCCTGGGACGGCATCTATTTGGGGCAGAGGACGTTCGTTACAGAACATCCTGAATCCTGCGGCAGCCCCCGGCGCTTGTCCAAACCTGATAAGTCTCAACTATGACAAGGTTCAGGCTTCGCCCTGGCCGGCTCCCCGACTGCTGGGCGGCCCCGGGAACGCACCCCGGCTGTGGGGCCTCCGTGCTGGTGATTTGTGGAGGGGAAGGGGCAATGTCAAACTTGGCCATAAATGGGGAGGGAAACTGGAAGTGATGGGAAGAGTAAGGCTGCCCTGGAGGCTCAAAATCCACATGAGGACAGGAATGGCTGAGCCCCACTCACCCAGAGATGTTTCACAGTGGGCTTGTGTGGGGCGACCAGAGCCATAGGGAGGACCTGGAGCTACGGGGACATCCCCATCCAAAGCCCCACTGCGGGCAATGCCGACAACGTGCAGAAACCCCGGAGGCCGGGAGCGCTGAGAGTGGCGTGGTCGTGACGGGGGGCGCAGCTGGGGAGCGTGGCGACGGCGGGACGGCTTGGCACGTCCCCAGCCACGGCGCAGAGCCCCGGCCCCAGCCCCGGCTGGCGGGAGCAGATGGCCAGCACATCTCGGAGCAGGCCTGGCATGTGGGCGCCGGCAGCGGAGGGGCGGCCGCGGCCCCTGAGTTGTCGCCGGTGCCGTGCCGGGCTCCCCGGCCGAGGGAGGCAGTTGTGTGATGCTCGCCCTGTCTTCGCACGGCTTGATGGCTCTGTGCCGTTGCCAACTTCTGTGCCGTCATTGCAAATCTCTCCCTGCTTGGTAGGCGCGCCCAGATCCCCTGCTCCCGGAGTCATGAGGTTGCGTGGGTGCATCCACCTCCTCCTCCATCAATTAAAATGAGGAGGTGCGTCTGGCTGCGAAGGGGGAAAGAAAAAAAAAAGTGTGTGAAGAAACCCATCGGTGTTGGGTTTTAAAAATCACATCCAGCATCTTCATGTGGGGGATGAACCTGAATCCCGGCAGCGTGGCCCCAGCAGACCACGGCTGGCTCTGCCCAGGGGAAGGTGGGATCTGCCCGGCTCGGAGGCTCGTCTGGCAGCTGCCACCGTAGAGGAGAGAGTGGGAAGAGGTTCGAAACATGGTGGCTGTTTATCTTTGCTTAGCGTGGGTAATGAATGTAATTGTGCAATTAGCTGCAAACCGTGGTGCTGCTTCCCTGGCCCAGAGAGGTTGCAAGGGGGCTAATCCCAAATGGATTGAAGGAATAAGGTGACGCCAACACTGAACGCTTTAGGGCAGCCTGGTCCCACTGACTGGAGACTTCTGATGGTCTGGGGGGTTTGTGCTGGCAATACGCTGTCTTCTGCCTTCTCCAGCCTGGAGAAACGGGACTTTCTGCTCCTCTTGTGCCTGATGGGAGAGAACGGCCCGTCCAGAGAGCTACAGGTCAGTCCGACTATGGTGCAACGTGTCCTCTGGAGGTCCTTTTTCCTTCTTGTATGGAGATGATGGTGGTAACTTGGGTTTCTCCAACTGGCCAGGGGCTGGGGACGGTCAGGCTGGCCTGGACTGGGTAGCAGAGCACGTGGCAGCTCTGCGGCATGATGTCGCTCTTGCCGGTCTCTCTTTTCCCATCCTTCAACCTTTTCTTCTAGCGCTTCCCGTCCTTCTTGGCCACTCTCCATCCCCACCCAGCGTCTTGTCTTCCGTAGCAAACCCCTCTGTCCTCACCCCCTTTCCCACAGCTCCCAGAGGGAACATGCCGACTCTTTGCAGGCTGGGATGAGTGTGGCTCTGGGGCAGCTGAATTTGGCCTCATCCTTGCTAGGGATGCAGTGGTGGGTACCACCGGGCTAGGACCCGGTACCAGTCCTTTGTTTTGCTTTATTAAGTTGCCTTGTTGTGCCAGCAGGGGGGAAAAACAGGGAAATGGTGGGATGTGGTGATGAGAGGGGCATTACGGAGGCGGCTGCGGGATCCACGCTGGAAATGCCAGGCAAGCAAAATTCATGCTGCCCCCATCCTCCCGCTCACGGGGCTCCCCCTTTCCAAGGGGAGTGGAGAAGAGATTTGGCGTCTTGCCCCTTCCCCCTGCCCTTAATTAGATTTGTGTCTTACAATTAACATTTCATAGAAAGGCCTGGAAGGGAGCGATGTTTGGCAGCTTGGGAGCGAGGCAGCTGAATATACTCGTCAGCTGTCCCTTCGTGGTGGGGACAGAGGTGGCTTTGGGCTCACCCTTTCTCCTGCCTATTGGCAGGGGTGCTGGCATCTCTTTGGGGTGGGATGCTGTGCGTTGGTGCCGGCAGAGCTGGGACCTGAGCATCCTTGGGACCCTCTACAGTTTCTGCCATCTTATTTTGGACCTGCAATGATTTTTTTTTTTTTTTTTTTTCCTTTCTTCCTCCCCTCATGGTGCGGCATGATCAGCCCTGGCTGGGGCTGGGGGAACTGCTTCAGATCTTTGCAATCCCAATGAAGGCACGGAAGAGGAATAGGCTAGGGGGAAGAAAGGGGGGTTTGTTTCATTTTGATGAGAATTTTGTCTCCACCAGCTGGAGAAACAGCTGGGGTCCTCTCCTGCCCCAGCTCACCAGCCCTCTCCTCGCCGGTCCTTCACCTGCTCGCAGCCACCAGGCGCGGGGAGGGATTTGCCGAGCTGTGGATTTAAGAGAGTGCGAAATTTGTTTTCTTGCTCAGTCCTTCCTTGAGAACCTTTCTGCCAGGGTCTAAACCCGACGCTGTGGTCACTTCACAGCCGGTTTTGGGTGTTAGCCGTGCTGCCGGTGGCTGTGCATGCTGCCGGGTGTGCTGAGCTCCACCGGCTGCCCCCATCTCCGCTGGCAGCGGTGGGGTGTCCGTGACATACCCAAACCCGCAGTGGTTTCTGACTCTGATCCTGCACACTTGCCCCAGGGAGTGGCCAGGGAGATCCCAAAGCACCTTTTGCCTGGAAAGGGGAGAAGGGGACTTTAGAGGGCAAGGGTTGGTGTCCTCTTCTGCTCCCAAGGGTGAAAGTCTTGATTCTAGCTGAGGATGGGGAGAACCCCATGGTTTGAGTCAGGTTTGGGTCTGGATTCATAGTTCCCCACTTCTGGTGAACCCTGCAGTGCACAGCCAAGGCAGGGCACTCGATATGTTCCTGTCCCCATACTGGTGCCGATGTCCCCAGCCCGTCTTCTTGTCTGCAGAGGACACGAGCCAGAGACAAAAGAGAGCACAAAGGGACAAAGAGCATCTGAGAAGAATATCCAGGGCGCAGGATGTATTGAGCCTGGTCTGGAGGACTGTGCCTCTGCCTGCGATTTAATAAAGCATCTCCTCTGTAGCAGGAGTAAAGCAGGGAGAACATATTTGCATTTTATTAAGGTGAAATACTGGGGTTGACTCAAATTTTTTTTTTTTTAAATATGTTTTCATGAGAAATTTACATTTCTGCGTATTTGTAAGAGATTTCAGACGGGAGAGGCGGAGGGGACTAACGGTGCTCCCTGACGTGGCAAACACTGCAGAGACGTGTGTGAAAGTTTGTACCCACAGTTACGGTGTCCTGTAACTTTGATTTTGTTCCTCAATACTTTTGACCTGGAAGGAATCCTGCCTGGGCACAGGGAAGCCAGCTGGTCCCCAGGTATCTTCTCCTGGTGCTGTTGGTCCTCAGGGGCAATGGATGCACTTGGGTTGTCTCATCTGTCTCTGTGAAACCGTCAGGCATCTCATTGCAGCTCTGTTTGAGGTTTGGGATGGTTGGTGGTTTTTTGTTTTTTGTTTTTTTTAAGATCATCAAACCTTGGTTGCCCAGGAGAGGAGTTCTGTAATCCCTGGCTTCCCACCTCAAATATTTACGGACAGCCAGATCCCGAAGCTCTTGCAGAAAGCGTGGGGCAGAGTGACTGCTGAGCAGTGCCGTGCCGTGCAGGGTGGTGCCAGCAGCAGGGGCGCAGTGTTGGAGTGGGGGCACCAGTCTCGATTTATTTGGAAGGTTTTCTATCACAGGGTTCCATCTTCTGGCTTATCTGTTTTGCTGTGCGTTTGTTAATGAAAGACCAATTTCTTCAGCTTGTCAGGGATCCTTCAGGTGCTCCGTGTTTTGTAGGCTGGCTATCTGAGAGCGGTGTTTTCTCCCACAAAGGTTGGGATTTTCAGGGGGTTGGAGTGTACGTTTCTCGATGTAGGGGTGAATTTTTGTCACGCTCGATGCAAACAATGTATTTTCTCGTACTGCGCTGTGTGCTTGTGTGCACCTACCTGTTTTCAGTAGACTATTTCCCATACCTGTGGATATCATCCTGGTTTAGGTTCAGGTCTCTTGCGTTGGCGCTAGGTCTGGCTGTGATGAGCCATGGTGAAACGCAGGAGAAAGAGCTGAGACTTGGCTCCTTCACCCATGAGATGGAGCTGGAAACACGAATATAGTTAAAAAAGGCTTCATTTGTCATTGCAAGTGCTTTAGGCTTTAGTTTGAATTCTCAGTCTCTCTCCAGATGTGCCTAATTTTAATGTCATGCTTACCTCTGTGTGTTCCGCCTTGGACTACCTTTGACCAAAGGTGACCGAGAGGTGGTGTTGCGGAGATAACAGCTTCTCCCAGTCATTGTTTAGGGAGGAGAACCACTCTCCCCTGTATCCTGGTACATCCTGGCAGGCAGCGATGCTTCCTCTCATCCGAGAGTCGCTGGGGCTCTGTGGCCACCGACGAAAGGTTGGCCTTGTGACGAGGCATCCTGCTCTTCCTCAGGGCAAATGTCAGAGGAGGCTTCCTTGGCTGGTACCGGTGCTCTGCGAGCCCATTGGGGCTCGGCATTGATCCTTCCCAGCTGTTCCCCTGTTGCCGTCGTCCCTACATTGTCTCTTGCTGCTCCCTACCCTTCTCCTTCCCGTGCGGCCTTCGTTTCCTAACGCTGCTCCTAGGGAGCGCTTTCTGTCCTTGACAGCGGAACAAATCCCTTTTCACACAACCATCACTCTGCGGCCCATTGTCCTCCACCCCCGCCGCCACCGTGCAAAATCTCCCTCCCCGGTACGTCTGTTCCTCTGGAATGATAACCACCATCGCAGTGGGGCAGGGAGCCCCCGAAATCCCTCTGGGCAAGGTCTTCTGCCCCACGAAGGAGCAAAGCAGGGTCTTAAAATTACAGCAAGAGGCAACAGTGATTCCCGGAGAAGAGCTTTGTTTGACACCATTTGGGTGTGATTCTTCTCTTTCGGAAGTGCATCCTTTCCTCTGGTTTTGTGCTGCGGAGCTGCTGGGATGAACCTGGAGCCTGTGCGTACCGAGGGCTCCTTCTTCCCTGGCCAGGGCCAGAGGGGGCTGCGTTACAACTTGATTTTTCACTGCGTAGCATCGACCAAGGCAGCTAAGCAGGAAGAGGGAGGTGAGAATTTTCTCTTTGCTATTGAAAGCTCAGGGAAGCGTTTGGCAGGAAAAATTTGGAAAGGAGAGGAATAGGTTAAGGGACCTGAAGGCAGTTCTCAGATGCGGCAATTTTTTATTTGAAAGAGTGAGTGTTAGAATTTCTTCCCCCCCAGTCCACACCATCATAAAAACATAAGGATGCTTTGATTGTCAGAATTTCTGCTCGGCGTTTGCCAGCTCTGTTAAGAGTCTTTATTCCTGGAAAACAGTGTCTTAGCTATGCAAAATGCTGCTAACCTCTGCAGTAATGTGTGTAAACGATTGGACTTGATGATCTTGAGGTCTTTTCCAACCTAAATGGTTCTGTGATGCTGAAGAGGAGAGGAGGGAGAAGCAACATGGGAAACAACATGAGAAGTCCATGTTCCCAATTGACTCCACAGTGGTGATTTTAGCACCATTGGATGAAAAAAATCCACAGATGCTGATAGTGGAGGTGACTGTTGGATCTTCTGATCTGGATGTTTGTCAAGGTGCAACCCCAAATATCTTGCCCAGTGATTTCTGTGTCGAGCCCGTAGTTGGGACTGCCCTACAACGCACTTCTGGGGCATCTTTTCCATTGCTGATCTTAAAGAGGACTATCCAGGCAACAGAAGAGGAGGGAACAGCATGTATGCAGCATGTGTGTTGGGTGCACAGGACCCCAGCCCCGTGCTGGGTGTTGAGGATGGGGTGATAGTCACCTTTCTGCTTACAGACCACTTTCTGTAGACTCCTGCAAGGGTTGAGGGGGAGGGAGGAAGCTCCTCTGGAGCACATGGTTCGGCCAAGCCAAGGTCTGAACTGCCTGATGAAGATGCTGAACTCCAGGCCTTGGCTGCAGGGAGAGCTGAGAGCACCTTGCTCACCTGAACCGTGTCCATGAACCCAACCATCCCCTTGGCCCAGGCACCTGTGGTCTCTGGTGCAGTGGGATGGCTCAGGTTCACGTGTCTTGAGCCTTGCTTGTGCCAAGTGGGTGGCCAGCTGGGTTGGCAATGGAGAACTGAAATACTGAATTATGTATATCTGAGCATCTCCACTGCCGGGCAGAGCACTGGAGTGGTATCGAGCAGATCCTTTTAAATAGCAATGTGGATGTGGGAGCTTGGTTAGGAAAGCCATTAAGCATTTGAATCTTCTTGATGCCTGCTCAGGTGAATGTTACTCCTTTCTTCTGTGTCCATAATTGTGAAAGGCCAAAAGAGCAACCTCAACGGACTGCCTTAAAAGTTTAATGAAGCTTAAAGTCTTGTAGCTTGGGCTCTTGAGTCCAATCTTGTTTCAGCCCTGGCCCTAGGAAGGAGTGTTAACCAGAAAGGAGGAGAGGCTTCCTGCACGCGTTACCTTGTGGACATTAAAACCCACGTTAGCGGGAGGTTCTGTTATGGAGATGGATTAGGAGAAAGTGATGGGAGAGGAGGTCTGAGATGGGTGAAGGGCCGTGCATGGGGAAAGTAGGCCCAGGAGAGATGAGTATCTTTGGTAAGGAGAAAGCTGCCCCTGGCAGAGACGAGATTCTCTGGCCGCTGCTGTACAAGACACGTGTGATGGACACCCTTTGCTCTGCAGCTCCAAACTTGGGCAGCGCTGAGGGATCTGGGTGGCTCACCCGCTCTGTCTGGTGTGATATGCTTCTCACAGCATCCACCAGAGATGCTCCAGGCTGGGGAGGGTTGCTGGAAGTCTCTGACTGTGTCCCAGCAAGAGCTGAAGTGTCTATGTCCTTGGCAGGGTCTTTACCGGAGTTTCCTCTGCAGCACCAAACCTATCTTTATTTTATTTTATTTTCGGCCGACTGAGATGTGAAGCCGAGGCCCCAAGCAGTTGACGGAGCTTCTGGCTGATACGGGACTGGGGGAGAAGGACTCTCTCTCCAGATGTGCTGCATTGCAAGTCTCTGCTGGATCTGGTTTTGAGTTTCGTGGTGATGGTTTGCAGTGGGAATGACCTCTGGCCGAGCATGCTGGGCTCCTGCCTGTTCCCAGCACTTCACCTTTCTCCTCCTCTTGCCTCGCAACAGAACTGTAGCTCTTTATGACAGGAGAGAAGATGGAAGAAGTGTGGTCAATGCTTTGATGCTGGGGTATAAATGAGGACACAACTAGCCTCACAGGATTGTTTCTCCATGGCCAACCAAGTTGAAAGGCACCGATGCCACCTATCCTCATCCAGGCAGGGTGACATGAAGTGATGAATCTGGCTGCTAAACCAGAGAGTCCAAATCCATCCTGCTCTGCTGGGATGGCCCATCCCCATCCTCCAGAGAAAGTGCGATTTCCCTGCCAATAATGTCTCTATGCTATTTCCAACTGCATAACAAAAATCCCAGAAACTCCCTGAATCCTTGGCTTTGAAAGTAAATATACTCCCACCTAGAACTGATTTATTTTTGCCTGTTTCAGGCACTTCTGCCTCCAAACATCAGCCTCGGTCCTTCCCTCCCCGGCCTGATGCCTGCAGAGACCGTTCTCACGCAGAGCAGCCGCTGTCCTCACCTCGGGGCGATGCTTCGCAGGTCTCCTTGGTCGACCGGGGAAGCATATAGGGCATGTTGTGGGTGAAGGGTGCTAATGAAATGAAAACCAAATCTACATCTTCCCCTTTAGTGCCCTCGTGCTGGAAAAGTGCCGCAAAAGTCAACTGACAACGCATCTTGCTGAAGCTGCGTGTTTGTTTTTTTTTTTTTTTCCATGAGGATTAGTGGTTCAAGAGCGGGGGTTTTCAAACTGACAAGCCCTTGGCAGAGAAATAATTACAGGTTTTTTATGCTTTGTGTTTCCTAAGTAGTTCTAAATGACTTTTTCCCTTGGGGCACTTTTTTTTAAGCCCACAAAAAGCGGGGAAAAAATGTGTATTTCCTCAGTGTCCTTGAAAATATGCAAGATGGTTGTGGACACCATTCAAGTTTCAGCTATAAGATTTTTTTTTTTTTTTGCGTGTATGTGTTGTCTTTAATCACGTCCAATCAACTAAAGTTTCTTGGCTGATGATGCTTCAGAAATGGATCTTAGAAATGGGAGATGGAGGGAGATAGATGTGATCACTTCTCGGCCATCTCAGGAATGTGGCTTTTGCCTCTGCACTATATTCCCTGGGGTTTTTACCCCACTCCTTGCTGTGAAAAAGGATTTCTGGGTCTAGTGGAGCTGGTTTTCCCCATCAACATCCCTTATTTGTTTGCACTGAGTTGCTGTGCATCCCGCTGGGAAACCCTCACCCTGCCCCTTCTGTCAGCATCTCACCTTTCTCTCCAGCCCCCAGCCACAATTCCCGGGGGGCTGTGGGCTCGCCCAGCCCTGGGTCCGCTCCTCACCTGCATCTCCATCCTTGCTGCTTTGGTCAGCCTTTTTAATTTTCAAAAAGGCAGTGTGATGTGTGAAAAGTCACCTGGGGCTGGTTGAGGGGCAGCTCCAAGGAGCACGTCAGCTCACGCCTTTTATCTCTAGCAAAATTCGCCTCCTGTAAGTTTCTGTGCAAGCTTTTAACGAGGTGCCCTAATTGTCTGAGCGCAGCCTACACCTCTGTGTTGCAGCACGTTCTACAGTGGCGCAGTCCCAGCCTGGAGCTCTTTACTCCCAACTTTTTTGCCCTTCCCTGGGAAGAGCCCTTCAGAGGATACGGTCCTAAATCTGAGCTATGCCGCGCCTGACTGGGGAGAGGATTTCCATTCATCCATCCATCTATCTGTCCATCCATCCCTGATATTAAATGCCACTTGCGATCTAAGGGGGTACCTGGGAGAGGACCCCCCTGGTGTTTACACTCACCATGATACAAAAGGGCAGCACCGGGGCCCGGCGGGGCTGCGTTATTGCATCCGCTGTCGGGGCAGCGCTGGGATGCTCCCCTGGGATTACTGGTGCAATATTCCCATCGTTGGTGAGGAGGGGGGCCGGGCTGCTGTTAATAACGGTGTTACTCTACTTTGCCTTCATTAAGTGAGGGAAGCCTCCATTCCTTGCTTCCCAGATGTCTCTGGGTCTGGGCTTCGTGGTGAGAGGGAGAGGATGGGAGTGAAGGTGGGGAGATGGTGTTTGAAGTAATTAGAGCTGTTTGGTGGAGATGGGGAAGGGGGGAATTGTGGAGAGGGGGTGATGGTGATATCGCATTGGGGATGGGGTGTCCTACCCCAACCTGCTGCAAAACCTGCCTGTGGGCTCTGCTCAACCCACCTGGCTCCTCTCCCTTGAGGGTACAGCTAAGGGGTGGTGAACGCCTCGCTTTCCCTGCTCCCCCTCTTCCGAAGACCCTCTTAGATTAGCTAAAGTCCAATTGACTTTGCAGAGAGACCATGCCATAGCCCCAAGGTCTCTTGTGCCCTGCAGAAGGACACAGTGCCAAGCGGGGACCTGCCTCTCCTATCTCTTCTCTGCCCCAGCCACCATTTCTCAAGGGAAAGCTTTTTTTTTTTCCCCTCATCTTCCCTCGTCCAGACACTGTGAATCCCACTAAAACTTTTGACTGGAGCAGGGATTACGTGCTCAGGTTTCAGCCCTTGTCTATGAGCGGTGTAAACTTTCTGCCGGAGCTCAACTGACATTTTGTGGGAGATAGGAGAGTATTAAGTGTTGGTCCTTGCAGATAAAAATAGCCACTGGCCCGACGACGTTTTCTGTCGTCTTGTTGCTGGTCTGACCCGGCTCCATCGGCTCCATGCCGGTGTTCCTGACCTGGTCTTTTCCTACCATTGGGCGCTGGGGGCACCTGCAGCCCAACCAGACGTGGACCCGCTCGGAGCATCCCCAGTGATGCTTCTTTCCTCCTCTAAGCACCATGCCCGGGATGGTGCTGGGCTCTCAGTGTAGGCTGGAGGGCAAACTGGATTGGGAACAGCAGTTCCCTGGTTTATGTTCGCAGGGGCTGGAAGGAAATGCTGTCTGTCCTGCTCGCCGTGGGCCCGGCATCCCCCTTCCCTGAAATCAGAGCCTGTGGATCACAGCGAGTTGCCCGTTATGGCAAACCTTACTAACGTAGAAGCAATTCCGATTGTAGGAGTCCTCACGTGTGCACACGTGTCCGCCTGTCTGTTTTTCCCGTTGCTGTGTTTCAGAGCCGATGTTTTCATCCTGAGGTTATAGCCAGAGCTGGCTCGGGGCCTCTCGGCAGCATCGGCAGAGCTGACTCTTGCCGCTCCAGAAACGCGGGGCTGGGGCCGGTCAAAAGGAAGGGGAAGGAGAGGAGGAGGAGGGAGCGGCAGGGTCTGGCTCACTGCTGAGCTGGGACCAGATCCGCTGCTGGGAGAGGCTCTCCCACCCTGCCTGCCCTGTGCCTTTCCTGGGCTTCAGAGTAGCATCCGCCCGTTCAACCTCCAAAAACAGCCAGTGTGGCTCTGGAAGAGTTCGTGTACAACTGGTAGGATGGCAGCAGGGATGACTTTTGCTGGTGTTGAGTCTTTTTTTCCTCATGACTGGGCTGGTAAGTCCCCAGGTATTGACCTCTGTGGCCTGGGCACCCTTTGAAGATGCCTCCATTCCCTCTGCTTGTTCTTCTGATGTCCACCACAGCATCGTTCTCCCCGAGGACCTCATGATGGACCTCCTAGCTGCACAGTCAGGCTGCTTTCAATGCAACTTTTTAATTGCAGTCCTTAAATACCTTTCTCAAACAAGCAAAGGCTTTTGGGAACAGCATCTTTTCCAGATTCCCTTCGCTCTCTGCTTCAAGGCCCACCTGCTGCTGGAGGACTCATCATCCTTCACGGTGTCAGCCATCAGCTGGAGCGTCTCTCCCGCCAGATATAAGGAACAAGGTCCTCATGTGTCTGGAGCCGAACCGATGCGATGGCACTTGGCCACTTACAGTAGTGGGCGATTACTGAGCCCCTGCCAGGAATTCTTCCAGTGGGATCGGGAACGCTCTCGGGTGTTAAATTTGTCCTGCGGTGTGTAACCTCTAAGTAGAGCCCATCGTGTTTTGTAACAGATCATATGATGCCGGCGGTGGCAGTCGTCCCCCTGTGTTTCAAGGTCAGTGCTGAGCACGGGGCTGGAGGGGCAGCTCTTGGCCACTGAGCCGGCTCACGGGGCTCTGCTCCCTCCTGGGCTAAAGCCGCGGTGGCCTCGGGAGCTCAGGTTTGGAGATGGAGGCTGTTTTGCTCCCACAACTCGGGCTCTCCCTGGAGCGCTCCTGGGATCAGCGGGGCTCTGGGATGTAAACCCTGCCTGCGTCTGTCCTGCAGCCCCGTGAGAGATTCTTGGGTGCTGCCAACATGCTTGTTCCCACATCTGTAAACCGCTGTCCCTGAGGCTGTGCATCCCATGAGAGTTTTACTGCATCATGCTAAGGACAGGACCTTCCAGCATGCGTATAGATGGTATTCCTTCTCTCTTAGTGCCTTAAAATACCTCCCAGTAAGGACTTCGTCTTGTGTCCCTGAACCTGGGGGAACTGCTGTGCCAAGGAGGGCTTGCTGGCAGAGGTGAGGAGTGCAGGGTCCTTGTCTCGATGGACAACCAGTGCAGGGATGCTGCCGCCTGCCCTGTCCCTTGGCTTCTTCACAGGAAAACACAGCCATCCCTGTGGGAAGAGTCTCCCACGGTCTTTATCAATACATAAATGTTTTAGGCCCGACACTGTATCGAGCAACGAGAAGGGGCTTTTCAGACAGGTCATTAAATAAGAGTTAGCGGGGGTTTAAAATATTAATGGGCAATTGGCCCTCACCAGATCTCTTGTTACGCGAATGTTTTGTTTGTAATTTGGACCCGAGCTGGGATGTGCTGAGAGATGCTGAGGCTGCAGCCTGCGCATGGGAGTTAACGTGGTGCTCTCTCCTGCCAGAAAATAATAAAAGCCAGGGACTGTCTAGGGATCCGTGCGTGAAGGATTAGGAAGAGGATATGCACGGGCCTGTCTGCAGCTGGTTGAAGTCTAGCGCAGAGGGCTAAGCCTGGAAATCATTGCTTGCGGATGGCTGCGAGGGGGCCAGCGTGGAAGGGAGCGCGTCTCCTAAAACCTGGGGAGCTCTGCAGCCAGTCGGTGTTTGTAGTGGGAGGCAGCGAGTCGATCCGCTCTCCCTGAGAGATGTCTGTGCCGGTCGGGAAGGAGGAAGTGCCATGGGGTGGATGCTTCTGCCTCTGCTTTCCAGGTGCTGCAGTTGTTCAGGGTGAGTGGAGGATGCAGGGCCCTAGGGATCGGGATTTTGGTGTGAATGGAGGATATTTGGCTCCAGGGACTGGGGCTTTGGTGTGAATGGAAGATGTTTGGCTCCAGGGACCAGGTTTTTGGTGTAAGCAGAGGATGCTGGGCTCTGAGGATTGGGCTTTCTTGAGCGAGCAGAAGATGCTGGGCTCCAGGAACTGTGGTTTTCCAACTTTCTTCAGGATGCTTCATCAGATCTCCAGATTCTGATGGCAGTCTGGCTTCATCCATAGCATCACCTGTGGCTCTAAAGCTAGAGGTCCTGGAGTCAGGTGGTTCAACGAAGCCGTCCCTTACCTTTCAGCAGGGAGTGCTTCCAGCTTTCTGGCTCTAGGGAAAGCTAGAAGGTCTTGTGTTTTACTTCTTCATGTTGGCAGTGCTGTTCCCTGAAATGGTCACTTCGAACTGGCTTGGGAAGCTGGAGTCACAGCTCTCCAGCTTAGCAAGTGCGTGAAGATTTCCTAACATCAGTTATTCAGCATTAGGAATAACCTTGCAACCACCATGCTTGTGGAAGGTGTCTGCTGAGATGGAGGCATCCAAATTCCCTAAGACGAGCCAGGCCTTTATGGCCCTCATCCAAGAGAAGCACGTTGCTTTTGTGGCAACTATTAATTGCTTCCTGAATTTAAAAAGCATAAACAAACTCGCTTGCCAGGGAATGAGTTACCCAGCGTGTAAATGCTTTGCCATTAATGAGTGGCTGACCCTGACCATGATGCGAAGACCAGAAGAGCTTTCAAAGAATTTACCAGAAACCATTTCAGGGGAGGCTGTGTGTTGTAAATCCTTAAGTAACGGGACGGAGGGAATTAGATTAGATAATAGTTTGCAGAAACTGGGCACGATTCCCCATTGAGGATCTTGAGATCATTAGGAGCGTAGCTTGGTGAGGCGAGGCCCCTGTGTGTCCCGATCCCAGCGACCAGTGAGTGAGTTTACAACCTGGAAAATGAGATTATGGAAGGGTTTGTTTTACACACCGCAATAACAAGTGGTGTTAGGCAGCAAAACAGGGTCCTGTTACATCCAAAGGCGCGTTGTAAAGCCGCAGCAGTTCCTGGAGGAGCAGCTCAGGACGGGGCTGGATGCACTGGGTCAAGGATGCTCGTTGCATCCCGCACCCATCACAGCAGCACCAGGGCACCTCATGGCCTTCGGACTGTGTGGTCCCATGCCTCTGCTGAGCTCACCCCAGCTCCGGGAGCCGCTTCAGGAGACTTCCAGGTGCTACAGCAAGGGCGGTGGTGTCCTATCTCGCTTTCACCCTCTGCCCCGATGAATGTCTTTCCACCAGCTGCCAGCTGTCCTAAAGCTTTTTGCTGGTTTCTAGGGGGGTTCCAGCCCCTCCTCGCCAACTCCTCCAGCCCATGGACGGAGCCGCTGAGCTAATTCACAGGGAGATGCTGGCACGTGGGGCTGTTTGCTGCCTCCCTGCTCCAGCAATGCCTTTCATTTGCTTGCTGCCTCCACTGGTTTGCTCTTCCTCAGGCTCCCCTGGCTCCAGCAGGATGGGATTGGGTAAGCTTTAGGGATGCCGGTGGCTTTTGGTGTCAGATCTGCCTTTACCATCTGGAGCACGTGTTGAGTTTTCCCCAGATGGTTGGAGATGGTGCCTGTGAAGAGCCAGGGAGCTCAGCAAACGGCATTAAACCACTCTCATTTGAAAGAGCAGGCACGGGGGGAAAAAGAACCCCGACGTTTTGCCCACGGCAAAGAAGTATTTCCCAAATCCAATATCTATGCAATGAGGGGTAGTGTGATGGGAATTGTGCATCTTTTCGTGGGGCAGTGATTGCAGGGAAAGCCGTCAGCAGTCAGGCCGCCTCGAGCCCTAATAATAGTCTTGCTGGCTGCTTGGGGCAAGGCGCTGGTGCTTAAAAGATCAAATGTAGTGGCTGAGGTTCGGCTGCCTGTTACCGTCAGCGTAGCAGATCACATCTGGCTTGTCCGTCTGTCCTGGCACGTGTGTGGGTCGGTGATGTTTTCAGGACGACAGCGCTTGACAGCAGGGAAGGTGTCTGTCTAGGTTAGCGTTGGAGTGTGTGGTTTTACATCTCCAAATTTCACTCTCTCCACAGCAGAAGGACAGAGTTCAAAGAGGCTCTGGCCTTCCCAGAATAGGAAACAGCAGGATCCACCCCGAAGCCTTTTCTCGTCTTACCCAGAAGGGTCCCACCCCAGCCAAGAAGCCCCAAATCCAGCTGGGTGTGGAAGTGGGGGAGGAAAGGTCCATGCAAGGACCATGCTTCGTTCCTACCTCTCCAGTGCTGGTTGTTCCCCAGCACATGTGAGGTTGTGTTTGATGTGGGTCTGAGCTTGGCATTTGTCTTTATTCCCCTTTAGAAAGGGAGGAAAAGAAACTCAGGAGGCCCCGGTGAGCTAGGCTTGGAGCGGGACAGCGCTCGCTCCACAGAGCAGGCACTGGCGTCCAATTTTCTGTCTTGCTTTGTTTAATGGACCCGCGAACCCGTTGCAAAGCCGAGATTGCACAGGCAAGCACCCTGCGGCCAGATTGCAGGGTCTTGCTTAACCCAGAGCTGCCGGGTTTCTCCCCGCAGTTTTCATGTGAGGTCTCAGCTTCACCTTTTCACCAGTGAGAAATTCCCCAGAGTGGCACAGCCGACACTGGGAGATGGGATTTTCTTTTGGAGGTGAGTTTTATTCAGCACCTTTCCATGCTGGTGACATGGTTAAGGCAACAGCTCCCTCGTTGCCTTAAGCAACTTGGAAGGTATCAGCTCAGAAGGTGTTCAATGGATTGGCAGGTGACGTCATTAGGTTTCAGGGGTAACATGCTGTGGTAGTAAGCAGGGACACTTGCTCAGTGGTTGATTCCCTAATCTGGGGCTCCGTGTTGCTTTGGTTTGGACTCTGTTCATGCTCAGATAGTTTTCTTCCTGATGGGGACCTTCCCCACAGGCTTTCGCTGCAGGCTCGAGCAGGCGCAGGCTCTCAGGCTGGCTTTGGCTTTCTGCCTGCGAATACACAGCCTCGTGTCCTGGGGTGACATTACTACTGTGTTTCTGCTCTGTGCAAGTTCTTTCCCACCTCTGCATCCTGCCGAGGACTTCCAGGACAGAGGAGGCACCTGAGGGAGGGGAGATGCTGTAGAAATCAAGGCACGGTGACCTGGTGTGTTGCGTCGATTGCTGTGTCCATCACCTCTGCCCAGTAGGTCACATCCCCGCCTGGCTTTGGGGACGACCAGTCCCAGAGGCAGGGAGCACCCAGTGCTGATTTTTTTCTGGGAAATAGGGGTAGAGAAATACAAACCTCACATTTCCAAGCCATCAAGGACGTCTCTGGAAGAGGAGGTGTGGAGGTGCTCAGAATGCAGCTTGTAGAGGGACTGGGGTGAGTTTTGGAGGCTTGGAGTCCCCTGCACACTGATGCTGCCAGGAAAGGCTGTTTTTATCCGGCATTTTCCACCTCTCCGGAGGGCGAAGGGCTCTCTGGCAGGGCTGTGCAGGCAGGAGGCGGGCAGGGAAGGGAAGGAAAGGAGGAGAGGATAACGCCCCGGCCGCGGGCCTTGGCCATTTCTGGACAAGTAGGTCATCTGGGTGTGGGAGGGGAGCCGATGTCCAAGCCAGCCCGGAGAGGCTGAGGTTTTGGGTGTATGTGTGATTTGGGGGAAAGTGAGAAGGGATTTCTTAGGCGAGAGGAATGTGAGTTTCCTCCTTCACATATGTCTCCTGTTCTTCCAGTTTGCAACAAAAGTCATCAAATTGCCCAAGACCTGGCAGCAGGGACAGTCCGAGAACAGCCCACAAATCATGGGGAAGCATCTCCCCGCCTGCTTCCGGATACTCACACATCAGAAACCATTTTAATCTCTCTTTGGATGATAAAACTCCTGCCCCTTCCCGATGCCGGGCGGTGGCAGAACCCAGACCTCTGGAGCTTGTGCATGTTGTACCCCTGTCCTGGTGGGTTAGAAATCTGGGTTTCACTTGAATTGGTTGCACTTTTAAACCCTCCAGATGGTCCTGAGAAGGGCTGGGGTGCTCAGACGTCAGAGGTGGCAGCAGCCATTTGGAGGAGGCACTGCTGGTGTGGCTGGTGTGACTTTCCTTGTCCCCGGGTGGGGGGGACAGGTGGCAGTGACTCAGGTCCTGCTTGATCCGCCTGAATTATTGGGTACTGGGAGATGATATACTGAATCCTGAGGATGCCCAGCTAGGGACCACCAGGGTTTAGGGGTGTGGGGCTCCAGCTGAGAGGCTGAGGAGCAGCCGTGTGACAGGATGGAGGGTGTCCTTGCAATCCTGCCGGCTACTGGGGTTCTTTTGGCAAAGAGCCATTGGCGAAGCTGAGCTGCAGAGTTCAGGGGAACCTTTTTGAGCTCTCTTGTTCACCCTGTGGATCATGGGGATGAGCAAAGTCCCTACCACCTTTGTAACTGCCAGGTCAGGACTGCTGCTAAAGGGATGTTTCATATCGTCTCATCTGTCTCGCCTGGGGCTCCCAGAGCAGCTCCAGTCCCACCATCCTCCCCCTCTGAGCGCTCCCATCCTGCCTGGTTTTGCAGCCACCTGGTTTGCACCAGGAGGTGCTGGTCTATTAGCATCCCTGTAAGAAAGGCACTCAGGGTACCCCGTTTTGGTTGTTTGAGTTATTATAGGATTTTCTTTAGAGGATCTACAAGAAAGCTGGAGAGGGACTTTTTACAAGGGTGTGTAGTGACAGGACAAGAGGCAATGGCTTTAAACTGAAAGAGGGGAGATTTTGATTAGATATAAGGAAGAAACTTTTTACAATGAGGGTGGTGAGACACTGGAACAGGTTGCCCAGAGAAGCTGTGGATGTCCCATCCCTGGAAGTGTTCAAGGCCAGGTTGGATGCGGCTTTGAGCAAGCTGGTGTAGTGGAAGATGTCCCTGCCCATGGCAGGGGGGTTGAAACTAGATGATTTTGAAGGTCCCTTTCAATCCAAACCACTCCATGATTCTATGATTCTTACAAGAAAACAACTCTATCCGTCTTATTATTAAGTGTAGACTAGCAGTGATACCAGGTCAAGGACCGCTGAAGGTGTCCCACCCCTCATCTCATGTCCCATAAGACAGCACTGGTGCAGGTTTCACCAAGCGGTCCAGGGCCTTGTGTGATGGAGGAGATGTGGGTGGGCTTTGGCATGACTCACTGCTCGGAGGAGAGATGTTCGTGTGATGGGGCTTCCCAAGCCCCAGGCAGGGGAAAACAGCTCCAGATGAAGTCGAGTTGCATGGAACAGCTCTACTTGGGATGTTATTTTTTCCTGCAAGGCACTGCCACAGACCAGCAGGATGCCCTGTGGGTCGCCAGCACGCAGTGCTGGTCCTTCTTCAACTCTCCCAGTGAAACCTTGCAGGCAGCCCCGGCTCGCTGAGCTGCTCGTGGGCAAGACCCCTGAGCTGGTTTCCTTCACCTGCCTGGCATGCCGCTCCCGCGCCCAGCCGCTTTCCGCTTCCCTGCTCCTGCCTTCCTCCTCCTGCCTCAGCATCTGCTCTGGATGTTTTTCCTCTGGCCTGCAGAAGCTGCATTTTTCCAACCTGAATTTCCTTTGGTTTTTCGTGGGTTTTTTTTTTTTTTTTTGGTCCCTCCAGGGTCCCCTTCAGATTGTTTTGCTCCATTCCATCCTCTCCAGTTTATTATCTCCTGCTAACGTTATTAACATGCTAATTAGTCCCTAATTGCAATTGCCAATGAAGATGTCAGATAGGGCTGATACTAACCCTGATCCTTCACAGCACTCTTTTTCTCTGAATTCTGCAGATTATTCTGTACTTCCTCCATCATCCTGATTATTTTATCTGGTTTGGCCTTGCAGATCGATGCTCGTGTCTGCGTAAGCACTGTTGCTCCCCTAGTAAAGACTGGCTGAGACACAGCATAGGGTGGTTGATGAAGCCCCTGTGGCCAGGTTGGCCATGGGTGTAGCTCTGAGAGGCATTTGCTGGCTGGTCCCAAGGTCTCATCTAAAAGGGAGGTTCGTGCCTGGCTCTCCGTGGCAGCCCCTTTGGGAGGCAGAAGGAAAAGGACTTTGGAAAGTTAAAGAGTGGCATTTGCCATCCCGCCTATACACTCGACCCTTGGACTGCTCGGGCATTGTGCAAAGGTCTTCCATGGCTATAAATAGGCAGCGAGGTAGGCAAAGAGATGGTGAGATGGGACGAGGACAGGCGGCGAGCCAGCCTTGCCCGGCATCTGGAGCTCTCATCGCCTTCGTGCGCAGAAGAGGTGCGCTTTGTTCCGGCGACACTGCTCTCGCCAGGCAAAGTTTGCCCCCGCAGAGCCTATTTTTGAACACGACTCCCCCTCCTCGGTTACCTCTTGGAGGTCCCGCAAAGAACCGGGGCCGGCTTACGGCGAGATGCCCCGGCGCTGCTGCAGGACGTGGGGCCACGTGCTTGGAATAGCTCTGTGCAGACGTGGCCTATGGAGATGAAATGTGGCTCTTGACCGATTGCGAATAAATCAGGGTCAGGAGCTTGAATGCTGGCCAAGAAACCCAAAGGGATAAAATATAGCCTCTCTACAGACTGTTAGCAAACAGCACGTGGGCTGAGGTCTGCTAGATAAATTTATGCGCTGTGAATTGTTCACCCAGCTGTAGTGGAGGGATGGACGGACCCATGGAGAACTAATAACCATATGTGGTGGACATGCCTTTGGTGCTGACCTTTAGAGGGTTCAGTAAGGCTGGGAGGTGGCATGATGATGTCTTCCTAGGGATGTCACCAAGAGGGAATGGATGCACGTGTTGCTTGGCGCGAGGGAGGGAGACTTAGGCTGCCTCTGCCCTGCCTGTCCAGGAGATGGGCTGGCAAAATAAATTCATACCCCTGACCTTGGTTTTCCCATCGTGTCATTTGACATGAATTGAGGACGAACACTGGGCTCTTTGCCTTCTCCTGCTTGTTTTGGAGCTCGTGGGACTCGATGGCCTGAGAGCTCCTGTTCCTTATGCAGACCAGGGTGATAATTTTAAAATGAGAGGAGATAATAGGGAAATAGTGAAAAGATGGGATTCTTCCCCTATCCCAGGCTGTGGGGAGGTGCAACACTGGGAGCTGGCAGCGCTGCCCTGGCCCTGTGGGCTGCCTCCTCTCAGTTGCCCCAGATCCCTCGTAGCCACAAAAACACGGACTTCACGTTGGGATGAAACGTCCTGGCGGCAGAAGGGGCTCCAGGCAGACCGACGTAATGAGCCTTTGGGCTCGGTTCAACTGCTTTAAACTGGAGAGATGGGCCAGAGCCCAAAACACGAAGCCAAACAGCCTTGTACTTGTCCAAGCTGCAGAGGAGTGTGAGCGGTTCATGGCTGGTCCCTCCTTTCTCTAACCAGGCATCTGCTTCCCACCCTCCGCCCCGGGACTCTGGATGTGTGCATGCTGTCATGGGATGGGACCAGCTTATACATTATATGTCAACATCTTATGTATTTACATCTCTGTCCTGGCTTTAGCTCAGCTTGCCGGGGGGACCCGACGCCCCCGTGGGTACCAGACCCCGTGCCCTGGGTCTGACTATGGGAGGACGACCACTCTGGTTTTTTGTCTCATTTTACGCCAGAGCTGCAGGGGGAACCTGAATTCCCCCGGCTGTGATTCAGGGAAACGTGGGGAAGAAAAGAAATCCCGTGTTTTTAGGGGAAAGAGCATTTCTGCTGGATGCTGGGCTGGGCAATCTGCCGATATTGAGGGGGCTGCCGGCCGTCTTTGCTTTCTGAGATTTGCAGCATTTTGAGACTGAGAGCTGGATAAAGAGGCTTTTCCCAGGCTGGGCATCCCCGGCAGCCTGGGAGTCCTCTCCGGGGCGGACCATCCGCCAGCTGTGCCCAGCATCTCTCCTGCACTATGGCAGCAATGAGGTCCATGTCCTGGCCCCAGCAGGATGCGATGGGGACTCCCACCTCGGTGGCTAATCCGGCAGCACCCCCGCCACCCTCCCTGCACTTTTGCCTTGGGCTGTGACTTTTGACATGGGCAGGATATATTTAACAGTGTGCTCCGAATGCGTCGCCAGTGGCCACCTGGCCAGTGGTGACCTGTGGGGCTGCGGCACAGCTCCTGCCGGGGTAACACCAGAGCCAGCATCGCCATCCCGGCCGGTGCTGAGGACAAATAAGACCCCCCAAAAGGCTGGTTCGGCTCTCCACGTGCGGGGTGAAGGATCCCCACTGCGTCTCGCACCACCATGCGATTCAATGATCTCATTTGTCCTTTTATTTAGACCGCGTCGGAGCAAAACGCAGCGAGTTTTGAACGCTGAGCGATTTTTCCACCGAGGCGTCTTTCCTTTCTGCCTGCGGCAGCGAAGGTTTTGACAAAACCTCCCAAGGAAACCACAAATAAAACCCAGAGCGATGAAATCAGTGTGAAAAAGGGTGACGTGGTGCTTGGGCTGGACGTGCCCGTTGCTTTTGGTTAGGCAGCTCAGAAAAGCCCGGCACTGCACAGGCAAACCCTGAAGGTATTTTGGGGGGAAAAAAAGACTTTTTTTTTTTTTTTTTTTTTGTAATTTAAAGCACGTGACTTTGTAAGAAGGTGTCATCGTGGTCCTTTGCTCTGTGGCCAAGCACCCCAGTGTGTACTCCTTTATTATCAGAGTCTAGTCCATCTCTTAAAAAAAAGGCATCTGCCAGCTTTTCAGGAGAGCTAATGTTGCTGGGGCAGGCAGGCAGAAGTGTGTCCATTCCCTGCTGCCCAAAGCCGCTGGCTTATCACCCATCAGCAGAAATGAATGAAAATGCAGAGCTAGAAGGGACTTCCCAACAGCTGATGAGCAGGAAGGGGATGTCTAACCTCACGCCTGCCCCAGCAAGCTGGTGCGTTTAGTGTTTCAGTGAAAGAAATGAGGCTTCTGCTGGGATTGGGTGGCTTTGGGGGTTAATGCATCTGCCGACTGCCTGGACATGTTTGTATTGCTGGTGGTGGCATTTGTGGTCTCCCTGGCTTGCAATCATTAGGTTCCAGAGTGAACGATAGGCTCAGGGTAGTTTACACTTGTCTTGGGTGTGAGGTAACATCCCAGCTTTAATTTAATACCCTTCAAAGATGTTGCCTTCTAGCTAGAAGGATCATCAGCATCATTTTTGCAGTTGTCTTCCAGAGGGTCCCGCTGGGGGTTCACAGAGCCCTGCCCTGACGTTGTCGCTCTGTGGGCTCCCGTCCCAGCAGCTCCGACTACTAGCTCATGTTTTGGGGCCAGGTGAACCTCTTGCCGGCTGAAGGCGTTGAGCCATCCTCCGCGAGGGCTTCGCAGCTAATTGGTACAATCAATATTTGTTTTGCAAATGAAATCGGAGGGAAAGAGGGATTGAGAGCGCCAGAAATTCAATTGACCTGTAAAAACAGATACTGTGTAAAGGGAATCCTTTCCCTGCCGAGCAAATATTTAGAGAGGAGAAGCAATAAAATGAATAAGCAACAAAGTAATATCCTGTCTCGACGGCTGCCGGAGGCTGTTGGGAAGGGCTGCTGCCCCCGACGCTGCAATAACCCCAAGCAGACGAGCGGCAGGAACCGGTTTCCTAGAGAAAGCGTGTTTGCTTTTACCGTCTAATCCATCAAAAGCTCATCCTGGTGCCTTGGCAGCACTGGGACACGTCTCAGGTAGCCCGGCAAGCTGGGTGCTGGCCCCGCATCCCTGCAACAGCAACTGGGGCACCAGCCTGATGGTGGCACAGGGGACACGGCTGTTCCTGTCCCCTTGGCCCCTCTTGGCGGGGTCTCTGCACCTCCAGCACCCTGGTGATGGGAGCATCCTGCGGAGGTCTGTGAGGGACATGGGTGCTGGGGCTGGGGAGGGGTGCATGGGGCACAGCATCAGTGGTTTGCATCCAGAAGGAAATTCCAGCGCACCTTAGTGAGGAAAACAAAATGGTTAAGGATGAAAAAAAAAAAAAAAGAGTTTTTTCAGATCAAAAGCTCCAGAAAAAATGTTATGGATAGGGAGTGGTGAGATGGAGTCCAGCCAGGGCTTTTGCCAAGTGGGAGCAAGGCACTGGGGTCCCTCTTTTCCAGGTTGCTCAGCATCCCTGGACACAGACGTTCAGTACCCAAGTGACTTGAACTGGAGAGGTCCCCTGGAGCTTGTGTCTGAATTGAAAAAACTCTGTGTAAAAGAAAGATTAAAAAAAAAAAAAAAAAAAAAGCAATGTATGTACATACATATGTGTATATGTGTGTGTTATTTTTATATATATATATATATATGTAAAAAGATCAAGTAGAAGGAAGAGAGTAGATTTTAAGGGAAAACTCTCATCCAGCTCCAGTGCTGAGCACCTTTAGGCCAGTTTGTAGCCTTCTGAGCATTGTCCCCATGAGATGGATACTGACCCTGCTAATTGATGTCAGGGTCTGAAACCGCTGCTTGTTTACTGGCATCAATTAGAGCCTTTTTTGGGGTGTCTATGGCTGCTGAAGCCGTCTTGAAACGCAGTCACTGCACAGAAGTCAAAGAGAGGCTGGGATTCACATTGGTGTAATGTTGAATTTTTAAAAGTGTGTTACCTAAAATGTGGATTTTCCTCCCAAACTTCCCCAGACTGAAGAGGAAAAAGCTCTAAAGAAGAAAGTGAATTTTAAACATTTGATAATAACATTTTCCTGAGGCTTTACCCCTGTTTATTGTGAGACCCACCTCCTCTAGGGATGCTTGATACCTCCGGGGAGCTGATGCCCAGCCCCACGAAAGGCAGAGCAGCTCTGCTTCTCCACGCATCAGATGGCACTTGGGAGCGGGTTTCTTGCAGGACCTCCGTGGGTGAGCGGGCTGCCCCTGCATGTCCCCGGGCCACCCATGCCATGAGAACCCCGCTCCGCTCACCATCATCTGTTCTCCTCGCCCTGTCTCGGGTGCCACCGAGGCTGCAAAACACACCCCAGGCATTTGTTTCTCCCAAAAGCGCACGCTGAAGAGGGCTGCAACATGAGATCAGCGGAGAGAGGCGGGGGGGGGAAGAAAAGACGGCTTAAATTTAACGTCTTTTTAGATGAATATTTCCATTCATTCCAGAGCATATTCCTCTGGCATTTCCAGCGCCGAGTAGCTAACAAACTTCACCGAAACACATGTTATAGTGCTCTCTAGTGCACGGAGCTATGAATGAAGGATGCCCCTTTTGAGATATCTCGATGCGCAGCGTGGCTTTTGCTCCGGAGCAGCCTGTTAACCGCAACAGCTGCTTCCCATTGTGGAAAAGCTCTTGGAGGAAAAAAACTAAACAAAACAACTACAAAAACTCCATCCCAACAACTTGACAACACGCGCAGATGATATTTATGCAAAACTCCTACGCGAGGGTGAGCTGGGGCACGTGGAAATAAAAGATCAGGCAAGAAATAAAGAAATAACCCAGCCGGGAGAGCGATATCTCCCCGCCGGCAGCGCCCGGCGTGCTCCCGTGGATCTCTGTTTGCCGAGCCGATCCGAAGCAGCTGGTCTCTATGTCCGACTTAGTTTACTCTGTTTAGCTTTTCTACAGACGAGTGATTTTTATAGCCGCCGGAGCGCTGGGAAGCTCGACAGGATATTGGTCACCTCCTAATGAGAGTTTGCCACGTTGGCACGAACGCCCCGTGAATTTTAAACGCCTGGGAAACGATGGCTCCCGTGGCCCCGTCTGCGGATGCTCAGAGCGCCCTTAGGGGGAACCTAGGATTTTCTGTTTAAGAAAGGAAAAGACAAACCTTGGTTGTATCCGAGGTGACTCGAGAGCAGCCGGGAGCCCCAGTGCTGGGGCACAGCTGGACCTGCTGCACGTTCACCCGCACTGCCCTCCATGGCGATGCTCCAGGAAAGCCCCCCAAAAGCCAAGGGAGCCCGTAGTGCCCTGGGCAGTCGGGGATTTGGGTCACCCTGAGTGTGAGGTCGGACTTGCGGGACCAGGCTGGGGGTGGACTCGGTCCCCTGGATTTCCCTGATCCCTTTTTGAACCTGTTGATACAGGGTGGAGGTGAATTTATGGCATCATGGGGATGTTGGGACTGGATGGGACTGGAGGTACCTCTGCTGGGAGTGGGGCTGGCTTGGATACTGGATCAGGTTGCTCAGGGCTGGGGCCAGCGAGTGCTGTCTATCGCTGAGGAAGGAGATTTCACAACTTTCTCTGCTTGGTCCGAGCACTCTTTCTTTTCCTTTCTTTTGTCATTTTATTTTGTTGTTGTTGTTGGTTTTTTTCTGTTGCCCTCCTTTGGAAATTCTGAATGGAAAATAGAAAAGTTTGAATTTTTCATTTTGTTTCTATATTCGTTTTCCATCCCAGGAGATTTAGAAAAGATTCAGAGGCAAATATATTGACTTGCAAGAGGGGGTACCCTAGCTGGAACAGATTGAGAACAGCTCCTTCCGCCGTGGTGGTACAGCGCATCGCAAAACCAGCGGGTGCATAAAATCCCCAAGGGGGTAGGAAAACCAACCCGCAGGATATTTTAGCCAGGATTTCTGTTTCTTAGAAAGCAAAAAACCCCACCAGGTTTCAAGATCATCACGTTTCCTCCACCAAATGAATGACACAAACAGCGTTTCCTCCTTTCTGAGTTATTCCTGCCCTGCGTAAAAAGCCGAGCGACTTGGGGCGGTGGCAGTGATGGCGCATCCTCTTGCTCCTGGTGACTTTGCTTTTCCATCATTTGCCTCCCCATTAATCTCAGCACAAACAAAGGCTCTGAAGAGACAAGCTGAAAAGCTCCTGGGGGTACGTTTAAATCAGTCCTTTCTAATAATGTCTGTCGACCTCTCTGTGGAAGCACTGCTCCCCAAGGAAAGGACACGGAGCCGCAGCAGCGTGCTGAAATATGGTGGGGTGTAATTAATTCTGACCTCTGGCTCCCGCTCGCTCACTCTCAATATTAAATTTGACTAGTGATATTGTGGTTTTTCAATTATCCTTGTTTTCTTGGGGGCACGGCGGTGGAGGGAGGGGGGGTTGCTTCTCGAAATTCAGCTTGGTGGGAGACGCGTCGGTTGGGATGTGAAACTGCCGTGCCATGGGCTGGATGGGATCGATCTTTGGGTCATCTCCGTTGGGATGGTGTTTGGGCTTGGGCACAGTGTTGTGTGTCCCTCTCCCCCTGCTAACTGTGTCCCTCCCGCCTCCAAAACCAAGTGCTCGGTCGGTACAGCGATGGGGCCAGCTCCCTGCCCGATGCTACGTGCTGTCAGGGGCTAGGAGGGGGCACAAAAAGATGCAGCCTTTAGGGGAGCAGGGAGGAAAATCAGCTTTTTGGTCTTGTTCTTCTGGCCTTGCCGCAGAGGTCACTTTCTGGCCAGTCCTGAAGTCAGCAGAAGATTTTTATCAGGCTCCCTGAGGGCCTGGAGGGAACCCAGAGCCATCAGCTCCTACGGCACTTTGTTGATGAAAGTTTTAGTAGCATGTCCTTGATCAGAAATGGAGCAACTTAAAGCAGGTTTAGAAGCCGTGTGCTTGCTCAACCTTTAATTTCGGTGCGGACAAGGCTTGAGGGTTGCCAGTGTGTTTTGGCAGCGGCTGTTCGTGGGGAAGGCTTTGTTTGTCTGTTTGTTTAACCCCACCATTCTAGCAGTGCCCCAGCGCGTCCCAGCTCGGTCTCCAGAGGGTCTGGGGGGTGTTCAGCGACCACTTTTGGACCTCGTCCAGGAGGCAGGGATGAAGGTGCCCTTTCCTGGGAAGGCTCGGATGGCTTGTGTATAGCAGAAGGAGGGTTAAACAGCCCGGCACTGACCCCCTTCTTCTCCGCTGTGCCCCTGCACCGCCACCTCCCCAGCATTTCCCTTGTCACCGATGTCTTCTGCCACGGCACCAGGCACCGGGAGGGGACGCAGGAGCTGCTTAGTTGCCAGTGAGCACCAGGGTAGGAGCTCAGTTAGGGATGCTCCTGCAGGATGCCCGTGTGTGGACCCCCAATTTAACCCCTCCAGAGTCCCTGGATGGGGCTGTCCCCCTCTGTGCCCCTGCTGTGATGAGCTCTCCAAGGGCGGGAGGTGTGCAAGGCTGGGATGTTGGATGGGGCAGGACCACTGGGTTTGGACCCCAAGAGAGCTGGGTTAGATGAAGAAAGGTGAAAAGCAGGACCCTCAGGCTTCATGTCCCTTCCTTGCTTTCTCCAGCCTCTCAGAGAACACAGCCACCAGTCACTCAGGGTGGATTTGCAAAAGGCCAAGGGCTGGCTTTTTGGACTCCCCATCCCCAGTTGCCAGCAGCGGCTCAGCTGGACCCAGAGAGAGCTTGCACCCTGGGGCAGTGGAGACATGGCCGCATCAGCCCCCGGGATGAAATAAGCCCATTTCAGCCCAGTTGCCATGTCCCCTCAGAGAGTCGGAAGACACATTCAGGCAACAGGAATGAGAAGGGCTTGAGCCGGGGGGAGGGAGGAGAAGGGAAATTAAAAAAAAAAAAAAAAAAAAGGAAAATGCCACTTGCTGCAAAGCGAGTGAATTCTCCAATAAACCCGAATCTGCTGAGAATACATTTTACAAACATGCAGCGAAGTTGGCCGCTTTTGTTTGGGCGTTTGTTAAGCATTAACTAAAGAATGCCATGGTCCAGCCTGCTCGGTGTGAAACCTAATTCTCCCCCTTTCTGGAGCCATGGCATGGAGTGCTCAATTTTTTTCTCTCTGTAGGACTGCAGCCTTCTGGTACTCCAGCCAAAAAACACTCATATTTTAGCAAGCTTAGCCCCAGCCCCGTTGCCAGGCAGTAAAGCGAACACTTGTCCGCCTCGGGGGGAGGGAGCTGGAAGCCAGGGAAGGGTCAGGAGAACAGTCCCAGGGAAAACATCCCTCCTCCGTCCCACCGGAGAGCTCTCCAAGGGCTTGAGGTGTGCAAGGTGGGGAGATGAGGGCGGCTGTGGGTGCTTTCCTCCATCAGCCTGGGAGCCCAGAGACCCAGGGTGGGTTTGGAGGTCCCCAGGATGGCTGATGCCCGGTTGCTGTCCAAATTGCTCTGCCCGTCCTCAGGACACGGCTGCCTGCCCTCCGCAGCGCTGAGATGGACTCATCCCTTTCCTGGCTGCTCCCACAGCCTTGGCACCCCTCCTGCCAGGGCTGAGGGTCCACATGGTCCCCCCATGGTTGCGGCCAGGGGATGCCCTCACACCAGGGGTGCATCCATGACCCTTCCCGGCAGTGGTCCGTGCCCCACAAGAGCCAGAGAGGGGGACAGGGTGAGGTGAGCCCAGCAGCAGCAGGACAGTGACTCGTTCCCAAGCCATGGATGCCGGGTTGACAGCAACTGGCATTTTTCCACTGCCAGCCTGTGGAGGACGCGGTGCTGCCATCCCCCCTTCTACCGGGTGACAGTGAGCGAGAAGATGACCCAGTGCCAAGACAACTCAATCCCACGTCCTCACTCACCGCTGAGCCCTGCAGCTAGCAGCCGGTGCCCACCGCCAGCCTCCTCCTTCGCCCCTCGCACGGAGCGCAGCCATCGGCTCATCCCCATCCCATGGTCACGGCTCTGGAGGTGATCACAGCTTTGCTCTCCAGAGAGCAGTCAGTTGGGAATGGCTGTGAGCATGGCTGGGCTGGAGCTTCCCGCATCTCCAACAGGTTGGTCAGGGTCTGCTCAGGCTCCTTCTGGTTCATGGTGAGAACATGAGATGAGTTGGTCAGGTCTCTGCACCGAGGTGCTGGAAAACCCAGCATCCCTGCGGATGCGTCCGCTGCGGGGCAGCTGCTTTGTAGGGATCGGTGCCAACGGTGCCCGCTCCAGCCCTTGGCCAGGAGCCTGTGGGGTCCCTTGCGGGCTGCCCCTGCCCCTCTCACCGTGTCCCCGGGCCGGGCTGGCGCGGACAGGTAGGAAAGCATCCCTCCGTCCAGCAGAGCTGCCTCGCCTTACCCACCACCTGAACCAAGCCTCTGTGGCTGTTTGAGTTTTGTCCATCAGGATTTAATATCGGCGTCGCCGACCCACCGCCCTGTCCCCGGGGAGGCTCCGAAGGGCCGCGTTTGTATGCGGCGCACGCAGACAGACAGCAGCCGGGAAGCGCCCGTCAATCACGGCCCCTTTCAGCCTGTCACCTCGAAATAAAGAGAGAAGGAGGAGGTGGTGGCTGCGGTGGGAAACGGGGGCTGCCCACCGCGCTCCCCCTCCGTTGGTGCCCCGGGGACGGGTTGCGCCACCCCAGAGGTGGCTTTGGCCACATGTCGATATTTCTAGGTTTCAGTGATGCTGTGCAGATGGAAACTCGTATTTTTGTTCCAATTCTTCCTAACTTGGGTGTTTGGGCTTTTTTATTTATAAGTATTCACTGTCAGGGATTCGTTGAGGCTTTTACTGAGCTGCCCAGCATCCAATATGGTTAAACAAACCCGAAAGCTACCAGCCAGCCCTGATTTAGCCTTTGAATCCCATGATATGGAGGGAAAAAAAAGACCTACTGGGGGCTAAAGCCTGCAGTATCCCTAGGATGGCAGAAACAAAGACACTCCCATTGCAATTTAAGGGTGGTTAATTTGTTCTTGATTTAAAACCTGTTGAAGTCGCTGGGCAGAGCCCGTCCTTCTCTTCTGTGCAGCCTCCTGTAGAGAAACGTGATCTCAGAGTCCCCTTTGCAGCTGCAGGGAGGCACAAAGAGGTGGAGAGGGGAGAAAAGACAGTATTTGCTCTGCAGCCCACTGCTTGCAGCGGGAGGGAGTGGGAAACAGAGCTGCAGATCCCTGGGGTGGAGGGAAAATGTCTCTGGATCCAGGCTGGTGCATCTTGCTCAGGCACAAATATTAAATTAATTGCTAGATCTGGGGTTGGAAGAAAATTTTCCTTCTGTCCTGTCTCAGGCTGAGCAGGAGTGTTTCAATGGGGTTATCCATGCTGGGGTTATCCATGCTGGAGTTATCCTATGTGGGGTTGTTCCCTAGTGGGATTACCCACGTGAGGGACTACCAATGTGTTCGGTTGTCTGAGCACACTCTTCCTCCCCAGTTGCTGTAGAGGACCTGGTACTGTCCAGGGCTGGTCCAGGGCTGTAGGGAGCTGAGACACCAGCGATGCCCTTTCCTCTCTCCCCATTCCTACCTGTGGTAGGCTGCAGTTTTTATGCCCGTGACATTTTAGTGCCTAAGATCTGGCTTTATTGTGGGGTTATAAGGAGCTCTTCACGGTTTCACGCTGTGGAGAAGATTTTACGGGGATTTCTCCACATCTCATGTTGCCCAGGGATGGGGCAGTCCTTCACGGGGCGATGAAAGATGCCCTGTCCCTCCCGCATCCCTCAGTGGGAGCCACTGGGGACTCAGTTTGGAAATTAAGTCATTTATTCGTCAACCTAAGTATGGCTTTAATGTCTAATATTAGGCAACCGTTTGCCTAAATCTCACACCTCCTTGTTTTGCGACGCGCTTTGGGCTCGGAAACATCATCGCTCGGCTGGTGCTGCTGTGCCTAATTGGCAAAGGTTTATGGCTCTGTAATCAGCGCCCTGGAAATAGAGATTTGGGGCACATTCATTCATGGAGATTAGATAGCGCTAACGTAATAGCTTATCAGGGTTTTATTACTGACAGCAGTTGGGAATCCAAACAGGTAGGGTTTAAACTTCATTTAAACGGGATGAGGCTGCGTTACCAGATGAATACAAATGGCCTCTGCTCTGACATAAAAGAGACATCGTTAAAGATGAAACGACCGCAGCAATATTAACACAAGAGCTGGAACAAGAGAAAACGACCCTTCGGAAGGGATGTTTCAAAGGAATATACATCCCTCTCCTCCCAGGACAGTCGTAGGGACTTTGAAAATACAGATACCTCAGAGAAAGACAGTTGCATGTAAACCTGGGCAGTTAAAGTTGAATGTACAAAAATAAAAGCTACTAATGGCATTATCTGGAATTACACACTCCCTAACCTCCAACTTTTATTTGACAATTTTCCACTTTCTGTAGCAACAATAGTGTTTTGTAGAAGCTTTCTACATAATAGGTAGGGATAACATCCCTTTCCTACTCGCCAAGGCAGGAGGGAGCCGACACTGATAAAGTGAGGATGCATTTAGGGACCCCATTCCCAGCCCTTTGAGCCCTCGGCTGTTGGCCTCCGGAGCTCGGGGCTCCGGGAGGTGATGCTCTGCGGCCGACCCTGCTGGTCGGCGCGGGGATGCAGGCGTCATCCTCCGTTCCTGCACGTGCCTTGCTCTGCCCCTCATCTCCTTGTTTTATGGGCTATCGAGCTTATCACAAAAACTTTTTAAAAATTATCCCCTTTTCTTGATGGTTTTGCTGCAGGGGGTTTCGCCTGGTCCCCTCCTTGTTGGAATGGGGCTGAGTCAGCACTTTTCATTTACTATGTGCTTTTTTTTGTGACAGGCAAAACAAGAGAAAGGATTGAAAGCTGCTGCTGGCTGCAGGGCTGCCCATCCCCTCCCCATCCCCACAGCCCCCTGGCGCCCCAGATCTCCCCCAGGGATGACACGTGGGATGGGGACCATGGAGGTGGGAGCCATGCGGGGCCAGCGGATGGCTGGATGCAACGTTCCTCACGCAGATTCCCGGGGCATGCCCAGGCAGGGTCAGAGGCAATGCTCGGAGATAACCTCTGCAGGATGCGTGCTGACTTCTGGCTTCTCTTTCTGGGCCAAAGTCATCAGGACAGGGGAATAATAACGTACAGTTCCCACAGATATTTCGGACGAGGCCGGGTAAACAGTGATTTTTTTTCTTTATGAGGCCCAAGCCAAAAAGACAAATATCTGGGGGTGGCAAAGATGTTCTGGTTCAGCACCTTCGAACATCTGTATTGGAGGAAACATCCCATTCACTTAGAGCATCCAGCCCAGAGTTTAGCTCCAGGTGCTTCCAAGTCCTCCCAAGCCAACATTGATGCTGCCACCTCCACTCTGCTTGCCTCAGTTTCCCTAGCTGTAAATCATTGATCGTGCTACTGAGCTCCTCGGTAAGGACATTTAGAATCAGAGAAAGGAAAGGTCTGTTTCAACCCAAGTGTTATTGCCACCATTATTATTATTGGCTTTTAAGTATTAAGCTAGTGTTGAAACCAGTTGAAACCTGGGAACTGTACAATTGGAGATGTCTCAAACACCATCCCATCAATGTCAAGGAACCAGCTGAGCTTTTTCTTTTCCTTTTGACACATCAAGTCTTCAGTCTGTCACTGGCATTAACCGAGAACTTGCTGCCGTGGAGAATTTTATGACATATTAGACGTTCCTGATGTGTTTGGCAACAAGGAACAGGGCTGTTGCAGTGTCCTGCTGTTGACACAGGCTAGAAGAACAAGGTGGTTTGTGGGTGACTGACAGTGCGGGTGCTTTCTGCAGGTGCTTGTTGAGAGGCACAAATGAGCTCTTTGGCCCCATTGCCATCTCCAGCATCTGCTTATGTCTAGACATGAGCCAGAGGCAGGCGGACTTGTACGGTTGGCTCGATAGAACTCACGTAGTTGTGGTGTGTCTCATGTCTTGTGGTGGCGGTAGCTGGACTACTGGGTTTCATGCCTGTTTTCTTCTCACTTGGGGCATCCAGATATTGGGGTCTTTGTCCTTTGACCGCATTCATGGTGAGCACCTGGTAACAGGTCAACCAAAATTGACCCAAAGACAGCATCCCCCCCATTGGCACATGGCAAGCTTGCAGTACATGCCGTGTCCCTGCGGGGTGCCAGCACCATTGTCCCCAGCCCCTCAACGCAATCGAAGCACCAATGGGGTGACACAGTGATCCTGCACTGATGCCTGTCTCCCCACCGCGGGTGCCCCGTCCCTTGTCCCCAGCACCATGCCACCCTCCAGGTGCAGTCATGGTGCTGCCAGGCGTCCCAGCGGGATCTCCTCTTGCTCCCCCAGGCTCTTCGCAGTGAAGTGCGCCGGGTGCCTGGAGGCCATCGCGCCCAGCGAGTTGGTGATGCGCGCCCAGAAGAGTGTCTATCACCTGCGTTGCTTCTGCTGCTGCGTCTGCGAGCGACGCCTGCAGAAGGGCGACGAGTTTGTGCTGAAGGAGGGGCAGCTCCTCTGTAAGGGCGACTATGAGAAGGAGCGGGAGCTGCTGAGCTTGGTGAGCCCAGCTCTGTCGGATTCTGGTAAGGGGCCGCCCGCGCCCGGCGTCTCCCTGGCTGATCCCACTCCGAGGTCCCTGTGAGTGTGGTGGGGTCTGGAGGCGAGGTTTGGGCTTGCTGTGGTCCAAAGGGTAAAGCTCTATGAGCACCGTTGCATCCTCCAGCCAGAGTCTCTCCCACCTTGGTGGCGATGGTGTGAGTAGGGACCTCGGCAGCGGAGGGGCTGCAGGGCTGGAGGATGCTCTGGGGATCATCCTCATCTCAGTAAGCTCATTTCTGTAAGGGTTTGTGCTCCTAGCCTACGCAGTGCACCAGCACCCCATCCCAAGGGGTGTACAGCCTCCCCGGGCATGGAGTGAGAGCCATGCTGGCCGAAGATGACATCTCCCACCTCCTTGCCCTGGGGAAACAAGAGTTTTCTAAAAAAAAAAAAATCATAGTCCCAAGCATCTCATTGAGTACCTTGGGCTAAACCTCCTGTGTCCCTCCCCTGTGTCACACTGTCCCTGCTTGCAACTCTGGAAAGACTGAGTCCAAGAAGTGAGCTCCTTCTGCTGGGACCACCCTGTTTCATACCGAGGGGAAACTGAGGCAAAGGGATAAAACGTGACCTGGTGGCAGGGAGCCTGCAAATCTTGTGTCCCCAGCATCTTTCCAGGTGGTCAATGGCTGGATCCAGACCACAGACCTGGCGTGGTGATGCTGCAGGGACACCGCAGAGCCCGGGGGGCTGCAGGAGGGGTGGCACCATGGCCGGAGGTGGGCAAGGGACTGGCATCCTGCTCCAGACAGGGTGCCACTGCTGGGTCAGCTGCCCAGAGCATCAGATCAGCGTTAAAATACGTATCGACAGTCAGTGCAAATCAAATCTGAATATTTCCCAAGGCAGGTTTAGTAAGAAAGCCCAGGAACTCGGGGGCTAGCAGAAATCCTCATGTTAACACCATCCCTGCAGACCCCTGCTCCTCTTAAAAAACATCATCGAGTGATCATATTTTAAAAATAAAGAGCGAGGCCATGGGAGGAGGTGGTTGAAGGGAGCCGATGAGTGATGGTCCAGCGCTGGAGGAGCTGGAGAGGCAGAAAAGCAGCAGGATCCGGCTCTTGCCTTAGCCCTGGGAAAATCTGTAATTGATTGAAGAATTACTATTTTTTCCTTCTGGGATGTGCAAACTCTTTCAGTTAAATTAGGAACTGATGAGGAGACGTCATGCAGGAAAATAAGTGAATTGGCCACGACGGTTTGGGTTTATTCCTAGTGGGGGAAAAGGGCAGTTTGGGAAAGGTTGGGGAGCTTTTCCTCCCCAGCGACTCATCAGCCCGTGGTCCAGCCTTGCTGCCTGAGGCTCCGGCCAAAGCAAGAGCTTCAGCTAGCAAAAACCTCCTGGGAAAATATTTATTTTGGTGGAAGCTCCAGCTGAGACCCGAAGGATGTGAAGGGCCGGTGTGGGATCAAAAGGGCACGACAACCCCTTGGCTGGTCAGAAACCCAACCTGAAACCCCTGGCACCCCCTGGCATCCCCTGGCTGGGGGGTCCTGGCCCTTCCCATCTCCCCATAGACCCAGTGGCTTAGCCCTACCATGTCCCTGCCTGGGTTTGGTGGCCACCAAGACTTTGTCTCGGTATGGCACGTGGCTCTGGGGATGGTGGCACAGCGGGGACCAGCCCAGGAGCCTGTCCCATGCCCTCTCCTGCCACATACTCCCCAGAAGACCCCACCGCCATGGCGGGGTATGCAACAGGATGTCCCCGCTCCAGCACTGAGCCCGGATACCCTTCACCAGCAGCGTCCGACGTGTGTGCCCAACCTCTCCCCTGTCCCCCTTCGCTGCTTTGAAGCCCCCCGCCCTCCCTCCCCCCGGCCGCTCACCAAAAGCCACTTTATGAGAAAGCTCAGATAAAAAGCGAGCCATATGTTGCCCGTAATCTCCCAAACCCTCGCTTCAATTACTGCCTCCCCCGAGCCCCCGCCGCCCGGCCTGAGTAAACAAGGCTCCCTGAAAGAGGACCCCGCGTTCCAATTAAAAGCGTCCTAACGTTTCTCCTTTCCCTAAATCCTCCGGAGCGAGGAATGTCCTGGCCCCGGCGGCGGGACGCGGGCTCGGCAGGTCGGACCGAGGGCACGTCGCACAATATCCGTCGCCCCAGCCCCTTCCCGGGTGACGTCAGGGGCAGCCTCAGACACTCATTAATTTCTCCCCCCTCCTTAGCGAGGAAAGGCTTGAAAGGGAGAGTTAATTAAAAGTAATACCCCGCCAAATCCAGCTTCACTTTTCCTTCTTTCCCTTTGACACTGGGAGGGATTTGGGGAGCAGGTGTTGGACGGGGAGGGCTCAGGGGGGGCGGCTGGGAGTGGGTTTTTGCCCTCAGTGTGGGTTTTGAGCATCATTTGAAAGAGTCTGTGAGCCTCTGGATCCCCTCTGCTGGGCTCTGCCTCCTGGACTGGGGGGTTATTTAGGCACTCACCTCGTGTTAAGGTGCAAAGGGGTTCAGGCACCAAAACATCTCCATAGGTTGATGTTCCTCCCCCCAATATTTGTAAAAAAAACTCTCTACCCTTCGTCAAAATTAAACTCCTTTGGGTTTCAGGAGAGCAGGCAGCTCAGCGGAGCGGAGACCCTGCTCATGCTGGCACTGAGATGGAGACGGTGGCTGCCGCTGCTCAGCCCCATTAGCCATCAGAGACTCCACACCCCGGGGGTCCCCGGCACTGAGGCTCTCCGACCTTCTGCATCACTACGTCTCTTGTGTTGGGACATGCAAGACAGCAGCAGTTTGTCTCTCCCATTGCCGTTGCTGCTGTTGCCATGCCGTGGATGTGCTACGGGTGGGTGGCAGCAGCAAGGCGTGGGCTCCTGGGGGCCAGCACCCAGCTCCGAGCTGTTTTGGGGACCACCAGTGTGGACGTCTCTCCGTGTTCCAGCCCTCCTAGCCCTTGCCACGGGGAAGGTCTCTGTATCGGCTGTTGAGCCCAGGAGAGAGCCCAGCAGCACAGAGGGAAGAGGTAACTAGTAAAGCCTTGCACCAAACCAGCACCGTCAGCTCCCTTATTGATTCCCAAACGGATGGCAGAGGAGCTTTCTAGAAAAGGCTGTGAAGTGATTTACGGCTCATGAGAGGGAAGGACCTGTGATGTCAAACCTCACAAGCGAGGTCATCACCGCGCTGGCGATGCGGTAAATGAGGAGGGCCGGTGGGATGCAGGGTAGCTTTCCCGGAGCAGCTCCTGCCCGAAGGTCCCGCGGTCCCGAGGGGCAGAGAACAGCGGAGAGATACACACCGGTGCTGGGAACCCGATGGAGCAGCACATCTCAGCAAGGACCCCAGGGGTGAAGCTTGAAGCAGCCCGGGCTTCTGTCTGGGGAGATTTAAAACTCCACGGAAAGGGGGAAATAAAAGGGAAAAGGTGCCACTTCGATTCGGGATTAAAACTTCTTGTGCTCTAAATGGAGTTGACCTCTGTGGCAGGGGAAATCAGGAGGTGGGTGTGAGGTTTTGGCCAACGTGTTGCCCTCTCCGAGCATCTCTGCTTGCCCTTCATCCTCCCTCCACCCGGTCCCCAGCTGGGCTGGGGGGACAGTCCTGGGGACACTGTTCCCTCACGTGGATGCGACTTGTCCAGATGTGTCCCCAGCTGTGGCCTGGCAGGAAAACCCTGTGGAGCAGGCAGGGGTTTGGGTCTGATGGAGGGAAAATGAGGTGTCCCAGGGTTTCACGTTGCAGCTGCTCGGGCTGCTGGGGAAAAGAAGCAGCAAAAAGCACGTTTGCTGGCTGAGTGGCCCCAAGCCATGAGCCACAGCAGCTCCCCCCCTCTCTGAGCTGCCATGGGGCAGTCAGCCCCAAACCTCAGCCCCTCACACACGTTCCTAAGAAGATCCTTGCCAACACCAGCTGGTTTTAATTCCCCCAGATTTTTTCAGACACACTGGAAAACGATGTGTGCTGCCTATTTTCTGTAAAGGACCTGCATTTTTCCCCCTCCCTTAGGCAAAAGTGATGACGAGGACAGCATCTGCAAACTGGGCCAAGCCTCGGGGAAGGGAGCGGAGGATGGAAAGGATCACAAGCGGCCCAAGAGGCCCCGGACGATCCTGACCACGCAGCAGCGCAGGGCATTCAAGGCATCGTTTGAGGTCTCCTCCAAGCCCTGCAGGAAGGTATGGGGAGAAGGACCCATGCTCAGCCCCTGGGGATGTCCTGGGTGCTGGGTGAGGACTTGCCCTGGCTGCTCTGACCCCTCCTAAAGTCCCCCCCAAAAAAAGCTGAGGGGGCTGAGACGCTGCTGTCATTCCTCTCTCCAAGGTGCGGGAAACACTGGCGGCTGAGACGGGGCTGAGCGTCCGCGTGGTGCAGGTCTGGTTTCAGAACCAGCGAGCAAAGGTGGGTACAAGGGGTATCCCCCTGCCAGTGGCCGGTACAGGGCTCCCCTCCCTCCTCGCTCCGGCCGGGAGATGATTCCACCCCGTGTTTTCCCCTTCTTCTGGGCCAGATGAAGAAGTTGGCCAGGAGGCAACAGCAGCAGCAGCAGGATCAGCAAAACACCCAGCGCCTGAGCTCAGGTACCCCCCCCTTGCACCCAGCCCTCCCCATGCTCAGGGTCTCCCCATTTCCCAGCCCTCTCCAGGCTTCCCGAGGGAGCTGAGCCCCCCAAAAAGCAGCAGCCCAACTGCTCCGACAGCTTGCTCTTATCTTCCAGCGCAGACAAACGGCAGCGGCAGCACGGGGCTGGAGGGGATGCTGAACCCCTACACTGCACTGCCCCCACCCCAGCAGCTGCTGGGCATGGAGCAAAGTGTCTACGGCTCTGATCCCTTCCGGCAAGGGCTCACCCCACCACAGATGCCCGGAGACCACATGCACCCCTACGGTAAGGCTGTGGGGTTTGCCTCTTGCCTCCTCTCCGTTGAAGAGGTGCTGGGCCGTGGTGGGAGGCTGTGTGCTGGGGGGATGCATGGAGGATGCAGCCATTTCTGGGAAATCAGAGGTCCCCTCTCCCCTAAAACTAAAATCCCTACTGCAAAAGTTGGAGGGTACCAGGTACCGTCAAGGTGCCGGAGGATAAAGTCGACTGTGAAACCCATCTGCTCCTTCCCTGCTTCCCAAGGTGCCGAGCCCCTCTTCCATGACTTGGATAGTGACGATACCTCACTGAGCAACCTGGGCGACTGCTTCCTTGCCACAGCGGACGCGGGGCCGCTCCAGGCACGAGTGGGGAACCCCATCGACCACCTCTACTCCATGCAGAACTCCTACTTCACCTCCTGAGCGCAGCGGGGTCCCTGGCATGGGGCAGCCAATGCCGCCGCGCTGGCTTAGGCGGGGCTGCAGAGCCCCCGGGAGTGGGAGGAAGGGGGGGGGGGTGACACTGCTGGGATGCTGTCAAACAATGCATTGTAGCTTGGGATTCCCGAGGAGCAAGTTAAGTTATGGGTTGCATAGTTTCATGTTTCTCTTAGGAGCCTAGGATTAGGGACAGGAGTGGTTTTTGCAGCTGGCTGGTGGGTTTTCAAATTTCAAACAGGGAAAGAAACGTCTCGTTTCGGCAAGGGGAGGAGGAAACCCTTCCTGCGGGAGCATCCCGGTGCCGTGTCCCCTCTTCGCCACCTTTGGTCCGAGTTTCGGAAAGAGCGAACTACTGATCTTCGCGGGGAGAGCCCGCAGCATCAGCTGGGCTTTGGAATTTGAAAAGCTGACCCTGCTTTGGGGAAACACAGGGAAAACTTCGCTGCGAGGTTTTCCCCTCTGTCCCCTCGACCAGCTTGAGCGCTCCCAGTTCAAACACAGGGACTTTTTAGATGTTCCCATGCGGATATAGAAAGCTAGAAGCCCCTAACATCGCCCCCATCCCCGAGGATGGGGCTGTGTGTGTGTATGTGTGTGTGCGTGGGCACACGCGTGTGTGTGCGTGCAGAGCCGTGTGGCTGTGGGTGACGAACCGCACAGCCGCACCCGCCAGATTGTATCAACAAAGTTTATTTCTAAGTCTATCAGAAATTTACTGTACAGCAAAAGTAACTTTATTTTCAGCGTGAACCATATTTAAGGAAATACTCAATGCACTTAAGTTATAAGATGAAATAATTTACTTTTTATAAACGTTGTGTTTAGGTTGCAAAAGCCCAGTGGCAGGGAAGGAACATCAGTTCGTTTCAGGTGATAGGTTTGGGTTTTGGGGGGTTGGTTATTTTTGGTGCTCTCAGGTCACCCCACTGGTTTTGAGGTGCTGTTGAAGCCCAAAACAGGGCTGGGCTCCAGGGACCTGCTTCTCCGCCAGCAGATCGATGGGGACAGCACGACGGCCAGGTCCTGTCCCCACCGCTGGACGTGTCCAGGAGGTCGGCGCGTGGTGGACAACGCTGCTGGAGCTGATGGACATGCTGGCCCGTCAGGGCTCAACCGTGCTTCTCTGCATCATCGTTCCCATGGCAGGTCCCATCCTGCCTGCCCCAGCGACCCCATCACATACCCTCAAATATGGGTGCTAGACCAGTGTGAAGGGGGAAGGAGAAAGGAGGGAGAGCCCTGCGTTTCCCACCCTGTGCCTGGATTCATCCCTGCCAGAGCCATGGGAACCTGGGGAACGTTGTCCTTAGGGTCGAGCCTTCAGCTGACACCCACCTCATCCCCACTCTCATTTTCATGCGTTGTGTCCTTTTGTGCTGCTGTTCGCGAATGATGTAAGCGACAACCCGTAGAGACACGCGAGTGCCTGTGACGCTCGGAACACCGGCTCGTCGCCACCGTACGGTCTGACACTGAATGTAGCGGGGTCCGGAGATGGCTGAACCCGGCGGGAGATGCTGACACACTGTCAGAAATCGCGTACCAAGATGAAATTAAAGAGATGACAAAAAAAAAAAAAAATCTCTGCGAAAAGAAAAAAAAAAAAAAAGCCTGGTCTTTTCTTGCATGGGGTGTCCCCTTGATTCCGAGACAGAAGGGTTTGAATCATTTCCAAAGTCAACAAGGTGTTGGGTAGGGTGTAGCAAGACTGCGGGTGAAGCTTTGACTCGGTGGGTTTTTGGTATCAAACATTCCCTGGTCTGGGACTAAACTGGCCCTTGAAGGTCCTCTGTGGCCAATGAACAGAGGTTGGTGGATGTGGAAGGTGACAAAGCTATCTCTGGCTCCCCCCCAAGGTGGCAGTGAGGGGCTTGCTGGGACTCTCCACTGAGCAGGGAAGGGCTGTGCAGGACCAGCTCAGCCATGAACAACCAGCTTTAGACATCTGTAGGCATTGAAGGAGAGCTGGAGAAGCCAGGACAGCCAGGTTATTAGCAAAACATTTTCCTGAATGCATAAGCTCTTGACTTAAAACACCCTGCAGACCTCATGAGTACCTTCACTCACAGTATCTCAGCTCACTGAGCAGAGCATGGCTGGGAGGCATTTGTCCCTCTCCAGGGCAGGGACTGCAGGAGTGGGAAAGCATTTCTGCAGGCCAGGTTGCCCTGTAAGAGCTCTCACCTGGGCTATCATTTCACCGTGAACCCCAACCCTCCATGGCAGGGACGTGGGCAACTCTATGTTAGAACTGCCTAAAAGATATGGGTGGGTATTTCTCAAGAGGAATTGGTCTCATTGCAGCTCCCTGACATGGAGAGGTTCCCCAAATATGTGCTGATGCCACCAAATTGGGGATGGGGATCCACAACTCATTGTCTGAGATGTTCAAAACAAGGTTTTCTTCTTCCTGCCCTTCATCGGTCACTGCTCTGCTGTTCCTGGCTATGAAATGCTTTCTAAGTCCCACCTGCAGAAGAAAAATAGTCCAAAATGGTGCTACTGTGTGACAAAAATGTATTTCTTTTTTTCTTTTTTTTTTTATTTTGTAAGTTGTAGTTTCTTAGGAACAGCCTGGATTTCTTGGGAGTGGTTTGGGGTTTTGCTCTATTTCAGGACGGAAGAACGTGAGACCTGACCCCACGAATAACAACTGCGGCAAAACCCCCAGCAGCCCCAGCCCAGCAGTGTCCAGTTTGTTCCAGTCACCCAGTCCTGTCTTGGGACGGAGTGCTGGGCAGTCTGCCTGACCCAAACTGCTCAGGACTGTGTTCTTGGTTATCCTGCTCCCCAAAAATGAAGACTTATTTTTAATCGCTACACAGGCTCTATTTTCTCTCGATGATAACATTTTGATTACAAAACACCTTTGAGCCCTTAGCAAGCAACAGATTGCCTCAGACGTGAGCTGGAAAAGCACAGAAAGAAGGCTGGAGAAATGTCTGACGCATAGGAGAAGGCTTTCTATGGAGAATTAAATAAGGTATATTGAGCTGCAAGGTCTTCTCTTCCAGCAGAAAGATCTCAGCTGTGCCTGCTTGCTCGTTTGGGATGTAATTAGTGAGTCACCAGGTGAAGGTGTTGCAGGAGGGAGGGTAAAACCCTATAAAAGCAGGATTTGCAGGTTGCCTGGGTTTGGGAGGAGGTGGGAAGATATGCCCTAGGAAGCTGCCTGGCCTCATTTGAGATGATCTTGTGAAGGACAGCAGGGTAGGTGCTTGTGTGCAAGTTTTACTGTGTTTCTAAAGCCCTTGCTCTTTCTAAGAGATAATTATGTGTTAAGGAATTTCTTTGTAGAGGCTGTAGTGTTTGTGCTTTACTCTTGCAAAGCACAAGGGTGATACCTGTTGTAAGTGCTAGTGTTTTTTTCATGTTGGTTAAGCATGGTTTCTTAGCTGGTTCTCTCCAAAGCCAGCTTCTCAGTGGATGGCATAGAAAAGCAACAATCCTATTTTTTGTTTTGAGATTTTAACATAGGAGGGCTCCACAGCAGCAAGGAAAAGGATTTGACCTTGATGAATTGGAATTGGTGAAATGAGGACTTGGGATTTTTCTATCACTAGACTTGGTGGTCTTGGAGAAATGCTGGCTGGTGCTAGTGGGGCAGAGGGGATGTGGGCTGGGGTGAGGGTGATAGTCACTGTAGGCAGAGATGTGCTTTGCCTTGTGGAAAGGGGGCAGATCTGGGGGAGGTGGAGTGTGTGTGGTGTGGAGGAGCAGCTGTGACCCAGGAAGCCAGCATGTCTCTGATTTGCAGGATCCAGGTGAAGGTGATGGCTGGGTTAACACCATTTAGGCTTGCAATAGAAAATCAGTGTTTTATTAATGGTTATTAAAATTGCCTTAAAAATTCCCCTCACTTGGATGCTTCTTAAAACATCATGTTTAAAGTTTTTCTTAAAAAAAAAAAAAATCTCTTAAAAATAAAAGGTTTATCTTCCCCACCTACAGCTATCTCCTGTTTGAAAAATGTTCACCTACATCAGCTTGGCTTTCCGTCAGCCTAACTACCAGTTTGCACTTACCAAATTACTTTCCCTCAAAATAAAACCCCCCTAAAACCCACGTCATAATAAAACCCGTGTCATATAGACTGGTTGCCTACTTCTTTCAAAACATAATGATGTGCTAAAATAACAATATCTCAAGGTACATGTGTGTATATGTATAAAACTATTATATTACAGCATATGATTTTGGCGAAGGATCAGTATCGTGGAAGAGTGTGGGTCTTTAGTAAAATCAGCAGAATTTATGATCTTAAACCTGTCCTCCTTCTGCAAGTTGGCCTGTGTGCTTGGCACAGCTTGATCACAAGCCCAGCTTGTGATTGTGCAATGCAGGAGCAGATGTGGGCCCTCCTGTCATCTGGATTTCATATTCTGTTGTGCCTTATTTCAGGGTGTGGATGGATTTTGCCAAAGCAAAACTGCCTGGGGCTTATCTTCTGCAAGTGATGGAGTTGCTGCATGGCAGGTGACTTCTTGTCAGGCCAAGTGTGTTGTTGGATGTCCCTGGGTGGGTGGTGGGTTTGTTGTGTTCAGGACTGCCCCCCCCGGGATGTACTTCCCATGCTGCTGCTTTGCCGTACTGTGCTCCATGCCTGAGCCCACTCCCAGCCTGGGGAGCAACTCCCTAGGACAAATGATATCTTCTTGTCAAAGCCAGGAAGAAAAGAACAAGGTCTGACATGAGAACAGGCTCTACCTTGCTCTCCAAGGCAAGGGCAATGCCAGGAAAAGGTTGGGAGCTGACCTTCACATGTCTAGCAACTCAAAACAAAGCCCCCTCTGTTCAGGCACTGCTTGGTGGCCAAGGAAAGATCAAGTCAGAGATTACTTTTCAGTTGAGGACACTGATAAGATGACACTGATAGGCAGGAACGAGCTAGCTCTGAGTGATATTATGTTAATTAACTTGCTCTTTGTGAATGGATTGTACAGGAGCTTGTGGCAGATGCAGGCTGGAGCGAAACCTCAAATGGTATTGGCCAATACTGGCTGGGTTTGCATCTGGAGATTTGAATCTTGATGGTATTTTTAGGTATTTGTGGGAGACTTGCAGTGTGCAGACATAGGAGCTGGAGCAAGCAACCTTCCTGGAAGCATGTCACCTTGGCAGCAGACGCTGTCTAGGAAAACCACCTCCAGTTGAAGGGCTGGATCCTCGCCTTGCTCAAAGCAGCCTTGCTCAGCGTGTAACTGAAGTCAGTGGAGCTGTGCTGGCTCCTGGCAGCTGAGATGTGGGCTCTAAGAGACCCTGAAAGCAGACAGCTTCCTAGCAAAGCAGAGCTTGGTGTGGTGAGGAGGCCCATGTGTGAACCCCAGTGCACAGCTGCCTCCCCAGCCCCTTGCTGCACAGGGTGTTTACAGGCTGATGGGATGGGGGCTGCTATCTTGTGTGATGTGGGCACGCACTCATGTGAAAAAAGTCTGCAGGAGAGTTTCTTATGTACTCACACCAGTAGGTTGTCTTTCTGCACATCTGAGATGGAGACAGAATGAATCCCAGGGAAGCCCCAGGCAGGGTCTTTCCCTGCAACTGGAAGTGGGAGGTAGCAAATGCTGCTTTTCTGGTGGGAAAAGGCCAAAGCTTTGGTTGCTTCTGTCACCTTTCCAGAGTGAAATCATTTGCCAGATGTCCGATACCTATGCTGATGCTGTTCTGGGCACAAAATGTCACCCATCATTAGAAAACGCTTGTCTTGTGACACATGATAGGGCTCAAACCACTGAGGATGACTGTCTTGGCCTTATGGTAGGCCTGTGAGCAACATCCCAGGTATCACCAGCTGTCCAAATCTGTGACTTGCATTTGCTAAGTCTCTTCTCCCACTGCTCATTGTCTGTCTGGAATACTCATTTCCTTCATTTCTTAAAAAGGCTTTATAAAATGGTAAGGACTTGCAAAGAAAAGGCAGGAAAAGGATTAGAAGCTCTTCAGGTGTAAAAAGGTGCATAAGAGATGCTTATCTTGTTGGAAATCAGACCAGATTCTTGTCTCTGTTCCTCTGAGTGGCAATGTGTTTGTCATGAAAAGGTTATCTTGTCAGCTGTAGACCTCCTAGACACTGATGCGGAGGCTGATGTGCTCTTGCCTGGTTGACGTGTGTAAGTTCACAGGCTGAGGATGAGCATACCCCACTGAAAACCATGTCAAAACACTCCAACCGATCAAATACTGAGAGCACTTTCAGTGAAGAACAGCAGATTCCCACCGCCTCGGGCCCTCTGAGCTGCTGCTTCAGAGGGGAGATCAGATTTCTCCACTGATGACCCGGAGAACAGGGGGCTCATTCAGAGGGATGCTTGGCAGGTTGAATCACGGTCTCGGGGCAGGAGGCAGGCAGACCAGACCCTGTAGCACAGAGATGGGGAGCTGGTGGTGAACACCCATGGGCAGTGCCCTAGGGTCCTTATCCACTGGGCTTCAAGTGGAGTGAAGAGCCAATGACCCTTTTCTTGACCAATCTCATTTAGGACTCTCGGAGAGCCCAGGCAGGGTTAGTGTTCCAGGGAGCTGAGCTTTGGTATCTCAGATCAGTGCTCTGAAACTGGCTGAACCCCAACAGCCCTGGCTCTCCTTGTGCCTCTATTCCTTGCGGTACAGATGCAATACCTGCTTGGGAGTGAGGGGGCTGTGAAGGGAGGTATCCATGGAGCCTTGGGCTTCCCCGTGCTTTCCTGAGAGCATCTGTGAGGAAAAAACTCTGCTCAAACACAAGCTCAAAATAATACGTGAGCACAGAGAGCCCTGAGGCTGTGCATGGAGAGCGAGGAGGAGATGGGAAATGGTGAACAACCACCCGTTTGCCGAATGAGGTGGGGACTGTATGGAAAATATAGCATGAGGTCATGGAACTAGAGATGCAGGGTAATGCCTGTGCCTTGGGTGGCTGATTATGTTGTCCTGACAACCTCGTGCTGGTGTCATGGGTTGGAAGGTTTGGCTCTGCAGCTGAGTGCATGTAGGTATTTGGGAAGTAACTGGAGAGGCCCTAAGGAGTTTGGAAAGAGGAGATTGGTGAAACTCTTCCAAAAGGATTAGCTGGAGCCTGCCAGAAGCTGTAACTGACTGTTGGCTGCTCTGTCTCCTCCTGGAGTAGGCGGAGGGGCGAGGAAGGAGCGGTGACATCCCAGTGCTGCCAGCAGAAGACCTGGGGACTGGGGCACATGAAGTGCCATCCCATGGGTCAAAGAGTGCCTTTGCCAGGAGCTCTTCAAAGGCTGGGTGTGGGAGAGCTGAAGGTGGGGTGAGAAGTTTGGGCAGGACACAGCAGTTAAAGGACAACAGTGAATGTGGCAGAGCAGCTCATCTAAAAGAGTATGTGAGCCGCAGGTGGGACCAGGATGGTTGGGGAGGATGGGGCTGTCACTTCCCTGTTAGGACAAAAGGAGCAGCCCTTTCATGGGTGGCCAGGAGGACTAAAGAGACACCATGAACTAACTGAAAGCCTGTTTTGGTCCTCAGGGTATGAGAATGGGGCCAATTCTCAGCACCAGTTGGCTGAGCATGGCCAGGCTACTGCAGCCAGCGTTGGGGAGGGGAACATCATGGCTAGTGTTCGACCGATGGCTTTCCCATGTCAAGCTTGGTCACCTGGTAGTGTGAGATGGGGAAGGGACACTGAATCCAGAGAAAAGTACCAGTGAGTCTTTGGCAAGGAGTTAGACCCATGAAGAAGCCCAAAGGCAGATGCTATCCTCAAGGACATTGCAATGTGCTGGGCAGCAGTGGTGGGACCTGTAGCCCATACTGTGCCCCAGAAACAGTTGTGCAAACTGAGCTGCTTTGCCTCTTTCCTGGGCTTTACAGTTCCCATCAATTAGAGGCTAATCACTTGCTTCAGAAAGCTTTTAAGTGCAAGCAAGCTTATTCAAGATGAGGAAATTACCTCCTAATTGATTATTCCTGCAGTCTAACAGCTGTTTCCCTGACTTTTTTTTTCCTTTCCTTGAAATAAAAATCTGCTGTTGGTATGACCAGCTCACCTCCAGCCAGGAGCTCATGAGGAGCTAACAAATGTTTGTGGCAGCACTGGCTTTTGGGAAGGGATTGACAGAAGCACCTGCTGGAGAGCCTGTTAGGGCTGGAGCTGGGGGGGAAGAGCTTGCTGATGAAATACGAATAATCAGAGGAGATGCTGTGTTTTCAGTCCTCTCCGTGATGGCCTCAAAGCTGTGGTGTGCTGGGGGGAGAAGGAGGAGGAAGAGGAGGTAGAAGAGTCTTGTTTCATCGCACCACCCTGGGCCACCCAAGCTTAGGTGCTGCCCGACTGTGTGCACCCAACCAGACTGTCCCTGTAGCATCAGGGTGGACACAGTAGGTGCTTTGTGGCTGGAGGGGGGGAGGGTGGGGGATCCGGTTACTTGGGAGCAACTCTGCTCCTGGGGAAGATGATTACAATGTGATGGGGGGTAGTAAGGCTTGGAAAAAAGCAGAAATGACAATGCCAGTTCATGAATTCCTCTGGGATTGTTTCAAGGTGCTTCCCAAGGAAGGAGTTGGTGGGGTCCCTGCATGTGAGGGCTTTATAGCAGGTCACCTGGTCTGTATCTACCCACTCCTGCTGACATCCGTAGTGCTGTGTTGAGTTTGCTGTGCAGTGCCACAGCATGTTCCCCCCAGGACACATGCTCCCTTTTTGGCTGCTATTTACAGGTCTGTCCTGGCTTCGTGTGGTGTTTAGTTGCCAGCTGGTTAAACCACAACAAGGTCCCACTCTGTGTTCAAAGCAAGGCTGGTGGTGACTCTTCTGTCTTTCCCAGTAAATATTTCTACCTTGCTTTTCTGCTCAGACAAGGATTATGTGATTGTCTAGCCTGTTACCTCCTTACCAAAATATTGGGGGCTGTTGTCTAATTTCTGCTGATTTTGAGAAGTTAAAAAACAGGTTTCTGTGGGTCTTGTGTAAAGGCATGCTGGACACAACTATGAATCTGTCTGCTACTTCTCTTTCCCTCCATGGGGAGACTTCAGTGTGAACACAGCCCTTGCTGGACTTGAGGAATTGAGTTGGTGAGCACTGCTACCTGTGTTTTATCTGCAGCCAGGTTGACTGCCCACCAAAGGGATGCACAAAGCCATGGGAGATCAGGCTTCCTAGTAGCTACTGGGTCCTTCTGGCCAACAGGTTTCTCTGCCTGAGGAACCCCATGAGTTCTGCTCAGCTGAGCTGAGACCCACAAGCACACTTGATGTGCTGGAGTTGCGGAGGAGATGCGTTACTGCCACTGGCTTGTTCTTTCCCTCTGCTGGGCACCTTGCCAAAACGGGTCAGGGATGTGCTGTTATTTATCAGCCTCTGATCCAGGTGGCTCATGTCTTGGCAGGGTCATAAGAGAAAATCCTTCTCTCCTTTCTAGCTAGAGGTCTTGCTCTCCATCTCTCTTTTTGGCAGCAAGTTCTAGTGAATGTGAGGCTGAAAGTCCTCCGAAGGCTCTCACTGAGAGTTTAACAGCATGCAATCTTCCTTCTGTGTAGACGTCTTGAGTCACTCTAATAATAACTATATTCCTGGTGGGGCTTTCTGGTGCAAGGGATGCTTCAGTGAAGGAGCAGGACCCTTAGCTAGAGGGCAAAATGTGATGGTCTGTGGGAAATAGAGCAGTGAAATATAGAGATGGTGATGAAACTTTCCCATCTGCTCCAGAGAAAACTGTCTGCGGGGAATATTCAGAGCACTGCCAACACTTACAGACTTGTTCCTGTGATGTGTTTGCAGTCCTGCTGGTGTGGGAACCCACTGGATGTGGCATCTCAGCTGCTGGTCCCTGATAAAACCTACTCTGCATGTGGAAACCTCACCTTTTATGTTGGAGAGTGATGGGAAGCTGTCCTTCAGTTCTGGGCAAGTTGTCCTGTTGTTCCAAGCTCTCCTTTTGGTGCATCAATACTGGTGGGTAACTGATGTGCCATGCTTGTGCCATGCTTATGCTGCTGCCTGTCCTGGGAAAGACCCTTCGAGCTGCTTTTCCCTGAGAGGGTGCACCTGGTTGTCCTCTCTGTTACCATGCATGGATTGGGAGGACATGAAATACTGCTCTTGACACACCACCTGTGTGACGCAGCCCAGACTGAGGTCTCCATGATAAGCAGCTGACAAAACCCTTCTCAAAACCACGGCGGTGCGTGGACCAGGGCAAACTTCCCTCACTGAGCGAGCAGATCCAGTTTCAGCCCTAATGGGTTTCCCAGGATTTGCAGATGTGAATTATTTGCATTCTTGACTCAGAGGTGAGCGCAGGTGCATCAGACGGTCCCCGCGAGCACCCCTGTCCCCCACCTCCCGGCACAGGCGGCTGGGTGAGTGCACAGAGCTGCCATTGTGTGCTGGCTGCCCGCGGCAGGGCACGGCGGGTGCTCGGGGTGTTGCTCGGTGCTTTCTTAAGTGTCTCTCCTTTTTTCTCCTCTGGGAGAGAAGCTGTTTATGGAGTCAAACCCTGAGCTGGCCCTTGGGCTCTTGGTCAGAGGTCTGAGGGAAACAGCCTTTGCTTTAAACCACCCTCCTTGCGTTTGCTCTGCTTAAACTCCAGGACTATTTAACACGCTTCAGCTTCTTATAAAGTTTCTGTCAAGACGGATTAGCAGCAGGCTGACAGATTGCTATTACAGCCCCAGTGAACTTTTAATACCTGCCAGTACGTTCTGCGAGTCCCTGAAATCCTCCTGTGGATGCTGGGGTTGGGCACTAAAGGCTGCTGCTCGTGTGGCTGCTGTTCAGGGGATACCTCCACCTCTTTCCGAGCTGTCAACATTAAGAAATGACCTCGGGGATTTCTGACATTATGGCCTCAAAATGCCTTCCTCCACACAACTTGTGTCCCCTCTCCCCATGGGGTGCGGTGCTGCTGAGGGGGGTTTGGGGCTGGAGTTTCCCCCAGCAGGTTTGAGGCAGAGGAAGGGCAGCTGCAGGTCTTGGTCCTGCGTGGCCAGGGGAGGGTGTTGGAGGGTGAGCAGAAGCTGGGGTGGTTTGGAGGAGAAGGACAACCTTGGGGGCTGCAGCCTGTGCAGCCTGATGGCTAGGAGCAGAGCACCACTCAAGTGAGACCAGCTGTGAGTTGCCCTTCAGGTGGACTTGGTTTGATCTAGAGAAATCATGGCCTGGAACCCATGCACCCTGAGTAAGGGTCAGCAGGCTGGTGGGTTGTGATTTGTTTTTTTCCTTCCTTATACTGAATTTTGCATCCTTTTATTTTAAATTTGATGCACCTTTTCCTACTACTATCACCAAAACTGAAACAGTATCCGTGTCGAGGTGAGCCAAGGAATAGCCATCAAATATTCATGCAGTGAAGCAGCTGCCACATGAAGGGAGCAGTGCATGACAGTAGTTGGGTTGGTGTGGGTAACTACGGTGGTGCAACTTGGACAGCTTCTCTTCAGCATCCCTGAGTCCCTGATGGGTTCCAACACAGCTCCCACAGCTTGCTTTCCACTTTCTACATCCCCAGCTTCTGGAAGCATGGTATGTGCAGGAAGATATTTGCTACACTGGATACCTTCCAGTTGTGGAAAAAAGGTTGAAACTGCCTTTGCCAGACTCCCTAAACTCTAAAACCAGAAGCCACCTGGTACTTAATTGAGGCCATGTGAGTTTTTGCATGCTTAGGACAAAAACTGGAAATGGCTTTTGGCCAGGGTCGTTCTCTGAGGCTATATTTGAATACATTCTGCTCTTCAGGTTTCGCTTACTGGGATGCGCATTCTCCTTGTAGGCAACTTGCATACAGAGACTTATCAGCCTTTTGAAACACCATCTTTCTTTTGTGCAGCGTTGGACAAGTTTGTGTAGCTTGGCAGTGGTACAGTTGCTCAACAAGAGGCTGCAGCTGAGCAAGATGTCTTGTCTTGGCATGGCCAATGCATCATGGCTGGTGTCTTGGCCTCCTGCCTGCAGGACGTGCCTCAAGGCACCCAGTGAGTGCTGTGGAGGTGGATGCTGCGTACCCTGCTGCTGTGGGTACATCAAGGTGGTGTTTGACATGGTTCAAGGGAAAGTTTGTAGTTGCCTTAGAAACTCTAGCCATAACTGGACCTCTGCTTGGGGTGGGAGCCATGACACAGATTCTTGTAGCAAATGTATGGTGGATGTAGACACAAGGGGGATCTCCTTGTCAATGGATGAGGATTTGGGGTGCTGGGGGAGCCAGGACAGGCCTAGATCTACTGTTTGTGGAGAGCTCAAACATGAGAGGGAAGGAAAGGGAGAGACCTTCGTCTCCTTGTGACTGTCCCAGCCTTGCCCTGCTTGAACTGGATTAACTTGGGCAGCTGCTCTTTAAGCATCTTTGAAATTTATTTTTTTTTTACTGCACAGCAAAATGGTTTTTGGAAAGCTGGGCTATTATCCCTCCAATAGCAAAACCCAAACCCAGAAGAGAGAAAGGGGTGAGGAGAGGGAGGGAGGGAGCACGAGAAGGGGGGCCTTTGAAGTGAGCTGCCCAAATGAAACGTGTGACATCAGAGAGATGGCAGATAGCTGGCAGAACAAGGCTGCCTTTGAGCCCGCCTCGGGCCCGGCCAGCACACGCTTTACACTCCACCTCCCGAAGTTGGAGATGAAAGATGCCCCAGGCAGCCTGCCTGACCCCATTGCCTCTGCTATCTCCACTTGATTGCACAGTGTTTTGCTCCAAACAATTCTTCACTGTCTGGGCCGTGCAGGTGAATCTCCAGGCTTGGCTCACGAGCGGGGATGCCGTGCATAGCAGGGCTGCTTTGTGGCCGTTGCTCACCTGCTCGCAGGGTGGTTTTCCTAGGATGGGTATTGTTTAACAGCAGGGTATGGAGGAAGGGTGGAGAGAGAGAAGGATGGGGGCAGGACAGGGCATCCTGGGGGGACAGGGAGAGTTCTGGGGTGACATGGAGTCAGGGGGCATCCTTAGGGATGGATGCGTGGGGGGATACAGAGTCAGGGAGCACCCTTGGCCAGCTGACTGAGCCCAGCAGCTTGTGTTGAATGCTCCAAGAAGGAGTCCAGGCTGGATTTCAAAATAATCTACTTCTCCATTTGTTACTGGATTCAACCTGCTTGTGTGTCTAAAGCACTCTGGTCTGCCCACCTGAGGTTTTTGCTTTCACAAAGGTGTGGTGAAGGATGGACGTCCATATAACTGTCTATACTAAGAATAAAATGCATCTTTGAGAAGCTGTTCTGTCTCAAAAGAGAGAGATGATGGATTTGTGTAGAGAATGAGATGTGGGAGAAATGACTGCAAACAAGGCATGCCCTCAACAGGCTGAGAGGGCAATGGGGCTCTGAGAAACTAGATGGGGATCTGGGAAATTAGGTGGTGGTGGGTCATGTGTTTGGGATTGGGGCTGTCCTAACAAGCCTCCGTGAGAGTTGGAGAAATACAGGTCATGAAGGCTGCGTGTATGGGGAGGCTGCATCAGATGTCAGAGTTCCCCTTGGAGGGGCTGAGGCTGTAAACCATGTGGACCTTAATTATTTCTCTGTCTGCAGTTTCTCTGAAGCTGGGATATATGTACCTGATGTGAACCATGAAACCAGTCTTCATTGGCTGCTTTACTGGCAAACACCATGGGACTGTGGAGTTCTCTGCCTGGAGAAAAATCAGGCCAGATCCCAAACTGGAGACCCCAAACTATAAGCCAGGACACAATCGGTATTCTCATAAGCACAACTACAATAGACTTCTCCTGACTAGTTCATTTCTGAGCTTCTTCCAGCAGTGTAAAGACCAGGTGGGACCTGTCTCCCATGCATCCACTAACTGATCATGGCTGTTCTCATGGGACCTGTGTCCTTCCAGTTGGGTTGGGATGGTAAGGGTAGATAGACATCCTGCTAGTGAGAGCTGATGGTGCAGTGTAAGGGCTGTTGCAGCACGAACAAATCAGAGGGCTGGCCACCATTGGTCCCTGGTTAGATCAAGGTGGAGAAGGATTGAGTGCTAGAGCCAGTCTTTAGAAGACCAACAGCCAGTGAAACTCAAGCTCTACATGTGCTCTTGTAGACAGATAGGCTCAGGTGAGTTTTGAGTGTTCAAGTAGCACCACAGATGTGTCCACACAACCTCTTCAGTGGGTCCTCCCTGAGCAAATGTGATCACACTGGCAGTTCCTAGGTTCATGGGAGTGGGGCAGACTTAAAATCCCTGAAGGGCATTTTGAGCAGTTGAGCTCCAATATGAAGATCTGAGCACCCTTTTGACCTTTGCTGGAAAGATCAGAGCCAAGCTTTCCCTTGTGTTCAGTGACTTGTAAAGACTGAATGCCCTAAAATCAGCGTTGCTAGTGGGAACATGGAAATTAATTGTGTCAATCTATCACTCATCTTGCCCTATTACATTCAGTGATTAGAACTTGGCCTTAAATAGTCGAACAAAGTGTCTTCTGTGACAGGTAACTGCTGCGTAGGAGATGGAAGAACATGACTTAAAGTGGTCAAAAGCAGAGAACAAAAGAAAAGTTTGGGTCCAGCACTGGTTTTCTTCAGTCCACTGCCATGCTTTCTTTGCTTGGGTCTGTTAAGGTCAGTATGACATCTTGGGAGAAAAAGACTAAGTATGTGTTTGCAGAAGCCTCAGCTGCAAAGCAAGTCTTCAGGACACATCCCTTTACTGTCCCTGCTGATGGGTGATGAGTAACTTGCAGAAATTCGCTTAGTTAAGGACTTGTGACATGGTAAAGTTAAAAAAAAAAGTAAAATAGCAGGAAACGAGCAGTAGGGAGAAGCACATGGAAAAGGTATGAGTTCTGTTTGTGAACTGCCTTGGAGCAGTGCTAAGCAGTAACACACAAGGCTGACTGGTCATCTGTGAGAAGACCTGGGGGCCAAGGGAAATGGCTTGAGGGACTGTATAGACATTATGCAGTGACCTTCCAAAAACTGTTTAGGGCGAGGTTGTTTGAAAGTGTGAAAGACACCAGTGGTGTGAGTGGTTTTGCATTCCTACTCAAACCTGACCTCCAAGCCTCAGGGAGCAAATGGTGTTGATGGTGACCTCTCTGCCTCATCTTCATACTTGGGGAGCTTGGAGGATGGGTGAAATGATCAGGCTGCAGTCATGGCTATGAAACACAGCTGAGGTTCCTGATGGCTGAAGAGTAGATATAATTGAGTTAACCTCCAGAGAACTTAGCTAGGTAGCAATAAACAAGTATGGCAGTACAGAGGTCAGATTTGGGCTGAAATGGCTCTACTTGGCCACCTTCCCTCTGCAGATCCATGGAGCGTGTCTGGCCTTGCTTAGCAACAGTGGGGGTTCATCTGTCCTCAGCCATGGCGATAGGAGGGCTATGGCTAGAGGTAGCTTGGAAACTTGCTCTTACCCCTAACATGAGTCTCATTTCTCTAGTGTTTCTCAAACTAGGGCTGATGGGAGAAGAGAAGCCTTGCTGCCCTATGGCAGCATCTGCAGCAGTAGGGATGGGGGAGTGGAAAGCAGCTATTTGAGGCAGAAGCAGACCTGTGGGATCTATGTTGGTTGTGCTAAATGGGCTGATCACCAGATTGAAAGCCTCATGCAAGCACCTGGATGGGGTCATCCAGGCAAGCCTGAGGCTTGGTGGCACAGTCATGCTGTACCTCAGTTCTCCATTTATCCCTTTTCCAAGGGGCACATTGTTGAATCAACTAGGACAAGATCTCAAGGTGCATAAATCATGTAGGCTCAGAGAGTACCAGACACCTGTATATCTTTGGGGGTCCATATGTGAGTTTCCTTCCTCTGCAAAACAGGGAGAAGGGTGTTCTCCTCTGATTCCTACTCTTCTGGGACAGGGCTGTCCCTCAGAGGGCAGAAGCACTGTCCACTGCAGCTGAGCCTTTTGAAGGCAGAGATACTAATACCAAACATCTCTTGGATTTCCTGCTTTACAAACATCTTGTGATCACTGAAAACCTCTGCCAGGGGCTGTGTCCAAGTACGGAGTTCAGTATTTCTTTGTAGCTGGTGGGAAGGGGACAGAGGATCCAGATTAGGAGCTCTTCCCATGTTACAGAGGGAATTTTTTGAGTGTGGAAATTTGGAAGGGGACCCTAAAGGGGAAGAAGGGGAGAAATGACAGCTACAGCAGGCACTGTGGACCTCCTAATCCATGCCCTGGTTCAAGGCAGGGCAGACTCTGTGCTTGCCCAGCCTCTGCTGACCAAGACTGCGATGTTCTCCTGGTGCTACTGTCTGGGAGCTTCTGCGATCTTTTTTCTGTGCTGCCTTCCTCCTTGCAGTAGGGAAAAGGAGGCAGGGAACAAAACCAAGGAGAGATGATCTGCTCCCTGCTGAGGAGGATGAACTGCAGAGCAAGGGGGCTCCTGTCCTCGGCTCGTCCCCCATGGTTGGGGGGTTCAGGAGGATGTTTCCACCTCTTCACTGGGCCTTAACTCTGGGGATGACCAGGGGTTTGCAGCACTGGTGAAGAGCCCATTGCTGAGCCTTCCCGTGGCCCTGGCCTTTTCCAGCCTGCTGGTGCCCCTTTGCCATGAGGATGGGACCCCAGCTGTCCCTCCCCGTGGGACCTCCGCCTCAGAGGTGGCCACAGCAGCTTGGTGCCTGTGTGTCCCCTTCCTCCCTCTCCTTCATTAAGGCACTGATGTCTTCCCAATAACAAGGGGGCTTCTGTTCGACAAAACCTGCCAATTAGTCATTCTGGCTGGGTATAAACGTGGCACTTGAACAGCTGAGGGGACGGCGGGCAGTCCTGCCCCTTCTCGCGGCGTTGCCAAGCTTGCCATTAACACAATGTGACAACTAATCTCTCTATAGCATCTGACTGAGCAATTTTAATTAATAGCTCTGTACGCTCGCACACCCGCCCCTACCCCCTCCGCTTCGCACAGGTACGGCATGCCTTCAAATCTCCTTCCCTTACATCGCAGCCCGCGGGGACAAAAGGAGGAGAACAAGCCTTGTTTTACCCCAACTAGTGTGGAAATGCTGCTTGTGTGGGGCTCTGGCCCTTGGATGGAATCGGGACTTGCTGCCCGCCCTGTTCCTCCTCCCCTCTGTGGGGTTGAGGACCTCAATAAACGCGGTGGCTCTGGGGTGGAGGTGTTTTCTCAACCTTGGCGGTGGTTGGGGCATCCCTGTGGTGGCCCGTGGGAGGTGAGGGGCTGGCAGGGCTGCACCGGCTTTACAGGCTGGATGTGGGGGAACTGGAGGTCACTGAGGTGGGGATTTGTGCCTCTCCTCCGAAACAAAAAAGGCTGCCTGGCTTTATCCAAGTGCGTGATAGCTCCAGAATGAAATCCTGTTTCTGCAACCATGTTTTCCCTGGTGGGAACAGCCCTGGCTTGGCAGATGGCTGTTGTGGGAGCTGCCATGGTTTTGGTGCGGAGTTGTCCCAGTTTGCTTTCTTTAGGACACCTGGGAGAGTTCAGCCATGCTGAGCTTGTAATGCTGCTTTAAGCAAATGTTAGCTTGAGGCTGCCTGATTTGGGCTACCGTTCTCGGTAGAGGCACTGATGTGGTTGCAGCCAGAGCAGACCCAGTCCCTGGTGTGGCTGGGGGGTGTGGGTGCCCAGGGAAGCTGTGCTGGGCTCTGCGGGGCGTGGGAGTCGTGTACAAATTCTCCATGGAGAGGGAGAAACTGTCATGGTTAGGAAGAGCTGAACCATCACCCTCCTGCCCAGCGGCTGCTCAGTGCTCTTCCTTCAGATCACCAGAGCAAGCCCTCAACAGCAGTGAAGAAGCACCAAGGAGTGCTCAGGCTTGGGCAGAACATCCATGCTTTCTGCAGGTTGTTGTTCCCATGGCATGTGGGTCTGGAGATCTTGTGCTGTCACCTTGACAGAACAGCTGAGGTAGGTCATGCTGTGGTGTTGGGAGCACATAGCCTTGAACAGTGACCCTGTAGGAACTGGGGAGCAGAAACCACCACAATGATTGATGTTCCTGCTAGATCTGACCTACTGGAGATGCTTAAGCAATTTGAAACTCAGATAATAATTGTGGGGAGCTCTTGCTCTCAAGAGAGGACTATACTATCAGATAATACATCTCTGGCTGGGAATACCACCCAGCCTGGAAGCATTTCTCATTATGGACAAACGCAGGGGCTTGTACTTTGTTTTGTTCTTGTGGAAAGCAGATGCTTGTGTCCCCAGGAGATGTGTTTCGCCCTGGAAAGACAGGAGGTATGTTGGACCCTGGGGTGGTGTGTAGGAACTCCTTTCCCAGAGATGGGATTTAGGAAGAAATGACCAACTGGCCTCACATCCTTTTCCCTCTGCTTGTGCTTCTCCTTTCTGGCTTGGTCTTTGCTGACCACTCCTAACTTGGGTTCATGTTGTTCTTGGTCCCTCTCCTGCCTTTGGGGCTGCCTAGGCTGTATCACAGAGCTCTAGCTGCTGTTGCTGGAGGTCTCTCTGCCTTGGTCTGCCAGTAAACCCTTCCTGCATGTGGTAGGGGTTAGGACTGCCCAAGAGCACCCTTGGACCCTGAGGCGACCTGTTGCACTCAACGCCCTGGCCACCCAAAGCGAGGAGTGGGTGGTACAGTGCTGGGTTGTCCCCTTATCCTAGGGCATGGTCCTGGCTGCTCCACACAGGGTGAAACTCTCTGGGTGCTTTGAGCATCTTGACCTTGCCAGGACCACCGAGCTTTCCTGCTTCCACCTCACCTTCCCGGCAGAGAGATGGGATGCAGTGGCGTCATCGCAACCAGGCAGTTGGTGAGTGTGGCCACCAAAGTGCCACCTTGGAAACACATTGTGGACCAGCCGTGCCCCCACCCAGCCCCGGGGAGGGCACCTCTGCCCTGTGGCGGAGACCAAGGGGAGACGCAGTGGGGAGCGGTGCAGGAGCCGGTGCTCCCTGGCACCCCCCTGGGCACAGCGATGGCAGGCGGATGCGGGACCTACCCCATCTGCCTGCACGGTGGCACGGCGGGGAGCTAATGAGAAGCAAGGTGAGAGGCAGGAGACGGGCTGACAACTCACTGGCTCGGCAAGCTGCTGGTGGCTCGCAGGCAGCAGAAGGATGGCATCTGCCCTCCTCCCCACCGCCCGGCATCTCCAGCCTCATAATGAGGTTATTACTGGCCCGCTGCTTGACGGCCGGCACCAATGTCTCTCGTCTCTTCGTCTTCCCAATTCCCACTTGTGGCTACGGGAGCGGCGAGTCAGGGAGGAGGGGTCCACCCTGCCCTCGTGCTTGGGTTTGGCCCAGGGCTTTGGTGGGAGGGAGGTATGGTTTTGACCTTGCATCCAGAGGAGACAGTGCTCCTGTGCTCCCCGCCCTGTCCATCCCCTTTATTATCTCTTGAAGGTTTCTGGCCCGTTGCAGCCTGGTTTGACAGGGGGAGAAGTCTCAAAGATAATTAAGTTCCTACAAGTTTGGTGAAAACAAGCAGGTAAAGGAGAGGGATGTGGTGAAGGTTTCTGCAGCGGGGAGGGCTCCTGATGGCGTGGCTGAGTGGGGATTGGTGGCTGCCTTGCTTATAGGAAGCCTTTCCCAAGAACTGACTTGGGGAAACTGGGAGCTGGTGCTTAACTGGGGATTTTCCCACTTTAGGTCTGCTGGGGGAAGGACAGGATTTCACAGCGTATGCCCAGGAGTGATGAGATCCCAGTGCATCCCATCAAGGAACTCGCATGGGGATAATGAAAGGTCCATCCCATCAGCTCCTTAAAAATTTTTTTAAGGATAAAAAGCCCAGTCTGAGTGTGTTCTAGTTCCCAGTAGGGCATGGTGTGTGCCAGTCACCCATCTCCCTCTGCCTGCACAGCACCGGCTGAAAGGCTCCAAATGCTTTTCATCCTCCCACCCCTGTGTAACATCAGCTGCAATCGGCTTTGCTGAGTCCATCACCCCCTGCCTGATATTGATCTTTGTATTAATCACTAATACAGCTTGAGAAACCAGCGTGTCACTAAATCCTCTGGCACCCAAAGGTTTGCAAACTGGGATGTGGAATGGCTGCTGCTTGCCTGGCTCTGCTCCCCTCCTGCCCTGGCATAAGGGACCTGCCAAGGTCAGTGCCCCTGACCACAGGGACCCAAATCCAGGCACCCACGTAGCTCTGTGGCAGGATCTGCCAGCGGTCAGGGTGCTGAGCAGGGACCAGCCTGCGTTTTCTCTTCTTGGAGCAGCTGGCACGAATGTCGCAGCCGATTACGTCAGGGAAGGAGGTGAGTGGGAAAGCGGTGACACCTCACTCATGGCACCCAGCTGTCGAGGGGCAGATGTGGAGGCCGACACATGTTCGCTGCCATGATGCTAATTAATCACCTCTGCCATGGGGCTGTGATTGCACCCTGCCCCTTGCGAGGGGTGCGGTGGCCCCGCTGGGGTGGCTGTGGGTGCTTGTCCCCATGCCCTCCCATCCGTGGGACAGCAGGATGATGGGTTGCTCTGCCAGCAAGCGTTAATGCTGTTGGGTTTTGGCTGCTGTAAGAAAGAGGCTGGAAAGGCAGGGTGTTTCATTCTCACCCCTCACACAGGCATCACTGCCCTATAAGTCAGTGGATTCCCTCCCTGGCACCACTTGGCTTGAGCATCCATGGAACACTGGGCACCCCAAGACCCAGGGACCTTGCCTGTACCTCAGGGACAGGGGGACACAGTGCCTGTTATTGCAGCTGCAAGGGGTTGGGGCAGCAGGGAAAGGGGATTCCCTTCTCCCTGAGAAGACCTGCGACTTCTAAATCACACAGAAAGCAGGCCCTTTTTTGCAGAAGCAGGTGGATAATAATGGCATTTTGGGGGTATTTTCCCATTTGCTCCAGCATGTGCGGCAGAAGCTGGGCATTGCTGCTCCAACTCCCCTCACCAAAGAGACAGGAATAGTGAGCACCCACTCAGACTGGGTTTTTTTTCCCAATTTCCCTGCTAGTCAGCTGAAAGAAATCCCAAATGGAGAGTGTCACAATTTTCTCAAAACTTTTTTTTTCCTGGGGATGTCTCACTGAAATCCCTGACAATTCTCCCCCAGCCAAAAGCATCTTCTGGGGAGTGAGCCACACCCCCCACACACTTCGTCTGCTCAGCCTGTCCCTGGGCTCCCGAGGAAGACGGTGGTGCTGGGGATGGGGAGGAAGAATCCCCCTCCTATCTCTTTACTCCGACTTTCCACCAAGTCACACAACGAGATTTTGAAGCAAACCGTGGTGGTGTCCTGGCTTTGGGGACGTGGGACGAGGATGCAGTGGTCACCTTGGGCGATGCTCGGGGACCAGATCCCGACCCATCCCCAAAGCACCGTAGCGCCCGGGCAACCCCGCCAGGTCCCCAGGAGGTGGGGGACAGCGGCTGCGGACCCCACACGTGGCTGGGGACCTCCGTGGGGTCTCTGCAGGGCTGCCCGGCTCCTCTCTGCGGGCAGAAGCCTCCACCTCGTGGCCGAGCTCCGAACGACAGACGGGCTGTGGGACAGGAGGGACAGGGCCCGGGGTCGTGTCCTCGCCTGGGGGGCTGTGGCAGGAGCCCCCCTGACCCACAGCCCTTTTCGTTATCGCTGACCATATAATTAGCTTTCCCTGATGCAAATTCATCGAGTTCCCTTCCGTGTTGAGCTGGTTAATTTTATTTATTGCTCTCAATCTCTTCCTTGCATGTTTTATTTTGGTGGGTAAAAGTTTTCCAGAAGGTTATACAAAGTCTTTTTTCTTGTAACTCTTCCCAATTTTTATTTATGAAGCTGGGCTCAAGGCAATCGAGGAGGCAGGAGGGTGAAATTAGGCAGCGGTGCATCCCTGCTCCTCTGCCTGCTACCAGTGAGCGCAGTCTGGGGATGAGAGAAGAGGGGGGACTTCCACCAGCCCCCAAAGCAACTTCTCCCTGTGCAGGTGTCTCCATCCCCTCGAGCTCTGCTGGCCCTCGATGGGGACTCCAGGAACAGAGATATGTGCCTGGGTGGGATCTGCCCTTCCTATGGAACTGCCAGGTCTCCTGCATGGTTTGCATTCCTGCTTTCTAATCCCTTAAGTGTGAATGGGAGCAGAGGGTGGGATGCTAACTTTGTTAGTGTCAGGTTTAGCCTGGCGTGAGGCAGGTCTGTATGCCTCAGTTTCCCTATTTCACATGATCTTGTTCTGCCTTTGCATCTCCCTCAGCCTGGTCCCTGTTCTAACCCTGTTAATTAACACAGGTGCTAGCTCTGCCTTACAATATCCTGCAGCTTTTTCACCTAAAATCCTCATCTCACTCAACTAATTAGCTCACTATTTTTTTTTTTAAGCAATGGGGTAGCTTTTATAGGGCAGCTCATTCCTGCTGTGGCCACCTGTGCCGCATGGTGGCTCCCCTGGTGCTGCTTTGTTCTTTCCTGGGGGTCCTGTGTCCCCAGGAGGGGTAACACCAAGCAGGAGTATCTGTCTGACCACACTTGCAGGGGAAGGAGACTGTGATGCTGCCCACTTCCCAGTCTAATTCTGTGCTGGATTTTGCATGGGTTGCCTCCACATTTGGCAAATGTGGTTTCAGCCTCCAGCATATAACTCTTTCCCTAAGGAAACGTAGAGGATCGTCCTCCACGGACACCTGCAGATGGAGGAGCCTGGACTAACCTCAGCGGTCGCCTCCTGCTTTCCCTCTTCCTTTAAACCCGATACGGAGAATCAGGAGGGGTGATCCAGGTCTCGCGGTGCTCTCATGGAGAAGCAGCATCTCCTGCTTCTCACTTCCCCCATCTGTTGTCACTGGCGCAGGTATGGTGCATCTGCCCCGGTGCTTCTAGGGTGTCATCTCATTTAAACAATTCCCAACCACAGCTCATCAGTTTACTCACTGTCATCTGGAGATGGCTGCCTGAGGTGACGTTTGGCTGGGAAGTCCATTTTGCGCAGATCAAGGACAAAGTTTGACAATAAACCTAAAGAGACAAAAATGGCAGCAAAAAGCAAAGCCCACCAGGCTTCAGATGACTCTGGACTGGATGACTCTGCCACCCATCAGTTAAAACCATAGGGTCCTGGGTGCTTGGGAATTCACCCTCCCACCAACGATGAGGACCACGGGGTGACTTGCAACAAGCCAAGCACCACATTGTGATGGGAAACCTTTTGCGCGTGTCCTTGTGGTCCATAACCTGCCCCGGGGTGAAGGTCCCACCAGCTGTGTCCCCACCACCACTGCAGGGCTTGGTCCAGCAGTGCCTGCCCCATGCCCAGAGCTCCCCCTGGCTCTGTCTCCCCAGATGAGTGTGCAAACCCAAGGCATCTCCCCTCTGACTTTTTTTAGTTCCTTGCTTTTCAAAAATTAAGACTTTATTTCAGCAACAGGGTAGGATTTTTCTCCTCTTTCAGAAATTCCATAGGAAATTTGAAGAAAAATGGAAATATTTGCTACACGCCCCAGGACAGAGAATTGGGGTTGTGTGCAGCTTTCATCTGGTGCAGCCTTCGCTTCCTGCCCTTTGGGATAAAAGTCCCAGCAGAAGTGACAAAGACTCATAAATTCTGCAGAACAATTTAGTTCTTTCTGGAAAAAATTGGGTTGTTCCCTGAAGTGGGACTGAAAGCTGGGTGTGACGCAGGGTAAAGAAAGTTTCTGCAAATGTCTGTCTCTTAATTAATATTAATACCTCTCCAGCTTTTTATCTCTGCTTTAAATAAAAGGAATCCAGCCGTGGCAGAGTTCCCACTGCATTAAGAAACTCATGAAAGCGGAGTGATGGATGCTTTGGAAGATGGCTCTCATTAATGTCTAATCTTTCCCATCAGCCCCACTTGTCCCTGACACTTAGAGCTTGTTAACCATTTTTTTGCAACTGTTTTCAGGAACTTTTGAAACTGGTGAGAGGTGGGGGATGGCATTGCTTCCTCCTCTTGCGTTTGGGTGATGGTGCAAAGAAGAGGGTGAAAAAGTGGGTTTTGGTTTGGGTGCAACTGGCTGATGCTCTTTCTACCCCCCTCCGCCCCAGGTTTATTGCAAGAGCTCTCCCCCAGCAGAGGAGGGAGTGGAAAACACAATAGGTTTTGAGACTAGAAGGGAGTGAGGAGCTGGTTTGGTCTCCCATGGGGTTACATCGAGAAAATCCAGCCAAAGGGCCTCTCCCTCTGGGCACAGATACGCCACTGAAGCACTTTGCGAGCAGAGGAAAGCTTGTTGTGATCACCCCTTGTGTTTTTGTCAGCACTTTACAACCTTGATCCTTTGCAGCAAGAGTTATCACAACGGCGATCGCGAAGGCTCCTTGGCCCGACACCGGTTTTCCTGCTTTATAGACACGTTGTGATGCTGATCAAGGACGTGTCTCAGCGGCTGGTTATGGCACAGCACTCTCAAGGAGGAAGGTGCCCGTCCCTCTGCTCTCAGCCACACTGAGTGTCCTTACAGGGAGCTCACACAGCCCTGCTGGACCTTGAGGGACTGAGACACCCACACCAGCCAGAACTCGAGGCACTGAGTCACCCGCACCACGTACCAGGAAAATGGGTCTCTGACTCTGCTTGTGGTCTTGCAGAAGACCCTGGCCCCTCTGTTGAGGGGATGCCCAAGATACTGGGGCCATTGGGGGCAATTCTTTGGTCCTCAAGCTCTTGAACAATGTGGAGCTTCTGCACCCTAGCCTGACCATGCCGGGTAAGCGGGTCCTCTCCTTTCTAGAAGACAAAGGCCACCAGAAATCAGGACAATTGCTTGCCTGAGTCACATACATCTATGTTTAGCCTGAGAGCGATGTGTTTAAGTGTTTCTCACAGCTCAATACTGCAATGAGACTTCCAAGTAGGCGGATGCAAAGCACCTCGGAGTAAATCAAGCCCTGGACGTGCGAGTGGCTCGGCCGAGGTTGGTCGCTTCTGTCTGCTTTCCACTAGAGGTAGCTGGAGCCACGCACAACCCGCCCAACCACCCTGGGATTTCCACATCGCCGGCCCTAAATCAGCGTCGATAGAAGTGATTAGCCTGCCATTAAAGGCAGATATCCCCACGCAGGAGGTTGGTTGCCCACCGCTCTCCCTTCCCCGCATCCCTCCTCTCCCCGACGCGCATCCCCCGCCCCGCGAGAGCTGCGGCGGCGAAGGCTGCGTCAGCGCTTTCTTGGCATAAACCCTGTAGTTTGGGGGCTTTTTTAAAAAAAGCAGAGGCAAAAAAAATCCCCTCTGCTGCCGGAATTCATCAGGCAGCTTCTCAGCCTCGGGGACAGATGTCTGCAACGCTGGGGAAGAAGAGAGTAAACTGCCTTTAGCTGTTTGTTCTGCAGAGCAGGGATGGGATAGAAGTTTGGTGTTTTAAGGCGATTTTTTTTTCCTTTTTTTTTTTCCTCCCCCTCTTTTGCACTTCTAGCAGGTTTAAGATGTATATTGCCAGCTGTCTCTGTAGCTGCTGTTTAGGGAGAGGTGAAGATGGGTGATGGAGTGCCTGGGGGGCAGTTGGCTCCAGCCACAAGGGCCCCTCTGACTGAAGGGCTCCTGGGGTGCAAATGTCTTTTTTTTTAATTTATTTTTCCTTCCCTTTTTTTTTTTTTTTGAGGGGGAGGAGTACATCATGTAAAGCAGCTACTCCTGGGGAGTTGCAATAACCTTGCAAAGCGAGGAGGGAAAGAAGGTCAGGAGGAGCGAGGATTATCTGCCTTCCCCACTCCCAAAGGGATTTTAGCCCTGACTTTTAATAACAGCCAGGAAAGAGGAAGCTTTATGCTTACCCAGAGGAAAAGGCCCTAATAGCAGAAAGGATCAACTAGAAAAAGCTCTTTTTATCTCGCTTCACATACCCATGGAGACTGCTGTGCCAAGGGCTGCAGCACCCGCCCCGAGCCTGTGCTGGACCTCTGCAGTGGGTCGGGGACCTGGCTGGCATGGGGGATGCTCATCCCACCAGTCTGGCCATGATTTGCTAATGGTGACAGTGTGACTTATTGGGACAAGGTCACTGGCACAGCTCTGTGCAACACTGAGGGCTCATGCGTGGGATGAAGGGAGAGCCCTTGGGCCCCTCTCTCTGGCCACCACGCTATCCAGTCCCTCCATGGGTATGGCAAGTGTTTCTCAGAACAAGCAAGGTCTCATGGAGCTGGAGGTATTGGGGAAGACTAAATTGGGACTGCATGGCTGGGGCCATCTGCAGCACCTCAAAAGTCTCCCAAACCTGCAGCATGACACATCAAGAAAAGCTCCTCGTCTTTTCCTGATGCCACTTGAGATGTGGCTGCAGGTCCTTAGCTGCATCGTCCTCTTTGATCACGTCTTCTGGCTCTCAAGTATCAGTCTTACCAGATCTGGCCAACGCACCAGCAGCCACCTTGGTGCTTCCTTGGTCCATCATGTGGGAGCAGGCTAACGAGTAGAGAGAAACAAGCCTTTCTGAACGGGAGACTGACACCTTCTTGTCTTTTGGTCTAACCCCTAAACCAGTGTTGGAAGATGATCTCAAAACTGCCCTTGGCTGCTGCTTCTTCTCCAGAGGGTTTGCTGAGGGCTGGCAGAGGGTGTTTGAGAACATTGGAGCACTTGCCCAGCCCTGCAGGACGAGGACGGGCACACGCTGGCAAGCTTTGACGGATGAAGACCGTTAATATTGAACATATAATTACGCTGGCCAAGGCCGAGAGTCCTTCTGCGGCGATGCGTATGGAGGGCATCAATATTAAGGCGAGTTACTAAATGTATCTCAGAGGTGAACTGAAAGGCATTTTGGAGGTCCAAGGCTGAGTTTCGGGACTGTGCCGTGCCGCAGCCAGCGCCGAGAAGGTTCTTGCTGGCAGCGCAGCGGAGGAGAGAGCTGCTTTTGCTGAGCCTCTCGAGATGTCTCCGTGTCTGACAGTTAAACAAGGAGACAGGCACAGCCACCTCGTGCTGCCGACCTCAGCCTTTCCCAAATCGGCAGGCAGCCCTTCATGAAATCAGGGGGTTTCTCACCTGAGCCTTCGGTTCCTGGAGCTGGGGCTTTCAAAGGCACTTTGGGTGCCAGGAGGTAAAGCTGGGGGACCTGGAAATTGTGCTGGGAGCTTCCAACACCCCAGTAGGAACTTTTTATGGAGGAAAAGGAATAATTTCTCTCTATCAAAAATGAATGGAAACTTGAAAAATTTCTATCAGGTTTATTTATTGCCTCATCTATTAAAATAGCCACATATCTGTTTGAGTGTGGGGGTTGTACTTTATCTTACCTTTTCCATGAGTCACAGAAAACTTTTTTTTTTTTTCAGGGAAAAGATATTGCTGAGTTCTTGCAAGGGGACAACATGCTGGAGGACACCAAGGGCACAACTTGTCGCAGTGGCGGAGCAGCCCGGCCTTCCTCCTGCCGCTGCCAAACGCCTCCGCAGCCAATGCCAGCCTAGCAGCCCATTCCCATCCCTGCCGGGGAGCCGAACCTGGGGGTTTCCCCATGCTTAAACCAGGAGCCGGTCGGTGAGTGCTGGTGGGATTAGAGAAGGCAGAGATGCTCCAGCATCACAGAGGCACCAGCAGACTTACCTGCACCAAACCTCTCCAAGGAATGACGGGCTGTTTCTGGCAGGTTTGGACATTTGTGCTTGTGTTTCTGGCTGTGGCTGAAGGAGCTCCCCTCCACAACCAACCTCCTGCACCTTTCTTGCTTTGTGTTCGGTGAAACCGCTTGTACAAAGCACAGGCTCCGCGTTTCCAAGCCAGCTCAGCGCAGGAGCTGATCTATTTTCTCTAGAAGGGATGTGCTTTGCTCTTCAAACATCAGCTGCCCCAAAATATGTTAGTTCAAACCCCGGAAGAGAAACCTCCTCCAGTTTTTTTTCTCACTTCGTCTCACACTTGGTTGCAAACTCACAGCAGGACGAGGAATCGAACATGCTGTGCACAGTGGTATCCCCATGCGTGACCCTTCCCAGGAGCCAGCTGCACACCTTCACTGCAGCCTGGGCTTTCCCTCCCTTCCCAGGAGCCCATCAGATGTTGCAGGATTGCGGGTACGTGCTGAAAAAAACCCAGCATGGAAGCTGCTGTCAAACCAGCAAACCCAATGGTGGTGCCTAACAGGGTGGGGACCAGGAGGGGCAGCCCCAGAGCTCCCACAGTGGGACCCCGCCCGGGATGCTCTGCCCCAGGCTCCCCTTTCCACACCTCACCGCAAACACGAAGGGACACCTTGAGGAGGGAAACGAGCAAATTTGCTGTCAAACAAACTTTATTTAAATTTACCCGTGGTACTGCAAATACTATTTGCCAGGTTCAATATTATTCACGGTCTTTTCTACATCCAGTACGCAGCAGTTTTGCTAGAGCTGCCAGGGCCCTGCGAAACCGCAGGGACTCGGTACCTTTTTTCATAACATGGGGCTGGTTTTCACTTTTTGCAGTCTTTTTGTTGATGTGAATGAAGCCAAGGATGGCTTCAGCCACAGGCACGGCTCAGTACCACTGGGGCCAGCGAGCGAGCGGTGCTGGAGGAAAGCCAGGGTCCGGCTGATGGAAACTTTATTCCTTGGGGAATAGCAGGAGGGGAAACATGGGGGCAAAACCCATCACTTTATTGCTTTTCTTTTTTAATAAGCACATCAGCTTGGGGACAGCGAAGGGCCCGGCTTGGTAGGACGAGCAGCACTTTCTCCTTCCACGTCCCTCAGGTGGGTATTTTGCCATGGGAGCCCCACACCGACCCCACAAGCCCCTGCTCCCCCAACACTCTTCCTCGCCGCAGCTCAGAAAAAGCTTTATTTATACTCATTTAGCTGCTTGCCTTCTCCTTAATTGAAATCATTAACCTTCTCGCTTAATGAAGAAGAGGACCAGGGGAAGGGTGGGGGGTGCCGGGGCTGGCAGACCCCCTCCTGGGCAGCTCTGCTGACTCCCTCGACCGGCTGAAAACGTGATTTTGAATTTGGCCACCGGGAGCTAAAAAAAAAAAAAAAAAAAGAAAAAGTAAAAAAAACCCTGATCAACGTGTCTTGGTCGGGGGGCTGGCGGGGTACAGTTACCGTGGCCCCCAGGGCTGTGGCGGGGCTGACGCCGGCATTTCATCTCGGCAGAGGAGTCATCGGCTCCGACCATGGTGAGGGCTTTGCCCGCCAGGTCCCACTTTGCTCCCCTATATTTAGCCCATTATGAATATGGAAAAGCGTTGAAAATGATTCGCCCAGACATCCCTCTGTCCAGCCGAATAACGTCAATGGCGGGAGCGGGGATGGGAGCCGCTCGCCCTGACGGGGGTCCTGGCCGCCCGCCCACCCTCATGGATCCCACAGCGGGGTCCCTGCAGCCACGTGGGGGGCAAAAGTCACACTTGTGGCTTTAGGGACCCCGTTGCAGGTGTTTGGGGGGTGCTTTGGGTGAGGTGCTGGCTGGCGGGAGTGCTCCCCACCCCTCGCCGCAGTGTGCCAAGCAGGCGCCCGGGGTCTCAGCTGGCTTTGGAAAGGGCCATGACGGAGATGCCGCGTGGCGCCCAGCTGCGCGCCACACTCTCCAAGGGCACCACGGCCCCATCCCTCCCTCCTGCTGCTCGACACCCCCCAGTCTCAGTGGAGGGCCACACGGCCTGGGATCGAGGGCCTCCAAGATTCCCCCTCGCCACTGGAGCAGTGGGGATAGAGGGACGCCACCGTCCTGGCTGGGTTTGCCGATGCCCTGGTGTCCCCATCCCGCTGCGCTCAGGCTCCGACATGGAACATGTGCTGAGCATCCTGGGCGTGCAGCCAACAGCATGTGACTGCTCCTCCGCCAGGCTGCCCCGAGTGTTAAACACCTTTTCCTGAGGTGAGCCGCTCTCCCTCCCTTTGGGAACCCAAATTTGCTCCAAAAGCATTTGGGCATCCTCCTGCTCCCTGCTCCAGGGGCACTGACGCCCCTCCGTGTCACCCATTATTACCCTCCCCTTTGCAAGGAGCATCGCTCCATCCCGAAAGCCAGGTGCTGGCAGGGAGAGGACGCAGGGGGCAAACCCCTTCCCAGAAGAGCCCCCCAAGCTCAGCTGTGTTGGCGTTTGAAGAGCACTTTGTGCAAAAGATTGCGGTCGCTTTTGGGCATAGTGGAAAAGAGGGAAAACAGCTTTATTCAAGCCGTTAATGAAATGTCATTTGTAATTCACTTCCACGGCCGTCACGTGGCGGATCCGCAGCCCCCGCCCCGGGTGTCACCGGCTCACATTGAGGGGGGTGTTAATCTGGAGGGGGTTTTGGGAAGGGGGGAAAAATGCACGAAAGCATCGAAACGTGACCCCTTCCCCATCCCCAGAGCTCGGGGGCCGTGTTTACCGTGGGTGCTATTGCCGGGTGAGGTGGCTCAGTCTCCCTCCTCCATGCTCAAGGGACAAGGAGAGGGATCAGCAGAGACCTGGCAGAACAGCACGCCTGTTCTGTGGGGTCTGGCCCCAGAAATATCCTTGGATTTCCTTTTCCCTCTCTTCTTACTACATATCTACACCCTTCACATCGCATGGGGGCAGCTGGCGGAGCCCCACTACCTCGCCCCAGCACCCCAGCAAGACTCAGTGACACAGTTTGGACTCCCTTTTCCATCTCCTCCCCTCTCCCCTCCGCTGCCCCTTCCCAATTTCTGAGTGATCCTCCGCAGTCATGAGCAGGTTTAACTAATCTTTCTGTCAGTGAGGTACTTTATGGAAATTGAAAACTAATTAACGTTCATCTCAGCAGCTAATCGCATAAAAAACCCACTGCCTTGGCCTCCCTGGTCTTAAATAATGACGACACGTGAGCAAGAGCAGGGAAGATCTCGATCAAGCCCACCAGGATGGGATGCTCCAGGGATGTCCCCAAAATCCTGTACCCAGAAATGGGTCACCTTCTGCTGGTGCTGGACCTGGGTCCCGACCTGCTGAATCCATCCTACCCATCTTATGGATCATCTTCCCTGAGGCTACCTCGTCCCAAGAGGTGGGGAAAGGGCAATTTTTGGGGCATTTTTGGAATGAGGAGGGAGGGCAGGGCAGGACCAGTGTGGGGCTGGAGAGGTGGTGGAGATGTGCGGTCAAGGATGCTCTGGCCCGTAGTGACTTGTTTGGCTTTAATTGCTCCCTGGCTGCTGGCGGCACTGCGGCCGCGATGTCACGTTATAGTCATGCGTGAAGAGCTAATGGTCAAGGGTGACACCACCAACAAAACATCCTCGGGGAAGCTGTCAGCAGTGGGAAGGGGGGGGGATCAAAGGGCAGGGAGAGGGGCTGTCCCGCTGCCGAGGGTTGGGGCCGCTGCTGGAGATGCAGGTGGCCGATGTTGGGGTGGTGGCAGTGCCCATGGGGCTTTGTGGCCAGAAAATCGTCCTGCCACAGCAGGGACGATGTAGGCAGTGCCTGAGCTGAGAGTGCTGGCCCCGCTCAGGACCCCTGGAAAAGATTCCCTTTGGATTTGAAGCCTCATGCTGGCACGAGTTGGGAGGGCTCCTGCTGATGGTGTTGTTGGACTGGTGTTAGCTGTTCTCTGCTGTCCCCCATGCCAAGGGCAGGTTGCCCAGGTGTGATAAACCAGGACATGAAGGTGGGTCTTGATGCACAGCTCCTGTGCCAGCCACGGGGACACCAACCTGTCCCTTTGGGCATCCTTACCCATCTGGGACGCTGCTGTGTCCGGGCTGGTTGGCGCCTACCAAGAGTTGAAGGAAAGACCTAGCTGAGCCCCCATCGCACCGATGAAGCAGCGACGCGGCACAGAGTGGTGGGGTTGCCTTTTTGGACGCTGCCAACGGGACAGGCCCCCAGCACATATCTGCTGGCTGTGCCGCACTGTGCAAGGTGCCCTTTCCCAATGCTCTCTTTCCTGAGGGCCGCAGCAGAACACAGGCTGCTACTTCCGCTTTGCAGTAGTGCCAGATGAGTGCTGGTCTGCATTTGGCTCCACGCTCCCATTTCCAGCTGCTTCCCACTGCGCTGCTGCTGGGTGCAGCATCTCTCCCCGAGCACCGCTCTGGTGGGATGGGGCAGCCCCTCCCTGCCCTCCATCAGCAAGAGTGGCTTGGAGAAAGCCAGGCGAGACGGGAACGCTGCCGGGGCACGGGTCAGGCTGCCGGAGACGCAGCCCTGGCCACAGCCATCCCGCCGAGGAGCGTGGCCAGGGAGGAAGAGTTATTGCTGCAGTCACAGACCAGCTATTACCTCCCGACAAAAGGCAGCGTCTGCAGAGCCGGGAGAGAGCCCGAGGACAGGGACAGCCACGGTGACCTTCAGAGGACGTGCAGCAGACAGGCCGAAGCCCTGATCGCCCCGGACAGGTATGCCCACAGGCACCCCTCCACCTGCCTGGCGCAGCGGGAGCCCCCCGGGATGCTCCCCACGAGCCTTCAGCCGCGATCAGCTTCAAAAGCTCCTCGCCAGCCCCCGGCCCCACTTCGTTGTCTGTTATTTTTTTCCCCTTCCAGCGCATGCCAGGCTTCCAGGTTTCTGAAGGGCAGCAGAGGCGATGCTGTCCTCCGTGCCGAGCTGCTGATATTGGAGTCTGATGTCGGAGTTTGGATACATCCCTGCAAAGCATCGTTTCCCAGCCCCTGCCTGGCAGCCGGAGCTTAGCGAGGCATCTGCTCAGAGTTCCTGGGGATGGAGGCCGAAGGGACAGCCCCAGCGACCTGGGGGAGCGAGCTGGGGCTTTCACCCTGCAGCCGTGGGTCGGGATCTGTATCCCTGTATGGGATGTATTCCTGGAGCCTGACATGCCGGCGCGGTCGGAGCGCAGCTCTGGGACACCCGGACCTGGGGGTGATGTCCTCGTGCTGCCTCTGGCCCTGGGAGCGGAGGTACTCGAGGGCACCCTCGTGCCACGGTGAGAAACCACCTGTAGACAAGTAGAAGTGCCCGCCAGGCTGGGTTTCTGGTCTCTGCCTTAAAACTGGCCCAAATTCAAACTGGGGAAGTGTTGGGGGGGGTGTGTGTGCAAGAGCAGGTGAAACACTGTCATCGCCACGGAGAGCTGGAAGGGAGTAAGTGGCCGCAGGTAAACAGAGTGGGGGGGAGCGAGTTGTCATCAGCACATGTCAAAAAGTCAAAACAAGGTGAAATTCAGAGTTAATTAAATTTGTAATGTGAGAGAAATGCTGGTTAAAGACACAGCAGTGGCTGAACTGGATATCCATTTATTTAAATGCAGTTTTTCCGTGGGAGCGGAATACATGCACGTCATTAGCGCCAAATATCTCTAATAAGGCTGCCTCCACTAACGAGCCAAAACGAGCTTCATTAACTTTACTTCGCAGTGAGACAGGGAGGTTCCTTGAAAACCTTTTCCTCCGATCGGGAGTGAAATGGGTCTTGAGACACGAGTACAAGCGCGGGTGGGTGGGAAGGGATAACACAGCTGGAGCACCTCTGAGTGCCCCAGCGACCCGCAAGTCCTTGGCCACCACCTGCAATCAGAGAGATGGAGGAACCAGTCCGAGCTTTAAGTGGCTGAGGATTTGAGGGTTGTGTTTGTCCCTCTGTGTTTCCTCCAGCGCATGAGCCTTCCCAAGCCCATTGCACCCCCCACCAAATTCCCCGTCTGGTGGCTGCAGCGGGGCTCATCCTCTGCTCCAGGTACTGCCAGCAGCATTGCAGAGCACCGCTGCTATCGTGACATGCACCGCGCAGGGGGAGCATCCGAGGGGTGACACCACCCGCAGCAAAGGCAGGGGATGACCCACGGTACATCATTGGCACCCCAGCACTGACGGCACTGGCCACGCTCCGCCACGGTGGCTGGTGTCCCTGCAGTTCCCTCCTATTTTTCCAAGCACAAAATGCGTTACTTGGGCTCCCCAGGATGATGAATCCCGGAGAGGTTTATATGTCCTGGGAGCTCACACAGCACCATGTCACCTCTACCTATATACGTACACATGTGTGTATGTAAAGACATTATAGAGATGATTATCTTTATGCCTTCTGTTTTCGCGCAGAGGTCACAGCTGTGCAGGCCGCCAGCCCTTCAGCACAGCAGATTTTTCACCAGCCCAACCATGCTGGAAGCAGAGGCGATTTATCGGATCCCCCCTCCCCAGCTCCCCACCCGGCACCGGGCAGCTGGTCCCCGCTTCCCTCGCAAACCTCTTAGTCCCAGGTTAATTAATCCTCGGCAAATAACCTGCGCGGCCGCAGCTGGGATGGCAGCTTCACCTTCGCTCCCCGCTGCCGTGCTGGGCTCCGGCCCCGTGGCATTCCTGCCTTTCACGGGGCTACCGGGGTGTGAGTGCCTGGCAACCCAGGGCAGGGGTGCCGAAATGCAGCCCCTGGAGGAGGGGAGGGGGTCTTCCTAGGAGACGGGTCTTGATAGGAGAGAGGAGGTTTCAACAGGAGAGGAGTCTTAATAAGAGGGTCTCAATGGGAAAGGAGGGATCTGGATAGAAGGGGGGTCTGGATGGGGGGGGTCTGGATGAGGGGGGGTCTCTCCAGCATGACCCTTTTTATTTAGCTGGGAAAAGCATTACATGCAATGGCTGCATGTGGCCCAAAGGACGATTTTTTTTTTTTTTTTTGAGGCAGTTTGCTGGGATTTACCCACTTAACGCCCCAATCAGGCTCTGGAACCGCTGCAAACCATGGACACAGATTTCAGGAGCTGAAATTTCCTGGATTTTGCAGCATCTTCCCACCACCCCAGGGGCTTGCATTAGCTGTGCATGGGCAGGGACCCTCTACAGGGTGTCCCTTACAGCAGCCGGGTGGCTGATGGGCAGAGGAGCCACACCCGGGCAAGCCTCAACAGCTGCTTCTGCGCCGTAATAAAAGGTTAAATATTTTAATAAGCATTAGCCACATGTTGAAGGTAAAACGAGCTGCTCACTTTCACTCTCTTTTTTTTTTTGTATGCAAATGAACTGGAAGCTTATTAACAAGATGCGAGGCTGGAGCCTAATTAGCAGCAGGATGCAGGAGCGGCTCTGGAGCTGAGTCAGCGATGGGCAGAATCGCTGGCACAGCCCTGGGCGAACACTGCAGCCGTCCTCGCCATCACTCCCCACCGCTTCTGAATCGCCCCAAAAACCAGGAGAATTGGGCAAAATCTGGAAAGGGCAGGGGAAGACCACCTTCACTTGGGAAGCTTGCTCTGGACATAGCCCGCGTGGGTCACCCCGAAGCCGCCGTCCTTAGGTTCCTCTCTGTGCTGGTTGTGTTTGATTTTGCAGGTGGAGGTAGGGCAGCGTTTCCAAGCATATATTGGATATTTTGGGGCACAAGGAGCAGAAATGAGGAATTTGTGGTCCTGGCTCAGGCGTGCCTGGTGCTTTGGGTAAGGACTGGGCAAAAACAAAAGGGAAAAAACAAAGGGGAAAAAAAAAACCTGAAAAAGCAGGGAAACTTTTTTAAAAAAAAAAAAAATCATAATAATCTTTTTTTTTTCTCCCCATCATTTCGTCTATCACCTTTTCCCTGCTCTGGAGTAAAGCCAAAGCCTCCTCCAGCTGCTGGCAGCAGGGCAGGTAGGGGCTACCCGTCCGGCCAAGGCGTTGGCCATGGTGGGCCAGGGACTCGCCTCCGAACCAGAAGCTGCCAATAAACCCCTCTTGTAATTTGCACCTTCGGAAGGCGACGGCAGCCCTGCGGCCCCATCTCTCATTTGCATTTTTCATTAGCCGGGCTCTGCCGTGCCGCACACTGCCCGGCCCTGGGGCCAGCCATGGCCACGCGCAAACCAGGTTGATTTGTGGGGGTGAACGAAGCGGTTTTGTGGCCCCGGGATGGGAGATATGGCGAGGAGGTGATGGCAGTCCTCTTTTTTTTCTTTTGATATATATATGTCTTTTTCTTGGTCATGGTCCAGCCCTGCTGCTGGGTTGTCAGCACCCACAGCCATGCAGAGGCTGTGCCCAGCCATCTGCCCACCTCCCTGGGCTCCTTTCTCGCCATCCTCCTCCTCTCCCGGCACCGAGCACCCACGTGCCATCATCCCCGGGTACCCCCTGTCCCATACAGCCCCTGGCAGCGCTGCCGCATCAGCCCCTGAAACGACCATTGCAGGAGAACCCCCGCAATGCCCCTACAAACCTATTAAAACTCTATCTAATTAGCAATAATTAAAAGGTGGAGCACATGGTCCCAATAGCTCATGCCTGCAGGCAGGGTAATTTTGTTTTATTTTATTTTATTTTATTTTATTTTATTTATTTTATTTTATTTTATTTTATTTTAGTTGTATTGTTTCTCTCTTTCCTTTCCTTTTCTTTTCTCTTTTTTCCTCCTTTTTCTTTCTTTCTCTTTTCTTTTTTTTTTTTCTTTTATTTTTTTTAATTTATTTATTTTATTTATTTATTTTTTTTATTTTATTTATTTTATTTTATTTTATTTTTTTTATTTTATTATTTTTTTCTATTTCTCTTTTTTTCCTTTTCTCT